>NW_026622764.1:72024165-73362498 GCF_023065955.2 Ursus arctos
AATCTGCATGCCCCCCAGGTTCCGTTCTCCTTCCCCTTTCTCAGTAGATGGAGTAAAAACACAGGGTGATAAGCCATCTTTGAGCATACAGATAAAGATAAACCACAGAGCAGTTCTTAATGTGTACATGAATCACCCAGGAATCTTGTTAAAATGGAGATTCTGATTCAGTAGGTCTGGGCTGGGCCTGAGATTCTGCATTTTTAACAAGCTCCCATATGTTGCTGCTGCTGTTTCCAGGAATCATACTTACAGTTCCAAGACCCAAGAGTAGAGAACGAATTAACAACAAGATAGAAGGCACCTGGGTCCCTGAAAAATCCACTCTACCTTCACTCAACTTTTGACGAGCTCAGTAATGAAAGAGAAATAAACACCTTTATTGCTTAACCCATCAATATACCATTAAAGAACAAAACAAAACCAAAAACTGATGATGGTATACTTGTCTAATAATATTTCTGCCAAAAAATTAGTGATTTATAACTTGCATTAAAATAAACATATGGAGGCGTGCCTGGGTGGCTCAGGCGGCTAAGTGTCTGCCTCTGGCTCAGGTCATGATCCTAGGACCCTGAGATGGAGCCTAGCATCGCATCTGGCTCTCTGCTCAGTGGGGAGCCTGCTTCTTCTCCTTCTACCTGATGCTCTGCCTATTTGTTCTTTCTCTCTCTCTCTCTCTCTCTCTCTCTCGCTCTCTGTGTCAAATAAACACATAAAATCTTAAAATAAAATAAACATATGGAATCTTGTCCAAGGAATATTCTTGTAACGCTTAAGATTAGACTACATCACAACTTAAATCTTCTAAAATAGGAAGTCTATTAATTAGTTTATATCCTCATGCCTAAATGGGAAATAATACAGCTTCAGTGCAGAAATTTTGGAATGTTACATCATCTGTTTGTCTACCACTCAGAAAGAACTAATACCTTGGCACGTTCACCTCCAGTCTGAATTTCTGTTTGGCCTTCTATATATGTGTTCATTTAAACACTTTCTTTTTTTTTTTTTTTTTTTTTTTAAAGATTTTATTTATTCATTCGACAGAGAAAGAGACAGCCAGCGAGAGAGGGAACACAAGCAGGGGGAGTGGGAGAGGAAGAAGCAGGCTCATAGTGGAGGAGCCTGACGTGGGGCTCGATCCCATAACGCTGGGATCACGCCCTGAGCGGAAGGCAGACGCTTAACCGCTGTGCCACCCAGGCGCCCCATCATTTAAACACTTTCTATGTTTTTTTATTTTCCAAAATTTCAACAAACAAATATTACATCTGATATGAAAAAAACAGAAAAGAAGACAGAGCAAGAGAGGAGAGAGAGAGAGGCAAACCAGGAAACAGACTTAAATATAGAGAACAAACTGCAGATTACTAAAGGGGAGGTGGGCAGGGGGATGGGGATTAAGGAGGGCACTTGTGATGAGCACTGGGTGTTGTATATAAGTGATGAATCACTAAATTCTACACCTGAAACTAATATTATGCTATATGGTAATTGGAATTTAAACAAAAATTTGAAAAAAAAGTTAAAATTAAAAAGTTTAAAATTCCCACAAAGAAAAAAAAAGAATTGTTATTTTCTTTTAAAGCCCAAATACCAATATGCTCAATGAATAAAAATATATTACAATACATATATCTTGATATAATGAGATATCAACTCATATGAGTGCTAACTAATCAGTGAAAAGAAGCAAAAAAAAAAAAAAAAAAAAAAAAGCGGGGCGCGGGGAGGATTTAAAGTAACCTTCAAGAAATCTCATCTGGACCTGGGAGAGGAGAAAAGGTTTATATAGAGTGCATACGTTCAGTATTCACAATCCAATTATACTTTTAATATTCAGCATAAGGTCTTCCTCTACTACAAGTCAGATGAGCCTTCTCTTTGCTTCTGTTAACATCCAGAGGATACTACAATCACATTAATATCACTCTATTACAACTACTTATCTGTCTCCCAACCCCTACTTTTACCCTGATGAATTCTCAGCTCTGAGCAGTTAAGTGCCTTATACAACAGGCAATTTATAAATGCTTGATAAACCCATAATAAATGAAAGAAAAACAAGGAGTATTTCTGAAAACTGGGAACTAGTAAAATTTGCATAAATCAGATAATAATTTTTAAAGCCATTTTAATTAACACATTTTATTTTTTGATTTTTTAAAAGATTTTATTTGAGAGAGAGAGAGAGGGAGAGAAACGGCTGGGGGAGGGGCAGAGGGAAAGGGAGAAGCAGACTCCCCACTGAGCAGGAAGCCAGATGCGGGGGCTGGATCCCAGGACGAGGACCTGAGCCAAAAGGCAGATGCTTAACCAACTAAACCACCTAGGCGCCCCTTAATTAACATATCTTAATACATGGTTATGCTAAAGTTATTTCTAGAAGAAAGCTCAAGGTAAGAATTAGCATCATCCTGGGTCTGGTTTCCCTAATTTTGTTACATATGAGAAATCATGTTTAATAAAATATTTGTACTACAACTGGTATATACTAACATCAAAGACTACAACACATAATTTTAATATCAATTATTTGTGAGTTCCAATCTAAATGTAATACAGCACTCAAGAAAATCTAATAGATTTTACAAAAGCATTGGTAGATTAGACTATGGTAGGATGATCTTAGAAACAAAACCAAGAAGAATTAGAAGAACTTTTGACAAATCATTAAAATTAGGAAGCAAATTTAAAGATTGCTGGAATCAATGTCCACATACAAAAACCAACTGTATTCCTATATGCTAGCAACAAATAGAAAATAAAATTAAAAAATACAATTTACAATAGGATAAAAAAAAAAGTCCAATGCCTAGGTATAAACCTAACAAAAGATGTGTAAGAAATCACAGCGACATATCATCTTACATCAGTCACAATGGCTAGTATCAAAAAGACAAGAAATAACAAGTGTTGGTAAGAATGTGCAGAAAAGGCAACTCTCATGCACTGTATATGTATACATAGTGGAATATTACTCAGCCATCCAAATGCTGAGATCTTCTTTTGCAACAACACGTAGAGGGTATTATGCTAATTGAACTATGTCAGAGAGAGAGAAAGGCAAATACCACATGACTTCATTTATATGTGGAATCTAAAAAACAAGACGTGAACAAATAAAGTGGAAACAGAGAACAAATGGTGGTTGCCACAGGGGAGGTGGGTGGAGGGATGGGCAAAATAAAGGGGATTAAGAGGTAAAATAGTCACAGAGCTGAAAAGTACAGCATAAGGAATATAGTCAATAATATTGTAATAACATGATGACAGACACTGACTACACTTACCATGATAAGCACTGAGTAAGGTACAGAATTGTCAAATCAATAGATTGTACACTTAAAAATAAGTGTACATCAATAATATTTCAATAAAAAATTTTTTAGTTGAATTAAATTAAAAAATTTTTTAAAAGATGTATAAGAATGTATGAAAAACAGAGGAATTAAAGACCTACATAAATGGAGGGTACACTATGTTCATGGATTGGAAGGTTCAGTGTCATGAAAATGTTAATTTTCCCCCAAGCTGATGTATAGATTCAAAGCAATCACAATTAAAACTCCAGTAGGGTTTGTGGTGTGTGTGCATGCTTGGTAGAAATTGATAAGCTAATTCTAAAATGTGTAAAGAAATAAAAAGGAGCTTGAATAGCCAAGATCATCTTATAACACAAATTGGAAGACTTATATTATCTGATTTATTACACTTATTATAAAGACTTACTATAAAGTTCCAGTAATTATGACTGTGTAAAATAAATCGTGATCCTACTATCTAACACACAAAAATCAACCTTGAATGAACTATAAATCTAAATGCTAAAAAAAGCAGCCTTGTGGTAGGCAACAATTTCTCAAAGTGTGGCTCACCAAAAAATTAATTAATTAATTAAACTGTGTTAAAATTATTTTCTTTTAATCAAAAGACATTGTTATGAAGGTAAAAATGCAAGTCACAGAATGACAGAAACCTTCTGTAATACATGTATATTCGACAAAGCACAGAATTCCTACAAATCAATAAAGATACACAATCCAGTAGAAAAGGAGTACAAAGATCTGAACAATATCTCACAGAAGAAGATATTTAAATAGCCATCAATCATACGAAAGGATACTCACTTTCACTAGTTATCAGTGAAAGAAAACTAAAATCACATTGAGGAATCATTATAGACCACCAGTGCCTTAAAGACTTAATTTACAGAGAGCTAACACCAAGTTCCCAGGGGAGTCACTTTGAGCTACTTACTATCATACATAGACCATGGGACCTGTAGAGTTGCCAGTGCCTCCAACTCACTATTCCATATCCTTCTGTATCAATTCAGTCGTCTGAGAGGCTCTGAATGAAGAGCCTCCAATGAAGGCTCCAAGGAGGAATAGGTGAAATGTTCACAGTTATGGAGTCATTCAAGATTACTATTAGCGCTATTTTTGTTACAGATTTAATGAATATTTGAGAGTTTAAGGCCTAAACCACCATTTATAAAAATCAACCCTAAGTAATCTCATTGAAAGATTTACATTTAACTAACAAATCGTCACACAGGATTTATAATGGTCATTAAAAATCATGCTTTCAAAAAATTTAATTATTTGAAAATTTTTAAACCTAACGAAAAATTGAAGGGACAGTTTAATAAACACCTATAGATTTAAGTTAAACATTTTGGGCAAGAATAATTCAAAGATTATTTTTTTAACCTTCTAGTTGCATCACAACAGATAGTGATGGGCTTTCTCACTATTTGTGATGCTAAGATTGATCATTTTGTTAAGCTGGTGACTGCCAGATCTCTCCATATGTAAAGGTATATTTTCTTCTTTGCATTTAGTAAATTATTCATGAGATGATACTTGGAGGTGAAAGGAATATTCTATATTCTAACAAACTTTCACCAAATGACTTTAGAATCCATAGATGATTCTTGCCTGAAATCAATTATTATACTGGAAGTCTCAAAATGCTTTTTTCTGATTCTATCATTCCTTCTACATTTATTAATTGGCATTCTTCTGTAAAGAACTCCCTCTCCCTCTCCTTTTTTACCACCAATAGGGATTCATGGATTCTTTATTTGACATATTATAATATTATTCTTTTTGATGCTCAAATTGCCCCAAATTTGTCCAGTAAAAACCTCTTCAAGTCTGCTCCTATTCCTTTTGAAATAAGTTGACATCTTTGAAAACAAAACATCACTAGCAAACAAAATTTGAGGCCTAAATAATTAAATAAGACAAACAATGTTAGACAATTCAATAAGACTGCCCCACACAGCTTACTGTTTTTCCAAGAGTTACTCCATCTTTCCATTAATGGCACCCCCACCAACTCAATTATTCAAGCCAAAAACCTCAGAATAATTCTCAGCCCTCCCTTTCCCTCACCACTAGTTGGAGAAGGAAATAGGGTAGTTGGAGGAATGGAGCACTATTACCTTTCAGTTCATGCTCTTCCATGTATTACGTATATACTGTTTATACTCTTTCTATGACCACATCATTATTTAAAATTTTTTTTAAAAATTGTTTAAAAAATGTAAAATGTAGTGCAACTGGGTGGCACAGTCAGTTAAGCATCTGACTCTTCACTTCGGCTCAGGCTGTGATCTCAGGGTCCTGAGCCTGCGCCCCATGTTGGGCTCCACACTCAGCATGGAGTCTGCTTAAAAGTCTGTCCCTTCTTCTTCCCTCTGCCCTCTAGAGTGCACCTGAGTGCCCTCTACTACGCACTCAGGTGTGCTCTATCTCTCTCTCTAATCAATCAATCAATCAGTCAATCTTTTTAGAAAAATGTATGCGTGATGCTCATCAACTTTGAAAGGCAAACCATCCATCTCCAGGTTTCGGCAAAACTTACTGTACTTTTTCTAGATCTAGCCCATTCGGTCCGATGTTCTCTAACTGATAATGGTTCCTCATATTTTATTATAAAATCTCAGAGCTGGTAGGACCATACAAGTTATCTAGTCCAAACATCCAACCAATACTTGAGTTTCCTATATAATAACTCTATCAACTTGTCATTTAGGATATGCTGAAACCCTGTGTATAAAGAAAGAAGTCTCTGGCTCCTATCTCATGTCTGGACAACTCTGTCTGTTACAAAATTACTCCTTATATTATGGTGCCAAAGTACGTCTTCTTTAGTTTCAGTTATCAGTCACGGTTCCATATCTTGGGTCACAAAGAAGTTTTGTTAGTCTTCCACATATTTAAAGTAGCACCCATATGGGAAGGTATGCTTATACCCCTTGATCATTAGAAGACTGAGAACAAAACCTCAAGTTCCATTTAGTAACTAATTATAGATCTATCATTCATGAATACACCTAAACTTTTCTAGAAATTCATTATGGTTTTGGCAGCAAAATAAAGTATTACAGAGCTTCTATCCAATTGTCCTATTTCAAGATTAGAAAAGGAAGAAAAAAGAACTCGTAAGCCTGAGATTTAGAAATGAGGTCATATTCAACTTACTTAAGAGTCACAGTTTTCTATACTTTAAATCCATCCCTTTAAATAAGCTGAAAGATCCAAACCCTCTTAGTTTATATAACACCCTTCACCCAATCATTCTACTTGCCTTTCTCCAAACCTGTTCTAATTTGTCTTCCTACAAAGTGATAACACTTGTAAAAAGTAAAAAGGTACTATGATTTTGTACAATAGTAGGATTACATTTTTTGCTTTGTTTTTAATACATGGTCTAAGTGATAACAGTGAATACCTGCTTCATCTGCCCAACTCCCACCCCCACACATGTGTTTTCTAGAGATACTCTTCCCCTACAATTTTCTGGAACCCATTCAAATGCTTATAATAAGAACAAACATATCTATACACCCAGATCCTATTCAATAGGCACAGTTTACGAGCCAAGCTTGAACACCTGCACTGCGCCAGCGCAACAACAGTGTGTCTCAATATATGAAACGGGTCATCTGGCCATTTGCAATCAATGAGTATTTACAGTACTTATTTACTCTATACTAGCAAATAGGCAAGTCTCTTATAGCATGAGTTTTTTATAACATAATGTGGCTGTAACACTACCAATTAATTAGGGGAAAAAATCAGTACATAAAGGCATCGTTATTGCAATGCAAAATGGAATCAGCATAGAGTAAGTGGGAAAAATAACAGTTGCACGCAAACAACAGGCATGCATAGATGCATTGTTTGAGTGTATGGGCCTTCTTCTATAATAGAATTGTTCTGTTTACCCAAACATTATTTTATTCTTTAGTTTACCACTGCCAGAAGTAAACAAAAGAACGCATGGTCAAGAACAAAGGCCATAGGGGTATCTAAGAACCTTCTAAGTGAGTGGACTAAATGGTAAAGAAGTAAAGACATGGCTTGTTTCTATTAAGTTTAGTCAACAGATGTAGTACTTTTAGAGTACAGCTATAAAATACACACACACACACACACACACACACACACACACACACACATCATAGAAAGTCAACAGAAACCCTGCAGCCCCCTCTCCTCAATGAAACAGCTGTTTTTATAAGAGATTTTTTATAAAAAAACATTTCTCAGGAACACAACCATGACATTATAGCAGAAGCACTATAAGTTACTATCTACAAACAGACATTTAGGAAAATCATCTACTCATAAACATCTCAATTTCTTCTTGACAAACATGAATTACCATAATTGGGCACTGGAGAAATAGAGAATCACGAATGACTGAACAAGTGAGATTAGTTTAATAAATATATTAAAGTACATGAAACTTACATGGCCTTACAAGAGCTTGAAAACTTCATTTACATGCTTTATCTTACCGTATTATACAAAAGATCTCTGTGGGATGAATTCATTTTACAGATGAGAAATCTGAAGTGCACCAACAGATTAAATTGCTCAAGCTCATAAAGCTAGTATATTGCATATAAGATACCAATCTCATATCTAAAAATGTTATGAGAATAAAAATTAATAAAAGGTCTTACCTAGCAGAGAAAAACTAGTAACATTACCATTTAAAACCAAAAGTAAGACAAAAATACCCCACCCCCAACATTGCCATTATTAAAAAGTTAATAGCCAATGCAATAACATCAGATTTTCTAAAGTTGAAGTACTAGAAAAAATAAAACTAAAAATGTAAGAGGAAAGAGTCACAAATGCAGTAAGAACATTTAGCTAGACATGAACAGAAAGTTTATGGCACCATAAACTTAGGTTAATGGGGATTCACTGAACTACCTTTACTTTGGGTATGTTTTTAAAATTCCATAACAAATAGTTAATGAAAAATTGTTAGTATATCACAAATATTGCATGAGAAAAGTATCAGTCTTTAATAAGACTATTAAAATCAACAAAATACCTAGTAATAAACAATATGTAAGATCTATATGAATAAGACTACAAGACTTATCAAGATTCTAAGATAAAATCTGAACAAATAAAAAAAACATAACCATACTGTTCAATATGGGAAATAATCAACACACTTAACACAATTTAAATCCAAGTCAAAAAATATTTTTTAGAACTTGAATTGTTGATTTTATATTTTAAATTTATTTATTCAGAGAGACAGTGTATGCATGTGCAAACCTGAGGGGGAGGGGCAGAGGGAGGGAGAGAATCTCAAGGAGAATCTCCCCACTGAGCACAGAGCCCTATATAGGCCTCATGCGGCTTGATCTCATGACCCTGAGATTAACCTGAGCCGAAACCAGGAGTTGGATGCTTAACCAACTGAGCCACCCAGGAGCCTCTTGAATTGTTGATTTTAAAGTTTACTTGGAATAAATGGACAAAAACAACTATAATTTTTTTAAAGAGTAATGAAAGGGTATCTTACCAGCTATTATAATCTATGACTTAAAATAGAGGAGTAACACAAGACTAGATCAATGAAGTAGCAGAGAAACACAAGTATGCATGGAAACCTAGGGGAATGATAAAGGTGGCATTTCAAATCAATTGTGAAAGAATCATTCAACAGTATTAAAAGGACTAGAAAATTTACAGTTAGAACCCTATACAACATGTTATAACATAAACTTAAGATTAAATACAAATTTAACTGCGAAAAATTTTTAAGACCCTAAAAGTGTTAGAAAATGTAGGAAAAAATGTATATAATGGAGAAAAGTCAGAAGCAATAAGACAATGATAAATTTTATTACACATTACAAATGTAAAAATAGACAAAAAATTAGACATATTTGCAATATGAATAAAAAGACTTGATATCCCATTAAACAAAACACTTTATAAAAAAATTTTTAAAGAAGAATATTATAGGAAAACAGGCAAAATATGGGCAATTCACAAGACACTAAATAATGAATAAAAAAGCTGTAAATTTAAATATTAATGAAACAAATATAAATAAAACCATGATTCCATAGGTTTCCTATCAAATTTGCAAAGATTAAAAGAAAATTATTTTCTAAATTAAACAATAAAGATACTGATCAAGGGTGCCTGGGTGGCTCAGCAGTTGAGCATCTGCCTTCGGCCCGGGTCATGATCCCAGGTTCCTGGAATTGAGCCCCGCATCAGGCTCCCCGCTCAGTGGGGAGCCTACTTCTCCCCCTCCCTCTGCCCCTGGCCCTGACTGTGCTCTCTCACTCTTGCTCTGTGCTCTCTCTCTCTCAAATAAATAAATAAAATCTTAAAAAAAAACAAACAGATACTGATCAAGAAAGTGGCAAACATTACTCCTGTTCATTATGTATGAAATTACAAATAAACTCAAACTTTCTTGGAGAAAATCTGGCCTTATATATCAAAAACCTAAAAACTGATCCAGCAAAGCCACTTCTAGAAATTTTTCCTACAGATAAAACCACAGATGTCTACAAAGATGTAGCAACAAAATTTCAATTGCAAAGAAAAACTGGGATGTAAAAATTAAATGTAAAATAAAAAAAACCAACACACAATACAATAAACACACATTAAAACTTAACAGAAAAAAAAAAACCTGAAAGATGGTAACATGGAATATACACAATCAATTGTTGAGGGAATGAAGCAGGTTTTAAAATAATAGGCACAATATAATCTGATTTTAAAACATGTCTAGAAAAAAGTCTGGGTGGCCAAAGTAAGGTGAATTCTATTTTCTTCTTAGAATTTATCTGTATTTTCAACTGATACCCCATTACTCCCATAATTTAAAAAGCATTAAGTTCTTTCTTTAAGTGATAGCTGACAGGAGAAAAGTAAAGGAAAACAACATAGGCAGATGAACTCTGAAAACACATTTAGTACAGAAGCCAATACATGCATACATACATAATACATTTAGGATGATTTTCATCCACCATGATTAAAATGCATGTTTGGTGAATAAAAAGTGAATCAGTCACCTAGAAAGAAAACTTAGTAACCTAGAGCCATTCACACACCGATATGTCTAAGTTATTCCAATCTATTAGAAAAGTAAAAGATAAGACCAAATGCAGTCACAGTTCAAACTTTATGAGCCACAGAATAGTCTAAACAATCTTGAAGAAGAAGAAGGCTGGAGAGAACTCATACTCCTGATTTTAAAACTTACTACAAAGCTACAGTAATCAAAACAGTCTGGTAATGACATAAAGATAAACATATACACCAAAAGAATAAAGTGTCCAGAAATAAACTCTTGCATATATGGTCAAATGATTCTTGATAAGGGTGCTAAGACCACTCAACGGAGGAAAAGATCTTTTCAACAATTGGTTGAAAAGTGAATATCTGCTTTCCAACCAGGGCCCGGCAGGCTGGCTCCAGCGAAGAAGGGCCCTTCTGCCATCAACAAGGTAGTGACCAGAGAATACACCATCAACATTCACAAGCGTATTCATGGAGTGAGTTTCAAGAAGCGGTCCCCTCGGGCACTCAAAAGAGATCCGGAAATTTGCCATGAAGGAGATGGGAACTCCAGATGTACGCATCGACACCAGGCTCAACAAAGCCATCTGGGCCAAAGGAATAAGGAATGTTCCATACCGTATCCATGTGTGGTTGTCCAGAAAACGTAACAAGGATGAAGATTCACCAAACGAGCTCTAAACACTGGTTACCTATGTACCTGTCACCACTTTTAAAAATCTACAGACAATTAACGTGGACGAGAACTAATTGCTGATTGTCGAATAAAGGTATAAAACCGCAAAAAAAAAAAAAAAAAGTGGATATCCACATGCAAAAGAATGAAGCTGGACCATTACTTAATACCATATACAAAAATTACCCAAAAAAGATCCATGACCTCAATGTAAGATATAAAACTATAAAACTCTTAGAAGAAAACATAGGATGAAGGCTTCAAAACATTGGATTTAGCAATGATTTCTTGGATATAACACCAAAGGCACAGAAAACAAAACAAAACAAAATAGAAAATAGGCAAAATAGCTATTGGACTTCATAAAAAAATTTATAATTTGTGCATCAAAAGACAATATCCATAGAGTAAAAAGGCAGCCTGCAAAATGGCAGGAAATATTTACAACTCATATATAAGGAATTGATATGCAGAATATAGAGAGAACTCCTAAAACTCAACAACAAAAAATAAACCACCAATTCAAAAATGAGCAAAGGATCTGAATAAACATTTCTCTAAAGAATTTACACAATGTCCAATAAGAACATGAAAAGATGTTCAACATCAGGGAAATGCAAATCAAAACTACAAGATACAACCTGATACCCATTAGGATAGCTACTGTAAAAGCAAACAAGAATCAGAAAATAATATGTGTTGGCAAAGATGTGGAGAAACTGGACCCCAATGCACTGTTGATGGAAATGTAAAACAGTATAGCCACTAAGAAAAACAGTATGGCAATTCCTCGAAAAAATTAAAAATAAAATTACCATACAATCCAGCAATTCCACTTCTGGTTAAACATCCAAGAGAACTGAAAGGACGATCTTGAGGAAATATTTGTATACCCATGTTCACAGCAGCATTATTCACAGTAGCTAAAATGTGGAAGCTACCCAAGTGTTCATCAGTGGAGGAATGGATAAGCAAAATGTGGTCTATACATTCAATGGGGATATTAGTTAGCCTTAGAAAAGAAGTTTGGCTTATGCTAAAATATGGATGAATTTTAAGGATACTCTGCTAAGTGAAATAAGCCAGTTACAAAAAATAAATAGTGTATGATTCCACTTACATGAGGTACTTAAAGCAGTAAAATCACAGACTCAAAAAGTAGAATGGGGGTTTCCAGGGGCTGGGTTGGGAGGAGAAGGGGGAGTTACTATTGACCAGATACAGAGTTTCTATTTTGCAAGATGAAAACAGTTCTGGAGATGGATGGTGGGGGATAGAACAACAATAAGAATGTATTTAATATCAATGAATTGTATACTTAAAAATGGTTAGGGCAGTAAATTTTATATGATGGGTATTTTACCACAATTTAAAAAAATAAAAATAAAACAAGAACAAAAAAATTGGAGGACTCACACTTCCCAATTTTGAAACGGACTTATAAAACTACAGTAATCAATATAGTGTCATACTGGCTTATGGACAAACATATAGATCAGTAAAATTAAACTGAGGATGTAGGAAAAAATCCTACCTTTAGGACCAACTGATTTTTAACAAGGTGCTCAGACAATTCTAAGATGCTGGGACAACTGGATACCCATAAGCAGCAAAAAACAAAGTTGGACCCCAACTCACACAATATTAAGAATTTATCACAGACCTAAATCTAGGGTTAAAATTATAAAACTCTTAGGAAAAAACAAAGGAGTAAGTCTTTGTGACCTTGGGTCGGACAGCAGTTTTTAGATACAACACCAAAAGCACAAGTGGCAAAAGGAAAAATAAATACACTGGATTGCATCAAAATTAAAAACTTCTGTGCTATAAAGAACACCAACAAGAAAGTAAAAAGACAACCCAGGGTGAGAAAAATATTTGCAAATCATGTATCTGATAAGGGTCTAGTGTCCAGAATTTAAAAAGAACCCCTACAACTCAATAATAAAAAGATAACACAATCCTAAAACGAGCAAAAATTTTATTATGTTTTCCCAAAAATATATACAAATAGTCAATAAGGAGATGTCAAGATGCTCAACATCATTGTCATTAGGGAAATGCAAATCAAAACCACAACGAAAAAAAAAAAACACAATGAGATACCACTTAATACCCATAAGGATGGCTATATTAAAAAAAGAAAAAAAAGAAAAATATGTGTTGGCAAGGATGTGGAGAAATTGGAACCCTAGTTCATTGCTGGTGGGAATGTAAAATGGTGCAGTCGCTGTGGAAATAGTTTGGCAGTTACTCAAAAATTAAGCAGAGTTACTCTATGATCCAGCAATTCCTCGCCTAGGTATATACCTAAGAAACTGAAGGCAGGAACTCAAATAGCTGTACACCAATGTTCACAGCAGCATTATTCATAATAACCAAAAAGTGGTAACAACTCAAATATCCATCAAATGATAAATGACTAAACAAAATGTGATACATCCTAAATCATTGATGAACCTTGAAAACATTAAGTGAAAGAAGCCAGTCACAAAAGACCACATACTGTATGATTTCATTTAAATGAAATGTCCACCGTAGGCAAATCCAGGCGCAGAAAGTAGATTTGTGGTTGCTTGGGGCTAAGGATTGAAGGGAAAGGGGAATGACTGCTAATGGGTACAAGGTTTCTTTTAGGAGGGCCAAAAACATTCTAAAATTAGATTGTGGTGATAACTGCACAACCCTCTGAATACACTAAAAAAACAGTTAGCTGTACACTTTAAATAGGTAATTGTGTGGTAAGTGAATTTTATCTCAATAAAGCTATAAAAAAACTTTTATGAGGAGCCTGGGTGGTTCAGTTCGTTTGTCTGACTCTTGATCTCAGTCAGGTCTTGGTGTCGGGGTTGTGGGTTCAAACCCCACATTGGGCTCCATGCTGGGCATGGAGACTACTTAAAAAAAAATTTATGAACTATAAATTTATAACTTCTTGGAAGACATTACTAATATTTTCTCCATGAAGACAAATGGGATTTAATTTCCCTACTCAGTACACTGCAACTAAATCAAAAGTACTTTTAAACACTTTTAAAATAAATAACTAGAGGCAAATGTTATCTTACATTCCAAATGTTCTAGGATAATTATAGTACAGAATTTCACTAAGGCAAAATGTAATTGTACCACATTCTGATCTGAGAACCAGCAAGCAAACTTACACTCAGTGAGTCCAGTTACACAAAGTGCAATAGAAATACAGCAAAGACTCTGAATGATCAAAGTCAAAATAATAAAGTTTAAAAGTGTTATACTTAGTTTTTGATTGCATTGAAAATTTCAAGTACTTAAAGAACATCAGGCTGAATCACCTTTTAGAATTGAATGGTCCAATCCAAAAAAACAAAAAACCAGAAGAGAAACATATGAAGTATGAGAAGTATGTGCTACTTTAATAGATTTCCTTTTTTTTCCCCCTTACGCACTTCCAAGTCTAGCTCATGTCACAAGCCTAAAGAGGATGTGCAGAGGTCAGCTAGTCTTGGCTAAAATAGGATAACAGTAACTTTCAACTTCAGGATATCTGGTTTAAATTTTCAAGTAGAGCTGGACTCATTCTTACTAAGATTTTAAGATAAGAAGATAGGGGTGCCTGGATGACTCAGTCAGTTAGGCATCTGCCTTCGGTTCAGGTCATGGTCCCAGGGTCCTGGGATCAAGCCCCGCATTGGGCTCCCTGCTCAGCATGGAGTCTGCTTCTCCCTCTGCTTCTGCCGCTCCCCGTTTGTGCACACGCTCTCTCTCTGTCAGATAAATAAAATATTTTTTTAAAAAAGATAAGATAAAACGTTTGTGCATTTCTTCAACTTTGTATCTCTCTATACAGAGTAAATACCTTCCCAACTTCTGTCCAGCGGAAATTATGTCTGTGAAGAAAGAATTATTTTTAAAAGTACTTAAAACTTTTTATAAAAGTCCCTTCAAAATTAAAATGCATCAAAATTATCTTATAGACAATCACCTGCCTGCTTATCTACCATGAAAAATTACCTCTGCTGAGCACACAAAGTCAAGCAATTCCACTGACAGCAAACGAGCTCCAGTTTCCCAGTCTATGGAGGCAAGCCCAGAGGTCACCTGAGACAGGTGACAAAGCACAAGACCAAAACCAAAATCAGTACAAAACAGAAAAAGCAAATTGGGACTTCATCAAGATAAAAAGTTTTTGCACAGCAAAGAAAACAGTCAACAAAACCCAAGGACAACCCACAGAATGGGAGAAGATACCTGCAAATTTCTTATCAAACAAAGGGCTATTCTCCAAAATTTATAAAAAACTTATCAAACTCAACACCCAAAGAACAAATAACCCAGTCAAGAAATGGGCAGAAGACAAGAACATTTCTCCAAAGAAGACAAATGGCCAAAGACACATAAAAAAATGCTCAACACCACTCATCATCAGGGAAATACAAATCAAAACAACAAGATACCACCTCACACCACTCAGAATGGTTAAATTAACAAGACAGGAAACAACAAATGTTGGTGGGGATATGGAGAAAGGGGAACCGTCTTACACTGCTGGTGGGAATGCAAGTTGGTACAGCCACTCTGGAAAACAGTATGGAGGTTCCTCAAAAAATTAAAAATAGAGCTACCCTTCAACCCAGCAACTGCACTACTAGGTATTTACCCAAAAGATACGTAGTAATCTGAAGGGGCACCTGCACCCCATTGTTTATAGCAGCAATGTCCACAATAGCCAAACTATGGAAAGAGTCCAGATGTCAACTGACAGATGAATGGATAAAGAAGATGTACACACACACTGGAATATTACGCAGCCAACAGAAATGATGAATACTTACCATTTACATTGATGTGGATGGAACTGGAGGGTATTTTGATAAGTGAAATAAGTCAATCAGAGAAAGACAATGTTATGATTTCACTCATGTGGAATTTAAGAAACAAAAACAGAGGAGGACAGAGAAAGGGAGGGAAAAATAAAACAAGATGTAATCAGAGAGGGAGACAAACCACAGAGACTCTTAACCATAGGAAACAAACTGAGGGTTGCTGGAGGGGAGGGGGGTGGGAGGATAGGGTAACATGATGGGTATTAAGGAGGGCATGTGATGTAATGAGCACTGGGTGTTACGTGCAACTGATGAATCACTGAACTCTACCTCTGAAACTAATAATACACTATATGTTAATTAACTGAATTTAAGTAAAATTAAACTAAATTAAAAAAAAAAACATAAAAAGCAAGCCAAAAAAGGAGAGAAAGGGAAAAGATTGGGTGAAGGTCAGTGCTGGGCAAAGAATGAAAGTATGACCAAAGCCAAGCAACAGGAAACAGAAGAGATGATGTAAGTGAAAGTAAGAGTCAGTGTTAAGCGGTTGGAGGTAGAACACATCTAGAGCATTAGTTATTTGTAACAGGAACAAAGAGTACCGGCAGTATTAAGTGGGAATAGAGAAATCTGATGAAATGAACATAAAATAAGATGTAAACATAATAATGACTAACTTTAAACATCCACATGGCTCTTAAATTTTTCTATCCCAACAAGTAATCTAAAATACATAAGACTATGTGGGGAAAGAAAATTCAAAGCAAAAGTTCCAAAAGAATAATCTAAACAATTCCAACTTTACAATGTATTTAACCCCCATGATTCAAACATATCATTACTGTATCTATTCCCACTTCTTCCTTTCAGATGAGTTTTGCTTTTAGAGTTTTGATGTGAGTGTAATTGTGCAACCTTTTTAGAGGATATAACATTAGCCCACAGAAGAGCCTTGACCCAGGCCTATTAGGACTTAATCCTGAGAAACTGACCTGCACTTCGCCAGTCCTGCGGTAATGTACCAAAGTTGTTAACTTGTGCTTGGGCATAACGACCAGTTTCTAGGACCACTGAAAACCAAGAGGGGTAAATGTCCCTGTAGATAGACTAAGGGAGTTTCTCCTGCTGCATGAAAACTTTACTCTTCGCCAGTGGTATCAGCAAATATCTCTGTGGGGAATTTGGGGGACCTGGGAAGTTCTGCTCCCCTCTGAGACAATGCTGTGTGCAAAGATAGATGTAAAGGACATTTACTGCAGTGCTTTTAAGGAGCACAAAAAAGTGAAGGAACCTAAATGCCCTTCAACTGGACCAGTATATTACACTACATCCATAAAACAGGATGAGGAGCTGATGAAATGAATTGCATTGTTTATGCAGGTACTGATCACCAATATATATGAACTGAAAAAAACAAGGCACAGAATTATATATACATGATCATACAATTTGTGTTAAAGATAATGACATACAGACCTTTCTAATTAATTCTGACACATAACCCAGTAGCCATTAAAGAAATGAATGATAAATATGACTTCATAAAAATAAGAGTTGCACATGAAAAATAATAACACAAACAAAAGTCAAAAGATGTTTGTTCCCACAAACTGGAAAGCATACACAAGAAAGCTATCAGTGGACAGCTCTGGGAAGAGGACCTGAGTGGCTGGAGAAGATGGGGTGAGAACACTTCAGTTTACATTTCCTCAGTATATTTACATTTTTTCTTTGCATGTATTGTCTGCTCAAAATGAATAAAATATTACAATAAATTTTAAAGTTTACCCATACAGATATATGCTTCTCTATGCATATATACAAGGAGCTGCTGACAATGATTATTCTAAAGAGGGAGACTTAGATTTTCCCAGTTATCCTTACTTAGGTACTGTCTGAATTTTTTTATTATGAGGATATATGAATTTCATATCCCAATCTTATTTTATAATAAAAAGATACTAGTTTAAGTATATAACCTTTGACCCTAAAATTCCACTTCAAGGACTTGCTACAGTTGGAGAACTGTAGACATATTTTCTAGGAGGTCCTGTGATAACTGTAATAGCTAAAATTTGGAGACTACTTCAAGTTTTTCCATCACTACAGAACTGGCTCACTAGGTACATATTTACATGCATACATACCTAATGCCAACAATAATTAAAACTGATTTAGAGCTATATTTACTGACAGGAAAAGATGAATAATATTCTTGAGTGAAAAAAAAGGTAAGATCACACTAGATTTCATTAATCTCTACTTAACATTCATAGTGTTATCTGTGAAGATGATAAAGAAAATAGAATTCGTCTCCTAATAGTAGAGTTACAGCTTTTAGTTTCTGTATACATTTCTGGACTATGAATTTTCTATAATGAACCTGTATCACTTTTAAAATCAGAGGAAAAAAAACTATTTTATTAAAAAAAAAAAAAAGAACAGGGGCGGCTGGGTTGCACAGCGGTTAAGTGTCTGCCTTCGGCTCAGGGCGTGATCCTGGCGTTATGGGATCGAGCCTCACATCAGGCTCTTCTGCTATGAGCCTGCTTCTTTCTCTCCCACTCCCCCTGCTTGTGTTCCCTCTCTCGCTGGCTGTCTCTATCTCTGTCGAATAAATAAATAAAATATTAAAAAATAAATAAATAAATAAATAAAAAGAAAAAAAAAAGAACAATCTTGAATAGCATGGAATGAACAAACAAACAAAGAAATAGCAAGCTAGTATCTACAGGTTTGGCTTCAATAATACAGCCAATGTGGAACGAAAGATGGCAGTAAAGTTTTTCATTGCTTGGCCCTGAATGATAAGGCTACCCATAAAAGTACCACAAAACGTTTTGGATAAAACCTACAAAGTGAGTTATAATTTCAGCTCTAGGGCCCAAAAATCTTTCACTGAATTTTTCTTTTGTTTAGAACACATTACTTAACCCAAACACTTCATTATCTCCCTTGCCCTTTGTGTGGCATATGGAACGCCTACCACTCCTTCCGAAAACACTCTCTGATTACGATCTTACCTACAAGGTCCCGGTTTTTCTCCAAGTTGCTGTGTACAGCCAATAAGCTATACACTGCACAAATCCTGTTGCACAATGGGGTTGATCCTGAGTTTTCTCCTCCTTCTCAGGACTCAACTTACTGGCCTCCTGGATGGACATCTTTTTCTCTACATTCTATCCTCGGACCTCTTCTCACTCTACACTTTCCCTAGACATTTTCAAGATCTCTCAAAGATTCAAGTACCTGGTAACTCCCAAGTTTATCTCTATGCAGATCTCTCTCTTGAGCACTAGACTCATGTATCTGCCTAATGGATATTTCTTCTTAGATGTTTAACAGGTACACAAAATTCAATACATCAAAACTCAAACCTGCTCCTCTTCCTGTTTTGGCTATCTGTGTGAATGGTAATATCCTGCTGCTCACGTCAGAAACCTAGGCCTTCTCCTCGGTTCTTCTTACTTCTTCCTCTCTCACACTGAAGAAATTAACAAGTTTGATCAATTGTTCCTCATTCCCTTGGGCATTTCCTAATTCAAGCCTCCAGCATCTCTCACCTAGATTACTATTACATTCTCCTAAACCCAGTTCCCTGTACTTCTTCTGAATGTGTTGCCAAGCAATCCTTTTCAATGATTAATCTGAACTTGTTACTATCTGCTTAAAATCCTACAAATGGTCCCCATTGTCTTCAGAATAAAGTACGAAATCCATGACATGATTTCCAAGACCCCACTTACTTCTCCAACTTAATTTTTTTATACTTCTCACCTCACGTGTTACTACTCTCTAAGCTCTGGCACTGAAATTCTTTCAATTCCCTCACCATACTATCTTTCCTTCCTATCTCTATAAATGCTACTCAGTGGTGGCTCCAAAGGGTCCTGGAGAGAGCTTTAGCCTTCTCTCATACAACAGGATATAAAAGTTCCTGAAATCACTTCAAATAAATAATTCGAGTTAAAATTTGTTTACTACACACCATACAACCTCTACCATACTCCCTTTCAACCAGATAGAACCCCTTCCTTTATAAAGAATTTCCGGAACCAGCAGCCAGCACAGTAACTCCCCAACCCTCACTCACTCTTATGTACTGTCCATTCACTTGTGTGACTTCTAATTTTCTTGCAAGTCACAACTGAAATATCATCCTTGAACCCCCAAGAGCAAATCAGGTACCCCTATGGCAACCTATATATTTTCCCTACCACAGCCCTATCCCACTATGCTCTAATTACCTTTTTACTTGCCTGTATCCCTTAAAAGTCTGTAAGTTCCCTAAGGACTTAGACCTACTGACTGCTGAATCACCCATATCTGGCACAGAACCTGGCATATTACAAATACTCAGCAAACAGCCATGAAATAAATTAAAAACATGAAAAAAAATTTTACCAAAAACAAAACAAACAACTACAGCTAAAAAGAAACTATAATGAAATGTCAAATATTTAAATGATTTGATTTTACATTTAAAAGAATCTTCAATGTTAAGTCAGCATTACAAAACAAATTACAAGTATGCTTTACTATACGCTTGACATTTTTTTGGAAATTGTGTGTGAACTGAATTTTTTGCAAACTGAGTCACGTGATACACTAGTAGAGCTCATGTACTTAAAGGAATTCTTTCATAAAGTGAAAAAAACTCCAAATTTATTCTACATGAACTTAAATTTTCACAGTTGGCTCTCCTTAAAAGAGCCTTATAAAAATCATTTTTCAATACTTAACTCTGCTTTCCCCTGAAATATGACTTGTTTAATATAAAACATAACACCACTGGTGGACAAGTTTTAGTTTTTTTTAATCCCTTTAGTTCTCTGGACAACCTCTAAATCGAGGTGTCTAGAAACACATAGACTGGGCCTTGCATCATGATGTATAGAATTCCTCTCCTTAGGATGATTATTTGTTACAATTCATGAGCTACAATAAAGCTATAGATTTTAAAGAGCTGTAAAGGGAGAGGAGTAACTGAGTTACCTGGAGTAGTAGTAGCCTAAATAATTTTGTATTCACATAACAAAAGTAAACTTCAAATATCAAATAACCATGAAGTTTAAACAAAAATGTGAACTCTGGTTCCAAGACAAATTATATTTTCCTTAAATTTAGAAATATAGGTTTGATTCCCACTTAAACTGATTTATTTACAAGGTATATTTCAGAAAATACCTTTATTCTTTGTAGCAGTTCAATTTTTCAAATACCTGGGACTTATATTTGATTCAGCTGATTAACAAAGTTTGCCCTGCCTTTGGCGTTTGGTTTTCATTTCTGTTCCTGGTATCAAACTTTGCTTCTCTGGGTATTTCCAAAAGATGTCGCTTTTTTAGTCTCTACAATATGCTCAAGTTTTTAATTTCAGCAAATTTAAAAGGAAGACTTTCAAATATGAATTTCATGTACACTGAAAATAAAAAAATATTAAATACCTGTCAACATTTGGCAATGTGCCAGGAACTGAGGGGAACACAATTACTGCCTAGAGGAAATCTATAATATCTAACCCATAAACATTCACCAGAAAGACCCAAAGGACATATAAACATTAACCACATATACACTGAAGTAGTTATATAAAACATCTATGAAGGACTAAATACGTTGTGTGGAGTGATGAGTGAAGAGGGAATTACTGGAGTTGTATGTTAAGATAAAGTAGTTAGGATTTCTGAACCTAAATGTTAGAACCTACTTCAGTTGGGGGAGGGGGAGAACTTTCCAGTACAAGGTCAGAATGGTAGTCTGATTTGATGGAGGAACAACTGTATTAATATGTATTTCAGAATCATTGCAATGGATGAGTGTGAACAATGTCGTGGGAATAAGACAGGCTAGTCAGGTCTCACAAAGGACAAGATCTTGGTCCCAAACCAAAGAAAAGGTAAAGCTACTCAAAAGTGTTCTCAGCTGCTTTGAAAAAGTTTGGTGGTTTCTCAAAAAGCTAAACATAGAGTTAACCATACCTGAGTATATGCCCAAGAGAACTGAAAACAAATATCCACACAACTCAAACATGAATATTATAGCAGCATTATTCATAATAAACAAAAAGCAGAAATAACACAAATGTCCACCAACTGATGAATGAATAAATAAAATGTGGTATATCCATACAATGCAATATTATTAAACCATAAAAGGGAATGAAATACTGATACACGCACGACATAGATGAACCTTAAAGACATTATGCTAAGTAAGAAACAAAAAAGGCCACACACCATATAATTCCATTTATATGAAATGTCCGGAATAGCCAAATCCATAGAGGAAGGAAGTACATTAGTGGTTGCCAGGAGCTGGGAAGACGAGTATGTGCAATGATGGCTAACTGAATGGGGTTTCTTTTTGGAGTAATAAAAATGTTCTGGAATTAGAAAGGGGTAATGAGTGCACAGCCTTGGGAACATACAAAAAGCAGTGGACTGCACACTTTAAAAGGGTGAATGTTATGGTATGTAATATATCTCAATTTTAAAAAGGGGTTCTCGGCATTTTTTCTGCCATAACACATCTGAAGGACATGATATAACTCCATCAGTAAGGCAGCTTACTATAGTAGGGACTAGTTTTGTGACTTTGATAACCATACTAAAGAATCTTGAGAATCATGACACTAACGGGACTTGAAGTATTAAGATCAAAATAACAGCTGAAGGTCACTTTTTAGTGACAACATCAAGAACTGCCTTGAAGTAACAAGAGATATCTAAAGACAAAAAATATCTTAGTAGTTTCTAAGAAACAAAGAGATGACCAAGGCCTACCTAAGCTGGTGTGAAGGAAAGGATTTACAAATTGTTCTGAAGGAAGAAAGGACAGTAGGATTTTCATTCTCTAGCAGCAGCTAAGAACAGAAAAAGAATTAAAAAAGAATAAAGAGACAATGAGGATTGGATTCAACAACAAAAGGCACTACAAGAGAGATGACACCAGCCATAGCGATAATATCTATTTATCAACACTGATTTAGTACATACAGTTCCCAACTTACATATGGGTCACATTTCAAACGTTTATAAATCATAATTCTGAACACATTTGCTAAGAGAAGTAATTTTTGGAAAGTAGGTAAGTTTGCAAATGGCCTAAGTAATTTATCATAATCTGTCATTATTTCTATTTTCCTAGCTGAAATCCAGGATGCTGGAAGCCATCTCCCCACCTCTGCCTCCCATCTCTTGACACATCAGATTCCAACAAGAGAAATTCTCCCTCCAATTTGTTGCCACCACCATCCTGCACCATAGAAAATTCTGGCTCCCTACTCCTCATGGAGGTGAGACCAAGGTAGAATCATCTGCTATCCAGAGCTGTAATCAAAATGGAGTTCTGCCATGGCAGCTGTACATATGAGAGATAAATTCTTAAGTCAGACAGCTGAATTTCAGAGGCTGCCCATACTCTGATTCAGCAACATTCTTGTGATGGAAATTGGCTATGAAGTAACAAAAACCTCATCATGTCCAGTGGATATAATGGACCATCTGTAGCGCATGTACATAATACAACACATACAGCAGGAGCTCAAAGGCAAAAGGTATGGGGAGGTAACACGTGAGAAGAAAAAATTCAAACGCACAAAATTTGCTGGGGTCTGTAAGAGCACAATAAAAAAGCACCCCTCTTTATCCCAGTCCTCTTAAAACACCCTTTCAGATGAGATCTTCCCCATCTTTTAAGAGTCAGGCGAAATGTTTCCATCTTGGAGAGGCTTTCCTTAAAAACCCTAAACAGTTTGAACTTTCCATCTCTTTGTTCCAATATTAATTACTATAGTGCTTATTAAATTGCTACAGTTTATTTACATTGGTTTCCCCAGTAGATACCTCCTCAAATAATGGAATACTTTACTCTTCTTTGTATTCCCAATACCTTGGACAGTGCTTGGCACATAAAGGGGTCCAATAAATATTGTTTAATGAATGAATGACTGGATTTCTTCAAATGCTGAAAGAAACAGCAAAAGTAAAAATCAAATGAACAAATCCCAAATGAATGAATTTAATTTGCCAGTCCTGCTACTAAGAAAATGGAATTTAAGCATGAAACCTCAAAGTGGCCTAACCAGTGGATCTGAATGCACTGGGTATCTAAGGTAGATAAATTCAACAGTAAGGAGATACAAAGTGCATAGTAAATATTCTGCTTGTCTCTTAAAAAGTTATAAGGAATACTCCTTATTGGGCATGCAAAATCTCCAGCAACGGGTATACATTTTGTATTTGCATTTCTGACATCTAAAGAAATATTTAAATCAAACTGAACACAGATACAGAGTTCAGCAACATTCAGAAGAAAAACTATTCCTTCAGGGGAAATGAAGGGTTCCACCAAGTTCTGATCATAATTAAGGAATTAAAACTGAATTAAAGCTCCTATGCAGACTGAATCAGAAGAGTCCCTTGTGCTAGACACCAAATGAATGGTTCACAGGAGTGGGAGCAGACGCTAGCCGGTAAATCCCAACATCTGAAGAGATAAAGATGATGGAATGTTATAGCAGTATAAGACAGGTAAAGTAAATGTAAGTCTTTGGAAGCTAACCTTTTAGGCAGTTGGTGAGAACCCACATTAAAGCATGACACTCAGAAACATAAAAGTGTATCACTGTCTAAAGTAAAACATTTTAGTGGTTGTTTACCTCATCTTGCAAAAGTATTACATTTTATATTCATAATTTTTATTTTCTGAAATCATAATACTAGAAAAGACCTTAAAAATTATCAACTTCAAACCCACTAATCTTACAAATAAAGAAACCAAGGTCTACAAAAGGCAAGTGACTTACCCAAGGTCATACTGATAGTCAGAGACAGAGTCTGAACTCAAACTCAGTTTTCTAGTCTCCCCAACTTAAGAGTTTTTTCCCACTAGATGAAGAACTTTCTTATCCTAACAAGCCTTATTAGAGTTTGGCTCCCGCTCCACACATGTATGTATATGTGTGTGTATATTTGTAGACATACACATGTATGTGTGTATGTATAGATACACCCACGTATCTACATACACACTTGTTGCACTTGAAAAAACCAGGGCTGTTCAGAAATGTATTAAAAAAGTATACCAGTTAATTGAAAAGCCTAGTCCCATGACAAGGTATTCATGTTTTCTTAATGACCCACTAAAACACCAAATCTCCATGTCTAGGTTTATATTTATCTTAATATATTAATCAAATGAAGTATAATGGTTAAGAGCATGGGCTCTGGAGTAAGAGACCTCTTTCTAATCCCCTAATTGCAGCTCTGACATTTAATTAGTTGTATAACCATGGACAAATTTAACCTTTCTAACAGTTTAACCTTTCTTACAGTTTTCTCACCTGTAAAACTGAAAAACAGAACTGACCTGATATGGTACTTGTGAGGATTAAATAGATGATGAATGTAAAGGGCTTTGCCAAGGACCTAGTTTTTACTCAATAATTTAGCTATTATCAATATTACTGCCTACTAATCTCTAGGTTGCCTACAAAAGTGCCCCAACAAAAGTTTTCTTTATATTCCTCACTCTCTCTCACACAAACACACACATAATCCCAATTATATATTATTTGTCCTTCTGAACATAGAGTGCAGCAAACTATGAACACTGTACAAGAGAATTCCTTTTGCTTTTCTTTCTTAGAGATCAAACTCTTGTCTCAAATTGGTTTTTAAAATTCTAGAAATGTCCAGTCCCTATAATGAGAGTTTAGAATTTAAAAATACAAATTGTTTTCTGTCTTCTTACACTTTTCCATTCTTTCAAACAAAATGAGTTTGGCTGCCTAAATTCTGCAAAGAGGAAATGCAACTGACTCAGAAAGAAAATGAATCTCCTTGCTTCCTACTGAGTACCCTTTTGGTGTTCAGACACAAACGATAATCTCTATCTCATTTATGGTGACAGTGAGCGCAAATTATTTCCAAGATTTATTGTGCATTTATGTTTTAACTCTATTAGAATCTGAAATTAACACAATTATAAAAGGTCCTTTTTCCATATATATAATCATGCTTAGAATAAAGTATTTCCTCCTTTCCCCCATTCCTTAAAATGCAGAGTTTATCATAAGTGTAGGATACTAGCAGGACAGTATTAATAATTCTTTAAGTCAAAGAAATGACCTTTTGAGCTGCTTTATTTCCTAAAACTTAATAATTTAAGAAGCTAACTCCTCTGGTCTAAATTCTTTTACTATGTATTCATGTTCTGTGATGCTTGCTTGACAAATGAAAGGATACAACATTTACATATGTTCATTTTAATAGTCAAATATGTCTAAACAAAACCTATTTTATTGTAAATCTCAGGATTCTCTTTGAAGGTGTTACTGTCTGGGTTCCTAGAGTACTCTGCAATTTCAGTTACAGAATGTATAATTTAATTTGAAAGTAAATCAATACTAGAAACAAATTATTTCATCATCATCTTTTTACAAAAGATTAAACAGCCACAAATTTTATTTTATCAGGACTAAAATGCATTAAATTACATTTCACTGACATAAGATCAAAAGAACCTCATAAATACAATGCTGTATTTTACCAGAGTGAGGTTATAAGAAGCCAAACCAAAATATTCCCTCTGGAAAACAAAAACTGTCTTAAGTAATTTTAAAACTCTCTTGACATTTGATCCCTTTTTATTTTTTTAAAGTTCATCCTATAAACAAAATCATTAAAGGTTGCTGGAAAACAAGCCCAAAGAATTATAAATAAAGTTATTTTTTTTCCAAAATACAATGCTACTTTTTAGCTATCACCAATGACTAAGAAATATTCACATACTATACATTTAGCCATTTTTAAATTGTATAATTCTTCTAAAATTATTCTTGGTCTAATTAAAACCTAACCATGAGATATAAAATGTGGTTATTTTGCCAATAAACAATATCATAGTTTTTAAATAAAATAAAAAATCAAAGTTAATAAATGTATGTGTTTTATTAGCTTAAATTGTTAATTTATGAAAACAGAACTGGCTTCTCTCAGAGAGATTAAAAATAATTTAAAGTAACTGGAATTTTATAAAGCAGATAAGAGACTAGTCAAATGTACTACTGTGTCTAATCTCATGGGATTGGGGATTTTCTGAATATGCCCCAAATTACATAATATTGGGGGAAAGGGAGATGGTTTAAGGCTTTTGAAAAATATTATATGAGAAGGATAATTTTTAAAATGTTAGAATTCTTCAATGAAAAATATAAACAACAGAGTCAACAGGAGGTATCTCCAGACGCTGATTTCTCAAATGTCACCAGATTAACCATTCCACTAAGAAGTACTTTTAAATACATGCAGCACACAGAGTATCAAGTTTTCAAATCCGCACCTTTTGCAGATATCTGTACTGCCTAACTGCTGCATATAAGCACTGAAATGCACATACCAAATTTATTAGAATCACTACCTTCCTCTAAGAGTCCCTTTTAAGTTATTTTAAAAAGATATCTCACTAAATCTAAGAAAAATGTTGAATAAATATACACTTCTTTTTCCAATATCCAGAATACTAAAGTATTTATAAATATGGCTCCCCCCAACTTACTTCAGCTTTATGAACAGTTTCATTTTTTTAGTGCTAATATAGTTCTGAACATACCCTCCTACCTAATTTGGAAAAAAAAAAAAAAGCAATTATTTTAAACCTCGAACAGCAGCTAACAAATTAACAGTGATATTCAACTAAACCTACTTTGTTTACACTGAAATCTAAAGATTATATAATAAGATCTGACATTACCTTTCCAGCAATTTTCTATACTCTCAAAGGCAACAGAGACAACATATGTTTTTCCAAGAGGAAAACAAGGAGTTAATAAAATAGATTTCCCCCTCAACTAAGAATTGCCTTCTCTTTTGTCAATATTACAGACATTCATCTACTGACAAAGGAAAAACGAACACTTCACTTGCCTGTTTAAGAAACTAAATTGGGAGCATTACCAGTCATAGACTTAATTAAGTTATTTCTAGGGGAAAATATTTAAAGCAAAGAGACTATTTACAGTTCATTGCCAACTGCTAAATTTTGGGGGAACAGGCCTGAACAAGATAGTCCCTATTTGTCCCTTGCCTTTTTCCCCACCACCTACCCTGCACCAAACCCCCATTGTTCTATGTAAAACTCACAGGTTAATGATATCTAAATAGCAACTGCTACATTTATGTTACAGATTATCACTATGAAGAATTCTTCAGCATCACATTTACTTGCTGTTTTCTTTCCCCAAATAAAATCCAAATTTGGTAATAAATCAACCACAAACTGGTGGGGGAAAGGATCACAGCTTCCCTTCCAGACTGATGGATGTCACTCCAGAGGCGTGAGGAAATCCCCCAGAAGCTTACCATAATAAATCAAGCCCCCCCCCGAAAATCCTTTAAACTGACGTTTTACTACAATTTTTTAAAAATCTATAACCGAAACCCTTGAAAAGTATACAGCCCATGGAGTAGAAGCTCCTTTTCCCTATTAGCCACCAAAGTAGAACACAGAGGCAGTAACACGCAGGATTTCATGAGGGTTTGGATCCCTCGTACACCACTTCCTCCCCAAACCTGGCTGGCAGGGCCAGATGCTGGTGTCGAGGAAGTGGGAGACCCGCACTCCGGCGTCCCACTCTCCCTCCGGGCTACCTGCCTCGGCCTGCGGGAGTGCCGCCCAGCGCGGACACCGGCACAGACACAAACACTCACCCATCTTTCCTCTTGGCTTTGTAGACGTGACCATAAGTGCCTCGGCCAACTTTGCAGCCCTCGTATTCAAACAGGTCCTCGACCCGCTCCCGCTCGCTGCTCAGCTTCACTTTAAAGTCATAGTCCATTGTCACAGCCTCCGGGGCCGGGGAGCTGGGTCGGGGGGCCGGGGGACAGGGGTGGGGACCGGGGAAGCACCGGCAGCCGCAGCCCCCGGGAACCCGCCCGCTCTACACCCGGCGGCCGCAGCACCAGCCCGACTGATGCGGCAAGAGGAGGAGGAGGCCCCGCGAGAGCGCCGGGGACATCCAGGGGGACGGCGGGGCAGAGGCCGGCCGGGAGGGTGGGCGGACGGGGAGGTTCCCCCGGGCGAAGGAGAGCAGAGGGACGAGGGCTGGGGGTGGGGAGCGGCGTCTCTGCCCTTGTCCCCGCGGGCTCCCGGTGAGCCGGCTCTCCTACTCTCTCCTGCCGCGCGTTCTGCTCCCGCTGCGGGGAGCGGCGGGGTGGCCGCGGCGGGCTCTCCTCCTCTTACACTCGCACTCACGCCTCACCCTCTCTCACACACACACACACTCACACTCACTCACTCACTCTCTCTCCCATACACTCAAACAGAAAGGCAGCGCCGCACAACAGCCGGTACCTCCTCAGAGAGAGGAGGGAGGGAGGGGACTCGCGGAACACGGCCACGGCTGTCGCAAAAACGTCGCGAAGGCTCCGGGTTGCCTCCGGGCCTCCCTGCAGCCTGCTCCGCGGCGCGAGTCCCGCCTCGCCGGGGCCCGCACCTCGAAGACCCGGTGAAGGAAGCAGGGTAGCCACTGCCCAAAGCGGCCGCCAGACGCACCACGTGGATTGTCCCGACAGCGGCCAGGCGCCCAGACTACAATGCCCAGAATGCACAGGCCACCGTCGTTGCCGCCCCTTCTATGACTCCACCCTACATAGTGGTAATACGGGAGCGTTGCATGCTGGGATCAGTAGTCCATGGTGAGATAAGTTTCAATAGCTTGGAGGAAAAAAATTTTTTTATTCTGCACTATCGCTAGAGTGTGATTTAGGCCATAAACTTAACCAGAGATATTTACGCGCGAGGGAGGCTAGTTTGCATTAGAATCACATTTTGTGCCACTTCCGAACTCCAGATGTTAAAGGACATTATCATTACCGAAAAAGGTCTATGTATTTGTAAACACTTCACAGACTATACTTCGTGTATTCTTGTCGTTCACTATCTGATAAGGGCTGCATAATGACACCAACATATTGACACATATTACAAACATGAGTGAAAGTAAGACTCTGGATTTCAGCTCAGGTCATGATCTCAGGGTCATGAGATCGAGCCCCAGGTTGGGCTGTGCACTGGGTGTGGAGCCTGTTTAAGATTCTCTCTCCCTCTCCCCTCCGCCCTCTTAAAAATTTATAGTTTTAAGATGTACAATGTGATGTGTGTCTGTGTCTGTATACAGCTTGACTTAATTAGTCAAGCTAATTAACAGTATTCTTACTATCAGTAATCCTGGGACAGGAAAGGAAGTCAGCCTTGGACTAGGGCAGAGAAAGACCTGCTTCCCTCTCCGAAGCTAGGGTAAAAGTTTGGGATCTGAACTCCAGGTTGGGAGAACATGGTGGTTTGAGGTAAGCAGACCCCTGAACTTCTCCTGGTTCTTACAACTGACTATGACCCCCCCTCTTTTTTTTTTTTTTTTTTTTTTTAACCAGGAGCTCCTACTCCAGCCCTGGCACCCTTATACTTTATTTGTAACTCATGTAGAAACATCACAGCTGCTTTGTATTTTAGTCATTTCTTTTATGTACTTTAAAAAATGTCCTTTAATGAACACCTTAATGACTGAGTCTCTGACTTACTCATCTCTGTAGCTCTTAAAGTGCCCAGAACATAGTTTGCATAATTATATTTGATTAGAATGTGTTGAATTGGATTGATTTCTATAAAAGTCGAAATGGACCTTAAGGGGGGGAGGGGAACAGTCATTTTAAAACATTTAACATCTTACCTCTGTCTTGCCTCTGAATGTGTATTTTTGCAGCATGCGAAAGAATTTGGTGCTATATATCACATGATGTATTGATGTAAAAGTCCAAGTGGGTCTTCTCAGTGTTGATCACTTCTCATCTCTATAACTTTTGTTTTCTTGCTCAATACTAGAGTGTGCTTTAAGCAGAAAGTATCTAACCTTCCATTGTGCAGGTGGAATGTTCGTCATCTTCATCATCAAAAAGCACATATTAAACATCTCCATTTGAGTAGTATTATACACAAGAAAGAACGAGTTAGGTCATTCAACACTCTAGCCTTTTAAATTTTTTCAAGAAAATACTAATGCAAAATTTCTCAATTAACTCTATATGCATCTAGAATATAATTTAAAACTTGGAAACAACCAGAACCAAAAAACACTTTCAAAAATAACTCTCTTTCTCCCCTTCATCATGTGAATGTCATTTGTTCTTATAGACTCATTTTCACATGACTGGAAAGATGACCACTAGCAGTTGCTGAATTTGGCATCAGACACCCATCATTAAAGAGTTGACTCTGTTTCTCAACTCCAGTTCTAAAACTCACAGGAAGGGCTCTGATCCAGCTAGGTCAGGGACCCATTACTGGACCCATGAAGTGTGCCCACGGGGGCAGGGTCATATTAGAATATGAGAGCTCCTTCATTCAGAGGGATGAGGAAGATAGGGTAGGGAGCTCATAGAAGAGAGAAAGCTCTAAGTACCATGAAGGCTATGAAACAAAGCAATGTGATGGAAAATGAGCCCAGAGGAGATGCTTAAGTGAGACCTGAATGACGAGGAGAAAAGCCTGCTAAGGTGAGAGATCAGGGTAATCCACGTAGGAGGGTGGTGTACAGCAAGTGCAAAGGCTTTAAGCTGGCAAAGGAGTCTTGTGTGATAGGAGTGTCATGAGTAAAGGGGGAGGTTGTGTGAGATGAATACAAAGAGGTAGGCAGGGACCAGATTATATAGGGCCTTTTGGACCATAGTAAGAGGCCTGGATTTTATTCTTAGGGCAATAGGAAGTCATTGGAAGATTGTAAGCAAGGGAGCCTCCAGATGTGATCTATACTTTAAAAAGAATATCCTGGCTGCAATGTTAACAATGGATGGCAGGAGACAAAATTGAAAGAGAGATTGACAGACAGACGGACAAGTAGGTATGGGACTTGCTGCTCAGTTGGATGGGAAGAAAAGGAAGGTGGTGCCACTTACTGAGATGGGAACGACTTTGAGAGAAACAAGTTTAGGTCAAAGCAAGATACAAGACCAGCCCAGATTCAAAGAGGGGCAAGTATACTCCACTTCCAGGTAATAGGAAGTGTAAAATACTGTGCCTATGTTTTTCCTTTCTTTCATGAATACATATGAATCTGTGGATCTGGTGAAGGTTGAACCAGTTCCTTTTCAAATGGCTTTGGTTTTCTTTAGAAGGTACAAGAAAAGTTGGCCTCTGTGAGTGAAGAGGCAGGAGTGGAAGGAGAAAGCAGTGAGCTCTTTTCATGTCTGAAAAGACTACAGGGTTAAAACATGCTTTGGGCAGAATGAAAGAGGTAGCTGGCAGGATATCATCATGGGACTTCTAGCCAGTGTCGCAGGTCCATTTGCAGGTGCAGCCATGCTTTTCTATCAATATCCATCTGCCCTGTTGTGAGATTTTCATCACCAGCACTCAGCAGCCCAGGTGGAGGCCTGGCAAAGACAGATGTTAGATTCATCCAGGGTTAGAGCCTTGCCAGCTGGGTTTAATGAAAAGAAGATGAGGCGACAGAGGTCAGAATTATTGGCAATAGAGTAGTTAAAATGACAGACCATGACATTTAAGCTGGGGTAGGAGGAAAATGAGAACAGGATCCCTTTTATAGCATAACGGTAGCTTGAAATTTTTTAACTTCATTTTTTGTAGGATAATTAAAAATAATTACCCTCATTCCTGGCTTCTTTAATATCTATATATGGTAGCAAGATCCCATCAAACACATACTAAGTAAAACAGACAGCTGAAGAAATAATATAAATAACAGGTTAAAAATGATTTCTTCTTTTCTTAGCTAATAGATTCCCATTACAGAGACTGATACAGGCATCCCAAACTGAAAATGTCTCATATTAGTGGACGATGAATTCTGCTCTTGTGTTCTATAAGTCTTAAGAAAAATTTACCTCTTTAAATTGATCAACAATATTACAACCTTGCCCTTTTTTCTTCTATTGGATGCCTTTTTTCTTGGAATAAGCATAGTACTTTCTGCTTTTAAGTTCAGAATATATTTTGCTACACAACAGGGTAGCAAGTAATCTATAGGAACACAGATGAGTTTTGTGTTCAGTTTTTCAAGGCTTATGATATTATTCTGACTTCTTATTCCAATATGCTTCACTCCCTAGCTAGCTGGACTGTTACTCAGGCCCACTCGCCAGAAAAGCCAAGTTTTTTCTGGCTGTTTCCTGTACAAACATGGCTCTCCTGTGAGCCACATAGCTCCCTTTCTCACACATAAACATGGTTAGGTCACCTCTCCAACCACCTGATACTTGATACCCGAGGCTATTTGTTTCCATGCAACTTCACGCTCAGAACCTCTGGAACTTTTTCTCCTTTAGTAGCGCTTCCCCCTACCAGCTAAGGTCAAATTCCATCAGATATTGTCCTTCTTGCTCTAAAACTCTACATCCTGTTTAAATTTTAAAATGTTGTTTTATTTACATCATTCTTGTGCTCAAAAATCTTCAGGGACCCTGTGTGACCTTTCATTGCTGACAAGATGAAGTTCAAACTCCTTCATCTAACGTTCCAGGCTCTGTATTTACTTTTGCCTGACTTAGGAAAATGCTTTAAGGCAGCTTGCAATAGAAATGTTAGAGTGAGATTAAAATAATTAGCCCCGCATAGCCAAAATTTCCACAATCTGAGCTCTTCTGTATCTCTAATGTAGCTCCTAGCCAGTTTCTCATAAGCTGTTTCCTAGCCAATTTAGAACAGTGGTCCTCAGCCTTAGGTGTCCATTGGAAATACCTGGGGAATCATCCCGGCAATTCTGACGTAATTGATCTGGGCTACAGCTGGGCATTGGGACTTTTAAAGCTCCCTGGTGATTCTAATGGTCATTGAGTGTTGAAAACCACCACATTAGAACAGGTTTATTGATTCTCCCTAAAACATTCATCATTCCACTCCTTTCCTCATCAACACCCCCCACTTTTTTTTTCACTTGTCTGCACCCCACCCACCTTTGAGATCCAACTCAGGTACTACTAGCATCTTTCCTTGTCACCCAAAGCCAATATCCTCATAGCCAGTACCTTGTTTATACTTATTTGGCATTTAGCACATACTTCTTATACCTTTGTGTATTTATCCTGTGTCTTCAGAAGAATTCTAATGTGTAGAGGGACAGGGACTGTTTTTTATCCCCATAATGTGACACAATGCCTTTAATGCTATATACCATTGTGTGTCTGATGGGAGGTATTGATGATGATGACGATGATGATGATGATGATGTTGTTGTTGTTGTAGCAGATGCCAAGTCAAGCAGATGACCCTATCCTTTCAGAGCACTGACTTGGCACTACATCATGGGGCTACCCCTAGGCTACTGGAACTCACTTTACTTTTCACATGCAAAGCTGAAGTACCTGGGAATTAAGCCACCCCCACCTTAACTTAATAACTCTAGGTACAAGTATAAATACTCTCGCTCTCATAGTCTCTGACTGGGACAATGCTGGGGTGATCTACATTATCTCCGGTGTCTTCTATGAATTTAGATCAAAGTTGACATAGCATCCCTTACTTAAGCTCCTTTCGTTCCCAGTTCCACTCCCCTATTCTCTTACTGGTTTTTTCCAGGGAACACTTCCTAAATAAAGTATTTTTACTTGAATCCTTGTCTAAGTTTTTGCCTTTCTGCGGGGAGGAGGGATAGCTCACCATAGACAGACAATTATATGATAATAGAAATAGCAGCTATTATTTATTGAATATTTTCTATGTGCAAGGCATGAAGTCACTTAATCCACAGAATTAAGTAGGTCCTACGGTTATCCTCATTTTACAGTTTGGGACATAGAGTCGTGTAGAGATTAAGTAATTGGCCCAAGGTTGCAGATGTAAAAGAAGGAACTGAAGAAAAGAGATGAATAAACTTACAGGGCAAAGACAATAAGGGAATCAAATCAGATTTTAAAAAATTTAATTTTAACCAATTTACCAGTTAAGCTTTGTGGGCTAGTTAGAAACTAAACCACTGGGTATACTCTTTTTTTTTTTTTAATGAAATGAGTTCTGAGTTCTAATAAACAATTTACAAATTTTCAAATGCAATCAGTTTTTAGATTGGAAACTTCATTTCTGAGACATCTGGGTGACTCAGTTAAGTGTCTGCCTTTGGCTCAGGTCATGATCCCAGGGTCCTGGGATCGAGCCCTGCATCAGCCTCCCTGTTCAGTGGGGAGTCGGTCCCCCTGCCCCTCCACCCCACTCATGCTGTCTCTCTTGCTCACTCTCTCTCAAATAAATAAATAAAATCTTAAAAAAAAGAAACTTAATTTCTTTTTTTTTATTATATTATGTTAGTCACCCTACAGTACATCTCTAGTAGAAACTTAATTTCTAAGTGACTGTCAGAATATCCCCTTCTTCTCCCCACTTCTCTCCCTACAATACTTTATAGTATGCACATCTGATCACAGAAAGTAAAACCCATATTTGGACAATTAATAATTTAGATCCACTACAGAATAGATGTGTATTTTTGGACTAGGCTGGGAATTACCATGCATGTTTTCTCAAGAATATGCATTCTGAATCATAAACAATGCTTATTGAAATGAATTTCCAGAACTTCCAGATTTAAGTTCTTGTCTCCTATTCTCCTCATTCCCAGCCCAATTCATTGTGGTTCTTTCCAGATATGACGTCCTTCATATTTTAAAGATTTATTTATTTTAGAGAGAAGGGGAGGTGCAGAGGGAGCAAGAGAATTTTGAGCAGAAACCCTGCTGAGCTCAGAACCTGACACAGGGCTCGATCTCACAGCCCTGAGAACATGACCTGCGCCAGAATCAAGAGTCCAATGCTCAACCGACTGAGCCACCCAGTTGCTCCCTTTATATTTTAAAAAGACAGTTCTAAACAGGGCATGTGTGGACTATTTCTTACACAGGAGTCATTGCCCCTCCCGTCCACCCTCTGCTCCATCCTCACTCCATTATTCTTCTGACAATATTTACTGAGCTCCTATTGTATGCTGTGCCCTTCTGGCTGCTATGAAAACAGCTGGTATGGTGTCTGGAACCTGGTGGGTACTCATAAATGTTTATTTCCTTTCCCACTGACATTGACCTTCTTATGAACTTGTCCATCCCTGTTCTCTTGCCTCTTCCAGTAAAATAGATATGCTTCAACCTTCCACTCTTTTGCTGAAGCTGTCTTTTCATAAGTCTGAGTAGGATTTGGTAACTTTTAACCTCTTCTGGGGATATTTGTGACCACAGGAATGGAAAGTTTGCTTAGGTCAACTTTATTTATAAATGTGATTTAATATTGTTAAATGTCAGTTTGCATCATAAATAGGGAAGAAATTGCACTTATCTCTCTACTTTTTTCAATCATTCATTCATTTATTCAGTATTATTGTATGGCTTCCACAGATACTGAGGTAGACCCTGGAAATATCGAGATGAGTAGGACCAGAAGCCTGCCCCATGCACATCATAGTCTAGTTCAGTGCTTCTCAATCCTTATTGCACATTAGAATAATCTAAGAGCTTTTAAAAAAATCACTGATGCCCAGATCCAATCCTAGACTAATTAAATCTGAATGTTTTGGCAATCAGACCCACATACCGAAATTTTTAATAGCTCTTTAGAGGATTCTTATTTTAACCAGAATTGAGAACCACTGGGCTAGTGGATGTTAGGGGATTTAGGGTAGAGCTATAAATATACCCTAACCACCTGGAAAGTTAAATGTATGTATGTGTGATATGAGATATGTATGTTATATATGTATGTATACATGTGTATATATATGTTATATATGTATGTTATATATGTATAGGTATATGTTATATACCTATATCTATCCTTACCTACCCTTACCTACCCCTCCCCTCACCCTAAGGCATATTAAGACCCTCAGAGAGAGGAGTACCATAGGTGTTTTGGAAAATGCTTCTCTTTTCTCTTCTCAAACAAGTAGGAAGACAATTATGTGATAAGTGAAAGACACCAGTTACTTGGGTTAAGAGTCAGTGAATCTTCTTCAGAAGTGGGATGTCAGAGCTTATGAGGTCTAAAAGAGTCAGCCTGGCAGAGAGAGGTAGGATTGATTTTCCCCAATAAAAGAACAAAGCTAGGCTAGACATTAGCCCATCTTTGCTCAACTTTTCTCACTTTCCCATCTTTCTTCCCTCACTAGTGAAAGGTTTTTCCGGAAGAATACTCCATCAATAAGTCACTGGCTCCTGCTCTGTTTCTAGGGAATCCAACCTAAGATAGTTGATAGCTGGAGGAATCCCAGGAAGCAAGGATGACCTTTTGGAGCCTCATCATCTGCTAAGGGACTATCCACAAAGCCCTTAGTGGAGTTTTGACAGTCCTGGCACATGAAACAGTGCAGCAGCTAAGGTTGTCCCCTGTGGGGAGTTGGTGTGTATTGCAGGTGGAAGAGAATGCCCTGGCTGGTTGTCTGGCATTTGAGAGGTATGGAGGAAGTAGTTATTATAAGGGCTGTGGAATTGGATGGCTACTGCTGGGCACCATTGATGTACTGAGGAAAGAAAATGGCAGGCTCAAGTCATTTAATCATGAATGGAAAGTGAAACATGAGAGTCAGAGGGCATTCCTGACAACAAGTCCAGGTCTAACTTGCGGGAGCAGCAGACCTGCAGGGAAGGCTCAATGCTCAGTCAAGGCAGATCTGCTCTGAGAGGGAGGGAGTGGGACCCTGAGGTATACAGATCTCATTGCTGGGTAGACACAGCATGTGAACCCCCACCATCCTGAATTAATGGGCCTGCAGAAGTGGTCCTCGCCCCTTGCTAGGAAGGTCCTATCTCCTACCTTCCTTCCCTTGGTGTGCAGGAATCTCAGATGAGGGCAAGGATTTTCCACCGCCCACTTCTGGATATCAGACCAAAAACTTGGGGTCACATTTTACCGTGATTCAATTAGGGATGTGGTTTTCATGCTATAAGCAGAGAGGAGTTATAAGCCAAAGAGTAATTGGACCTAAACAACTTTTCATCAGCAACAACAGGGAGAAAATACCTAGGAGGGGACCAAAATTGTACTGGAGCAAGGCAGGTAGACCAAAAAGCTGGAGAAAAGAGAATTTGTCAGTACGGGGGCATTTCCCCATGATATAGGATTTAATTCCTTGGAAAGCACCTTGTTTCTGTTATGCTGTTGAATGGCTCTTAGAAACTTGGAAGAAACAGTGGCTTAACGTTAAATGCAGTAGAAATGCCAGAATTGCCATGACAGGCTGTAGAGGAAGAGATCAAAAGACTCAGAGATGTGGGCATGTGTCTCAGTCAGCTCAGGCTGCTATAGCAAAATACCATAGACTGGGTGGCTTATAAACAACAGATATTTACTTCTTACAGTTCTGGAGGCTGGAAGTCTGAGATCAGGGTGCCAGCATAGTCAGGTTCTACTGAGGATCCTCTTGTGGGTTGCAGAATGCTGACTTCTTGTATCTACATACAGCAGAAAGATGAAAAACTAGCTCTCTACCCTTTTCTTATCGGGCACTAATCCCATTCATGAGGGCTCTACCCCGTGACCTAACCATCTTCCAAAGGCCCCATGTCCTAATACTCCCACAAGGAGCGGGGTTGATTTCAACATATGAATTTTGGGGGAACATGAATAGACTGTAACACCATGATAGAATGGATCTACTATAGAAGATCAGAAAGCCCACAAGCTGATTATTTTTCTCAAGAGGCTCCAGGGAAAACTAAGGCAATAAGAAATTCACAGGTAAAAGGGCTACCAGCATCATCGAGAGACCGTTCTCTGTAGGCTGAGGCTGATAATAAGAGATGGTGTTACAGAACTGGGCTTCCTGGTAGCAAAAGGTATTAGAGAATTCCAGAACAGCAGAGGCCAGGTGACAGCACTTAGCCATCAGAAGCACGTAAACATTAGAACCACTTAATGACTACAATGGGTAGCCAAGTCAGAATGTCAGCAAGGGGCCTGACATTTGAGGATCCATGAAGAGAACTCCACAGAGTGCTTGAAGGAGCAAGAGAGATGGGCAGTCAGGAAGAATAATGCTAAAAGTATATAAATAGAATATGACCCTTAATTAATAATGGGCTGGCAGAAGGTTGAGGTCAGGCACCTCAATGGAAAGTCATGATCTCATGCAATTTCCAAACTGGAGTCGTTTCTTAGACTGAGAACAAACCAGCTGAAAGGGAAGTTGCATTCTTATAAGGAAGGACCAACAGAGAGTCAGGTTAATAACTGGAGTTCTGGCCATGGTACATCTAAAGCGGGTCCACTGAGTCCATGGCCTCCGTTATTTCCCTGGTTCCCAAATGTATCATCAGAATTAGAATGCTTAGCTGTTGTCAGAATTCTCACATTGGTTCCTTGAGCTACTATGGGAGGAAACTCCAAGGAGTAGTCCCTAAAACCACCCCTTTTCCACCAAGATGGTAAATAAAAAACTGTACTGCAGGCCAGGGTTGATGGCAGAGGTTAGTACCATCCACAAAGACTTTAAAAATGAAGATATGTTGCTCCTTGTCATAGCCTTATTTAATTTGTGAATCTGACCTCTGCAAAAACTTAATGGATCATGACACAGGACAGTGGAGTACCACAAACTTATCTAAGTATTGGCCCCACTGCTGCTGTTTTTTTTTTAATATATCTTTACTAGAGTCTATTAATACAACCTTAGTACACGTATTCAACTATTAATCTGTAGATGTGCTCTTTTCTGTATTCACCAGGAAGAAGGATCAGAGGCAGTTGGCACCCACGTGGCATGAACACAGTAGACCCTCGCCCCAGGGCAATGTTAATTATCCTGCTTTCTGTCATAATAAAGTTCAAAGGGACCCAGACAACTGGGACATCCAGAAGAACATTGCATTGATCTGCTCCGTTGATGATACCATGTTAATTAGAACTTAGAAGCAAGAAACGGAAGTAGTCTGCATGCCTTGGTAATATATATTTGCAACAGAAGGTGGGAGATAAAGCCGACAAAGAGTCAGGGGCTTGCCACATTAGTGAAGGTTTTAGGGGTCTGGTGGTCTGGGCATGCCTGAACATCTCTAAAGTATAGGGCAAGTTATTGGGTGTGCATTCTTACTGCTAGGAAAACAGCAGAATGCTCAGAGGTCTCTTTGGGTTTGGGAGGCAGCATATTCATTGCACTTGGGAATATATTTGTGAAGTGACTTAAAAGGTTGCTATCTTTTAGTAAGGCCCAGGACAATAAAGGGTTCTATAGTAGGTACATTCTGTGGCACAAGCAGCCCTCCCCCTGGGGCCGTTTGAGCCATCAGATCCCATGATGCTAGAGATATCTGTTGTTGAGAAAAATGCTGTTTGGTGCTTCTGGCAAGCCCTAATAGGCGAGTCACAGCACAAGCCCGGGGGTTCTGGACCTGGGCCATGCCATCTGTAGCATAGAACTCTTCAGCATTTGAAAAGCAACTCCTGTCAAGCTACTGGGCCCTGGCAGAGACTAAGCACCTAACATGGGACACCAAGTGACCATGGGACACCAAGTGATCCTAAGCTGGGTTCTTACTGGGTCAGAGGGTGGCTGGATGGTTGTGGGAGCAATGTGCTATAAAGCCATTTCATACATCTGGGATTAGGCTCAAGCAAGTCGAGAGCACAAGTGAGCTGCGTAACAGGTGGCTGAGACCCCCATGTCACCTACCACCGTTGTACCAATGCTTCTCCCTCAATCCATAACCGTGCCCTCAGGGCTGGAAGAGGGGGTGTCCCTGTGACCAGCTGACACAGAAGGAAAACCTAAGCTTGGTTCATGGATGGGTCACCTTTGTATTTCTACAAGCTGAAAATATCTGCTGTGATTTAGCCCTACTCAGGGGTGGTTCTGAAAGAGAGTGGTGAGGGGAAATCTTCCCAGTTGGCAGAACTTCAGGCAGTGCATTTAGTCCAACTTTGTTCAGAAACAGAAGTGGCCAGGGTAAGGGTGAACTCTACAGTGACAAATGTTAGCTCAGCTTATTGGTCAGGAGTTGGAAGAAGAAAGATTGCAGAAGGTTGGAGAAGAGACAGATGGTTAGATCTATGGGAGGGCACAGGATGTGAAGATTTTTACAGCACATTATGCCCACTAGAGAGTGTCCACTGCAGAAGAGGCACTACCCAACCATGCAGATAGGATGAGTAGGCCAGCAGATGTCCGTCAACCTACGTCAGTGGCCACCCAAGTTCTCACACAGCAGGCTTATGGATGGAACAGCCATGGTGGTGGAGATGGAGGGATGCATGGACCCAACAACTTGTACTCTCTCTCCAAGGCCAGCATAACTACTGCTGCTACTGAGCGTCTGACCTGTCAGCAGCAGAGACCAATGCTGAGCTTTTAAGGAGGCCAAACAGCTGCTGGGTGGCAAGTTGATTACATCAGGCCCTCCTGATGTAGAGTAATATTTCATCCTGACTGGGTTTGACATGTAGTCCAAGTATGGGTCTGCTTTTTCTGCCCACAGCACTTCATCCAGCACCACTATCCAAGGACTCTGACATGGAATCTCACATAATACAGCCTCAGATCAAAGTCTGATACTCTGGTGTGGGATCTCACATAACGCTGCCTATGACCCAGGGGCTCACTTTACAGCAAGAGGGTGTGGTGGCGGGCACTCGACCAGAGGCTCCACTGGTCATAACACCACACACCACACTGCGAGGGCTGTCAGACTGATGGAGTGGAGCTGTGGCTGGTGAAGGCACAGCTGAGGCTCCAGGTTTGAAATGAGCCTTTGTGAGGTTGGAGCATTATCCTTCAGGATGCAGTATACTTCCTAAAGCAATGGCCGTAATACGGGTCGGTGTCCCTAGTAGGTAAAATATACGGGTCCAGAGATCAAGGGGTAAAAGTAAGAGTGGCCTGCTTGCCATCGCTCCCAGTGATCCATTTGGAGACTTTGGGTTTCCTGTCTGCAACTTCAGGCCCTGCTAGCCTGGAGATCAGACCTGGGATTCTTCCTCCTGCAAAAGTTCCACAAAACTTAAAGCTATGGCTGCTCTCTGGTCACTTGGAACTTCTAATGCCAGAAGACTGACAAATCATCAGGAATTGGGCCTACTGCTACATAATGGAGACAGAGAGGAATGTGCTTAAGGCACTCGGGAGGTCCACTGGGGACATTTCTGGGTATTCCCATGTCTGGTTGTAACTATAAAAAGATAAAAGTACAGCAACCGCAGCCTGATAAGAACATGATAACCAGGGTATGAAACCCCTTAGGGAGCAGTGCATGGGTTAATCCATCAGTCAAGCCACCTATACTAACAGAAGTGATAGATAAGTGGAGGGGATTCTCGAAAGGGTGGTGGAGGAGGGAGATAATGACTATCAGTTGTGGCCTTGAGATCAACTGCAGCAGTAGGGACTGTAGTTTGTCCCATTACCCTTCTCTTATAAAATTCCCCAGAAATTGTGACCAATAAGAATTTGGGAAAAACTGTGCTTGGATGGAGTAACTTAATGTGAAAAGCAAGTGATCTATGAATTACAAAGGGTGGACTAGAGTGAATTCTGTGTGCTCTGCCCAACTCTACTTTATAAGCTATTTCATCTGTATTTCAGCTGCTCTGAATGTTGGATAACAATTCAGGTTGCCACCTTCCCTAGAGAATTGTCCTTCTGCCCCTGCAAATCTCATCCAATGGCACGGGGACACACACACACACACACACACACACACACACACACACACAAAAGGGTCTTCTTGGATAACACTTGCTGATGATTTTGTGGGATCAGCTGAGGTTCATTCTTATTTCTTTGTCTTCTTGGCCAGTCCTGCTTCCTTCACTTGCCTTCTCCAGAGAGCACTTCCCTAATAAATCACTTGAACAAGAGTCCTTGTCTCGGGCTCTGTTTCCAGAGAATCTGACACAATCTCTGGCCTAACTGGATAGGTGAAATTGATGAGACTAGTTTTGTATACTTTGGATTTCCTTGCTCAACCTCCATTCTTTCCTTCTAGTCTGCCATCTTGTACAAAGGCTGGAACACTAAAAGTGACCTCACCCAGACTTTTCTACAACGACAGTTCTAATACAAATTAGATTCTGCCAGTTAAAATGTGTTCACCAAGATGTGGAAAATGGAGCCAAAGCAGAGGCCGTATTTCTATCCACTTGGGGCTATTTCTCTGTGCCCGAGGTTATAGAGAGGAGAGGATTTTCTGCAGCAGGATTCAGCAACCAGTTACCAGCTTTGATGGTGTTAAGAGACAACTGATGGCTGTGGTGGCAGAGGTTTTGGATGTTGGCTTCCAGATCACTGTACTGCAGCAGCTGATGCTGTACCTTCTTGACTCAGGACTTCCAGGGGCAACCTGAGAGGTGGTAGCTCTCTTTGGTCGGTTCTGTAAGAGATGCTCCTTCCATAAGTACTTCAAGTGTTGGATTTAGTGCCTTCCTGAATCCTTAAATAATAAGGTTAAAATTGATCGTAAAAATTCATATGATGAACCTGAGTATCTCTTAGCTGTTCCCACACTGTCTAGAAACTCAGCAAAATTTCAACTGAAATTTAGATGTCTAAATCAACTATTCACTTTTGCATTTTAAATTTTAATTAAGGCTGCTATTGTAAGAAGCCAAAAGCATTTAAACATTTTAAGAACACAAAACACCAAATATACAGAGGATCTTTTTAATGTCATAGTTTAAATTCTTAACACCTTTTTATTCTTTTTAAGATTTTATTTATTTGTCAGAGAGAGAGAGAGAGCACAAGCAGGGAGAGCAGCAGTCAGAAGGAGAAGCAGCCTCCCTGCTGAGCAAGGAACCCCATGGGACTCTAACCCAGGACCCTGGGATCATGACCTCAGGTAAAGGCAGAGGCTTAACCAACTAAGCCACCCAGGCATCCCTACACCTTTTTATTCTTAATTGTAAAGAGTCCTGGAGTTAAAATATGTATGCATTCCAGTAAACTCAGATTCATTTGAACAGCGATTTTGGCAGGTTATGAGCTCTGGAATACAGATGTCGAGAATGATGTGTGTCTCTGTCCCAATTACCACATCTCATCTCCCTTTATAGTCACTTTGTCTTGGGCTATAAAAACTGAAGCAAGGTGTTGGATTCAAGTTACGTACATTATCCATTTACTCACAAAAATCTGCAGCTTCTGCAGCTTCCCACCAGCTAAACCACTTGATTAGATTTTACATTTTTTGACTCTTAGGATATATCCATGTCTTTCAGTTTAACATTTAAAGGTATTTGCACTTGATGGACTAGTACACTCTTTAAAAAACTCATGTAGACATTTCAAAGGATTTCTGCTTGGATTTTGGATATCTCACCTGTGGCTTTCTCTGACTTACACTCACAATTTCTGAGATCATTGTACTAACATGCATTAATCCTGTTTGCAGAAAGTTTGCATTTTTCTCTGCTCACCCATGCAGTAAGCGGAGGACAGTGTGCCAGGAGCTGTGCTAAATTCTGGGACTATAAAAATGAATAAAATCATTTCTTCAAATTTATGGATTTTAGACTCTCAGGCGGAGGAGATCTATAAATTAACAGAAAATCATTGTGAGTTACTTGCTTAGTGACTGTCTTTTTCCATTGAAAAGGAGGGCAAGAGGGGCGCCTGGGTGGCACAGCGGTTAAGCGTCTGCCTTCGGCTCAGGGCGTGATCCCGGAGTTATGGGATCGAGTCCCACATCAGGCTCCTCCGCTATGAGCCTGCTTCTTCCTCTCCCACTCCCCCTGCTTGTGTTCCCTCTCTCGCTGACTGTCTCTATCTCTGTTGAATAAATAAATAAAATCTTAAAAAAAAAAAAAAAGAAAAGGAGGGCAAGGACCTTGTTTGTCTTATCCTCTGATGTTATCACTAGCACCTAATACATATGGCACCCCATATTTGTCAAGTAAATGAATATATGCTAAAGTAGAGTCATACAGAGTGAGCTATGGGAGCCCCAAAGAGACATCTGCCTAGTTTTATGTGTGAATATTGGGCTGGAGGGTGGAGCGAGGGTGTCCCTTCTGAGGTATCAAAAAAAGTTCTTTGAAGATGAGGAATGAGCTGGGTCTTGGAAGATAAAGGAATTTAGGTAAAAGTGGGCTTGGAGGTTGCTTAGGAGTTCCCATATGATTGTTGAGGAACACTTCAAGTAGTTCAAGAAGAGATCAGTCTATAGAGGTATGCAGCAGAGATATCCCAAAGGACCTTGTAGACTGCATTACTTACATATTTCCATTTTAGTATCTGCAACAATGATTTTTTTAACTTGTCCAACTAGCCCTACTAAAGCTAAGGTTGTCCGTGCTTAAGACTGCATCTTCTACCCAGGCGCTCAGCGTAATGGTGGAGATAGACTAGCTAGCTCCTCAAAAGTTAAGGCAGGAATGACTGAATGAATGAATGAACGAACGAACCAACGGGGAACGAACGAACAAGGGAACGAACGAATGACGAATAATAGCCGCGTGAGCACTGTGCAATGATTAAGCCTTCTGGATGGTAGGGCTGTTAGGAAAGGAGCCTACACCAGGTTGGGCAGGGTCCTACGCAAGGGCTTAATTAATGGTGAAATGAGTTTGCTTAAGTGTCACATCTCAGCAATAAAACTAGAGACAAGAAAGCGGGGAGTTTCCAAGTGCATTCCTAGCAGGAAAGTGAAGAAACACAAATAAAAGCACTTTAGAATGATTGGGATTTGTAGTTTCCAGGTGCCTGTAGCAATAAAGGGAAGAGCCTGGCTCCTTAGTTACGTGGTACCCGGGCAGTAAAGAGATAGGAACAGGTTGCACTCCGTAGCCAGGCTCGTCAAACAGGCCACAACAAAGCCCGGAGTAGGTGCTACTACTTCCCACGGGTGGAAAGCAGGCTGTGTCCCTGAAGCTATGCAGCTGCAGGATGCCTGAGCGGCCCGGTACTGGGCACGCCAGGAGGAGGCCCTGGGACTACCAGCTCTGGCCGCGAGCACTGACGCGACGGAACGCGGAACGCCAGCATCCTGGATCCCGCCGGACGCAATTTTCAGTCGCACCGGCGAGCGCCCAGCGGGCGGTGCTGCGTCTCCGCACATCCGAGAAGGGACCTGACAGTGGGGGAAAGAAGGGTTGGGGCCTTCGTCCCTCCTCTGGAGCCGCCCCGCCAACTGGACGACCTTAAACTGCAGCACGGGCTTCCGGCTTCTCCCTTCAGGAAACGATTAGAGGGCGCAACGGCCCCGGAGGCTAACCCCTCTCGTCGTGGGTCACAGCCTCCCAGGACCCCCAGAGGAGCGCCACCCACCGCAGACTCTCCTTCGGGCTGTAGGAGGACGGCCCCGCTCCAGACGGGGTGAGCTGGGGAAAAAGACTCCGGGCCCGGCCACTACTTCCGGGAGACGCTGAGGAAAGCCAGCCCTTCTTGGCCCCCATCGCTTTTCCGATTGGTTAACTGCTCTCTTAATGCGCCCCCCTAACTGGTGATTGGCTCAGACGCGCCGTCTGTCACCTGCCTCCCTGTGGGAATCCAGGTCGCTAAGGGAAGCGTTACTTGAGGCTCGGTTGGGAAGAGGTTGGTTGGGCCCTTGAGCCCAGTTTGTTTATTGTAGTGCGAACCGTACCCCGGCGCGAGCTTTGGTCGCAACGGCCAGGAAAGGAACCAGTAGCAGGACGGAGGGCGGGGTGGCAAGAAAGTGAAGGTTCAGAAGTAAACTGGAGACACCTAACCCTGGTAACATCTGAATGGGAGCAGGGTAGGAAGGAAGGCCTTTGAGAGGGGAGTTGTAATCCCAGGAGCTGTGACAGTGTAGGAGGGAAGGCCTAGTTTCTGTTGTGGGAGAAAGGGCCTTGCGGGAGGTTTTAATGACCTAATTGTTTGGGGATCTAATTTTCTAGGTGAGTGTCCAACAGAATCCACTGAAGATTTTGCTTTGACTTTGCAGCAGAGCTTTGACTTTGCTAGCCATTCTTGTCCTTCAAAGAGACAATTTATTGAATAATTCCATTCTCTCTTATTGCTTCAGATGAGCAGCTCTCAAAAAAAGCACAAACAATTGAAGGATGGATACCATTGCGTATATTAAAAGCATGTTGAAAGGAAACTAAGGTACTCACTTTGTTTAATTGGGGTTAATTGTATAAGAATTACCTTTGAGAAGAAGCTCTTAAAGTTTTGAATAATAGGGTAGCTTGATTTTATAATAGCTTTCATATTTTTTGATAGTTTAATACAAAAATCATATTACTGCTGTACCTACCAAATGTGCTCTTTGCTAATGATGGTCTAGTCCTGTTTATTCTGAAAATGGAAAGAAACCTTGAGTTTTTAATAATGTTAATTTGTGTTTGGGTAGTGCTACTAGATCTTTCCTTTAAAAAACTGTGTAATAATCACTGTAATAAAATCCTTGAATGTGTAACCTAATGTTAGAATGTAAGTGAAATTGGATAGTTGCTTACTCATACATAGTTTAGACTTGTAGACTAATTTGTATTTAAAGTAGTTTGCTTAAACACTGAGTCAGAGTTGCAACAATTGTTTCACTGGTCACCTAGCTATTTGATCCTCCAGCCTCCATTAAGTCATGTGCTATATTACACAGACCCTTTATTAACATCCAGAAATAAACAAATAGTTTATTTCATCCACAGAACACCTGAATTACCTCTTAAAGATAGACCTGGGCCCTACCTTGGAAAATTCTGATTTGGGATTAGAGATGAGATCTGGGCATCTGTATTTTAAAAAATTTCCTCAAGTGGAACTAGAGGGTATTATGCTAAGCAAAATAAGTCAATCAGAGAAAGACAATTATATGATCTTACTCATACATGGAATTTAAGAAACAAAACAGGATCATAGGGGAAGAGAGGAAAAAATAAAACAGGACAAATCAGAGAGGGAGACAAACCATAAGAGGCTCTTGATCATAGGAACAAACTGACGGTTGCTAGAGGGGAGGTCAGTGGGGGAGATGGGGTAACTGGGTGATGGGAATTAAGGAGGGCACGTGTGGTGATGAGCACTGGGTATTATATAACACTGATGAATCACTGAACTCTACCTCTGAAACTAATAATACGTTATATGTTAATTAATTGAGTTTAAATTAAAAAACAAAAAATTTCCTCAAGTAAGTTTGATGTGCATTCCCAGGTGAGAACTGTTGACTCACTAAATACTTGTGTTTCAGAAATTCTAAAATATGAAACAAAAAATTTTCTCCATTGATTTCTTTATAGTTTAAAAATAAGCCTCTAAGGGATGATGTTTAAGTATAATCCAAAAATAAGGTTTGCCTAGACAAGGTCAGGAAGTTTCACTGGCACTCAGAAATCTCTGGGACTAACCATTCCAGGCCTAGGAATGAGGTTTGCTATGGGGAGACGCAGAGTGCTCTGCTCTACATTCACAGTCCTCAGAGCCATGCATTGAGTACTGTTTCCTGTTAGGTTTAAGAAGAGACCAACTCCAAGTCTGTTCAGTAGATATAGTAGGCTAAATTATGTTTACCTCGACAAAGTGCAGTGGAGGGTAATATTACAAATATGAGTTTTATTTTGGGAAGAATACCTTTGCTGGAAATAAATGTAAATCATAGCCTTCCAGTAGCTCTTTGCTTATTAAGTAAAGAACATAATTTAAAATTATGCTTAAAGTGCATAATTCAGCTTAAAATTTGTATGCTAAAATTTGTATGCTAAATTGAAGCCTCAGGGACGGCTTTTAGATCAACTTTACCAGAGAGTGAAAGAGGTTAAAAAAAAAAAAAAAGAGTGAGATAATCACTTTGGTATTCAGGAATTAGAAATGAGTGATGAAACCAGATCCAGTCTGACTTAAACAACGGCTTTGAGCAAAGCAGTAGGTCCAGTTGTATTCTGTCTCCTAGAAGCTCTTTTTCATTTTATATGTGAGTTCTTCTCTGCAAATGTGACATATGAAGCATATGAGTAGAGGACGAAATTTAGAAATGAAAATAAAGAGACAAGTTAAAAACATGAAGCCATGTGTAGTCCGTGACTAACAGCTTGAATCTAATATATATTGTTTGAACAGAAAGCCAGGAATCTCAGTATGAATCCCTCTAGATCTAGATCGCATGATGGTAGTGAAGAAGCCTCCTCTCAGGACCATAATCATCGTGAAAGTGAGAGAAGATGGCAGCAAGAACGTCTCCACAGAGAAGAAGCCTATTATCAGTTTATTAATGAACTCAATGATGAAGAGTATAGGTTAATGAGAGACCACAATCTTTTAGGCACCCCCGGTAAGAGATGGGTGAAAGAGGAGACACCTTTTTTATCATTATAAGAGGAGTTTCAAAATAAGGGTTTTTTCCCCTTCTTCCCTCTCCTAAAACATAATGCACAATTTTTTAAATTTAAGAACCTTTTAATATAACAAAATAGAAAATCACTGGCTTACTTCTGTATTTGGTAAGTAAGTATGAATCTTGGACATGGAGCACTATTATACAAATGCCAAGCTAACAAATAGCTTAATGTACATAATAGTGTCAAATATTTACATATATTGTCCTATTTCTCTTTTAAGTAATATTTGTACAAATAAAATATTATTTAGAATCCAATTCTAACTCATTTGAGGTATTATAATTTATTTATTTAGCTGAATTAATAATACTCCAAATGTCCAGTGTGCTTCATGAATTTTTTACAAATTCATTTCACAAATGAACTAATTAAAACTTGCATGTTTGTACAATGTATATTTGTATATTGCATATTTGCACATTGTATATTGATAACCCATATAGTGAACTCTTGAGGTAAAATTCAAACAAAGATTCAAAGTTCTCTCTAGAAATACAACCTTTTAAATTTCTTTTTATCTCTGACAAAAATCTACGAATTAGCGCTTATAGATTCTTAAGTGTATCAACTGAGAGGACCTTTTTAATTACTCAAATTAAATCTTATTTTTTATTTTAATAAAACATAAATGAAACACAACCAAAATGATATATGCTTGTATCAATTAATATTTTTAACTGTCTTCAATTTAACAGAACATGAAAAGAATAGAATGTCTTCTACAGATTGCTGAAGACTAGTTTTACCCTTCATGAGTTCTCATAAAGCAATAGTTTACAATATTTACTTTCAGTGAACAATTTTTTTATTGTTTTAGGAGAAATAACGTCAGAAGAACTGCAACAGCGGTTAGATGGAGTCAAGGAACAACTAGCATCTCAGCCTGACCTGAGAAATGGGACAAATACCAGAGGTACTGTGGACTCCTTACCATTAGGAGCAGGTTTGATTGGAGTAGTTGTGAATATGAACTTACTGGATCTTGTATAATATGTTTTTAATGTTTTCCAGTTTTAATGTGATATTCAGATAGCATTTACCCATTATATGCAAAGCAGCATAGTTAGGCAATATAGGACGGGTTGAATACAAAGACATCCTACACACAGATTGCCTTCAGGGAGCTTATAGTATACAATTAAGCTAATTACCAGCATAGTTCTTTTTATTTTATTTATTTATTTATTTATTTATTTAGACTTTATTTATTTGTTTGACAGAGAGAGAGAGACAGCCAGCAAGAGAGGGAACAGAAGCAGGGGGAGTGGGAAAGGAAGAAACAGACTTCCAGTGGAGGAGCCTGATCTGGGACTTGATCCCGGGACTCTGGGATCACGCCCTGAGCCAAAGGCAGACGCTTAACAACTGAGCCACCCAGGCGCCCCCAGCATAGTTCTTTTTAATCTCAGAATGTACACACAACTTTTTTTAAATTAATGGAACTAAGCTTAGCTTGTAAAATGTGTACAGAGTGATACAGAAAGTCTGAGTGAAGAAACCTGCTTTATTGTTTTTACTGTTTTTGTTTGTTATGTCATTTTATTGAACAAACACGAAGTCATAGTATAGGAAGTTCTTAAGAAAAATAAAGTGTAAAAAAAGAAAATTCAAACTAAACAGAAGTATACAGAATTAAAAGTAAAGCCGACTTACTATAGCTCTTACCAGTTCCATTTCCTTCCCCAGAGGTATTTATTATTGGTAGTTTCACTTTTTTTTTTTTTTTTTTTTGTAGTTTCAGATATTAAGATTATTGTATTAGTTAGGGCAAAGACTATTAAAAACTCAAAAATGCAATGGTTTAATAAGATAGAAATTTATTTTTCTTTCATGTTAACAGTCCAGGGTAGGTTGGCAAACTTTACTCCATAATCCTCCTAGAACCCAGCCAGCCAGCAGAGTAGTTCTGCAACTGTGCCATCCAGTGCGGGAGCTACTGGCCACATGTGACCATTTAAACCTAAATTAAATAACATTTAAAATTCACTTCCTCACTCATCTTAGCCACATTCAAGTGCTCAGTAGTCATTCCATGTGGTTAGTGACTTCTTTATTAGCACAGATGTTAGAACATCTCCACTACTGCAGAAAGTTTCAGGGACACTGCTGCTCCAGAGTATTGTTTGCACAGTCAGGCTAAGTCAACCACATCTGGGTTCTACCTGGCAGGTCTAGCTTCCCGAAGGAGGTTCAGGCTCCAGCCCGAAATGAGGTATATCGCTTCCACTCCCATTCCATTAAGGAGAGCTTAGTCACATGGCCACACCCAACTGCCAGGCTGTTCTTGTGACCCTTACAATGCATTTACAATGGGAGAAGGGCAGGTTTTGTTAGATAATTAGTGAACTCTTTTACATATACACATCATCGCTATATTGTAGTAATTAAGGAAGTAGCCTTTAGAATGCTTTTTACCTACCTTTTACTCCTGTCTCTTTCCAAATTAAAATGGGAATTGGATATTAACCCTTTTTCTTCGTATATGTAGATATGAGAGTTATACTATATTGTTACAGCTGGTAATACTTATCCTTTTACTATGTTTTAATGGAAAATGTACTTACCACATGTAAAATAGCTTGTATCTTTAGATATGGCTAAAGTTGCTGTTTATTGTATTGACACCAGAAACTGATTAATAGCTTTAACATATAAAAAAAGTTTTTATAAGAGATTGCAGTAATAAATGAAATCAAAGTAATCTCATTTAACAGTCGTTTTTGTGTAGAATAATGTTAAGGTTAAAGTCTATATAGTTCACGTGCATTAGAATGCTTTTCATTGAGTTTTGGTCTTTCTATAACCCACTGGTTAAAAATGGAAAACAAGTTTTCCATGGTAGCAGAATTGTAGTCAAAAAAGTTCATCACGGGCACATTTATTTCTAAATTGATTCATTCAACAGTTTGGGGAGTCTGATTTGTACCCGATACTGTTGTAGATGTTGGGGCTTTAACAGTAATTAAAGTGAGACAAAACCCTTCATCTTCATGGAGCTTACATTCTAAATGAACAGAAAATATGTTATGCGTAATGGCTAACAATTACTGAATGCTTCCTATGTGCCGGTATTGTACTTACCATTTTATATGCAGTATCTTATTTTATTCTCATGATAACCCTATGACATTTATACTTTTATTATCTCCAGTTTACAGATAAGGATACAGTCATTAAGTAACATGCCTTAAGTTTCCCAGCTTCACATAAAGACATAACGTAGTTCTAATATTGTATTCAGAAGGCCATATTTCTTGAGGTACACATTTTTGGCAGTTCCTGAGAAATAGGATAAAATTCCCAGGTTACAAAAATATGTAATTGCAAAAATGCTGAGTTACCTTTACCAGAAGTATTCTACAAATTCAAGATGAATTATATATAAGTTTTGCTGCTATATTTTATTGATTTTACCATATGAATAAAGCAATTTAAATGTATAATTTTAGTATTGGATCTATTTCTCATTTGCCTTAATATTTTGCCAGTAACAGGCATATAGAAAGGAAGAGTGAGGATTTTTTTCAGGGCTTTGCATAAACAGTGTTTATACTTTTATAATACATAAGAATGTATTGTAATATGCTTATAGTGTACACCTTTCTTTGAGGAAGTTCAGTGTTTTGCCATTTTTCATTCATTAAAATGCACAGATGCTCTTAAATTTAACTCAATTTAATAAAAACCTTATCTTGTAAGCTTTCAATAAAAGTCAAAGCATAGATTTTAGAAATTGATCTTAAGTTGCTTTGGTTTGCTTTCCAGACTCAGAAGTCCCTAGAGAAAATTCAAATGAAGATTCCCTGCTAGAATGGTTGAACACCTTTCGACGCACAGGAAATGCAACTCGAAGTGGACAAAATGGGAACCAAACTTGGAGAGCTGTGAGTCGAACAAATCCAAACAGTGGAGAGTTTCGGTTTAGTCTGGAAATACATATAAATCATGAGAATAGAGGAATTGAAATTCATGGTGAAGATCATACAGGCATTCCACTTTCAGACGTTAGCAGAGATCATATTACAAGTAGGCAACAAAGATCAGCTAGTCCTGTGGCTAGGCGAACAAGAAGCCAGACCTCAGTGAATTTCAGTGGTAGTAGTTCCAACATCCCAAGGACTAGGCTTGGTTCAAGGGGGCAGAATTCAGTAGAAGGATCTTTCTCAACGTTGGGAAGATTAAGAAATGGAATTGGGGGAGCAGTTGGCATTCCTAGAACTAGTGCTCCACGTGCTAATTTCAGTGGTCACACAAACCAGTCGGGGGGTAGTGAACTCAGGCAGAGGGAGGGGCAGCGGTTTGGAGCAGCACATGTTTGGGAAAATGGGGCTAGAACAAATGTTACAGTGAGGAATACAAACCAAAGATTAGAGCCAATAAGATTACGGTCTACTTTCAGTAGTCGAAGCCGTTCACCAATTCAGAGACAAAGTGGCACTGCCTATCGTAATTCACAGAGGGAAAGTAGACCTTTACAGCAAAACATTAGAAGGTCTGTTAGGAGGAGAGGTATAACGCGTGTCTTTTTAGAGCAAGATAGGGGACGTAGAGGTACTGCCTATGCTCCATTCTCTAACTCAAGACTCGTGTCAAGAATAACAGTAGAAGAAGGGGAGGAATCCAGCAGATCCTCAGCTGCTGCACGACGACATCCAACAATCACGCTGGACCTCCAAGTGAGAAGGATTCGTCCTGGAGAAAACAGAGACCGGGATAGTATTGCAAGTAGGACTCGATCTAGGGTAGGGCTGGCAGAAAATACAGTCACTATTGAAAGCAACAGTGGCGGCTTTCGCCGAACTATCTCTCGTTTAGAGCGGTCAGGTATTCAAACCTATGTTAGTACTATCACAGTTCCTCTTCGTAGGATTTCTGAGAATGAGCTTGTTGAACCGTCATCAGTGGCTCTTCGGTCCATTTTAAGGCAGATCATGACTGGATTTGGAGAATTGAGTTCTTTAATGGAAGCTGAATCAGAGTCAGAGATGCAGAGACATGGTCAGCATTTACCAGAGAGGCACTCAGATCTGAGTAATGTAGGTGCAGTTAATGACATCAGCCAGCGCAGTGAAGGTACCTCTCAAAACAGGCGGGCCCAAGAAGACCGCACTGCAATGCATGGTGAAAACGAGCCCACCCAGCCTCCTGCCCGAAGCAGTGATAATAGAGGTAGCAGGCAGTTGCGAAATTCAAATAACTTAGTCGAAACCGGAACGCTACCTATCCTTCGCCTTGCTCACTTCTTTTTACTAAATGAAGGTGATGATGATGATCACATACGTGGTTTAACCAAAGAGCAGATTGACAATCTTTCCACCCGGAACTATGAGCATAACAATATCGATAGTGAACTAGGTAAAATCTGTAGTGTTTGTATCAGTGACTATGTAACTGGAAACAAGCTCAGGCAATTACCTTGCATGCACGAATTTCACATTCATTGTATTGACCGATGGCTCTCAGAGAATTGCACTTGTCCCATCTGTCGGCAGCCTGTTTTAGGGTCCAGCATAGCGAACAATGGGTGAAGTGTTGGGTCTATTCAAATAGTACATTTTAGCGCTCCTTTGTTGAATCATTTGTGATGAGCTAACCAGGATGAAAAAGAACAGATTATTATAGTTTGAACTATTTTTTGTGTGCTTTTTTAACTTGTTAAAAAGAAAATTTATATAAAACTTAAAATGGCAAATGTTAAATTATCCACAAGTACAGAATAGTTAATATTGCTAGAACCAAATAATCTTTAAAATGTTTTTATTTTGGTAATTTTGTCATGCTAAGCACTTTTGTATCTGCACAATTCAGTAGGTTAAAAGTCAATCTTCCTTTTCTTAATAGCACAGCAGATGTTACTTGGACTTTCATGTTCCATAGGCTTAGTACCATGTGCAGACATTGGTGTCTAAATAAGCCTTTCATTCGCTTTTGTTCTAAGGACAGTTATCTTCACACGAAAGTGTGTTTGGCTGAATGTTTGCTAAATATATTTAAGTTACTTGAAATGTTTAATATGCAGCATACCATATATGTATATATAGATATATAATTTTAAGGTTAAAATATTCAGTCTAAAAACTACAGTTTGGTTCTTATTTAAGCTTTTGGGCTATTACTGCATATGGCACAATGTTTAACATTTACAGGATCATCTCTGGGAAGAAGTAGATTAAGATATTTAAAAATAGAGATAATTTACTGAAGCGTCTCTGACAATCTTACTTACTAGACAGCAAGCAATATGTAATACTGAACAAGTATTTCTTTACTCAGAAATGGAACATGGACATTTTAGTACATGTAGATTATTTAACTTGAGTTCAGCCTTTTTGTGACTTTTTTGAACGTGCAGACAATTCTTTGGATTATATTAAGTAAGGTATACAATATGCATGGTTTCTTAAATTTACTTTAAAATCTAAAAAAAAAAAAGTCTATGAAGAATCAAATGCATAGATAATATGTTAAGTTCACTTGGAGGCCAAAAAACTCCAAATAATACAAAACAAAACAGAGAATGTAGAATTTATATAAACACAAAGTATGCATTGAAGATCTATTTCTACCAATAAATATTAAAACTAAAGCTGTATGTGAACTATTCTTTTCTCTTGGTCCCCTGTGGTTTATTTACTCAAACAACAAAAAAAATTGCACCTATAAGGTGTAGGCAGCGTTACAGGTGTTGAGGATTTAGCTGAGGACAAAGTCCCTGTCTTCATAGGCAAGAGGATATTTGCTCTTAGAAGCTGAAAATTAGTTGATAAAATGAATTACTGAATTACATGACTTCCAGGTTTGTTTATGAATATATGACACAGTTTTCCTGTGGTAATGCTGCTTGGGCAAAACCACAAGAACAAATACCTCAAGACCAGATTCTGTGAGATTTACATGTATCTCAAGATTTAGTTTTACTTTCTGATTAGTAACTGTATTCAATTTCTCATGTAAGATGCATACACAGGAATTTTTAGGGAGTGCATTTAACACCTGGAGTGAAAGGTTTTAGTAAGAGCCCTGACTGTCTGGAGTAAATGGTTTATATAGTTCAGTTATGGGACATGGGACTGGGATGTTTGAAGGCTTTAAATACCAGACTAAGGAATTTTACTTCACCTTACAGACTTTAGATGTCTCTTGATGAATTTTAGTGGGGAATGGTAAGATCATCTTTCATGTTTCAGGAAAACTGGTATGGTGTAGTGTTTAGAACACAGTGGAATGGGGGAGGGGGAGCAAAAAAAAAAAAACCAATAAAGGAATCATTGTGATCATGTTTATTGTCAGTTCTCATCATCCTTGGTTGTTCTCTAACCTGGGGTGTTGGCAGTGAAACTGGAAAGAAAGAGAAGGGAGTAAAAATATTAGGAAAAGAGACATTATCTGGTTTCTTGTTCAGTGTGAAAAAGTGGGAGAGTGATATATTCACAGATGGAAAATCACCCAGATAGAAGAGGGAGAGGTGTTACAAGCTATGCCAATTTAGACATTTATCTTGAATATAGATATTCTACCTCCCCTGGTTTGATCAGTTAGGAAAATCAAGAGGAGAACAAAGGGGGAAATGAAAAAAAGTAGGGATAAAGAAGCAAAAGTAAAGGCACATCAATTCTTTGACTTAGTCCTTTGCAAGACATGGTAGGACCAGCATGTAAAGAGATCCCAAATAGGCATTTGAAATAGAACCAGATCCTATATTATATGGAAAATTCCCTGAAAGCAGCAGGAAAGCTTAATATATTTTGTAAATTGGTATCCTAGTTGGGAACAAAGAAATGTATTCTTTAATATTTTCATTCATTTCCCAGTAAACCAGGCTGATGACAAATACAAAGCCTTTTTATTTATAGCCTCTATTTAGCAATGATTGTACCCCTTATGGTTCCAATATAGAAAGGAACAAATAGTTTGAAACTCTTCATTTGAATATTATGTTCCATGTCATGTCCTTAGAGCTAGTTTTTTATAGTGTGGCTGTCTTGCAAACTTCTATTTCAAAACTGTCAGTCTCCCAGCTGCTTTCCCTCTTGTATCTCAGATTTGTATCGTTTCAACTGGCATTGACCTGTACTTGACTATCCTTTATTCATTCTGTGGTTATTTTCCTTCCAGTATTTAAAATGAATTTATAATTTAAGCCTCCCAAGATCTCCTTGAAGTATTACTGCCACTTAATGTAGTAAGTGGCAGAGTTTAGAGTCAATCACAGGACCATTTGCCTCCAAAGCTTGTGCTTTTCCCACTCAATTCCGTTCTGGAAAAGCAGAACTGTTCTGGGAGGTTTTCAGTCTGATTTACTCCTTCCTAAAGATATTTTTCTAATTTTGTGACTTTGCGATAGCATGTCTTTATGATTACTCTAATTTGCATATGTAGATACATCCTTTCTGTCTCGCAAGTGATGAGAGGACTGCTCCTGAAAGTTATAAAGCAGGATCTGTGTTGTAAGGATGGATCCAGAAAAGAGATAAATGAGGCATGTGAAGACCCTGTGTTAAGGATCGTAGTTAATGAGCTGAGTTTGAGGCTTTTTCATGAATATTACTTCTAGACAAGAACTTCTAAGGCAATTCTAATCTTCCTGCATCTCTCTATTTGAATAATGCCTGGCCAGAGAAGCAAGAAATTGTGTAGAAATAGTGCTCCACATGAAGGGGGTAATTACTCCCTTTGCAGTGCTAGTAAGCTCATTTGGGGTCTCTTCCTCAATCCTGTGTAACATTGGAAGTCAAAGAGCTGGTTTATCTGTTAATACAGAAGATGATTTCCCAGTAAGCCAGAGCCGTCCATCACCTAGAAGGCCAAATGTTCGATGTTCCAGAGGACAGGACTGCAAGTGTCAGTCCTGCATGTGTCAGTCCTGCATCTATTTCCTGCATCTCTACGGGTGGGTCGTGAGTTCTTTACAGTTACTGTGGAGGTGTTAGGCCCTGAACATATCTGCCCTTAATGATAATTAGGGATCGATTACAATAATTATTCTCAGCAAGTTTTTTTGTTTTATTTTGAACTGTAAAGACTCTGACTTGGCCCCTATACTTTTCTTTTCTCTCTTTTTTTCTTTTAAAATATCATAATCACATATCTTCTGCAAAATAAAAAACACCCAAGTCGATTTTTCCTCAATTGTATTAATGTCTCATTTGAAGACTGGGAAAGCTCTTGGTTGCCCACTATATATGTGCCCTTCCTTCGCACACATTTAACTGAAAAAAGTGCCCCTACTTAATCATAATTAAACTGTCTTCCATGCAATTGCAAAACACTTTCACATTCTCCCTGGTGGGAAATAATTCAAGTTTATATATAGCTTCTGTATTGTGAAGTGACACAATTTAGCCACTCTTAACATGTTCAGCTTCGCTGGTTGGTGTCCGTTCTTCTATTAGCTTGGATTTGATCAAGTTTAATTGTGACCCCTTACCATCCAGCTTAGGGAAAAATGATAAATGTAGCTTCTATCTACCTGATAAAGTGAAGTGGGATAAAGATCAAACTAAAAAGCTGGAAAGAAGTGTCCTTGACTACATTGATTACTGGTAGAGAATGTACACACATCTTGCTGAACAAACTTAATAGGATGAATGAGAGAAATGCTGAGTCTTGTACGCATCTCTGTGTTGACTCCCTTATCTAAATGTAGATGAAGTTGTTTGGTCAGTCAATTTGGCTGGCCCCGATCCTGAATTAGGGCCACTTTCAGAAAGGCATCCAGAGAGAATTTCCCTATTGGTGCTGGGGGTGGGTGTGGGTGGTGGGGGCTCCAAGGTTTGAGGAGATGCTAGTGACCAGCTTTGATCTTAGCACTTTGATGTACTTGGTTCAGAGACTGCTGTCATGTTGAACAGTCCTAAGTCTCGGTGTAACGGGCTTTTTAGACAACTTCCTTAAAACTTTGATGAGCTCCTTAACAATTTCATTTGGGGTCTTGTTTCACATGCCAGAAATCTTATATTCTTGATTTGCTAGAGGGAATAGCCATGGCCCTTACAACACTTTTAGGGAATCTTATCGCTCTAATTTTTAGCAAAATAGATTTGCTTCTGGAATAGTTGGGAGCTTTTCTTTAATCTTCCCTTGAGTGTCACCCTTGTCCCTTCGCTGCATTTCAGACAGTGTGCTTTACAATAGGAAGGAGACATGTTCATTTTTGTCTGTAGGATGAGGCAGAGTGACTCCTCCACTCTGACCAGCTGGGGTCAGGTGACATGGCCAGTCCACTGCAAGCATGTAGCTTGGGAGGGTTTTAATTCTATCTTGAGTCCCAGCTTTGAAGTACCAATGTTCCTGATAACTCTCTATGTGGGAAGATCCCAATACCACCTCCATGCTAGTGGTTGGCTAGGGCTCACAGGACTCTGCATATATACTTGTGCTCACAGTTAAGATTTATTATAAGGGAAGGAGACAAATCAAAGGGAAAAGGCACATAGGATGAGGTCTGGAGGAAACCAGGGAAGCTTCCAAGAGTCCTATCCCCATGCAATCACAGAAGACACACATACCTCCAGCACCAAATGGGACATGGGAAAATGTTGTCTGAGAGGGAAGCTCATTACAGACTCAGTGCCCAAGGTTTTTATTGGGGGTTGGTCACGTAGGCACCTCTGCCTGGCGGGTACCAAAATTCCAGACTCCCAGAAGGAAAGGAAATGTTAAGCATAAAACATTGTTTACACAGTTTAAGCACACTGAGACACTTTTATTAGTAAGGGAATGGTGGAAACACTCCCCAAATCAATTCCTAGATGCCATCAAATCTTGCATTCAGGCCTTTCTGAGGATAGCCTAAGGCTACCTTTTCTGCACGCACCCACATCTCCATCTATAGCTCAGAACATTCTCCTGAATTCTAGGATCACATTTGTGTGTTTTAATTTCCTTCAAAATCAGAAAAAAATATCCAAATGTATTATATTTATCCTTCATAGTAACAGAATATAATTTTAATATTTTTTATGGAGAAAGGGGCCCACCAACGAAAACGTGCTGAGCGCGCATGAAAGTCATGATGTGGCCCGGTTCATCTCCCCATTATGCACTTCAACCACACTGTCTTCCGCAAAGAGCTGTGAGTTCCTTGAGGTTATCCTCAGTACCTGGCATGATGCCTGGTACATATAGTAGGTCATTCAGTATATATTTAATAAGTAAATGAATAAAAGTTTCATATATAGGTAGGCTCTGGCTTACAAATAGTTCTTACATTAAAAGTTTTTAAGATTTTTTTTTTTGAAACTCAGAACATATTTACCATAGATACAGTATCATATGTTTGTGGTTTGAGGCAAGAGGGGAAAGGCTCCCAGGCCAGCCCACAAAAATCTACATTACCCAGAGTGTTTCTGAAATATGATTTAAGTGCAGCCAAAAGCAGAAAAACCTAATATTCCTGCAAGTTAACAAAGAGAACAAGAATGAAATTGAAGAAATATTTCTAAAAATTTATCTCGAATGGTGGTGCTTGAGACTCTATAAGGATGGCTTTCTCTTTTTTTCTTTTTCTTTTTTTTTTTAATGTAAACTCTACATCCAAGTGGGGCTTGAACTCAACGACCCCAAGATCAAGAGTCACAAGCTCTACGGACCTGGGCCAGCCAAGTGCCCCAAGGATTCTCAAATTTCAAGTTGCCCTTTCCTCATTGGGCCTGTTGCAGACACTCTGTTTACTTACCACAGTGGCTAAACCAGGCCCCAATTTCTGCCTCTTACCCTGCTCTGTAAATGGTGGCTTTGGTTGTATGTGCTCTGCTTTTCTTGTCTCTATTTCCATCTTCTCTCTCTTCTGACTCCCATCCCCAACAACCAGGAGGGGGCAAAGGGCCCTCCAGCCAACGAGCAGGCAGACAGGCCAGTCATTTTGACTGTGGGGAGAAGCACATAGCCAAGTGGGAAAGGGACTTGGTGGTTGCCAGTGCCTTAGCAGAACAGGTTGGCTCTTTTACAGCTTAATTCTGAATGTGTCTCACCATTAACTATACTCCGATTTTTTTTTCCTTGCAATGAAAAAGGTTTCAGGTTTAATCTTAAAGAGTGTTTATTTTGTGTGATTGTCTGATAGTAGAGTTGTTTGTATCTTGGGAGCTGATGATAGCAAACACCTTCTTATTCAATATAACATTATCATGAAGCTCTTTAAACAGTTTGCTCGGGTAAGAACAGAGGTTTAACCTTCTTGGCTCAGTATACAGAGACGGATAATTACCACATCCTCCTAAGGGAAGTGTACTATATCCCTATGAAAAGACATTTTCTGAAATGGCCAGTTCTCATAAGAAACAAAAAAGAACGTTAACCTCTTAATAGGGGGTGAGGATTACAACTTCAATGATTTTATAATGTTGACCCCCAAGATGCAGAATCTGTGTGTGTGTGTGTGTGTGTGTGTGTGTGTGAGAGAGAGAGAGAGAGAGAGAGAGATCTAGACATCTTAAATAATTTATCCAAGGTCATACATGTGGTTAGAAGCAAGACGTAATAGCCTTGTAATTTTTTTAATGTCTTACTTTATTAATTACGAAGAATTATTCAAAGCTCTAACCCCATACCTTCACAGCCAAAATACATCTAACAATGGGTCTTATAAGGCTGATGACTCGATACAGGGAAAGACCTCTTCTACCCCGGTCAGGACAAATGCTGAGCCATAGGCTCTCTGACTCGAGGACTTTGGGGAAGTTTGAGCTGAGTCATGCTGCTCCAGGGATTCAGTAGAGTTCCAAAGCTGGTTTGTGAGGGCTCAAGCCTCAGATCTGCAGCTGTCTATGGTCGCTGTTCACTTTTGATTAATTTTATTAATTTTTATAGTATCTGTCAGAGCAGTGCAGGTTTCAGATCACAGATGGTGGCAGGTGCAGTGAAGGTGTCATTTCAGGCATTTCTCATTATCATTCAGTTAATACCTTAAGGTCATAATTCTTACTTTCATAGTGCAGTGAATTTTTAAAAAAAAATAAGGCTGAGAACATTCAACCTGTTATATTTATGCTCCAAATACAGACTCATAGAATTTCAGGCCTAGGAGAAGGTGGACCACCTTCTAAGCACATCCTCTTTGGGCCCTGAGAGCCTGTACTTAAAATTTCTCAATCACTAGTTGCCACACTTGCTCTTAAAGACAAAGGTATCATTTCCCTTTCATTACCCACTCAGTATTGTATCAGTTTGAGTGGTGGTCTCTGAGTAGTGAACACCAATACAGGATTGTATGCAAGGGATTTACCGAGGAAATACCTGTTAAGGAGAAAGGGGAGGGAGCAGGAGTAGGTGAAGAGAACCACCTGGTTCTCCCTAGAGATATGCTACCTAAGGGGGGGGGGGTGTAGAAGGAGGCTTAGGTAGAAGAAGCTTCAGACTGCAGTGGAGTTCTGAAACTCTCAGGTGGGAAGTCCAGGCTGATAGGGGAGGAATGGCCCAGCTCTTGTACCTCCTCAGGCTCCCCTCATTGGCCTGAGGCAGCCTGGGGGAAGCATGGCATGGGCTTGAGTGCCAGGGCAGACCCCAAAGTGTAACACTTTTGGAGGCTGTCAGTCACTTATGCTCCCTACACCAGGTTCTCATGGGTGGTGCATTGCATGACTGCCACAAATATTTAACACTCTTTGCTTCTAGAAACAATCATGATTTGATCCTGGTTTACTCTGAATCCTTCTTTGCTCTCCCAAACTACCCATACTGGTTTTCCATTTCTTGATCCCAAGTGCCATCAGAAGTATACATTGCTCTGGATAGTATCTTAGCTTTCTTTTCTCCAGATGACATAATCTTACTCCTTTCACTGCTATCCTTTGCATCCTCGTAAGTTTTGACAAGCCCCTTGGCCAAAGCCCAGAACTGTAACCGTGTTCTATGTGAGCAGGGTACTCTTTGGGAGTCGATTTACAATATTGTGATTAGGAACACAGACTTTGGTAACAGGTATCAGCTCAAGTCTCAGATTTGCCACGTAAGGGCTAGGAGAACTTGTGGAAGTATTTTAACTTTCTGGTCATCATTTTCCTCATTCGTGAGATTGAATAATGATCACACGTACCCAGTGGGACTAAATGCATGTATACACTTAGAGTCCATGGCACATAGTAAGTGCTTCATAAACATCAGCATAAAATATTAGCATTGTTTTCAGTCTCGAGCTTTACTAATAAAAGGACTTGTGTTGCTGACTCATATCCAATTTGTGATCCATTTGGCTAAGCCTTGAGGTTCTTTTGTTCATTATTTATTCTCAGTATCTGCCAGGTGATAATGAGGACTCTATTTTTCCTTTCCAAATGTACCATACTATTTTTATTCTTGCTCGCTGACCCTCTCTCTCCTCCAGCTTTTCTGCAAAGTCTGTGCTTCTGGGAATCAGTGAAATGTTTTCATTTCTGTTTTTGTTTTTTGTTTTAGTGATGCTGTGAGGCAAGAGATAAGCGGACTTGTATCATTGTTAAAATATTCCATTTCTGAGTTTTAACAACTAATGCCTCTTCTGGATTCACAGCAGTTCCTGGGTTTTCAGGAAGTTGGCATAGCCACAGAACTCTTTGATCCTTGTTTCATGAATAGCGATATATTGAAAGGTCATTCTCCAAATCCAAACATGATCCTTATTTGATCCTCTCCCATTGCCAATAATCAAGGGGAGGGTGCCAGCCCCACTGTCTAGTGCTACTAATAATAACTAGCACATCATTTTAATTTTCTATGAAATTTCATTTTCCCAAAGAGATTTCATGCTTACTATCTCATTTTACATACAAACCAACTTGAGAGTAGGTTGGGTAAGAATAACTTATGCTTATCTGGGAAGAAATTGAAGTATAGAGAAGTGAATAATTTGCCCAAGTCAACCAAAAGGCCAGTGGCAGTGCCAAAAACAGACCTTGGTTCTCCAAACTTAGAATGGAGGCTCTTCAGTTTGGGCCAGACTGCTACGCATGGCAGGATAGAGCTACGCCCTCAAAATAAGGACAGAAGAGCACCCCTCCTTTCACCATGCTGGGGTCTAATACCACACACCTCCATAGGCAGCTTGTTTTTGTCCTCCCCCTAGGGAATAAGTAGTCAGTCCCCGAAGCTTCTCGACAGGTTCCACAGCTGGGTCACTGAATATCGGTCAACTGGCTTTCAAGGAATGATTTTTTTTTTAAATTTTTTAAAATGATTTTTTATTATATTATGTTAGTCACCATACAGTACATCCCCGGTTTCCGATGTAAGTCTCAATGATTCATTAGTTGCGTATAACACCCAGTGCACCATGCTATACGTGCCCTCCTTACTACCCATCACCGGTCTATCCCATTCCCCCACCCCCCTCCCCTCTGAGGCCCTCAGTTTGTTTCTCATAGTCCATAGTCTCTCATGTTTCATTCCCCCTTCTGATTACCCCCCCTTTCTTTATCCCTTTCTTCCCCTACCGATCATCCTAGTTCTTATGTTCCATAGATGAGAGAAATCATATGATAGTTGTCTTTCTCTGCTTGACTTATTTCACTTAGCATTATCTCCTCCAGTGCTGTCCATGTTGCAGCAAATGTTGAGAACTCATTCTTTCTGATAGCTGAGTAATATTCCATTGTATATATGGACCACAGCTTCTTAATCCAGTCATCTGTTGAAGGGCATCTCGGCTCCTTCCACGATTTAGCTATTGTGGACATTGCTGCTATGAACATTGGGGTGCATATGGCCCTTCTCTTTACTATGTCTGTATCTTTGGGGTAAACACCCAGTAGTGCAATGGCTGGATCATAGGGTAGCTCAATTTTTAACTTTTTAAGGGACCTCCACACTGTTTTCCAGAGTGGCTGTACCAACTTGCATTCCCACCAACAATGTAGGAGGGATCCCCTTTCTCCACATCCTCTCCAACAATTGTTGTTTCTTGCCTTGTCTATTTTTGCCATTCTAACTGGCGTAAGGTGGTATCTCAGTGTGGTTTTCATTTGAATTTCCTTGATGGCTTTCAAGGAATGAAACCAAACTTCTGGGTAGCAACATAAAATCTCAGACCCTTAATGGGCCTCATATGAGTTATGAATACTATTTTAGGAATCTGAGCCCAAGCCTGCCTCTTAGTTACACTACTTTTAAGCAAAATCATTAATAACTCTATACTCTTAGGGACCAGTGGCCCATATGTGTTCGAATATGTTTGATCCAGGTTTGGTTGCCTCAGGTGTAATTTGCAAGTGATTATTTGCAGAAACCAGTCATTTTTCTAGATAGTGTCTTAATGTAGGCTTGAATCAAAGAATGGATTGAATCAAAGCAGGCACCTGAAATTTGAGCCCCGCCATCTGTAATAGAATATTCTTGTTTCTCTCTTTATTCATTTTCTGCCTCCATTATTTTTGCTTGCTCAGCATCCCTTTCGTCATTCCTCTAGGGGTATTACTCTTCCTCCATTGTATGTGTTACTGGTAGGGCTGCCAATCATAAGATCTCATTCACTTTCTTCAGAAGGGTGCAAATGTCTTCAACATAGCTCAGTCAGCTTCTCTTTCCAGGTCATGTGGTAAATGCATGGCTGACTTTACAAAAAGTCATCAAATTGTTTTCCAAAATGGTCATACCACCTACATTCCTACCAGAAATGTATAAGCCAGATCCAGCTACATAATTTGCTGGATCCAGTGAAAATTAAAATGTGTGGTTCACTGTTCAAAAAGCAGGAAATATAAAGCTCTTTTCTTCTGCGATCTCTCTCTTGACTTGTCATGGTGATTTTGATTTTTTGCTTATGTTATTAGTTATTGTCATAAAGTTTACTGCCATTTCATCTTTATATTATGTAATATCAAGGGATTTAATACATATATGGAAAATTTTCTTTGTATTATGATGTTTGGACATCTCAAAAGCCTTTCTGGCTGGGGAGAGACTGCTCCCTCATAGGCTAGCCAATTTATACTCTTCCAGGACCCATTAACCATAGACTATGCCCTGGGCAGGCACCTGCCATCTGACATGGGACCCATTTGAACCTAAACTTCCACAAAAACAAAAACAAAACACAAAACCCTGTTAAGTCTTGATCTTATTATTCCTGGTCTGGGTGCTTTCACTCATTTATACCCCAGTAAACATTTGTTTCAACCAAATGTGACAAATGCTGAGCCCCATATCAACTCCAATAAGTACCCACTTGAAAAGAATACCCCAGTCCCACATCCCTGGGCCAGGAATTCACTGCTGGAGATGACATCACCTCAGATGACATGGTCTCTACCCAAGACTCGCCATTGGAGATGACTTCTGCCACTGTGTGAGAGATACTTCGTCCTGGATACTAAGATCGCCACCCAAACAATGCCTCTGGACTGCCTCTCCTTGCACACAAATTGGATGCAAGACATGTTTGCTTTTCTTCTTTTGATAGTAGGGATTCTATTATGTTTCTGAGCTCACTGTCTGCCTAGCCCTTGATCCTATATATTCCTTGCTCTCTTTTCAAATGTGTATCCCTACATTACCATGCCTAATGAGGAATCTGGTAGAAGTTACTACTATCTGTGCCGTTCTAAAAATTAATGGAGATTATCATTTTCCCCAGGAGGCACTTGCCTCCTAATTGTCAAGACTTTGACCCTCCCACTGCCTTCTCCTACTCTCCACCTCCAGCTTCCCACCACGATCTCCCACCTTGCATCTCAGACCACAAAACTACTAGTCTTAATATATACTCTACTAACTTATCATTTCATACCCTTCGACAACATAACTGCCAGACCTGCCACCTTGACCTGGACATATTTCTAACAAACTTTATAACTCCACCAAGATAGTATTTAAAACATTCAAAATTTCAGATCTATTTTTCTTGGTTAATGTCGTGTTAATGAGGAATGTAGTTGTGGACCAGCCTGTGGAGACTCTTTGTACTTCTACTTCTATTCCTCCTCCCTACTCTTCAGTAATAAAATGTTTTCTATGCTGTTTAGGGCAGCTTATGCCATAGTCTAAAAACCTACACTACTATCATCCAAAACTTTCCTTAATATGATGTTAAAACATCAGAGGACCAATTGCATTGTGTGTGTGTGTATCTTCCCCCTGTACATTGTCATGTTTTGACATCTTAAAAACCCTTGCTGATTGGGAAGAATGTACCCTCCTGGGCTAGCCAATTCTTAAAGATAGCAAGGAATTCAGCCTGAGCATGCCTTTGATACACAAGCTGTCCAGTCCAGAACATGTTCCTCTTTCTGGCCCATGCACCCCCACTAGGCTACATTCCTTTGACTTTATCACCCCAGGTATTCCTTAACTAGGGACCACACCTGTAGTCTAAAGCCCATAGAAATCATTCAGATTAGTCTATCCTACATTGTTTTCTTGTCCTGTCTTGAATTCTCCAAGGAAACACCAATAAAGACCATGGACAAAGTGCACTGCTCCCGGCCCCACCCCCACCAGCACACATAACCACCCCCACTCGTGTTTTCTGCCTCTTGACCACTCTGGTGTCTTTCCCATATGGCCTTGTGTGCCTCCTGTCTTTAGGACCTGTAAGTATAATTACCTTTGTTTTGTCTTGAGCCTCTCCTCTGTCTCCTCTTGTGTCTGTACCTGACTGACGGTCTCATAAAAGAATCCCAAACAGCCAGTTTTAGGTGCAAAGACAAGAGCTTTTAGCTTGTATGTGGAATCACTGAAATTACACAGTTTGGAGTTCATAGCTCATATATTTATTTAACTCTTAGGAAAACATTAGAAACACTGCACAAAACTAACTCAACTATGTCTATTTCTCTTCTCCACACATGCACTTTGTAGCAAGGCTACCTTAGGCTTACTGATGACTAAGGAAGAGCTGAAAGGAACAGGAACTCTAGGTTGCCTGATCTTTTTTGTTCCTTTTGTGTCTTAGGTCTTCATTTTCATTTTAAGTAGCTGGCTAACACAGGAGGTAACACAAGTGAAAAAGGAAATGATAGCGTTCTTTGGCGTTTCATGTTCCTTGGAATGCTATTCCACTTTCTTCATTCAAAGCAAATTCTGGTTCAAATGGCATGTGTGGCCTCTTGAGTAGGATTGCCAGTGTTAGCAAATAAAAATCTGAGATGAACAATTAAATCTAGGTCTCAGACAAACCGCCCATCATTTCTGTAGTACAAGTACATCCCAAATCCTGCATAGGGCATACTGTATGTTACCTGGCAACTCAATATCTTAGGGCTATCAGCGCCCCCTGCTTCCTCAGTCATACATGTAACATAATTTGTTTTTTAAAACTGTGGTAAAATACACGGAACCATTAAGCATTTTTAAGTGTCCATTCAGTGGCATTAAGTACACTTACATTATTGTGCAACCATCACCCACAGAACTCTTTTCATCTAGCAAAATGGAAACTCTGTAGCATTAAACACAAACTCTTCATTTCCCTGTTGCCCCCAGCCCCATGGCAACCACCATTCTACTTTCTGTCTCTATGAATTTAGCTGCATTAAGTACTTCAAATGAGTGGGATCATACAGTATTTTTTTTAAAGCATTTTAAAGCCCTTTTGCAACTCACTATTTCACTTAGCCTGATGTCTTCAGGGTTCATCTATGTTGTACTGTGTGTCTGAATTTCCTTCCCTTTAAGGCTGAGTAATATTCCATTGTACATACATGCCACATTCTGTTTATCCAGTCATCTATTGATTGATACTTGCATTTCTTCTACATTTTAAGTATTGCAAATAATGCCGCCACGAGCATGGTTGTACAAAGTCTCTGCTTTCATTTCTTTTGGGTTATATACCCAGAAATGGAATTGTTAGATCATGTGATAATCCTATTTTTAATTTTCTGAGGAACAATATGATTAGTTTTTATTTGCTTTGAGTCTTGTTGAACAGCCATGCATTGTGTTCACCAGAATTCTGTGTTCATGGGACTCTGCAAACACCATATCTAAATGAGGCGGCAAGAAATGAACCAGCATATTATGGGCATCTCCTCTGCTCACATGCATTTTCCATTGTTTCATTGGACTTCACTTAGAAAACACTAGTTCAAAGGTAAAATTGATATTAAGAATTTCAGGACAGTGACAGCACAGCCCTAATTCAAGTGTGGAGCCCTTCTGAGCATGGTGCCCAGGAAACCAGCCTTGTATGAGAGTTCCAGTTGCTCCATATTCTCCCTCACATCACTATTGTCAGGCTCTTTGATTTTAGCCATTGTATGGTTGTGAAATGGTATCTCATTGTAGTTTTAATTTGAATTTCCTTGATGATTAGTGATGTTGACAATCTTTTTCTTTACTTGTTGGCTCTTTATACATCTTCTTTTAGTTGTGTCTTTATATAATTATGTATGTTTGTCCATTCCCCCCATTGGTTTATCTTGTTATTGAGTTGTAAGAGTTCTTTATGTATTATGGGTATCAGTCATTTGTGATCCATATCTTTGTATGTGATACTAGATTCTAGATACGTAGATACTACATGTGTATCTATGCAGTTATCTATACTATATATGTATCGATATACATACATACTATATATAGATATATACACATTATAGATGTTTTTTCCTCCCAGTGTCTGATTTGCCTTTTAATTTTCTTAATGGCATCTTTGAAGGAGAATGCTTTTAATTTTGATGAAGTCCAATTTATCAGTGTTCATCTTTTATTGTTTATGCTTTTTGTGTCTCACCTAAGAATCCTTGCCTAATCCAAAATCACAGAGATTTCTTTCCTCCTCCTCCTCCTCTTGTAATTTGTCTTCCTTCCCCCCACCCCCTTCTTTTTCTTTATCTTCTTTAGCTGTTCTATTTAAATCTATGATCCATTTTGAGCTTATTTTTTAGTGTGGTGTAAGGTAAGAATCCAGATTAATTTTTTGTTTGTTTTTGAATATGGGTATTCTTTTGTTTCAACACAATATGCTGAAAATACTATCCTTCCCATTGAACTCTTCAGTAAAAATCAGTTGAGTGTGTATGTATGAGTCTACTGCTAGGTTCTCTGTTCTACTGTGTTGTTCTATATATCATTTCTTCTCCATTCTACACTCTTTTGGCTATTTTAGATCCTTTGTGTTGTCATATAAATTTTATAATCAGCATGTTAATTTCTATGTAAAAGAATGTTGTGGGGTGGGGAGGGGCACCTGGCTGGCTCAGTCAGAAGAGCATCTGACTGTTGATTTCGGGGTCATGAGTTCAAGCCCCAAGTTGGGTGTAAAGATTCCTTAAATAAAAACCTTTTAAGTCCCTCTCCCCCAAGGATGTTGGCATTTTGATTGGGAACGCATTGAATCTATAGATCAATTTGGGGAGAAATGACATCTTAAAAAACATTGAATCTTTCAATCTATCAATATTGTATATATCTCCATTTATTTAGGTTTTCTTTAATTTCATCAATGATTTGTATTTTTTTAGTGTATTTTGTATATTTTGTTAAATTTATGCCTAAGTATGTCAGATTGTTTGAAGTTATTGTAAATATTATTTTTGTACAGTTTTAATTTCTAGTTCTTCATTACTAGCATATAGAAATGCAATTGGTTTTTGTATTTTGAGCTTATATTCTCTGATTTTGCTACACTCACTTATTCTAGTAGTTTTTTAAAGATTCTTAATTATATTCTGTGTACCAATCATTTCATATGCAAATAAAGTTTTTTTTTTCTTGCCTTGTAACACTGTCTGGGACTCCCATTACTTTTAGTTATCTGAAAATATTTTATTTCTCCCCTATTTCTGAAGGATCCTTTCTCTGGACATAACATTCTGGATTGATAAAGTTTCCCTTTCAGCACTTGGGAGATTTTGTATCTTTGACTCTGGCCCTATATTGTTTCTCATCAGAAACAATGTATGTTTTTGATATCTTCTTTCTCTTGCTGCTTTCAAGACATTTTCTTTATCTTTGGTGCTCGGCAGTGTGACTACAATGTACCTAGATAGTTTTATTTGAATTCATTTTATTTGGTGTTCTGTGAACTTTTTGGATCCATGAGCTTTAATCAAATTTTGGAAAATTTTGGTCATTATATCTTTGAATATTTTTTATGCCTCATTCTAATTCTCTTCCTTTTCTGGGTCTCCTATTATATATATCTTAATCTGTTTGGTATTTCCCCCCACGGGATCCTGGGTTTATCTTATCAGGATTTGACTGAAAAGAATAATTCATATAACATGTCCAAAGAAAATTAGGTTCAAATAAATAGATCGTCTTTAGAGAAATTACACAAGATGGTCCCGTATATGAGTGTGTGTGTGTGTGTGTGTGTGTGTGTATGTGTATAAGAGGGGAGATGATGGGGGTTTACATATCACCCCACGATGGCACAGTGGTTAGACCTATTAGATCTGGAGACAGACACACTGGTTTCAAATTCTGGTTTTGCAACCGACCTCTTGAAGCCTCAGTTTCTCCATCTATAAAATGGGGACAATATTAGTATAGACACACCTCAGAGGGAGATATTGTGGGTTCAGTTCTGGACCACTGCAATAAAGCTAATATTGCAACGAGTCAAATGAATTCTTTGGTTTCACAGCGCATATAAAAATTATGTATACACTATGTTGTAGACTATTTAGTGTGTAATAGTATTATGTCTAAAAAAACAATGTACATACCTTAATTAAAAATACTTTATTGGGGTGCCTGGATGGCTCAGTCGTTAAGTGTCTGCCTTCGGCTCAGGGCGTGATCCTGGTGTTCTGGGATTGAGTCCCACATCAGGCTCCTCTGCTAGGAGCCTGCTGCTTCCTCTCCCACTCCCCCTGCTTGTGTTCCCTCTCTCACTGGCTGTCTCTCTCTCTGTCAAATAAATAAATAAAATCTTTTTTTAAAAAATACTTTATTGCTAAAAAATGCTAACCATCATCTTTAGTTAGTCGAAATCACCGATCACAGATTACCATAACAAATATAATAATGAGGAAGTTTGAGATATTGCAAGAATTACCAAAATGTGACAGAGACACAAAATAAGCAAATGCTGTTGGGAAAATGATACTGACATTCTTACTTGATGCAGGATTGCCACACACCTTCAATTTATAAGAATTGCAATATCTGTGAAGTGTAATAGAATGAGGTATGCATGTACCTAATTTATGGCATTATAAGAAGGAAAAATTGTACTTTGTTGTTTGAATTAGCATTTATTTTTAAATTAGTGAGGCTGAGCATCTTTTAATGTATTTATAGGTCATATTTTTCCCTGTGAATTGCCTGCTTGTATTGTTGTGCATTTACATATATTCATTGAGTTAATATTCATTGGGTTATGAGTTTTTTCTTATTACTTTAGATATATTATGAAGTTAAAATATTAGGATGTATTATTGCTCATATTACTATTTTGTTGATTATATGTGTTACAAATTCTTATTCCTAGTTGAATTTTTAAAAACTGTTTATTAATAATTTCTAAAGAAATTTACAATTATTATAAAATAAAATGTGACAATATTTCTCTTTATAGCTGTTGGACTGAGGGCCTCCATTCCCAGCTGGCAATTGGCCAGAGGCCACCCTCAGTCCCTTGCCACATGGGCCTCTCCAACATGGCGGCTTAGTTCATCAAAGCATGCAAGCTAAGAAGGTAATAGAGAGAGTCTGCTAATAATATAGAAGTCACAATATTATGTACTCTCCTCATGGAAGTAATATCCCATCATCTTTGTCATCTTCTATTGATTAGAAGCAGGCCACTGGGTCCAGCCCACCCTCAAGAAAAGGGGATTACAAAAGGGCATGATTACCAGGAGGCAGGGGTACTCCTCTTTTTCTTTTGCCTGAATATCCAACCCATCAGCAAATCCTATTGGTTCTGCCTTCCATATATTCAGAAACAATCACTTCTTACCGCCTTCACTGCTACCACCCTGGTCTGAGCCATTGTGCTCTTTCAGCTGGAGTATTTTTTTTTTTTTTTAGATCTCTTGCTGTGTCCCCACTTCTTTTTTTTTTTAAATTATAATAATATTTTTTTTATTATATTATGTTAGTCACCATACAGCACATTCCTGGTTTCTGATGTAAAGTTCGATGATTCATTAGTTGCATATAACACCCAGTGCACCATGCAATATGTGCCCTCCTTACTACCCATCACCAGCCTATCCCATTCCCCCATCCCCCTCCCCTCTGAAGCCCTCAGTTTGTTGTTTCTCAGAGTCCATAGTCTCTCATGCTTCATTCCCCCTTCTGAGTACCCCCCCTTTCTTTATCCCTTTCTTCTCCTACCGATCTTCCTAGTTCTTATGTTCCATAGATGAGAGAAACCATATGATACTTGTCTTTCTCTGCTTGACTTATTTCGCTTAGCATTATCTCCTCCAGTGCCATCCATGTTGCAGCAAATGTTGAGAAATCGTTCTTTTTGATAGCTGAGTAATATTCCATTGTATATTTCAGCTGGAGTATTGCAACAGCATCCTAACAGGGCTTCCTGCTCCTGACTTTGCCTTCATTGACTCTATTTTCAAAACAAAAACGAGAGTAGATTCCATTAAAATTAGATCATGCTACTTCCTATCTGACTTGAAAAAGTCAAGGTTCTTATAATGGCGATCAACCTTCTATCCCTGGCTACCTCTCTGGCCTCATTTCCTATTATTCTCCCCTGCACTCACTGCACATCAGCCACTCCTTGCTATTTCTGAAACAAGTATGCCCCTATTTTAGGGCTTTGTATTACATGCTATGTCTGCCGGAAATGTCCCCCCTCCATAACTGCATGGCAACCTTCCCACCTTATTTAAGTCTTTACCCAAATGTCATCTTTATAGTGTTGCCTTCCCTAAACATCCTATTTGAAATTGCGAACTCCTATTCCCTATTCCCATTGCTTGCTTTGTTTTCCTAAATAACACATATCCCTACTAATATGCTTACTGTCAATCTGCACTAGAATATAGCCTCCATGAGAACCAAGATTCATTTTTTTAAAAGATTTAATTATTTTAGAGAGAGAGAGCGAGCGAGCACATACGTGTGCACACAAGTGAGGGAGGAGCAGAGGGAGAGAGAGAGAGAGAGAATCTCAAGCAGGGTCCATGCCCAGTGCAGAGCCCACACAGGGCTTGATCATGACCTCAGCCAAAACTGAGAGTTGGATGCTCAACTGACTGAGACACCCAGGTGCCCTGAGAACTGAGATTCTTGTCTGGTTTACTGCTGTATCTACGGCAACGTGAGCATGGTAATATCTTAAACATATTTGTTTAGTGAGTGAACGTATTTACATATTTAATCCATCTGGAATTAATTTTTATGAATGGTTGGAGATAAGAATGTACCTTAATCATTCCACCTGCAAACAGGGCCAATTATTCCAACATCTTGTATTTAATAATTTATCCCACACACCACCCTTTTCCCCTGACTTGAACTATAAATAGAGTGTAATGTTCCATAGAGCATTATCTATTTCTCTACCAGCTTTTTAATATTCTAGCTTTACGGCATCCTCTAATGAGGCTTGGCCTCATGAACACTGGAGCTGGATAATGATCCTGTATTCTCAGAAAGAATTTGTAGATTTTCACTCCAGTTCTCTTACATTTCCTATGTCTCAGTCCCCCTTTGGATTTCTGGATTTTTGTGTTTCATGCTAAATGAACAATGAATCAAAACGTTGGTGATAATGGTGATGGTGATGATGAAGAAAACCCATGAATCTACCAGCCATGACATCTTTTGGGTAAGAGAAGTGGTGAACAATGACAAATCAGATAAAATTGACAGTCATAAACTATTTTGTACGGCCCTTACCTTCAGCAGCTAGTGCATGATCTCCAGCTCCTCTCAAAGTCTTCTTACTTCTTCCTGTGAGACTCCTCAGAGTGTCTCACATGTGCTTACAAACAAGTTCTCTCAGCTCCCACCCACTGTCTAAGGCTACAATGTCAGTAAGGATCTGATACTATAGAGGTCATATCTTAGATCTAGCAACCCCGGACCTGACCCCAAGAAACAACTTCCTGTAGAAGAGTAGACTTTGAGGTTTGGAATATTGTCCATGGTATTTGTAGACATTAAAAGTGAGAAGAGCTTGGTTCACTCAAATCGTCTCGGTCATGTTATATTTTTAAACAGCTAAACCTCTGTACAAATAAGGAAAGAAACTGAGTCATAGTTGGCTGCCCCAGCAAGATTACAGTTTGCCTCACAGGAATGGGAACCACTTATCTTTGCTACTAGTTTTGCCCGAGTTCCTTGGGGTGATACAGGTAGTAAGAGAAAGTAGTGATCAGAGTTTTCCAGAACCTTGTAGAGAACCAAAAAAGGATAAGATGCCAGTGTCATAGCTCTATTCACTCAGACACTGAATAAGGTAGCCAGCACTGTACTACCCTTTCATTCTTATTTTAGACCCTGCACACTTATAATGGAATTTCTAGTTCTAAGTGAGCATATTCCCATAGGGACCCAACAAAATTTAAAAATAAGAAACACTGAGAACAAGATTATCATCACAGGATACAAATTTGGTCCCAACAAAAACAATGCCAGAAACACTTCCAGCAATCATTAAGAAGGTCTTCAGAACTATGACTGACGTCAATCTGTAGCCAAACAAAAGTCAGAATTTTTCTGAGTCTTAAAGGCAGACATGCCAAAATAAATACACAAACTTAAACAGTCATTTTGCAACAAAGCAGTCTCCAAGGAGAGACCTCAAATGTTAATTACAAAATGCATCAGTTTCCCAACCATGGAGAAATTGTGTCATCAGATAACTCAGTTCAATGAACTTTCAATATTATTGTGTCAACAGCAGAGCCTCTGGGAAAGCTGAATTGAAAATAGACATTTTTTTTTCATTTTCTATGTCAGGAAATTTGAATGAAAATTGGTTAGGTTTATTTACATTATTTCAGTTACATCTAGAAACAGCAGTGTAGAATATGAGTGGAAATGGCACGTTCCCATTACCAGCTCTAAGAATGTATGTGGAGAGGCTGAATTTAGATGAAGAGCAAAGGGTAAAATTTAAGTTAAATGAGTAAGAACAAATGCCTTGATGACCTCACCTATTGGAGCATCCTCTAGCTTTTGCTTTATGGGTTGTCACAGCCTGGAGTTCTGAGTGAGTCAGGTAAACTCAACCACAGCAAGCTAAAGGTGCTTAGGTCTAGATTTTGTAGCCTGTAGAGAGGGACACTGCATGAAGTGGCTCTTGTGCTCCAAACACCTTTACATTATTTCTGAAGAGCCCATCTGTGGGCTCAAGTTACCTTCCTTTTAGCACTACAGGGTCAGACTTCCCCGTTCTGATGTGTTGCCGATTATGTGAGAAAATATCCTTGGACTGGGGAGTCCAACTTCCCAAGTGCCTTGCTTATCCTCCATGTTTGACTTTTGGTTCTTTCTTGCTTTACAGGATCTTTACAGATAGTACGGGGAGATGCCAGAACTGTGCTATACCACTGCCACTGAATCCCTGGTCTTCTTTGTGCCTTTGAGAAGACTTCTATTTAGCAACTAGAGGAAAACATCCAGATATGCCCTACCCTCATCCATATGCCCAAACTAAAAGGCTTATCTGCCCAGATTCTCCTCTGCCATGGTGTCAGTCTGAATCTATAGACTGTCTCCCCGCTAGTCTTTGCTTATTGAAATCTTGGAAGGTCATCTTGGGAGGCTGTACTTTTTCCAGGAAGCCATCTTTGCTTACTCTAATAGAAACTGTTCTGCCTCATTTACAATTGTTTATCCCTCAAGGGCTAGAGTAAGATTTTCAGAGGACCATGGCTCTGAAAAGGTTTTGGCATTCTTCCATTATTCAAAATGTAAACAATTCTAAAATATAAAATATGTGTACAAAGGTCTAACCAGTTCTACCCACCCCCTCCATAATTGCTAGACAGGAGATTTTTTTAAGGGGGAGGGGCAGAGGAAGAGAGAGAGAGAATCTTAAGCAGGCTCCATGCCCAGCACAGAGGCTGACGTGGGGCTCAGTCTCACGACCCTGAGATCATGACCTGAGCTGAAATCAAGAGTCGGACACTTAACCGACTGAGCCACCCAGGTGCCCCAACAGGTGATTTTTTTTTTTTAAAGATTTTATTTATTTATTCGACAGAGATAGAGACAGCCAGCGAGAGAGGGAACACAAGCAGGGGGAGTGGGAGAGGAAGAAGCAGGCTCATAGCGGAGGAGCCTGATGTGGGAGGAGCCTGATGTGGGGCTCAATCCCATAACGCTGGGATCACGCCCTGAGCTGAAGGCAGACGCTTAACTGCTGTGCCACCCAGGCGCCCCCAACAGGTGATTTTTAAAACATATACAAAATTCTTTCAAAACTTATTTTGGTCCTCCTGATTTGGTGGCATTCAAGGTGATGCTAAGGCTGTCTTTTGGATTATCCACCTGTTTCCTTCACTAGAAGAAATGCATTATGAGATTGGGGACTTTGGCTGATTAATCACTATACCTCTGAAACCTAGAACAGCATCCACATACAATAAATGTTCAATTTGTTCAACTAATGAATAAAAGGGAAATCATCAGGCTGTCCTCAAATATATTAAGAACTTCACGTGTGGGATGTGTAGGTGGGGATACCAGTTTAGGTTTTCTCCTGTGCTGCTTAAGACAAGGACCTATGCATGGGAACTTCCTACTGGGACTGAAGATAAGAATTCTGTGACATTTAGAGTTAGTCAACATTACCCTTTTGCAGCCTTGTGAAGTAATAACCTCTCCATTAGTGGAAGTACTCAGATTAGAGGAGCATCTATCAGAGAATTCCTTCTTCTAGAAGAGAGTTGGAAAAGACGACTGTGATATGTAGAATGATGACCCCCAAGGACGTCTGTGTCCTAATCCCTAGAGCCTTTGAGTGTTATTTTACATGGTAGAAGGCATTTTATACATGTGATGAAGGTAAGGACCTTAAAATGGGGAGATTATTCTGGATTATGGGGGGAACAATCTAATTATGTGTCCTTAAAATCAGGCAACGTTTTCCAGCTGATGTCACAGTCAAAGGATGATGTGAAGAACAGTCAGAGAGGTGCAATATTGCTGGCTTTGAAGAAAGAGGAAGCGGGCCACAAACCAAAGAATACGGTTAGCCTCTAATAGGTAGAAAAGGCAAGAAAAGAGTCCCCTGCCCCCAAATATGGCCTCCAAAAAGGAACACAGCCCTGCTATCACTTTGATTTTTATGACTTCTGTTGAGTTTTTGACTTCTGTTGGAACTCTAATGTACAGAATTGTGAAATAATAAATTTGTGTTTTAATCCATCAAGTTTGTTGGAAAACTAATAAAACAACCTTTAAGGTTGTTTTCCAGATCTAAGGTTCTATAATGCTGAACTGTTGGAGGAAGGACTGGATTAGAACCAGGAAAACAATTCCAAAGGTGAGGGTTTTTAAGCATGGAGGTGGTTTATCGAGTAGACTGTGAAATCCTATCTTCCACGAGATTAAAGATCAGAATGGGTGAATGTGATCCGTCTAGAGCTCAGTCTAAAGTTCCACTACCCAAGAGTTCTGGGGATAAGCTAGATGAATTTCTACTCCCTGGAGTCTATAAAAGGTCTCAGAAGTGAAAAGGTAGGGTTTCTCTAAGATTGGGGCAATCTGCATTCATTCATTCATTCATTCATTCATTCATTCATATGGCCTTTAAATGGAATTTCCCTTCTGAATGCTTTGGGTTTTAGGTGAAAATGTCCAAACTGAAGCAATTTAAAATCTCTACTTCCTATTTGGAATGAGATACAAGATTTCATATGAACATATACATAAATAACACAGCCATTGATATTATGTTCAAATGAGCCTGCTACTTGATTTTGAGTGATTAAGCAAGGCTGCTTATTTCCATACAAAGGTCTGTTACAATAGGAACCATTTTGATTGTATCTTAAGTTTAAGAAAACTCCCTTTTGCCTCAGGGGAGTGCAAGCCCTTGAGCCTGCAAATCAATTTTCACACAACCAGAACCCTCTCCAGGAATCTGTTCTAACTTGAAAACTAAGGCCCCACAGAGAGGGAGAGAATTTAGCTGCAGATTTCACTTAAAACTCCCCTCAGTCTGTGATTTTGAGTGTCACTGGCCTCCGGCTTCAAGGAAGTCAGCAAGCATGCCTTAAGCAGTACCTGGAGGTTCCGGCTTTTTTTTTTGGAGGGTTACACTTGTTTTGGAAAGTGACATGTAAATTGAGCTGGACTGTTGATAATTCCAGGATAGTTCCAGCCATATGTGATGTGAGGGATCAGTGGCATTGACTACAGTGTCACTGTCTCAAGAGTCAGCCTCCCTTCCCCACACGGCACAGTTAAGTTCTTGTCCGTGTCTGTCTGAAGGGAGGTGGAGAGGGAGTGGATGTAGGGGGCAGTTAGTGTCAAAATTGCCTCCTTTGCACCCTCAGCATTTCTCATCTGTCCTTGTGCACCAATCAGTTTAGTGATATAGAATCTAGTTTTGCATCAGCGATGATGAGGCCACTTCACCTAGGAGCTGCTACATCTGGGCTTGAAAATCTGTCAGCCAGGAGACATCATTATGATGGGATGCATGTGGCCTTCAAACGACCAGTTACATTCCCTAGAATTCCTAGACCTTGGACATTAACGCCATTTCATCCAGAGGAAACTGAAGATGAGAGAACTATAGAGTCTTGTTTTAGGTCACTTTCTGACTTCTAGTCCTATTTTTTGACTCCTAGTCCAGTGTGTTTTATGCTTCAGAGGACTGTGACCCAAACTGGTTTCAAATAAGGCTGAGGCTAAACATTTCATAAAGAGATCTAGCATCTTGGTTGAGAGTACAGCCTCTGGAATCCAGGATATCTGGGTGTGAATCCTGCCACTTACTGGCAATGTGACCTTGGGTAAGTTACTAAACCATGACTTTACCCAGCAAGTCAGAATTTGACCCAATCCCTGGTAAGGGGACTCCAAGAAGGATTGGGTAATTTTTATTTCTTAACCAGCCCATCCGATGGGAGCAGGGAAGGGTGGGTGGATGTTGTTCAGAGGAGCCAGAAATTGACTGAGACCCAGATAATCAAGAGGCGTGACATTTCTTGCTCACCACAGTTTGCGAGCTGACATTCTTACCAGCCACACCAGAAAATCCCAAGAATTCTCATGCTCCGCTATCCCCAAGGCTATTAGCTCCGTCTGACCATCAAACATTCACCCTTCTTGAGCCGGCTTGTTTCCAGGCCTTTTTCCGTCCTATTGTCTCCTGCCTGCTTTCCAGTCGGAAGGCTGGGATCTCCCACGCTGCCAGAGCCAGAGGAGCCCACGGTGGCCGGAAAAGCTCTGGCTTCGCGGGCTGCAGAGACAAAAGGCACGGGGACCGCGCCTTCCCGTACTTCACACCAGGCGAGGCTCTGGAGAAGTCCTGAGCTAACGTCGGGTCCACCCGTGGGCGGGCGAAAAAAGGAGGGCTCAGGGGACAGAAACCTGACGCTTCTGCCCCCTCCCTACGGCGGGGAAGCCGCGATCCTGGGATGCACCGTCAGCACACCCAGGGCGAGGCCCACGTTTGGAAGCAAGGCGCCACGACACCAGGGACAGTCGGGGACCGCAGAGCCGGCGATGGCGGCCGAGGAGGCCCAAGTCCCAGGCTTCTGCCTATCAGGGTCCGTACTGACGGGTGTGCGCGTGCGCGCCTCCGAGTAGTCGGGGATCAAAAGCAGCAGAGCTGTCGGTGCGTCCGTGGCGTGAGCGGGTGCGGCCCCGAGCCGGCCCTGGGGGCGCGCGCCGGGCGCAATACTGGCTCCTGCGGTGAGGTGTAAAGCGAGGCTGCAGGGCCCGGCTAGCCCGCGACCGCCCTTGGCGCGGGCGGCTCTCCCGCTCTGTATCCGAATTAGCGCACCCGGGCCAACTGCGGGCGCTCGGCAAACAAACGCGCACGCGCGAGGTAGTGGCTACGCCCTCGGGATGGAGCAGAGCGGCCCGAGCGCTTCAAGCCGTGTGACCGCCTAACGACTCGGCCTTCTGGCACGCATTTCATCTGTTAGCGGGGCTTAGTGACAGCACTTCCCTAACGCGGGTGTGGCGAGGGCTGGATGAAGAGCGAGAAGCAAAGAGGATGTCTTTCCACCTGCAACTGGGGAAAAGCAACCCCTTCATTCTTGTGGCAGCTCGTGCTGTTGGTGCTTGTACTCCTTTGGAGGGTCAGTTTCTGGAAGGCAGTGTTGGGGACAGCTTTAATTTCCCAGAGGCCATTTACGAGATTTGCTCTGTTCTTTTAAGCTACACATTTCAAAAACATTTCTTCTTAAGGCTGTATATTCCTTATCATGTATTATTTTCACTGAGTGCTGTGCTAGAGGAAAGTAATCAAAGGTATATATATGAGAAGACTCTTCAGGGAAGCATTAAATGGTCGGACAGAAGGCAGCTCACCAGACAGCCAGCATTGTTGCTTGCAGAGCCATGGGAGCAAACATTAGACTCTTTTAGGGATCACCGTTGGGTTTTCAGGCATTTCCTGTTAAATCATGGTAAAGAATACATATCTGTGAATAGAGGGGCCCATTTTACCTCTTAGAAACAAGACCGATGGAGTACGTGGATATTATGTTCTAGGAAGTATGAGCCCATTGTGGTAGGGGGAAAATGCACCCACCCCCAAGATATCCACATCGTAATGCCTGGAACCTGTGAATGTTACCTCATTTGGAAAAAGAGTGTTTGCAGCTGTGATTAAATAAGAATCTCCAGATGGAGAGGTTATCTTGGATTAGCTGAGTGGGCCCTAAATGCAGTCACAGGTGTCCTTAAATAGAAAGAGGCAAAGGGAGATTGGACACAGGAAAAAGAGAAGGAGGTCATGGGAAGATGAAAGTGGAGATTGGAGTTTAATGGCCACAAGCCAAGGAATGTTGGCAGCCATCAGAAACTGGATGGAATGAGGACCGGATTCTTCCTTCGAGCCTCCAGAGGGAGCAAGGTGCTTTGTGGACACTTTGATTTTTTTTTCTTTTTAAGAGATTTATGTATTTATTTTAGAGAGAGAGCGAGAGTGCACAAGTGGGGGCAGTGGAAGGGGCAGAGGAAGAGAGAGAATCTCAAGCAGACTCCCTGCTGAGTGCAAGACCACAGTGCAGCAGGGATCCTGGGATCATGACCTGAGCCCCCCAGGCGCCCCATGGGCACTTGATTTTGGTTCATTAACACTAATTTTGGATTTCTCGCCTAGAGAGCTGTGATAGAATACATTTCTGTTGTGTTAAGGCGTCAACTTTGTGCTAGTTTGTTACTGCAGCCACAGGAAATATATATATATTTAATAAACACATGTATCAGAAACTGGACTAAATGCTGTACATATACAATCGTATTTCATCTTTGTAACAACCCATAGCAATAACTAATCTTCGTTATATAGATGAAGAAATTGAGTTTCAGAAAAAATTAAGAAAACGTGCCCAAAGCTGTAAAATCAGGGGCTGAGCTGGGATTCGGACACAGAGATGTGTTATTTCCCAGTACATACTGTTAATCCCCATCGAGTAGTTCATACGAGTAAAGACAGTGGAAAGGTGCATCATTATGCATTATAAATTAAAGTCTTTATTGATGTCATTATGATTTTAATTTCAGAACATCAAATGCCCACACAAACTCTAGATTCTGTTCCTCCTAGACTCAGTGTTGGATGTCCTTACTCTGAGTGGCCCCAGTAAACCAGTGAGGAGGATTTCTGGGCGTCAGGGCTTTGATAGTATATTTATTTTGGGAAAACAAGCTCAAATCCCACTCTATCAGTGAAGGTTTCTCTCCTCAGTACTTAACGTGGTGAACTCTCATGACCTGAAGATTGCTATAACTGCAGCCTACCGGTTTGGAAACCAAGAAAGTTTCATTCACTATGATTATCCTAAACACATTATCATTTCTTATTTCTCATTAATGTGAATTACCCAGGAATACATTTTAAAGTTTCTGAGCATTTGAATTTATTTTAAGCTGCAAATCTTAACAGAGCTCTAAATGTGGATTTCTCCCCCCCAAAGTATTACAGCTCCAACTGCTAAAACCATTGGGTAACACCTACGAAAGCATGAGTGAGGGGCAGGGATGATGTGACCATGACAAAGTGAGGAAAAGCCAGCATAACAGTGTGATCTGAAAATCACTACTGTGGCCAGTGGGAGCTCAAGTCCACTGGGAATGTTCCAGATGTTTTCTAGAACTACTTGTTTGAAGGATGGAAACCTGCTTTCTGCCAGTGGTAAAGGTTTTCCCTGAGCTGGGGTGTGGAGAAGGGGTGTGGGGAGCAAGGAAACAGTACTCATTCTCCCATATTTCTGGGCAGAACTCCAAAAGACCAGTGGCTTTCCACTGCTTCAGCTTCTGAGAAGGCTCTGAGGCAGGACACCTACAGACAAAGGTATGCTCATTCCTGTATTTAACAAGTGTTGAATACCTGCAAATTTTCAGGCACATTGCCTGGCATTGGAGATAGAATGTTGAATTAGACCTTAGGTTCTTGTCCTAATAAGAATTACAGTCTAGTGAGGTATCATGTGCCAGAGTTTATCGGCAAGGAAGTGACTTGAGTGTGTAGGGACCCGAAAGTTGTTCAATACTCAATCTAATTGGAACATAGATGGTGAGGGGCAAGACTAAGTAACCAGCGGTCAAGTAATAGAACACTCTTGTTAAGGAGCTTGGGCTCCATTTTGAGGGCGGTCGTGTTTTTAAGCAGAGAGTGACATCATCATATTTGTGTTTTGGAAAGAAATAAGCATTGTGGGGTAGGGCATAACTAGAAGTAGGAGGATCTTGCAACAGTGGAGGTGAGAAACAAGTGGCTCACAGGAGCCTCTTGGCAATGGTGGTGGATGGGGAAGGTATTTAAGAGGAAATTGTCAGTTGGAAGTGGAGAGTAAGAGAGTAAGCTGAAGAGCTTTAGTTTGGTTTCTGGCAGCAAGACAGATTGTAAAACTATTTCTCAACTTACAGAAAATGTAAGGTGGAATAGGTTTGGGGTGAATTTGAATTTGTGTCTCTTTCATGGTTGTGATTGTCACCCAGGTGTTGAAGAATGGAGGGACTCTCACACCAAGAGGACTTCAAACAAAAAAAGAAGGGAACCAGGACAGAGTTCTGCTGCCACTGATGTTTAGGGGGCGAATGCTGCCAGGAAGTGATACGGGGGTCTAAGAAAAATCTGTTGGCGTGGTTGACAAGTAGGACATGGGTGATCTTCGCGAGCAGTTTCCATGGAGTGGTAGTAGCCAGATTTCATTAAGTTGCATGGTTAAAGGGAGTTGATAAAGTAGGGTCCGCTGCTGTAGACATTGCTTCCAGGAGGTTTGTCTTTGTATCAGTTCCTTAGAGCTGCTCCATCCAGAAGTTTTGTGTCAGTTTCTTAGAGCAAAACAAACCAGGTGGCTTAAAAATGACAGAAATGTATTCTCACAGGTCTGGAGAATGCAAGTCTGAGATCAAGGTATCTGCAGAACCATGCTCCATCTGAGGTTTTGGGTAGAATCCTGTCTTGCCTCCTCCTAGTTTTCGGCAATGGCTGTCAATTCTTGGCGTTCCCTTGCTGGTAGACACATCACTCCAATCTCTCTGTCCATCATCACATGGCATTCTCTTGGTGTGTTTCTGTCTTTACATGGCATTTTCTTTTTATAAGGACATCAGTCCTCTTGGATTAGGATCCACCTAGTGACATCTTCTCAACTTGGTTACATCTGCAAAGACCTTATTTCTGAATAAGGGCATGTTCTCAGATACGGGAGGTTAGGACATCAACATATCTTTTTGGGGGGCACAATCCAATCTATTGCCATCTTTAAAGGGGAGGCTGGGAAGAGTGTGCTTAAAGTAAAAGGAAAAATATAGACTAGAGAATACTAGGAAATGAACTAAAGACAAATTTCCCTACATAACAATGGCCAGTCTTTTAAAAAAATTTTTTTTTAATTTTATTTTGAGAAAGGAAGAGAGAGAGGGGTGGGGGGCACAGGGACAGGGAGAGACAATCCCAAGCAGGCTCCACGCCCAGTGCAAAGCCCGACGTGGTGCTCATTCTCACAACCCTGAGATCATGACCTGAGCTTAAATCAAGAGTCGGATGCTTTACTGACTGAACCACCCAGGGGCCTCAACAATGGCCAGTCTTGACCAGTAAGGTGGAATTTCAGCTCAGAGTTTACCAGCCAATCTTTCTTTCTGTCTCACATCAGGCCTCCTAGCCAGACAACCACCATTGCCTTTCAGTGCTTTCACCCCCTCTTGGTCAGATCTTTAAGGTTCACCTCTAAACAGTTGACAGACAACTTTGTGTCCTAAGACTGACTAAGGTTTGTCCAGAGCAAGTCTACTGCTGGCTTTCCCTGAAATATGAGAATACTGTGTTCCTACCTTTTCCTGGTCAAACACATGGACACTATGCCTTGAGAATCATAAGTTTTAAATAAGTGTGACAGAACCATAAGAAATCTAGCATTTTTGTTGTTTTCCATGCACAGTTTCAAATTGGAAATTGCCTTGCATCTTGCTATAACTTGGAAGTGCACACTTCTGTACAGGGAAGTCACTGCAAAAGTGAAGGGGTGGCAGATTAGTTTCTGGCCTACCCTCTCTGACTCCCTCATGGTACCTTCTTCTGGTTCTCACACCCTCCCCAGGGTTCCCCACTTTCAGATTGCTCATGGTCTAGAAACAAGGTACATCTGTACATAATTTCTTAGGATGCCAGGAGCTTTGATGGTAATCAGGGCACCAAAGATGAATAAGCCAAGTTTTATCTCAGGGAGAGCAATGTGATAAGCCCTAATGATATCCCACAGTTACCCACTACGTTATCTTGGAGAAGAGGAGATGATGAGTATGCCTGGGGCCCAGAGGTTGGAGAAGGAAACTCTTTATTCTTTGGGTCAGGGTATTCTCTTAAAATACGCCTGATTCAGAAAATGAGCACCTTGGTTGGTACTGAACTCTTTGGCTGCTAAAGCATCGAGAGGTACCTAACTGTGAGTAAGACCCTTTGGAAATTGTAATGGATTGAATTATGTCTCCTCAAAAATTCATATATTGAAGTTGTAAACCCTAGAGCCTCAGAATGTGACTGTACTTGGAATTAGGGCCTTTAAAGAGGTAATTAAGTTAAAATGAAGCCTTTAGAGTGGGCCTTAATCCAATATGACTGGTATCCTTATAAGAAGAGATTAGAATCCACAGAGAGCCACCAGGGAAGTGTGTCTACAGAGGAAAGACCACGGGAGAACACAGCAAGAGGGTGCACCTGCAAGGCAAGGAGAGAGGTCTCAGAAGAAACCTAACCTACTGGCACCTTGATCTTCTAGCCTCCAGAACTGTGAGAAAATAGATTTCTATCTTGTAGTCATGTAGTTTGTGGCATTTTGTTAGGGCAGTTCATACTAGACTACACTACTATGACAATGGGCACTATTAAGTCTCTTGGTGGATAGTCTAGAAGTGGGGCCTGCCCCACTACTGTAACCTATCATGTGGTTGAAGCATCCTCTGGAGAGCTGATGAGGGGCTCTAAGCCAGGTGTGGTAGGGAGAAGCATATAAGGTTGAGCAGATTTACCTCTTCTCGCCCAGTGTGTTCAAGGAGTTGCTTTCTGCCACCTGGGCTTATGTTACAGTTCATCTGGTTAGCATCTTTGCTACAAATGATGTTCCACTTTAAAAATACAGGGTTGGGGAGGGAGGCTAACTCGCTTTCAAGTGCTGATTTCCAAGTGCAATGAACTCAGGAGATGTTCCCTTTTCGGATTCATCTAGGGAAGCAAAACTTCTACGTTTGAGATGATAACAGTGGATGAAGCACGGGCATCACTTCACCAACTGATATTCCTATTTATTTATTTATTTATTTGACAGAGAGAGAGAGAGAGAGAGAGAGACTACAAGCAAGCAGAGCAGCAGGCAGAGGGAGAGGGAGAATCAGGCTCCCTGCTGAGCAAGGAGCCCAATACAGGACTGGATCCCAGGACCCTGTGATCATGACCTGAACTGAAGGCAGACGCTTAACCAACTGAGCCACCCGGGCGCCCCATCAACTGATATTCTAATAACTTGAATGTGGTGGTAGGAAGAAATTAAAAGTGTATATGCACATGTGTGGAATTTAATTTACTTGGGAATGATGAGGCACGGGAAGAGAAGGCTGAAAAATAAATCACTTTTTTTTTTTTTAAGAAGGGCCATAAAATTTTCCTGTCCATCTGTGGCAGACAGCCTTATGGAGTAATCCATTCTTGGATTTCTCCCTCTCATGAACAGTTTTTCTTCATCTCCTGCCTGCAATTCCATACTCCTCACTTGGTCATGTAGTTAATATTTGTCTCCCCCAACAAGCCATCTTCCCTATTTTGAATATATTTCCTTGAAAAACTATATAATAATATTTATTTTGTATAAGTTTTAAAATTTTATGTAAAGGATAGTGTGCTATAAATCTCATTCTGCTAACTTTCATAAAATGTTAGGTGTCCAGGACCTATTCATATTACTTTATATGACATGCTTCTGACTGGGGCATATTAATCTATTGCATTCACATGCCATAGCTCGTCTTTTCCTCTACTCATACTTACTTAGGTTATTCCCAATGGTTCCTGCTTCCACGAACTTGTACGTGGCTTCTTATGAACCTGCCCCAATGTGGGTTTTTTGTTGTTGTTATTTTCTTGATATATATGTCCTAGAGTAGATGCCAGAGGTTTCGGGTTTATGTATTTCATTTAAGTAAGTAATGCTAGATTGTTCTCGGGAATGGTTGTACCAGTATAATTTCTTTTCTTTTCTTTTCTTTTCTTTTTTTTAAGATTTTATTTATTCATTTGACAGAGATAGAGACAGCCAGCAAGAGAGGGAACACAAGCAAGGGGAGTGGGAGAGGAAGAAGCAGGCTTCCAGCGGAGGAGCCTGATGTGGGGCTCGATCCCGGAATGCCAGGATCATGCCCTGAGCCGAAGGCAGAGGCTTAACAACTGAGCCACGCAGGCGCCCCTAATATGGTAAATATCAGTAGATATAAGCTACATAAACTAAAGTTCCTTAGGTTCTTTGATACTTTTTAAGAGTCTGAAGGGTTCCTGAGACCCTACATTTCGAGAGCCAGTGACTTAATCTACAACAGTATTGGCAAAAATCATCAGTTATGGAATCTACATTAAGTCCATGTTTCCAGTGGGGTATTGTCTTATCTTCAAGTGTTCACCTATTACCTACCTACACATTACCTATTTTTTTCACCATTTGGAGGAAAAGTGAATTAGCTCCCAAGCGTGGAAGGTCTCTTTTACCCATCTAGGCTGAGTTGAAAGGAGGGAGGTACTCTGGAGAGCAAAGAAAGCAGGCTTGGTGAGTGTGAAAGGACAGGAAGCTCAGCAGCCCCGTCCCAGGAGCACAGTGGGAGGGTGGTGCTGAGCCCTCAACTGTCAGAACTTCCAGAGGCAAGCTGGGAAGGTTCCTCATTCCGGGCCACCGTTGGGATTAGGGTTGTTGGTGCTGGGTGAACACGTTCAGGATATTAACCATAACAGGTCAGTTTTCCAGTCAAAGGTGGTGTCCCCAGCCTGACTGTGAGTAACTAGGAAGCCCTCTGTTTCAGTGTGTGGTCCCTTTAAGCAGCAGCTCTGCAACTGTTCCAGTAACTGAACTCCTGTCCATTCTCAGATGTCCCAGGCTCACCCAGGGAGCCTGTCCTTCCCTTTCATTCCAGGGTCTTACCCTTGAAATTTTGTGGAACATGTGTCAAGAGGCTGGAATCAGTGTCCTGTACCCTAAATGGTCAGAGAAATAATAAACTGAGATGATAGATTCGCATGTCATTTACCTATTGCTTAAAAACATTCTAGTAGTTTGGACTGTCAGTGTTTGGTGGGTATCAATGCAGTCACTCTGTGTGATGTGTATCAGTGCACATGTATAAAATTCAACAAATGTGCACATTTTCATCTTACAACCTTTATAACAAACCTTTATATATATATATATATATATATATATATATATTTGTTGTTTGTTTGTTTTTATGTTTTTAAATTTTTGTTTAATTTAAATTTAATTTAAAAAAATCATTGGAGATAAGGCAAAGCAAAAATCACCTTCAACATTACCTCTAAGTTCAATCCCCATGTCCCCCTCCCCTGGTCCCTGCTGCAGGCAATTACTATTCTGAGCGTGTTGTGAATGATTTCAGTTGTTTAAAAATACATTTACATACCTACATTTACAAATACATTTACATTTACAAGTATAGATCCATAAGCAAGATGCAATATTGTACTTATGTTCCTGAAGTTTTACATAAATGATTTAGTAGAGTACACATATCTATCATTTTCACATCACTCTTAAATTTCTGAGCTCTATTTACCATATCAATCATCTATCGATAGTCACTCTTTAAATGTCTCCACAATATTTCATCATATGATTAAGGTGGGTTTTATTTAACTGTTCCTCTATTGATGAGTATTTAGGTTTTTCCTTTTTTCCCCCCACTGTTGCAAACAGTACTGAAATGCACATCCTTGTTCACACCTGCTTGTATACACATAAGAGATTTTTAAAAGCTATAATTAGAAGCGGAAGTACAGTAGTCCTCTCTTAACCACAGTTTTGCTCTCCACGGTTTCAATCACCCCGGGGGTTACCCGCAGTCCAGGAGCAGATGATCCTCCTTCTGGAGTATGGTCAGAAGGTCAATAGTAGTCTAACACTAGTGCCCACGTCCTTCACCTTGCTTTGTCTCCTCACGCAGGCATTTTACCATCTTACATCATCACAAGAAGAAGATGAGTTACAATACTATGAGATATTTTGAGAGAGAGAGTGGCTACATTCACATAACTTTCAATACAGTATATTGTTATAACTGGTCTATTTTATTACTATTGCTGTTAATCTCTTACCATGCCTAATCGTAAGTGTGTGTGTGTATAGGAAATAACATAGTATTTATAAAGGTCGGTACTCTCTGTGGTTTCAGGCATCCACTGGAATGTATCACCCATGGATGAGGGGCGACTACTGTTATTGTACTGGATTGTGGGACACCTGCAACCTAAACTTATCCTCTAAAATGATTGTATTAATTATACTCCCTCCTGTCCTCTATTGGTTTCTCATTCCCCATGTCCTCACCAACACTTGTCATACTCTTTAGTTTTTAGCTTTAGCCTGATTGAACTTGAGCATATTTTCATATATTTACAGGTCAAATTAATCACCAATTCATACATTTTGCTCATGTTTTTATATTTTTTATTGATTTGTAGGAATCCTTTAAATCATCTGGGTAGAAAACCTGTATCAGTTACATATATTAAAATATACTCTAGAGGTATGTGGTTTGTTTTTAAATTTTGTTTCACTTTTTAATGTATCAAAAATTCTTTCTTTTAATGAAGTAAGTAGGATTAATTAGTCTTTTCCTTTATGGTTTGTGCTTTTGAACTTTTTGAAGTAATCTTTCCCATTCCCTGATATCATACAGATTCAATTAGTATTTTCTTTTAAATATTTGAAATTCTGCTTTTCATACTTAGACATTTAGCCTATTTGAAATGTATTTTTGTGAGTAGTGTAAGTTAGAGATATAATTCCCCCCCGCCCCCATATCACTAACCAGTTAGTCCAGTTTAATTTGCAGAACGGTCTATTCTTTTCCTGAAGACTTATAATGCCACTCATTACTCTCCAGGCCTCTGTATGTATATATGCTCACATTTCCTTTGCTTATTCTGTTCCTAGTCACTGTTTAATTATAATAATTTTATAATATCTATTTCCTATTATTTTATTGCAGTCAAAGACACAGAAAATCTACCATTCAAATCATTTTTAAGTTTATAATTCAGTAACATAAAGTACATTCACAAAACTGTGCAACTATCACCACTGTGTATTTCAGGAACTTTTTCATTATCCCAGACTGAAACCCGATACCCATTAAACAATAACTCCCCTTTTTTCCTTTCTGCCAGCCCCTGGTAACCTCCATTCTGTTTTTACTGTCTCAATGAATTTGACTACTCTAGGTACCTCATGTAAGTGGAATCATAATATTTGTCCCTTTGTGTCTGCCTTATTTCACTTAGCATAGTGTTTGCAAGTTTCATCCATGTAGGCTGTATCAGAATTTCATTCCTTTTTAAGGCTGAATAATATTTCATTATATGTATATACCACATTTTGTTTATCAGGTTATTTGTCAGCGGACATTTGGGTTGTTTCTACATTTTGGCCATTGTGAATAATACTGCTGTGAACACTGGTGTGCAAGTTTCTGTTTGAGTCCCTGCTTTTAATTTTTTGGGGTATATATCTAGAGGTGGAATTCCCAGATCATATAGAAATTCAATGTTTAACTTTTTTTTAAAAAGTAGGCTTGATGCCCTGAGATCAAGACCTGAGCTGAGGGGTGCCTGGGTGGCACAGCGGTTAAGCATCTGCCTTCGGCTCAGGGCGTGATCCCGGCGTTATGGGATCGAGCCCCACATCAGGCTCTTCTGCTATGAGCCAGCTTCTTCCTCTCCCACTCCCCCTGCTTGTGTTCCCTCTCTCGCTGGCTGTCTCTATCTCTGTCAAATAAATAAATAAAATCTTAAAAAAAAAAAAAAGACCTGAGCTGAGATTAAGAGTTGGACTTAGGGGGGCGCCTGGGTAGCGCAGTCGTTAAAGCGTCTGCCTTCGGCTCAGGGCGTGATCCCGGCATTCCGGGATCGAGTCCCACATCGGGCTCCTCCGCTATGAGCCTGCTTCTTCCTCTCCCACTCCCCCTGCTTGTGTTCCCTCTCTCGCTGGCTGTCTCTCTGTCACATAAATAAATAAAATCTTTAAAAAAAAAAAAAAAAGAGTTGGACTTAGGGGCACCTGGGTGGCACAGCGGTTAAGCGTCTGCCTTTGGCTCAGGGCGTGATCCCGGCGTTATGGGATCGAGCCCCACATCAGGCTCCTCTGCTGTGAGCCTGCTTCTTCCTCTCCCACTTCCCCTGCTTGTGTTCCCTCTCTCGCTGGCTGTCTCTGTCTTTGTCGAATAAATAAATAAAATCTTAAAAAAAAAAAAGAGTTGGACTTAATCAACTGAGTCACCCAGTTGCCCCTCTATGTACAACTTTTTTTCTTAAATTGAGATATAATTGACATACATTAGTTTCAGGTGTACAACATAATGATTAGATATTTGTATATATTGTGAAGTAATCACCACAAGTCTAGTTAGCATCTGTTGTCACACATAGTTACAAATTTTTTCTCTTGTGATGGAAACTTTTAAGATTTACTCTTAGCAACTTTTAAATATGCAATACAGTATTATTAACTATAGTCACCATGCTACATGTTATATCCCCAGGATTTATTTATTTTGTAACCAAAAGTTGTACCTTTTGACCTCCTTTTAAAGTTTGCCCACTCCCCATCACTACCTCTGGCAATCACCAATCTGTTTTCTGGATCGATGAGCTTGGTTTTTTCTTTGTTTTGATTACCACATGTGAGTGAGATAATATGGTATTTGTCTTTCTCTGCATTAATTCAGTTAGCATAGTGTCCTCATGGTCCATCCATGTTGCTGATGGCAAGATTTTCTTCTTTTTTTATGGCTGAATAATATTTAATTGTGTATATATATACATATACCATGTTTTCTTTATTATTCATTCACCAGTGGATACTTAGGTTGTTTCCATATATTGACTATTATAAATAATGCTGCAGTGAAAATGGGTGTGCAGATATCTTTTAAAGTTAGTGTTTTCATTTCCTGATTGGTGCATAGACCCTCAGGTGTCAGTTTTTAATGTATACAAATATGTGTAGTCCTGCAGGACCCTGAGCGTAAGCCCCAGAGGCTACCAGAGCCAGGCAATCTAGAGGTGTCCCCTGGGTTGCAGCTGCAAAGATGGTACCACCCTTGAAGTCTCTGGAGAGGATTCCAGATAGCCGTTAAACGTGTGCTTGATTAGAAGCCTGTCCCTCAGGCTGCAGCTACAAAGCTAATAGGCCTGTTTCACGGAAAGACAGTTGCCACTCTGCTGTGCCCTGGGGGTGGTAGCTGGTTAAGAATTCTTTCTCTGTTGGTTATAGCCTTATGGGACCCATGAGAATAAATCCTGCTAGTTAAGAGCCAGGCAACCTAGAGGTGTCCCCTGGGCAGCAGTCACAAAATTGGGGTGCCCAGACAAGAGTACCAGCTCCTTTCTGGGAGATACTGGCAACCCGGAATGAGGTAGAGGGAGAGCACAAGCTAGCATCCACTGACATCCATCCCTAGAGAATATTTCAACAGCCCTTAGTGTGCCAAACCAGTAGCCTGCTCCTCAGGCTGAAGCTCCAGGACCAGCCAATAGGTCTCTTCCACAGAAAGACTGGGGCTGTGTTTCAGTCTGCTGTCTGTGACATGCCCTGGGGGTGGTGCTGGCCAGGAACCAGCTCTCTGACTGCTACAGTGCCATCCCATGAGGCTCAGGAATGTAAGCCCCACTGGCCCCCAGAGCCAGGCAATCAAGAAGTGTCCCCTGAGTGGCAGCCACAAAAACTGGGGTGTAAGATGCAGAAACTGGGGTATCAGCTGAGTGTAAAACTTCCCTCTGGGAGATACTGGTGCTCTGGAGGGTGGCTGAGTACCAAGACAGTGCCACCAAGGTCTCTGGAGAGGATGACTTCAGGCCTTCAGATGTTTGATTAGAAGTCTGCCCCTCAGGTGACACCTAAGAAGATAAGTTAATAGCCCACTTCGCAGAGAGACTGGACTCCTCTGTCTGTTGCCTGTATGCTCTGCCTTGATGGGGGGCGGGGAAGCTAGGTGAAATCTCTTTCTCCGTTGGTTACAGTCCAGTGGGACTCAGGAGCATAAGCCCTGTCAGCTGCTAAACCAGGTCACCAGATGGAGCTATAAGCTCCACTCCAGGAGATACCAGAGGGCTGGAGGGTGGCAAAGGGGAGTGCAAAGGTGGAGCCCACAGGCCTCTGTGTTTGGGGAGAATTTCTGCAGACCCCTAGATGTGGTTAATGTGGATGCCAGCCCCTCAAACCTGTGCTTTAACATAAGAAAGTAAGTCTCTTTCACAGAAAGTCTAGGTAGGCACTTTTCAGTTGGCTGCCTCTGCTCGGTCCTGAGGTAAGTGCATTTGCATATGTGAAACCTTTAAGAACAACTTCTCAGTTCACCGTAGTCTTGTGAGTCTTGTGGGTGCAGCCCCATGAGATGTTTTGGGGGCTCACTTCTACGATGCAGGTAAAAGTCAGGGTGCCAATGGGGGTTCGAACCCTTCACTCCTCAGGGAGAAGCTCAGGGTTTTGAGTTCTCTCCTGACTATGGGTTGCCCCACCTCTGGCAGGGTTCACAGTGAGAGAGTGCCAGCCTCCCCTACACTCTGATGTGGGCTTTTCATTCACTTTATGCGTAGGAGTTGCTCAGCTGGTTTTTAGCCTCCCCTTTCCTGCCCCTAGAAATTGTTCCATATGCAGCTGTAGATTCAGGGTGTGTTTTTGGTTTCCCTAGAGACTCCTTCTTAAACAGACTCTTAGCCAGTTCTTTCAGCTGCAGTTAATTCCCTCTTACTGTACAGGAACAGTGTTCATGTTGTGGTAAGTGCAGGAGCAGGCAAATGTTCTATAATCCTATGATTTGGTTTTGTTCTTCACAAGGACCTTTTAGGTTGTTTTTTGTTTTGTTTTGTTTTCTTTTTCCCTGTTAAGTGAAACAGGAAGACTAAGACTAGAATGAGCTAAAGTTAGGTATTTCCCTTTTTCCTTGTTGGTGAGACTTTGGTAAAATACTTTTCCTTGAGGGCAGGCCTTTGTTGAGGGGAACGGATGTGCCGGGCATATTTTATAATGGTCCCCTTTCCCCTTCCCTTGCTGGAAGCATGAGGGGCCTTTTCTCTGATCTTCACCCTGAGAAACTGGTGGTGCTCCTTAAGGTCCCCCTCTTAGGCTGTGTCCCCAGGAGATTTTATCTCAAAGCTAGTGCATGGTTCAGCCTTCTGCAATTAGTCAGTTACCCTCTACATCTTTCTACCAGTTGCTTGCCCCAGAGATAAATTGTGATTCTCTGTATTCACCCAACTCTTCCGTTTTTGGAGTGAAAACCTGCTCTGTCACCTGAATTCTCTGATGGATCTATGAAGAGTTGTTGATTTTCAGTTTAATCAGTTTTTTTTCTCTTTATGAGCATGGGAGTCTTAATCTCCAATTATTTTTACATGTTACACCAGCAGAGTTTTTAAAATAGATTCTTTGAGAGTATTTTACATAGGCCATGGTGTAGTTTGTTAATAGAGTTCTATTTCTTTGCTCTTTGCTTTTTATTTGTCTTGCCTTATTGCATTGACAAGAACCTCCAGTACAATATTGTATTCACGTGGTGAGTAAGGACAGCCTTCATTGTTGTTGGTCTTAGGAAGAAAGCATTTGGTCTTTCACAATCAAGTCTGATATTTGCTGCAGGTTTTTCATAGATACCCTTCATCAGGTGGAAAAACTTACCCTATTTTCTTGGCTTGCTAAGAGTTTTTATCAATTGATGTTGAAATTTGTCAAATGCTTCTTCTGTATCTATTGAGATTATCATAGAGCTCTTTTCTTTTAGTCTGTGAGATGATAAATTACATCATTTTATTTTCAAATGATGAATCAAACTTCCTTTCTTGGAATAAACCCCACTAGATCATTATCAGTTTCCTAGGGTTATTATAGGAAAGTACCACAAACTGGGTGACTTAGAACAACAGAAATCTATTGTCTCAGAACTCTCAAGGATAGAAGTCTGAAATCAAGGTGTTGGCAGGACCATGCTCTATTTGAAACCTCTGGGCAAAGAATCATTCTTTGCCTCTTCCAGCTTCTGGGAGCTCCAGATGTTCCTTGGTTTGTAGCAGCTTGATTCCATTCTCTATCTCTCATGGCATCATTCCTGTCTCTTCACATTGTCTTCCCTCTATATGTGTATCTGTCTCTGTGACCAAAGTCCCCCTTTCATAAGGACAGCAGTCGTATTGGATTAGGGTGCACCCTTTGACATTATCTTAATTTGGTTAACTCTGCAAGGAACTTAAGCTATGGTCTGAATGTTTGTGTCCCTCTCCCCTCAACCCACGTGTTGAGATCCTAATCACCAAAGATGAGGGTATTAGCAGGTAGAGCCTTTGGGAGGTCCTTAAGCATGCAGGTAGAGCCCTTGCAAATGGGATCAGTGTTGTATAAAAGAGGGCCCAGAGAGCTCTGTAGCCCCTTGCACTATGTGAGGGGACAGGGAGAAAGCACCAGCTGTGAACCAGGAAACCTGGCCTTCACTAAACCACCATGCTGGTGCCCTGATCTTGGACTTCCCAGCCTTCAAAACTGTGAGAAATAAATTTATGAGCTACCTAGTCTGTGGTATTTAATTAGAGCAGCCTGAACAGACTAAGCTTATTTTGAAATAAGGTCACATTCTGAGGTACTGGGGGTTAGGACATCAACATATCTTCTTTTGGTGTGAAGATGCATTTCAACCCATAAAAGTCATGATGTGTAATCATTTTAAATATTGGTAGATTTGAGTTTTTAAGTTTTAGTATTTTGCTAAGGATTTTTGTATTCATGTTTATGAAGGATTTTAATTTGTACTTTTTTTTTTTTGTCTTGTAATAACTTAGGTTTTGGTGTCATAATGTGGCTTCATAAAATATTTTGGGCAGAGTTCCTTCCTCTTATTTTTTTTTTTCTGGTTGCTTTTAAGATTTTCACTTTTTCCCCCTGCATATTCACTATAAATCTAAGTGTGACTTTATTTTTTACTTACCTTGTTTGAGATTTATTGGTTTTCTTGCCTTTGTGAAAAATTCATAACCATCGTCCCTTCACCTGTTGCTTTTCTTTCTTTCTTTTTTTTTTTTTAAAGATTTTATTTATTTATTAGTGCATGAGAGAGCACAAGCAGGGGCAGTGGCAGGCAGAGGGAGAAGCAGGCTCCCTGCTGAGCAGGGAGCCTGGAGTGGAACTTGATCCCAGGACCCTGGGATCATGACCTGAGCCGAAGGCAGATGCTTAACCAACTGAGCCACCCAGGCATGTCCACATGTTGTTTTTGTCCCATTTCTCCCCCCCCTCTCTCTCCCCCTCCCTCTTTTTCTGTCTCTCTCCCTCTCACTCTCTCTTCCTTCTTCTCCCTCTCTCCTCTTCCCCCTTCACTCCCTCCCCCATCAGGACTCAATTGAAATTTTGTTAGATTTTCTTACTTCATTTACCTATCTCCTAAGCTCTTTTCTGTATATTCTGTCTTCCTGCTTCCCCATACTGTATTTTGGGTAATTGCTCTGATTTATATATCAACTTTATTATTTTCCCCTCAGCAGTATCCTATCTGCTGCCAAATTTGTCCATTGAATTTTTACGTTTCATTAAGACTTCTCCTATTTTAGAGATTTTATTTGGTTCTATTTCAAATTTCTGGGTCACTTCCCATAGTTTCTCTCATATAATTATTTTAAAGAATATTTTTCTTCATAATAAGCATGTTTATTTTCGTTTAAAGAAATCTGATGGTTTCTCTCATCTATGGAACATAAGAAATAGGAAGATCGGTAGGAGAAGAAAGGGATAAAGAAAAGGGGGGTAATCAGAAGGGGGAATGAAGTATGAGAGACTATGGACTCTGAGAAACAAACTGAGGGCTTCAGAGGGGAGGGGGTGGGGGAATGGGATAGGCTGGTGATGGGTAGTAAGGAGGGCATGTATTGCATGGTGCACTGGGTGTTATAATGAATCATCGAACTTTACATCAAAAACCAGGGATGTACTGTATGGTGACTAACAAAATATAATAAAAATATAATAATAAAAAAGAAATCTGTATCTTCTAATTCAAGCATCTGAAATCTATAGTGGGTAGTTTCTGTGGTCTTTTGTTTGTAATGGTTCTTATAGTTTTTGCTTCTTTTGTATAGTATTTCTTTCCTTTGATAAATAATTTTTGGGGGTTCTTTGAGGCCTAGGATGAGGATATTTTTCTTTGGAGAGGATTCATATTTGCTTTTACCTTGTAGCACTACTAATTCTGAACCACTTTAAACTGACAATGCTTGAGATTTCTTGGACAACTCTCATGATGCCACTTTGGGTTATTCTGCTAGAAACCTCCCTCCTTCCCATCATCCTTTCTCTCTCTGTCTGTCTCTGTTCCTGTCTCTTTTTCTCTCTTTCTCTCCTTCCTCAGAATGATACCAACACAACTTTCCCCAAAGCCCTGTGGGAGTGGTTGAATGGATAATGGAATAACATTCTTTCTACTTCACTCTGACCCTGAGATGAGCCTGTGTGACTATGGGGTTTTCTCAAGGTCTCCATTTTGGGCACAACCTGAGCCTTGACTTATATACCCCCTGTTTCCCCACAGCTAACTTTAGCATTAATTGGCAAATTTCTTCAGGAGAAAAGTGCTTTTTGAATTTTTTGCCTACTTCTCTTCATTTTTGTTTTTGATTGAAATTTGACTTGATAATAGCTACTATGTTACCAAATGAATTTAAAAAGCCTTTTCTTGCCCCTTAAAGTCAGCATTTGAAGCTGTTTCAACAGAAAGTTTGGTCACAATAAGATGGCCTACCATTATATAAAGTCTTATTTTTATATCCAGGTAAGTCACTGCTTTCTACATCTTGTTTATCAGCTTTTCATTCATTTCTTGATAGGATATATGGATCTCCTGCTTCTAGCTTGAATGTTTCAACTGTCTGAGTGTGGCCCCAATATGCCCTCTCTCTCCAACCTTCATAAGTGATTTGATTTGTCTAATAATGATTTTTTTCATTATTCTTAAAATCCAATAAACTTTGCCAGGAAGTGTCTTGGCATTTATTTTGTGTCAGGTCTTTCTTAGTCATGTTCTCATTAAAGAAAGGTCTATTTTTACCAATATTTTTATTTGTTTTATTTTTTATTTCTTCCTCAAGGACAACGAATATACATGCATTGGGTATCCTTTGTCCCACATTTACAATTTTTCTCCAGTTCTTTATCTTCTGTGCTCTTTTTCATTTCATTTTCCTTAGTTTTTCTTTTTCTCTTTCTTTTTTTTAGATTTTATTTGTCAGAGTGAGAGCAAGTGAGAGAGAGAGAGAGAGAGAGAGAGAGCACAAGCAGGGGAAGGGCAGAGGGAGAGGGAGAAGCAGTCTCCCCACTGAACAGGGGGCCTAACATGGGTCTCGATCCCAGGAGCCCGGGATCGTGACCTGAGCTGAAGACAGCTGCTTAACCGACTGAGACACCCAGGTGCCCCGCATTTTGCTTAGTTTCCTGTAGTCCGCGCAGGACATCCCTCTTTTCAGCTGTCTGTTATCATAGTCACTTCTAACATGGCTTTCCTTTTTCTTAAGATATTTCTCTTTCATTTCTTCTCTGAGCTCTTTCAGGTCACCTAAAAAATTCGTCTGCTGTTTCATTATCACTTTAAAAAATAAATTTTTGTTTCTTTTTTTGACCTCTTGTTTCATAATAGCCATATTTAATTTCTTTTACAGGAAATACATTTTATGTGTGTTTTGTAACTTTGTTCTTTTGATGTGCAAATAAGAATTTCCTTTGTCTTTTGTTCCTTATACTTTGTCATTTTTTGGGCAAATGGCTGCATTACTTTTTCATAGATTCTGTGCTGGCTCATTTTTTACTATTACTCACTTTAAGGGGGCCACTCTAACAGACCAGTTATTTGCCAAACAGACATGCTGGTGTAGTGGGAGGCACCTCGTGTGTGAGCTGGGACATGAGCTTAGGTCTTAAAACTAGGATACTTGGTCACCAGCATCTTCTCTCAGGTAGCAGGTCAGCAGGTAGCCTTGAAGATCACAGGTCTCTAGTCAGGTGATTTGAGCTTTATCTATTTGCATCAGCAGCTCCTTAGTTAACTATCACTCCCCTTTTGTTTCTTCACCCTCACACATGGAGGGCTGGTTAGGGAAATGCTTGAAGAGAAATAGCTAAACTAAACATGGAATGATGGCGGGAAAGTTCCTTTGCTCCAGGATCTGCATATCCATATAATCCTGCACTACAGGACTTTTAACAAGTCTGAGGAAATCTGAGCATATGGACCCTGGCACAAAGATGCTTCTTACTGTTGAGGGCATACTAGCCTCTACTTCTCATCAAAACAAATGGGACTTTCCTTGGCCCCTTGATCAAAAATATCATTCATCTTTGGTTTAGGAGATATCAAAGTAAACATTTCCTGGGCAAAGTTAACCAGGCAAGGAAGACTTTATTCAAGACTATTGCAATAGGGGAGAGAAATTGAACTCACCTCAGCTGAAACAAAAGATGGTAGAGTTTATAAGAGTTGGGGTGGGGAAAGTGGGGATTGTCATTGGCCACTTGTCTGCTAATTGGTTTTGCCCAAAGAATAAGTACATTCTCTCTTATCTTCATGACAGGAGGGAGTTTTACACTTGGAGCAAGGCACTCCCTGAAGTTAGGCTCCTACCTTACCATGGAGATCTTCTCTAATGATTACATTTCAGAGACATCCCAGGTCCTTGAGAAAGGCATTCCCTGGATCTTAAAGCTGGCAAGGGGCTTTAAAGGACGTTTATATACATTTCAAAGGGAGTAGAGTAAGAATTTACAATTATGTTTTCTAAAGTAGATGTTTTATGTTAGCAAAAAGAAAATGGCATTCAGGAGTCTATGGATAAGACATCTGTTTAAAATTTAGTCAAACTGTGGGCAATGTTAAGGCCATCATGGCCAGGGGCTGTTCTCTGGTCAGGGAACTATTACTCCTCAGCCAAGACACTCTATCCTCCCCCTCCCCCAGCCCTCTTCACCTTCCCCCCTCCCCTCTCCTCTTTCTGAGCCCAAGTGCTGGGTCCTATATCACTGTGTGGTCCCTAGTCTCCTCCTTGGGCAGAATGTCAGTGCCTGCCCAGAGCCTCTGGGGCTGGGGAGGGGATGGGGATGTGGGAGCTGTGAGGGAACTAGAACTGCCCCTGCAATGCAGGGTGGCAGGGGAGTTCTAGGGGGTGTGAACCCTGAAGAAGTGGATTGGGCAGATGAGGAGCTGGGGGCTAAGAAAGCAGTCTGCCTCCAGAGACTCACAGAGGCTGAAGTGCCCGACCAGAACATGCAGTGCACTTCCTACTTTCCCTGGAGCCTGACTTCATTTGCATTTCTGTGTAACATCCCTGTGCCTTCTTGCTGCAGGACCTGTCAATTTCTCTTTGGGCTGTCAGAAGGTGGAGGAAAAGATGGGCTGGCAACAATCTCTGCAAGAATCAGATGTGTCCAAAGTCCGCACCATTTACCTTAATGAACCCCTGAGGAACAGTTTCTGCAAAAACGTGATCAGGTGAGAAGTGTGCGTAGCTGGGAGGAGAGGAAGGAGGAAGAAGATGTGATCCTGTCCTGCAAAAAATCACTTGGTGTGGATGCTTCAGGCTATAACAGTTGTCTCAGACCTTGACAAACTTTGAATTCTCAAGTTCATCACCTAAAATAGGCTGTGTTTTCATCTCACCTTCAAGGTTTCTTTCTCTGAGTTGGGCTCTCCTCTCACTTGTTCCGGTTCATGGCAATACCATGCAGCACACAGCCATTTGGGAGCTCTCTTTAGTAACACCTACCTATGAGGTGAAGTGCTTTCCAGTGGAACCTCACAGATCTGCTGAATTCTCCACCAATATCCTATACTGGGGAAGTGAGCATTAGGCTTTTTTTTTTTATTGCATTTTAATTAACATACAGTGTTATATTAATTTCAGGATTACAATATAGTGATTCAATAGTTCTATACATTACTCAGTGCTCATCAAGATAACTGTACTCTTAATCCCCTTTACCTACTTTCCCCATCCCCCCACTCACCTCTCTCTGACAACCACCAGTTCATTCTCTGCATTTGAGTCTGTCTCTTTTTTCTTTGTTTCTTTCTTAAATTCCTATATGACTGCAATCATACAGTATTTGTCTTTCTCTGACAGCTTATTTCACTTAGGATTATACCCTCTAGGTCCATCCACACTGTTGCAAATGGCAAGATTTCATTCTTTTTTGTGACTAATATTCTGTTGTGTGTATGCACCACATCTTCTTTGCCCATTCAACTATGAATGGGCACTTTGGTTGCTTCTATATCTTGGCTATTGTAAATAATGCTGCAGTAAATATAGGCATGCTTATATTTTTGTGAATTTCTGTTTTTGTTCTCTTTGGGTAAATATCCAAAGTGAATTACTAGATCATATGGTAATCATTTTTTAAAATTTTCAAGGAACCTCCATACTGTTTTCCACAGTGGCTGTACCAGTCTGCATTCCCACCAACAGGGCACAAGTGTTCCTTTTTCTCCACATCCTTGTTATTTCTTGTGTTTTTTATGTTAGCCATTCTGACAGGTGTAGGGTGATATCTCATTGTGGTTTTAATTTGCATTTCCTTGATGATTAGTGATGTTGAGCATCTTTTTGTGTCTGTTGGCCATCTGTATGTCTTCTTTGGAAAAATGTCTGTTTAGGTCCTCAGCCCATTTTTAATCAGATTAATTGTGGGCAGGTGTTAAGTTGAATAAGTTCTTTATATGTTTTAGATGTTAACTTCTAATTGGATAGGTCATTTGCAAATATCTTCTCCCACTCAGGAGGGTGCCTATTTTTTTGTTTATGGTTTCCTTCACTGTGCAAAAGCTTTTTATTTTGGTGTAGTCCCGATAGTTTAATTTTGCTTTTGTTTCCCTTGCCAAACTAGACATATCTAGAAAAATGTTTCTACATCCAATGCCAAAGAAATAACTGCTTATGTGTTCTCTTAGGAGATTTATGATCTTTAATCCATTTTGCGTTTATTTTTGTGCATAGTGTAAGAAAGTGGTCCAGTTTCATTCTTTTGCATTTAGCTGTCCAGTTTTCCCAGTACCATTTATTAAACTCTCTTTTCCCCATTGTATATTCTTGCCTCCTATGTCATAGATTAAGTGATCATGTAAGTGTGGGTTTATTTCTGAGCTCTATTCTATTCTATTAATCTATGTGTCTATATTTGTGCTGGTACCATACTGTTTTGATTGCTATAGCTTTATTATAAATCTTGAAATCTGGGGCTATGATATGTCTAGCTTTGTTCTTCTATCTTAAGATTGATTTGGCTATTTGGGGTCTTTTGTGGCTTCATACAAATTTGAGGACTATTCTAGTTCTGTGAAAAATGTTGGTATTTTGATAGGGATTGCATTAAATCTATAGATTGCTTTGGATAGTATGCACACTTAAAACATATTGATTCTTCCAACTGGAACAAACAGCCCTTAAATTTGTGTGGAATCAGAAAAGGCCCTGAATCGCCAAGGAATTGTTGAAAAGGAAAAACAAAGCTGGGGGCATCACAATGCCAGATTTCAAGCTGTACTACAAAGCTGTGATCACAAAGACAGCCTGGTACTGGCACAAAAACAGACACATAGACCAACGGAACAGAATAGAGAACCCAGAAATGGAACCTTGGCTCTTTGGGCAACTAATCTTTGATAAAGCGGGAAAAAACATCCAGTGGAAAAAAGACAGTCTCTTCAATAAATGGTGCTGGGAAAATTGGTCAGCTACATGCAAAAGAATGAAACTTGACCACTCTCTCACACCATACACAAAAATAAACTCCAAATGGGTGAAAGACCTTGATGTGAGACAGGAATCCATCAAAATCCTAGAGGAGAACATAAGCAGCAACCTCTATGACATCGGACACAACAACCTTTTTCATGACACATCTCCAAAGGCAAGAGAAACAAAAGATAAGATGAACTTGTGGGACTTCATCAAGATAAAAAGCTTCTGCACAGCCAAGGAAACAGTCAAAAAAACTAAGAGGCAGCCCACAGAATGGGAGGATATATTTGCAAATGATACTACAAATAAAAGACTGGTATCCAAGACCTACAAAGAACTTCTCAAACTCAATACACGAGAAACAAATAAATAAAAAAATGGGCAGAAGATATGAACAGACACTTTTCCAATGAAGACATACAAATGGCTAACAGACACATGAAAAAATGTTCAAAATCATTAGCCATCAGGGAAATTCAAATCAAAACCACACTGAGATACCACCTTACGCCAGTTAGAATGGCAAAAATAGACAAGGCAAGAAACAACAATTGTTGGGGAGGATGTGGAGAAAGGGGATCCCTCCTACATTGTTGGTGGGAATGCAAGTTGGTACAGCCACTCTGGAAAACAGTGTGGAGGTCCCTTAAAAAGTTAAAAATTGAGCTACCGTATGACCCAGCCATTGCACTACTGGGTATTTACCCCCAAGAGACAGACGTAGTGAAGAGAAGGGCCATATGCACCCCAATGTTCATAGCAGCATTGTCCACAATAGCTAAATCATGGAAGGAACCGAGATGCCCTTCAACAGATGACTGGATTAAGAAGTTGTGGTCCATATATACAATGGAATATTACTCAGCTATCAAAAGGAACGATTTCTCAACATTTGCTGCAACATGGGTGGGACTGGAGGAGATAATGCTAAGTGAAATAAGTCAAGCAGAGAAAGACAATTATCATATGGTTTCTCTCATCTATGGAACATAAGAACTAGGAAGATCGGTAGGGGAAGAAAGGGATAAAGAAAGGGGGGTAATCAGAAGGGGGAATGAAACACGAGAGACTATGGACTATGAGAAACAAACTGAGGGCTTCAGAGGGGAGGGGGGCGGGGGAATGGGATAGACCGGTGATGGGTAGTAAGGAGGGCACGTATTGCATGGTGCACTGGGTGTTATACACAACTAATGAATCATCGAGCCTTACATCGGAAACCGGGGATGTACTGTTTGGTGACTAATATAATATAATAAAAAATATTACTATAAAAAAATAAAAAATAAAAAATATTGATTCTTCCAATCCATGAGCATGAAATATCTTGCTATTTGTTTGTGTCATCTTCCGTTTTTTTCATCACTGTTTTATAGTTTTCAGAGTACAGCATTTTCACCTCCTTGGTTAAGTGTATTCCTAGGTATTATTTTTGATGCAATTGTAAATGGGATATTTTTCTTGATTTCTCTTTCTGCAACTTCATTATTAGTTGCACAACACATTATTAGAAACACAACACATTTCTGTATATTAATTTTGTATTCTCCAACTTTACTAAATTAATTTCTCAGTTCTAATGGTGGAGCTTTAAGTGTTTTTCATATATGGTATGTCATCTACAAATAGAGCTTTTCTTCCTGATCAATTTAGATATCTTTTTTTTTTCTGATTGCTGTGGCTAGGACTAAAAGTACTGTTTTGAATAAAACTGGTGAGAGTGGACATCTTTTTTTTTGTTTTTGATCTTAGATGAAAAGCTGTCAGTCTTCATTGTTGAGTACAGTGTTAGCTGTGGGTTTTTCATATAAAACCTTTAGTATGTTGAAGTATGTTTCCTCTAAACCTATTTTGTTCAGAGTTTTTATCAAGAATGGATGATCTATTTTGTCAACTGCTTTTTCTTTTCTTTTTTTTTAAAAGATTTTATTTACTTATTCGACAGAGATAGAGACAGCCAGCGAGAGAGGGAACACAAGCAGGGGGAGTAGGAGAGGAAGAAGCAGGCTCATAGCAGAGGAGCCTGATGTGGGGCTCGATCCCAGAACGCCGGGATCACGCCCTGAGCCGAAGGCAGACGCTTAACCGCTGTGCCACCCAGGCGCCCCTGTCAACTGCTTTTTCTGCATCTATTAGGATGATCATATGTTTTTATCCTTTTTCTTGTTGAGGTGGTACATCACACTAATTTATTTGCAAATATTGAACCACATTTGCATCTCTGGAATAAATATTTGATCCTGGTGAATGATTCTTTTAATGTATTGTTGAATTCAGTTTGGTAATATTTTGTTGAGGATTTTTGAATCTATTCTCATCAGGGATATTGGCCCGTCATTTTCTTTTTTGTAGTGTCTTTATCTGGTTTTAATATTAGGGTAATGCTGGCCTTGTAGAATGAATTTGGAGGTTTTTCTTCCTCTTCTTTTTCTTTTTTTTGGAATAGTCTGAGAAGACTATGTATTAACTCTTTTCCGAAAGTTTGGCAGAATTCACCTGTGGAACTATCTGGTCCTGGACTTTTGTTTGCTTGGAGATTTTTGGTTACCAATTGATTTTCAATATTAGTAATCTGTGTGTCCAAATTTTCTATTTCTTCCTGCTTCAGTTTTGGAATATTGTATGTTTCTAGGAATTTATCCATTTCTTCTAGGTTGTCCAACTTTTGGCATATAATTTTTTCATGATATTCTCTTATAATCCTTTTATTTCTGTGGTGTTGGTTATTTCTCCTCCATTTCTGATTTTATTTATTTGAATCATTTTTCCTTGATGACTCTGGTTAGAATTTATCAACTTTATCTTTTTAAATGAAACCAAGAACTGGTTCTTTATCTTTTTCTAATGTTTTTGTTTCATTTTATTTATTTCCACTCTAATCTTTATTGTCTCCTTCCTTCTACTAGCTTTGGACTTCATTCATTCTTCTTTTTCTAGCTCCTTTAGGTGTAAGGTTAGGTTGTTTGAGATTTTTTTTTTGTTTTTTTACATTTCTTGAAATAAGCCTGTATCACTATAAACTTCCTTCTTAGGATAGGTTTTTACTGTGTCCCAAAGATTTTGGACCATTGTGTTTTCAATTTCATTCATTTCCATGTATTTTTTGATTTCTTCATTGATTAGGTGCACGTTATTTAGCCTCCATGTGCTTATGTTTTTGTCTTGTTTTGTTTTTAAGATTTTATTTATTTATTTAACAGAGAGCACATGTGTGAAGGAGTGGGGAGGAGGGGGAGAGGGAGAAGCAGACTCCATGCTGAGCAGGGAGTCAGACACTGAGCTCGGTCCCAGGACCCTGGGATCATGTCCTGAGCTGAAGGCAGATGAGTAACCCAGGCACCCCATGCTTGTGTTTTTTACAGTTTTTTTTGTAATTGATTTCTAGTTTCATATCATTTTGGTCAGAAAAGATACTTGATATTATTTTAGTCTTCTAAATTTATTGAGACTTGTTTTGTGACCTAACCTATGCTCTACTCTAGGGAATGTTCTATGTGCACTTGAAAAGAATGTGTATTCTGCTCTTTTGGATGGACTATCCTGTTTATATCTATCAGATCCATCTGGCTCAATCTAGTTCACAGCTACTGTTTCCTTGTTGATTTTCTGTCTGAATTGTCCATCCATTGATGTAGGTGGAGTGTTGAAGTCCTTTACTATTAACTGTATTACTGTCAGTTTCTTCCTTTATTACTGTGTTTGCTTTCTGTGTTTAGGTGCTCCTATGTTGAAGGCATAGATATTTACAATTGTTATATCCTCTTGTTGGATTAATCCCTTTATCATTATGTAGTGTATTGTGTATTGTCTCTTGCTATAGTCTTCGTTTTAAGGTTTACTTAGTCTGATATAAGTATTGTTACCCCAACTTTTTTTTTTTTTTAAGCTTCCATTTGCTTGGTATGTTTTTTCATACCTTCCCTTTCAGTCTGTATGTCTTCAGGTCTGAAGTGAGTATCGTATAAGCAGCTTAGAGATTATTCTTGTTTGTTTTTATCTATTCAGTACCCCATGTATTTTGATTTGAGCATTTAGTCCATTTACATTTAATTATTTTTAGGTATTAATTGACATTTTGTCAATTGCTTCTGGTTGCTTTTGTAGTTCTCTGTTCCTTTCTTTTCTTGCTCTCTTTCCTTGTGGGTTTGATGGCTTTCTTTAGTGTTATGCTTAGATTTCTTTCTCTTTATTTTTTGTGTAACTGTTACAGGATTTTGATCTATTGTTAATGTCATATATATATATATATGACATCTTTATATATATATGACATCTTCATATATATATATATGACATCTTATGTATGTAGCAGTCTATGTTAAGTTGATAGTCACTTAAGTTCAAGCACCTTCTAAAAGCACTAAATTTTTACTTCCCCCTCTGTTTTATGTATATGATGTCATATTTTATGTCTTTTATTTTGACCAATTTTTTTGTAGATAATTTTACTACTTTTGTCTCTTTTTAATAAAGATTTTATTTATTTGAGAGAGAGAGATGTGAGCACAAGCAGGGGGAGGGGCAGAGAGGGAGAGAGTGGGAGAAGCAGACCCCCCTGATTGGGGAGCCTGACGTGGGGCTCAATACCAGGACCCTGAAATCATGACTTGAGTTGAAGTCGAACACTTAACAAACTGAGCCACATAAGCACCCCACTACTTTTGTCTTTTAACCTTCATAGTCACTTTATAAGTGATTAATCTACTACCTTTACTACATTTGCTTTTACTTGTGAAATTTTTTCCTTTCATGATTTTCTTCTAATTGGCCTTTTCTTTCCATGTAAAGAATTTCCTTACACATTTTCTGATAAGACTGCTTTGGTGGTGATGAAGTCCTTTAACTTTTGTTTGTCTGGGGAACTCCTTACCTCTTTCTCTTTTCTGAATGGTAACCTTGCTGGATAGACTATTCTTAGTTGTAGGGTTTTTATTTTTTATTTTTATTTTTATTTTAGCATTCTGAATATATCATGCTACCCCCTTTTGGCCTGCACTGCACTTTCTGCTGAAAAATCATCTTATAGCTTTCTGGGGTTTTCCTTGTATGTAACTCTCTGCTTGTCTCTTGCTTCTTAAAAAATTCTCTTTATCATTACTCTTTGACATTTTAATTATTATATGTCTTGGTGTGGATATTCTTTGGCTTATCTTGTTAGGAACTCTCTCTCTGCTTCCTATATCTTGAGGTCACCAGATTAGAGTCGTTTTTAGCTATTATTTCATCAGATAAATTTTTTGCCCCGTTCTCTTTCTCTTCTTTTTCTAGGATCCTTATAATGTGAATATTGTTACACTTGATGATGCCACAGAGTTCCTTAACCTATTCTCATTTTTTATTGATCTTTCTTTTTGCTGTTCAGCTTGGTTGCTTTCCATTACCCTGTCTTTGAGATTGCTAATCTGTTCTTCTGCATCCTCTAATCTGCTTGTAGTTCCCTCTAGTGTATTTTTTATTTCTGTTATTGAATTCTTCAGCTTTCACTGGGTTTTTAATTTTTTCTGTCTCTTTGTTGAAGTTCTTACTGAGTTCATCCACTCTTTTCTCAAGTCCCATGTGTATCTTTATGACCATTACTTTGAATTTTTTTTTTAATCAGGCATATTATTTTTGTTTCATTTTGGAATTTTCCTGTGATTTTTGTCTTGTTCTTTCTTTTGTGACATATTCTTCTGTCTCCTCATTTTGTCTAACTCTATGTCTATTTCTATGTATTAGCTAGGTTGCTTACATCTCCTGGACTTGAATATCATGGCCTTCTGTAGAAGAGTGGTGCCCTAGAGTGCAATCTCCCTTGGTCTCCAGAGCCACATCCTCCAGGGGTGTCCCCTGTGTGGGCTGCTTGCACCTGCCTCTTCTGGCTGGGCTTCAACTACCCTTAGTTCAGCCAGCGGCAATGACCCACTTTTACTTCTATTTGTGCCCTGGACAAGGTTTGCTCCCTGCACTGTGGAGAGACCTGTCTGTGGCTACTGTGGGCTTGTTGGTGGGCAGGGCCAGAGGTCAGCCTGTCTGCAAATAGCCTCTCTGCCACAGCTGCAGATACACAGTAGGGCAGGGCTTACTTTCTGTATAGCCAGCTGAGAGGCCTGGCTGCAGAAACTGTGGGCAGGTTGGTATGTGGGGCTCTCTCTCTCTCTTTCCAGAGCAGGAGTCATTTTGAAGTGGTGCTGGTCCCTGTGGGAGTTGCTTACAGGGTGTGGTGGAGCAGGAGCTGTTTTGGTAGGATGCCTGCTGAGGAATCAAGCAGGTTGGATGGGGTAGGTCCACAGGGGAATACCAGGCTGGGGAACCCTAATGCTAGTAAAGTAGATGAAGAGTATTTCTGGCTTCCACAAACATCTGGCTATCCAGGCTGGGGAAGGAAAAGAGAAACGGCCTCTGCCAACACTCTTGTTCCTAGAAAAATCTCATGCAGATTCTGCTCCTCCAGCACACATTCTAATATTAGTAAATAAATCTCCTTCCTGTATACCCTATCTGCTTTTCAAACTGCTGCTTTTGGGTTGGCTCTTGGGCTAAGTTTAGTATACTGGCTCTTTAAGGGCAGGGACTCAGCTTTCTCTCACTCTCTGGCTCTCCCAGTTATGCTTGCTGAGTTTTACATCTCTTGGATTGAAGCCCTGATCAAAGCCAGATTTTTGGGGACTCATCAGTGTGAGTCCCCAAGTCTAGTGGTACCCTGTATGGTATCAGATCCTCCTGCTTCTTGGGACTTGTGTTGTCCCTCCTGTTTGTGGTTAGTTGTGTCGGGAATTTGGTTCCCAACTGCTACTCTGCCCCTCCTGCCCTTTTTGGTGTAGCTTCTTTGTGATGGAGCTGTTATCTCAGTGTGTTTGTGGGACAAGTTGAACTCAGGATCCTCTTATTCTTCTGTCTTCCCAAAACTCCTGGTCTTTCTGATTTTAAAATATAGTAGATTAATTAGAAAACAAGAAACACACCTGTGATGATTTTCTTTGTCCATGATATGGCTTAAGCATTTGGGGGGGGGGAGAGTTGAAGGATTTAAGATAACTTTTAGTGATAAAGAAACCATGAAGGAGAGAAGGGAGAAAAATTGGTGGTTCTTATTATTCTTGAACTATAAGATGAATGTTTAGAAGTTTTGTTACGAGAATTACAGGCCATTAGAAAATGTGGAATGCATCTTGCTTATCTACTGTATTCATAGTACTTAGTTCCTGAAATGGGAAAAATTCTTTATCCTGACATTGTTTTCAGATAACAATGAATGTTTTTAAAAATGACAAAAAATTCTTTAGAAAAGAGTCAGTGTTTTATAACAATATTTTATCCACTTCTGAGTTTTCCTTTGGCGTTTTTAGAGTTCACAGTGTTAACTGGCAATGGTATTTTTCTTTTACCTACAGCACAGCCAAGTACAGCATGTGGTCATTCCTCCCTCGATATTTGTATCTGCAGTTTAGCAAAGGTGCTAATGCTTTCTTCCTGTTCATTACTATATTGCAGGTAATATTTCTGAACTCATGATTAAGCTTTTTAGAAAACAAAATATAAAAAGCTCATTTAGCTGAAATAAGAATTTGACGTAGAGAATAAATTCAAACACTGTAAGAAGAGAACTCTCTTCTTCCAAATTTTAAGTTACTCAGTAAGACACTGAAACTCCCATTTTTGGGCTGAAAAACATGTGGATGCCCAATATATGAATTGGTCCACAGTTCTTCCTGATTTAGATCACTAATAAGATATTATTGGATCGACTTTTATAATTTATGCCACCTCCATGATAGGATAATTTTAATATATTTAAAGGAATAGTTTAAAGAAAGTCCAAATGCTAGTTTGAAATAGCTAATTTTCTTTTCTTTCTTTCTTTCTTTCTTTCTTTCTTTCTTTCTTTCTTTCCTTCTTTCTTTCTTTCTATTCAGTAAGAAGACTTAATGTGAGATCTACCCCCTTAACAATTGAAGTGTACAATACAGCAGTGTTAACCATAGACATCTATTGTGCAGCAGATCTCTAGGTCTTACTAATTTTGCATAACTGAAACTTTATGCTCATTGAATAACAACTCCTCATCTCTCCCTCTCTCCAGCCCCTGACACCACCGTTTTACTCTGATTCCATGAATCTACATTAGATGTCTCATATAAGTGGACTTATGCAGTATTTGTCGTTCTGTGGCTCGCTCATTTCACTTAGCATAATGTCCTCAAGGTACATCCGTGTTGTTACGTGTGGCAGGATTTCCATCTTCTTAAAATCTGAATAATATTCCATTGTATATATGCCACATTTTCTTTGTCCAGTCATCCATCAACAGACATTGAGGTTATTCCCATATCTTGGCTATGGTGGAAAATTCTGCTATGAATGTGGGAGTGCTGCTATGTCTCCAAAATCCTGATTTCAACTCTTTTGGATAAATACCCAGAAGTGGGATTGCTGAACCATATGGTAGTTCTATTTTTAATTTTTCAAAAAAAGCTTCATATTATTTTCTGTAACAGCAGCACCATTTTCTATTCCCACTAGAAATGTACAAGGGTTCCAATCTTTTCACATCCTCACCAACACTTGTTACTTTTTTGTGTTTTGCTAATGGCCATCCTAACTTGTGTGAAGTGATATCTCACTGTGGTTTGAAATTTCATTTGCCTGATGATTAGTGTGATGTTGAGCACCTGTCATGTACCTCCTGGCCATTTGCAAGTTGTCTTTGAAGAAATGTCTATTCAGGTCCTTTACCTATTTTGATTGAATTATTATTGTTTTTCCTATTGAGTTCCTTATATATCCTTATCAGATGGGGGGCTTCAAATATGTTCTTCTATTCTCTAGGTTGCCTTTTCATTTTGTTGATGTTTCCCCTTGCTGTGCAGAAGCTTTTCAGTTTGATGTAGTCCCACTTACCTATTTTTGCTTTTGTTGCCTGTACTTTTGGCATCATATCCAAGAAATCATTGCCAGACCAATGTCTAGAAGCTTTCCCTCTGTTTTCTTTTAGGAATAACATCTTTTCAAAACCGTTAAATTCAAGGCTTTTCATAATTTGGTTTATTCCTGTTTATTCAACCTCATTTTCATCATGAACCCTACAATCCAACACAATCTAAGAGGCAAGTCTCCTCACAATTCCCCAATTTTCTTCCATCTTTAAACCTTGGTTCATTCTATTACCTAACCCAAAAGGCTCTCATCTGGCTATACCCTACCCATTCTCTTAAAGGCACAGCTCAAAATCACCCTCCTTCAAACTTCACAAAATGTCATACTCCATGCTAATTTCCCCCATCTTTATCTTCTGTAGCAATGATCTGTGCTATATGTTATAACTGGTTTTATTTTTCCTGGAAAACTGTAAATTCCTTAAGAATAGAAACAGTACCCTCAAAATGGCCAAGTTTTGGGATAAGAATTTAATGAATTTGTTGAATTGAACTTAGATGATTGGCATTAGTGAACATTTATAGAGGTCCCATAAGTTTGTACCCAAATCTGTGTGTGGAATTAAGAATTCAAGGATGAATTATCAGACATAGCTCCTACCTTTGGAGAGCTGGTAGTCTTGACATACAAGTACTTTAAGAAATATTTATAAAGTGTTAGGGGAACACTGGGCTTGAGGGTGAGTGCTTCCAGAAAAGCTAGTATTAAGGAGGCCACATATTGCATTGAGCACTGGGTGTTATATGCAAATAATGAATCATGGAACACTACATCAAAAACTAAGGATGTACTGTATGGTGACTAACATAATATAATAAAAAATTATTATTAAAAAAAAAGGAAAAGCTAGTGAAAAAAGACGACATTTGAGCCAAAGATTAGAGGAGGAGTCGTCTACCAGTAAGCAGAGGGGCAGCCCCTAAAGAGAAGGACTTTCCGGCACAGGAGACTATGTGAGCAAACGCACAGAAACAGGAAGCACGGGTTGCCTTTTGTAAGAACCAGGGACCAAGGAGGGAAGGGAAAGAGGTAGAATTTTCTCTGAGAATCTTTTGTATATTTTGAATGAAAATTTAAAGTATTAATTTTTTCTCTAGTGTATGAAATGTTCTGGAAACAACAAAAATTTTGTTTGGAGCATAGAGTAGAAAAGAAGCTAAAGATGTCAGCTGAGGTCAGCTTAGAAGAAGCTTCGTGTGCTACATTCAGAAGCTCAGACTGTATTCCAAGGTTAGGGAAAAGTCAGTGACAGGAAGTAGAGTGAAGTCACCAGCTCTGGTTAGACCCAACCGAGGAACAGACAGAGAGAAGCCTGTGAGTAACAAGACTGGCTTGGAGGTGCATGTCAGAGACATGGAGAAGAGGGACAGATATGAGTTAGTTGGAAGGCACATTTAATTGATAGCCCAAGCAATCCTAAAATTTCTCCTTTTCTTCCTCTGGTTCTCAGGTTGCTTTTATATTATTTTATTTATTTAATTTAAATTTTATTATTTTTTAAAGATTTTATGTATTTACTTGAGAGACAGAGATCATGAGCAGGGGGAGGGGCAGAGGGAGAGGGAGAAGCAGGCTCCCCGCTCAGTGGGAAGCCCAACTTGGGACTTGATCCAGGACCTGAGATCATGACCTGAGCCAAAGGCAGATGCTTAACTGACTGAGCCACCTGGGCACCCCCTCAGATTGCTTTTAAAGTAACTACAAGAATCATCGAGAGCTTCAAAATAGACATTGTTTTGCTACACAAATAATTAAGCAAGCAGGAAATAAGGCAGCGTAGAGAGTACACACAGGCCCAAGTCTAAAAATACAGGCCTAAGAACTGGTCTAAATCTGGAAAACTAAAGGGTCCAATCTAGGATCTCACCTACCCTTCCGTCCATTAGGAAACTGCCACAGACCGTTTATCACTTTATTTCTTATATTTTATTTATTTATTTATTTATTTATTTATTTACTTATTTATTTATTTATTTAGAGAGTATGAGCAGGGGTGAGAGGGGTGGGGGAAGGGCAGAGGGAGAGAGAGAATCTAAGGCAGGCTCCATGCTCAGCGCAGAGCCCCACGCAGGATTCAATCTCAGAACCCCAAGATCATGACCTGAGCCAAAATCAAGAGTCAGCACTGAACTGACTGAGCTACCCAGGCTCCCCACTTTATTTCTCATATTTTAAACAGTGGGGGGTAGACCTAGAGTGCTCTCCACAGGAAATTACAAGAAATGTTATTTTCCTGTGCCTCCAAAAAATTTCTCTTCTGCCTCAAAAAGAAGACTCAGTTAACTGACCTTCTGGATTTAACTATTTTGAAAAGATGCTATTTTAGACATTTAAGCTATCAACTATTCTCTTCAAAATGCGATCAAAGTATTGTATTGGAAAGGTCACATTAGTGACCGAAGTGTTAAGCCGTTGCACTGGTGACTTCTCCATAATGTAATGTTTAGTGTCTTGCTTGAGGGATGGTTTTGATATGCTAAGAGTCTCCTTCCTCTTTTTACTTAACACTGCATGTTTTTCTTATGTCCCGGGTATGCCACTAGCAGCCTTTTAGTGTTAAGCAAAATATAAGAAAGATTCATCATAATCATGGTGTAACTCTGATTGTTTTTGCAGCAAATTCCAGATGTGTCTCCAATGGGAAAATATACAACTCTCTCGCCTTTGATGATTATTCTTATAATTTCAGGCATCAAAGAGATTGTAGAAGATTATGTAAGTCTACTGTTAGTGAAATCTCAAAACTACTGCCTTGAGAAGAGGCATAGTTGTTGGGTTTTTTCCCCCCCAGGCTTCTAGTTGGAACTGGTGTAATTCTTTAAATCTGTAGTTGATATGAAAAGTGAATTAAAGTTTTAAGGTTTCAAGTTTTAAAGTGTGTGTGTGTGTGTGTGTGTGTGTGTGTGTGTGTGTATTTGAGAAACTTGTAGGGCTTAACTGTGGTCATAAGATGTATCTTTGAGGATATAATGCAACCAGAAAATCCTAACTGGCTAAAAAAGTCAGGAACTGTGCAGTGACTTCATTTCTCCTTTAACGTTACCAGAGATACAGTTTCACATGAGCCTACAGATTTTAGCAGTGAAGGAAAAGAAGACAGATATTTAATATTGTTTTCTGTTTGTTCTGACCCTGCCTGCTACAGCTGGGGTCACTCTAGTACAGTCCCCTTCCTCCTCACTCACAAACGTAATGTTCATTTTCCAAAATTGCTAGCTATTGATATTCCTATGTTTCTGCCTCATTCTTTCATATCTTGTAAAGATAGGTCATCAGTAAAATCTATTTGGTTGCTGGTCTTTTGATTGCTTTATAATATGAAAGAATTTTTCAAACTTAATCAAAAGCCTTGGGCTAAATTGGGGCCTAATTCAAGATTGCTAATTATGTGTTTAACTAGAAAGATAGTCATTGAAAGCAACATATAATATGCTGACATTTCAACTAGCACTTCACTATGTAGGAGGCCCTGTATTGTATGTATTCATATGCGTGTGTGTGTGTGTGTGTGTGTGTGTGAGTGTGTGTGTATTCATTTAAATGGAGGCACAGACAGGTTAGTGACCTGACACAGCTGCATTGGTAAGAGGCATAGCTGGAATTTCAACCATGGCAAGCTGTCTCTAGAGGCCACACACTTAACCACTTTGCTATACTGCCTCCCTTAGATCATATCTCAATTTAGAAAGTTGGATAAGAGCAAAAGAAAATTGAAATCAGTTATAGCTCCCCCACAGAAAACCAAAAAAAAAAAAGAAAAACAAACAAACCCTCCCAAAGCGAAAAAAAAACAAAAACAAAAAACAAACCCAAAAAACCCTTTACAATTAGGTTTACTGCCTCTATTCTTTCCTAAACCTACTATGACTTGTATTTTGATGTGAATTAATCACTTTGAACTTTTGACGTAATGGATTTTTTTCTATAACAGAAACGACATATGGCAGACGAATTAGTTAACACAAAGACCACGATAGGTAAGATATTAGATTAAGCTTTTATTCCCTTTCACTATTAAAAAAATCTAAATTGACCAAATAGATACATGTTCTATGTTTCATAACATTTTATTATTTTAAGAAATACAGAAAACAACCACCATAAGGAAACTGTTTCCTTTAGGTGAGAATCATCAGGTATGTTAATTAGAATAAAATAAAAAAAGATGGAAAGTTGGGATATGAGCAATTCTTATGTCGATAAAAAAGGATCTGGGTGTTACATAATCTCTCTCAGTCCTAGTTTTGATATGTGCTATCTTTGTAATTGTTTAGAAATAGATAACGTTGCTTTTCAGGCCATCAGCCGGTATTTTAGCATGTAACAGCAAACTGTTTTCTCTTTAGGATCAGAAGCAGCTTAATGTAGCTTTACCTAACTGTCATCTGCCTGTCATTATGTTATGTTAGGTTACATTATGTTATTACATACTGCTCTATTTTGGTGCAGTGCATGTGAACACAGTTTACATATTTTTCAGTTTATATCGAGGCTAAATTAATAAAGACAGTACTTTATAAAGAAACACATTTAGTTTTTTGGAAAAGCATCCTTTATTATTTGGGACTTTACTGGTGTAATTATTATAGTTAATACATAGCTCTATGTTTTCCAGTGTTAAGAGAGAATGCGTGGAAAACGATTATGTGGAAAGAGGTAAGAATGTATTTTAACTTTTAAGTTAGTAATAAACACCTACCATGTTTAAAGTTACAGATTTTTTAATCTCTGAAACATATCTTCAAGAACTGTCATATTATCCTATTTTGTAGATGAGGAAGGAAGTAGAGGATCAATGAGAATAACTATTTTGCTCAAAGTCACACAGGTTGGAAGTGGTGAAAATAGGCTTCAAATTTAGGTCTATTTGGTTGGAAGTCTACATGTTTTCTAATGTGCCTCTGTGTTACTTCTGTGTGATTGACTGGGATATTTAAAGACGATGCTTCCACAAACTGTTGCTCCGGGTTCAAGGCAACCTTTATGTGGAGACTGCCTCAGGGAACATTTTCATGAATATTTGCCCTTGGGCTAGAAGTTACAGGCATAGTGGGGCTAGATCCTTTGTCCTCATCAATAATTCATTGCTGACCAGTGTAAAATTCTTTTGAAGACTAATTGTAAGGGTGTTTCCATCTCTAAGTATCATCAGTGTTTCTTTCCCTGGGAGAGATAGAGCGGGCAAGTCAATCATGATTGCATTTTGCTTCTCATTGGGAATAAGAGAAAAAGTCCCTGAGAGATCCGCTCCATTCCTGGTTGGCAGAGTCTCAGGGGAGAGGGTTGGTGAGAGACAAGAGGAGAGAGGAGTGAGGCTGTGGGGAGGGGGGTTTCTTTCTGAGCAGAGGTGATTGCATGATTGAGTTTTAATTTACCTCCAGTGCCTTCCACTGGAAGAACAAGTCAAACAGCTAGAGCCAAACTGAGGGCTTCAGAGGGAAGGGGGATGGGGGAATGGGATAGGCTGGTGATGGGTAGTAAGGAGGGCACGTATTGCATGGTGCACTGGGTGTTATATGCAACTAATGAATCATCGAACTTTACATCAGAAACCAGGGATGTACTGTATGGTGACTAACATAATATAATAAAATAAATATTAAAAGAAATACCAGCTAGAGCCAAGGACCAGGAATTCTTGTCCCTCTGACTCTTTTTACCATCTGTACAAGCAAATGGAGCCCTTTACACATCAGGTGCTTACGAAAGGAAAAGGGAGTTGATTTGGGGGTCCTGTGGGCAAAACAGTAAAAGAGTTTGTAAGAGATGGGCTGGTCATGAGCACTTTTAGGGTAATGCCTGCCTGCTATCAGTTCCATGGGTGCATAATATTTTGTGTCAATATTGTTTCTGGGGGGGGGGGATCTAGTTTTAATTACAAAGTGTCAACTTGTCTCATTCTAGCCATTGCTAGATCTTGCTGTAAGTTAGCTGTTTATATAAGCTACAGATGGGTTATTGTTCACTGCATCCTGAACTTGATGTAAGTTGTGAATGTTTAATTGTCAGTCTTTTTTTCTCAGCATTTATAGGCACCTATAGCTTTTAAGGTTCTCTTCTCACTTTGATCCAGAAGTATTTAATTAATCTTTGCTCAATTAATGAAGATAGAAATGATCTGTATAATCATACTATGAGAAGATAAATAGAATCTCCTTATTCTCTTCCCTAATAATTTCTTCCTCTTCAGAAATTATTTTTTTCTATATAGGCCCAGAAATTGGTTTAGGAAAGAATTTTACCCTCTTCCTCTGCCCCCGCCCCCACCCCCGCCACTTTGCTTTTCTAGCTGCCCAGGAAGGGCCTGCCAATTTTAAGAGTTGTGTCCTCAATACCTAACACAGCATAAATGCCCAAGGGGTTTGTTAAAGAAAAAGTACATAGAAAGAAAGCATCAGAAACTCATACTGCTTTTTTCAGTTATTGTTCCTAGTATTTACATATCTCTCTCTTAGTTACAAGTTAGAATTCATTCATACGTTCAGTCAACAAATATTGATTGATTGATTGATTGATTGATTGAGGGAGATGGGCATTTTTTCTGTTCTACATGGAGTTCACAGACCAGCAGAGAAAAGCCCACCATTAGGCAAGCAATTACAGTGTGATCGTGCATGAACAGCACATAACTGCAAAAATAGTAGTACCAATAAGTCTGTTTGGATTTCTCAACCTTGGCACTATTTACATTCTGGGCCAGAAAGTTATTTGTTGTGGGGCTTGTCCTGTCATTGTGGAATGTTCAGCCACATCCCTGTCCTCCATCCACTTGATGCCAATAGCATCATCCCCTAAAACCCTCAAAGTTGTGGCAACCAAAAATGTTTCCGGACATTGCCAAATGTCCCTGGTGGGAGGGGAGGGCAAAATAGCCTCTGGTTATGAACGACAATTTTAGAGGAATGACTCCCTCCAAAAATGAAATTATTCTAATATACCTGAAGTTCTTAGCATGGCTCCAGGATTTTCACATTGCAATTTTTCTTAAGAATATTTGACACATTTTGACTCTATTTTTGCTTTTAAAATTCATGCTTCTGTGATTTCTTTCCTGGTTTAAAAGGTAAATGTGGGCGACATTGTGAAGGCCTCAAATGGACAGTTCCTTCCTGCAGACATGGTTCTGATTTCTTCCAGGTTGGTTATGATAGTGGGCATTTAAGGAACTTTTTTAAAAAAAATTTTATTTATTTATTTTAGAGTGTGTGGGGGAGGGTCGCAGACCCGGACGGAGAGTCTCAAGCAGACTGTGCACTGAGCACGGAGCCCCCCTCAGGGCTGGATCTCATGACCCTGAGATCACAAGCTGAGCCCAAACCACCAGTCTGGCAGCTAACAGACTGCGCCACCCAAGCGCCCCCATTTAAGAAACTTTTATTCTGAATTAGAAATTTTAAGAAAACCAAAGGCCTTCCTTTCTCACCCCTTTCTCCATCCATCTCTCTATATTACAGATCAGCAAAGTTTTACTGCAAAGTAAAGTTGCAAAACCTGCCACTTTACTGTGAAAGGACTGATAGTAAATATTTTTAGCTTTGAGGGCCACGCAGAATCTGTTGCAGAATCAGAAGCAGCCATAGGCAATATGTAAACAAATAGGTGTGGCCGTGTTCCAATAAAACTTTATTTATAAAAAGAGGCAGGGCCTGGATTTAGCCTGTGGGCCATAGTTTACTGACTGCTGTTCTATACTTTCATTATCTTTAATTTCCCTGGACATATTTTCTTCTATCCAAATTGTTAGATTAATTCCATCCCTTCTATAATTTCCACAGATAGTCAGCAAAATTTTTAAATTTACGCTTATCGTATTTTAATCTCATGGCAATTCTGAGATGTTCCCATTCTTTAAACAAAGTGACTCACACAGAGAGTAAGTGATTTTTTCAGTACCATTAAGTGGGCTCGTGTGAGACCCACATTTAAAAACACAGCCCCTGTTCTTTTTGTAGAACTATACGGCTTTATTCTTGGCTGTTTTGGAGGAAACTTACACAGAGCTCACCTACAATGGATATTTCCTTTCGATTAGGTCATGTGTGACCACCTCTCTATGCTTCTATGTTGGGCCCCCTGGGGAGCTCGTTGTCCCCTCCTTCATGTTCTCTGTAGGGAGAACATAGTCTGGGGAGTCTGTGGGTAAAGGTGGCTATAGTCATGAACACAGCTACATTTGACATGTTGGGTCAACTATTTACCTAGATCAAGTCATAATCATCTCAAAGTAATAAGGAAAAATGTTCCTAGACTTCTGGACACGCATCATCTTGGAGCATGGAGAGGTTTATTGGGAAGAGAGATTTGTTCTAGAGCATTGGGCTCCCTGCTCGGCGGGAAGCCTGCTTCTCCCTCTCCCACTCCCCCTGCTTGTGTTCCCTCTCTCGCTGCCTCTCTCTCTGTCAAATAAATAAATAAAATCTTTAAAAAAAAAAAGAAAAGGGACTATAGGTCCTGCAAAGTCCAAAATATTAAAAAAATAAAAATAAAAAGAACTTGACAGTTACAATGCCTGGCTAGAAACTTTAAACTCTGGATATTTGTCTAAAAATTTATTTTTTTTATGATAATAATATTTTTTATTATATTATATTAGTCACCATACAGTACATCCCTGGTTTTTGATGTAAAGTTCCATGATTCATTAGTTGCATATAACACCCAGTGCACCATGCAATACGTGCCCTCCTTACTAACTACTTTAATATCTAAAAGATTAGACATGGAGTATATATAGCTTCCAGCCATATCAAGGGGGGAGGGAATTATTTGAGAAAAAGGAAAAGCCCTCAAAAGTAAAAGAGTAGAAAAAAGGCAAAAAGAGGGAGAAATAGAATACTTATAACAGGTAGTAGAATAAATAAAAATACAACATTAATGACAATTAAAGCAAATAGATTCCAGAAGTTAAAGAGAAGATTATAAAATTGTCCAGTTATAGGTTTACAAGAATTTCACAAAACACAAGTGCTCAAGACTGAAATCAAAGGATGAAAAAATACACACAGAAAATAGTAAAGAAAACAAGGCCAGAAGAGATGATTTATAGACTTTGAGGCAAAAAGCATTACTTGAGATAAAGTATTATTGAAGAAAAAGAAAAAAAAGCCATTTTATAATAACAGTTTTAATTCATGGAGAAATAATATAGGTAAGCATAAAGAAAAAACTTAGACATCTACAAGAAATGTACAAACCCAACGTCATAGTGGGATGTTTCCATATTTGCTTTCAGGAATTGATCAAATGGAGAAAAAACTCAGTATGGAGGTAGAACTTTGAAAAGCACAATGACAACCTTGAAATAATGGCATGTACAGAAATTTTTGGTGTATTGTACCAAAAAGTGATATATACATAGTTTTCAGACACAATTAGGAATATTTGTTAAAATTGTTAGAACATAAGACAGAATGAAAAAATTCTAAGTGACTGGTAATCCATAGGCCACTTGCTCTGATCGCAATGCGATTAAGTCTGATATCAATAATAAAAAGATAACTAAGAACCTTATATATTGGAAATAAAACATGCCTCTAAACATTTCACTGATCAAGGAGGCAATTGTAATGGAAATTGGAAAATTCTTAGATTTTAATCTGCTATGATACAGGTAAGTTGATAGACATTTTTAGCTCAAAATGCTTTCATTAAAAAAGAAAAAATGCCAAAAAAAAGAGCTAAAAATCTAGTCTAAGAAGTTAGCTACAGTAAAGAGAATAAACTCAAAGAAAGCAGGCATAAGGAAATGATAAAGAAAAGTAAATATTAATGAAAGAAAACAATGAAGAAGATCAAAATGGGCAAAACTTGCTTCTTAGAAAAAGACTAACAAATTAAAGTTCTGCTAAGATTAATCAGCGAAGAAAAGGAAAAGCACCAATACATAATATTTAAAAAATTGGAAAGTTGATATAATTATAAATGCATCAGAGATTAAAGAAATGAGAGAATCTTATAAAAATTTTATAATCATGTTTTATCATTTCAACGAAGTGCATAAATCCATAGAAAAATATAACTTAACAGGACTTATTCTAGACGATATCTAGAACCTGAATGGTTCTATAATCATTAAAGATATTACGTAAGTAATAAAAAAAATATCCCACAAAGAGAGTATCAGGACCAGGCATTGTAACTGTCAAATTCTATCACACACTCGATGTAGAGAAAATACCAATCTTCCAATAAACTGCTCAAAGAAATAGAAAGAAAGAATACCCTCTAACTTTCTGAGGCTGGCGTAACTTTGACACAAAAAATTAACAAAGACAGAATGATAAAGGCAATTTACAAGTCCATTTTGTTGCTAATTTTAATATAAAAACCTTAAAACCCAACAATATAAAAGATGGTAATATGTAATGATCAAACAGGGTTCATCACAGGAATGTAATTTGTTTTTATAATAAGGAGTCTGACTCTATTTTTGGATGTTTGCTGACAACTTTTTTTTTTTTAAGATTTTATTTATTCATTTGAGACACAGAGATACAGAGAGAGAGAGAGAGAGAGAGCATGAGCAGGGGAGAGGGAGAAGCAGGCTCCCTGCCGAGGGACTCAATCCCAGGACCCCAGGATCATGACCCAAGCCGAAGGCAGACACTTAACCATCTGAGCCACCCAGGTGCCCCATTTGCTGACAACTTTTAAACCTCCTTTCTACTTCCCCTTCTGCCACAATTCTGGGCTGATTGATAGGAAAGCCTCCGTGTTCCCTCCTTTGGCACCTTGTAAATAATAAACCTTCCCACCCTTTTGGTGTGTTGGTAACATCATCATTTTTGACGCTCAAACCAAATCTTGTGGCGGGGGTGGGGGTTGATCTGCTTCTGAAGGGTGACCACAACAGTTTCCTGATTAGGAAATGAAAGAATGCATTTTAGTGCATTTTTACTTTAGTAGATTAAAAGCTAAAAAAAACATGATTATATCAATAGGAGCATTTCAAAATATGCAACATCCATTTGTGATAAAAAACTCCTAGAAAACTACCAAAAAAAGGGAACTATCTTAACCCTATCAAAGGAAAAAACTGGTATATATGGAGGAGAAAAAAAGAATAAAATTCTCATTTTTTGTAGATGATATCATTGTGTACATAACCCCCCAAATATTTATAGATTATAAGTGATCAATATATTGCTTAGTGATACACACAAATGTAGTAATGAAATTATACAGAAAAGGAAATGATTATCACAAATATTAATATAATAGTTACCTTTGGGAGGAAGAGAGGAAAATGCAGTTGGGGGGCTTTTCAGGTACTAAAAATTGTGAATTTTTTGTCTTGTAATATATATAGCAATAAAACAGTATTTTCTCAAAATATAAACATTCATTCTATAAATCCTTTTGGATCTATGATCTATTTCATATAAAAAATAATATTGTTATTTTTTAAATCTGTAAGAGATATATAAAAATTTACTAAAATTTACTTTCTTTGATAAATTAGTCTTCTATATTAAAAATATTTTAAAAGTATGTACCACCTTTATTGGCCCTAGGTATGCATATCTCATGATCAAATTTAGAGACAAAATTTTTTAAAATAGTGGCTATTGATCTAATGGAAAAGCTTTATCATTTGGAACAGATCTTTTCTATTTGTGTTCTTGGTTCTCACTTCTCTCAGAAAAGAAAAAGAACTTATGTTTCCTACATGGTGGTTGTAAAAATAGAAAGATAAGAAGAGTGAAAATTGATGGGTTAGCCTGGTGGTGGGTATTAAGGAGGGCATGTGTTGTAATGAGCAGTGGGTGTTATATGCAAATAATGAATCATGGAACACTACATCAAAAACTAATGATGTACTGTATGGTGACTAACTAATTAAAAAAAAAAAAGAAGAGTGAAAATATGCTTTGAAAGTAGAAACAGCAGTACAAAGTTCTAAGCCAATCAGGGCTTGAACAAAATCAGGGTAGTATGAGTGCTACTCATACTGAGTACATTAGAGTATTTCAAATTTGGAAGAAGAGTTTCACAGGTTTTATAAAAATTTTAATTTTTTAGAATAGATAATTCACACATGTGTTTCAAGTTTTAAAAGGCAGGAAAAGACATCCAGTGACCTCTCCCTCCCTCCTGTTTCCCTGCCATCAGACACTCAGTGCTACTATGTTCCCGTGTCTATTTCCAGGGATCTTTTATGTTTATAGACAAATACTCTACCTATGTTCCCCCCTTGTATTCTTCAAACTTTAAGTTTTCATTTATAAATTTATCTAGAATGTCTTCTTTTTGTAGTCTTTTTAAGGTATAAAGTTAAGGTTATTAATTTGAGATTTTTCTCTTTAATTTTTTTTAGAATAGAGGCATTTACAACTATAAATTTAACTCTAAGCACTGTTTCAGTTGTACCCCATAGGTCTTGGTATGTGGTATCTTAACTCTCATCCTCCATTTTTTTAACTTCCCTTTTTATTTCTTTTTGACCCATTGGTTATTTAGTATTGTGTTCTTTAAATTCCACTTATTTGGGAATTCCCCAAATTTATTTCCCTGTTAACTTCCAATTTCATCCTATTGTGAGCAAAGAATGTACTTTGTATGATTTCAATCCTTTATATTTATTGAGGCTTGAACCATCTATCATGGTTCAACATATGATAGATCCTGGTGAATGTTTAATAGGCACTTGAAAAGAGTGTGTATTTTTCCAGTGCTTTCCATATCATCCTTGTGCCTTCTATCCTACAAGGTCTCTTTTCTTTTCTTTTTCTTTTTTCTTTTTTTTTTTTCAAGATTTATTTATTTGAGGGAGAGAAAGAGAGAGCAGGTGGAGGGGCAGGGAGAGGCAGAGAAAATCTCAAGCAGACTCTGCACTGAGTGCAAAACCCAATGTGGAGCTCTATCTCGTGACTCTGAGATCGTGATCTGAGCCAAAACCAAGAGTCGGATACTTAACTGACTGTGCGCCCAGGCTCCCTGATCCGCCAAGGTTTCTGCTGAGAAATGATTTATATCATCTGTTGAAAGTGGTGTGTAGCTTTTCCCTGTTGCTTTCCAGATTTTCTCTTTGTCTTCAACTTTACACAGTTTGATTATTATTTGTCTAGGTGTGGTTTCTTTGAGAATATTTTATGTGAAGGCTTATTTTGTTGAGCTTCTTGGATGTGTAGATTAATGCTCTTCATCAAATTTGGGAAGTTTTGGGGAATCATTTCTTTAAATATTTTTTCTGTCCCTTTCTCAATTCTCCTTTTGGGACTCCCATTATATAATATATTATATTGTACGTTGGTACATTTTTTGTGTCCCACAGGTCTCTGAGGCTCTGTTTATTTTCCTGTATTCTTTTGAATTTTTGTTTCTTAGACTGAGTTATCTCAGTGGATCTATCTTCAAATTTGAGTCTTCTGCCTGCTCAAATCTGAGCAATGAATTTTTCATTTCAGTTATTGTACTTTTCAACCCCAAATTTCTATTTGGTTTCTTTTTTATCATTTCTATTTCTTTCTTGATATTCTCTACTTGATGGGACATGTTCTAATATGTTATTTCTTTTACCATAGTTTCCTTTAGCTATCTGAACATATTTAGCATACCTGATTTACATCTTTTTCTAGTAAGGTCGTGTCTGGATTTGCTCAGGGATACTTTCTTTGATTGGTTTTTAATCTGTGTATGGGTCATACTTACTTGCTTCTCATGGTTTTCATGTCTCATGGTTTTCATGTCTCATGGTTTTTTGTTGAAAATTAAACATCTTAAATAATATAATGTAGCATCTCTGGAAATCAGATTATCTCTCTCTCTAGGATTTATTTAAAAAAAATTTTTTTTTAAGTAGGCTACCTGCCCAGCATTGAGCCGAATGCAGGGCTTGACCCTGAGATGAAGACCTGAGCTGAGATCAAGATTTGGATGCTTAACCGACTGAGCCACCCAGGCACCACATCCAGGATTTATTTTTGTTGCTTTTCATTACACGTTTTTCTTTTAGGTCCTTTAGTTAGTCTATTGTTTCCCCTAACTAGTATACATCCCTCAGACAGCTGCAACATTAAAACATTTTCCTGTAAATGTTCTCAATAAATGTTTCCCCTATCCCTGCCACTGTTTACTCAGAATTTTAGCACTGGGTAAGCTCTGGGTCAGGTCAAATAAAAACAAGTTCTTCAAGTGGGACCTTCCAGAGCCATCAGATAGGTGAAATAATGACTTCCTGGGAACAAGGCTTTGAAAGACGTCTTGCTCTTTCATGCTCTCTTAGTACTGGTAATGTGGACTATTTTTTTTTTTAAAGCTGCCACTGAGCCAAAAGCAATAGGTGGGATTAGGGCAAGTTAAAATATTACAAAGCTCACTTTTTTAAAAAAAACAATATTCAGCTTTTTTTTTTCTTGAATAAAATCTCCTGGGGTTGATGTAAGTATTTAGTTAATTTTCAAAGTTCTGAAAAAGTTGATTCTCCTAATTTTTGCCATTTATCTCATTGTTTTATGGAAGAGAAAGTTTTTGGAAGTTCTTACTTTGTTATATCACTGGCATTTTTAATGAAGATATGTTTTTATTTTGGGGGTATATGGTCTTGGCTGGCAAAATTGATACAGACTGTTTTACTTTAAACTTGATATTCAGTAAATGAGATACAGTCAAAAGAGTAAGACTGAAATCAAGACTAAGTAAACTTTAATGACAATTTTTGTTATTCTTTGTAGCATATCTCCCCAAACAATTAATTTTCATGAGTAAATTGGATTTGGCATGGAGTAAAATCTGGCAAGGCAAATCTTCATTAATTCAGTGTCTTGATTTCTTGACTGGTAAGGTTAGATAGAAATAGAGAAGGCCAAGTGCAGTGTTTGTCTGAGAGCCTCTGCTCTGTCCAGAGTTATCCTAAAGATTTTACCCTCATTATAAAGGCCATAAAGGGGCACCTGGGTGGCTCAGTCTGCTAAGCGTCTGTCTTTGGCTCAGGTCATGATCTCAGGGTCCTGGGATTGAGTGCCACATTGGGCTCCCTGCTCAGTAGAGAGTCTGCTTCTCTCTTTCCTGCTGCTCCCCACCCCCAGCTCAGGCTTTCGCTCTCCTCACTCTCTCAAATAAATAAATAAAATCTTTTTAAGAAAATATAAAAGCCATAGAGCCTGAGGCATGGGGAACTACAATGGACCCATTTTAGAAAATAACAGAATTTTAGGTTTGACCTTAGTTGTGACACTGGTCTGTTCTGAGCTATATAACATCTCCTGTTCACCCTCTGCCATTTCTCTTTCTGGGATTAAAGAGTAATCACAGGCTTTGTAAGGGTAGAAAGTTTTCTACTACAAGATGAATTTCAGGCTGGTAGTATCAGACTGCTAATTTCTCCTCAAAAAGTAATTGTAGTTCTTTCACTTTTGAACAGTCCTTTCAGCTGTTGAAGTAGGTCCCATTTCATTGTTGACATTATTGGGAAATTAATTTTTGGAGAGGTGTTAATTCAATATCATTTGCTTTATTTTCCTTAGTGAACCTCAAGTAACTTGTTATGTTGCAACATCTAATCTGGATGGGGAGACAAATCTAAAAATACGGCAGGTAAAGACACGTTTTTAAATCTTAATTTTGTGCCCAGGCCCGCAATGTCTAGTTTTGTCAGGTACCAGTTATTTTATTTTTCATGAAGAACAGTATGTCACTACTGTTGGATAGATATAATTCATCCTCACCAGTTATTTAGAGGGTGCTTTAAAAAAATAAGTAGGAACTAGATGGTATGGCACTAGTGCAAGAAAAAAAATGTCCTATAAAATTCAGGTCATATAGAGGATAACATGCCTTTGTGCATATTATTTTAAGAATATTTTTGTTAGTGCTTTGGGGAGAAAACTGTCATGATAAATATCATAACTAGATTAAAGGGATATAAATGAGCTCTGAGTGTATATACCACTGCTTTTTAAGCTATCGTTTGAATTTCAGAGTAAGTTGTGATAACAAATGGAAGGAGATAGTTTTCCAATTAACTTCCTATTAATGGAAAAAAGACAATGTTTAAGATAATTAAGTCTTTGTTTTATCACTTTGCTTTGGTAAGGAAGTCCCTGAATTTACATTTGACTATTTACATGTCTGCTAATCTTTTTCACAAACTTTAATTTGATTGAAAATGAGAAAAACATATTTAGAATTTATTAAAGTAATATATCAACTTTGTAAAAATAATACAAATAATACAGAAACTTAGTCTATTAAACCTTATCTCCACCTTCCAAATCCCACCTTTATTCCCAGTACTAATTGTTGTAATAGTTTGGTGGTACTTTCAGGATTTTTAAAAATGCAATTATAGACTTCTGTTTCAGGGGAAATGAAGTAGGCATACTTTCTTCTATTTTTCCTGCTAAGTACAACTAAAAACTTTGGACATTATACAGAAAACAAATATGAGAAGACACTGGAAGAGTGATAAAAGACGGTAGATTGTGGGACCTTGGAACCCAGGGAACAACATGGTGTTGAGTTCCCTGGGGTTTTCCTTTTGTCATCTATACCAGGCTTGGAATTGAAGAAACCAAAACACCCAGAAAAACCAATGGACACAGACAAAAAAATGCCCCAACAAAAGCCTTCTTTCTCTAGTCAAATGATCAGGAAAGGGGCAGCCACCAAGACAGAAAGTTTGAGACAATGGTCACTCTACCCCAGACAAACACCAGAGTAAAAATTTGGCCCCACTCCCGCCTATGCCAGCAAAGGTTGAGTGCAGGGCCTAGTATTTCACCCTTCCCCAGCTGTAATGAGGTACCCAACTCCCCAATAAGGATGGTGTCAGAGAAACTAAGTAGGAAGCCAAGACTTTCATTTTGTAATAATGATGGTAATAAGGCCTTCCTCTCTTTTCACTGTGTCAGGGAAGACTACATGGATAGCAGTAATAAGGCACTCCAATCCCTTCAATCCAGGGAGGTAATGATGGAGGCCTACAGGAGAGCCAGAACGCCCACTTCTGACTTCTGCCCAGTTGTAACAAGGAGCCCCTCCATTTGGTTGTCAACAGAGGCCAAGTGTGCAACCTGCCTTTCTGTCCCCTATCTTGCCATAATGAGGCAACATCCCCCTGCTGTCATTGAGTAGTAGCAGAAGAAGCCACCTAACACAGAAAGTTTAAATCATATCCAGATCTTATAATACCCCAAATATCCAGATTTCAATAAAGAGTCACTCATTATGCCAAAAACCAGGAGGATCTCAAACTCAGTGAAAAAAGACAACCGACTAATGCTAACATGAAGATAATGAGATGTAAGAATTATCTGACAGATTTTAAAGGATCCATCAGGAAAAAAGCTTCAATAGCAACTACAAACTTGCTTGAAACAAATGAAAGTGTAAAAAGTCTCAACAAACAAACAGAATCTCAGAAAGCAATAGAAGACTTAAAGATGACCCAAATGGAAACTTTTGAACTTAAAAGTACAATAAGTACTTAAGGCATCAAAAACTCTCAAGGAATGAGCTTAACAGCAGAATAGAAGGGACAGAGAAAAGAATCCATGAATTGAAAGATAAAACAACAGAAATTTTCCAATTGAACAGCAGAGATATTGGCTGAAAAAGAAATAAACAGAACTTCAGAGACCTGTGGGCATATAACCAAAGAGCTAACGTTCATGACGTGAGACGCTGGAGGAGAAGAAAGGGTGGAACTGAAAAACTACTAGAAGAAACAGTGGCTACAACTTTACGAATTTGCAAAAAGACATAAACTACAAATTTAAGAAGCCGAGCAAGCCGAAAAGGATAGACCCAAAGAATCCATACCAAGACACATCATAGTAAATCTTCTGAAAACAAGAAAAAAAAATATTTTAAAGCAGTGAGAGAAAAAGGACCCTGCTTACAGGGGAAAGACCCTTTGTATAACATCAGATCTGTCATTAAAACCCATGGAGCTCAGAAAGAAATGGCATAACATATTTAAAATGCTGATAGAGAAGAACTATCAGCCCAGAATCATGTATCCAGCAAAAACATTTTTCAAGAATGAAGAGAGAATCAAAACATTCTCAACTGAAGGAAAAAGAACAGAATTTGTTGCCATAAGGCCCACTGTAAAAGAATGGCTAAAGGAAAGTCTTGAAACAGAAAGGAAACCATAAAAAAGGAAAATAACGAAGAGGGAAGAAAGAACATGATAAGCAAAAATAAGGCTAAATACAGTAAGCTTTTTTTGTTTCCTCTTGAGTTTCCTAACTTATGTTTGATGGTTGAAGCAAAAATCATAAAATTATCTAATATGGTTATAAATGTGTGAGAGAAAATATTTAAGCTATATAACAGGGGAGGGTAAAGAGACAAAACGAAGCAAGGCTTCTATATTTAAATTTGTAAAATGATGATACAAATAAACTGTGAGAAGTTGCTTATAAATAATGTAAACCTGGGGGAGCCACTACAATAGTTATACAAAGGAAGACACTGAAAAACACTATCAGTAAATCAAAATGGAATCCTAAAAAATGTTCAAGTAACCCAAAGGAAAGCAGGGAAAGGCAAAAAGCAAAACCAGAGAGGACAAACAAAAAAAAATCAATAGTTCTATCAAGTGTAAATGCTATTAATATGCCATTAAGTATTGGATTAAAGTAATAACTAGTGGATTAAAAACATGATCCAACTATATGCTGCCTATTCAAAACACATTTTAATTACAATGGTATAGGCAGGTTAAAAGTAAAAAGATGGGGGTGCTTCAGTGGCTCAGTCCATTAAGCATCTGCCTTCGGCTCAAGTCATGATCCCAGGATCTAGGATCCAGCCCCACGTGGGGCTCCCTGCTCACCTGGGAGCCTACTTCTCCCTCTCCCTCTGCCTCTTCCCCCTGCTTGTGCTCCCTCTCTCTCCCTTTTAAATAGATAACATCTTTTTAAAAAAGTAAAAATATATCATGTAAAGATTAATTAAAAGAAATCAGGAATGGCTATATTAATAACAGATCAAGTAGACATTAGAGCAAATGAAATTGCTGGAGACAGAAAGGAACATTTTTTTTTTTATCATTATGCGATGATAAGAGAGTCAACCCGCCAATAAGACATAGCAATGCTAATGTGTGTATACATCAAAAAACAGAACTGCAAATATGTGAAGCCTAAAGTGATGGAACTTAAAAGATAAATAAACAAATCCACATTTATAATTGGGGACTTCAGCAACCCTCTCTCATTAATAGACAGAACAACTAGATAGAAAATTCTCAAAGATACAGAACTATATGCCATTAATCAACAGGATCTGTTTGATATTTATACAACATTTAACAATACCCAACAAAAGAAAGACACACGTTCTTTTCAGTGCACAAGGAATATACATCAAGATAGACAATACCCGTGTCATAAAACAAGCCTCATAAAATTAAAAGAATTGAAGCCATGGAGAATGTGTTCTCCAACCACGGTGGAATAAAGCTGGAAATCAGTGACAAAGATAACAGGAAAACCTACAAACACTTGAAAAAGGCAAATTGAATATTCCAATAACTACTAAGGAAATTGAATTTATAATTTAAAAACTCCCCCAAAAGAAATCTCAAGACCCAGGTGGTTTCACTTGGAGATTTCTAACAAACATATGAAGAAAAATTAACATACAGTCTCCTCTAGAAAACAAAAGAGGAGGGAACACTTCCCAACTCATTTTATGAAGTTGTTTTATTACCCTGATACTGAAACCAGACAGAGACAGTGAAAAACAAACAAACAAACAAACAAACAAACAAACAAACAAGAAAACCAGTCCAATATCCCTCATGGGTATAGACACCCAAATTCTTTAAAAGTATTAGTAAGTAGAATTCAGCAATATATGAAAAGAATTATACAGGTTTATTCCATGTATTCAAGGCTTGTTTAATAATTGACAATCAATCCGTATAATCTGCCATTTTAGGCTAAAGAAGAAAAATCACATGATAATATCAATAAATGAAGGAAAAGCACCTGACAAAATCAGTGTCGATTCATGACAAAAACTTAGAAAATTTAGAAATAGAGGGGAATATTCTCAATTTGGTAAAGAACATCTACAAAAAATCTTAGAGGTAATATTAAAATATAAGGGGGTGGGAGAATGGGATAGGCTGGTGATGGGTAGTAAGGAGGGCACATATTGCATGGTGCACTGGGTGTTATACGCAAATAATGAATCATGGAACTTTACATCAAAAACTAGGGATGTACTGTATGGTGACTAACATAATAAAAAATACTATTAAAAAATAATAAATAAAATAAAATATAAGTGGTAAAGACTAAATGCATTCCCCCTGAGATGGGGAACAGGCAAGGATATCTGCTCTCACTACTCTTGTTCACATAGCACTGGAAGAGGTAGAAAGTACATTAAGAAGAAAACAAGGCATATAGATTGGAAGGGAAGTAATAAGACTGTCTCTATTTGATTTTGACATAGTTGTCTACATAGAGAAGTTGTCTACCTAGATTCCCAAGGAATCTAAAATAAAATGAAATAATGTGTTTTTGGCAAGGATATAGGATACCAGATAAACATACAAAACCACTTTTATTTCTGTGTAGTAGCAATAAATATGTGGACCCTGAAATTAACAACACAGTATGGGGCACCTGGTTGGCTCGGTTGGTCAAGTATCTGCTTTCATCTCAGGTGCTGATCCCAGGATCCTGGGATTGAGCCCCTCGCCTGACTCCCTGCTCAGCAGGGAGTCTGCTTCTCCCTCTCCCTCTGCTCCTCCACCCACTCCTGCTCATGTGCATAAAATCTTTTAAAAAATACAGTATCATTTGTAAGTGCTCAAAATATGAATTCGGGGGCACCTGGGTGGCACAGTTGGGTAAGTGTCTGACTCTTGGTTTTGGCTCAGGTCATGATCTTGGGGTTGTGAGATTGAGCCCAGCATAGGGCTCTGCACTTGGTGCAGAGTCTGCTTGAGACTCTCTCTCTCCCTCTCCTTCTGCCCCTGCGCTTTCTCTCTCTCTCTCTAAAATAAATAAATCTTTTAAAAAATATGAATTAGGTGTAAATCTAACAATTAGACAGGATCTGTATGCTGAAAATTTCATTACAATGTTGATGAAAGAAGTTAAAGAGCTAGATAAATGGAGAGATAAACAGTGTTCACGGATTGGAAGACTCAACGCAATAAGGATGTTAATTCTCCCCAAATTGACATACAGGTTTAACACGACTCTTATGACAATACCAGTGAGATATTTGTAGAGATAGATGAGCTTATCCTAAAATATGCACAGAAAGGCCAAGAAACTATAATAGTGAAAACAATTTTGAAAAGCAGCATAAGATGGAAGGAATAAATCCACCTGATTCAAGTCATTCTATGACTACAATAATCAAGACTGCGTAGTTTTGGTAAAGGGATAGACACACAGCTCAATGTAGCAGAAAAGACAACCCAGGAATAGAACTACACAAATATGCCCAAGTGATTTTGTCAAAGGAACAAAAGCAATTCATTGGAGGAAAGATAACTGGATGCTGGAGCAACTGTCTGTTCACAGGCAAAAAAACAAACGAAAAAAACCCTTGACCTAAGTCTCATACTTTATGTAAAAGTTAACTAATAATTTATCACAATTTAAATGTAAAATGTAAAACTATAAAACTTTCAGGAAAAAAATTGGGGGAAAAAATCTTCAGAATTTAGAGTAGGCCACGATTTTTTGGAATCAATACTAAAAACGTGATCCAGAAAAGGAAAAATTGATAAATTGGACCTCGTCAAAACGAAAAGCTTTTGCTTTTGAAGACGATGAAAAGACAAGCTGAAAACTGGGAGAAAATACCTGCAAACCTCATATCTGACGAAGGTAGAATATATAAAGAACTCGCAAAACTCTGCGGAAAGAAAAAAAAAAAAAAGCCGAACCAAACAGTTCAAAAAGAGATATTTCACAGAACAGAGTATATAAATGGCAAATAAGCACATGAAGACTTTTTCTACACCATTAGCCACTAGGGAAATGCAAATGAAAATCAAAATGAAGTGTTACTAACACACCTGTCAGAATGGCCAAAATTAAAAATAGTTCCAACACCAAATGTAGGTAAGGATGTGGAGACACTGGATCATTCAAACACAATGGATGGGAATATAAAATGATACAGCCACTTGGGAAAACATTTTGGTGCTTTTGTATAAAATTAAACATGTAGATCTTATATTATGCAGTAATTGTTAATATCCCAGAGAGATGACAACTTATGTTCACAGGACAACCTTTGTGCAAATACTTATAGAAACTTTATTAGCAATAGCCAGTGGTCCTCTAGTGAGTGAATGTTTAACTATGATACATCTATACTTATTTTTGTTTATTGATCTTAAATCCAGCCACCTTACTAAACTCTCTTACACATTTTTATGATTTTTAAGTGAAGCAGATAGGATTTTTTAGTAATAAATTCTTTCTTTAAAAGTTGGTTCATTTTTGGTGTTTACTTTTCAGTAATCATACCTAATTTCTTTTTTCCCTAGTCTTATGGCATTACCCAGAAACTTCTGAGAAGTTGCAAATAAATTTAGTGATAGAACCTAGTTTCTTCTTGATCCTGACTAACATGGACATGCTTTAATATTTTATAGTTAAGTGTAAATAGTTGCTTTTGTTTGGTTTTACCAAATTTGTGAAGTTTTGTTAAGAATTTTATTTTTCTAGAATGCATGTTAAGCTTTTTACTAATTTTTTCAGCCTCTATTGATATGATTGTGCTTTTTCTTTTATTTTTAAAAAAGATTTTATTTATTTATTTGACAGAGAGCACACAAGCAGGGGGAGCATCAGGCAGAGGGAGAAGGAGAAACAGGGAGAGGGAGAAACAGGCAGAGGGAGAAGCAGGCTCCCCACAAAGCAAGGAGCCCAATGCAGAGCTCGATCCCAGGACCCTGGGGTCATGACCTGAGTGGAAGGCAGGCCCTTAACCCACTGAGCCACACAGGCACTCTGATAATGCTTTTTCTTTTTTAATTCATTAACATATCACTCTTGAGCATCTGTTTTTTGAGCTTACTGGTAATACATATTTTCTTTTTCTGGGAAAGATTTGTTCATGTTTGTTCATTTTTCTATTGGGATATTTATATTTTTATTGGTTTGTAGGACTTCTTTACATATTTTTCATACTAATTCTTTGTCAGTGATATGTATTATAAATGTCTAGACGACATTTAATGTCTAGAAGACATTAATGTCTAGAAGTTACCCAGTTGGTAACTTGCTCTTATACTTTCTTTAAGGCATCTTTTGATTAACAGAAGTTCATCCCAGACTGTTTCAATGTATGTTTCTGAGTGTCAAAACTTCCAAGACATTGTTTGCATGCCTGAGAATATTTGCGTTAAACTTTCACATTTGTTTGATATTTGGGAAGATATAACATTCTGAATTTAAAGGTCTTTTATTCAGACAAATAAAAATAAAAATTCACTGTCTTCCTATGTCTTGTATTGTTGTTAAAAAGACTGATAGCAATTTGATTCTTGTGCTTCTGTCTATGTCCATACCGCCCTGAACGCGCCCCATCTCATCTGATTCTGTTCTCCTAATGATGATCTGGTTTTTCTCTCCGGAAAGTTGAGATCATCTTATTGCAATGAGACATTCTCTAGATCAGTGTTTCTCCAAATGTGATTCCTGAACCAGCACAATCACCATTCTTTAGGAAATGCAAATTCTAGTGACCGGCCCCAGACCTACTGAATAAAAAAACCTTGGGGGTGCATCTCAGCAATCTGTATTTTAACAAGACTTCCAGGTGAATCTGATGCATGCAAATCAGGAGATGCGAAATCTAGATCCTTGCGACTCTTAAGTGTGGTCCAGAGTTCAGCATTATCAGCTACAGCCGTAAATGTATCAAACATGACATGATGTTTGGTTATAGTGACGACACTTCCAAAAATGTTTTTTTCATATAGAGATGATGAAAACTTCACTTTCCTACTTCTCTCAACTTTATTAAAATTATTTGCCAAATGCTGTTATGGCAAAGTTTTCTTTAGCAGTTTATGTTAAAGTTTGATGTACATTAGTTATTACCTGATAAGTGCAGTACATTTTTAGACCCTGATTTTCATAATTTTCTTTCATTAACTACTAGAAACATTGGACTTTGCCATTAAAATTTAATTTTCATATTTTTTAACTTTGACTTTATTTTACAGGCGTTGTTAGCAACAGCTGAAATGCAAACAGAAAAACAATTGTCAAGCCTATCTGGAAAAATAGAATGTGAAGGACCTAATCGTCATTTCAATACCTTCACTGGAACCTTGTATCTAAATGGTGAAAGGTATCATCTTTCACTTCTGAAAACTTTTTTTTTTTAATGGAACATAAAAAATGGTGGTTTTTATTCTTTTGGTTGATAACATTTTAAAGCTTTATACTTTTTCATTTTTTACTTGATTTTGAAATACCTGGGGTATCAATATATTGTGTTAAAAATAGGAATTCTTAAGTATAGGAGGAACGTGTAGGGCATTTTCTTAATCAGTGTACCTGCAAATGGAAGGACGAGAGAGGTCAGGTGCAAGTTCTCGTTGCAGACAAGCACTTAGCACATCCCCTGGGGTAAATTAGTGGGAAGAATAAGGTTTTGAAAGTCATTCAAGAAGAGAAGCCACTAAGGATTCTGTTTGATAAGGATGAAGGATTTTTCCTAATTTCTACCCCCCTTGTACTTAGCTTCCACTTAAGACTTTTACAGAAACATCTTTTTTATAGTGAGTTGGTCATGCGTGAGGGGAGGACAAGTAAATATGGCAGCCTGAGCTTGCTTTGTGTGCTCTGAGTGACCATAGGTAATCGTTTCTACAGATTACCAAGTTGGCACACAAGTACTTAATTCTCCACCTAATCTTCCTGGACAATAAGTTTTCTAATCACCCTAGGTATAAGAGAGATTTTTCTCTCTCAAATTTCAGTCGACGTACTTTTGGGTTAGTGAGAAATGGATGATAAAACATGGTTTTTCCATGCTCTTTTAGAAGGAGGTACTTTCTATGAAGACACATTTGTTTTTATTGCTATTTTCCCCCAAAGTTGAACTTGACAAAAGGAAATATATATAAGGCGAAAGCTTAGGCTTGCTTTACATTGTGAAAAGAAAAGAAAAAACTTTTTGGTTAATTTATAAACGCTGTTCTTTATTTTTAGCCCTGTTCCAATTGGGCCCGATCAAGTCTTGCTAAGAGGTACACAACTTAAAAATACTCAGTGGATCCTTGGCATAGTTGTTTACACTGGATTTGAAACGAAATTCATGCAGGTAAAATAATTTGTGATGACAGATAGTATTGCCTCCAATTTTTTCTTCTTTTAGAAGGTGAGGGACTTAGCATTTATCTCTTGAATTTAGAAAGCTTATTTTTGGGGGCACCTGGGTGGCTCAATTGGCTCAATTGGTTAATCATCTGCCTTTGGCTCAGGTCATGATCCCAGAGTTCTGGGATGGAGCCCCACACAGGGCTCCCTGATCAGCAGGGAGTCTGCTTCTCCTTCTCCTTCTGCCCCTCCTCCTATTCATGCTCTCTCTCTAAGGTAAATAAATAAAATCTTTTTTTTAAAAGGAAGCTTATTTCTGTTTATTAACCTGAAGCTTGAAGGGAGGTCCATATTTCATTTTATTCTGTATGGCTCCCATTTATGATAAGATTATTTTGGCCAAAATGACATAAGAAGTTTTGTGTAAATATTCTCTCTTACTTACTCTCATGTACCATTCCTTTTAATCATCTTTCTTTCTTTTTTTAAATTCTATATATAATGAACAAATATTTAATAATATGTGTACAGACACACACATAAATGTGCAGAGAACACTTTGTATTGGCAAAAATGGTATCAATCTGTACAGACTATTAGGTGAATTGCAATTTAAGACTTAAAATTACATTCTATATTAACATATGGAGGGGCTCCTGTGTCACTCCGTCAGTTGAGGGTTGAGCATTGGATTCTTGATTTTGGCTCAGGTTAAGATCTCAGGGTCATTGTGGGATTGAGCCCTGCATTGGGCTCCATGCTTAGAGCAGAGTCTGCTTGAGATTTTCTCTCCCTCTCCCTCTGCCCCGCCTCCCACTTGTGTGCATGCGCTCTCTCTAAATACATAAATAAATAAATAAATAAATAAATAAATAAATAAATCTTTAACATGTGGAAATGACATAGTTACATTAGAGAGTCTAGGGGAGAGAAACTATTATAAATATTGCTGCAGTGAACATGGATAGTTGCTTATTTTTCTACAGAAGATAAATCTCTAGCATTGAAATTGTTGAAACAAAAGGCAGCATATTTTTTAAAGCTTTTATTTAAATTCCAGTTGGGGGGGAGATGAGTGCGGGGATGGGTTGAAGAGGTGACAGGGATTAAGGAGGGCACTTGTTGCGATGAGCACCAGGTGTTGTATGGAAGTGTTGAATCACTACATTGTATGCCTGAAAATCAATTGCTGTCTTTCAAGAACCCCTTAGGACACTTTGTTTTGGAGTAGGAACTTTCTCCATGTTTATTATTCATGAGAAGTAACTTGACGATAAGTCTACCCATTATACATCTGCTAAAATACAACATTTGGCTTTGACTATTCCTTCTACAAATATATCTTTAGTACATATGTAATGCCAGACACTGTGCTAAGACCTTGGGGTGTAGAAGGCCTGCCCTTCAGTTATTTGCAATGTGTGAAGGAAGACAGTCAAAGTAACATAATAGCAAGAGGTCACTCGGGAGGGGTAAGTGTAGGACGCTCCGTATCTACATAGGAGCTCCATCCAACCTGATGTTGAGGCTGTGGTGGGGAAGTAGCATGGAAAGCAAGACCTGAAGGCCAAGTAGAACGCATGTAAGTGTCCAGGGCTTGGGGAGGTTCAGAAAGAAAGGGAGACAGGTAGGACAGCACCAGGCCAAGAATTGGCATGTGCCCAAGGGCCATTTGGGCAGTACAACTCAGTAAGACTGTCGTGTAAATGGCAGAGAAAAAAGGCATGGAATGGTGACAGACTAGTCTGAGGAAAGTTGGAGGCTGTACGACTGAAGACCTGGGTACATTTTCTTGCAAAGCTATGACTGGTCAGTGACATTTCACTCTGTTTGCTTCTCAGTTTCTTGTCTCACTTTTCTTTTTCCTTCTATTCTTCCTGCCAGGGGATTGTACACTGCAATAACTCATTAATGTGTAAGATTTCCTTATACTCTGTATACTAGGAACCCCAGACTAAGAAACAATATAAACACAGTCTATCCCCAAATAGAAATTTGTATTTGGACAGGGAACCAAGGGCAACATAGACCACACATAATCATGATCCATGATTCAGTTGGAAAACGAGTGACCCTCAAGGAGTACACTTCAAATGATTGTGCTGTCTTACTTAATCGTCCCCCCAGTAATACAACACTGCATCTCAGATTTAAATGTCTGCTGTTCATGTAAGAAGCCCACTCCATTATCCTTGCAGTGTGGCTGGTCAGCGTTGCAGCTCATGAGAAAGTGCATCTCTATGATATTATTTTGTGGATATAAATCATTGCAGAAGTTTATTATACATGTTGATTGTGTCATTTCAGAATAACAGAAACCTCAAAGAGGGCTTTTTCATGACTTTAGGAAAGAAAGAACTAGTAAATGTCAATATTTCCTTACTGAAAGATTTTAAGTACAACACTCTTATTTGAAAACTGTTCTATACTGTATAACCTTTGAAGACATTGCTTACACAGGTTAACAAAACAGAAGGAATGACATGATTGCTTTGGAGATATTATACATAAGTGTGTGTGTGTGTGTGTGTGTGTGTGTGTGTGTGTGTATATAAATTACATGCACACACATGCACGGACATTCTCTAATAATAGGCTTAATGCAGTTAAACCTAGGATTTTAAAAAATCTTATGCTTTGTAAAAAAGTTGAGTAATTTAGAGTACTAACTCATATTTTCATAACTTACAGACTTTGAGGATTTATGCTTCTACATTTAAAAAAATGTAGAAATGGTAAACTTAATCTGGCAAAGTGTGATTGAAAAGTTAAATATCTATATCTGTATATATCTATATGCTTGCCCATTATATATTTCTATATTAAAAGTTAAATATACATACATTTAGCAATAGTTCAATAGAATTCTGCAAACAATTATCAGAAATTTATGGGCAAATCTGAAATGCCAATAGAAAATTATTATTCGAAATTCTAACTGTATCCCTAACCCAGAGCTTTGGTTTCCATAACATATGCATGTGTCAGAGCAATTATTGTACTGGTAAAAATCTTGAGTATTTTCCCAACGGACTCAGATGAAAGGTATCTTTCTATGGTTTTCAAACCAGAAATAATGCAGTAACCATAAATAGTAAATCCAACAAATTAGTAGGTCTTTTTCTTGGGGAAGGGGGGTTCCTGTAAAGAAGATCACTTAGACTGATTTACCACATTGATTTTTTTTTTAAACCCTAGAACTCTGGGGTGATAGATTGTGTGAATATGTTCTTTGTGAATTAGTAAAAAATGCTTCAAAGACTGAAGTGGAAAAGCCATGTCATTCAACAGTATGGCACATTTTAGTCTGGGTAGTTATTTGGCAAAAAAACATATTCTACTTTTCAACTGTTGGGATTTTTATCCTCTTCCTGCCATCAAAGTATTTATGCATGCTAATTCCTTTGACTGTTTTTCATTCTTTTTGGTGTGTGTACGTGTGCTATTATGCAGAATTCTATCAAATTGCCTCTCAAGAGATCAAATGTTGAGAAGGTGACCAATGTGCAGATCCTGGTGTTGTTCTGGCTGCTTCTGGCCATGTCCTTGGTGAGCTGTGTGGGAGCCATAGTCTGGCATGAATGGTATGGAGAAGGCATTTGGTACTTCAGGACGAAGGGTAAGTGTCCAAGGGTGGTAAGAAGCTACCATTTTGGGAGTTATAATGCTGTAACCCTGAGGATTAATGAGTTTAGAAACAATGTTTCCTTCTTAAGATTGTTCTGCCAGTTCCATATAATCTTGGCATTCTAGAATAAAGGAGAGGGAGCAGTCAAGGCGGAGGAATGAAACTGTGAGCCTGACAGATAAGGCCCACATCTTCGCCTCTGCCACTTAGTCCCCAGAAGTTGAACGAGGCCTTTTACTTCTCTGAGTATGTCCTCCGTCATTTGAAAATGGTGATAATACTCACCTCACTGAGTTAGTACAGTACTCTGAGGACAGTGAATGATGCCAAGAAAATGAGGACAAGGGGCCCTGAAGGGGATTCAGTGATTAAATTGACCAGAAGGTCAGTAAAAGATTTAAAGGTAAATTGATCCTTGGCATTAAAAGTTCAGTCTATTTGTTGTTGTTGTTGCTTATGTCTTTCCATGTTTTCAGAATTAACCATCATACATTTTTCTGCCTTTTCTCATCTATCAACTGAGGATTTAAAACTTTTTTAACTTCCCTTGAGAGGAACTGTCTGGGAGCATCTTAAAAATAAAGAAGCTAAGATAAAGACTTTGTAGATTGGATAAAAAAAATCAAAGATTCTTCTTATGCAATCTGGATTTCTAGATGGTACCTATCCAGTTTTTATCTCAAGCTTTTAGATTTTCAATGATTTTGAAAAAGTAATCTCAATTTAAATGTGCTTGTTTAATTTGTCCTAGCCCAGGGCCATGAATATTATCTTATTTTGAAACAGACATGAATTCTTACAAAAGTCACTGATGTTTTGTTGCCAGTAAAATGTGTCAAGTTCTGCATACCCTCCAAATGACCTTCTCTTCCCTTCTTGATCAGACTTCTTGAAAGAAGAGACAACCCTCATTGTTTTATTTTCTTACATCCTGTGACTCTTGGGTCCATTTCCATCTGCTATCTACTTGAACCAGTCTACCGGAATTGTGGCTCGAGGATAGGAATCAATTCCCAACTGCCAAACCCAGTGGTCATTTTTTAAGTGGGATCTAATTGGACCTCTGTCACCCTCTTCTGATGTTTTTTTATTTTAATGTTTTTTTATTATATTATGTTAGTCACCATACATTACATCCCCGGTTTCCAATGTAAAGTTTGATGATTCATTAGTTGCGTATAACACCCAGTGCACCATGTGATACGTGCCCTCCTTACTACCCATCACCGGTCTATCCCATTCCCCCACCCCCTCCCCTCTGAGGCCCTCAGTTTGTTTCTCATAGGCCATAGTCTCTCATGCTTCATTCCCCCTTCTGATTACCCCCCCTTTCTTTATCCCTTTCTTCCCCTACCGATCTTCCTAGTTCTTATGTTCCATAGATGAGAGAAATCATATGATAATTGTCTTTCTCTGCTTGACTTATTTCACTTAGCATTATCTCCTCCAGTGCTGTCCATGTTGCAGCAAATGTTGAGAACTCATTCTTTCTGATAGCTGAGTAATATTCCATTGTATATATGGACCACAACTTCTTAATCCAGTCATCTGTTGAAGGGCATCTCGGTTCCTTCTATGATTTGGCTGTTGTGGACAATGCTGCTATGAACATTGGGGTGCATATGGCCCTTCTCTTCACTACATCTGTGTCTTTGGGGTAAATACCCAGTAGTGCAATGGCTGGGTCATAGGGTAGCTCAAGTTTTAACTTTTTAAGGGACCTCCACACTGTTTTCCAGAGTGGCTGTACCAACTTGCATTCCCACCAACAATGTAGGAGGGATCCCCTTTCTCCACATCTCTCCAGCAATTGTTCTTTCTTGCCTTATCTATTTTTGCCATTCTAACTGGCGTAAGGTGGTATCTCAGTGTGGTTTTGATTTGAATTTCCCTGATGGCTAATGATTTTGAACATTTTTTCATGTGTCTGTTAGCCATTTGTATGTCTTCATTGGAAAAGTGTCTGCTCATATCTTCTGCCCATTTTATGATTTGTTTATTTGTTTCTCGTGTATTGAGTTTGAGAAGTTCTTTGTAGATCTTGGATACCAGTCTTTTATCTAGATGTAGTATCATTTGCAAATATATTCTCCCATTCTGTGGGCAGACTCTTAGTTTTTTTGACTGTTTCCTTGGCTGTGCAGAAACTTTTTATCTTGATGAAGTCCCACAAGTTCATTTTATCTTTTGTTTCTCTTGCCTTTGGGGATGTGTCATGAAAATGTTGCTTTGGCTGATGTCATAGAGGTTGCTGCCTATGTTCTCCTCTAGAATTTTGATGGATTCCTGTCTCACATCGAGGTCTTTCATCCATTTGGAGTTTATTTTTGTGTATGGTGTGAGAGATTGGTCAAGTTTCATTCTTTTGCATGTAGCTGTCCAATTTTCCCAGCACCATTTATTGAAGAGACTGTCTTTTTTCCACTGGATGTTTTTTCCTGCTTTGTCAAAGATTAGTTGCCCAAAGAGCCGAGGGTCCATTTCTGGGTTCTCTATTCTGTTCCATTGGTCTTTGTGTCTGTTTTTGGGCCAGTACCATGCTGTCTTTGTGATCACAGCTTTGTAGTACAGCTTGAAATCTGGCATTGTGATGCCCCCAGCTTTGTTTTTCCTTTTCAACAGTTCCTTAGAGATTCGGGCCTTTTCTTGTACCATACAAATTTAAGGACTATTTGTTCCAGGTCTTTGAAAAACGTCATCGGTATTTTGATCAGGATAGCATTGAACGTGTAGATTGCTCTGGGTAGCATGGACATTTTAACTACGTTAATTCTTCCGATCCATGAGCATGGAATATTTTTCCATCTTTTTGTGTCTTCCTCAATGTCTTTCAAGAGTGATTTATAGTTTCTAGAATATAGGTCCTTTACGTCTCTGGTTAAGTTAATTCCAAGGTAACGTATGGTTTTTGGTGCTATTGTAAATGGGATGGATTCCCTAATTTCTCTTTCTTTGGTCTCGTTATTCGTGTATAAAAATGCAACTGATTTCTGAGCATTGATTTTGTATCCCACCACATTACTGAATTGCTCTATAATTTCTAATAGTTTGGGAATGGATTCTTTGGGTTTTTCATATAGAGTATCATGTCATCTGCGAAGAGAGACATTTTGACTTCTTCTCTGCCGATTTGGATACCTTTGATCCGTTTTTGTTGTCTGATTGCTGTTGCAAGGACTTCTAGTACTATGTTGAATAATAATGATGAGAGTGGGCATCCTTGTCATGTTCCTGATCTTAAGGGAAAGGCTTCCAGCTTTTCCCCGTTGAGAATAATATTTGCTGTAGGGTTTTCATAGATGGCTTTTATGAGATTGAGAAATGTACCCTCTATTCCTACACCCTGAAGGGTTTTAATCAGGAAAGAATGCTGTATTTTGTCAAATGCTTTTTCGGCATCAATTGAAAGGATCATATGGTTCATATGAGGATCATATGAGTCTTTTCTTGTTGATATGATGTATCACGCTGATCGATTTGTGAATGTTGAACCACGCTTGCATCCCAGGGATGAATCCCATTTGGTCATGATGGATAATCCTTTTAATGTACTTTTGGATTCTATTAGCCAGGATCTTGTTGAGGATTTTGGCGTCCATATTCATTAGGGAAATCAGTCTGTAATTCTCCTTTTTGATGGGGTCTTTGCCTGGTTTGGGGATCAAGGTAATATTGGCCTCATAGAATGAGTTTGGTAGCTTTCCTTCTGTTTCTATTTTTTGAAATAGCTTTAGGAGAATAGGTATTATTTTTTCTTTGAATGTTTGGTAGAATTCCCCAGGAAAACCATCCGGGCCTGGAGTTTTGTTATTTGGAACGTTGTTTATCACTGACTCAATCTCTTCATAATTAATTGGTCTGTTTAAAAAATCAATTTCTTCTTGTTTCAGTCTTGGTAGTTTATAGGTTTCCAGGAAGGCCTCCATCTCGTCCAGATTGCTTAATTTATTGGCATATAGCTGTTGATAATAGTTTCTAATAATCCTTCCAATTTCATTGGTGTTGGTTGTGACCTCTCCTTTTTCATTCATAATTTTATTAATTTGGGTCCATTCTCTATTCTTTTGGATAAGTCTTGCCAGCAGTTTGTCAATTTTATTGATTCTTTCAAAGAACCAGCTTCTAGTTCTGTTGATCCGCTCTACTGTACTTCTGGTTTCTAATTCATTGATTTCTGCTCTAATCTCGGTCAGCTGCTTCCTCGTGCATGGATTAGGCCTGTCCCTCTGTTGCTGTTCCAGCTTCTTGAGGTGAGAATATAAAAACTGCATTTAAAATTTTTCTATTCTTTTGAGTGAGGCTTGGATGGCTATGTATTTCCCCCTTAGGACTGACTTTGCAGTATCCCATAGGTTTTGGACTGTTGTGTTTTCATTCTCGTTGGTCTCCATAAATTGTTTAAATTGATTTTTTATTTCCTGTTTTATCGAGTCATTCCTGAGCAGGATGGTTCTTAGTCTCCAAGTGTTTGAGTTTCTTCCAAATTTTGCCTTGTGGTTGAGTTCCAATTTCAGAGCGTTGTGGTCTGTGAATATTCAGGGGATAATTTCAGTCTTTTGGTATCAGTTGAAACCTGTTTTGTGACCCAGAACATGGTCTATTCTTGAGAATGTTCCATGGGCATTAGAATAGAATGAGTATTCTTTGGTTCTGGGGTGCAGTGTTCTATATATATCTATGAGGTCCAACTAGTCGAGTATGGCATTCAAAGCTCTTGTTTCTATGCTGGTTTTCTGCTCCAGTGCTCTGTCTATTTCTGATAGTGGAGTGTTGAGGTCCCCTACTATTAATGTATTTTTATCTATATGTCTCTTTATTCTGGTTAAGAGTTGGCTTGTGTATCGTGCTGCTCCCCTGTTGGGGGCATAGATATTTATAATTGTCATAATCACTTGTTGGATACATCCTTTAAGAATAATATAGTGCCCTTCTGTGTCTCTAACTATAGTCTTTAGTTTAAAATCCAATCTGTCTGATATGAGAATTGCTACCCCAGCTTTCTTTTGCGGTCCATTGGCGTGAAAGATGGTATTCCATCCCTTTACTTTCAGTCTGAATGTATCTTTAGGTTCAAAATGAGTCTCTTGTAGACATCAAATGGATGGGTCATGTCTTTTTATCCAATCTGCAACCCTCTGGCGTTTTATGGGAACATTTAGGCCATTCATATTGAGAGTGATTATTGAGAGATATGATTTTAATGATGTCATGTCGCCTGTAAAGTCTTTGTTTCTATAGATTGTGACTTTCTGTTCTATATCACTCTTGGGTCATTTTACTTTTATAGAACCCCCCCTTAATATCTCCTGTAGGGCTGGTTTCATGGTTACAAAATTGGCCAATGACTGGCAATTCTGGAAGGTCTTTATTTCTCCATCAATTCTGAATGACAGCCTTGTTGGATAAAGGATCCTTGGCTGCATGTTTTTCTCTGAAAGAGCTTTAAAAATGCCCCCCCCCAACCCTTTCTCTCATTCCAGGTCTGTGTAGACAGGTCTGACATAATTCTGATACCTTTGCCTTGATATGTGAGAAATTTCTTTGCCCTGGCCACTTTCAATACTGTATCCTTGGATCTAATATTTGCGAATTGCACTATGACGTGACGTGGCGTAGGTTTATCGTGGTTGAGCTTGGGAGGGGTCCTCTCTGCCTCTTGGACATGAATGTTTGTTTCCCTTGCTAGATTAGGGAAGTTTTCAGTTACAATTTGTTCAAATATCTCTTCTAGACCTCTGTTTTTCTCCACCCCCTCAGGGATGCCGATGATTCTGACATTAGAACTTTTCACTGAGTCAGTAACCTCCCGTAACCTATATTCCTGAGCTTGGATTTTTTTGAGTTCAGATTCTATTTTAGTTTTTTCTTCTACTAACCCATCCTCCAATTCACTGATACGTTCTTCTGCCTCATTCACCCTGGCCGTCAGAGCCTCTAGTTTTGACTGCATTTGGCTCATAGAATTTTTAATTTCTGCCAGATTCACTCTCATTTCCACCCTTAGAGATTCTATATTCTCATTAACATTTTCGTTAATACTTTTTTCAAGTCTACACATCGTCTTGACCATTTTTACTCTGAATTCCATTTCTGATAATTTGGTTATATCCATATCCATTAGTTCTGTGGCAGAGGCCACAGACTCATTGTCTTTTCTTTGCTGGGGGGGGGATTTCTCCGTCTCGTCATTCTGATGAGGAGAGGTTGCGGGGTTCTCCAGAGCCCAAATTATTGACTGGAACCCAGGCCGTGCGCCCTTGTTTTATCGGGATCTTAGGAATGTGGGCTTCTTGATTTTTCAGCCTGCCTTCTGGGGGAGGGGCCTGCCACGCGGATACTCAGACAACCCTGTTTGGGTAGAGTCTCCGTGTCCCCTGGGAGGGGGGTTGGGGATGGGCACACTGTGAGCCGGTATTTCCAGGCTTTTGTTCTCTGGCGGCTTTCCCTGGTGGTCTGCTGTGCCTCTTCTGAGAGTCAGAGCAGCAGTAGCCGAATCTCAGCCTCTGTCTCAGAACAGAGGGATCGCTGACCGTTCTCCACTGATGTTCTGGCCGCTTTAACTCTGTTACTGTTGGTGCTTCTCAACCCTGCAGCGTCCCGGAATGTGAGCCCCATACCCATCGTCCCAGCCCTCACTTCCAGGGCCGGCGCATCTCTGTCCTTTGTGTTTCTAATACCACCAGCCGCCAGCCGCCCCGTACGCTCCGAAGCTCCGAAGCTCCGGCCTTCAGTCTGGTGGCGCGTTCCCCGGCTCACGGTCTCAGTCTGCTCTCTCGCGGTGCCATCCCTGAGTCCGCCCGCTCCTCTGTGCAGGTGGCTACCGCTTCCCGGCACCCGAACGCAGCGGCTCCCTCCCCCTTCCGTTTATCTTCCAATATCTGTGCGTGGTTTCACGGCTCCCTGCTTCATACCTCAATACTCAGCGCTGGAGATGTTCATTTGTAGAGATCCAGATGTATCTTCCTGAGTCTCAGGCTGATTCCGTGGATGTTCAGGCTGGTCTGGTACCTATCCAGCTCAACTCAGGGGACCAGCTGAAAAAGAGGTCCCCTACTCCTCCGCCATCCCTACTCCTCCCCTCTTCTGATTTTTTAAAAACCATCTCTTCCCTATTTGATTCATAGAAACTTTGATCCACCTCTTAAATGCACATACTTTTCGGGATCCTAGGCTCACCAGGAATGCCTCAACTTGGGTCCATAAATCCTGAAAATGTGAAAATTTCATTCATATATGTATGTGTGCATGTTTTTTTTTTCCCTGCAGAAGGGCCTTCACTGGCTTCTTAAGGATTCTTTTGTCTAAGAAAATCCTTATAAGAGAGCTTACTTGCTCTAATAATTTCACCTGTCATCCATCAGTTGATGTCTTCTGTTTGCCTCCAGCTCAGATAACTCTCTGAATTATTAACTAATTATTGCCTGGACATTGCTTTCTAGGTATCATGTAGACTTCTTAACACATACAAAACTAAATTCATCTTTTTTTCCCCAAACCATTGTCTTTTTTCAGTATTCTTCATGTAAATTGTAGGTATTGCCATCCAACCATCATCCAAGCTGGAAACATAAAGGTAGCTCTTACCCCTCCTTCTTGGCTACCTCCACTTTTCCCCACTCCTACCCCTATGGTCTTCATCACCCAATCAGTCCCAAAGTCTTATTCATTCCACCTTTTCAATATTTTCTCTGTGTGTCCTCTCTTCTTCATCCCTGGACAACTGCCACAGTTCTCCCAACTGGTTGCCCAGCCCTCAGTCAATTTCCACTCCAATTCATTCTTCATACAGTTTCCAGAAAGATGCAGATAAGAAATAGTTATGAATACATGCAGTAGCTTCAGTGTATCCTGTTGTTTACACTGGCTTGGTAGACTACTGCCTGATGGTGCACTGCTTGTTTTCGTAAATAAAGTTTTATCGGAGCACAGGCATAATTATTCATTTATTATTATCTGTGATTGCTTTCAGTGCTACAATAGCAAAGTTGAGTAATTGAAACAGAGACTGTATGTCCTGCAAAAGCTAAAATATTTACCCCCTGGCTGTAGACTCCTCGCCTACAGGGTCAAGATAAATCTCCTTTAGCATGACGTATCAGGACTTTTTAAACCTGGTCCTATCTCCATCACCTGATACCTCACCATTTCTTCCCGAGCACTTGGTTTCTATTCACAGAAGATTGACTTTTGTTCTCTTTCACGATCCTTCCGTCCACCAGTTGGATGCCTCAAATGCATCTCTGGTCCCTGCTGGACTGGAGACCTGTCACTCCTTATTTCAGTCCAAGATGAGGTATTACCTTGTCCGGTAGCATTTCCTGTATCTTATCTCCCTCTTTTAATTTAATTAGGGGCCCTCTTGGCTTCTATAATGATATCCTTAATAGATATCATTCTATTTCCATATTTTATCATTATTGTTTGTTCCTCCCCCCCAACTAGATTGTGAATTTTTGGGAATTATTGTATCTTTAACTCCAAGAACACTGCCTTTTCACAATAAGAACTCGGTAATAAATTTTTTGGCTAAAAGAAATAATTTTATATTTAGAAGCAGAACTGTATACTTTTCTAGTCTAGCCCCTTGTTTTATGAAAGTGAAACAGAGTCTGTATATTTACCAAAAAGCACAGAGGAACTTAGTGGCTTATTTGTAATGAGAATCCATAACTGGCTCTGAACTACACCACTCTACCCAGGATATTCTAGTCCAAAAGAAGAAAAAGGCATTGGGTAATTAAAGTTATATATAGTTATATAACTATATAACTATATTAAACTATATTAAAATAACTATATTAAACTATATTAAAATATTGTTATATTTTCAGTAATTAATAAATGTAGAAAAACACTAAAGATCTTGTCTCCACTTCTTTGTCCATCAAATGGTCATAATAATATCTGCTTCCAGTATTCCTAAAAGAATGATTTATGACCATAAAGTAATACAGTAAGTATAAAAGTATAATCGTGGCAAATAAGGGAAAGTTTGTAAACTCAATGGTGATAAGAATTTGAATAGATATGATGGCGAATTAAACTTGACTTTTAAATTGACAGAATTTAGAAATCTAGATTTAACTACTATTGTTCTAAATTACAAGTGTGCTCACTTTTTAGAAAAAATGAATATAAAATTTTAGCTTAAAATTATTATTTAAGTTTGTCTCTATATATACATGTTTGTGTTTAATTAATTAAACTTTACAAATCAGTTTGTGTTTAGTTCTTTTCAGTTATGCCCACCTCCCATAACTCAACATATAAATTTAATATTTAAGGTTGAGATGTAAGTTTTCAGAAAGACATGTATAAAGCAGTATGTATATATCCCCTGAATTCCTTCTAGATATTTTCAGTAAATTTCTGTGAAGTTAGATTGAATTTTTATTGGAAAATTACTCTCTCAAATGTAGCTACCTCTTTAAAAGTGAATTTATCACTAGGTTTTACAAAGCATCATATTCATTTTTTTTCTTTTCCTTTTGGCTTCACTTTCCTTCTTTCTCTGAGTTTTAAAAATCATTCATTATTTCTTTGTCTTCAAGCCATGTAGATCCAGCTAAATAAAATGCCGTCCTCCTTCTCTTCCCCTCATCTTCTCCATTTACCAAAATCCCTTCTTCAAAACTTTGCTGCACCCTCGTTCTGGGCCCTGCACTTTGTGTAGCTGCTGCTGCTCTCCAGGTGTTCAGGGCTATCACGAATTCATCAAGCCCTGATTCCTGACTCATTTAACTTTCTCAAGCTGCATCCGAAGCTCCCTAAGGGTGGGGTCGACCTCTTGCTAGATCTTGTACCTGATACTTGCCATCCACGCTGTTACATGGTTGGTGCTACACTGATCCTTTAAAAGCCATTTTGATGTGTCCGTTTAATTATACTTTTAAGAATTTTCGTGATTATAAAAAGTAATAATGCAAACAAAGATGAAGAAAGATACTGCCTGAAGCTGTGACATGGTTCCTCTGATCTTCTTCCACAGATTACAGCTCCCTCAGCTTCGGGTTTGACTTATTGGTGTTCATCATCTTGTACCACAATCTCATCCCCATTAGCCTGCTGGTCACTCTGGAAATTGTGAAATATGTTCAGGCCATGTTTATAAACTGGGTGAGTATTGAAATCAGAAAGTTTAATTTTTTTTAAAGTTTCTAACCTTTATTTCAAGCTTCCTCCCTTATATAATTAAAAAAAATTTTTTTTAATGTAAAGTTCGATGATTCATTAGTTGTGTATAATATATCAGAAAGTTTAAAAAACAGTTCTGTCTTGATCTGTGGCTTTGGTTTTGAAAATCAGCATAACTGAGTTCTGACCATGGGGCTAGTATGTGGGTCAGTTGTGCTTTTGACAGGAAAGCCAAACATTGGTGTTGGCCTGACTCAGCCGTGCTTGGGCCTCTCTGTGTCTCTCTGGAGGACACCATTGTTTTATATCTTTATTCTAACTGAAAGGAAAGATTTAAGAGCCAGTGTCTTAGTAGCAACTGTAAAGAGATAGCCCATTAAAATTTAAGATACTCCAGAGGAGGAGAGTCCAGCAGACTTACAATAGATTTACATTATCTTGGCAAGAGTGACAGAAACAGCTATTCCAGAATCACTTCAAATTAAGGAAAAGATTTCTTAGGGGGAAAACCATGCATTCACTTAAGTTAATACTTAATAACATGTGACTGAATGAATTTTCCAATTTGAATGTATGTGTGCAATTTTCAGTTCTATCTTAAAAGATTTTTCCTGGGAATAAAATTTTTGTTAGATGTCTCACTAAAATGATCTCCATGTCAAATAATTACGATCACTTGAGGGGTACTGTTGTTTTTAACAAGCACAAAATAAGACCGAGTGCTTTTCAATGTATTCTCATTTAATTTTCACAGTAGTGCTGTGAGCTCTGTGTTACGGCTCCCATATTATGGATGTGGAAGCTGCGAAGCACCCCCAGGATCCCACAGAGTGTCTGAGGCAGAGCCAGGATTTGGAAGCCAAGTCTTCCAATACCAAACCAGTGATACACTGACATTTGTTTCTACATAGCATTGCCTCTCTTGAATTGGCTCTGCCAATGTACGCGAGAAACTAGCACCCAAGACTCTCTAAGTATTCTAGACTTGCCATTTTGAATTCTTTCTCATGTCAGAAGACCAGTGGTGGTACAGTTGACCTGAAGAAATTTTGAGCCTAATTCTGACTGTGTGGCTTGGCTATTTTGTTCATTTCTTGCAGGATGAAGATATGCATTATAAAGGAAATAATGTCTATGCCATGGCCAGAACATCCAATCTTAATGAAGAGCTTGGGCAGGTGAGGGCCCCTTCAGAGACTGGGTATGTGACAGGAACTTTGAAGAAGGTGAATCTAGGGAGAGCGTATCTAAATCGAAGTGCTGAATTCAGCCATAGGCTGTAGTTAATATGATAACCTATATGGAGCTTCAAAGTATGATTTGTTAAAAATATTCATAATGCATCATGGGTTGCAAGTAGAATGGACCTAATACAGGTTATTAATGTGCTTATGAAAGAGTAGAAGGGCTGGAGGAAAAGCTTCAGCTAGCTCTCAAGTTGTCAGCTTTCAGGGAGTCCCAGGAGATTGGGGACCTGCCACTGGTGGCCATGCTCCTGCTTCCCTAAGGCAGATGAGGCATAGGAAAGTATCTGGAGCCTGCTGCAAAATTTCATACCTGCCTAATTCATGTACCCTCAGGCCTTTAGTCCCTACAACACACTAGAAAGGGGCAGAAATGATGCCCGTTTACCAACAGACAACTGGTTCCCTTCTAAATGGCAGTGACACCATTACAAGTATAGATTGTTTTTTTTAAAACTCCCACAATTATTTGTCAGTTATACCCCAGTACAGCTGGAAAAACCCAACTAACTCCCACAGTTGTGTGATACTTGACAGGAGGAAGACTTCCGTTTGTTATTTTTTTTCTTAATTACTTTTTGTTCTTAATATGATTTTACAAGATTATAATTTCCCATCTTTCTTTTTCTTTTTTTTTAATAAATTTTTATTTTGTTATATTAGTCACCATACAGTACATCCCCAGTTTTTTTGTTTTTGGTTTCTTTTTTTTTTAATAATTTTTTTTATTATATTATGTTAGTGACCATACAGTACATCCCCAGTTTTTGATGCAATGTTCCATGATTCATTATTTGTGTATAACACCCAGTGCACCATGCAATATGTGCCCTCCTTACTACCAATCACCGGCCTATCCCAATCCCCCACCCCCCTCCCCTCTGAAGCCCTCGGTTTGTTTCCCAGAGTCCACAGTCTCTCATGGTTCACTCCCCCTTCTGTTTACCCCCCCTTCATTCTTCCCTTCCTTCTCCTACCGATTTTCCTGTTTCTTATGTTCCATAAATGAGTGAAACCATATGATAATTGTGTTTCTCTGCTTGACTTATTTCACTTAGCATAATCTCCTTACACAACATTTGCAGCAACATGGACAGGACTGGAGGAGATTAATTTCCCATCTTTCAATTCATTGGAGGCAATATGTAAATTATGGTAAAAGCAGAATTTTGGGGTTAATTTTCCTGGAAGTGAACTCTGATTTCACCCATTTACAAGCAACATCACTATGGGCTTTGTAGGCAACATGCTGGCCTTGACTCCTCATCTGTAAATCAGGCGTGATCATATAGCATCTACTTCAGAAAGTCGTTAGGAGGACTGAATAAGATAATGTATTTGTGATATACTCAGCACAGTACCTAGTATGAAGAAGGGATTTAATTAATGCTAGGAATTTAATTATACCCAGGAATTTGCATATATGCTTTTTGATTTAGGGTCACATTGTATAGTATCATTTGAATAGTGAGTTCTCAGTAAATATTTATTTTAGAAGGTTTCTGGTGCCTGGAAATGCCTGATCTGAGAACATGAACAGCCTTTTTACCTTGGACAACCAAAGACGAAGGAAGATGGAATCATCAGCGTTCTAGCAACTTTTCTGCTCATGAAAATCTGATTACTTGCTAATCCTCTAAACATATGTTTTCTGTTGACAGTTGGGAAAAGATCACTTTATTCACTTTGCCTAGTCAGTTGACTCTAGCCTGTTTAGGGTAGTAATTAAATATAATAAAACTGGCTGTGGAACTCAAGCTTTAAAAATTAATTATATTGTTTATGTAGGTAATACATAAAGATGAGGGCAGAAATCAATGAAATTGAAAACAGAAGACAATAAAGGGTTTAATATTCAGAATATATTAAAAAACTACAACTCAACAGCAAAACCACAAAAATCTAATTTAAGAATTGCCGAGGGATTTTAATAGGCATTTCTCCAAAGAATATATATAAATGGACAACAAGCACATGAAAAGGTGGTCAACGTTACTTATCTTTAGGGAAATGCAAATTAAAACCACGTTGAGACACCACTTCAAACCCACTGGGATGGCTACTACAAAACAATAAGAACAACAGACAACAGGTGCTCACGAGGACATGGAGAGGGTGGAACCCTGTGCACTGCTGGCAAAAATGTAAAATGCTGCAGCCACTGTGGAAAACAGTGTGGTGAAACCTCAAAAAATTAAACCGAAGATTATCATATGTTCCAGCAATTCAACTTCTGGATATTTTCATGAAAGAACTGGAAGTAGGGACTCAACCAGGTATTGTACATAAATATACAATGTACAATGTAGCAGCATTATTCACAATAGCCAAATAGAAACAACTGAATGTCCGTTAATAGAGAAATGGTTAAACGAAAGATGGTATATACATACAATGGAATATTATTCAGCCCTGAAAATGACTGAAATTCAGAAACATACCACAACATGGATGGACCTTGGATCTCGCACTAAATGAAACATGTCAGACACAAAAGGACAAATAGTATATGATTCCACTTATATGAGGTACCTGGAATAGTCAGACTCATTGAGACAGAAAGCAGCATAGTGGTTACCTGGGGCTGTGGGAGAGGAGAGAATGGAGAGCTACTGTATTGTTGAGTTGGTAGGAGGTTTCAGTTTGGGATGATAAAAAAGTTCTGGAGATGGATGGTGGTGATGGTTGCACAATTATGTGAATGTGCTCAATAACACTTAAAAATGGTTAAAATGGTAAATTTTATCTAAGTATATTTTACCACAATAATAAAAAATGCTCTAATACTGCCTCTTTCCCTTTTTTATTGAGTAATTGACATATATGATTATATTAGTTTCAGGTGTACAACATAATGGTTTGATATTTGTAAATATTGCAAAATGATACATCTAGTTAACATCTGTCATTGTATATAGTTACAGAGTTCTGGTGATGAGAACTTTTGAATTTGCAATTTAGTATTTTTTTTTGAACATGCAATAGAGTATTATTAACTATAATCACCATTCTAGACATTATATCCTCAGGATTTATTTATAACTAGAAGTTTGTACCTTTTGACCCCCTTCACCCATTTTGCTCACCCAGCACTCCCTGCCCCTAGGAACCACAAATTTTTTCTCTATAGCTCTGAGTTTAGTTATTTTTCTTTTTCAGATCACACATGTAAGTGAGATCATGTGGTATTTGTCTTTCTTTGTCTGACTTATTTCAAATAGCATAATGCCCTCGAACTCTTTTCATGTTATACAAATGGCAAGATTTCTTTCTTTCTTATGGCCAAATTTTGTGTGTGTGTGTGTGCGGGCGCATGTGTGCATAATTATGTATCATTATATTATATATATACCACATTTTCTTTATCCATTCATCCATCAACAGACACTTAGGTTGTTTCATCTTGGCTACTGTGGATAAAGCTGCTATGAACATGGGGTGCTTATATTTTTTCAAATTAGTTTTTTTCATTTTCTTCAGATAAATACCCAGAAGTGGATTTGCTGGTAGTTCTGTTTTTAATTTTTTTGAGGAGCTTCCATGCTATTTTCCATAGTGGTTGCCTCAATTTACATTCCCACCAACAGTGCCCCAAGGGTTCCCTTTTCTCCACATCCTCTCCAACACTTGTTATTTCTTTGTCTTTTGGTAATCACCATTCTAACAGGTGTGAAAGTGATATCTTATTATGGTTCTGATTTGCATTTCCGTGATGATTAGTGATGTTGAGCATCTTTTCATGTGTCTGGCGGCCATTTGTATGTCTTCTTTGGAAAAATGTCTGTTGAGATCCTCTCATTTTTTAAATTGGATTGGTATTTTGCTATTGCGTTGTATGAATTCTTTATATATTTTGGATATTAACTCCCCTCACCAAATATATGACTTGCAAATATTTCCTCCCATTCATTGTGTTACCTTTTTATTTTGCTGGTGGTTTGCTTTGCTTTGCAGAAGCTTTTTAATTTGATGTAGTTCCACTTGTTTATTTTTGCTTTTGTTGTCTTAGTTTTCAATCCAAAAAATCCTCACCAAGATTCATGTCAAAGATCTTACTACCTATGTTTTCTTCTAGCAGCTTTATGGTTTCAGGTTCTTCTATTCAAGTCTTTAGTCAATTTTTAGTTAATTTTGTATATGGTGTAAGAAAGTGGTCCAGTTTCATTTTTTTTGCATGTGGTTGTCCAGTTTATTGAAGAGACTGTCATTTATTTATTGAATACCATTTTTTGAAGAGACTGTCCTTTCCCCAATGTATATTTTTGGCTCCTTTGTTGTAAATTAAATGACCATAGGTGCATTGGTTATTTCTGAGCTCTCTATTCTGTTCCATTGATCTTTGTGCCTGTTCTTATGCCCAAACCATACACTTGGACTGTTATAGCTTGGTAATGTAGTTTGAAATCAGGAAGCATGATGCTTCCAGCTTTGCTCTTTCTCAAGATTGCCTTGGTTATTTGGGGTCTTTTATGGTTCCATACACATTTTAGGATTGTTTGTTCTAAATCTGTGAAAAATGCCATTGGAATCTTGATAGGGGTTACATTGAATCTGTAGTTTGCTTTGGGTAATATGGACATTTTAATAATGTTAATTCCTCCAATGCATGAATGTGGGATATCTTTCTATTTACTTGTGTCTTTTTCACTTTCTTTCATCAGTATATAGGTCTTTCCCTTTCTCAAATTTATTCCTAGGTATTTTATTCTTTTTGATGCAATTGTAAATGAAATTGATTTTTCTGGTAGTTCATTATTAATGTTTAGAGATGCAATATTATACTATATGTTAATAACTAGAATTTAAATAAAAATTTGAAAAAAATTGAAATTAAAAAAAGAGTGAACCATAATGTAAACTATGGACTTTAGCAATAATGATAAGGCAGTGTAGGTTTATTGATGTACCACTCTGGGGCAGGATGTCAATAGTGGGGGAGGCTATGCATGTGTTGGAGCAGAAGATACATGAAAACTCTATACTTTCCATTCAATTTTGGTGTGAACTTAAAACTGCTCTAAAAAATAGTCTATTTTTAAAAAATTCAAAAATAAAAAAAAATTAAAAAACCAAAATGCAATAGATCTCTGTATGTTGACTTTATATCCTGCAACTTTACGGAATCCATTAATTCTACCAGGTTTTTGGTGCAGCCTTTAGGGTTTCCTAGTGTAAAATGTCATCTGCAAATAGTGACAATTTTACTTTTTCGTTTTTAATTTGGATGCCTTTTATTTTTCTTGCCTAATTGTTCTGGCAAGGATTTCCAATGCTATGTTGAATAAAGTGGTGAGAGCAGGTACCCTTTCTTGTTTCTGATCTTAGAGGAAAAGCTTTCAGCCTTTCACCATTGATCATTGGTGTTAGCTGCAGGCTTGTCATATTGGCCTTTATTATGTTGAGGTTTGTTTCCTTTAACCCCACTTCATTGAGAGTTTTTATCACAAATGGATTTTGAATTTTGTGAAATGTTTTTTCTGCCTCTATTGAAATGGTTATATGGTTTTTATCCTTTATTTTGTTAATGTGGTAAATTCCACTTGATTATGTTGTGTGATCCTTTCAATGTACTGTTGAATTTGATTTACTAATATTTTGTTGAGATTTTTGCATCTGTGTTCATCAGGGATATTGGCCTATAATTTTTTTTCTTGTGGTGTCTTTGGTTTTGGGGTGTGTATATCTATCTATATATCTACTTAATGTTTTCTAGAGACTTTTGATGAGATGTGGCAAAAAAAATGAACTTGGACTTCTGATTTTCTTAGGTTTGATGGCTTGACATTTACTTTGTGTATTAACATAGAATTTTACCTGCAGTGTAAAACAAGGAAAAGAGAACCTCTGAAAGAAGTATAAATATTAAAGGTAGAGTTCTCATAAGCTGAACTTCTTGTTTCCTAAAATTTCAAAGATTTTGAGGATTTGAAGAGAAAGAACTTGATTTTGTCTTTGCTCTATAAATATAATTTATATTTATGTTGTTTATCATGTTTGTTTTTTGTTTAGGTAAAATACTTATTTTCTGATAAAACAGGAACCCTCACTTGCAATATTATGACATTTAAGAAGTGTACCATTGCAGGTATAATTTATGGGTAAGTGTTCTTATTGCCATATTCTGTTGAAAATTCTTGTTTTTATCTTAAGAAATTAATTAGCCTTTATTTACTTCAAAACTTATATGAATTTCTAATAACATACCTATATCTGAATGAAATTAAAACTTAATGTGACTTAAATGGAAATTTGCAGTTGTTAAAAAATATGGTCTATATCTGCTTTTATATGTGGTTAGAATTGCTAAAGCATTTTATATCTATAGTCTTAAAACCATTATATTTCCTCCCTTATTTTCCCTCAGAAATCAGTCAGACAGAAGTGATATCGATTTAGAAAAATTAAGGTAACTAAACAACATTCTTTTCTACTTTGCCCATGTTCCTTTACCCCCACGATGGACTTCTTATCAGTACTGGAGTCCTGATATATGATAACACAGCTGTCCCTTGTCCAGACCTCCAAAGGCAGTTCCCAGAAATCTCCTCTGGATAGATCTTTCTCATGTGATAGTCAAAGAACCCAGAAACCAGGCTTTGATTTGTTGCTTTTATTATTACTCTGTCTTAAATTCTGTATAACTACATGGGATTCAACACAAATTTTGGCATTTTCTAATGCCATTTTGCAACTTGAGGCCTGAGAGGATTATAATCTGACAGCACTTTAAATATTTACTATACAGTTTACCCTTGAACAACACAGCAGCTAGGGACGCCGACCCTCCCCACGCGGCTGGAAATCCATGTATAGCTTTTAACTCCCCAATTAACTACTAAGAGCCTACTACTGTTGGACCAGAAGCCTTACCGATAATATAAACAGTTCATTAACACATATTTTGTATATGTGTTATATACTGTGCTCTGACAATAAAGCTAGAGAAAAGAAAATGCTATTAAGAAAATTACAAGGAAGACAAAATGCATTTACTGTACAAGAAAAATCTGTGTATCAGTGGACCTGCACAGCTGATACTCACGCCGTTCAAGGGTCAGCGGTAACTCAACAGACTTTATAGTGTAACTTACTGAAAACAGAACAAGGAGCTGTGTGTTCACTGGAGGGCCATTTGATTGTTGAACTGGCACCATCAGGAATTTTGGTTACAGTGAATCTTCTCCGTTCTTCCTCAGTCTGTCACCCTCTGTCATCTCCGAGTGCTGCGAATTTAATGACCCCGAATTATTGCAGAACTTTGAAAATGGCCACGTAAGTCTGCTATTTTCACACAAAGTCAGCAGGGGTAATGTAACATAACTTTAAAACGTACGTATGGTTTATTAAAAGGTATAATTTTCTGAGCCAGGAAACAGTCTTGAATTTTCTTTTGATGTTAGTAAACAGTGGATTTCATACTGATATTAGGAGGGGTGTGCTAAACTTGTTAGTGCGAATGAATCCAAATATTAAAAAAGAACATTTTACTGTGTAGCAATCTATGTAAGAAAATCTCTAAACGCTTCTAAGCTATTTGGTTCTATTGCATGTTACCTATAACTTCACTTACCAGTTTTAAGATACTGGTCTACTTGATTAGAAATCTTGATCTTCTCAAAAATAAAAGTGATCTTTTAAAGCATGAAGCTGTACATGCCCTTCCTTTACTTAAAAACCTTCAGAGAACTGCCCTCCCTTAAGATAAAATCCTAATTCATTACTGTGACTTTCTCTCCAACCTCATTCTGTGTCCTTGTTCCCCTTGCTCAAGATGCTGGAGTTACACTTGTCTTGAAGTTCACAAACCTATGCATCTCTCACCTGACCCGGGGCCTTTGGGAGTGCTAGTCCCTTTGCCTGTATGTACCACAGTCACATGTCAATGAACACAGCTAACTCACTTTTCCATGTAGGTCTTAATTTGAATATTATCTCCTCGATGTATGCCCCCCCGCCCGATCACCTCCCTAAAATAGGCCCCTCTTTTCTCTGTGACAGTCCCTATTTGTTTCCTCCAGCTTTGAGAAAGCCTGTTTCCCCAGTGATAATAGATGTTCCAAGAGAGCAGAGTCCTCTTCTTCCCGGAGTCTCCCCATGCCCGCACTGTCTCTGCCTTGGTGGTCACTCTACGAAGACATTCTGAGTGCACCATATGGTTTTTAGTCAGTGCCCGACTCTCTGTACTTGAGGTGAAGCCACAGTTGATACAAATCGCGGACTATATATGACTCTTACGTCACTGGTGTTGGAAGAGACTCACTAGCTCTGTGCCTTTTTTATAGCCCACGAAAAATTATATAACGGAATTTCTTACCCTATTATGCGTGTGCCACACTGTTGTTCCCGAGAGAGATGGAAAAAATATAATCTACCAGGCTTCCTCCCCAGGTAGGTGCTGTGGGCTCCTAGAACACCTGGTAGGTGATGAGCCCTGAGAAGAGGTGCTGCTGCCACGGACCCCTGGATTGCTCCTTCCCCGGGGTTCTCACAGGTCACGGGTATTCATGGTACGGTGCAGGTGTGAGCGGCTCTGCAGCTCTGGGGCTCTGGCTCCCTTCACCCCCAAAGACTGCCATAAGGAGACTGGTGGGGAGGGCTCTCTGAGCTGGAGTCAATGGAACATGTACTTATAACCAGGAACAAGGCAGGAGTCTGATGGAGGCATTGCAACATGTCATGGAAGTCCTATTAATGGCTTGTAGAACAAAACCATAATGAGCACTAAGAAAGAAATATATCCTAGCCCCATTGAAAGAGGCCTATTTAACCAAATTTCCTCTTCTACGAATGCCTTCTGGTACCTAAGTAAGTGCATTTGGATCCCAAAAAGCCAAGTTTAAAAAAGAAATCATGGTATTTTAGTGCTGGAGAATGGAAATCTGTTTTAAATTAAATTCGGTATTAATATATTTGCACAATCTCCATTAATACAGACTTTTCATTGACAGATGAAGCAGCTTTAGTGAAAGGAGTGAAGAAGCTTGGCTTTGTTTTTACTACAAGAACGCCAACCACTGTCACCGTAGAAGCTGTGAGTAGTGTCTTACGTACTTTCTCACAGTTTACACGCCCTTCCAGAGAGACACAAGTTGTGTAGTTGAGCAGAGGCGCTCTGGAATCACAGTGCTTGGGGTCCCCGCTGGACTCACACCTTCCCAGCCATTGTTCTTAGGCACGTTCCTTAACTTCTGTGTTGGCCCTGGTCTTCTTATCATGCATGTCATAGGGTTTTTGTGAGGATTAAATGAGTTAATATATGTAAAGTTATTGGAATTAGTGCTTGGAGCAGATAGAGTGCTCAGTAAAAGAGAGCCATTTAAAAACGTTGGGAGCATCAGATCTTCAAGAAATGTACTATTTTTTATGAAAAATTAAAATTTTTCAAACTATTTTTTGGTGAGTTCTCTTGTTATGTTGATACAAATCAACATTATATGTAATATATATTATGTATATATTTTTCTTGTTTTGTCTTGATGACCACTTACCACAAGCCTTTGATATTATGGGGGAATAACTGAAGCAAGGTGAAGATTTTTTTCTAGTAATAATGCGGTGGTTAGGGATGTCTACTAGACATTCAGTCCTTAGCAGAATGGACTGATTGATTCATCTTTATATCTGTAGTACATGCCACATGGACAACTCTCAAATTATTTGAAATTCTATATTGCCTTATTGGTGAATTGATCATGGCTATAGGAAGTCAAGAGGCTGCAACTGGAAAAATTTAGAAAAGAATGCAGGTTTTATTGACATAGAATTTTATAGCATGTCATCTCTTTCCATGTTGACCTCTTCAAATTATCTAAGGACTAAGGGTTTTGTCTGATCTGTGCGTTTTTATGAAAAGACATTTGTTTTCCCATTTTGGTCTGTTGTCTCGCTTACTCCATATACCTTGGCAACATGGGGGTGTTCATGAAATGTTTCTTGTAGTGCTGATTTTATATTGCAAAGAGGTTGTTTTCGTCTTAAATCTGCACTATGAGAAGTACTTTTGCCAATAGTCCCCAGTTTGCAAACAATGTTCTTGCCAGAAGAGGGCACCATCATTTCATCAGGTTTGCAAGGACATTTCTATTTTAAAAAAGATGTGTAGTTGTAGGGTAGGTAAAACATGTTTCTGATTGGAAGAGTGAGCTATTTTACAGGATGAGTACTTTTTTTTCCTCGGGTAAGAAGATGTTGTCTTATCTTCCTGTAGATGGGAGAAAACTTAACGTTTGAAATTCTTAATATCCTGGAGTTTTCTAGGTAAGATACTTTTCATTCTGTTCATGTATCTCCCAGGGCTCCTTCTGTGACTCTTCAGTTGAGATTTGTTAATGCAAATCAAAACTTTAATTTAGAATCATGAAATTCTAGTTAGCTTCCATCCACTCTTTAATCTGAGCCTGGTGTTCACTTCTTTCAGCATCATTAGGCCAAATCCATTTTTGTAGCTGAGAAGGTCTCCCACACCTCTCCTTCCTAACACTTGTCAGAGTCAGACTTGAGGTTTACATCTGGGTTACTACTTACTGACTGTGTTGCCAACTCGACTCTCAGTTCCAGGAGGGCAGGAGTCACCTTCTGTGAGAATCTGGTATCCAGTAAGTGCTAATAAATATTTGATGAATGGATGAATATTGAACATTATTTTTCCAAATAAACCCAAAACTATTTCTTTAAAAAGAGATAATGAAGTAATTCCTTTTTTCCCCCCAAAGGAAACAATGTGCGTCCAAATCCTTCTGTCCCCGTAGACTTCAAAGGGCCTCCTGTTCCAGCTGCTGTGGCCTGATCCCCAAAGCCTACTGTAAGGATATTGGTGATGGTTTTATTTTCACTGCCCTGTTTTGACGACTCACAAAGTCCCATCTCTTAGACCATCTGAGAGCTTCTTATGTAGAATCTGAAAAATTAGAAAAGGAGGGAGGAGTTAAGATGGCGGAGGAGTAGGAGACCCCTTTTTCAGCCGGTCCCCCGAGTCGAGCTGGATAGGTACCAGACCAGCCTAAACAACCACAGAACCAGCCTGAGATGCAGGTAGATGCATCTGGATCTCTACAAATGAACATCTCCAGCGCTGAGTATTGAGGTACGAAGCGGGGAGCCATGAAACCGTGCACAGATATCGGAAGATAAACGGAAGGGGGAGGGAGCCGCCGCGTTCGGGCACTGGGAAGTGGTAGCCACCTGCACGGGGGAGCGGGTGGACTCGCGGTCGGCACCCGCAAAACAGCAGACTGAGACCGGGAGCTCCAGGAGCGCGAGCGGGGCGGCTGGTGGCATTAGAAACACAAAGGACAGAGACGCATCGGCCCTGGAAGAGAGGGCTGGGATGCCGGGTGTGGGGCGCACATACCGGGACGCTGCAGGGTTGAGCAGCACCAACAGTAACAGAGTTAAAGTGGCCAGAGCATTAGTAGAGAACGGGCCGCAATCCCTCTGTTCCGTGACAGAGGCTGAAATTCAGCCGCTGCTGCTCTGACTCTCAGAAGAGGCACAGCAAACCGCCAGGGAAAGCAGCCAGAGAACAAAAGCCTGGAAATACCGGCTCAGAGAGTGCCCATCCCCATCCCCCCTCGCAGGGGACACGGAGACTCTACCCAAACAGGGTTGCCTGAGTATCGGCGCGGGAGGCCCCTCCCCCAGAACACAGAAGGCAGGCTGAAAAATCAAGAAGCCCACAACCGGGGGCGCCTGGGTGGCACAGTCATTGAGCGCCTGTCTTCGGCTTAGGGCGTGATCCCGGCGTTCCGGAAAGGAGTCCCTCATCAGGCTCCTCCGCTGGGAGCCTGCTTCTTCCTCTCCCACTCCCCTGCTTCTGTTCCCTCTCTCGCTGGTTGGCTGCCACATAAATAAATAAATAAAATCTTTAAAGAAGAAGCCCACATCCCTAAGATCCCTATAATACAAGGGGCATGGCCTGGGACCCAGTCAATAATTTGGGCTCTGGACAATCCCGCAACCTCTCCTCATCAGAATGACAAGAAGGAGAAGCCCCCCCTAGCAAAGAAAAGACAGTGAGTCTGTGGCCTCTGCCACAGAAATAATGGATATGGATGTAACCAAAGTATCAGAAATGGAATTCAGAGTAACGATGGTCAAAATGATGAGTAGAATTGAAAAAACTATTAACGAAAAGGTTACTGAGAATATAGAATCCCTAAGGACAGAAATGAGAGCAAATCTGACAGAAATTAAAAATTCTATGAGCCAAATGCAGGCAAAACTAGAGGCTCTGACGGCCGGGGTCACCAAAGCAGAGGAACGGGTTAGTGAATTGGAGGATGGGTTAATAGAGGAAAAAACGAAAATAGAAGCTGGTCTTAAAAAAATCCACACCCACGAATGTAGCTTACGGGAGATTACTGACTCAATGAAATGATCCAATGTCAGAATCATCGGCATCCCCGAGGGGGTGGAGAAAAACAGAGGTCTAGAAGAGATATTTGAACAAATTGTAGCTGAAAACATCCCTAATCTAGCGAGGGAAACAAAAATTCGTGTCCAAGAGGCAGAGAGGACCCTCCCAAGCTCAACCACGACAAACCTATGCCACGTCACGTCATAGTGCATTCGCAAATATTAGATCCAAGGATACAGTATTGAAAGCGGCCAGGGCAAAGAAATTTCTCACGTACCAAGGCAAAGGCATCAGAATTACGTCAGACCTGTTTACACAGACCTGGAATGAGAGAAAGGGTTGGGGGGGCATTTTTAAAGCTCTTTCAGAGAAAAACATGCAGCCAAGGATCCTTTATCCAGCAAGGCTGTCATTCAGAATTGATGGAGAAATAAAGACATTCCAGAATCGCCAGTCACTAACCAATTTTGTAACCACGAAACCAGCCCTACAGGAGATATTAAGGGGGGTTCTATAAAGGTAAAAAGGCCCCAAGAGTGATACAGAACAGAAAGTCACAACCGCTACAAACAAAGACTTTACTGGCAACATGGCATCATTAAAACCATATCTCTCAATAATCAGTCTCAATATAAATGGCCTAAATGCTCCCATAAAATGACACAGGGTTGCAGATTGGATAAAAAGAAATGACCCATCCATTTGCTGTCTACAAGAGACTCATTTCGAACCCAAAGATGCATTCAGACTGAGAGTAAGGGAATGGAGTACCATCTTTCACACAAATGGACCTCAAAAGAAAGCTGGGGTAGCAATTCTCATATCAGATAGATTGGATTTTAAATTAGAGACTATAGTTAGAGATGCAGAAGGACACTATATTATTCTTAAGGGAAGTATTCAACAAGTGGATATGACAATTATAAATATATATGCCCCCAACAGGGGAGCAGCAAGATACACAAGCCAACTCTTAACCAGAATAAAAAGACATATAGATAAAAATACATTAATAGTAGGGGACCTCAATACTCCACTATCAGAAATAGACAGAACACCCTGGCAAAAACTAAGCAAAGAATCAAAGGCTTTGAATGCCATACTCGACGAGTTGGACCTCATAGATATATATAGAACACTACACCCCAGAACCAAAGAATACTCATTCTATTCTAATGCCCATGGAACATTCTCAAGAATAGACCATGTTCTGGGACACAAAACAGGTTTCAACCGATACCAAAAGATTGAAATTATCCCCTGCATATTCTCAGACCACAATGCTCTGAAATTGGAACTCAACCACAAGGAAAAATTTGGAAGAAACTAAACACTTGGAGACTAAGAACCATCCTGCTCAGGAATGACTCGATAAACCAGGAAATCAAAAATCAACTTAAACAATTTATGGAGACCAACGAGAATGAAAACACAACGGCCCAAAACCTATGGGATACTGCAAAGGCAGTCCTAAGGGGGAAATACATAGCCATCCAAGCCTCACTCAAAAGAATAGAAAAATCTAAAATGCAGTTTTTATATTCTCACCTCAAGAAGCTAGAACAGCAACAGAGGGACAGGCCTAATCCACTCACGAGGAAGCAGTTGATCAAGATGAGAGCAGAAATCAATGAATTAGAAACCAGAAGCACAGTAGAGCGGATCAACAGAACTAGAAGCTGGTTCTTTGAGAGAATCAATAAAATTGACAGATCACTGGCAAGACTTATCCAAAAGAAAAGAAAAAGGACCCAAATTATTAAAATTATGAATGAAAAAGGAGAGGTCATGACCAACACCAATGAAATTGGAAGGATTATTAGAAACTATTATCAACAGCTATATGCCAATAAATTAAGCAATCTGGACGAGATGGAGGCCTTCCTGGAAACCTATAAACAACCAAGACTGAAACAGGAAGAAATTGATTTCTTCAACAGTCCAATTAATTATGAAGAGATTGAGTCAGTGATAAACAATGTTCCAAATAACAAAACTCCAGGCCCGGACTTTTTTCCTGGGGAATTCTACCAAACATTCAAAGAAGAAATAATACCTATTCTCCTAAAGCTATTTCAAAAAATAGAAACAGAAGGAAAGCTACCAAACTCATTCTATGAGGCCAATATTACCTTGATCCCCAAACCAGGCAAAGACCCCATCAAAAAGGAGAATTACAGACCGATTTCCCTAATGAATATGGACGCCAAAATCCTCAACAAGATCCTGGCTAATAGAATCCAACAGTACATTAAAAGGATTATCCATCATGACCAAGTGGGATTCATACCTGTGATGCAAGCGTGGTTCAACATTCGCAAATCGATCAGCGTGATACATCATATCAACAAGAAAAGATTCGTATGATCCTCATATGAACCATATGATCCTCTAAATTGATGCCGAAAAAGCATTTGACAAAATACAGCATCCTTTTCTGATTAAAACCCTTCAGAGTGTAGGAATAGAGGGTACATTTCTCAAGCTCATAAAAGCCATCTAGGAAAAGCCTACAGCAAATATTATTCTCAATGGGGAAAAGCTGGAAGTCTTTCCCTTAAGATCAGGAACACAACAAGGATGCCCACTCTCGCCACTATTATTCAACATAGTACTAGAAGTCCTTGCAACAGCAATCAGACAACAAGAAGGGATCAAAGGTATCCAAATTGGCAGAGAAGAAGTCAAAATGTCTTTCTTCACAGATGACATGATACTCTATATGAAAAACCCAGAAGAATCCACTCCCAAACTATTAGAAGTTATAGAGCAATTCAGTAATGTGGCGGGATACAAAATCAATACTCAGAAATCAGTTGCATTTCTATACATGAATGAGACTGAAGAAAGAGAAATTAGGGACTCCATCCCATTTACAATAGCACCAAAAACCATACGTTACCTTGGAATTAACTTAACCAGAGACGTAAAGGACCTATATTCTAGAAACTATAAATCACTCTTGAAAGACATTGAGGAGACATAAAAAGATGGAAAAATATTCCATGCTCATGGATCAGAAGAATTAACATAGTTAAAATGTCCATGCTACCCAGAGCAATCTACACTTTCAATGCTATCCCGATCAAAATACCGAGGACATTTTTCAAAGAACTGGAACAAATAGTCCTTAAATTTGTATGGAACCAGAAAAGGCCCCGAATCTCTAAGGAACTGTTGAAAAGGAAAAACAAAGCTGGGGGCATCACAATGCCGGATTTCAAGCTGTACTACAAAGCTGTGATCACAAAGACAGCATGGTACTAGCCCAAAAACAGACACATAGACCAATGGAACAGAATAGAGAGCCCAGAAATGGACCCTCGGCTCTTTGGGCAACTAATATTTGATAAAGCAGGAAAAAACATCCAGTGGAAAAAAGACAGTCTCTTCAATAAATGGTGCTGGGAAAATTGGACAGCTACATGCAAAAGAATGAAACTTGACCACTCTCTCACACCATACACAAAAATAAACTCCAAATGGATGAAAGACCTCAATGTGAGACTGGAATCCATCAAAATTCTGGAGGAGAACATAGGCAGCAACCTCTATGACATCAGCCAAAGCAACCTTTTTCATGACACATCCCCAAAGGCAAAAGAAACAAAAGATAAAATGAACTTGTGGGACTTCATCAAGATAAAAAGCTTCTGCACAGCCAAGGAAACAGTCAAAAAAACTAAGAGGAAGCCCACGGAATGGGAGAAGATATTTGCAAATGACACTACAGATAAAGGATTGGTATCCAAGATCTACAAAGAACTTCTCAAACTCAATACACGAGAAACAAACAAACAAATCAAAAAATGGGCAGAAGATATGAACAGACACTTTTCCAATGAAGACATACAAATGGCTAACAGACACATGAAAAAATGTTCAAAATCATTAGCCATCAAGGAAATTCAAATCAAAACCACACTGAGATACCACCTTACGCCAGTTAGAATGGCAAAAATAGACAAGGCAAGAAACAACAATTGTTGGAGAGGATGCGGAGAAAGGGGATCCCTCCTACATTGTTGGTGGGAATGCAAGTTGGTACAGCCACTCTGGAAAACAGTGTGGAGGTCCCTTAAAAAGTTAAAACTTGAGCTACCCTATGACCCAGCCATTGCACTACTGGGTATTTACCCCAAAGATACAGACGTAGTGAAGAGAAGGGCCATATGCACCCCAATGTTCATAGCAGCATTGTCCACAATAGCTAAATCGTGGAAGGAGCTGAGATGCCCTTCAACAGATGACTGGATTAAGAAGTTGTGGTCCATATATACAATGGAATATTACTCAGCTATCAGAAAGAACGAATTCTGAACATTTGCTGCAACATGGACGGCACTGGAGGAGATAATGCTAAGTGAAATAAGTCAAGCAGAGAAAGACAACTATCATATAATTTCTCTCATCTATGGAACATAAGAACTAGGATGATCGGTAGGGGAAGAAAGGCATAAAGAAAGGGGGGGTAATCAGAAGGGGGAATGAAGCATGAGAGACTATGGACTATGAGAAACAAACTGTGGTCCTCAGAGGGGAGGAGGGGTAGGGGAATGGGATAGACCGGTGGTGGGTAGTAAGGAGGGCACATATTGCATGGTGCACTGGGTGTTATACACAACTAATGAATCATTGAGCTTTACATCGCAAACCAGGGATGTACTGTATGGTGACTAACATAATATAATAAAAAATCATTAATTAAAAAAAAAGAAAAATTAGAAAAGGAAATGCTAGAAAATTTAGAAAACGAAAAATTCGTTCTTTTCAAAGCCAGATCATTTTTTAAATCATATTTTTTTAAAGCCTTTTTGGCCAATGACATCTTTTTTTAAAAAAAGCTTTGAACCTCAGTAAAGTTATTGTCAACTTTTCTCTCGGGGAAAGCTTTTTCTAATAACTTTTTTTATAAGAATATGTATCTTAATGTTCATTGTAGCTTTCCCCTCACTTAATATCTGATTACCACTACTACTGGAGCACTCGCTTCCTATCCTTAAAATAAGAGCTCCTAGCTAGGTGACACTTAAATGACTCAATTGCCTTTAGTAGTGTCCTAACAGCTAAGTAGTTAAAGCAATTGCTAGTCCCTATCCCTTTTGACAACTACTTTCTAGTTCAAGTGCTCAGGTGTAGGACTACTCCCTGGGACCCTCCTTTGACTGTACAACACATAGGGTTGTGAGATATGGCGGTCATCTTGAGAAGGTGCTGAGTTACAGGAAGTTTGTTTGGGTCTCTTAAAATGTGGTTATAGGCCATGGAGAGCCATCCAAGGGTTACGGTCGGGGAATAACAAGATGAGAAGGAAGGAAAAAAAAACAACCTATTTTGGCCAGTTTACTTTGGCAGTGTGTGGTATAAGGTGGAGAGGGAAGATCTTTAAGCCTATTTGGGCTGCCAAATCAGGAATAAAAAGCAGTGAGTTTAAGTTCTGCCTACCATCATAAAAAACAAGAGCAAATTCAAAAAAATCCAGAGGATGTTCAAACAGAACTATGCATAAAAATAACAAGCCAGCAGTTTAACATCTCTGTGCAGCAGAGTGGGGACAGGAAGGTCTAATTCACAGAGATGTGAGGACCAAAAAATACATGACCAGGGCTTCTTTCCTCTTTCCTCATCGGTTGTTAAGAGATTATATTATATATGCTACATGTATATATAATGTATGTCTTATATGTGTAATACATGGTAAATGTATGTTATATATGTATTACATAATACATGAATACAGTAATATTAATGTAAAGCAGTATATCAATATATAATGTATATTATATGTAATATAACATATAAGTAATATATATCATATATATATTTGTGCTGATAAATTTCCATGGAAGAAAAGGAGAGTAACTGAGAAATAATAGTAGTAAAAGGTGAACATTTGTATTAGAATCTCACTTTAAGGAGCACCTGGGTGGCTCAGTCGGTTAAGCATCTGACTTTAGCTCAGGTCATGATCCCAGGGTCCTGGAATTGAGCCCCACATCCGGCTCGCTGCTCTGTGGGGAGCCTGCTGCTTCCCCTGCTTGTGCTTTCTCTCTCTCTCTGTCAAATAAATAAATAAAATCTTTTTTAAAAATCTCAGTTTAAGAAAATCGGTAAAGAAAACAGAAACGGAGACTGGCAAGAAACATGTTGGCCTTTTCACTAATGGTCAGCTGAGGACTTTGAGAATTCTCCTAACTTTGATTGTGTGTGTGTGTGTGTGTGTGTGTGTGTTAGCACCATGTGCTGAGGAACATAGGAGCTAATAATACATTTCATATTGTTTTAGTAATAGAAAAAGGATGTCTGTAATTGTCCGAACTCCTACAGGAAATATCCGGCTCTACTGCAAAGGGGCTGTAAGTATAGGGATTCATTATTCATATTAACTCCTTCCCTCTGTTTCAACAACTTGTAGGAAGCCTTTTGCAACTTCACAGTATTTTAAAATGTGTTACTTTGTGTCTGCTGTTGCTATTGGTTGTTGATAGCATTATCCAAATCTGAAACAGAGTAGTCTGAAGCAAAGCTTCCCTAACAGTCAAGCCCTTTGAAATTTATGATGGTTTCACACCAGAGTGTTTATTAAGTTTTAATGTCAGTGAAAAATTTGTTGTCAGTCAGTGCTCTGCTGAGAACTAATGATCAGATCGTTGAGGCTAAGGGTTTATAGCAGGAATTTTGATCCCAGTTTCCATCCAAAGTGCTTAGTTTTGATGAATCTCAGAAAATGGCTTTACCTCTGTAAAATCTTTTTTTTTAAGCACTTAATGTATTTGTTCACAGCCATAGGCACTTAAAAGAAAAACAGCTTTATTCAGGTAAAAGTGACATAAAATAAACTGCACATATTTAAAATGTACATTTTGATAAGTTTTGACAGAAATCTGCTTTTTGTCACTATAGATTCATTTGCATTTACTAAATTTTATATAAAGTCAGATGGGATATATAGCTCTTTGGCTTCATTTACTCATAATTATTTTAAAATTCATTCATGTTTTAGCTCATAAAAATAGTTTATTTCTTCATATTGCTGAGTGGTATTCTATTGTATGGATATATCCATAACCTGTTAATGGACTTTTTGTTTGCAGTTTTGTCTACCACAAACAATGCTCCTATAAACATTTGCATACAAGTCCTTGTATGGGCATATATTTTCATTTCTTTTTGGTAAATATCTAGCAGTAAAATGGCTAGATCAATGGTAGGTGTATTTTAACTTTTTAAGAAACCACCGAACTGTGGTCACATTCCTACCAGCAATCGTCACCAACACTTGGCATGGTTAGTCTCTTTAATTTTAGCCATTCTTATAGGTGTGTATCTCATTGCGATTTTAATTTACATGTCCATGCATCACTAATGATAGTGAGCATCTTTTCATGTGCTTATTTGCCATCTGTGTTGGGGGTTCCCAAGACTACCCATATGTTTTTAGTGGGTCTCTAAAAGGAGTCATGATTATATGCATGACGAAGATGTATTATAGTAATGTAGCAAGGATACACGACAAGATTATAAGGGAAAAAGACACAGGCAGAGCCTGGAGGAATCCATGTGCAGCCTTCCCATGGGCGTCACACAGGGAAAGTTTATATCAGCTCAGAGAATTGAATACCAGCCAAGTCCCTTAGAGGCCAGCCAAGAGCCAACCTTGTAAGTAGGTCTTTCTAAGGATAGCTTTCTCTGACCTGTTATAGTAACTCTTTTCTGAGCAGCATCCACTTATTTTCTTTGGTGAAATGTCTGTTTAAATATTTGGCCCTGTTTTTATAACTGTTTGTGTTTCTTTGTGTTGAGTTTTGAGAGTTCTTTGTTAACTTTTGGATAAAAGTCCCTTATGAGATACATGATCTGTGAATATCTGTGGCCTATCTTTTCATTCTCTTAACAGTGTCTCTGAAGAACAGAAATTTCTAATTTTGTTGAAGTCCAGTTTAACAGTTTGTTCCTTTATGGATCATGCTTTTAGTGTCCTAGCTAACAAATCTTCGCCTAATTCAAGATCACAAAGATTTCCTCCTGTTTTCTCTTTCTTTTATAGTTTTAGGTTTTACATTTACTTCTGGGATCCATCTTGAGGGATTTTTGGATACGGTGTGAGACATTAATAGAAGTTCACTTTTTACATTAAATGAATATCTAATTTTCCAGCACCTGTTTATTTGTTCTTCACTGAATTGCCTTTGCACTTTTGTCAAAAATGAACTGTTCATATGTAATGTGGTCTATTTCTGGACTTTTTGTTTTCTCTCATTGTTCTGTTATCTTTATACCAATACCACAGTGTCTTGATTATATCACTTTATAATAAGTCTTAAAATCAGATATCATTGGGGCGCCTGGGTGGCACAGCGGTTAAGCTTCTGCCTTCGGCTCAGGGCGTGATCCCGGCGTTGTGGGATCGAGCCCCACATCAGGCTCCTCCGCTGTGAGCCTGCTTCTTCCTCTCCCACTCCCCCTGCTTGTGTTCCCTCTCTCGCTGGCTGTCTCTGTCTCTGTCGAATAAATAAATAAAATCTTTAAAAAAAAATCAGATATCATTAATTCTCCAACTTTGTTCTTTTTCAAAGTTGTTTTGAATGTTCTGGAAACTTTGCATTTCCATATGAGTTTTACACTTTTTTTGTAGATGCTTTTTTATCATATTAAGGACATTTCTTCCCATTCCTAGTTTGCTGAGATTTTAAAAAATCAGTAATGGATGTTAAATTTTGTCAAATAGTTTTCTTGCCTTGATTGAGATACTAATATGATTTTTTGGTAGCCTGTTAATATGGTAAATTACATTGAATTGGTTTTTTAATGTTAAACATATTCCTGAGATAAGCCCCATTTAGTTATGATATATTATACTTTTAATGTATAGTTGGATTCACTTTCCTAAAGTTTTATTTAGAATTTTTGCATCTACTTTCAAAAGGGATAGTGATTTTTAATTTTCTTTTCTTGTAATGTCTTTGATTTTTAATGCTGACCCTGTAAAATTATCAGGGAGTACTCTTTCCTTTTCAGTTTTCCGGAAAAGTGTGTGTAGAATTGATATTGTTTGTTCTTTAAATGTTTGCTAGAATTTACCAGAAAGTCATCTTGACCTGAGGGTAGGCTAGCTAGACAGTTATTGGTTTTATTTATTTATTTTTTCAGTTATTGGTTTTATTGCTCTTCCTGAAGAAACTGTTTTCAGATTTGATTTTTCTTGAATGTTTCTGTTTTCTGTTCATTATTTCTACTCTTTATTATTCCCATTCTTTTGCCCACTTGTGGTTTGATTTGCACTTCTTTTTCTAGCTTCTTAAGGCAGAACTTCATTTGAGACCTTTCTTTTTTAAAAAATGTTTAGTGCTATAAATATCCTCCAAATCATTGCTTTAGCAGCATGTCACAAATATCAATGTTCTGCATTTTCATCTTCATTCAGTTCAAAATATTCTAATCTAAGTTTTCTTTTGATTTCCTCTTTGACTCATGGGTTATTTTGAAGTGGGTTGTTTAAAAATATTTAGGAATTTTGCAGAAATATTCCTTTAATTGATTTATAACATAATTCCATATTATTAGAGAACATAATTTATATGACTTGAATCCTTTTAATTTTATTGAGAGTTGTTTTATGGCTCACATTGTGACTTATCTAATGTTAAATGTTTTGCATGCACCTAAAAAACCCAAGTATTCTGCTGTTTTCTGGCAAAGTAGTTTATAACTATCAGTTAAGTCAAATTGATTGATAGTGTTCTTCGAATCTTCTATATCCCTCATGATTTTTTGTCTACTTGTTCTTTCAATTATTGAGAGGGGGCTATTGAAATCCCTGACTGTCACTGTGGATTTGTGATTTTCATCTTGAAGTTCTGTTGGTTTTTACTTCATTGCATTTCCTTCTATTAGTTTTAGCTTTATTTTGAAACTACGTTATTGGATGCATAAACATTCAGAATTGCTAATTACTCTTGATGAATCAACCCTTCTGTCATTCCAAAATGATTTTCCTTATCCCTGGCCATTTTCTTTACTCTGCAGTCTCTATTGTCTGGTTATAATATTGCCATTCCAGGCTACTTTTGATTAGTTTTGGGTAGGGTATATCTTTTTCTTCCTTTTTAACCCATTTGTGTCTTTATATGTGAAGTGTGATTCTTCTAGGAGCATGTAGTTGGTTCATGTGTTTTGTATCCATCCTGGAAATCTCTGCCTTTTAACTGGATGTTTAGACCATTTACACATGTGCTTATTGATACAGCTAGGTTGAAATACATCGTCCTGCAATTTATTTTTTATTTATCCCAGTTCTTTTTTCCTTTATTTCAAGAATTACTTGAGTATTTTTTAATTCCAATTTCTTTCCTTTTTAAAAAAATTTTCATGGTTGTTTAAGGTCTTATAGTAGGCATCTTCAATTTATTACTTTCTGTTTTCAAGTGATAATATGCTATCTCATGGGTAGTAAAAGAATTACAATTCTGAACTTCTGTCTCTCTCCTCCCAATCTTTGTGCTTTTGTCAGACATTTTAATTTTACAATGTTACAAATTTCACACAACATTGTTTAGTTTGTTCAAGCAATTATCCCCTTTAAATAAAATATATAACAAGAAAAATACTGTATAAATATCCATATCCATATATATTTGTACACACACACACACACACACACACACACACACACAGACTCATGTCATTACAATTTTCAGTGCTCTTCAGACTCATATTTCCATTCGCTATAATCTCCTTCTGTCAGATGGATTCCCTTTACCATATCTTATAGGATGGATCTGTTGGCGATAAGTTTTTTCAGACTGTTTGTGTCTGAAAAGAATTTTATTTCCTCTCACCTTCATTTTGAAATAAATTTTTGCTGAATATAGGATTCTAGGCTGACAATTAAAAAAAAATTTTTTTTCAGCTTGTGCTTCACTGGCTTATCACTTGCATGGTCTCAGTGAGAAATCTGTTATCTTTGTTCCTCTGTATGTAATGTATCCTTTTTTGGAATTGTGCCTTCCCGGGGGCTGCTGGAGTTCCTTCACATCTATTAGATAGAACATTAAAATTATAATGTGTAATGCAACATTTAGAGTTTGGATTGTCAGGCTTAGGTAAGATGTTGGTCACAAGAACTTTTTTTTTTTTTTAATAGGATACAGTGATTTATGAGAGACTTTCAGAAAATTCTCGCTTTAAGAAGGAGACATTAAGCCATCTGGAATATTTTGCCAAAGAAGGTAAGTGAAAATTGTTCGGAATCTTGTTTCTTTTTGAAATGCTATTCTTAAATTTTGAAATTATAACCTGAGTGCATGTCACCGATGCTTGGCCTATAGGTGGGCATAGGGAGCTCATACCCATTGTGACTTTGTAAGGCCTCTGTTTGCTTAAAATTAAATGTTTCCTCAAACACACCCTGTTAAGATATTATTTTTCCTTTCTTCCCCTCTCCACCAGCAAACATTGAAATGTATGTTTTTACTGTGCAGTTCTTCCTTTATTCCAAAAGCAGTGTCTTCAAAGACATCCATTATCTGTTTCTATTTGTTGTACTAGGAACTTGGCCCATAATAGAAAAAAAGAGAGGCTTTTCCAGTATGTGTTGTATATTTTGAAGTGAATTACTTTGTGCCTATAACTCAGAAACCTGACATAGTTGATGTTTTCTTGCCATTCTCTTCTTATCCTTCTGATTTTGACTTGCCATCCATCTCAAGAAATATAATTCCATGAGTGAGTTTTGAATAAGAACAGCACTCACTGAAAGCTTTATAGAAATTTTGAAAAAATCAAGGTGTAATATCATGTAAAAGTAAAGCTAATAATACCCGGAAGCAGTATCCCACTTCGTCCTTCTAGTTTATAAGCTGCTGCTTCCTACAGATATGTGCGTCTTGCCTGGAAGTGGGATATTTTGCAAGGTTGCTCTTTGGGCCTTTTGCTGCCATCTTAAAATATATGTGAGCTGCAGGCAGGTTACCTGTAGGCAGGTAGAAGCATATAGAAACTGTATTGTAATGGAGCTCAAAACAGAATAACAACTTCTATAGCTTATCTGTGGAGAGTTAATTTCTAGGGGATCCTCAACTATTTGAATGATTAGAGTTCAATATAATATCTAAAACTTTTTCTTTGCAAAGTAGGACTTACATTAATTTTCTGTTATTTTAATGATTATTTGGCTTACTTTGAAACTGAAAAACTAAAGCCTCAATCATTCTTTCCTTTCTTCAATAGATGGTTATTGAGTATTTATTGAGTGCCATGCACTGTTCTAAGCTTCCACGACAGAAGTGAACAAAACATAGACAGCTCATACCCTGAAGGAATTAGCCAATAACAGATAATGTCAGGGGGTGATAAGTGCTATGGAGAAAAATTAAATAGGATAAGGGGAACAAGCATGATTGGGTGCTATCTTTATAGGGTGAGTTAGGCAGAGATTGAAAGAAGAGAAGGAGAACACCAGGGGAAAGTATTTCAGGTCAAGAGCAGAACAAGTTCAAGTGGATCAGCAGGGTCAGGACCGTAAGCAATGAAGAGGGGGTGGAAATAAGACCAGCAAAGTGGCCAGGGACAGGTCAGGTAAGGCTGTGTGAAGGACTTCACATTCCCATGATCTCTACAATACTTTTTGATTTTGTTTTCAAATTCTGTACTCCTCCCTGATTGCTGGTGGCTTGATCAGATTACATTCCATTCTTTCTTACAGGGCTGAGAACTCTCTGTGTTGCCTATGCAGATTTAACTGAGAAAGACTATCAGCAGTGGTTGAGGGAGTATAAAAAAGCGAGTACAGTTATCCAAGACAGAATGCAGAGTTTGGAAGAATGTTATAATCATATTGAAAAGGTAACATACCCGATATGTACTCTACATGCCAAGTTATATATGTGAAAACATATACTTATTGATGTTGACATAGTACAGGGAGAGGACTAACTGATTTATGTAACCTTCCTCTTCCTTATGTTCCTGGCAGGTTCACGGAAGAAATCTGGGCAATTGAAAACTGACCTCTGGGGGTGCCTGGGTAGCTCACTAGGTTAAGCTTCTTTTTTTTCCCTTTTTTTAAAGGGAGATTTACTATTTTATTTTTCATTCATTTTTAAATAATTTTTTATTATGTTATGTTAGTCACCATACAGTATATCCTTAGTTTTTGATGTAGTGTTCCATGATTCCTTATTTGTGTAGAACACTCAGTGCTCCATGCAATATGCGCCCTCCTTAATACCCATCGCCAGCCTATCCCAGTCCCCCACCCCCGTCCCCTCTGAAGCTCTCAGTTTGTTTCTCAGAGTCCATAGTCTCTCATGGTTCATTCCCCCTTCTGTTTACCCCCCCTTTCTTCTTCCCTTCCTTCTCCTACCGATCTTCCTATTTCTTCTGTTCCATAAATGAGTGAAACCATATGATAATTTTCTTTCTCTACTTGACTTATTTCACTTAGCATAATCTCCTCCAGTCCCGTCCATGTTTCTGCAAATGTTGGGTAATCATTCTTTCTGATGGCTGAGTAATATTTCATTGTATATATGGACCACATCTTCTTAATCCATTTGTCTGTTGAAGGGCATCTCGGTTCCTTCCACAATTTAGCTGTTGTGGACAATGCTGCTATGAACATTAGGTGCATATGGCCCTTCTCTTCACTATGTCTGTATCTTTTGGGTAAATACCCAGTAGTGCAATTGCTGGATCATAGGGTAAGCTTCTAACTCTTGGTTTTGGCTCAGGTCATGATCTCAGGACCATAAGGTCGAGCCCCACATCAGGCTCCATGCTCAGCGCTGAGCTGACTGTGCCCTCTCCCTCTGCTCCCCACTCCCCTGTCACGCTCTCTCTCTCTCTCTGAAATAAAATCTTAAAAATAAATGAATAAATAAAGGAAATTGGCCTCTGAAACTTGAAAGATCATACAGTCCTTTTTCAATCAAACTGATATATTTTATATTTTGGTTTTAAGTTTTAATCTGGAAGTCATAGGTGGAAAGGAAGTCAAAGAGTAAGGAAGTTTGCCTTTGCCAAGTCATGGGAGGTGGGTGGCAAGGTCAGGGAGTGGCATGGCCTTAAGCTGACTGGTTCATTCATTGGCTGAATGCTAGTCTCCAGCATGTATACAGTGCCTGGCACACAGTCGGTGTTCAACAAATATTAGTTGAATAGATGAATGAAATATTGAGGTTGAATATTTATTTATTTATGTATTTATTTATTTATTTTATAATTTTTATTTTGTTAAATTAGTCACCATACTGAGGTTGAATATTTAAACTCCTCTGTTTTCCAAGGGAGGTAGATAACTATGTATAATTGGCAGGGCTTGATGTTGATTGCTTGGTATTCTTTTCCTTAAACTTCAAAGGGCACTAATAAATGTTTTTCCTATCTGGTCTTGGTGGTTTTTGACCTAGGTGAGTGCCACATTACATTTAAAGTTGTCTGTATAGTCAGAGTGAGTAATGAGCAGCATACAGTGCTTGGAAGGTCTGAATGGCAATCTAATCAGTTTTAGACACTTTAACAAAGTACTGTTGTACTATTTAACAAAACACTGAATTTTCTCTCCATGCCTGTGAGGTTAAAATTACAGGCATCAGGGGCGCCTGGGTGGCACAGCAGTTAAGCGTCTGCCTTCGGCTCAGGGCGTGATCCCGGCGTTATGGGATCGAGCCCCACATCAGGCTCCTCTGCTATGAGCCTGCTTCTTCCTCTCCCACTCCCCCTGCTTGTGTTCCCTCTCTCGCTGCCTGTCTCTATCTCTGTCAAATAAATAAATAAAATCTTTAAAAAAAATTACAGGCATCAAAATACTCAATGTCTGTTTAGTGTGACTGGATATCTCTTTAGCCTGAGTCACCTATCCAAATGACAGGCTCTGTGACACTAACATCACATTGAAAATTGTCAAATATATTCATTTGTGTCTTACTACCATCCCTTCCCTTTCCCCCACAGAATGTTTTCCAGTTCACCCAGGAGCAATGAGCTTCTGGGTATTGAATCATGTGGGCCGAATTTGTGTGGGGCTGGGGACTAGACCTTGCTATTCATTACATCTCTGTCAGGGGAGACCTGTCTTGGGAACTAGGTACCCCACTGAAGGGTACTTCATGAAAAATGGACACATTAGGGAGGCAAATGATAAATGAGAGGACTGTTAAGTGTACATAGGTTTTGATCAGAGGGAATTTGATTTTTTTTTAAAGTTTCATCTTTAAAGCTGTAATAGCATAAAAGAATTTTGATTCTTCACTTTTTTCTTTTCTTTTTTTCTTAAGTCTATGTCATCAATTCTAGTTTTCTGGGCTTGGAACAACTGTATGCCACCTAGAAAAACTTGTCCTTCCAGTTGCCCTTTGATTGTCATTTTTCTTACTTTGTATTAGCCACCAGAACATCTAATCTTCTGCCTTGTGACTTGTGTTAATTTCCACAGTTCTAGCTGATGTTGTATTAATCACAGTTATATGGCTGTTCTCTGCAGACTTTTAGGTAAGTGTTGGAATCTGACACCAAAGATCTGTCAGGGTCAACTAGTTCTGTGAAATTGATTCTTAAATATAATTCCATGTACGTTGTTATGATGCTACTTGTTTTCAGTTATAGGGAGGTATTTTCTGACCTTCTTCCTAGCTCTTGAGGCCAGTAGCACGTCTTCACCTCTTGAATATTTTTCCTTTGGACACTCATAAGATTTAAATTTCTTTCCTGTTGGGTAAGAGTAAGAAAGACAATGTCTACATTTGTATCAATAGTCATTAAGTACATCACAACTTAGAGCATAATTGCTAAAGTAATTAACTTTCATGTTGCCAGGGTCACTCTATTGGTAAAATACAAATTTGACATATTGGCTAATTGAATTAGACTTTGAAGCATTCCTTCTTTTTTTTTCTTAATACAACAGCTGTATTGAGATATAATTCACATACCATACAATTCCCCCATTTAAAGTATATAATCTACAGTTTTTAGTATATTCACAGAGCTGTGAGACTGTCACCACAGTGAACACAGAATATTTTCAACATAACTCTCCCAAGCCCCATATCCATCAGTATTCACTCTTTGTTACCCTCCTTTTCTCTCCCCCAGCCCTCTGCAGCCACTAATTTACTTTTAGTCTCTACAGATCCACCTCCTCTGGATATTTCATATAAATAGAATAATAAAATATGTGGTCTTTAGTGACTTGCTTCTTTCACTTAGCTTAACATTTTCAGGATTCATCCATATTGTAACATGTACCAGTATTTCATTACTTTTCAATGTCAAATAGTATTCCATTGTATAGATATCTGACTGTTTATCCATTCTTCTGTTGAAGGCCATTTGGGTTGTTTTCACTTGGCTCTTGCGAATAATGCTTCCATAAACATTCATACAAGTTTTCACATGGACACATTCTTTAGTTTATCTTATGAATATACCTGGGAGTGAAATTGTTAGGTCAAATGGCAACTCTGTGTAACCATTTGAGAAGCTCTCAGACTAATTTTCCAAAGTGGCTGCACATTTTACATTCCTACCACCAGTGTGTGAGGGTTCCAATTTTTTCACATCCTTGCCAACACTTGTTACCATCTGTAACTTATTATAACCACCCTCGTGGGTATGAAGCAATATCTCATTGTGATTTCAATTTGTGTTTCTTTAATGATTAATGATATTGAGCATCTTTTCATGTTTTTTTTAAATTATTTGTATATCTTCTTTTGGAGAAGTGTCTATTCAAATCCTTTGGCCATTTATTAATTAATATATATATATTTTTTAGAGTTTTAGAGTAGTTTTAGGTTTTCAGGAAAAAAAGGAGCCAAAAAAGAATAGATAGTTCACATATACTTTCTCTCTTCCCCTTGCACAATTTCTGTTATGATTAACATCTTGCATTAGTGTGGTATATTTGTTATAACTGATGAGCCAATGTCGATACATTATTATTAACTAAACTCCATGGCTTCCAATAAGGTTCACTCTTGTATAGTTCTATGGGTCTTGACAAATGCGTGTCCTATCCACTACTGCAGTATCATAGAGAATATTTTCACTGCCCTAAAAATCCCCTGTGCTCACCTATTCATTCTTCCTTCTTTCCTCCTGAACCCCTGGCAACCACTGATCTTTTTTTTTACTGTCTCTATAGTTTTACCTTTTCTAGTATGTCATAGAGCTGTAATCATAAGTGTGTAGCCTTTTCAGATTGGCTGCTTTCGCTTAGGAGTATGCATTTAAATTCCTTCATGCCTTTTAATAACTTGATGGCTCATTTTTTTTTTAGAGTTTTAGAGTAGTTTTAGGTTTTCAGAAAAAAAAGGAGCCAAAAAAGAATAGATAGTTCACATATACTTTCTCTCTTCCCCTTGCACAATTTCTGCTATGATTAACATCTTGCATTAGTGTGGTATATTTGTTATAACTGATGAGCCAATGTTGATACATTATTATTAACTAAACTCCATGGCTTCCAATAAGGTTCACTCTTGTGTAGTTCTATGGGTCTTGACAAATGCGTGTCTTATCCACTACTGCAGTATCATAGAGAATATTTTCACTGCCCTAAAAATCCCCTGTGCTCACCTATTCATTCTTCCTTCTTTCCTCCTGAACCCCTGGCAACCACTGATCTTTTTTTTACTGTCTCTATAGTTTTACCTTTTCTAGTATGTCATGTCAGTATTTTCTTGGCTAATTTGGTCTTTTGCCTTTCAATAAAAACTTTAGAAATCAGTTTGTTGATATCCACAAAATAACTTTCCATGATTGGTAAGACTAATGTCTTAGCAATACTGGGTCTTGAGTCTTCCTATCCATGAACATGATATATCTCCCCATTCATTTTGGTCTTCTCTGATTTCTTTCATCAGAGTTTTGTAGTTTTCTGCATATGTATCTTGTAAATATTTTGTTAAATTTATACTTATATATCCCTTTTTGATTTTAAAGTAAATGGTATTATTTTTTTAAATTCAGGTTCCAATAGTTCATTGACTTTTGTGTATTAACCACATATCCTATAACATTGCTACAATCACTTGTTAGTTCCATTTGTCAATTCCTTAAAATTTTATATGTAAACAGTCATGATGTGTGCAAACAAAGGCATTTTTCTTCCTTTCGAATCCTTTTACCTTTTATTTCCTTATTTTATTGTACTAACCAGAACTTCCAGTATGATGTTGAATAGGAGTGGGAAGAGGGACTTCCTTACCTTGTTCCCTGTCTTAAGGAGGGAAATTCTCTAGTTTCTCACCATTAAGTATGTTAGCTATTGGTTTTTAGTAGATGTTCTTTATCAAGTTGGAGAAGTCTCCCCCTGTTCTACATTTGCCGAGGGTTTTTAAAAAACTTTGAAACTTTGTAAGTGTTGGATTCTCACAAATTTTGGTAAGTTGCATTATTATTTTATTTTATTTTTATTAAAAAAATTTTATTATATTATGTTAGCCACCATACAGTACATCCCCGGTTTCCGATGTAAAGTTCGGTGATTCATTAGTTGCGTATAACACCCAGTGCACCATGCAGTACGTGCCCTCCTTACTACCCATCACCGGTCTATCCCATTCCCCCGCCCCCCTCCCCTCTGAGGACCTCAGTTTGTTTCTCATAGTCCATAGTCTCTCATGCTTCATTCCCCCTTCTGATTACCCCCCCTTTCTTTATCCCTTTCTTCCCCTACCGATCATCCTAGTTCTTATGTTCCATAGATGAGAGAAATCATATGATAATTGTCTTTCTCTGCTTGACTTCTTTCACTTAGCATTATCTCCTCCAGTGCCGTCCATGTTGCAGCAAATGTTGAGAATTCGTTCTTTCTGATAGCTGAGTAATATTCCATTGTATATATGGACCACAACTTCTTAATCCAGTCATCTGTTGAAGGGCATCTCGGCTCCTTCCATGATTTAGCTATTGTGGACAATGCTGCTATGAACATTGGGGTGCATATGGCCCTTCTCTTCACTATGTCTGTATCTTTGGGGTAAATACCCAGTAGTGCAATGGCTGGGTCATAGGGTAGCTCAAGTTTTAACTTTTTAAGGGACCTCCACACTGTTTTCCAGAGTGGCTGTACCAACTTGCATTCCCACCAACAATGTAGGAGGGATCCCCTTTCTCCACATCCTCTTCAGCAATTGTTGTTTCTTGCCTTGTCTATTTTTGCCATTCTAACTGGCGTAAGGTGGTATCTCAGTGTGGTTTTGATTTGAATTTCCCTGATGGCTAATGATTTTGAACATTTTTTCATGTGTCTGTTAGCCATTTGTATGTCTTCATTGGAAAAGTGTCTGTTCATATCTTCTGCCCATTTTTTGATTTGTTTATTTGTTTCTCGTGTGTTGATTTTGAGAAGTTCTTTGTAGATCTTGGATACCAGTCTTTTATCTGTAGTATCATTTGCAAATATATTCTCCCATTCCGTGGGCTGCCTCTTAGTTTTTTTGACTGTTTCCTTGGCTGTGCAGAAGCTTTTTATCTTGATGAAGTCCCACAAGTTCATTTTTTCTTTTGTTTCTCTTGCCTTTGGAGATGTGTCATGAAAAAGGTTGCTTTGGCCAATGTCGTATAGGTTGCAGCCTATGTTCTCCTCTAGGATTTTGATGGATTCCTGTCTCTCATCAAGGTCTTTCATCCATTTGGAGTTTATTTTTGTGTATGGTGTGAGAGAGTGTTCAAGTTTCATTCTTTTGCATGTAGCTGTCTAATTTTCCCAGCACCATTTATTGAAGAGACTGTCTTTTTTCCACCGGATGTTTTTTCCTGCTTTATCAAAGATTAGTTGCCCAAATTTATTATAGTTCAAATTTTAAAATTTCTCTTGAGTCGTTTTTCGTTTTTTTTTTTTTTTTTTTTTTAGAAGTCTTTTTGCTTAATCTCCAGATATTTTGGGCTTTTCAGCTATCTCTCTATTACTGATTTCTAGTTTAATTCCACTGTGGTCTGATAGCATACTTCTACAATTTCTATTTTTCAAAAAACTTGCTAAGGTGTATGCTTTATGGCCTAGAACATGGTCTATCTTGATGAGTGTTTCATTGAGCTTGAGAAGAAAGTGTATTCTGCTGTTAAACGAATATTCTCTCAATGTCAGTTAGATGCAATGCATTGGTATTGGAGTCTCCCCCTACAATAGTACATTCATCTAGTTCTCTTTGCTGTTCCATGAGTTCTTTTCCAATATATTTTGATGCTCTGTTGTTAGGTGCACTGAGGATTATGATGTCTTCTTAGAGAACTGACTCCTTTATTATTATGCAATGCCTTTTTTTATTCCTAATAATTTTCCTTATTCTGAGGTCAGTTTTGTCTGAAATTAATATAGCTACTCCAGTATATTAATGTTAGCATGTGTATCTTTCTGCATCCCCTTATTTTTTAATTTTTATTTATTTTAAATTCAATTAGCCAACTCCATCCCTTTATTTTAATCTATCTGTGTCTTCATCTTTAATGTGTGTTTCTTATAGACAATATAGAGTTGTCTTCTTTTAAAAATTCACTTATACAGTGTCTGTCTTTTAATTGGCATATTTAGACTACACGTTTTTACAGTCATAACTAGTTTAATATCCTTCATATTTGTAACTGGTTTCTATTTGTTACCCTTTCTTATGCTTTTTCTTTGTCTCCTTTTTTTTTTTTTCTGCCTTGTCTGGTTTTAACTGATCTACTTTCTCTCCCTTCTCAGCATTTCAATTATACCTCTTTTAAAAATGTTTTTAGTGGTTGTCTTAGAGTTTGCAATTTACATTTACAACTAAATTGTCCACTTTCACATAACACTATACCATGTCATGGGTAGGACAGGTATCTTATAATAGTATTTCCAATTCTTCCCTCTGACATCTTATATTGCTGTCATACATTGCATTTGTCCATAAACCATAATCACCTAATACATTGTTGCTATTATATTTTGAAAAAGCCATATCTGTTAAGTCCATAAGAAAAATAAAAGATATAATTTAATCTTTATTTATTCCTTCTTTAATGTTATTCCTTTCTTTATGTATATCTGAGTTTTTGACCTACATTATTTTACTTCTCTCTGAAGAACTTTTAATATTTCTTTTATGGCAGGTGTGTGAGCAACAAACTTTCTCAATTTTTGTTTGTCTGAGAAAGCATTTATTTCTCCTTTACACTTGAAGAATAATTTCACTGGACACAAAATTCTAGCTTGGTGTTTTTTCCTTTTAACACTTTAAGTATTTCACTCCACTCTGTTCTTGCTTTCATAGTTTTGAAAGAGAAGTCCAATGTAGTTACGATCCTCGTTCTTGTTTAGGTAAGGTTTTTTAAATTAAAAAAATTTTTTTTATCCTCTCTGGCTTCTTTCAAGATTTTCTTTTGAAAACAGTTTGCACAGGAAATGTCTCGGTGTAGAGTTTTGCAGTTAATCATGTTTTCTGAGGTCTGGGTCTAAGGTTTGATGTCTGTGATTAATATTGGAAAATTCTCACCAATAATTATTTCAAGGATTTTCTGTTCCTTTCTCTCTTCTACTTCTGGTATTCCTATGACATGTATGTTATACCTTTTATAACTGCCGCACAGTTCTTGGTATTTTATTTTATTTTATTTTTTTCATTCTTTTATCTCTTTGTTTTTCAGTTTGGGAAGTTTTTATTGACATATCTTCATGTTCACTAGTTATTTTCTTGTGGTGTTCAGACAACTGATAAGCCCATCAAAGGCATTCCTTACGTATGTTACAGTGTTTTTTATTGCTAACATTTCCTTTTGATTCTTTCTTAGAGTTTCTATCTCTCTGCTTACATTAACCATCTGTAAAAAGTAAACATGTCATTTACTTTTACCACTAGAGTCTTTAGTATATTATCATAGTTATTTTAAATTTCTAGTCTGGTAATCCCCAAATTTCTGTCATATCTGAGTCTGATTCTGATGCTTGCTCTGTCTATTCAGACTGATTTTTGTCTTGAGCTGCCCTACAAATTTTTGTTGAAAGCCACACATGATGTATTGGATAAAAGTAATGAGGCAAATAGGCCTTTTGGGTGAGGTTTCATGTTTCTCTGACTAGAAGTTAGGCTGTGTTTATTGTTCACTGTAGCTGTGGCATTAGAGGCTAAAATTGCATCTAGTGTCCTTGTTTTCATCTCCTGTTGTCTTCAGATTTCCCTAGAGACTCCTTCTTAAACAGGGTCTGAGCCTTACACTTCTTTCATCAGCAATCCCTCATATTCATGCAAGAGACAGACTGATGTGGTAAAGTGAGGGAGAGGAGAACTGTGTTATATCCCTTGATTAGTTCTCAATCTTCTGTGAGTCTGAGTTCTGTATTTGTCTTCCCCCATGTCAAAAATTAGAAGGGGCTGGAAATGAATATTTCTCCTCCCTTAGACTGACAGTCTCTGATAAGCCCAAGCTGATCAGCCTCTGATAAGATAATTTCCTTTGAATACAGGCCTTTGTGAGGAGAGCAGAATAATCTGGGAGTATTTAAAAATGTTTACTTTCTCCCTCCCCTTGCCATAATCAGGAAGGGATCCCTTTTGTTCCTAGTTAGCTGTGTGTTTTTATCATGAAAATGTTTAAAGCGTTCCTTTAAAAATCCGTATTTCATACCTAGAAACATAAATCATTACTGAAAATGGTGTTTTTTAGTTTTGGGAAATTTAGCATTAAAATACAAAGTTTTAATACAGAAATATCATGAAAGTATTATAGTAGAAATGGCCCAAAAATAGAATAATGAAAATAAAGAATGTCTCATAGGGTTGATATACTTGAATATTTAGCACTTAAAAATTCAGCTGGTCATTGAGAAGACTAAAAATTTTATGCTTAAAATTTAATTTATAGTTTATATATGATAGTATCTCAAATAAATTATTTCAATACTAATTATCAGCACAGAATCAGCTTTTTATCTTAATTTCATTTTAACAACTAATAGCACTGTAAAAAACCCTTGAATGTTTAGGTTGTTCTGGCTTCTGGGAAACACCTTATGCTTTATATAAACCTCTTTATCTACCATAGAGCTCCTGCTTGAATCTCTACAGTGATAGGGAAAAAACTCACTGTAGGAACAAAAACTATAAACTATTTGGTGCTAAAAAATTTATGGAGAAAATCTGAAATTTTTTGTGAAGACTTACATAAGTGGATAGGTGTATACAATATATAGAAAACCCCAGTATAATAAATGTGGCAGTTCTCCTCAAAGTCATTTATAAATTCAATGTAATACAGGGAATAGTAAAGGAAATGTATACAATTCCCAACAAGATTTTTATAGAACTTAAGCAGTTTGTTCTAAAATTCATACAGAAGTAGGAGGAGGCTGAGAATTATCATGATACTTTTTGAAGAATAATAAAGGAAGAGGACTTACCTCTCTAGATCTAATTGCCTAATTATAATCTGCTAGATATTCTTGTTTTTTAAAAGATTTTATTTATTTATTTGAGAGAGAGAGAGAGAGAGAACAAGCAGGGGGGAGGGGCAAAGGGGGAGGAAGAGGGAGAAGCATACTCCCCACTGAGCAGGGAGCCTGACGCAGGGCTGGATCCCAGGACCTTGAAATCAAGACCTGGGCAGAAAGCAAACACTTAATCAACTGAACCACCCAGGTGCCCCCATGAGCCTATACTTTTCAACTATCATGCTACACTGCCTCATGCTGTAGCAAAATAGGGACAAATAGACCAGTAGAAGAGACTAGGAAAAAAGTGTGTGTGTGTGTATGTGTGTGTGTGTGTGTGTGACATGTATGGAACTTCATATAATAAATAGACTGCTTATCATTTGTCAAAATTTTCCCTCTTTATTCCATATTAAAGTGTTTTTTATCTTTTTTTAATTAATAATAATATTTTTTATTATATTCTGTCACCATACAGTACATCCCCAGTTTTTGATGTAAAGTTCCATGATTCATTACTTCAGTATAACACCCAGTGCATCATGCAATACGTGCCCTCCTTAATACCCATCACCGGCCTATCCCATTACCCCACCCCCCTCCCCTCTGAAGCCCTCAGTTTGTTTCCCAGAGTCCATAGTCTCTCATGGTTCATTCCCCCTTCTGTTTACCCCCCCTTTCTTCTTCCCTTTCTTCTCCTACCCATCTTCCTACTTCTTATGTTCCATAAATGAGTGAAACCATATGATAATTGTCTTTCTCTGCTTGACTTATTTCGCTTATCATTTTCTCCTCCAGTCCTGTCCATGTTGCAGCGAATGTTGAGAAATCGTTCTTTTTGATGGCTGAGTGTTTTTTATCTTAACCAGTAATAAAAAATATCTCTTTCAAAAACACTTCTAGAAATTTCTGCTTCTTGGAGCCACAGCCATTGAAGATCGCCTTCAAGCACGTGTTCCAGAAACGATAACAACTTTACTGAAAGCAAACATAAGAATATGGGTCTTGACAGGAGATAAACAAGAAACTGCAATTAACATAGGTAATGGATATAAAATTTTAGAAAATCTGGTTGGACACGTATTCTAAATATATCCTAATATCAAGAATGAATGAACTTCCTTCAAGTAATTGTTTTATATGCTTTTGGGTAAATGGAGTGCAATGGAACCTTGCCATCACATGGTAGAAAATTTGAACAAACTAAGCAAAGCAAAGAGTCTGTCTCCTTCACATTGTTGAGATATAGACTGCAGAATGTTTACATGAGTAATAGGTAGTTTCTTTTTCCTTTCCTTTGAATTTTTAAGTTATGGCATGTTTTCCCTGTAATGTATATACTTATCTTTGTATTATGTATGTTTATTCATTAACATTTTGATTATTAGTGAGAATATTCAATTGTGTTTTTTTCTTTTTTAATTTAAATTCAATTAGCCAACCTGTAGTACATCACCAGTTTCAGGTGTAGTGTTCAATAATTTATCAGTTGCATATAAGACCCAGTGCTCATCACATCACCCAATTACCCCATCTCCCCACCCTCTTCCCCTTCAGCAACCCTCGGTTTGTTTCCCACAGTTAAGAGTCTCTCATGGGGGGGAAAACTGAATGGGAAGTCATCAGAGAGGGAGAAAAACAATTTTTTTTCTCTCAAGTTCCAATGTCACTTTTATTTTTTTGCGTTTTCCCCCCCTTTACTGCATGATTGTATCTTAGGGTTGAGATGTGCAGAATAGAAGTCGCAAAATCAATTGTTAGCTGCAAATATTCAAATTTTGATGGTGAGAAGGAATTGAAATTATTATGTTTTTCATAATCATGGTAGCCAGCTCCAGTTAGATTAACATGTATGATAAAATGAGACTGTATGTGCCAGTTGCCACCTTTAAATGTTGTCCCCACTCATTTGTTTATTCTACATTCATTCATTTAATGAATATTGAACACTTGCTAGGTACCAGGAAAATCTAGGAACTGGGAATGAAAACCTAAGTAATAGTCTCTTTCCTCATGAAACTTATATCCAAGTAGAAAAGATAAAATTAATAAGCAAGTCACTGTGTTTTGTAATATTGCAATCAGTGCTAAGAATAAAAACATAGGAAGGCATAGCAAGAGGTAGACAAGGTAATCAAATAGAACACCTGTAAAGAAGGTGACTTTTGAAGCGAGCCCCAAATGGAAAGTGGGAGCAAGCACTGGGAAGACCTCTGGGACAAGTGTTCTAGGCAAAGAGTATAGTGAGCACATTGGCCCTGGTGTAGGGATATGCATATTTGAGGAACAAATGAAAGGCCAGAGTGGTTGGGGTACAGGAAGCAAAGCATAGAAAATAGGAAATTAGAGCTTGTTAGGCCACAATAAGAAATATATATGGTTTTAAGCAGGAGAGTAATATGATCTAATTTATGTTTTAAAAATATCTGTTGGCTCTTGTATGGAGACTGGGCTGAATGGAATTCAGGAGATCAGGGAGGAAGCCTTCATAAAAGTCTAGAAAAGAGACAATGAAGACTTGTACTAGGATGTGATGGGGAGTGTGAGAGAGGGACTAACATTGGGGTTCATTTGGTAGGTTGATCTGTCAGCCCTCGCTGATGAGGGTGTGGTGAGTACAGATGAGTCTTTCAGAGTTTTGCTGTGAAGAGGAGCAGAGAAATAGGGTGTAACTGGAAGAGAACACAGAGTCAGTGAAGGGTTGGCTATTTTTGAAGGGTCTACTTAACCACTCTAAACATCAATTTTCTTGTCTGCAAAATGGGGATAGTAATAGTTTTAACTTCATAGCATTTTTGTGAGGCCACCTTGAGGTAATCCCTCTGAAGAGCTTAGCTTGGTGTGGATCACTTACAAGTCCTTCATGAGTGTTAGATATTAGTGTAATTATTAAGGACTCACCAAAGAAGTCCAGCCATGATGTAGACACTCATTTATCCACCTGGAAAATTTTTGAGAACATACCATGCGTACGCTCTCCTTTTGCCAGCTCTCCCATATTTTGGCTTTAGTGTGACTTGCTGTGTTTCTTGATGATCATGAACTCAGCGACCACGGCAACTTGGTGTATATCCTCAGTGTCTATCCTGTGAAGGAGCTCAGCGGACACAGCACCACAAAGGAGGACGATCGCTCTCTCATCACCTTCCTAAATTGCACCCAATCACTTTTTCCTGACCCACAACCTGAAGATTGTTTTTTTTTCCTAAGCCTTCGACTGTCTGCTCAGCTCAGGACTGAAACCCAACCTAGATGAAACACAGCCATTGTTGGGAATTTTTATCCTTATTGAATGAGACTTATTTTTGTTAGTAGAAGTCTATAATTCATTTGAAGGATTCTTTGATGAGAATAACTGGATTCTTAGATAACTGCTATATTGACTTGCACTCATTAAAAAAAAAACAACATTTAGTAATTGTGGTGGAATTGAAGGAAGAAAGGAAACAATCTCTCCAGTTTCTTAAAGCAGGGCAGTTCTGGAAGAACTAGGCAGGATGAGAGTGAAGGGCAGTGTCCACATGGGGAGTGCTGGCCCTTGAAGGAGCAGCCACTGCATCCTTGCCATTTGGAAATGAGTGTCTGCTATTGGCACAGGTTTTTTTTTTTAATTAAAAAAATTTTTTTAGGGGGTGGTGGGGCAGAAAGAGAGGGAGAGAGAGAATCCTAAACAGGCTCTAGGTTGGGCATGGAGCCTAAGGTGGGGCTTGATCTCACAACCCTGATATCATGACCTGAATGGAGATCGAGAGTCAGACGTTTAACTGATTGAGTCCCAGGTGACCTAGGTTTTTAGTTTTTAAAAGACAATTGGGAATTCTGTCTGTGATATAAATATCCTGCATAGATGTTGATGCAAATGTCTAAAACTTTGTAAGGGCAAAGCAAACATGTCTGTTGGCTGAAAGCACCCTACAGCCCCCTGACCTCTTTTGAGTACTGGGTCCCAGCGTAAATTTTATTACCATCCCTTAGAGGCTATGCCTGCAGAGACCAGCTAAAAGATGGAGTCCATGAACTTAGTATAAACCGAAGACCATGCTGACATAATTTGTTTCTTAGAGGCTTTCTGAACTCTAGATTTTCCAAGAAAAGCAATAGCCTTTGGTTAGAGAGCTCTCATGTTACTTTCAAGGTTTGAATGGCTGGGGAATGGATTCAAAAATAAAAACACTGAGCTGTGTCTGAGAGTTGACATCTTTACATCTTTGGGAGAGAATGTAGAGCATAATGGTTGAAAATCAAACTTTAGAGTTACAAGGACCCAGTTTTGAGCCTGAATCTTCTGCCTCTGTATTTATGAGCTTGTGCTTTTGTGGGCTTTTCTAACCCTCGATTTTCTCATTAATAAAATGAGATAACCATGATAACTCTGGTGATTGTGATGGTTAAGTGAAACGTGTATGTAAAGTTCTTTCTCAAGTATTGGGCACAGTGAGGGCTTTGAAAATGTTGGCTGCAGCCTTTATGAACGTTGTGACAGTTCTAATTACAATCAGCGCTCATGCAGCTCAAGTTGGCTAATGTTTTTGCAGTTAAAAGACTAACCATAGGCTTGATTCTGGTTACAAACAAAATTTGACTAAGGATCTGCCAGGAGGGTAACTTTTAGGAATCAGTAGGTCAAGATTGGTTTTTGACAGTAGCCACAAGTGACTATATAAGGACTGCTGTCATATTTTTGCCTATTTTCTAAGACTACTAGTTCTATTAACTTCTGAAAACTTTCTGGTAACACGATTCAACATGATCTGCTGCTTCTTGACTCAGCAGCTTTTATACTATTATATTCTGCTTTTTATATTTTGCTGGTTTTTTTTTCTCTTTTGCATTAGCTTTGATTCCCTAGGTTTTAAGAGGCTTATCATATACCTGTTGTAAATCTTCCTTTGCACCCAACATAATGCTGGGTAAGCACTCAGTGCTTGCATACTGATTGAATTTTCATCACAATATATGGAGACTTTTAGCCTTTGTCTATATAGAGCCAGCAGCAGCAACAACTTCAGGAGAAAGGAAGGTTCCTCATGCGGGCAGCACCAGAACCCACTGTGGGCTGGCTTTTGTGTGTCTAGCACAAGTATTAACTCTCCAACCTGGGTGCTGGTACAGAAACAGCCAGCATTAGACAGTTAACTTTGTCAGTAACTTATTACAAAATAAAAGTGGACATGTGAACATTGCAATAAAACATACCAGGAAATCTTTAAAATCTTTTGAAAAGTTTAGAATCTCTGGTTTTGAAAAACCTCTGTAATAAGGCTAAACAAATATCCACAGGCTTTGAAATAGAAATTGAATTTAAAATATTACATTCTGTGGGGGAAATAAAAACACTCTTTGCATAGGAAGCATCAGATGAACCAATAATTGATGAAGAAGACCATTTAAAAATGATTGTCTTCTGTAATTGGATAGACTGCAATAGAATACGTAAATAGGCATTTTGAATTAAATAAAAATCATGAAGCTACTTTTGCTTTTCTGTATGGTGTCCATAAGTGTCAGTAAATTTCAAAGGAAATATTAAAATGATATTGTATAAGTTTATATTTAAATTAAATTCCAATTTACATGAACCTGATTTATATGAACAGTTTAAGAAAATCTGTTCCATAAGTTACAAATGTACAAAAATTTAATTTTTAAGATAATATATCATAAATTCATCAGTGTCTTCACAGCCTATAAAAAAACCTTAATAGCTCTAATAATAGTTATATCAGAAAGATCATGTTCAAAATTAAAAATTGCCAAAAATTACTGACAATCTTACACTTTCCAAGAGTGACCAACATTGCTTTCAACTACATATATTGTTTGAAAATAAAGTTGCTAAAAGTATAAGTTTTGATGGTTGAATAAATGAATTTGCAGAAATGTAAGAAAAATCTTATGATCAAACAAGGTATCACATTAATAAAGTTTTATTTTTATTACATTGTATAAGATTATAGCACCAAAACTATATATTTTTTGCAACTTGTAAGTTTATGTTGTTTTTTGTCTATCACAATTACCCTTGTTACGTTTTATAAGTATAAAATATTTTCAGAGAGAAACTTTGTTTTAGAATCTATAATGGTATTCCCTCCCCCCCCCCACCTGTTTTTGAACAAGGGATCCCATACTTCCATTTTGCCAAGACAAAGGCTGGGGTGGGAGAGGAGAGGATGAACTAGTACTGTGGAGAGTGGGAGGGCTCCTGGACTTGTGGATAGATGCTGAGTTAAACACCCAAGCCATCTCCTTAGGACAACCATTAGTTCTCAGGGACAATAAGTGAACCTATAAGATGGAAGAGAAATACTGTCCTAACTCACTCAACATTTGCAGGGCTCTCTTCTTGCAGTCAAATCACTGCTTCCTATTATTTTCACAGCAGGGTTAATTCCTTTCATTTATCCAGCAGCTTTCAAACTGTGCCCCTTTGAGCCCATAGGAGGAAAAGAAAGTGACTTTTTGGACCATCTCTTAGTGGATGTTTCCTCAGCTTCATAGAACTTTAAAATGACTGCTTTCACAAAGACTCAAACTTTTTTGATAAGGGTTCATCTATCTCAGAGATAGTCTCATTCTTGTAGATACAGAAGTGATTTTGTATTCGGGCCCTTGTAGGCTAGTCCCGTATTTACAAAAATATTCTCGGTCTAATTTCTAAAATAAGAATGACTTAAAGTTTTCAAATTGGAGAATGCTCTCTGAGGTGTCTAACTTGATCATCACATTGAACATTATTATAAGCATTGGGTGAATTCATCTCCTTTAATCATACGTAGGATTTTGTTAGTACAGTAGGCATAATACTGTTGATATAAGAGCTTGATATGACAGCACTTGGCTTCCTCAGGACTTGGAATTGTTATAAAGCATGAACTAAATCTCATGTCATATAAACATAATAAAAATAAAAATCCACAGACACTTAAAAGTACAGATTTAGCCATTAGTTATATGCACCTTCCCAGCCATTTCTATTTAGGTTGCCAATTAAGATGAAAATGAACCAGGGTTTCAATTTTTTCCATCTACAACCTGCTGCTCAGTATTTGTGATGACCTGCTAGGCTTTGACCTAGTCATAAAGCAGAGAGTATGATGAAGAAAGAATATAAATAGATTTCTTATTTTAAAAAACGAACTCACAGAAGACATTGAGTCTTCAAATATGTGACATCTTTATTTCTCTCTTGGTAGCATATTCCTGTAAACTGATAGCAGCTCACATGCCTCGTATTCAATTGAATGCAAACTCATTTGAGGTAAGTGATTTTTAAAAATTTGATTTAATATGAGTGTAACCAACTTGTTACTTGAGTGTTCCCGCACACCTTAAAATCTACATAAGTTACCTTGAACTCCCACTCCAGTCCATTAGAACATTACCTCTGGTCCTCACTTCTTGCCTCAGTCTTAGGCTAGTCCTTTATCACCCCTGCTTCTGGCATCATACCGAATCCAGCACTCAGATCATTAATTTTAAAAATGCAAAGAGAGAGAGAGAGAGAGAGAGAATATGTGCAAATAGCAGTCTTTATCAAAAGTTTAACTAGATAGGTGGCATTTACATTGAAGGAATGAAAGAATTTTGTGATCTAATATTGAACTTCCTTGCCCTTAAATATTAAAATGGCTACAGCCATTTATTTTCTGTTAAATATTTTTTTACTGTGTAATTTTCTTATCATTAAAAAAATTTAAATAGATTGCATCTATTCCTTTTCGGTCTTCTTTTTTAAAATGTAGTTCTGAGTTTCCAACGCATATCCTATTTTTTTCTCCATGAAAAACTTTAAAAATACTTCTTATGGGGCAGATCAGCCGGCATTGAATTTCCTCAGTTTTTGTCTGAGAAAAATCTTTATTTCTTTTTCACATTTGAAGGATAATTAACACTGGATATAGAATTCTAGGTCTTCCTTCAACACTTTTTTCTCAGCTTTATGGTTTCTGATGAGAAGCTTGCTATTTCTTACTTTATTCTTCCCTTTGGCTTCTTTCAACATTTCTTCTTTGCCTTTGATTTTGTGGTTTGAATATGATATGAATAGATATAAATATTTTGATATTTATCCTGCTTGGTGTTTTCTAAGTTTCGTGGGTCTGTAGTTATGTGTTTGCCATTAGTTTGGGAACATTCTTAATCATTCATACTTAAAATTTTCTTTCTGTTCTGTTCTCTTTCTCTTCTCCTTCTGATATTCCAATTAGCTGTATGTTAGACCTTTTAAATTGTCCCACCATTCTTGAATATTCCATTCTGGTTTTTTTTTCTAATTCTTTTTTTTTTTCCTTTATATTTCAGTTTGGGAAATTTCTGTTGATATATCTTTAAGCTCATTAATTTTTTAGACTTTGTGAAGTCTATTGTTAGGCCCAATAAGGGCATTCTTCATTTCTGTTACAGTGTTGCTTTTTTTTTTAATTTCTAGCATTTCATTTTTATTCTTTCTTAAGTGTTTCCATCTCTCTGCTTATCTTTCACATTTGTTCTTTTATGTTGTCTATTTGTCCATTGGAGTCCTTAACATGTTAATAATAGCTTATTTTAAATCCACTGTCCGATACTTCAAAAATCTGTGTTATCTTTCAATCTGGTTCCGATGCTTGCTTTAGCTCTTCAGACAGTGCTTTTTCTTGCCTTTTAGCATGTCTTGTAATTTTTGTTGAAAGCTGGACATGATGTATATGGTAAGAGAAATCCTGGTAAAGGCCTGTAACGTGAAGTTTTATGGTAATCTGGCTGTATTTAATGTTTGCTGCTCCTATACACATGAGAAGCTCCAAATTTTTCTAGTGTCCTCGTTTATTCCCTCTTGTTGTCTTTGGGTTTCCCTAAGAACTCCTCAAATAGATCCATGCCTCACAGTTCTTTCATGTGCAATGCACTGTTACTATACTGGGGCCCCATTGGTGTGTGGTAAGGTGTGTGGGAAGAGAAGTGTTCTTATGATTAAATCTCAGTCTTTTAGTGAGCCTGTGCCCTGGTGTCTTCATAAGTGTTTCTTAACATTTTTCACCCCTTGCGAGACAGAGAGGTTAGAGGGGGCTAGAATTGTGTAAACACCCTTCTCTTTAGGCGGGATAAGACTCTGGTAAAGTCTTTAATGTTGGAGACTAGGCTTTCATTATGGAGAAGGCTCTGGGCGTACATCAAAATGGTCACTTTCCCCCTCCTCCTGCCTGAACCACGAGAGGAATTTTTCTTGGCTTTTCACCATGAGAACCTGGTGAGGTTTCTAGAAGTAAATCCACAAAGATGTGAGTCTTCACCCATCAAGATTGCAACCCAAGGAGTTTCTCACTTTTGTGGTAACCCATATTCAGCCTACATCAATTCCTCAAAATTACCAATTAAGAGTTCCTACCAGTTTGTGACTTTAGTAGTACCTTCCGCTCCAGTTAAACAGAGCTCAGCTGTGATTCTCTGTATTCACTTGTCTCTTCAGATTTCTGGTGGCAGTTTGTCATGTGATCTCACCTATCTCTGATGGGTCCAAAAAAAGTTGGTTTTCACTTTGTTCAGCTTTTTTTCTATAAGGATGGCAGTGGTGAATCCAAGCTCTTTATATGTCATTGTTGAAATTTCAGTGCCTTAGACTAACTTTTGACCTTTAATTTAAGCTTGTACAATGGACAGTATTCAAGTTTTTGAGAGGAATGAAGTTGCATAAGTAATTAGATGAATGAGTTAGAATTTTCCAGAAGCTAGTCTTGTTATTGAAGCTTACTATGGAAAACTCTATGTCACTTACATATTGTAATTTTCATAGTGATCCTGACACATTGTTTCTCTAAGATTTTCTCTTATGTTTTAAGCTCCTGTAAACTTTTGAGTTATGTCATTTTCAAAACTCATTATTCTTAAGTAATCATTACTTATTGATAGAATTACTTTACATATGAAGCATATAATGCAATTTCCCCATATAATGTGCTGCAGGTTGTGCTGCAAGATTTTACATAATTTATGTAATTTTACATAATTTATGTTGCCAAATGACTCATGTTCTAGAGTGAACCATGTTGGATTACCTTTAACTTCTATTAACGTTGGCAGCAGAAGGACTGGTAAAGAGAAGCAAACAATTTAGGAGTGGAAGAAAAAAATAAGATATTAAACTAATATCTTTAGCTCCAAGCATTTACTTGTTCTAAGAAGCTGTAAAATAGAAAACAATATATTAACTAGAAAATCACCAAGTTTTGTGGTCGCTAAACAAATGAAATGTGAGTAGAATTATTAAAGTGGAGGAAAACTTCAATTTTGTCAGATTATTTTGGGGGCAACAAAACAATTACAGCCACTTGAGATCATTGATGGGATATGTAGTCCACTGTGTAGAAAAAGCAGAAGTAGAAATGTTTAATATGATATATATATATAATACATTATAGTTCCTACACAATGTGAAATCAAATTTCAAGTGTTTGAATGTCATCTGTTATTAGACCTGCAGGTTTATAAAAAGTCTTCAGTAATTCAAGAATTATTAAAGTAACTTTTCTTTTGGAAAACACAGTTATTTGAATAATGAGAAATGAAGGCCTTTTTAAATTGATGTTTTGAGAAATTATTAGAATCAATTTAAATTGATTTTCTGAGAAAAATAGGGAAGATTTTTTCATTAAAGCTTTGGTGCTTGGTACTAGTTATGCTTTAAAATTTTTCCCCAGGTGGCACATTTTCTTAAAATTTCATTTATGTTTACAGGAGATCATAAAAAATCTCTGATTTCTATAGATCATTGAATATAACTGAAAACAATAGTTAAATTAAATAATCTGCTTTTCAATATGATTTAGTATTTTATGACATTCATTTCACATAGTCATAGAAGTAAAACAGAGTTGGCAAGAATCAAGACATATTTTGGCAAACTTATTAGTTCACTAATGTCTCAACAGAAAGTGGTAACTGATTTTTTTTATTTCACTTGTATTTGATGAAGGATTTTTCTTTAACATTAATCTGTATAACTTAAAATTTTATTACATATTTTCCTTAACATACTCCACTACCTGAATTTTCCACTCTGCTACTGGCATGGGGAGTCATTTCTCTAAAATTTTGAGCTTTCAACAGTTTATGTGAATTATGAAGGAAGGAAAGGTCGGGGTGAAGAAAATAACCTAAGGGAGGTGATTCCCAACATCTTAAATTGAGTGATGAGTCTCTACAACTTCTTTATTTCTCCCTTAGAAGCCTGAGACTCAGTTTTGTAGAGTTCTCTCCATTATTTTGTTCCCGCCTTTGGCATTTTTCTCAAAAATTCTCTGAAATTTCTGATATGCTATTAGCATCTATCTGTATTTTCCAACTGATATGAGTTCACGCTTACTTACATACCTTTTAAAAAAACAGTTTTATTGAAATATAATCCACATCACATAAAATTTATGTTTAATGTGTACCATTCGATCCGTTTTAATATTTTTACTTACACATGCAACCGTCACCACAGTCAACTCTTAGAACATTTTCATCACCTCTAAAAGAATCTCCCTACTCTTTAGTTACCATCTTTCTCATCCTCCTTCCCCCACCATAAACAACTACTAACCTACTTTCTGTCTTGATGGGTTTGTTTATTCTCGACTTTCATGTGAATTGAATCATAATAGCATACAGTCTTTTGTGACTGGGTTCTGTTAGTTACCACATTTTCAAGGTTCATTCATGTTGTAGCATGCATTAATACCTCATAAACTTTTATAACTAAAGAATATTCCATTATATGGATATACCATATTTTGTTTATCCATTCATTAGGTTGTTAAAACTTTTAGGCAATTGTGAATAATGCTGCTATAAACATTCACATACAAGTTTTGCATAGACACTTGTTTTCACTTGTCTTAGGTATATATATGTATGAGTGGAATTGCTGGGTCATGGGTAGACTTCATGTTTACCCATCTGTGGAACTGTCAGAAGTAGCTATACCATTTTGCATTCCCAACAGCAGTGTATGGGAGTTTTGGGGTTTTCTATACCCTGATCAACACTTATTATCTGACTTTTTGATTCTAGTCATGCTAATGGATATGAAGTAGTATCTCATTGTGGTTTCAGTTAGCATTTCACTGATGACCAATGATGTCAATCTTCTTTTCATGTTTTTTACTTTTTAATTTCAGTGAGCTATTTGAAGGGAAGAATGAAGTAAAAATATGGCTCAGTCTACCATCTTGATTCAAAAAGTCTTTTCATTTACATTTAAAATGAGAAAAATAAAGTGATTCCTTCCCCCACCTTTGTTTTAGGCAACAAAACAAGCAGTTGCTCAGAACTGTGAAGCTCTCGGAACCCGGATAGGTAAAGAAAATGACCTAGCCCTCATCACTGATGGTGAAACATTGAAGTATGCCCTCCATTCTGAAATTAAGAGGAGCTTCCTCAATTTGGCCCTCTCATGTAGAGCAGTATTATGTTGTAGGTAAGGATAAAGTCACTGTTCTTTTTTCCTTCTCTGCTATCTTTAACACTGTTCATATAAAGAAAATGTGGACATGTAAATACAAGTTTTTGTAGAAACAAAGTTCCTTATTGGTAAAATATATGCTCAAATTGAAGAGAGATGTCTGAATTTAATTTTAAATATCAGGCTTAAGATGTTACTAGAAAGCAGATTATAGTTTTTCAGTGATAAATTATTTAGTGATGTGTTGACCAGATGAAAGATGTCTTCAGTAAGAACAAAATCCCTTTATTTATAGTGAGGGGCAAAACTGAAAAAAAAAAATCCACTGATGTCTAGAGGAAAATGAAATTATCAGTATTAGTGCAAGTCTAAACATCAATTTAAAAAGGCAAATCATGTACAACAAAGATGGGTGGAACTAAGAAAATAATGAAACTTGGTACAGAATAGTTGTTCCTTACTCCTGAGTGAAAAGATTAAATGGGCCAATTATTAAAACATCGTGATGCTTTGAACTTTTAAGTATTAATATAGATTTGCTCCTCAATCAGTTGGGCTCCCTATATGCTTCAGATGTTTCCCTTAGATGTCTTTCTGTGTTCACATTTGTTCAGCATCTACTACAAAAATTCAGCACCTTCTGTTCTTCACTCTCACTTGTCATGACTGTAGTTTAGCCTTTAGGATTCTTTGTGATCTAGACTTCCATCAATTAGAACTGATAAAAATAATGGAAAGCTGAATTCAAATCCAGCTTGGGCAAAAAAGGGAATTTATTAGCTCACATAATTGAAAATTCTGTAGGTAAAGCTGACTTCAAGGGAAGCAAGAAAATTCATCAATAGTCAATTCACCAGTTATTTGTTTCTTTTAACTATTCAGATTTAATTGACCAGTTTTAATTTTGCATCAAAACAATATTTTAAGGAATGCTCACTTTTTCTCTGCCCAAACTTGCTACTCATGCTGGAGGGAGCAATGAAAGGACATACTGAAGAAGCAGAGAGAAGAGAACACAGGGACTAATTTTGCCACAAAGGATTGTTATTCCAGCAGTTGGCATGCAAACCAACTATTGGTGGTTTGTCCTAAGTCTGGCTTTACTTGTGGTTTGATGTAGAGTTCTCCCTTTGATGTAGGTGTCTCCCTTTTGATTCACCTGGTGCAGGCTTTATCCCCAGGCCAGAACCCCTTTTGGCAACAAGTTGGGGGTTGAGAGACCCAAGCTTCATAACCTCATATGATTGCATCCAGAGGAAGATTCACATGTGCTTTCTCCCAGAAATCTCAGCAAATGGGACATCATGTTTGGCTCTGAACGATACTTGCTGTCAGGAGCCCAAGATGAAAACAAAGGGATTATATACATGCTGGTAACAGTGGAAAGAGATGATATACCCCTAGGTCCAAAGGGATTGGAGGAGGAGAGTAGTCACTCTATTTGCAAAGAGAGCCCGGCAGAGTGGACTGCCTCTAGAGGAGCCTTGAGCTGTGGTAGACAGACACAGCCATGTGGAGAAGACATGGCAGGGAGGAGCAGGGAAATGTCCAACTTGACCTCACTCTCCTCCCTGTCCAGTTTCTGCAGGGGTCACTCATGGGCAAACCATGATAGCAACTCTCAATTATTCCCGTTTAAGTTGTTCATTGCCTTAGTTTCTCCACTTAATCACTTTGTCCCTTTAAGTGTCCCATTAGATGAACAGTAAACATAAATGAATACAAAATTGAAGTCTGTTGACTGAGCTATATCCTAAACTGATGAAAACAATTTGGTATGGAACTGGCAGAAACTGTAACTTACAAAGGGAGTGGTGGTAGGGAAGGAGAGTAGAGTCTGTCTCTAACATTCTTCATGGCTTCAAAATTTTATGACAATTTTACTGTTTTTCTTTTTTTAAAAAAAGATTTTATTTATTTATTTGAGATTGAGAGCGAGAGCAAGAAAGAGAGAGAAAGGGCAAGGGCAAGCACAAGCACGGAGAGGGGCAGAGATAGAAGGAGAAGCAGACTCTCTGCTGAGCAGGGAGCCTGATGCCAGGCTCAGTCCCAGGACCCTGAGAAGATGACCTGAGCCAAAGGGCAGATGCTTAACCTATTGAGCCACCCAGGCACCTATCATTTTTTCTATATATTCTACTAAAATTTCATTAAGAATTTTTAGTCTATATTCATGAAGGGTATTTGTGGTTTTACTTCAAGTTATTTAATGGCTTTGGTTTCAGGATAATTCTGGCCTGATAAACTGATTTGGGAGGTGTTTCTTTGTCCTCAGTTTTCTACATTTTCTGTAGTATTGGTATTATTTCTTCCTAAAATGTTTGATAGACTTCTCTGTTGATGCCATCTGGATCTGACTTTGTGGGAAGGTCTTAATGAATAATTCGATTTATTTAGCAAATATTTTCTAGTACTTCAGTTAGGTTTGTGATTTGTGTCTTTCAAGGAATTTATCCATTTGATCTAGTTGTCAAATATGTTGGCATAAAGTTTTTCACAATATTCCTTTTTTGTTACTTTTATGTGATATATGGTGGTGTTCCTTCTTTCCTTCTTCATATGAATAATTTACTCTTTTTTTCTTTGATCAGTCTAGTTAGGGCTTTACCAATTTTGCTGATATTTTCAAAAGGCCAACTCCATGGTTTGTTCAGTTTTTATTTATGTTCTGATATACATCATATTTATAATGTATATGTACTTTTATAATAAAATAATATTATAAAATATATGCATGTTATATAGTGATATGACATTCTCACATATAATACGTATTTATCTGTATTGTTTTCTACTTTTACCCTACTTTGGATTGAATTTCTTTTTCTTTTTCTCATAACTTAAGGTAGAGACTTTCATCATTGATTTTAAGTTTTTTTCTTTTCTACTATAAACATTTCAAGCCATAAATCTTTAAGCACTGATTTAACTACATTTCACAAATTTTGATATGTTGTGTTTTCATTAGCATTCAGTTCAAAGTACAGTATTTTCTCATTTCTCTTGATTTCTTTTTTATCTTATGGGATATTTAAAAGTGTGTTATTTAATTCTCACACATTTGGGTATTTCCTATGCCCCTTTCTCTTACTGATTTCTAACTTGAAGCTATTTTCAAAGAAAATACTAGGTTTATTTTTTTTTCCCCTTGGTACTTTGTCATTCTGTTGTCTTCTGGCTCCCTTGTTTCTGATGAGAAGTTTACACTGTTGTTACCCTGTATGTGATGTATCATTTTCCTCTTCCTACTTTCCAGATTTTCTCTCTGTTATTTGGTTTCAGTTGTTTGGCTATGTTGACTCTATATGTGGTTCTTATTGTATTTGTTCTACTTTAAATTCAGGGGATCCCTAAATTCATGTTTTGTTTTGATTTTGCTAGATTAGAAAGTTTCAATCATTATTTTTTCAAGGTGTTTTTTTTTTCTTTCTTTCTAATTTTGTTCCCTTTACTTTGGGACTCCAATCATATACATGAGTGAATGCTTGATGTTTACTATAGACCTGTGGCACTGCCACTTCATTTTTCTTTAATTTCCCCTCCTTTCTTTTTGTATTGCATATTTTCTATTCATGTAACTTCAAATTTACTGATTCCTTCTACTATCTCAGATCTGATATTAAGTTCATGAAGTATCTTTTTCATTTCATCCCTAGAATTTTTATTTTTTAATAGTTTCCATTCTTCTGTTGGGGTATGTTGTTTGTTGACTCATAATGGTTACAATTTTGTTTGATTCTTTGAACGTATTTTATTTTAATTCTACGAACATATTTATAATGCTGCTTTGAAGTCTTTGCCTGCTAAATCCTACATCAGGTCTCAGTCAGCTTCTATTGACTGCTTTTTTCACTGTGTGTGGAAACAAATGCTCCTTGGTACATCTAGTGATTTTGTTTTGTTTTGAGTGAATGTGGATGTTGTGGAAAAATACACTGCAGTATATCTGGATTCTAATTTATTCTTCTGCATTTTATTGGTTCGGTGTTTTAATAACTTGCCTGGGCTGTGAAATCTGTTTGCCTGTTCATTTGCAGTTACTGATATTTTACCTTAGCTGTTGTTTTGGGGTTTTGGTTTTTGTTTTGTTTTGTTTTGTTTTGTTTTTTTAAGCCTGCCTTCCCAGATGTTTCTCCTGTGCCTGAAGAGTTTAGTCATTACTCAATTACTTGGGCAAGTTTGTGCCTCCTCAATTCAAACCCTAAGACTTCTACTTCTGCTGTCAGGGCTATATGTGATTGGAGCAATTCTTTCAGAGGTATAACAAGTTGCAAACCTCTCTGGGCTCTTCCTTGCATAGTCTTAATTTAGTGAGCTGTCTGGATTTTGTGGAAAGTTTATTATCTCAACCCTCCCATGATTCTTTTGTTGCAAAAATCTCCCTGTTATATTTCTAGCTGATTTTCTGCCCTCCCTGAACTAAGAGAGCTACCCCAGTTGGTAAAGATGTGGGTGCTCATTATCTGCTCCAAACCATATCCACCATGTCCAGATAGTAAATCTGCAGATTCTTGCCCCACTCCCAGGTCAAGGGAATATGAACACCTCCGGGAAAGAGGGTCACAAGCTTGCTGCACTTGCCTGATACAGTAACATCTTTTCATGAATAAACATGGATCAAGTTCTTTTCCACCTTTGGTCATTTTCTGGTGAGCTGAAATGTTTGTTTTTAGTTTTTTCCAGTTCTACATTTGTTTTCTTGTTGAAATTGTCCAATGTCCTTATATACCATTAACAAGTATAGAAAGTTTTCTTAAAAATTTGGCCAACAATTTGCTTACTGAATGTCACTTAGAAATAAAAAAGTTTAGATAGTTGGAGGGTGTCATACAGTATTTGTTATAATTGCTTAATCAGTGGCACTCAGGTGAACATAATTAAAAAAGAAAAATTAATTAACTTCTAAAAGTCAATTTATGAAGCTGTAGACTTATTTTCCTGACAATTCTTATCACTATATGCCATAATTTTTGTTTTACTTACTTGGTTTATTGTCTGTCCTCTCCACTGCAATGTAATCTTCATGAAGGCAGAGTTGTTTATATATTTTATTTTCTCCTCTATCTTCTCTATCAAGGGTTGTGCTTAGCTCATAGCAGAGACATAAATATTTGTTGAATAAATAATAATGAATATGAGATTACCGTTAAGTAGTTTACTCAGCAAATTGCAAACACAATTATAGCAAAAAAAAAAAACTTGTTTATATATCCAAGAAAACATCTGTGCCATATAATATGTTGAACCTATTTTACAATTTTTACAAAGCTTTTATTTAAATTCTAGTTAGTTAACATACAGTGTAATATAGTTTCAGATGCACGATATAGTGATTCAACACTCCCATACATCACCAGGTGCTCATCACAAGTGTACTCCTTAATCTTCATCACCTATTTAACCCAAATTTTGAGTGGAAACCATTTTATTTTTTATTCCTCACACTGCATATATTGATAAGGGAGTCAATAGTATGTGCCTATGGAAAAACCATGACATTATTCCAGGCAATTGGTTTACTTATCTTTGTATATTTTTAATCCATGAAAATAGATGATAAAAGTACTGCAATTTTTTAATTAAGTCAAATATGACTCGAGTCAAATGTGACTTAGTTTTATAATTTGGAATCTATTATGTGTTCTTTCTAAATTATTGTTGAATTTTTTATTTGGTTCCATGTTAGAGATTAAAAGTCACAATGAGAGTTGACAGGTGAAATATTATTTTTGGAATGTAAAAATGTCCATTCGGATGAGAAGAGTAGAAATTAACTGTTCAATGATTGTTTTGAATTCCTAAAACTGTGTTTTAGGGCTGTGTTTTCTTATCACTTTTGTGCTCTGAAACAGCATACTGACTTTTTTCCGATCCTGAGTAGACATCTTCCCTTTCAATTTTTGTGAATAGATGGCTATGGGACTTCTATGTTGTCTCGGCCAATAGAACGACAATATGAACTTGGCGAGACATGAATGTAAATACCATCAATTGGATATAACCCTAAAATTTCAGGATTAGGGAAATTTGGCTTAATGCCCATATATGGACACATGACCTAAAGTGTTTTATTGACTGGAGCTCAATTAACAGATGGTTATTAAAAGACTACTATTATTTTAGGATTTATTTTCATATATGGGTGGGGAGGACCCCAAATCAGAATAGTGATGATCCAGTTCTATTCTTAACTGGTCAGAACTGATTTGGAGCCTTGGTGAAAGGCCCAGAACCACATTACCAAAGGACTGAAGGACTAAATGATGTTTAGCAAGGGGAGGAGATGGTTTAGTGGGCCCCTGAGTGTTCTCTTCTCATATTTTGGAGAACTTGGTTGGCCCAGAGGATAGAATTAAGATATAAAGGGGATGCCTGGGTGGCTCAGTCGTTAAGCCTCTACCTTCAGCTCAGGGCGTGATCCCAGGGTCCTGGGATCGAGCCCCACATCAGGCTCCTCCGCTGGGAGCCTGCTTCTTCCTCTCCCACTCCCCCTGCTTGTGTTCCCTCTTTCGCTGGCTGTCTCTCTTTCTGTCAAATAAATAAAAAATCTTAAAAAAAAGAATTAAGATATAAAGGTAGTTGCCAGACTAAATGGTGAAGTTATTATCATTGTCACCATTCCAGCAAAACAACCAGCATCTCTTGATGGAAATGAAACTTACAAATGGTTTCTGGAACATCCCCTACTTCAGTAACTTTTCATACTCTAATGACAAAGTCGTAATGTTAACTCATTGTATTTTCTTCATTATGAAACAAAAGTTTTTCTATCTGTGCTTCTGTCTTTAAATTTGGAGTGTGTTCCCTTTCAATTTTTGTGAATAGATGGCTATGCGGCTTCTATGTTGTCTCGGCCAATAGAACGACAAGATGAACTTGGCAAGACATGAATGTAAATACCATCAATTGGTATTTAATTGGTATACTCAAGGAAACCTATCTCCTCAGTTTTTAATAATCTCACCTAAAAATTGAAAGGTTTAAATTTAAATTAGTTTTCAGGAGCTGTTTTGTGAGAAGGGGATGATCATTTGATTACTGGAAAATAAAACCTTTGTGTGTCTCTTTTTGTTTTGGATAGAGGTGTGTATCTGATTCATTTAGTGAATGAATGCATAAGTGATGAACAAGAGATAAAATTTTTTCTTCTCTTTCCTTGGTGTATCTGTGTTTTGTGCAGACAGGGTCTACTAGCCTAAAATATTTTAAGAATACTAAATTTGCTTTTGTAGCTTATCTGAGGGAGAAAAAAGGATCAACAGTATCCTAATCTATGTTGGACACATACCATGGAAAGAAACAAACATTTGTTGTTATGTCACTTCACTATCGTTTGTTGTTCTTACCACAGACTCTTCTGACTGATACCTTCATGTTTTTATATCTCCTTTTATTTTTCAAGTTCACTTGAGGGTAGTTTGATTTTCATAGGCTAGTCTACAGGCTATCTTTTGGGTAAATGCCTTCATATAGTTTCAGAAATCTTCACTTCTTGCTCTCCTTTAGGTAGATGATATAAATTAATATAGTAGGCAGGTGTTAGACAAGAGGGAGTGATGGGGAGAAAGGCAAATTGAAGAGTTTATCTCCATGTAACCTGGAGAAATACTGTGTATTTCTTTTGGGATGTTAAAGAAGTTACTGTGTGGTTTCTTTGCTTTTCTTTTTATTTTGGGTGAGGATGGGAGGGAACTTTTTTAAAAAATTGAGTATAGTTGACACACAATTTTACATTATTTTCAGGAGTACGACACAGTGATTGGACATCTCTAAATGTTATGCTATGCTCACAAGTATAGCTCCCCTCTGTCACCATACAACACTATTACAGTACCACTGACTATATTCCCTATGCTGTACCTTTTATCCCCATGACTTATTCACTCCATAACTGGAAGCCTGTATCTCCAAGTCCTCTTCACCTATTTTGCAAGTCCCTCCATCCCCTTCCCCTCCAGCAGCCATCAGTTTGTTCTTTGTATGTATAGTTCTGATTCTGCTTTTTGTTTATTCATTTGTTTCTTTTTAGATTGGTGTGTGGAACATTTTTATATATGTAAAAAGCTTAATTAATGAATTGGGAAATTTACCAGTAACTGCCACCTAAAGGTGGCTATGTGTAGATTACTGTTGACTCTGTTAAAGGCTTTTAGAACAAGGTGAACAAAAACAAAACACTAAAAAATGGTGGTTTTGGTCTTCTTTTTCAGGTTATCTCCCCTCCAGAAGGCAGAAATAGTGGACCTGGTTAAGAAGCATGTAGGGGCCATTACTCTTGCCATTGGGGATGGTGCCAATGATGTTGGGATGATCCAGATGGCCCACGTGGGTGTGGGAATCAGTGGGAATGAGGGCATGCTGGCCACCAACAACTCGGATTATGCCATTGCACAGGTCAGTAGTGTGGTCATAAGAGTGTTGAGTATCTCAAGTCCATCCCTGAGGCCTACCCCACTCTTTAAGCTGCTTTTCATATGAAACTACCAGCACATTTGGGGTTTTCTTTAGTTTTGTCCTCATGAACTTTGCAGCAAAAAAAAGTTTTCCTTGAGCAGTTAGGGAGTCGGTCATACTGATGCCACCAAGAATCTATAGCTCTGCTAATATAATCTTTAAATTCCCTATCTCTTCAATCTGTAATGTATGCTTTGCTTTGTGGTGTCTCTCAAAGAAGATTTCTTAAAGACTTATAATGTACCCATTTCTGCTTTTTTAAAGTAGGCATTGCCTCTTGGCAGGCATTTAAAAAAGTAGGTTGTATATTTTAGAGCAATTATAGCTTCACAACAAAATTGAGCAGAAAATATAAAGTTCCCGTATATTCCCCGCTTTCCCTCACAGACTCCCCCATCATCAACAACCCCTACCAGAACTGTATATTTGTTATAACTGATGAACCTATATTGACACATCATCATCATTACCCAAAGTTCAGAGTCTACATTAGGGCTCACTCTTGATGTTGTATATTCTATGGGCTTGGAGAAATGTATAATGACAAGTATCCATCATCACAGTATCATACAGAGTAGTTTTACCGCTTTAAAAATCCTCTGCACTCCGTCTATTCATCATTCTCTCCACACACAAACCCTTGGCAACCACTGATTTTTGTACTATCTCCATGGTTTTGCCTTTTCCAGAATGTCATATTCATATAGTATGTAGCATTTTCGAATGGGCTTCTTTCACTTAGTAATATGCATTGAAGTGTCTGCCGTGTCTTTCATGGCTTAAGAGCTCATTTCTATTTAGTGATGAATAACTTTCCACTTTCTGGATGTAAAATACTTTATCCATTCACTCACTGAAAAACATCTTGGTTATTTCCAAGTTTGGGCAATTATTTAAAAAGCTGCTATAAATGTCCATGTGCAGGTTTTTTTTTGTGTGTGTGTGGACATAAGTTTTCAACTCCTTTGGACTTATACCAAGGAGTGTAATTGCTGTATCATATAGTAAAAGTATAAAAGTATGTTTAGTTTTGTAAGAAACTGCCAAACTGCCTTCCACAGTAGCTGTGCCATTTATTGAAAGTCATTTAAGTAGTGTGTGTGGTCTGTGATTTACAGCCTCTGTATATTTATGTCATATCCTAGGCTGTTTAACAAGAACATGTCCTCCTTCTACAAATTAATATTTTGACTTTTGAAGAATATAATATTTTAATCAATAATTTAAGATTAGCTTTTAATGGATCTAATATTTTCATCACAGTTGAGCAACTAACAATAACACTTTTTAATCTTGCTGAATTCGGGAACCACCTGCAATTCTTGAACATTCCCTAGGAATAATCCCACACCCCGAGTAGGTCATCCTTGCTGGGGCTGTTCTTATGGTGGCTGTCTCTGAGGGGCTAGATGATTTAGTACCCTGTCCACAGCTAAACAGATGCCTGTAACTGGAGTGGTAACAAAATGGACTCCTAGGATTCTATAGCATAGATGAAGAGCATATTACCCCAGTGTTTGAATTAGATCCATTCTGAGACCCTTCTTCTTACTCATAGATTAAGTGTTCTGGTTTTATAGCAGGGAAAACTCAGGCTCCTATGTGCTAGAGTATCTGGGTTGGGGAAAGTGTCCGTAAACTATGATCAAAGCACCTGTGTCTGTAAATAAGCAAATGACCACACTAAATTCGCCTAATCCTGTCTTAAACTGCTACATGCTATTGGGATACATACTTCCAGTGATCTCAGCAATTTATGTGACATAAGCCTTGAACTATTAAACACTGTAGACACACCAAGCCAGTGGCCAGTATCAGGTGTCCTGGGAATCCAGGGAAATATTTCTGGTTTTTCTTAGTTTGTATGGATTTTTTAGATTCCACATTATAAGTGAAATTAAATGGTATTTATCTTTTTCTGTTGGACTTACCTTACTGAGCACAATACCTACTAGGTCCATTCATGTTGTCACAAAAGGCAAGATTTCATTCTTTTTTATGGCTAATATTCCATTACACACACACACACACACACACACACACACACACACACACACACACCACATCTTCTTTATCCATTCTATTGATGGACACTGAGGTTGCTTCCATATCTTGGCTATTGTCAGTAATGCTTCAGTGAACATAAAAGTGCATATATATCTTCTCAAGTTCGTGTTTTTGTTTTCTTTGTGTAAATACACAGTAGTGGAATTATAAGATTATTTGAATTTTTAATATTTTGAGGAACCTCCATACTCCATATTTTCCTCAGTGGCTGCACCAGTTTGTATTCCCAGCAAAGTGCACGAGGGTTCATTTTTCTCCACAGCCTCACCAACACCCAGTATTTCTTATCTTTTTGATTCTAGCCATTCTGACAAGTGTGAGATGATATCTCATTGTGGTTTTGATTTGCATTTCCCTGCCAATAGGTGATGTTTGGTGCAAATTATGTGATTGGTGATGTTGAGAATCTTTTCATGTGTGTATCTTCTTTGGAAAAATATTCATGTCCTCTCCCCATTTTTTAAGGTTTTTATTTAAATTCCAGGTAGTTAACATACAGTGTAATATTAGTCTCAGGTGTACAATGGAGTGATTCAACACTTTCATACAATACTAGGTGTTCATCACAAGTGCATTCCCTAATCCCCATCACCTCTTAAACCCATCTCCCCCCTTAAATTGGATTATTTATGGTTTTTGGGTGCTCAGTTGAAGAGCTTCATTATATACCTTGAATATTAACCCCTTATCAAATATATCATTTTCAAATGTCTTCTCCCACTCAGTAGGTTGCCTTTTCATTTCATTGATGGTTTCCTTTGCTGTGTAAAAGATTTTTGTTTTGATGTAGTCCCCATAGTTTATTTTTGCTTTTGTTTTCCTTGCCTGAGGAGATATATCTAGAAAAGTGTTGCTAAGGTCAATGTCCAGGAGATTGCTGCTTTTTCTTTTCTTTTTTCAAGTTTTTATTTAAATTCAGGTTAGTTAACATACAGTGTAATGTTAGTTTCAGGTGTGAATTTAGTGATTCATCGCCTACACCACCGTGTGTTTATCACAGGGGCCCTGGGTTTCAGGTCTCACATTTAGGTCATTAATTCATTTTGAGTTGAATTTTCTGTATTATGTAAGAAAGTAGTCTAGTTTCATTCTTTAGCATGTAGCTTTCCAATTTTCCCAACACCTTTTTTGAAGAGACTGCCTTTTTCCCCATTGTGTATTCTTGCCTCCTTTTCTATAGATTAATTGACCATATAAGTGTGGGATATTTCTCAGCTCTCTATTCTTTTTTTTTTTTATTAACGTACAATGTATTATTTGTTTCAGGGGTACAGGTCTGTGATTCATCAGTCTTACACAACACACAGAGCTCACCACAACACATATCCTCCCCAATGTCCATCACACTACCGCATCCCCCGACCCCCCTCCCCTCCAGCAACCCTCAGTTTGTTTCCTGAGATTAAGAGTCTCTTATGCTTTGTCTCCCTCTCTGGTTTTGTCTTGTTTCATTTTTTCCTCTCTTCCCCTATGATCTTCTGCCTTGTATCTTAAATTCCACACATCAGTGAGATCCTATGAAAATTGTCCTTCTCTGATTGACTTATTTTGCTTAGCATAATACCCTCTAGTTCCATCCACATCATTGCAAATGGCAAGATTTCATTTTTTGATGGCTGCATAATATTCTAGTGTGTGTGTGTGTGTGTGTGTGTGTGTGTGTGTATACACACATCTTCTTTATCCATTCATCTGCTGATGGACATCTGGGCTCTTTCCATAGTTTGGCTATTGTGGACATTGCTGCTGTAAACATTGGAGTGCAGGTGCCCCTTTGGATCACTACATTTGTATCTTTGGTGTAAGTATCCAGTATTGCAATTGTTGTGTCATAGGGTAGCTCTATTTCAACTTTTTAGGAAACTTCATACTCTTTTGCAGAGTGGCTGCACCAGCTTGCATTCCCACCAACAGTGTAGGAGGGTTCCCTTTCTCCGCATCCTCACTAACATCTGTCGTTTCCTGACTTATTAATTTTAGTGATTCTGATGGGTGTGAGGTGGTATCTCATTGTGGTTTTGATTTGTATTTCCCTGATGCTGAGTGATGTTGAGCACTTTTTCATGTGTCTGTTGGCCATTTGGATGTCTTCTTTAGAGAAATGTCTGTTCATGTCTTCTGCCCATTTCTTTATTGATTATTTGTTCTTTGGGTGTTGAGTTTGATAAGTTCTTTATAGATTTTGGATACTAGCCCTTTATCTGATATGTCATTTGCAAATATCTTCTCCCATTCTATTAATCGTCTTTTGGTTTTGTTGACTGTTTCCTTTGCTGTGCAAAAGCTTTTTTATCTTGATGAAGTCCCAATAGTTCATTATTGCTTTTGTTTCACTTGCCTTTGGAGACTTGTCTAGCAAGAAGTTGCTGCAGCTGAGGTAAAAAAAAGGTTGCTGCTTGTGTTCTTCTCTAGGATTTTTGATGGATTCCTGTCTCACATTTAGGTCTTTCATACATTTTGAGTCTATTTTTGTGTATAGTGTAAGGAGATGATCCAATTTCATTCTTCTGCATGTGGCAGTCCAATTTTCCCAACACCCTTTGTTGAAGAGACTGTCTTTTTTCCATTGGATATTCTTTCCTGCCTTGTCAAAGATTAGTTGACCATAGAGTTGAGGGTTCATTTCTGAGTTCTCTATTCTGTTCCATTGATCTAAGTGCCTGTTTTTGTGCCAGTACCATATTGTCTTGATGATTACAGCTTTGTAATAGAGCTTGAGTCCGGAATTGTGATGCCACCAGCTTTGGTTTTCTTTTTCAACATTCCTTTGGCTATTAGGGCTCTTTTCTGGTTCCATACAAATTTTAGGATTATTTGTTCCGGGTCTGTGAAAAAAGTTGGTGGTATTTTAACAGCTCTCTATTCCGTTCCATTGATCTATGTATCTATTTTTGTGCCAGTACGATACTGTTTTGATTATTATAACTTTGTAGTATATCTTGAAATCTGGGATTGTGATACCTCTGGCATTGTTCTTCTTTCTCAAGATCACTTTGGCTACTTGGGATCTTTTGTGGTTCCATACTAATTTTATGATTATCCTATTTCTATGAAAAGTATTGATATTTTGGCATGGATTGCATTGAGCCTATAGATTACTTGGGGTAGTATGAACATTTTAACAATATCAATTTTTCCAATCCATGAGTATGGAATGTTTTTCCATTTCTTTGTGTCTTCCTCAATTTCTTTCATGAGTACAGATCCTTTGCCTCTTTGCTTAGGTTTATTCCTAGGTATCCTATGGTTTTTGGTGCAGTTGTAAATGGGATCAACTCCTTAATTTCTCTTTCTTCTGTTTCATTGTTAGTGTATAGAAATGCAACTGATTTCTGTGCATTGATTTTATATCCTGCCACTTTGCTGAATTCCTATATGAGTTCTAGCAATTTTGGGGTGGAATCTTTTGGGTTTTCCACATAAAGTACCATGTCATTTGTGAAGAGTGAGAGTTTGACTTCTTCCTTGCTGATTTGGATGCCTTTTCTTTCTTTTTATTCTCTGATTGCTGAGGCCAGGACTTCTAGTACTATGTTGAACAATAGTGGTGAGAGTGGGCATCCCTGTTGTGTTCCTGACCTTAGGGGAAAAGCTCTCAGTTTTTCCCCATTGAAAATGATATTCACTGTGGGCTTTTTGTATATGGCTTTTGCTATATTGAGGTATGTTCCCTCTATCCCTATACTGTGAAGAGTTTTAATCAAGAAAGGATGCTGTACTTTGTCAAATGCTTTCTCTGGATCTATTGAGAGGATTGTATGGTTCTTGTCCTTTCTTTTATTAATGTAGTGCATCATATTGATTGATTTGCAGATGTTGAACCATCCTTGCAGCCCAGGAATAAATCCCATTTGGTCATGGTGAATAATCTTTTAATGTACTGTTGGATCCTATTGGCTAGTATCTTGGTGAGAATTTTCGCACCCGTGTTTATCAGAGATATTGGTCTGTAATTCTCCTATTTTGTGGGGTCTTTGTCTGGTTTTGGGATCAAGGTAATGCTGGCCTCATAGAAAGAGTTTGGAAGTTTTCCTTCCATTTCTATTTTTTGAAAGACCTTCAGAAGAATAGGTATTAATTATTCCTTAAATGTTTGGTAGAATTCACCTGGCAAGCCATCTGGCCCTGGACGCTTGTTTGTTGGGAGATTTGTGATTACTGCTTCAATTTCCTTGCTGGTTACGGTCTATTCAAGTTTTCTATTTCTTCCTGTTTCAGTTTTGGTAATTTAAATGTTTCTAGGAATGCATCCATTTCTTCCAGATTGCCTAATTTGTTGGCATATAATTGCTCATAATATGTTCTTATAATTATTTGTATTTCTTTGGTGTTGGTTGTGATCTCTCCTCTTTTATTCATGATTTTATTTATTTGGGCCCTTTCTTTTTTCTTTTTGATAAGTCTGGCCAGGGGTTTATCAATCTTATTAAATCTTTCAAAGAACCAGCTCCTAGTTGCATTGATCTGTTCTACTGTTCTTTTGGTTTCTATTTCATTGATTTCTGCTCTAATCTTCTGATTATCTGACTATCTTCTATCTGATTATCTTCTATCTATCTATCTATCTATCCATCCATCTAGCTAATTATCTTCTGATAATCTGCTCCAATATACCTTCTTTTATTATTTCTCTTCTCCTGCTGGATTTAGGCTCTTTTGCTGTTCTTTTTCCAACTCCTTTAGCTGTAGGGTTAGGTTGTGTATTTGAGATGTTTCTTGTTTCTTGAGAAAGGCCCATTCTGCTATATACTTCCCTCTTAGAACCACCTTTACTGCATCCCAATGGTTCTGAACAGTTTTCATTTTCATTTGTTTCCATGAATTTTTAAAATTCTTTTTAAATTTCCTGGTTAACCTATTCATTCTTTAGTAGGATGCTCTTTAGCCTCCATGTATTTGAGTTCTTTCCAAATAACCTCTTTTGATTGAGTTCAAGTTTCAAAGCATTGTGGTCTGAAAATATGTAGGGAATGATCCTAATCTTTTTGTACTTGTTGAGACCTGATTTGTGACCCAGTATGTGATCTATTTTGGAGAATGTTCCATGTGCACTTGAAAAGAATGTATATTCTGTTGCTTTAGAATGGAATGCTCTGAATATATCTGTGAAGTCCATCTGGTCCAATGTGTCATTCAAAGCCCTTGTTTCTTTGTTGATCTTCTGCTTAGATGATCTGTCCATTGCAGTGAGTGGAGTGTTAAAGTCCCTTACTATTATTATTTATGTGTTTCTTTAATTTCGTTATTGATTGGTTTATATAATTGGCTGCTCCAATGTTGGGGGCATAAATATTTACAATTGTTATATCTTGTTGGATAGACACTTTAATTATGATAGAGTGTCCTTCCTTATCTTTTATTATTGTCTTTGGTTTAAAATCTAATTTGTCTGATATAAGGATTGCTGCCCCAGCTTTCATTTGATATCCATTAGCATGATAAATGGTTTTCCACCCCCTCACTTTCAATCTGGAGGTGTCTTTGGGTCTAAAATGGGTTTCTTGTAGACAGCATATGGATGGGTCTTGTGTTTTTTTTTTTAATCCAACCTGATATCTCCTTTTGATTGGAGCATTTACTCTATTTACATTCAGAGTAATTATTGAAGATACGAATTTAGTGCCATTGTATTACCTGTAAATGTATACCTTGTTTCTGTATATTGTCTCTGTTCCTTTCTGGTCTATGTTACTCTTGGGCTCTCTCTTCACTTAAAGGATCCCCTTTAATATTTCTTGGAGGGCTGGTTTAGTGATCACGAATTCTTTTAGGTTCTGTTTGTCCTGGAAGCTTTTTATCTCTCCTATTTTGAATGACATCCTTGGTGGATAAAGTATTCGTGGCTGCATATTTTTCTCACTTAACACCCTGAATATATCATGCCAGTCCTTTCTGGCCTTCCAGATCTCTGTGGATAGGTCTTCTGCCAGTCTGATGTTTCTACCCTTGTAGGTTATGGACCTCTTGTCCCAAGCTGCTTTTCTTTGTCTCTGAGATTTGCAAGTTTCACTATTATATGACCAGGTGTTAACCTATTTTTATTGATTTTGAAGGGAGTTCTCTGTGCCTCCTGGACTTCATTGCCTGAGAACTTCCCTAGATTAGGAAAGTTCTCCACTATAATTTGTTCCAGTGTACCTTCTGCACTCCCCCTCTCCTCTTCTGGGATCCCAATTACTCTAATATTGTTTCTCTTTATGGTATATCACTTATCTCTCAAATTCTCCCCTCATGATCCAGTAGTTGTTTATCTCTCTTTTTCTCAGCTTTTTATTCTTCATCATTTGTCTTCTATATCGCTAATTCTTTCTTCTGCCTCATTTATCCTAGCAGTTAGAGGCTGCACTTTTTTATTGCATCTCAATAGCCTTTTTTATTTCAACTTGATTAGATTTTACTTCTTTTATTTCTCCAGGAAGACATTCTCTAGTGTCTTCTATGCTTTTTTTTTTTTCAAGCCAAGCTAGTATCTTTGTAACTGTTATTCTGAACTCTAGTTCTGACATCTTATTTATATCCATACTGATTATGTCCCTGGCAGTCAGTACTGCCTCTTGCTCTTTTTTTCTTGTTCTCTTTTTAGAGGTGAGTTTTTCTGTCTTGTCATTCTTGTAGAAAGTGGTAGCTTTTTCTATTCGTGGAGTTTCAGGTAATCTTTTCTCAGATCTCTTAGTTAGTAGATGTTCGGAATGATTTGACAGCTATCTAGCTGAATTCCTGGGACCAGACACAACTAAGGTTTCCTACTCCTCTGCCATCCTGGACTATCTCCTCCATGAATTTTTTAATTTCCTATTTGATTTCTTCATTAACCCAATGGCTGTTTAGTAGCATATTGTTTGTTTGTGCTTTTTTTGTTTTTCTTTCTTCTTGTAATTGATGTCTATCTTCATTCATATTAGTTGTAGTCAAAAAAGATGCTTGGTATGATTTTAATCTTCTTAAATTTATTTAATCTTCTTAAATTTATTTAGGCTTGTTTTGTGGCCTAACACATGATGTGTCCTGGAGAATGTTCCATGTGCACTTGAAAAGTTGTTTTTGGATGGTATTTTCTGTATATGTCAAGCCCATCTGGTCTAATGTGTGGTTCAAAAACACTGTTTCCTTATTCATTTTCTGCCTGGATGATCTATTCATTGATGTGAGTGGGGTGTTGCAGTCTCCTATTTATCGTATTGCTGTCAAGTTTTCCCTTTGTGTCTGTTAATATTTGCTTTATTTAGGTGCTGCTATGTTGGGTACATAGATAACTACAATTATTATATCTTCTTGTTTTTTGATCCCTTTATCATTAGGTAGTGCCCTCTTTGCACTTGCTACAGTCTTTGATTTCAAGTCTATCTTGTCTGATATAAGTATTGCCCCCTGGCTTTTTTTTTTCTCACTTCCATTTGCATGACATATTTTTTCTCCATCCTTCATTTTCTGTCTGTATGTGCCTTTAGATCTGAAATGGGTCTCTTGCAGGCAGCATATAAATGAGTCTTCTTTGTTTTAACCATTTTGTCACCATATGTCTTTTTTTCAAGCATTTAGACTATTCACATTTAAAGTAATTATTGATAGATATTTACTTATTGCCATTTTGTTCATTGTTTTCTGGTTGTTCTTGTAGTTCTTTTCTATTCCCTTCATCTTCTCTTACTCTTTTGCCTTGTGAGTTGTGATCTTCTTTAGTGTTTTGCTTGTCTTTATTTCTCTTTATTTTTTGTGTATCTATTATAAGTTTTTAGTTTATGGTTATTATGAGGTTTTATATAACATCCTAAGTATATTGCAGACTATATTAAGTTGATGGTCTTTTAAGTTTGAACTCATTTTAAAAGTACCTCATTTTTTTTCTTCTCCTTCCACAATTTATGTATATGTTACTATATTTTATATCTTCTTATTTTGTGAATCCCCTTAACTAATTTTTTAGAATTGATTTTATTACTTTTGTCTTTTAACCTTCATACTTACAAGAGATTGCTCTATGACCTTTATTGTATGCTTGCTTTTACTTAGAACAGTTTTCCTTTCTTTTCTCTCTCTCTCTTTTTTTACTTCTAATTATGGCCTTTTGTTTTCCACTTAAAGAAATCTCTTTAATATTTCTTATAAGGCCAGATTAGTGGTGGTGAGCTCCTTTAATTTTTGTTTGGGAAGTTCTTTATCTCTTACTGAATTCTGAGTGATAACTTTGCTGGATGGAGTATTCTTGGGTATGTGTTTTTTTTTTCCTTTCAGCACTTTGAATATATCATAGTATTCCCTTCTGACCTGCAACATTCCTGCTGAAAAATCATTATCATTATTATGTGTTGTGGTGTGGATATTTTTTTGGAACTCTCTGTGCTTCCTGAATCTGGATGTCTGTTTCCTTTCCTCGATTAGGGAAGTTTTCAGTTATTATTTATTCAGATAAACTTATCTACCTCTTACTCTCTTTTCCCTCTGGGACCTCTGTAACGTGAATGTTTCTTCCCTTGATGTTATCCAAAAGATCCCTTAACCCATCCTCATTTTAAAATTCTTTTTTTTCTTTTTAGAGTTCGGCTTGGGTGCTATTACCCTGTCCTCCAGATTGCTGATCCATTCTACTGCATCCTCTAATCTCCCTCAATTCCCTCTAGTGTATTTTTTTAATTTCAATTGTTGTATTTTTTTTTCTAGTTTTTCTTTTTTCTTTTTTTGTATTCTTCAACCCTGATTGGTTCTCTTTTATGTTTTCTATTTTTTTGTTGAAGGTCAGACTGAGTTTATCCACTCTTCTCTCTAGTCTGGTAAGCATCTTTATAACCATTACTTTTAAACTCTTTATCAGGTAGATAGGTTATTTATGTTTTGTTTAGTTCTCTCTCTCTCTTTTAGGTTTTTGTCTTTTTCTTTCATTTGGAGCATATTCTTCTTTTTTTTTAATGTTTTTTTATTATATTATGTTAGTCACCATACAGTACATCCCTGGTTTCTGATGTAAAGTTCAATGATTCATTAGTTGCATATAACACCCAGTGCACCATGCAATACGTGCCCTCCTTATTACCCATCACCGGTCTATCCCATTCCCCCACCCCCTCCCCTCTGAGGACCTCAGTTTGTCTCTCATAGGCCATAGTCTCTCATGTTTCATTCCCCCTTCTGATTACCCCCCCTTTCTTTATCCCTTTCTTCCCCTACCGATCTTCCTAGTTCTTATGTTCCATAGATGAGAGAAATGATATGATAATTGTCTTTCTCTGCTTGACTTATTTCACTTAGCATTATCTCCTCCAGTGCCGTCCATGTTGCAGCAAATGTTCAGAATTCGTTCTTTCTGATAGCTGAGTAATATTCCATTGTATATATGGACCACAACTTCTTAATCCAGTCATCTGTTGAAGGGCATCTCGGCTCCTTCCACAATTTAGCTATTGTGGACATTGCTGCTATGAACATTGGGGTGCATATGGCCCTTCTCTTCACTACGTCTGTGTCTTTGGGGTAAACACCCAGTAGTGCAATGGCTGGGTCATAGGGTAGCTCAATTTTTAACTTTTTAAGGGACCTCCACACTGTTTTCCAGAGTGGCTGTACCAACTTGCATTCCCACCAACAATGTAGGAGGGATCCCCTTTCTCCACATCCTCTCCAACAATTGTTGTTTCTTGCCTTGTCAATTTTTGCCATTCTAACTGGCGTAAGGTGGTATTTTAGTGTGGTTTTGATTTGAAATTCCCTGATGGCTAATGATTTTGAACATTTTTTCATGTGTCTGTTAGCCATTTGTATGTCTTCATTGAAAAAGTGTCTGTTCATATCTTCTGCCCATTTTATGATTTGTATTTGTTTCTCGCGTATTGAGTTTGAGAAGTTCTTTGTAGATCTTGGATATCAGTCTTTTATCTGTAGTGTCTTTTGCAAATATATTCTCCCATTCCGTGGGCTTCCTCTTAGTTTTTTTGACTGTTTCCTTGGCTGCGCAGAAGCTTTTTATCTTGATGAAGTCCCACAAGTTCATTTTTTCTTTTGTTTCTCTTGCCTTTGGAGATGTGTCATGAAAAAGGTTACTTTGGCTGATGTCGTATAGGTTGCAGCCTATGTTCTCCTCTAGGATTTTGATGGATTCCTGTCTCTCATCGAGGTCTTTCATCCATTTGGAGTTTATTTTTGTGTATGGTGTGAGAGAGTGGTCAAGGAGCATATTCTTCTGTCTTCTCATCTTACTTGGCTTTCTGTGTTTGTTTTTATAAATTATGCAGAACAGCTGCTTCTCCTAAGCTTAAAGGAATGGTCTTGTGTATGGTCGTCCCTTATATAGACTATGTGTGCCTGGTCACTTTGGCTGCCTGACTGGAACTATGCCTGGCATGGGATAGGATTTCCAAGGTATTCTCTGCTAGAGCCACCCTGGTGGGATGGCCTGAGCTGAACTAGGCATATAACAGGATGTTCCTAGGTCTCTCCATGCTGAGGGTTTCCTAGAAGGACAGCTGAAGTCAGTATAAGCTGGGTGTCCTTGGGTATTCCACACAGGGGGCACCCTGGCAGGTGGCTGGTACCAAGGCAGGCTCAAGCCATAGGTTCTAGGCTCTCTATGCAGGGTGGTTGGAGCTGAGGTGGGTATGGCCCAAGGGGTTCTCAGGGCACTCCGCTCATTGCATACTCTGGTGAGTGGTGCAGAGCCAAAGTGGTGTGGGCCAGGAGTGTTCTGTGGTGCTTTGCTTCTGTGTCACCTTGGTGAGATGGTTGGGGTTGTAGTGAGTGCTGACCTGGGTTGTCCCAGTGTGTGCCATGCTGGGGCCACCTTGGTGGGACAGCTGGGCTGATGTGGACTAGGGGCCTAGAGCTCACTGAGGTGGTAGACTGGCTAGGGCACACAAAGTATGCTCTCATCTACACTATCAAGGCAGAAAAAGCCCCATTGGGGTTTTCCCCTCCATTTTACTTTGACCCAAGAGCAGCTTTGACTGCAGAGAGGGAGAAGGTATTCTGCCATGATGTGTGCCCTTTTAGGCTTTTGCAGAATGAATCTTATCACCAGAACTTAAGTGGAAATTTTCCCATTTCTGTCCCATCTGCCTCCAGCATATCATATGTATTCTGCAGCCGTGGTCAAACAAATGTCTTTTACTTGCTCTTTCTGGGTAATACACAACTTTCTCTTCTCAGAGTATATAATATTCTACTCATAACCTGGATCATCTTATTCTCTGAAATGTAAATTATTCACTTTCTTCTCCCCAAATTTCTTAGTCTTTTAAAGTCATTCCAAGAAATGGAACTCTGACTTTAAACCACTGCAAAGCTAAACACTGAGGCAATAGGAATGTTGTCTATAGTGACTCAAGTTTAATATCAAGTTCTGGGTAAAAACGGACAAACAAAAACCTTTCTTTAATTCACTTATTTTTTGTTTAGCTCTGCCTTTTATGATTGAGCATCTTCTTCCCCATCCTGCTGTCTCATGATCCAAAATCTTAAATGCTCTTTTTTTTGAAAATTTGAAATTTTTCATATGTACCAATTTGTGCCATTTGAAGTGAATATTTAGTTCCAGGAGTCATTAAATTACTGAATTACTTCATTTTGTGGAATAACTCTCCTGAATAGCCATTCATTCAAAAAAATGTTCATTGAGCAAATACCATATTCTGGGCATGTTTCTGGGTGGTTAGGATTCATCAATAAAGTAAACAATGAGACCTACTGCCACAGAGCTTCCATTGTAGGAAACAAAAATATACAGTAATGCCTGTCATTTGTTAGAAGGTAATAACTGCTATGAAAGTAGGTGTGTGTATGAGGGTAAGGAGTCTCACCAATGCTACAGAGGCTGCATGTAACCTTCATTTTTAATTTTAACTTTTTATTTATTATACGAAGTGGGTAACTGATTCCTGTAAGACTGTTACTTACACCTGATCACACATTAAAAAAGATGAGTGATTTAGCCTGAGTTCTTGTTTCTAATAGGATGTTCCTTTCATTAAATAATTCTGTCCCATTACTATGATTAAAGTCCTAGATGTGTATCAGCTTTAAAAAAAATAAAAGCCTTGTGCATTCCAAGTGAAAATCCAAGCAGCATTTCCTGGGCAAAAAATATGATGTTAAAAATATTTTTTTAGTGATAAGAGAAATTAATTTTATAAAGCTTTAAAATTTTTTCTTTATAGAGAACTGCCATGTCAGGTTGTCTGCGAAATTGGTTTCATTCTGTTTCCTTCTGTGTTATATTTTCTAGAGTGGGAACTTAGGTGTGAAATGCTGAGAAAATGACCTTTTGTGGGTTTTGTCACTAAATGGTAGGTTTGTTTGAACTTGCACTGACTGTTGTCTCCTTCTTTTAGTTTAGCTATTTGGAGAAGCTTCTGTTGGTTCATGGAGCTTGGAATCATTTTCGAGTGACGAAATGCATATTGTATTGTTTCTACAAAAATGTAGTGTTATACATTATTGAGGTAAGAAAAGAGATAAACTTTCTTTCATGGAAAAGTTAGATCTTTCTTTGATATCAGGCTTGGTAGTTTAGGGTTGTTCCCCCCCCATATTTGTATCACTTAAATTATTACCATTACATAATTTTGCTTTAGATTTTCACTCAAAATTATTCAGTAAGTTTGAATCTTCTAACAACCATCCTGACTTAAAAAATACCTGTGTAAGCCTCTAATTTGGCTATGGAAATATATTTTTAGATATTTTATTTTGAAATAATTATATATTCACAGGAAGTTACAAAAAATATTTTTAGGAGGTCCTGTGAAACATTCACCCAATTTTCCCCCAAAGAACACCTTGAATAACTCCAGGACAAACCCAACAGAACATATTCATATTTCACCAGCTTTACACATACTTGTGTGATTCTTTGTACCTTTATCCATGTGTAGATTGATATAAACACCACATAAATCAAGGCAGAAACCTGTTTCCCTCTCCAACCCTCCCCCAATGATACAGACCTGTTCCATCACCACAAGGATCCCCTTCATGCTACCCCTTTGTATCCACTGCCATCCCTAACCCCTGACAGTGACTAATCTGTTCCCTATCCTTATAATTTTGTTCTTTCAAGAATTTTATAAAAGCAGAATCATGTAGTATATAACCTTTTGAGATTGGATTTTTTTCAATCAGTATAATTCCCTTGGATTGATACAAGTTGTTTCCTGTATCATTTGTTCCCTTAACATAATTTTTTGTCCACCTGCTGAAGAGCATTTGTGTGTAGGTTTTGTGCAAGCACAAGTTTTCATTTATTTAGGACAAATGTCCAAGAGTACAATTGCTGGATCATATGGTAAGTGCATGTTTAATTTTAAAAGAAACTCCCAACTATTTTCCAGAGTGACTTTACCATTTTCAGTTCCCACCAGCAAAGCATTTGTTATCTTGTTTCTCTGGATCTTTATCAGCACTTGATGTTATCATTATTTTTTAGCCATTCTCATAGATGGGTAGTGATATGTCATTGTAGTTTTAAATTGCATTTCCATAGGAGCTAATGATTTTGAACATCTTCTCATGTACTTTTTTGCTCTTTTCATATCTTCTTCAGTGAAATGTGCCTTCATATTTTTTGTCCATTTTCTAACTGAATTGTTTTTTCACTCTTAAGTTTTGAGAATTCACATATTTTAGATGTTAGTCCTCTGGCAGATAAGTAGTTTGCAAATATTTTCTTCCAGTCTGTATCATGTTGTTTTGTCATCTTAATAGAGTCAGAGTACAAAAGTTTTTAATTTTGTTGTGGTCCAATTTATATATTTTCCTTTTATGGATCTTGCTTTTGGTTCTATGTCAAAAAACTCTTTGTCTAGCTCTAGATTCCAAAGATTTTCCTCTATGTAGTTTTCTAAAAGTGTTTTAAACTTACTGTCATGATTCATTTTCAGTTAATTTTTGTATACAGTGGAGGGTTTAGATTGTCTGGTTATTTTGCCCATGGAGATCCAATTACTTCAGTACTATTTGATGAAAAGGTTATCCTTCCATTAAATTGATTTTGCACCTTTGTCAAAAATCAGCTGGGCAAATAATGAAGAAATAGAAAATATGAACAGACTGTAAGTAGTAAGGAGATGAGATCAGTAATCAAACACCTCTCTGGAAAATTATACCGATCATTCAAAGAAGAATTAACACGTCTTCCTCAAACTCTTCCAAAAAGTTACAGAGAAAGTAACACATACAAACTCGTGTCAAAGAGGGATATCCTCTAAATCCATCCATGTTGTTGCAAATGGTGGGATCTGATACCTTTTTATAGTTGAGCGATATTTCATTGGAAATTATATATGCCACCCCTTCTTTATCCATTCATCTGTTGATGAACACTTAGGTTGCTTCCACATTTTTGTTATTGTAAATAATGCTGCAATAAACATAGAGGGTTGTAAATCTTTGAATTAGGAGTTCTCCTTTCTTTGGCTGGGCCAGTAGCAAATGTTATCAATTGCAGATGCTACAATTTGCTGAAGCCATAGACAAAATCATTCTGAAGGTTTACAACTCAATATCATTCTTTACTGAAGCAATGCGTTATTGGACAATTAGATCTAAATATTTCATTGAAATTATCTTTTGATAGAGAAAGAACAGTAACAAAGAATGAAATAAAAATTCTAAAATAAATGTACTAGCTTTCTGGTAGGCTCAAATACTCAAGATTGATTTTAAGTACTTCGGTGAATGGAAACATTTAGGTCAATATTGATATAAAACTTCTTGAAATTTCTTCTCTTTCAGCTTTGGTTCAGCTTTGTTAATGGATTTTCTGGGCAGATTATATTTGAACATTGGTGCATCAGCTTGTACAATGTGGTAAGCATTCTCCATCTCTATCTGATAGCATGCTGTTTATGTCTGGGAAGTGTGTCTAAGTTAATCTTCTGCACATAGCAGGCAGCACAAATACATCTTTAGAGCCTTTGTTGCTGCAACACATCTTGCAGAAGCCCATACTCTCCACACATTATTTCAATCATAAGAGATCATTCTACAGCAACTACATTAAATTTCTATGCAATGCATTTTGATAATACATCCAAAACCTCCTTACTATATGCCTGTATAACATTTTTAGGCTTTTAAGCCAAGTAATTATTATTGAATTCTACCTCTACCCATGCCATTTAGTACATATAATTAATATTTATTTATATCTGTATATGTGGGTGTGTGTTTATGGTGTAATTTCCCTGGCCTTTTAAACCTCCTGGTAGAAAATTTGTCCTTTTGTAAATATTTCACCCTGTGTTTGTAGGAAATGATGAATTTTGATATGAAGTCCTATAATAAATAATAAAGATAATAAATAATTGGGAATTTTCTGAAACTAACAATCCCATACCATTTCTTAAGTCATTTTAAATTCAGAAATAAATAGTATGATTAAATGGTCTTTTAATTCACCTTTAAATTTTTGTTTTATTTTTCTTCTTTATTCTTCCACTTTAAAGATTAGAGGTTATTGAAACCTAGCATAGAAATTAGGCTCCCAGTGAGTATATTATGACCTTTCTTCTGTACTACATTATCATAGCATATTACAATCTGGATACTCTGTGCTTTAATCCCTGAAATTCTGTCTTCTAGGAGCTTGAATTCTGAAACAGCACAGACAGAAGTCACTGAGTGTCCAATAGTACAAAAATGTCTAGGACTATGAATAGTTACAGTTGTGCACATGTCAATTCTAGACATACTTGGCTAGAACACTACATCAGTGATCCTCAAGTCATACACATATTTGTCTCTACCAGGCTTTTGGTCACAGATGACAATACTCAATTCTTTTTTTTTTTTTTTCAGTTTCATTACAGACTGGGGTGGCAGAGTCTTTGTGTGAGAAAATTCACTATGAATACATAGGCCACAGATATTATGGACATTTTAGGATAGTATATGATGACTTATTAATATCCATCGACTTATTAAATCTTATCATTACATATATATTTTACAGATGGGAAAAGGATGAAGCCTAGGACATTTCAATAGTTACTGGCAATAAGAGAGCTAGATTGCTTATTTAATAACTAAATTTAAATAGGTTGTCATAGTGTTTCTAGAGGTCATATATTATTTCTGCTTCTGCCCACGTATGACTAATTGCTATAGGAATTGCCCTCCTACCAGAAATAAACTACAGTGTCAGCCAAAATATATAAAACAATGGTTTTCAAACATTAAACAAAGGCTCCTCATGACTGTGATCCTTGAGAGAAGGACTATATCCAAGCCACAGTGCAGGAAGATGGACCCAAAAGAAAGCCTGGTGTCTTAATGAATTGAAGACATAGAGGTTGGAGCTCAGTGGGCCCAGGTAGCTAGAATGTCAAAAGAGAAAACTGTACCAAGAGAGATAGACAAGAGTGACTCTGAAGATCTGTAGAGCATCCCCTTGAGCCTTTGGTTTTGGTTTGTGTATGCGTAAGAAAAATCTATCCAGAGCTAGGGAAAGAACAACCAGAAAGCAGTAGGATGAATTCTTGGAGCTAATTCAGGGCTAAGAATAACTAGTTACACATGATATTGGGAAAACTTAAGTTACACTTCAAAAAAAAACAAAAACAAAAACAAAAACAAAAACAAAAACAAAAACCCACTATTCTGGGTCCTTCATAACAAAATTTAAAAGTAATCTTAAAAAAAACCATCAAACTAATTCTCAAGTTACTTACCTGCAAATCAAACAGGCAAACAATATTTAAAGGGCCAACATGTCCTTCAAGAGATGAATGGATAAAAAAAGATGTGGTTCATATATACAATGGAATATTACTCAGCCATCAGAAAGGATGAATACCCACCATTTGCATTGACATGGATGGGACTGGAGGGGATTATGCTAAGTGAAATAAGTCAAGCAGAGAAAGACAATTATCATATGGTTTCACTCATATGTGGAATATAAGGAATAGCGCAAAGGACCCCAGGGGAAAGGAGGGAAAATTGAATGGGAAGAAATCAGAGAGGGGGGCAAACTGTGAGAGACTCTGGACTCTGGGAAACAAACTGAGGGTTATAGAAGGGAGGGGGTGGGGGTAACCGGGTGATAGGTATTAAAGAGGGCACATGTGGTGATGAACACTGGGTGTTATACAAAACTAATTAATGAATCATTGAACACTACATCAAAAACTATATGTTGGCTAATTGAACATCATAAATAAATAAATAAAAATCTTAAAAAAAGAAATAGAGGCAAAGGGGGCTCCAAAGCCACAGAAAATATCAAATGCATACAAATAAACTAAAAATAATTGAAAAGAAGAACAAAATTAAGTACTCAAGAACACAAAATTCAAAGTTGTGCCTCTAATAAAATATCTCAGTCATGCAAAGAAATAGGGAAATAAGATCCATAGTGTGAAAAATAAGTCAATGAGAGCAGATATAAAAATTATAAAGATGTTGGAATTAGTAGATAAGGACTTAACACAGATATTTTAAATCTTATGAACATGTGCAATAATATAGAGGAAGAAATGAACATAATGAGAAAAACAGAAGATATAGAAAAGAACCAAATAGAACCTTGTGATGAAAAATACAAGTAGGAAATGGACATTTTTCTGGGTGGGATTAAGAGCAAATTAGAAACTTCAGAAATAGGATAGGTAAATATGAAGACATAGCAATTACAGAAGCACAGAGAGAAAAGTCAGAAAAACACACAAATGTTCTTCATAACCAAATTGTTGAAAATCAGTGACCAAGAGAATAATCTTTAAATCAACCAGATAAATATTACATATAGAAAATAAATGTAGGAATAAGAACACATTTCTCATTGAAAACCATGCAGGGCCAAAGACAATGGACTATCTTTAAAGATCTGAAAGAGAGGTTGGGAGAAAAGATGGTGGAGGAGTAGGGGACCCCTTTTTCATCTGGTCCCTTGAGTTGAGCTGGATATCTGCCAGACCATCCTGAACACTCATGAAATCAGCCTGAGACGTAAGAAGATACATCTGAATCTCTACAAACAGAACATTTCTGGTGCTTGGTCTCTAGGTATGAAGCAGGGAGCTGAAAGTCTGTGCCTAGATATCGGAAGATAAACAGAAAGGGGAGGGAGCCACCGCGCTTGGGCACTGGGAAGCAGTAGCCACCTGCACTGGGGAGGGGGCCAGACTCGCGGACCGGCACCCGTGACAAAGCAGACTGAGACCGGGAGCCCGGAAATGCGTGTGCAACCAGACTGAGAACTGGAGCTCTGGAGTGCTCACTGGAACTGGACTGATACTGGGAGCTCGGGAGCGCACGCATCCAAACTGAAAACCGGAGCTCGGGAGAGCAGACTCGAACTAGACTGAAACTAAGAGCTGGGGACTGCGCGCGTGTGTGACCAGACTGAAAACCGGTGCTCCGAAGCGCGCATGAACCACACTGAAAAAGGGAGCTTGGGAGCATGCGTGGGAACTGGGGGCAGCTGGCGGTGTTAGAAACACAAAGGACAGAGACGTGCCGGCCCTGGAAGTGAGGACTGGGAGCGCGGCTGTGGGGTGCATAACCTGGGATGCTGCAGGGTTTTTAGCAGCACCAACAGAAACAGTGTTAAAGAGGCCAAGAGAGCTCAGTGGAGAGTGGACTGTGATCTCTCTGTTCTGTGACAGAGGCTAGGATACAGCCAGTGCTGCTCTGACTCTCAGAAGAGTCACAGAAAACCACCAGGAAAAGCCACCAGAGAACAAAAGCCCAGAAATACCCGCTCATTGTGCCCATCCCTGTCCCCCCTTGCAGGCGACAGGGTGACTCTACCAAAACAGGGTTGCCTGAGTATCAGTGCGGCAGGCCCCTCCCCAAGAAGGCAGGATGAAAAATCAAGAAACCCACATCCCTAGGGTCCCTATAAAACAAGTGCACACTGCCAAGGTCCTGGTCAATAATTTGGGCTCTGTGCATCCCTGCAACCTCTCCTCATCAGAATGACATGGAGGAGAAACCCTCAGCAAAGAAAGGAGACAGAGACTGTGGCCTCTGCCACAGAACTGATGGACATGGATATAACCAAATTATCAGAAATGGAGTTCAGAGTAACAATGGTAAGATGATGTGTAGGCTTGAAAAAAATATTAATGAAAATATTAATGAGAATATAGAATCTCTGAGGGCAGAAATGAGAGCAAATCTGGCAGAAATTAAAAATGCTATGAATCAATTGCAGTCTAAACTAGACGCTCTGACAGCCAGGGTAAACGAGGCAGAAGAACGAATTAGTGAATTGGAGGATGGGATGGTAGAAGAGAAAGTTAAAACAGAAACTTGGCTCAAAAAAATCCAATCTCAGGAATGTAGATTACAGGAGATTACTGACTCAATGAAACATTCCAATGTCAGAATCATCGGCATCCCTGAGGGGGTGGAGAAGGAAAGCAGTCTAGAAGAGATATTTGAACAAACTGTAGCTGAGAACTTCCCTAATCTGGCAAAGGAAACAAGCATTCCTGTCCAAGAGGCAGAGAGGACCCCTCCCAAGGTCAATGACAACAGACCAACATCACATCACATCATAGTGCATTCGCAAATATTAGATCCAAGGATACAGTATTGAAAGCAGCCAGGGGGAAGAAAATTCTTATGTACAGAGGGAAAATTATCAGAATAACATCAGACACATCTACAGAGACCTGGCAGGCTATGAAGGGTTGGCAGACTATTTTCAAACCTCTATCTGAGAAGAACATGCAGCCAAGGATTCTTTATCCAGCAAGGCTGTCATTCAGAATTGATGGAGAGATAAGGACCTTCCAGGATTGGCAGAAACTGAAGGAATTCGTAACCACCAAGCCAGCCCTATATGAAATATTAAGGGGGGGTTCTATAAAAGTAAAAAGGCCCCAAGAGTGATACGGAACAGAAATTTACAATCTATAGAAAAAAGGCTTCACAGGCAACATGACATCGTTAAAATCATATCTCTCAATAATCACTCTCAATGTGATTGGCCTAAATGCTCCCATAAATGCCATAGGGTTGCAGATTGGATAAAAAGACATGACCCATCCATTTGATGTCTACAAGAGATTCATTTTGAACCGAAAGATACATCCAGACTGAAAGTGAAGGGATGGAAAACCATTTTTCATGCCAATGGACCTCAAAAGAAAGCTGGGGTAGCAATTCTCATATCAGACAGATTGGGTTTTAAACTAAAGACTGTAGTCAGAGATACAGAAGGACACTATATTATTCTTAAAGGATGTATCCAACAAGTGGATATGACAATTATAAATATCTATGCCCCCAACAGGGGAGCAGCTAGATACACAAGCCAACTCTTAACCAGAATAAAGAGACATATAGATAATATGTTAATAGTAGGGGACCTCAACATTCCGCTCTCAGCAACAGACAGATCTCCTAAGCAGAAAATCAACAAAGAAACAAGAGCTTTGAATGACATATTGGACCAGATGGACCTCATAGGTATATACATAACACTACACCCCAGAACAATAGAATACTCATTCTTTTTGAATGCACACGGAACTTTCTCCTCAATAGACCATATACTGGGTCACAAAACAGGTCTCAACCAATACCAAAAGACTGAGATTATTCCCTGCATATTCTCAGAGCACAATGCTTTGAAACTGAAACTCAATCACAAGGAAAAATTTGGAAGAATCTCAAACACTTGGAAACTAAGAACCATCCTGCTCAAGAATGATTGGGTAAACCAGGAAATTAAAAATCAGTTTAAACATTTTATGGAGACCAACGAGAATGAAAACACATTGGTCCAAAACCTATGGGACACTGCAAAGGTGGTCCTAAGGGGAAAATACATAGCCATCCAAGCCTCACTCAAAAGAATAGAAAAATCTAAAAGGCAGTTTTTATATTCTCACCTCAAGAAGCTGGAGCTGGAACAGAACAGGCCTAACCCACACACAAGAAAGCAGTTGATCAAGATTAGAGCAGAGATCAATGAATTAGAAACCAGGAGCACAGTAGAGCAGATCAATAGAACTAGAAGCTAGTTCTTTGAAAGAATAAATAAGATCGATAAGCCACTGGCCAGACTTATTCAAAAGAATAGAGAAAGGACCCAAATTAATAAAATAATGAATGAAAGGGGAGAGATCACAGCCAACACCAATGAAATAGGAAAGATCATTAGAAACTTTTATCAACAGCTTTATGCCAATAAATTAAACAACCTGGAAGAAATGGATGCCTTCCTGGAAGCCTATAAACTACCAAGACTGAAACAGGAAGAAATTGATGATTTAAGCAGACCAATTAATTATGAAGAGACTGAAGCAGTGATCAAAAACCTCCCCCAAAACAAGAGTCCAGGGCCTGACAGATTCCCTGGAGAATTCTACCAACCATTCAAAGAAGAAATAATACCTATTCTCCTGAAGCTGTTTCAAAAAATAGAAACAGAAGGAAAACTACCAAACTCATTCTATGAGTCCAGTATTACCTTGATCCCCAAACCAGGCAAAGACCCCATCAAAAAGGAGAATTACAGACCGATTTCCCTGATGAATATGGACACCAAAATTCTCAATAAGATCCTAGCTAATAGGATCCAACAATACATTAAAAGTATTATCCATCAAGAGCAAGTGGGATTCATCACTGGGATGCAAGGGAGGTTCAACATTCGCAAAACTCAGTGTGATAGATCATATCAACAAGGAAAGAGTCAAGAACCATATGATCCTCTCAATTGATGCAGAAAGAGCATATGACAAAATACAGCATCCTTTCCTGATTAAAACCCTTCAGAGTGTAGGAATAGAGGATATTCCTCAATTTCATAAAAACCATCTATGAAAATCCTACAGCGAATATCATTCTCAATGGGGGAAAAGCTGAAAGCCTTTCCCATAAGATCAGGAACACGACAAGGAAGCCTACTCTCATCATTATTATTCAACATAGTACTAGAAGTCCTTGCAACTGCAATCAGACAACAAAAAAGGGATAAAAGGTATCCAAATCGGCAAAGAAGAAGTCAATCTGTCTCTCTTCACAGACAACATGATACACTATATGGAAAACCCAAAAGACTCCACCCCCAAACTACTAGAACTTATAGAGCAATTCAATAATGTGGCAGGATACAAAATCAATGCTCAGAAATCAGTTGCATTTCTATACACGAACAATGAGACTGAAGAAAGAGAAATTAGGGAATCCATTCCATTTACAATAGCACCAAAAGCCATACGTTATCTCGGAATTAACTTAACCAAGAGATGTAAAGGATCTATATTCTAGAAACTACAAATCACTCTTGAAAGACCTTGAGGAAGACACAAAAAGATGGAAAAATATTCCACGCTCATGGATCAGAAGAATAAACATAGTTAAAATGTTTATGCTACCCAGAGCAATCTACACTTTCAATGCCATCCCGATCAAAATACCAATGACATTTTTCAAGGAACTGGAACAAACAGCCCTCAAATTTGTGTGGAACCAGAAAAAGCCCCAAATCGCCAAGGAATTGTTGAAAAGGAAAAACAAAGCTGGGGGCATCACAATGCCGGATTTCAAGCTATACTACAAAGCTGTGATCACAAGACAGCATGGTACTGGCACAAAACCAGACACATAGACCAATGGAACAGAATAGAGAACCCAGAAATAGACACTCGGCTCTTTGGGCAACTAATCTTTGATAAAGCAGGAAAAGACATCCAGTGGAAAAAGACAGTCTCTTCAATAAATGGTGCTGGGAAAATTGGACAGCTATATGCAAAAGAATGAAACTTGACCACTCTCTCACCCATACACAAAGATAAACTCCAAATGGAAGCAAGACCTCAATGTGAGACAGGAATCCATCAAAATCCTAGAGGAGAACATAGGCTGCAACCTCTTTGACATCGGCCACAGCAACTTTTTTCATGACACATCTCCAAAGGCAAGAGAATCAAAAGAAAAAATGAACTTGTGGGACTTCATCAAGATAAAAATCTTCCTCACAGCCAAGGAAACAGTCAAAAAAACTAAGAGGCAGCCCACGGAATGGGAGAAGATATTTGCAAATGACACTACAGATAAAAGACTAGTATCCAAGATTTACAAAGAACTTCTCAAACTCAATACACAGGAAACAAAAAACAAATAAAAAAATGGGCAGAAGATATGAACAGACACTTTTCCAATGAAGACATACAAATGGCTAACAGACACATGAAAAAATGTTCAAAATTGTTAGCCATCAAGGAAATTCAAATCAAAACCACATTGAGATACCACCTTACGCCAGTTAGAATGGCAAAAATTTCTTTATCCCTTTCTTCCCCTACCGATCTTCCTAGTTCTTATGTTCCATAGATGAGAGAAATCATATGATAATTGTCTTTCTCTGCTTGACTTATTTCACTTAGCATTATCTCCTCCGGTGATAAAGAAAGGGGGGTAATCAGAAGGGGGAATGAAGCATGAGAGACTATGTACTCTGAGAAACAAACTGAGGGCTTCGGGGGGGGGGTGGGGGAATGGGATAGGCTGGTGATGGGTAGTAAGGAGGGCATGTATTGCATGGTGCACTGGGTGTTATACGCAACTAATGAATCAGTGAACTTTACATCAAAAACCAGGGATGTACTGTATGGTGACTAACATAATATAATAAAAAAACATTAAATTTTTTTTTCAATGAAACATTACCTGTAATGGGGAGAATTAACATTAGTTCAAATGCCAAAAAAATTTTTTTTAAATTTTTTTATTATGTCAAAAAATATTTAAATAAGTAAAACCATCATATATTACCATATACAAATTAGAATGACAAGTAACTGGAAGATGTAATGCATGGATATGTTTGTATGAAATAAAGTAAAATAAAAGAACTTGAAGAAAAAAAAAGAATGGCAAAAATTGACAAGGCAGGAAACAACAAATGTTGGAGAGGATGTGGAGAAAGGGGATCCCTCCCACACTGTTGGTGGGAATGCAAGTTGGTACAGCCACTCTGGAAAACAGTGTGGAGGTCCCTTAAAAAGTTAAAAATTGAGCTACCCTATGATCCAGCCATTGCACTACTGGGTATTTACCCCAAAGATACAGACGTAGTGAAGAGAAGGGCCATATGCACCCCAATGTTCATGGCAGCATTGTCCACAATAGCTAAATTGTGGAAGGAGCCGAGATGCCCTTCAACAGATGACTGGGTTAAGAAGTTGTGGTCCATATATACAATGGAATATTACTCAGCCATCAGAAAGAACGATTACACAGCATTTGCTGTGGACAGGACTGGAGGAGATAATGCTAAGTGAAATAAGTCAAGCAGAGAAAGACAATTATCATATGGTTTCACTCATTTATAGAACATAAATAGGAACATCGGAAAACAAACAAACAAAAAGAAATAGGAAGATCGGTAGGGGAAGGAAGGGAAGAAAGAAGGGGGGTAAACAGAAGGGGAAATGAACCATGAGAGACTGTGGACTCTGGAAAACAAACTGAGGGCTTCAGAGGGGAGGGGGGTGGGGGATTGGGATAGGCCAGTGATGGGTAGTAAGGAGGGCACATATTGCATGATGCACTGGGTGTTATACGCAAATAATGAATCATGGAACATTACATCAAAAACTAAGAATATACTTTGTGGTGACTAACATAACATAATAAAAATTATTATTAAAAAATAATAAAGATCTGAAAGAAAGAAAGAAAAAGTCCATTAACCCAAAATTCTATATCCAGCAAAAATGTCTTGTGAAAATAAACCAAGAAAATAGAAATTTATCACCAGAAGACCCATAATACTTGAAATGTTAAAGGAAGCTCTTCACACAAAAGTATACCAGGATGAAATTTGGATCTTTCCAAAGAAATAAAGAGAAACAGAAATGTTAATTATGTAGGAATTAATAAAAGACTTACCCTTTTCCCCTCAGTTTTAATCATAATGACAGATGACTGTTTAAGGCAAAATTAATAATGTATTCTGGGATTTGTCATTAATTTAACATAAAAATGTATGATAACTATAGCACAAAGAACGGGAGGAGGGATTTGGGAGTGTACTATTATTTGAATTTTGTGATACATTCCATATGTATACTCTAAACCTTAAGGAATAACTAAAATCCCCAAAAGTTATCTCTAATGAACCAGTAATGGAGATAAAATCTTAATATTCAATTACTTCAAAAGAAGTTAGTAAATAAGGGAAAGAGGAAGACTACATGCAACAAATAGAAAAAAGTAGGAAGATGGGAGTTTTAAATCCAACCACATTTACAATTACACTGAAATGTAAGTGGTCTAAATATTGTAATTAAAAGGCAGATATTGTCAGATTGGATTAACAAAATCAAAACCTACTTCAAATATAAAGGCACAGATAGGTAAAAAGGAAAAGGATGGGAAAAAATTTACCATGTAAACAATAATTTTTAAAAAAGCCAGTAGCTATATTAATAACAGAAATAATAGCCTTCAGAAAAATAAATATGGCTAGTGATGAAGATGAATATTTTATTATAAAGTGTTAACTTATTAATAACACATTAGAATCCTATGTAAGAACAACAGCTTATTAGAAACTAATTAGAAATGAAGTAGATACTGATATAATTAAATGGCAAGTTACATAAATCAACTCTTACATGTAGAGACTTAAACTCTCTTTAATGAAAGGGTCTGGGTGCATTAGACAGCCTATCACCTCCATGAGCCCTGGGACCCCAGTCTACACCAGCACCAGCCATTGGTTTCTGATGAGCACTAAGTGCTTTGGTGAAAAACCTACAACTAACATCATACCTAATGGCAAAACCTGTTTCCCTAAGATGAGGAACAAGAGAAGAATGTATGTTCTTATCAGTTCTATTCAACATCATCTGTAGATCCTAGCCAGTGTAATCACTCACACACACACAGAGACACACACACACACACGAAAGAAAAAGAAAAAAAAGAGGTTTGACAACGAATAATGCTTGCGGTAGTTGCTGTCAACATTCTGTATAAAATTCTAGAAAATCTACATTGGTCATACGTCATGTTAGATTGCTGTAATAAAGGTCCCCCAATTTGTTCATGTTCTTCTGTATCCACACCTTTTGGTGTACCCACTCACGCCGACTCTGGGTTTGGTCCTGTGATTGGATTTAGCCAATGAGACAACAGCAGGCCTAAGAAGCGCAGAGGTGTGAAAAATGCTTGCTCACTGAAGCTTGCACCATCTTGTTGCTCTTTGTGAAGAGTCCCTGGTTAAACTGCCTTGGAAACAGAAACAAAATGGAGCAGAAATATGTCATTTCTATCTTCTGTTTTCCTCTCTTCTCATTTTCTCTCCCTTTTCCTCCTTTCCCCTTCTTTCTCCTTTTTTAACTTCTCCCTTACTTCACCATTTTTTTCTCATATTATTATACCTACTATTACAAGGTTCCTTCCTTGACAAGGTCCAGAACTTTTTAAAGGATCATGTATTTTTCATTTAATATGGTTACTAACATAATGATTGTTAATAAAATATTTGAAGAGTAAGTGAATAGGAAATATCTCTTTGTTTCTGATAACAATTATCAAGATAAAGAATTTTTGTGTATTTTTTTAAATCTAACATTCACAACACTATTTACTGAGTAACTACTATGTGCCAAGACCTGACAAGTGAACTAGCTTATAAAACAACTGGTTCTTATGAGGGATATAGATGTCATTATTGGTAGATAAATGGGTCAGTATTATGCCTATTATTTAAATATCTAGATATTCAATTTATTTTTATGCTCATTTAACAGAAGAAGAAATTTATTCATTTTATGCTCATAAAGCAACATTTAATTTCAAATCAATCAGAAAAATTAAGTCATGATTTGTTAAATGTGTTTGAATCTATGTGACTCTATATCTTCTTTGTAAATAATTTTTATTTTTAAATAGCTTAAGACTTACCAGAAGATGCAAAAATATTTCTGTGTATCCTTCAACCAGCTTCCCCCATAATGATATCTTAATAGTTGTAATACATCATCAAAGTCAGGAAATTGACATTGCTACAATATTAACTCAATTACAGACTAAAAGTTCTTTTTAATAAATCCTTGTTTTCTATGTAGATTTTCACTTCATTACCACCTTTGACTCTGGGGATCTTTGAACAATGTTGCAGTCAGAAGAGCCTGCTTATATATCCACAGCTCTACAGGATCTCTCAGGCAGGGAATACTTTCAACACAAAGGTAAACAGAAGATTTATTGCAGACCTTTCATCTCAACGCCAAAGTTACCTTTGGTCTTTTCCTTTTCTGATGCTTAAAAAAATGATTTACAAACCAGGGAATGCAGCCCTGTGCAATCATTTGCCTTGTAGTAAAGTTTATGCAGGGAATTGAGGTTTAAATAACAATATGTGGGGAAGAGAAGCCTTAAGGAAAAGAAGGCACCATGTACGGTCCCACAAATTGTGCACTGAGCAGCTTCAGGAGGCACGTTGTGCAATGCGGCAGTCCTGGAAAATACTTGTTGTCTTTTTAGATGAGACAAGTGGTTCTTTTGGAATGATTTCTTCCTGGGAACACAGAGTTGAGATTTAGCAGGGGAATTAAAGGGGTCTTACGGGCCGTAAGAGTAAGCCTAACTGCATCTCAATCATCAGTGAAGCTTTAAGAAAATATAGACACCTGCAAGTATCTTTTCAAATTAGTGTTTTTGTTTTCTTTGGGTAAATACCCAGTAGGGCCATACTAGATCACATGATAATTATATTTTCAATTTTTTGAGGAACTTCTATACTGTTTTCCCCAGCGGGTATAGCAATTTGCATTCCTACCAACAGTACACAAGGGTTCCTTTTTCTCTACATTCTCACCAACACTTATGTTATTTCTTGTATTTTTTATTTCAGCCATTTTGACAGGTGTAAATTGATATCATTGTGGTTTTAATTTGCATTTCCATGACCATTAGTGATGTTAAGCATCTTTGATGTGTCAGTTAATCATCTGTTATGTCTTCTTTAGAAAAATGTCTCTTCAGGTCCCCTGCCCATTTTATACCACATTGTTGTTTTTTTTGGTGTTGTGTAAGTTCTTTATATATTTTGCAATTAATCCCTATGCACTCCTATATTTATTTATTTATTTATTTATTTATTTATTTATTTATTTTTTTAGGCAGTCTAATTTTATTTTTTTATTATGTTTGATTAGGCGACATATAGTACATCATTAGTTTTGGATGTAGTGTTCAACGATTCATTAGTTGCGTATGACACCCAGTGCTCATCACCACACGTGCCCTCCTTAATACCCATCACCTGGTTACCCCCTCCCCTCACCCTCCTCCCTTCTGTAATCCTCAGTTTGTTTTCTTTTCTTTTTTTTTTTTAATGATTTTTTATTATATTATGTTAGTCACCATACAGTACATCCCCGGTTTCCGATGTAAGGCTCAATGATTCATTAGTTGTGTATAACACCCAGTGCACCATGCAATACGTGCCCTCCTTACTACCCATCACCGGTCTATCCCATTCTCCCACCCCCCTCCCCTCTGAAGTCCTCAGTTTGTTTCTCATAGTCCATAGTCTCTCATGTTTCATTCCCCCTTCTTTTTTTTTTTTTTTTTTTTTTTTTTAAGATTTTATTTATTTATGTGACAGAGAGACAGCCAGTGAGAGAGGGAACACAGCAGGCGAGTGAGAGAGGAAGAAGCAGGCTCCCAGCAGAGGAGCCCGATGTGGGACTCGATCCCGGAACGCCGGGATCACGCCCTGAGCCGAAGGCAGACGCTTTAACGACTGCGCTACCCAGGCGCCCCCCTCATTCCCCCTTCTGATTACCCCCCCTTTCTTTATCCCTTTCTTCCCCTACCGATCATCCTAGTTCTTATGTTCCATAGATGAGAGAAATCATATGATAGTTGTCTTTCTCTGCTTGACTTATTTCACTTAGCATTATCTCCTCCAGTGCTTTCCATGTTGTAGCAAATGTTGAGAATTCGTTCTTTCTGATAGCTGAGTAATATTCCATTGTATATATGGACCACAACTTCTTAATCCAGTCATCTGTTGAAGGGCATCTCGGCTCCTTCCACAATTTAGCTATTGTGGACATTGCTGCTATGAACATTGGGGTGCATATGGCCCTTCTCTTCACTACGTCTGTATCTTTGGGGTAAATACCCAGTAGTGCAATGGCTGGATCATAGGGTAGCTCAATTTTTAACTTTTTAAGGGACCTCCACACTGTTTTCCAGAGTGGCTGTACCAACTTGCATTCCCACCAACAGTGTGGGAGGGATCCCCTTTCTCCACATCCTCTCCAACAATTGTTGTTTCTTGCCTTGTCTATTTTTGCCATTCTAACTGGCGTAAGGTGGTATCTCAGTGTGGTTTTGATTTGAATTTCCTTGATGGCTAATGATTTTGAACATTTTTTCATGTGTCTGTTAGCCATTTGTATGTCTTCATTGGAAAAGTGTCTGTTCATATCTTCTGCCCATTTTTTGATTTGTTTATTTGTTTCTCGTGTATTGAGTTTGAGAAGTTCTTTGTAGATCTTGGATACCAGTCCTTTATCTGTAGTGTCATTTGCAAATATATTCTCCCATTCCGTGGGCTACCTCTTAGTTTTTCTGACTGTTTCCTTGGATTGCACTCCTATATTTATTGCAGCATTATCTGCAATAGCCAAAATATGGAAGCAATCCATGTGTTCATCAATAGATGAATGGATAAAGAAGATGTGTTGTGTGTGTATATGTATATATACACACATACATACACTCTGGAATATTACTCAACCATAAAAATAATGAAATCTTGCTATTTGCAACAACATGGATGGGCCAGAAGGGTATAATGCTAAGTGAAATAAGTTAGAGAAAGACAAATACCATATGATTTCACTCAATGTGGAATTTAAGAAACAAGTGAACAACAACAAAAAGAGTCAAAAAGTAGACTTTTAAATACAGAGAACAAACTGGTGGTTGCCAGGTGAGAGTTGGGTAGGAGGATGGGCGAAATAAAGAGAATCAAGAGTACACTTATCATGATGAGCACTGAATAATGTTTAGGATTATTGACTCATTATATTGTACACCTGAAACTAACATAACACTCTATGTTAATTGTACTTCAATAAAAAAAAATATATAGATACCTGGAAAAAAACGTGAGTCTTTTAAATGTATTGCTTCATGGCTCAGAATATGGTCTATCTTACAAATATTTCATCTTTGCTTGAACAGAATAATTAAATTAGGTCAAGTTCATAGTGTTCAAACTTCTACATTCTTATTAATTTTCTGTTCAATTATTCTATCAATTATGGAGAGGAAATAAAATCTCCAACTGAAAGTGTAGATTCATCTATATCCCTTTGAAGTTCTACCAGTTTTGCTTCATGTATTTTGAAGTACTGTTATTATGTGTATAAATGTTTAGGATTGTTATATTGTCTTGGTTGATCCCTTTTTCCTTAAGAAATTACCTTTTTATTTTCTTCTTTGATCTAAAATCTAATTTGTCTGATACTAGCATGACCACTTGAGCTTTTTTTACATCTTTTTTGTATCTTTTTTATATCTTTTAAAAAATTTTTTATCTTTTTTTATAACTTTAATCTTTTTTTAAATATTTTTTTCCATCCTTATAACCTATTTGTGTCTTCATATTTAAAGTGTGTTTCTTGTAGGCAGTTTGTAGTCTTACTTTGTTATCTAATCTGATGATATCTGCCTTTAAAACGAGTGTTTAAAGCATTTATATTTAATGTGTTTATTGATGTGTCTTGATGTAAACTTAACATCTTTCTATATATTTTCCATTTTTCCTAATTATAATTTCTTTCCTTGTTTTCTGTTGTTCTGACTTCTTTTGGATTAATTTTTGTGAATTGCACTTCATCTCCTTGTTGGCTTCTTAGGTTTAATTTTTTTTTTTTTTTTTAAGGATTTGATGGTGTGCCTGGGTGGCTCAGTCAGTTAAGCATCTGCCTTCAGCTCAGGTCATGATCCCAGCATCCTGGGATTGAGCCCCATGAGCCCCTGCTTCTCCCTCTGCCTGCCGCTCTGCCTACTTGTGCTTTCTATCTCTCTGTCATACAAGTAAATAAAATCTTTAAAAAAATTGCTTTAAGTTTTATACCATACATCTTTAGGTTAGTATAGTCTGCCTTCAAGTGATATACTAATTGACACACGGTATAAAAAACGTCATAGTATACCTCCATTTCTCTCCTTCTGACCTTTGGACTATTGTCATACATGTTACTTTTACATATGTTAAAAACCCCATAATATATTCATATTTGTGTTTGAAAAATTATTTTTAAAAGTGATTTAAATAGCAAGTGAAACACTTTTTGTTGTTTTTCTTTACCCATAAACTTATTATTTCCAGTGATCTATCCTTTGTGTAGATTTGCATTATTATTTTTTGTTGTAATTTCCTTTCTGCCTGAAGGACTTCTTTTAAAATTTCTTGTAGTGCAAATCCATTGGTGATGAACTCTTTCAGCTTTTATTTATCTCAAAAAAAATCTGCATTTACCTTTACTTTTGAAAGCTATTTTTGCTTGGCATAAAATTCTAGGTTGATAGTTTATTTCTTTCAGCAATTTTCATTGTCTTCTTACTTGCATTTTTTTTTTATGTGGAATTACTGTTATCTTCATCTTTATGACTCTAATGTGTCTTTTTTCATCTGGCTGCTTTGAAGATCTTTTTCTTTATTACCACATTTGAGCAGTTTGATTGTGATGTCTCATTTCTTCATGGTTTTTGTGCTTGGGGTACTTTGAGCTTCTTGGATCTGTAGGTTTATAGTAAGAAAATCAGCAAACTATGGTCTATAAGCCAAATCTAGTCCTCTGCTTGCTTTTATAAAGTTTTATTGGGAAGTAGCCATGCCCATTCACTTACAAATTCCCTGTGATTACCTTAAAGTTAACAATCACAGAATTGAGTAGTTGTAATGGAGATCAATGTGGACCCTAAAGAATAGAAAATATTTTCCATTTTATAAGAAAGAAATATTTTCCATTTAATAAGTCCTTCATAAGGAAAGTTTCCTTGTTTATAGTCTACATCAAATGTAGAAAATTTTCAGCCATTGTTTTTTGAAAATATTTTTTTCTGGACAATCTCCTCTCCTTCTGTTGCTTCCAATTATACATATATTAGATCACTTAAAGTTGTCCAAAACCTTATTAAATCTATATTTTTGTTTCATACATTCTCCTTTGTTAAATTTTAGGTATTTAAAAAAATTTTTTTTGTCTTCAATTTACTTCTGCAGTATCTATGTCATTAATTTTTCCTTCTACAGTATTGAATCTGCATTACTGTCATTTAGTAAATTTATTATCTCAAAAATTGTAGTTTTTAATCCATAGAATTTCTATTTGGAAATGTTTTATATCTTCTATTTACCTACTTGCCATTTGAACATGAAGAATAGAGTTATACATTTTCAACATCCTTGTCTGCAAATTCTAACATCTATGTTGGGTGTGGGTTGGATTTAATTGATTTATTTACTTCTTTATTTTAGGTAGTATTTTTCTTCTTTTTTTTCATGGCTGCTAATTCTGGATTGGATGCCTGATATCATGAATTTTACCTACGTGATGGATATTTTTGTATAACTATGAATACTTTTTTCTTTATGTGTTTTTTTTTATTTAAAAAAAATTTTTAGTGAAGCATCATTGGCACACAATGCTACATTATTTCAAGTGTAAAACATAGTGATTCAACAAGTCTATACATTATGCCATGCTCACAAGTGTAGCTTCCATCAGTCACCATACAATACTATTACAATACCATTGACTATATTCCCTATGCTGTACCTTTTATCCCCATGACTTATTCATTCCACAACTAGAAGCCTGTATCTCTCACACCCCCTCACCCATTTTGCCCATTCCCCCTACCCCCCCCCCAGCAACCTTCAGTGTGTGCTCTGTATTGTTGGGTCTGTTTCTGCTTTTTGTTTATTCATCTATTTTTTAGATATTCCACATAAAAGTGAAATCATATGGTATTTGTCATTCTCTGCCTGACCTATTTCACTTAGCATAGTATTCTCTAGGTCTATCCATATTGTTGCCAGTGGTGGGCTCACATACTTTTTTATAGCTGAGTAATATTCCAGTGTGTGTGTGTGTGTGTGTGTGTGTGTACCACATCTTCTTTATCTATTCATCTATGGATGGACAGTTGGGTTGCTTCCATGTGTTGGTTATTGTAAATAATGCTGCAGGAAACATAGGAGTGCCTGTATCTGTTTGAATTAGTGTTTTTGTTTTCTTTGGGTAAATATCCAGTAGTGGAATTACTAGATTATATGGTATTTCTATGTTTAATTCTTTGAGAAATCTCCATACTGTTTTCTACAGTGGCTGCACCACTTTGCATTGCCACCAACAGTGCACAAGTGTTCCTTTTTCTTCACATTCTTTCCAACGTTTGTTGTTTCTTGTGTTTTTGGTTTTAGCCATTCTGATAGATACAAAGTGATATTGTGGTTTTGATTTGCATTTCCATGATGATTAGTGATATTGAGCATCTTTTCATGTGTTAGTTGGCCATCTGTATGTCTTCTTTAGAAGAATGTCTTCCCATTTTTTAATCAGATTATTTGGTTTTTTTGGTGTTGAGTTGTAGAAGGTTTTAAATGTATTTTGGATATTTACTCCCTATTGGATGTATCATTTGCAAATATCTTCTCCCATTCAGTAGGTTGCTTTTTTATTTTGTTGATGGCTTCCTTTGCTGTGCACAAAAGCTTTTTATTTTGAATTACCATGACTATTCTTGAGTTTTGTTCTGGAAAACAAGCAAGTTAACTGGAAACAATTTAATCCTTGTGGATCTGCATTTTAATATTTATTAGGAAGGACAGGAGTTGTGCTAAGTCCAAGGATAATTTTTCTCCAGTATTGAGACAAAAACTTCTATGTATTCTACCCAACATTCCATGAGTCTTGAGGTTTTCCAATTTGGCATTAGCTGTGTTTTTAAACCAGTTTCTTACATTCTTTCCTAAAAACAGTTTTACTCCAGGAAATTTAGGTCACTGGACAAAATATGTTTTTTCCACATTTTTTTCTTCTCTAGTCCTTTATCTGTAAGTCTTCCTGGCAAGCATAAAAATAACAGGTATATTTAGAAGCGAAAGAACAAAGATTTGTTTTGTTGTTGTTCAACCATCTTCTAACTCCAAGGGGTACCCTTGTTTGACCCTAGAGATTTTATATTATTAAGATTTCCTCAAAGAGGGGTGGCTGGGTGGCTCAGTCGTTAAGTGTCTGCCTTCGGCTCAGGTCATGATCCCCACGTTCTGGGATCGAACTCTGCATTGGACTCCCTGCTCAGTGGGAAGCCTGCTTCTCCCTCTCTCACTCCCCCTGTTTGTGTTCCCTCTCTCGCTGCCTCTCTTTCTGTCAAATAAATGAATAAAATCTTAAAAAAAAAGATTTCCTCTAAGAAAATTGTATGTGGTTTATGAAAATTTATTTTGACCATAGTCTAGGTGGAGATGTAAAGGTGCAGAATGTATCATATGAAATAAGGTATGAAATTATATTAAAATACTACAGCCTAAACATTGAAAATATTTGTATTTCTTTTAAAAATTACTTCTGGTTCTTTTTCATTGGATAATTTAGGTCTTTATAATTTTTATAACAAATATTCTATATTTGTGTTCTACAAATTTATATTTAATGGGTTTTCCTTTCAAATAATATCCCATACTTTCACAGTCATTTCTTTTAGAAGTAGAAGAAATGGAATTTTTCCATCTCCAGGAAAACATTTTTGCTTTATAACTGTTTCAAACAACAAGAATATTTCATAATGTAACATATTTTTAGATTTAGACCAATGTACTATTATAACTTTCTTGCTTTGCTTTCTTTTAGGTGTTTTGGTTTCAATGTTTAAATGCTTTGGTCCATTCCTTCATTCTCTTCTGGATGCCCATGAAAATGCTGGAGAATGGTAATGGCTTCATTGTTTCATATATTCAACAAAAAGCATGTTTTACACACTGGGGCCAATATTTCTGTGTGTGTGTGTGTGTGTGTGTGTGTGTATGTGTATGTCTCCACAGAAAGAACTTAAAGCAAAAAAAAAATGGAATTTAAAATATTTACCTATATGTAATGTTACAATTTGGTTGACATTTAACAGTTGATCTTTAGAACACATTTTGTCTTTGACATATATAAATTGAAAATTAGTGCTTTTATTGTTAATTTGTAATAAATATTTGAGTCAGTAGGTCTGATAGAAAGCACAACAGTTCTAATGAATTTTTGATACCTTCTATAAGTTTGAAATTTATGTCTGTTTCTTGTTTCACTTCCGAAACCTCACGCTTCAATTTAGACTATAACACAAGTTCAGTATACTTTATTATTGGACCAAGTCTCTTTTTCCTGATGTACAATTTTCCAAAAAAACCATTATGTGTGAAGTTTTTCTACAGACTGACCTGGGTATAATACATCTAAATGTAGGAGTTATACTTATGAAGTATGCTACTGCTATATAATGGGTTCACAGCCACAAATTAAGATGCATAGTGTAATTATTTTTCTTTAATCAGATTTAATTTTCATTGTGTATTACTAGCAATATGTCCTTTATTGTGGACATATTTTTTTAAACATTGAGTTTGAGTTGTATGTGTGTTTGTTGGTATTTAAAAGAATGGATCTGCCATTAACATAGCTAAAGCCCTTCCTTGTAAAGAAAATGGGCAAAACTTTCAAATGATAACAAATACATCAAAATCCCAAGTTTACAAAAATTCTTTTTGGGATGGAAATGTGAGGGGCTCTTGGGATCTGCTCTCCAGCCAAATAAGCCAAACTGGTCAAAACTATAAAAACACAATTCTGCAAATTTTCTGGATATTATCCTAGAGACAAATAAAGAAACATTTATTCAGGCAAATCTGCAACTTAGTCAGAATGTCAAAAGTCTGTGGCATTGTAGCCATGACTTACTCCTTCACTCCCTTATTCACAACCTAGCTTGATGGAAGTTCCACTGCAGGCAGATGTGGTTAAGAGTGTAGGACTACTAGTCTTCTCAATTATCAACCAGGGTTACCATATCTCACAGGAGGGGCCAGCCACCAGCATTTCTCATCCCCCCCCCCAACTCTGAGTTAAAGAGGCAAAATTCCTGATGAGTGTGGTCAAGAGGTTAGAGCGCCCCTTTTCCTATCAACTTATATCCATAGGCAGAGTCTCTACCATAGGCATTACAGGCTAAGAATATTGGGTTCCTGAGGACTCTCACCAAAGCTTGCTTGTAGGGCAGAGAATCTCTAAGAGATTGTTGGGAAGACAAGCCAAGAAGACCAGTGACTACAACATCACTATCACCAAGAGTAGTGGCAATAAGATTTTGCCTATGGTGAGAGGTATTATGTATTACCAAAACTCTTCCCAAAGGAAGTGACTATTTGAAACTGACTAGGGGGAGAGTTCAAGTCTAGGGATGTTCTCAAAAATAATAACTCTTCCTAATTGAGACCAATAAGCTAAATCATAGGCCTACTAATTTACCAGAATGAACCAGGGACAGAGACAGATAAAAATAGTTCTCCCAAGGTGAGAACAACATCAAAGACTTGTCTCAAAATTATCCAAGCCTGAATTTAATTGGATCAGACTGCTGTATAATTTATGCCCCAGAAAATTATCAAAAACAATAGACTAACCCATGGGTAATTAGTGGAGCCTAACAACTAATGTAATGCCAAATGAGTCAGACGGCTTAATGGAGAAATCAGGGAAAAACACAGTCAAAACAGACCAGATAAAACCAAGGTGACTTTGCTTGCCCAGGGCTGCACCTTCCAAGGTGCAATACCAAGGTTTAACCCTGGGGAAATAGACTTCACTAAAATAGCCAGCCAAATCACAAAACAAATACACAAGCATCAACACAATATAAGCCATAAAGGGAGGAGGGAATAGTATCCAGAGTAGTTACAATATATTACATAAAATTCCCAGTTTTCAACAACAACCAAAAATTACAAGACACACAGAGACAGGACTGCATGACCCATACACCAAGAAGTAATTAGGTAACAGAAACTGCCTGTGAGAGGGCCTACATGTAAGATTTAACAAAGAGTTCAAATTAGCCATATAAACATGTTCAAAGTGCCAAAAGAAATGTTTAAAGGTATGAAGGCACATCAAACAGATTGCCAATAAAGAGAAATTATAATAAAGAACCGAATGAAAATTCTGGAGTTGAAAACTTTTAATAAAAAAAAAAGAACAATTTATTAGAGTGGCTCAGTGGTAAATTTGAAGAAGAAAGAATTATGAAACCTTATCTTACATTAATAGAAAGTATGCAATTTGAAGACCAGAAAGAAAGTAGAATGGAGAAAAATGAACACAGAGTCAGAAATGTGAGAAGCTTTTAAACACACCAAAAGAGGTATATGGGAGTATAAGAACAAGAGCAGAAAAAGAATGAAGTAGAAAAAGTATTCAAGGAAATGGTGGCTAAGTAATACATCTTCCAATCCACAAACATGGGCTGTCTTTACATTCATTTAAGTCATCTTTTATCCCAAATTCTAAATAATTTTTAATGACCTTTTAGAATATAAAATTTTCATTAGTTGTAAATCACCAGAAATATAATTACTACTATAGAATACAAAGGATAGTAAAGCATTGAGAACAATGCAAACATTTTTGAAATATGGAAAATTAGAATTTGGGATGTATTTTCCCTTTTTAATTATAATTATAATGGTGTCACTGACCTGTTCAGATATCACAATTTTTTACCCTCTTTGAGTTCTCAGAGATTGAGGTGGTCCTGTGCAGCTTGCAGGGTGGGGATCTCCAGCAGCTGTGGTAGGATAGGCTCTTAGGGCAGGAAAGTAGAAGTGGTGATGGGGGCAGGGATTAAGACCTGGGTATGAGATCCTCACAGAAAGGTCTTGGAAAGTTTCTGTTGCCATAGATGCCCATCCTATGGGGAGAGCATTTGCAACTTGGATATATATATAAATCAGGGACTGTAATTTCACTTGTATGATGGTTTCTTATCAAATAATCTTTCATCAATTTGATGAAAGGCAGACACTATCCACTGAGCCACCCAGGTGCTCTGATTTTGTTGAGAAGTCTGAAATTTCTTCTATTTGTTTCTCTTTATGTAATATGTTTTCTATTTTTGTATAATTTGTAGGTTTTTCTCTTTATCACTGATTTTCAGCAATTTGATTTTGATATGCCTTGGTCTGGTTTTATTTGCATTTACGCTTCTTGAGGTTGCTCAGTTTTAGGGTCTGTTGGTTTATAGTTTCCATCAAATATGGAAAAATTTGCTCATCATTTCTTTTTATATTTTTTCTCTCACTCTTTTTCTTCTTCTTCTGGGACTCCAACTATACATCTGTTGAAACTCTTGATATTTTCCCACCTCTCTGTTCATTTATACCATCTTTGTTTTCTCTTTTGGTTCATTTTTATCTTCTTTTGCCATGTCTTTAAGTTCACTAATCTTTTATTTAGCAGTCTCTCTGAAGTTACTAACAATCCAGTGACATTTTCCTTCCATGTGTTAATACTCTTCATCTCTAGAAATTCTAATTAGTTCTTCTCTACATCTTTCCTTTCTCTCATTCCTCTCTTTTAAATGCCTCAGTGTAATTGTGATACTTATAATAGCTGTCTTAGAGATATTTCTGCTAATTCCAGCATGTCTGTTTTTTCTGTGTTGGCTCTATTACCAATTTTCCCCGGCTGATGGGTCAAAATTTTGCTTCTTTGTATATCATAATTTTATAATGGTTACTGGGCATTGTGAATTTTATGCTGCTGAATTTTTTTTGTTGTATATATTTAAATATTTGGACTTTGTTTTGGCAGGCATTTACATTCCCTATGAATAGTTTGATCCTTCTAAGATCTGTTTTTCTTCTTCAAGTTGAGTCTAGAGTATCTTTTACTATAGAAGTAATTTAGTTCCTATACAAAAGTTATCTCTTCTTGGGTGTCTACTGAATGTTTCACATATTGAATGAGGTCTCTTTATTTTGACCCATGGAAATTTGAGTAAATCCTAGCTTTATATTAGATCTGGCAATTTTCAACTTGCAGTTCTGTGCTAATTTGGTTTTCCACAGTAACTGTTTGTTGATGACCTTGTGAAATTTCTCAGCATACGTATGCAGATTGGCATTCCGCCAAAGACTTACGAGGACCCCATGTGACTTTCTGGAGCTCACTCTCAGCATTGTTCCCTCATTTCCAGTGCTCACTTCTGCAAATTCCAGCCATCTTGGCCTCTCTAAAGTCCAATTTCTGTCTCATCAACTCACTCAAAATGTTGACCCATCTTTGGGTTCTTCCTCTCTGCACAGACCACAAATTGCCTCTAAGTGTGAAGCAAGGGCAGTGGGCGGTCTCACCTAATTTTTCACCCCCCTCTCAGAGATCGCAGTCCTGTGCTGCTTTTTAGCCAGTGTCTGAAAAAATTATTTCATATGTTTTGTTTAATTTTCTAATTGATTATAGCAAGAGGGAAAATACTGTTGCTTCTTCATAGGTAGAAGGAAAAGTCCGGGTCTTGCTAATTTTTTTGTCACTGGTCTGTCATGTACTGAGTAAGGTGAGTAAAAGTCTACTACTACTAACATATTTGTTTCCCTTTTAATTTATCATAATTTATAGTTTAGAAATGTTTGTTATTTGTTGCACCAATACTTCTAGTTGTTTCATATTGATTGCAACTTGTACCATTTGGCATTGCAAACTTCTGTTCTTGGTCTTGTTTAGTTCTTTTTAGCCTCAATTTCTTCTTAATACCATTTTTGTACTTTTAATTTGTATTTTCCTTGCCTGTAATTTACTTTTCAAACTTCATGAATTACTTTTTTTTTTTTTTTTAGGTCTGGTGCTTGTATACAGCATGGAATTGGGTTTTGTTTTTGAGACTCAATTGGAGAGTCATTTTTTAAAAAAACAGGCTTTGTTTGCAATATCTCATTTGACTTTGCATTTCCTGTTTTAATATATTTTTCTAATCTTTATGTGCTTGGCTTTCTTTGTGGGTTTTTTGTGTCGTCTTCTGGTATTCAGCAAGGTTTGAATTTTTGTTCTTAAGCTTATTTTTATTATAAGTTTATATAGACAGTGCTCTGTTTCTTTGGACAAATCCATTGGTTTCTAGGTATGATAAAATTGTGTTTCCCATCCTTCCATCTCCTTTCCCTTTCCTCTAGCAACCCATTATCTTGCACATGGATACCTTTACACTTTATATAAGCTTGGAATTCCACTACTTGATTGTTAGCTTTGAACATTCTTTATTGACTCCAATTATAGATGAGAAAATCTGCAAACTTATTCTACTTCCCATCTAATTCACCTGTACCTCTGGATATTGTATAAATTACATCATTCCCACATTGTCTGGGCATTGAATAATTACAATCAGATTGATCATTCTAGCACCATATTTATTTTTTGTTTTTGCTTTCTTTATTTTAATACCATAGGTAAATATATTAAATGCTCACGATAAGTCTTTTTGTTCTCCAATCATTTCTTTGTTAGCTGGTTTTAACTTTTTTTTAATTCCTTGGTGAGTATACTTCATCTAATGTTTTGGTGCTCTTCTATTCATTTGCTCTCAAACCATTTTCTTTCTTTCTTTCTTTCTTTCTTTCTTTCTTTCTTTCTTTCTTTCTTTTTCTTCTTCTTCTTCTTCTTCTTCTTCTTCTTCTTCTTCTTCTTTTTATTTTGGTTTAAAGATTTTATTCCTTCCTTCATTTATAGTATATATGGGGGGAGGGGCAGAGGGAGAGGGAAAGAGAGAATCTCAAGCAGACTCCATACTGAGTGCAGAGCCTGACGTGGGGCTCAATCTCCCGACCCTGAGATCATAACCTGAGCTGAAATCAAGAGTAGGATGATGAACCAACTGAACTACCCAGGAGCCCCTGCTTTCAAACCAATTTCAAACACATACATTGGACAAATTTATAGTATAGTGAATAGTAACCACACAAATCACATAGAATAGAATACTCTGCCTTTTTTTCCTAGTGTCTCTTTTTATGGATGATGTGCCTGCTTCTTTTATATCATTCATGAAGACATTAAATTTTTCTTTACCAGCTACTGGAAGAAGGTTCTTTTAAGGAGAGGTTTTTTTGCTGATATTTCTGAGGTCTGCTGCCCTTGGTCAGCTTGATATTTACTTTGCCCTGGTGCTTTTATATCATCAAGCATAGTTTCTGCTCACCTTAGCTGCTTGGAAACCCTCATTAGCTTTCTGAGACTGTGGATTTTTTGTCTCATAGTTTCCCTGACATAGACTCTGTGGAGGTTTTCTCTGTTTGCATCATTGATTTTGTACAATATCCAGAAGGAAAAGAATTTGTTTCACATCACCATGTGCAAACTGGAAGTTTCCCTTTTGTCCCAGCAAAGCTTATAATTTCTCTCTTCCCTTTGTGAATATGCATCTGGACAACATAACTCAGTATGGCCTTTCTATGCAGTTTTCTCCCAGCGTCTAGTCAATTACAAGATTGTTCTCATCTATACTGTCACCCTATTCCCATTAAAACTCACCAAGTTATGTCTATACACAATCTAGACTCATGATTGTCACTTCCCTAGCTGATCTAACCTGGCCCACATATTTACCTAGAGTTTCTGTCAATGAGATGCTTAATATTCCACTGCAGATAATTTTAAGAAAGGACATGAGGCTTGTGTATTTTAGTGGGTTCTAAATAAGAGAAAATGGAATAAGTGAGCTTCTGAATTGGTATTAGGATCAGGAACTGCACCCCCAAATTCCCATATCAACCAGGACCAGAAGCACAAATATATATTTGAGAATTTTAAAAAGTGAAAATAGTGAAAAAATCACGCTAATCTTGAGATAGTTTTGACCCTTTATAACAGAATGAAATTCGTAAGTTATAGCAGACTTAGCAATAAGAGAATACAAAATTCCATTGTAAATTTAAATTATCTGTTATGTTGATTATTTTAGTAATTCTGGAAAAGAAATAGAGTGAAACGTGTGATTTTAAAATGCTAAAAATCTTAGCCTTGTTTCCTAGCATCACTCATGAGGTTGTTTGGACTTGCAATTTGCCAGACGGTTTATATGTATGTGAAACTAGGTTTTATAATCACATTCATGTACAACTTGCAATTTGTTTACTCATTTTTTGCTTAATATATCTTGGGAGAGAGTAAGAAATGGAAAAATGTCAAAACTGTGGCAGGCAAAGCAAGCATTGTTGTCACTTTGGAAATATGACCAAAAATCAAGAAACATTTTTGGTGGCCAGTATGGGTTCCTTTGGTAAAAATAAATTCAAATCTATATTTCAGACTCTATAAAGATTTTAAAAATGACTTTTTCATTTTTCAGATATGGTCTTACAAGGGGGTTACACTACAGACTTTTTGTTTCTTGGAAATTTTATTTATACGGTAAGATCACCCATATGATTCAATCGCCTTTTCTAGTTTTTAATTGAAAAATTCAAGCATTATAAGAATTTCATAAATTTTAAGTCTCCCTCATGCTCCAATACCTTTTCCAAGAAGGAACTATTACAATGGTTGCATATGCATGTGTGTATATGTGTGGATATACATACAAACGTATATAATTTCTAGAAATATGAAATACATTTAACAAATGTATATGTCCTCCTTTTTTTTTGTACAGGTAGGGAGGTGCTCTTCTATATCTTGTTTTTTCACTATACAATATGACTTGGTGATGGCTTCAAGTCAGCCCATAAATATCTACTTCATTCTTTCAGGGCTGTTTATATGACTAACTCACCACTATTTAGCCAGTCTCCTATTAGTGGACCTTAAGATTGATTGGGGTCCTTTGCCATTGCCAACAATGCTGCAAAGATTATCCTCTAGGCCCATAAGTAAATATATCTCTAGGATAAATTTCTGGAAGTGTAATTGCTGGATCAGAGGGTATTGTGAATTTTGAAAATCATTACTAAATTATCCCCCAAAGAGGTTATTCTTATAACACTTAGTTATAAGAATTCAGTTTCCCTAAGCCCCCATGGGCGGTAGTCTTATCACACTTTTTATGTAGTAGGTAAAATGGCATTCTATTGCAGTTTTTGCCTTGAAGAAAAGCATATTTGCATAAAGTGAAAAACCACTTTCATTTCTTCTTTCGTGAAGGCTTATTGAAATACTTAACCAGTACTATTAGTTTGTTGGTCTTTTTATTATTAATTATTAGTAGATATTTATATGTTAAGGATGTTAATTTTTTCTCATATTTGTTACAAAAATATATTCCCAGTTTTACATTTTCACTTTTCATGGCATTTTTGTCATGCATATATTCTGCATATTAGTTTTATGTAAATTTATTGATATTTCCTTATTGGATTCTGAGTTTTGTGTCTGCCACTAGTTTCTTACTCATAATTCTAAAAATTATAGATGTGTATTTAATTGTATGTTATCCCTTTTATGTTTTTTTGTTTTGGTTTGGTTTGGTTTTTTTCCATAATAATATTTTATTACATTATGTTATTAACCATACAGTACATCCCTGGTCTTTGATGTAAAGTTCAATGATTCATTAGTTGCGTTTAACACCCAGTGCACCATGCAATACGTGCCCTCCTTACTACCCATCACCAGCTTATCCCATTCCCCCACCCCCCTCCCCTCTGAAGCCCTCAGTTTGTTTCTCAGAGTCCATAGTCTCTCATGCTTCATTCCCCCTTCTGATTACCCCCCCTTTCCCCATCCCTTTCTTCTCCTACCGATCTTCCTAGTTCTTATGTTCCATAGATGAGAGAAACCATGTATGTTATCCCTTTTGTATGCAAGTAGAAACATATTGCTCTGCATGTTATTCCTTTTCATTTAACAACATATGTTGGAACAACAAAACTGCACACCATTTTTCCCCATGTTTTCTTCTATGTAAGAAGGAATTAATTGGCATATTGCCTCTTTTCACTTTAGCTGATTGTCTTTATTATTTCACGTTATTGGGTGTGGCTTTTAACTGTACATTATATAGTCCTAAACATCAAATGTGGTTAGATAGTAGTTTCTTATTTGTTTGGACATATTCATTAGGCAAATTTCTTTCTTTTCAGACCTCCTCCCATACAGATGTGCATACATATATACAAATGTACAAGACAGTCCTTGTTAAGATGCCAGAGTAAATTGATCTCATGGAATCTCTATCTTCCAAGGCAGATAGATAGATAGATAGATAGATAGATGATAGATAGATAGATGATAGATAGATGATAGATAGATAGATAGATAGATAGATAGATAGATAGATAGATGATAGATAGATAGATAGATAGTAAAACCACCAACAACAAATTATAGCAAAATAAATTTAGCATAGCATTTAAAGAAGGAAAGGGGACTAGACCAAACCTAAATACCTCAAGATGAGATGCCAAAGGAGAAATGATAGGGTTGGCAGGGCCAGCATGGTGAGATCATTAACTCAGGTTTCCTGACACACTTCCCAGTGCCAGTGGGTTGGAGGAAGTACTAGGCCCAAAGATAGTGCCGAGAGGAATACAGCAAACCTCCAGGGAGATAGAATTCACTTTAATGCTTTCAGGGAATTAAAGAAGGCCAATGAAATTAGAGCACAATGTGAACCATGTGTTGGGCAAGGAAGGTTCCGGATAATGGCAAAGATGAACTTGGAGGCCAGAGCCTTGGCACCCTAAGGTTTTGGAATAGTTTAGATGAGATGATGGAGGCTAGCTGGAATGCTGAATCTAGAGCTAGAGAGTGGACATAAAGTCTGCTTCAAAAGTAGGACTTTAAACTCTCAGTGTCTATCACACATCTGTTGTTGCACAGGAACCCATACTGTGACAAAATCATACTTAATGAAACACTGAGAGCTTTTTTTTTTTTGAGATTAAAACTAAGATGTCGGGGCGCCTGGGTAGCGCAGTCGTTAAAGCGTCTGCCTTCGGCTCAGGGCGTGATCCCGGCGTTCCGGGATCGAGTCCCACATCGGGCTCCTCCGCTAGGAGCCTGCTTCTTCCTCTCTCACTCGCCTGCTGTGTTCCCTCTCTCGCTGGCTGTCTCTCTGTCACATAAATAAATAAAATCTTTAAAAAAAAAAAAAAACTAAGATGAAAAATAAGAAGGTTGCTCAGTATTACCACTGCTCTCCAACATTGTGAAGGAGTGACTAACCAACACAATAAGAAGATGAAAAAAGGAATGCAAGCCTTGGAAAGGGGAAAAATTGGTTTTAAATCAGAGATGATATAAGTGTGTACACAGAAAATACAAAAAAATTCTACAAATAAAATATTATAATTAATAAAAGAGGTTGGCTGGATATTGGCCAATGTTTTAAAAACCAATTATATTTCAAAATATCAGGATACTATTTTACCATAGTATCCAATAAAGGAAAAACATGAAAGAATTTAACAAATGACGTCTAAGACCTCTGAGGAAAATTATAAGACTTTATTGGAGACATTAAGAACATCTAAATGGAAAAATATACCATGCTCATTAATTGGAATACTCAATACTATAAGGAAGTCAGATCTCCTCAAATTGATTTATAGATCCATTAATTATAATCCCAATCAAAAGCCCCAGATGCCTGATGGGCTGTTTCTAAAATATGTTTGTATCCAAATGCAAAAGGCCAAGAATAGCTAAAATCCTCTTTATGATGATTTCAATCTACCCTGTTCAATTGCGCTTTTTATCAATAGCACTTGGATTTCTAATCAGAAAGAAATCTTCCATGCTATTTATAAAGAAAGTAAATTTATATATGATATAAACATGATTTTTATCATATGTTAAAGTGCTTCTAAATATGAAACATTTGTTGAAAAGTACTACATTCTCTCCTCAATTAAAACCTAGCAAAACCTATGATACCAGAGTTCACTGGACATGGAGAACAGGGATTGTGGGGGGGGGGGGAGTCAGGGAGGGAGTGAGGTGACATGGATTCTAATGGAAATTTTAATACATTTTTCCAATCTATTTCCCCTTCTCCTCTCCTTGCACAGTACGTAGTTGTTACTGTCTGTCTGAAAGCTGGTTTGGAGACACAATCTTGGAATAAAGTGAGTATTCTTGAGGGTGCTTCCTCAATCCAGTATAGTTGTTTACATGTTGATTTACTTTTTAAGGTTTAGAAAAATAATAAGCATATTTTTTTCTGGTCTTCATATTTTACCTTCTTTTGTTTTGCATATTCAAGTGATGATTTAAAGTGGATGGTGGCATATTAGTAATCTACTGTCTTTAAAATATTCATTTCCCTGCCTTACATCTTAGAAATAGATTCAATTTATCATGACATTAGAGACTCTTACATTATCATTACGAGACCTTTTTTTTATATTATTATGTTAGTCGCCATACAGTATTTCATTAGCTTTTGATGTAGTGTTCCATGATTCATTGTTTGCATATAACACCTAGGGCTCATTGCAATTCGTGCCCTCCTTAATACCCATCACCGGGCTAACCTATCCCTCCACCCTCCCCCTTCTGAAACCCTCTGTTTGTTTCCTGGAGTCCATAGTCTCTTATGGTTCATCTCTCCCTCTGATTCCCCCCCCCTTTGTTTTTCCCTTCCTTCTCCTAATGTCCTCCGTACTATTCTTTATGAGATCCTTAATTCATTATTATTATTGAGGAACAGAATTATAATGGAAAATTTAGCAAATACAGAAAAAGAAAGAAATACAAATTTCCCATACCTTTCAGTATCAATGACATGGACATTTTGGTTTCTGTTCTATTCTTTCAGTCTTTGTTTTACGTGTGCTTGGTTTGGTTTGGTTTGGTTTTCATAGAAATAGAATTCTAAGGTACCTAATATTTTGTAATTTGCCTTTTTCCCTTAATATTAGATCTTTAACATTTTTCTATTTCTTTAATATTTATATCTCATTTAACGATTGCATATATCTTATCATCTGGATGCTTATTATTTACATTGTTTTTAGAATTGTTTTAACTTCTGTTGCTATAAATAATAGTCTGTTATGAACACAGATGTACAGCCTACTTACAGACATGAGCAATAATTTTCCTAGGATATTAAAAGTAGAACTTCTGATAAGTAGAATGTTTTTATGAACTGATCAATAATTTAAGTGAATCTGTAAGTATGTACATATACACCCATAAATAAGTTGTTTTCCAAGTTGTACTCAAAAGTTTATGGGGGAAAATGAATTTTTATCAGCCTGTCACCTTTGGAGAGCTAATTACGTACTACATCATGTATTTCTTCTCCAGTGCAATCAATATAGAGTTCTCACTGCTACTGTCCCCAACAGAACATCGACACAATGTTGGGACTGAAGTGTTCTGAACAAAAATATTTTATTAGCAATACATAAGGCACACCAATTGTGTGTATTATACTGCCTTAAGGTAACATAAATAAATAATTATTTTCTATTCCTCCTTTGAATTAATGTTAAATTCTCTTCAGTAAGACTGTTTCTTTGATCCATGATCACCTACACTATCTGCATATGGTGAACCACATTTATGAATAAGGTAGTATTTCAAGGCCGAAGCAGACTTAACAAAACTCTTCTGGCCTACAATCTACCAGGCTCCTGCCCTCCAACTCACATGTTGTTCAGGAAGGAGCCTGGGGACTGGGGCAGGAAAGAAAAGGGACTGGTTCTCACTTTTGGTCATAGGCTACTCTGCTCCGTGGGGAGGGTCAAGGAGGGAGCCCGTGATTCTTCACTGGGGAAGAGGATGCTGGCAGGCACTGTTTAGGTACAGAGAATGCAATTACATGAAAATGTACTGAAGTGTTTGAAAAGTTTAAAGCTCACAGTCTTGAGCTGATTCTCTTCTCCATCATCTCCTGCATGATCATGAGAGAGAGCCCTCAGGAGACCAGTTCTTTTTAATCCGAGAGGGAAATCCTTTGAATAAGAGAGTATTTCTAAAGAGTAAAAAACGGCCTTTGAAAATGACTCATAAAGAAGTAAACTCTGAGAAATAGCAGATTGGGGCTTTTTCCTCCATATTTTTGTTGTTCAGATAGGATTAAGTAATGAGCAGTACCTAATAGGATGAGAGCACTTGAGTCCTTAAGAAATCATCTCGTCTCTCGAATCACTGATTTATACACAGATGGCAACTCTGAGGTGTTCAGCACAACCAAGTTTAGAACACAGGTCTCCTAGTCATTTTCCTTATGATTCCTCTGCTAACATAAATCACACAAGGCAACAGATCAGATCAACGGAGGACCTACCTCCTCAGCATTAACCCTTAAGGATTTGGCACAGTTCCCAGCCCCAGGCACAGACAGTGATCCTTGAGCCAACATCCTCAATCTGAATGACATACATACTTGATATGCAGAGAAAACCCTCCAATTTCAGTCAATCTAAGAGTCACAACTTCTGCCATTGTCCCAGAATTATTCATGCAGAACAGATATGATAGGGTCAAATTTTTACCCCTCTTAATGATTTCTATTCAAACTTTTTTTCTTCTGAAGAGATCTTTGTTTTAATAAGTAGGCAGAGGCAGAAGTCTCATTGAATAACCTGTCAATTGTATGAACCAATTCTGATTGAGAATTACAGTTTCACTGAAGACACTGAATGTTACTTGGCTTAGTTGACAAAGTACAGTTGTTTTAGATACTTTCAACAATGGCTCCTTGAATCCACAGCAAAATATTCTGAGAAAGATATTAGAAAGGAAGTCTCAAGTATCAAGAAATCAAAAGATTATAATTTTCTTCATATGAGTACATATGGCCTAGCCAAATGATTTTGTCAGTTGATAGTTATTTTTTTCTTTTAAATGGAAAAGGTTGAAGTGTTTCTGTAATATTTTTCTTTCTGCAGTTTAGTCATTTGGCCATTTGGGGAAGCATAATTATATGGCTGGTGTTTTTTGCAATTTACTCCTTCTTATGGCCCACCATTCCTATTGCTCCTGAAATGGCAGGACAGGTTAGTTTTACTAACTGTCAGTGGTGAGTATACTTTACATTCCTCTTGAAAACTTATGTTTGTTAATAATAAAAGCTTATGTTATCTACTCTCACAGTAATTTGGGAAGAAGAGATAAAATCAATGCAATCAGAAATAGTTGGTGATCCAACTAGATTCTGGTTGATGTTTTAGTTAGATATTATTTTATCTAAAATCTTATTACTTCAAACTATATATGTTAACCATGGTTTCCAAAATTTTTATCTTTTGTGCATAACTAATAAAAGCTATAATCACTTCAGAATCATCCCAAATAGCTAATATTGTATTTTTCATGTAATGTGCTATGTGCTATTTGGTACTTGGACAGGATGCATGGCAACTAAGAAAACATTTTTATTTGAAATGTTTAACCAGAATAGACATTCCTTGGAGCTCCAGAAGCTCTAGCTCCTAAATATTTTAAAGTCTCAGAAAATGTTATTTCATATTTGTTAAACCTTAGAGGTGATATAGTTTTTAGACTTTTACAATTATTTCCATATTTCTAAATTCTACTTTGTCTATACTTATAATGGGGGATTAGGCCTATGACGCTTACAAAATGGATCACAGAATTACATGATTGTAAGACTAGAAATAGCCTTGGTTCAAAGGCAGTCAGTTACCAAATAGAGCAACACAGGTTCAGAGTTGCTCAGTTCAATCCTTGTCTGTCTACCTGTCTGTCATACTCACTGTCTTTCTCTGTGGGAACAAGAGATGACCCTTGTACCCCTGGCCTGTGTCAGGTCAATTCTCAGGAAATAAGAATTCTAAGAGACTTACTGTTTCAGCCATGGCTGAGTGGCCAATATTGGAAAAGCCTGACAAAAGCAACTCTAAAAACTGAACAAGGTATAAGAATTGTTTGAAGACATTGGCTAGAAACCAACAGAGGTAACACTTGAGGATATGATTCTTGAAAAAAAGGAAGCCTTTTCCTTCCTTATCCTGGCATCTTCCCTATGAGTATTTCTTAGCTTGCAGTACAAGAAAAGGAGCCCAAAGTTAATGTACTGATCTTACTGGGAGGAGGAGGTAGACTTCAGAGTCCCAGGCTGCTGAAATGCCTGTACTTTAGGGACAAACCCCCAAGAAGATATAGCCATGGAAAAGTGAGAGGCATAAGCACAGTACCAGGGAAAGATTTTGATAGGGCCAAGGGTAGTTTGAAGCTTTGTTTTGACCATAACTATCATGGCCTTATTCCCAGGGTGTAGTACTCTCTTATTTTGAGGCATTTACTTCTAGGGCATGGCTTTTTTGGGATCTCAAAAAGACACTGGATGTTTACCAACTCATTCCCATTTGGCAAGACTTAAACTACAATCTGTGTCTCGCCAACATTGGGTGGGCACCAAGTCTTGCTTGGTTTTTCAACCTGATGCTTTTTGCTGAGTCTCTGAAAGTCTCAACCTACACATGCACTGTTTAAAAGTCAGTCCAGAGGTGCTTGGGTGGCTCAGTCTGTTAAGCGCCTGCCTTTGGCTCAAGTCATGATCTCAGGATCTTGGAATCAAGCCCCACATTTGGCTCCCTGCTCAGCGGGGAGTCTGCTTCTCCCTCTCCCTCTGCCTGCTGCTCCCCTTGCTTGTGCTCTCTCTCTGTCAAATAAATAAATAAAATCTTAAAAAAAAATTAAAAGTGGGGCACCTGGGTGGCTCAGTCATTAAGCGTCTGCCTTCCACTCAGGTCATGATCCCAGGGTCCTGGGATCGAGCCCCGTGTCAGACTGCCTGCTTAGAGGAAAGCCTGCTTCTTCCTCTCCCACTCCCCCTGCTGGTGTTCCCTCTCTTGCTGTGTCTCTCTCTGTCCAATAAATAAATAAAATCTTAAAAAAAAATTGAAAGTCAGTCCAGGAGTTAAGGGCAATTGACATAGCTCATTTATATGTCAAAGAGGAAATTGGACATTATGAACGAAATGAAAACAAAAACATGACATATCAAAATTTATATAATGCAGCTGATATAATTCTTAGAGGGAAGTTTTAGCACTATGTCTGTAAAGAATGTTTTCAAATAAATAGCTCTAGCTTTCCACATTAAGAAACCAGAAAAAGGACAAATGAAACCCAAACTGAGGAGAAGAAAGCAAATAATAAAATAAAATGACCAAATTATACAGTGGGCAAAATATTCAAATAGATACTTCACCAAAGAATATATATGAATAACAAAGCAAATGAAAAGATGCTCAACGTCATTAGTTATGAGGTAAATGCAAACTAAAACCAAGAGATAGTGACACACCACTATTAGCATGGCTAAAATGATAAAAATATCAACACCAAGTGTTGCTGGGGATGTGGAGCAATCACAGCTCTCATATGCTGCTATAAGAATGTAAAACGGTGTATAACTCCTTTGGAAAGCAGTTGGGCAGTTTCATAAAAGTGTAATGTACATATGCCATAAGACCCTCTCATTCCACTCCCTGTGAAAGCATATGTCCACACAAAGACTTGAACATGAGCATTCATAACAACTTTGTTTACAATGGCCAAGACTAGAAACAACCTAAAAGTGCATTGACAGGTGAATGAAAAGACAATCACCATACAATAGAATATTATTTAGCAATAAAAAGGAAAAAAAAAACCTATTGACACATACAACAACATGAATGGCTCTCAAAATAATTCAGAGAAATAAACCAAGCCAAAAAGTTTACAAACTGTATGTATCTGTTTATAAAAATTCCCAACAAATTTATAGTGGCAGAAAGTGGGTCAGAGGTTAACTGGAGACAGAGTGGTGGGTGGTACATGGCAGGGAAGGGCAGGAAGGAATGCTTACATTGCAGGATAAGGAGACTCCTGGGGTGCCAGATATGTTCTTGATTGTGGTAATGATCTTATGAACATAATGTATGTCAAACTTATCAAACTGTTCACTTCAAATATGTTCAATTTATTGTAAGCCAATCATGCCTTGATAAAGCTTCTTTAAATAATAAAATATTTAAATGAGCCCTAATTCATAAGTATGGTGGAAGAAGTACTGTAGTAAGGGAATGGTGATAAGCTCATTTTGTCCCCATTTTAGGAAAGAATATTTATATTGTCATAAATTCTGTATTAAAATTGAGAATTTTAGTGAAAAACAGAGCTTTTCCCCTAAGATCAGGAACAAGACAAGCATGTCCACTCTCACCACTTCTATTCAACATAGTACTAGAAGTCCCAGCCACAGCAATCAGACAAAAAAAAAAAGAAATAAAAGGTACGCAAATTGGTAAGGAAGAAGTAAAACTGTCACTATTTGCAAATGACATGATACTATATATAGAAAACCCTAAAGACTCCACCAAAAAAACTACTGGAACTGATAAATGAATTCAGTAAGGTCACAGGATACAAAGTCAATATATAGAAATCAGTTGCATTTCTATACACTAATAATGAAGTAGCAGAAAGAGAAATTAAGAAAACTATCCATTTACAATTGCACCAAAAATAATAAAATACCTAGGAATAAACTTAACCAAGGAGGTGATAGGTCCTTACTCTGAAAAACTATAAAACACAGATGAAAGAAATTAAAGATGACAAACAAATGGGAAGATATCCCATGCTTATGGATTGGGAGAACAAATGTTGTTAAAATGTCTATATTACCCAAAGCAATCAACACATTTAATGCAATCCCTATCAAAATATCAATGGCATTTTTCACAGAACTAGAGCAATAATCCTAAAATTTGTATGGAACTGCAAAGACTCTGAATAGCCAAAGCAATATTGAGAAAGAAGAACAGGGGCACATGGATGGCTCAGTCGGTTAAGCATCTGACTCTTGATTTCAGCTCAGGTCGCAATGTCACGGTTGTGAAATTGAGCCCCATGTCGAGCTCCATGATGTTTGTGGAACCTGTTTAAGATTCTCTCACTCCCTCTCTTCCCCACCCCAGCTCTTTCTGTCTCTCTCTAAAATAAAGAAAAAAAAAAAGAACAAACCCAGAAGTATCACAATCCCAGATTTCAAGATACTACAAATCTATAGTAATCAAAGCAGCATGGTACTGGCACAAAAATAAACACATAGATCAATGGAACAGAATAGAGAACCCAGAAATAAACTCATTATTACATGGTCAATTAATCTTCAACAAAGGAGACAAGAATATGCAATGGGAAAAAGACACTCCCATCAACAAATGTTAGGAAAATTGGATGGTTACATGAATGAAACTGCAACACTTTTTACACCATACACAAAAATAAACTAAAATTGACTATTTTTAAAGATTATTTTTTTCCTTTGAATGGGCCATACTTTCCTATTTCTTTGTATGTCATGAATTTTTTGTTGAACACTGGAAATTTAAATCTAATAATGTGGTAATTCTGGAAATAAGATTTTCCCTCTTCCCAGGGTTTGCTGGGTTTTGTTATTTTTTTTGTTTATTGTAGGCTGCCTCTGTACTGAGGATCAACATGAGGTATACATTCAATGTCCTCTTAGGTCTTTTCTGGACTTCTCCCTGGGCACAAGTGGTCACTTTTTAATTTTACTTGTATATATAGCTGTTTTTGAATGTCCTAGTTTTAAATATTTCTGGCTCCTAAAGGGGGAAAAAGTGAAAAAAAGTGGAGAGGAAACAGTGTTCTGGTGCCTTAACGCCCTCTGAAGTCACTTTTGCCAGAGGGGAGGGGCTTGGACCAATGCGGGAATGTACAACACTTGCTGTCTGCCTCTTTGCATTTCTGTGACCAGAAGCAGCAATCAGTGATCAAAGACCTCCAATATTTGAATAACAGGTTCCTTTCCCCCAGCAAGTTTCCCCTAACCTGTATGCAAAATGCTCCAGAAATATGTGCCCCCTGCCTGGGTCGATGTGTCGCTGCTACTGTGTTAAGAGCTGAAATTGACCAAAGCTAAACACAATTTACTATGCAAGTCATCCCCTAGAATATGCAAGCCTTCAACAGATTCCACAATTCAAAAACAGAAACATTCTATGAGTGCAGTTTTGTTGTCTAGGAGGGAGACAGATCCCCATTACTGCTTATTTTGCCATCATCCTAGAATCCTGTTACATTTATTTCTGCTCTAATCTTTATTATTTCCTTCCTTTTGGTTGTAGGCTTAGTTGTTCTTGTTTTTCTAGTGTAACTACCATCTATCACCATATGATGTTATTATGATACCCTTGACTATATTCACTGTGCTATACCTTTATTTATTCATTCCGTAACTGGAAGCCTATACCTTCCACTCCTCTTTACCCATTTCACCAATCCTCCCACCCCCAACCCTCAGTCAACCACCAGTTCTCTGTATTTATGGACCTGTTTCTTTTGTTTATTCATTTGTTTTAAGATTCCATATGTAAGTCAAATCATATGGTATTTGTCTTTGTCTGATGTGTTTCACTTAGCATAATACTTTCTAGGTCCATCTGTGACGTCATAAATGGCAAGATATTCTTTTTATGGCTGAGTAATAGTCCATTGTGTGTGTGTGTGTGTGTGTGTGTGTGTGTTTAACATGGACCACTTCTTCTTTATCCATTCATCTTTTGATGGACACTTAAATTGAATCCATATCTTGGCTATTGTAAATGCTGCTGCCATAAATATAGGGGCGCATATATCTTTTTGAATTACTATTTTCTTTTTCTTTGGTTAAATACCCAGTAGTGGAATTACTGAATCATATAGCTTTGTTTTGTTATTTTTTTTAATTTTTGAGGAACCTCCGTACTGTTTTCCATAGTACCTGCACCAATTTACATTCCTGACAGTGCCTGAGGATGCCTTTTTCTCCATATCTCACCAGCATTAGTTATTTTTTGTTTTAATTCTAGCCATTCTGACAGGTATAAGGTATGGTTTTGACATGCATTTCTCTGACGATTAGGGATGTTGGGCATCCTTTCACGTGTCTATTGGCTATCTGCAAATCTTCCTTAGAAAAATGTCTATTTGGGTCCTCTGCCCATTTTTAGTTGAAATCTTTCTTTCTTTCTTTCTTTCTTTCTTTCTTTCTTTCTTTCTTTCTTTCTTTCTTTTCTTTCTTTCTTTTTCTTTCTTTCTTTCTTTCTTTCTTTCTTCCTTCCTTCCTTCCTTCCTTCCTTCCTTCTTTCTTTCTTTCTTTCTTTCTTTCTTTCTTTCTTTCTTTCTTTTTCTTTCTTCTTTCTTTCTTTCTTTTTTTGGTGTTGACTTCTATACGTTCTTTATATATTTTGGATGTTAACTTCTGATTGGATATATAATTTGCAAATATCTCACATTCAGTAGGTTGTCTCTTTGCTTTGTGGCCCAAGATGTGATCTATTCTGTAGAGTGCTCCATGTACTGGAGAGGGATGTGTATTCTTGTGCTGTTGGATCAAATGTTCAATATGTGTCTATAAGGTCCATTTTGTCTGTTGTGTTATTCAGGTAAGCTGTTTCCCTATTGATTTTTCTGTGCAAATGATCTATCCATTTTGTTGAAAGTGGCGTATTGAATTCCTACTATTGTTATATTGCTCTGACTCCCCCCCCTTCAGTTTTGTTAGTATCTGGTTTAAATATTTAGGTGCACCAATGTCGGGTGCAAATAAACTTACAATTCTTATATCCTCTTAATGAATTGACCTCCAAACTATATAGTGACCTTCTTTGTCTCTTATGACTAATTTCGCCAGAATGTCATTTTATCTAATATAAGTATAGCCACTCCTGCTCTCTTTTGGTTACCATTTACTTGTACTATCTTTTTCAATACCTTTACTTTGTGCCTATGTGTCCTTAAAGATGAAGTGAGTCTCTTATCAGCAGCATATTGTTAGATCTCTTTTTTTTAGATTTTATTTATTTGAGAGAGAGAGAGAGTGAGAGAGAGAGAGACATGCACGAGTCGGGGGGAGGGGCAGAGAGAGAGGGGAAAAATAGACTCCCTACTGAGCAGGGAGCTCAACGCAGGGCTCAATCCCAGGACCCCAGATCATGACCTGAGCTGAGGGCAGACGTTTAACTGACTGAGCCACCCAGGCACACCTGGATCTTATTTTTTTATCCAGTCACTCACTCTATGTCTTTTGATTGGAGAATTTAACCATTTACATTTAAAGTAATTACTGATAGGTAAAGACTTACTATTGCCATTTTAACAAATTTATCATTCTCACAGTTCCTAAAGATAAGGTACAGAATGCCACAAAGGGCCACATGGGAAAGATATCAGGGTGGTCAGGAGGCAGAACATAGGAGCTGGAGAGCACTTAGGCCTTGCTTTTGTTGGGGTTTCCATGGGAAAAGTAAGGCAGAGCAGGGCAAACAGTCCAGGAATGGTTAGTTTGAATGATTTTTGCAGGCTTTGGGGTAGAGTTGGTCTCTAGTTGGCTGGTTCCTGGTTCAGGGATGATTACTGCAAAGGAATATTGCCTCCTGGGTTATATGGGCCAGATAGAGGAAATAGGGCTGTGGATTTAACCGTTTAGTTTGCAGTTGAGATTTTACTATCTTTAAGAACAGACCAGCCCTGGGAGGAGTAGTCTCCAGATAGGAAGGTTTTTTAAGATGTTGAAATATTAGAATATACAGAAAACTAAAAATATATATACAATTCAGAAACTTACCCAGTCTCAAGTCAGTACAGTCCTTACTGAATTAAAGTGATCTGTTAGTTACCAATTAATCTGTGAGGCAGAGAAAAGAGTGAATTTTTCCAGGGGACTATAATGGCATAATTGCCTTCCACACAATGTCTGGAAGTTAAATAAAGTTGTATTGCTAGGTAATATAAGGTTGAACCACTCTTGCATTCCTGAGATACAACTTATTTGATCAAAATATTTATTTGGTTGTTTATAGAATATACAATTAAATTAAGCTAACTAGAGTTAGGTTTTATGTACTTACAGTGATTTAGTAGTTCTAGACTCTATGACTGCATCCATACCTGTATCTCTAGGTTTTTGTGGAAGAGAAAGGAAACTGAAAGTTACACTTGGTACCCAATACTGACAAACTAAAAGATTCCTATTTAAATACTCTTTATTTCGGTTTATTTGCAGGTCAATATGGTCCTGGCTTGTCCACACTTCTGGCTGGGTTTTTTCATAGTCCCCATTGTGTGCCTGATTCTAAATTTAATATGGAAATCGTAAGTTGAAAAATGAAGTAGTAACCAAAAGATATGTTGTCATGGTTAATTGTCCTTTTCCAATTATATGGTTTTCAAATTAAATTAAAATTTTAAATCTGCCATTTTATGAATATTAAAAGTCATGGAACTTTTAGAGGAAGTGAATATCCTCCTCCTTTGCCACTGATTTACCAACAATCAATTTAGGGGAAAAAAAAGATGGCATCAAAATTCACGAGAGGTAAAATCTGTAATGATATTACCTAGTTCATGATTTTTTTCTGATCCATTTACTCTTTAGAAGTGGGACTTATATAACTTCTATTCACTTTAGAGGAACCAAAACCTGATGCCAAAGGATCACAGATTAAAAGCTAATAATAGAACAAGAAATAGGAGGGAGATGTTCAAATTAGAAAGACATTCTTCACTTTTTAAAAACATTTGGAATAAGACTCTGTCAAATATAGTTGTCTTTCTCTGCTTGACTTATTTCACTGAATTATTTCACATTTTTGCTTAATTTTTACTTAAGTGTCTTCCTGGAATTGTACCAAGATTTTTAAATCATTCTGGAACATAGAATATTTTATCAGCAGGAAATACAAATAGATTAGTAAAGGAAACAGACATACTGAGGCTAAAAACAAAACGGAGCCAAAAGAACTGCCCCTAAAAGCCTAGTGGCTTTAGTGGCAGCATTTTACAGCAACCCTAACAAATGAACTTGGTTGTGCTGTGAGTGAGTATATGGCAGTTCATTTAAAAATGCCACCACAGATAAATAATTCAACATTACTTTAGGTATGTGGGGTCTTTTCTGGTTCTATGCAAATTGTAGGATTGTTTAGCTCTCTGAAAAATGGTGGTATTTTGATAGGGATTGCACTGAATGCGTAGATTGCTTTGTAGTATAAACATTTTAAAAGTATTTGTTTTCCGGTCCATGAGCATAGAATGTTTTTTCCGTTTCTTTGTGTCATTTTCAATTTCTTTCACAAGTGTTCTATAGTTTTTAGAGTACAAATCTTTTACTTCTTTGGTTAGCTTTACTCTTGGGTATCTTATGGGTTTTGATGCAATTGTAAATGGTATAATTCCTTGACTCCTCTTCCTGCTGCTTCATTATTGGTGTACAGAAATGCAACAGATTTCTGTACATTGATTTTATATCCTGTGACTTTGCTGAATTCATATATCAGTTCTAGCAATTTTTTGGTGGAGTCTTTCAGGTTTTCCACATGGAGTATCATGTCGTTTGCAAATAGTGAACGTTTGACTTCTTCCTTGCCTATTTGGATGCGTTTTATTTATTTCTGTTGCATGATTGCTGAGGCTAGGACTTTCAGTACTAGGTTAAATAACAGTGATGAGAGTAGACATCCCTGTCTTGTTCCTGACTGTAGAGGAAAAGCTCTCAGTTTTTCCCCATTGAGGATGATATTAGCTTTGGTTCTTTCATATATGGCCTTTATGATATTGAGTTATGTTACCTTTATCCCTACTTTGTTGAGGGTTTTTATCAAGAATGGGTGTTGTATTTTGTCAAATGCTTTTTCTGAATCTATTCAGAGGATCATATGGTTCTTATCCTTTCTTTTATTAATGTGGTATATCATATTGATTGATTTGTGAATATTGAACCATCCCTGCAGCCTAAGAATAAATCCCACTTGATTGCGGTAAATAATTCCTTCAATATACTGTTGGATTCAATTTGCTAGTATCTTGTTGAGAATTATTGTATCCATGATCATCAAGGATATTGGCCTATAGTTCTCTTTTTTAATGGGGTCTTTGTCTGGTTTTGGAATCAAGGTAATGCTGGTCTCGTAAAATGAGTTTGGAAATTTTCCTTCCATTCCTATTTTTTGGAATAGCTCGAGAAGAATAGGTACTAATTCTTCTTTAGATGTCTGGTAAAATTCCCCTGGGAAGCCATCTGGCCCTGGACTCTTGTTTGTTGAGAGATTTTTGATTACAGATTCAATTTCTTTGCTGGTTATGGGTCTGTTCAAATTTTCTATTTTTTCCTGTTTCTGTTTTGCTAGTTTATATGTTTCTAGGAATTTATCTATTTCTTTCAGATTGCCCAATTTGTTGGCATATAATTATTCATAATATTATCTTATTATTGTTTATATTTCTCTGGTGTTGGTTGTCATCTCTCATCTTTCATTTGTGATTTTATTTATTTGGGTCCTTTCTTTTTCTTTTTGATAAGTTTGGCTAGGGGTTTATCAGTTTTGTTAATTCTTTCAAAGGACCAGCTCTTAGATTCATTGATCTGTTTTACTGGGGTTTTTTGTTTGTTTGTCTCTATATCATAATTTATTTCTCCACTAATCTTTATAATTTTCCTTCTTCTGCTGGCTTTAGGCTTTATCTGCTGTTCCTTTTCTAGTTCCTTTAGGTGTAAGGTTAGGTTGTGTGTTTAAGACTTCTCTTGCTTCTTGAGGTAGACCTGTATTGCTAAGTACTTCCCTCTTATGACCGCCTTTGCTGCATCCCAAAGGTTCCGGACTATCATGTTTTCATTTTCATTTGCTTCTATGTATTTTTTTTATTCTTCCTTAATTTCCTAGTTAACCCATGCATTCTTTAGTAGGATGTTCTTTAACCTCCATGTATTTGTGGTCTTTCCAAATTTTTTCTTGTGGTTAGCGTCAAGTTTCATAGTGTTGTGGTCTGAAAATATGCACAGTATGATCTCAATCTTTTCATACTTGTTGAGGCCTGATTCGTGACCCAGTATGTGATCTATTCTGGAGAATGTTCCATGTGAACTTAAAAAGAAAGTGTATTCACTGCTTTGGGATAAAGTGTTCTGAATGTATCTTCTAAGTCCATCTGGTCCAGTGTGTCATTCAAAGCCATTGTTTCCTTGTTGATTTTCTGCTTAGATGATCTGTCCATTGTTGTAAGAGGGGTGTTAACGTCCCCTACTATTATTGTATTATTATCAATGAGTTCCTTTATGTTTGTTATTGATTTATAAATTTTGGTGTTCCCAAGTTGGGGGCATAAATATTTACAATTGCTAGATCTTCTTTTTGGATAGACCCCTTTATTATGGTTTATTATGATATAGTACTCTTCTTCATCTCTTGTTACAGTCTTTGATTTAAAATCTAGTTTGTCTGATATAAGTATGGCTACACTGGCTTTATTTTGATGTCCATTAACATGATAGATGGTTCCCCATCCCCTCACTTTCTATCTGAAGGTGTCTTTAGGTCTGAAATGATTCTCTTGGGTGGCTCAGTTGGTTAAATGTCTGCCTTTGGCTTGGGTCATGATCCCAGGGTCCTGAGATTGAGCCCTGTGTTGGGCTCTCTGCTCAGTGGGGAGTCTTCTTCTCTTTCTCCCTCTGCTTTCCCCCCTACCCCACCCCGCTCATGCTCTCTCTCACTTGCTCTGCACTCTCAAATAAATAAATAAAATCTTTAAAAAAATAAAAAGATTCTTTTGCAGGCAGCATATAGATAGGTCTCGGTTTTTTATTTCTTTTGACATGATGACCCTATGTCTTTTGACTGGAGCATTTAGTCCATTTACATCTAGAGTGATTATTGATAGATATGAATTTAGTGCCATTATATTACCTATAAAGTCATTGTTTCTGGAAATTTTCTCTGTTCCTTTCTAGTCTTTGTTGCTTTTGGTCTTTCTTTTCCACTCAAAGAGCCCCTTTAATATTTCTTGCAGGGCTGATTTAGTGGCCACGAACTCAGTTTTTGTTTGTTTGGGAAACTCTCTCTCTCTCCTTCTATTATGAATGACAGCCTTACTGGATAAAGTATTCTTGGCTGCATATTTTTCCCATTCAGCACATTGAATAGATCATGCCACTCTCTTCTGGCTCGCCAGATTTCTATGGAGGGATCTGCTGCTAACCTGATTTGTCTTCCTGTTGTAGGTTAGGGATTTCTTTTCCCTTGCTGCTTTCAGGATTATTTCCTTATCTCTATGTTTTGCAAATTTTACTATGAAGTGTCTTGGTGTTAGCTGGCTTTTGTTGATTTTGATGGGAATTTTCTGTCTCTCTTGGATTCAGATGTCTGTTTCTTTCCCCAGGTTAGGGAAGTTTTTTAGCTATAATTTACTCAAATAAACCTTCTACCCCTTTTCTCTCTTCTTCTTCTGGGACACCTATGATACGAATGTTATTACACACTATGGAGTCACTGACTTCCTTAAGTTTACATTTATGATCCAATATTTTTCTTTCCCTATTCTTTTCAGCTTCATTATCTTCCATAATTTTATCTTCTGTATCACTTCCTCTATCTATCTGCTTCTTGTGGTCATTACATCCAGTTGGATTTGCATCTTGGTTATAACATTTTTTATTTCAGCTTGACTAGTTTTAGGTGTTTTATCTCTGCAGTAAGTGTCTGTCTGGTTTCTTCTACACTTTTCTCAAGCATATCCTTATGATTTTTGTTTTAAATTCTGGTTCAGGCTTATTACTCATATCTATTTTGATTAGCTCCCTGGCTGTGACCTCTTCTTATTCTTTCTTTTGGGATTAATTCCTCTGTCTAGGTCTCTGCTTTTGTGTGTTAGGAAAGCCTGTAGTTGGTTCCATTTCCCCTAGAGTTGAAGCTTTGCAGCACTCTATTATCAGTAGACCTGGTGCATGCGGGAGGCGGGGACAGGGTGTTGGCCTTCTGGGGCAGGGTCCTGCTGCTGCTCTGGCTCTCGATCATACTTGCCCTATTTTAAAAAGGCACCTCCAGAACAAAAGGGGTCAGGGCTTGGTGTAAGCAGCTCAAGCCTCCACTGCATGCACCATGCTGCTCACTGGTCTGTCCCTGTTGATGGGAGGGGTAAAAAAATGGTGTCAGCCTGCTCTTCCCCGGAGAGGGGAGTTTACGCCTGCAGCTGTTCATAAAGCCCTCAAAGAAGAGTGAACAATCTCCCCTCTTGTGTCCCAGGCTTCTGTCAGATCCCTGCCTTCACCTCATCTGTGTCCAAGCCATCTGTCTGCCCTGTGTTGCAGTGTTCCTGTATTGTATCTCAGGCATGCAAGTGGGTTCCAAAACTCCAAATTTTGGGAATCGGGCACAGTGCAGATCACACTGATCTTCTGAGGGAGGCTCTTGCCATAGCCACCAGGCTATGGCTGGTGCTGGTTCGTTCCAGAAGAGCAGTCCTACTATCAAGCAAGGGCTTTGTTTTCATGGTAAAGCATAGCAAAAAGCCAGCATCCAGTTAGCTGCCCTCAGGAGGTATCTCTACTCATATGCTAATGAAGTCAGCTCAATGGTTCCCATTGGCTCTTTTGTCCCCTGAGAGGCAGTGTCACCTCTCCCAAATGCACTCCAAGAAGGGGAACTGTCTCCCAGTGTGATCCAGGGGATCCTCAGAGCACAATGTCAGCTTCTGGGCCTTAGTCTCCTTCTCCACAGTAACACTGCTATGCCCACCAGGTTCAACCCTGGCAATGGCACAGACTTCTAAAACTTCAGATTTTCATCTCCATTGCTTATAAAAACTTGTGATAATCAGCCCCTCTCATTTTTCTAGTCAATGGTTTTGGGGAAGTGTTTTTCTTGTGTAATCCCCTGTGTACTGCTCTCTGTCTTTGGGATAGGGCTCCCTCCCCTCTACAGCACCCATGAGTCTTTTCTCCCCCAGGTCACATCACTACACTTCTACCTTCCGCAATGTGGCCTCTTTTCTCCCTCTAGCTGTGCAGCTTGTTGTCTCAGTCCTCAGATCGATCTTCTGGGTGTTCAGAGTGATTTGATAATTATCTAGCTGTGTTCAAGGGACAAGGCAAATATAAGGTCCTCCTCCTACTCCACCATTTTAACTCTTCCCTGATAGCTTCCTGTTTTTAGGGAGCAACTTAGAAAATTCCTTAAATTGAAGCATACCACTTAGATAAATATGTTTTTCTTCAGGTGCATGTTAGTATTTAGACTTATTAATTCTTTTATAATGCAATTTTAAAGTGTGTGGCATCACATTTTTTAATTTTTTTGTTCTAAAATTTGACCATTGACCTCTCTAATAATTTCTCCCAATCACCCAGTCTTCTTTCTTCCCATAATTTTCTGTCTTAACCAGCCTAAAATGTATAAACCAAATATTACTATCATCTCAAACTCTTTTGCACTTTTTTATTGTACTTATCTGTGGGTAAAAGCAGTCATGATTAACCATAAGTCCATGAGTTGTCTTCTGTGCCACTTCTCAACACCTGCCAAATCCCTACCAAGGCCATCATTGGCATGCTCCAGTCCATCTCTCACAGACCATGCCCACAATGCCTCTCCTTACTACAGGGCTTTCCTGTGGGGGGTTTCTTCTGTCCAGAATGCTCTCCCACACCCCCCTTTACTTACTTCCTTGGCCTCCTTTACCCCAGCTTAAATTCCACTTCCCTAGAGGAGCCTTCACTAAGACCCTTAACAAGCTTCTACCTCTGCCTCATACTGTAATTGTGTTATGTAGGTCCCCTTCCATCATACCTGTTCCCTTCTGACATGGCTCATTCATTTACTTGTCTGTTGTCTGTCTCTCTATATATGTTGGAAGTTTTATGGAAGTAGAGTAATATGTCTTTGACACCTAATTGTGTCTTGAAAAAATTTAAGGAATACATGAGTGGATGAATGATGAGTACCTGATTATAGATAAAGATAGAGACCCCAATGAAAATAAGTTGCCACAGAAATGGAGAGCATCTGTCTGGGTTGCTTTGCATGTTTCAAGTCAAATATACATACCTGATATATGAAGCTCTGACACATACACTCTGCCATTATAACTGCTATAAATGGCACAGTTAGTCCTAGGTGTGTCTGACTGATGTGAGGATTGGAGGTAGAACACAGCTGAAAATTTAAGAATCAAGATTGTGGAATAGTGACCATGGTAGAAAAAGTCATATGGAATCATGTCAGTCCTGTGAATCTTCAACTGTCTGGCTGCACTCATGCAGATTGACTCCTCCAGAGTCAGGGCCCTTTGTGGCTTAGACACACACTCAGATCTACAGACTTGCATGGAAGTCTGTGTTTGGGGAGGCTGGCTACTAATGGGCATTACCCAGCTCTGTCCAGTATCCCCTCTGGTAATGCTTCATAGCTACTAGGAAAATAGAGTCTGATTTCACATGGAGACTGGGCCCGCCGCATTGCCTCCCATCATATGACCTGTAGGTAAAGGATGTCCAGAGTTATCCAAAAGGGGAGAAATTGTTTCTTAGAGTGTGTAAAGCTCATGTGTTATGCTCTGTCTTTCCCACATAATACAGGATTAGAAATACCTGCAACAGAACATTACTAGAGGACATTCGGGAAATGGAAAGTAGCAGAGCTCAAGGACTTCATCCTCCTACAATATTTAAAAGGAGGTGAGGCTGTTCCCTTTATCCTGACTTTTGTTAAAAACCTGTTCTCCTCATTCTTTTATTATTTTTAAAGATTTATTTGTTTATTCCAGAGAGAGAGAGAGAGTGCTAGTGGGGGGAGGGGCAGAGGGCTAGACTCCCCAAACAGACTCCCCCCACCCCCCTGCCACTGAATGTGGAGCCTGATGCTGGGCTCCATCTCATGACCCATGAGATCATGACCTGAGCTGAAACCAAGCCGGATGCTTAACCAGCTGAGCCACCCAGGTGCTCCTGTTCTCATTCTTCCCACCTTTCCCTCCCAGGTACTTCCATACCGTCCATGATTTCCCCAAGCTTATTAAGTGTATGCCAAACAGACATCTTGAACTTCACATCCCCAGCAGCACAGGCTCCTATTCTGTCACACCAGCTTCCCCTAAGGTCCTCCTTTCAGTGGATGGCAACTTCATTCTTCTAGTTTCTTAGGCCAAAAATCTTGAGGTCACTCTCATATCCTCTTTCTGCTATCCCACACCCATCAAGTCAGAAAATCGTATTGCTCCTACCTCAAAGTAAACCGAGAATGAGATCGCCACTAACAATCTGTACCATCTTGCCCTGGTCCAGCACCTATCATCTTTCTTCTGGATTATTTCTGCTCTAGCCCTTCCCATAGCAATGAGAAGGAGGAGGGTTTGGCAGTGTAAATCAGACCACATCACTCCCTGCTCTCTGCCTTCCCATGTCCTCCCCTTTCACTCAGAAAAAGACAAGGCCCTTTCAGTGATTTACAGTGCCCTACACACTGCCCCTTCATACACACACACGCGCGCGCGCACACACACAACCAGTTTGAAATATCTCCTTATGGGATCCCTCTTACACTGTTGGTGGGAATGCAAGTTGGTACAGCCACTTTGGAAAACAGTGTGAAGGTCCCTTAAAAAGTTAAAAATTGAGCTACCCTATGACCCAGCCATTGCACTACTGGGTATTTACCCCAAAGATACAGATGTAGTGAAGAGAAGGGTCTTATGAACCCCAATGTTCATAGCAGCATTGTCCACAATAGCTAAATTGTGGATGGAGCTGAGACGCCCCTCAACAGATGACTGGATTAAGAAGATGTTGTCCATATATACAATGGAATATTACTCAGCCATCAGAAAGAATGATTACCCAACATTTGCAGCAACATGGGCAGGACTGGAGGAGATAATGCTAAGTGAAATAAGTCAAGTAGAGAAAGACAATTATCATATGGTTTCACTCATTTATGGAACATAAGAAATAGTAGGAAGATTGGTAGGAGAAGGAAGGGAAGAATGAAGGGGGGTTAAACAAAAGGGGGAATGAACCATGAGAGACTATGGACTCTGGGAAACAAACTGAGGGCTTCAGAGGGGAGGGGGGTGGGAGACTGGGATAGGCTGGTGATGGGTATTAAGGAGGGCACATATTGAATGGCGCACTGGGTGTTATACGCAAATAATGAATCATGGAGCATTGCATCAAAAACTGGGGATGTACTGTATGGTGACTAGTATAACAAAATAAAAATTATAAAAAAAAACAGATCTGGCAGACTTATACATAGGTAAATAGCTTTATTAAAATTCATCACACTGTACTTTTAAGATCCATGCATTTTATCACATGCAAAATGAACCTCAATAACAAGAAACCAAACCAAACTTATAAACACAATATAAACTGTACAAAAAGAAAGTTTGCATAACAAAGGGCTAGACTCCCAAGTAGGTAAATTGTTTCCAGAAATCAGCAAGACCAAACATCCAAGGTATAGAAAAATAGGCAAAGTGTAAACAGACAGTTCACAGAAAAGGAAATACTAAAGATTCTTAAACATATGAATATATTCTCAACTTTACTCATAGTAAGAAATGAAAATGCTAAGTACACAGGAAGGAATATATTTTTTATCTATTATTGTTGGCCACCCTTGGTTGGTGAAAATATGGAAAAGGAAAGAATTATGGTAGTTAATTTGGCAATATCTATCAGAAATACAATTGCATATGGCCTTTGACTCAGTAATTCCATTTCTGGGAATGTACCATCCCATCTCATTCCCCAAATACTCACATATGTCCCAATGCTAGGGATTGCAGCAGCATTTGGAAGAGCCAACATTTAGGAACAATCATACCTGTGTGGTACGTTCACACACTACAGTACTCTCAAGCTGTGAAAAGGAGTCAGGAAACTCTCTATCGTACTGAGGTGCAAATGATTCCAGGATGTATTAACAGAAAAAATTAAATGTTGAACCCTTTGCACAATATGCAACCTTTAGTGCGAAAGGACAGGGATAATAATATATGAGCACTTTTTCTTATAAACCACCTCTGCAAAATTAGCTAAGAAACCACTGCAAGTGGTTACTGGTTAAGGAACAGAGGTGAGGAACCAAGAAGGTGGGAAAAGGAAGTAGAATGTTTATTCTTTACCTTTACATGTTTTCTCTTTAAATTTTTACCCATGTAAATGCTTTATCTGTGACAAATTTAACAGAGACAGAGAGAAAAGGGAGAGAGAGAAAGAGAGGGAGAACAAAGGAGGAAATGCAAATGAGTAAATGGATTCTGGAAAGCCCAGAGCCAGATGCTCTTCAGCTCCTGGATATACAAGCAAAAGTAAAATCCTAATTGAGTCTTTCAACCACTTCGGAAAATTTCAACCTTCTTTTTATGATTAACTTCTAAAAATTCTGTTTCAGAACATTATCAATGGGTCGCCTTCATTCTACAGAGGCCTTCAGAGGGGGCAGTCAGTAGTCATTTATTCCCAAGGCCATGCCCATTGTGTAATAACCTTTGAGCCACACCACCCCAAGAACTGCTCCTTCAGGCAGTCCTTAGAAACCTTCCTCTGAGCCACAAAAGGGAAGCTGGCTGTAGAGAAGGCCCTCTTCCCACAGGAGGGCATGGTATAGGGGTATAGCTGTGGTTGTTGAAAGCAGCTGCAATTATCACACCAGCTGTGAGCCCCTCAGACTTCTGGGAATACCAGGATACATGGTAAAACCAAAAACAGCAAAAGGCTCCTATGGCCTGGTGATATCTTAGAAGTGAGAAAATAGAGCAGGTTAGGCTGCATGGGTTTTTGTTTGTTTGTTTTGGTTTTTTACTCTATTTTTCAGGCTTATAGAGAAAAAAAATAAGAAGAAACCATGGACTTCCCTAATTATGCTGCTATGTTTACCCACAATGACCCCACACTCTTTGAAATTTAGAAAGTATTGAACTTGGGGCTTCCAGTATGTTCCCACAATAAGCCTTGGGTTCTACAGAAGGTATCTCTCATGCCTAGAGCTGACCTTTCCTGATACACATTGTTCAGAGTCTTGAACCAGGAAGTTGAGACAAAGATTTTTAAAATACACACCATAAAATATCTAAGGTGCTCTGGGAGTCCAGAGGACTGACAGGACATGCATTGTTCCATTCAGACTACTGGGAAGGGACAGTTAGGAGAGCTGTATGTAAGAAATGTTCATTAGCAAAACCCCTATTTTAGAAGAAGCACCTTGCTGAGTGTCTGGATATCGATTTTATTTTAAGTATATGAACACTCTCTAAAATATGAGGAAGACTTTTTTCTTTTACCTTGCAACTTTTCTTCCTCCCCAATAAATTTCTCTGAAATCTGCTGCAATGAACTAAAGTGAGGCTATGATTGATTTATTCACAGGGTGGAGGCAAAAAAAATCAAAACGTCCCTAGCCAGCCCACCGCACAAGACTGTCTTCTGGGATGAATCTTTTGATCAAAGCGTCCCACGTAAGTAACGTGCTACAAAGTAGGCCGCGAGCCGAGACTCCACCTAGTGACATGAAGAATGTCAGCGTTAGGTGCTTCTTGAGATTAGGCCAAGTGAGCTGAGCCAGACATAAAAAGACAAGAACTGTATGATTCCACTGATATGAGGTACTTAGAGTAGTCATATTCATAGCGACAGAAAGAATGGGGGTTTCCAGGGGCCGGAGTGCTGGTGGTGGTGGGAGAGAATGGGGACTCAGTGTTTAATGGGTATGGAGTTTCAGTTTGGGGAGATGGAAAGAGGTCTGCGGATGGATGCTGGTGATGGTTCCACAGCACTGTGAATGTACTTAATGACCCTGAATTGTCCACTTAAACACCATTAAGATGGTAAATTTTATGTTACATGTATTTTACCACAATTTTTTAAAAAGGAAACTACCTGTGGTATTATATATTCTTTAAAAAGGTAAGGTAGTTCTCATAGGGCAGGAAGGCTCAACTGATTCATCAATTTAATGTTCTTGGCCTAAAGCAAGTGCAGTTTGAAAGAACGCAACTCCTGGTCAACCATTCCTGAATTATAACATCCTTAAATCTAACATCCTCACGTTTTCAAGATCCTCTTACAGACTCCCAACATGACATTTAAAATGCAAAAGTGGTATTTGGCTCCAAATAATTTTTACCCTTAGAAAACTTATGTATCCTTTTGGGGGGTATGATATTAGCATAGCCCACGTTGGACATGAATACCTTTAAAAGTTATTTCATTTTCCTGTCCTTTAATAAGAAATGCATCTGAGAAGTGCCTAGATGAAAGATTTAGGTCCTATGTGACTCATGTCTGATAATGTGAGTGCTGAATACTATCCTGAGAAAGGAAACAAGTCAAACATAAAGGTACTGTAAACAAGGGAATGTGGGGTATTTGCGGGGAATGAGCGCTAATGGTCCCTCTTTTCTGACCAAGGTGTTCATTGAAAGTTGTAGGATTTAAAAATTCTAGATTATTTTATTGTCTTTTTTTTCATATCTCTGAGATTAATGTGTGTCTGGATTGATCACTATTTCTCTTTTGCACACACATACACTGTTACTTCTTCCTGTCCTGTGCCCAGCACTTTGCTTTTCCCCCTCTCCCTAGATATGTTTAAGCAGCAGCAGCTGAAAGGTAACCAGAGGTAGAAAATGAACCAGGACAAGAAAACATAAAGTACAGCAGATGTCTCAAGGATTTGGGTCAACATCTCTCCAATCCTCTTTCCCAAATGACTACCTTGATTTCTACATCCCAGAGGAAAACGGGCCAAAAATGAACTTCCAGGCGCTCTCTTCACCACCTCACCTGCCAGCTACTCCCACCCACACACTCTGCTTTCCTGCTTGTTTCCACCGACTGGCTCTTATGCCAGTGTGTGGTCACTGACTCCATTTGCTCTTGTGTACCCAAGAATCTCATTCCTGTCATTCTTTCCTTTATCTCCTACGTTACCACTTTTTCACTCTCCTCTACTAGATCATTCTCACCAACACACAAAAGGTTGTCTTAAAAAGTAGAACTTTCTCTGGACCACTCATTACCCATTAGAGCATGCTTCATTTCATTAACTCCTTTGCAGCAACAGTTCTTGGTCAAATGGTCTATATCCATTTTCTCCAAATCCCCTTCTCCCATTCTCCCTTAAAGTCACCCCATCAAGCTTTCGCTCCTACCACTTAACCGACATTTCTCCAGTCAAGGCCACCAGTGATGTCCAAAACTGAGCCCCTGGTCTCCTCTTCCACCAAGCCTGCTCCATCTGCAGCCTTCACTTGAAGACAACTGCATGCTTCCAATTGCTCAGGCCAAAATCCTTGTAGTCCTTCTAATTCCTCTAATGTATTAGATGGCTCTGCCATCACATTGTATTCAGAGACTGACTACTTCTCACTCCCCTGTCGGCACCCTGGTCTGGACCACCATCACCTATCTGCATTACTGCAACAATCTCTTAACAAGTCTCCTGCTTCTACCCTTGACTCTTGTACAGCAGCCAGAGTGATGAATTTAAAATCATGTCAGCACAAGCACATCAATTTTCTGCTCAAAATCCTACAATGGCTATCTATCACATTCAATATAAAAGCCTTACAATGGCCAAAAAAGACTTACTTGATCTAGACCCTGTTACTTTCCTGGTGTCATCTAATCTTCTTCCTCCATTTCACTCCAACTTCTGTGCTCTTCTTATAATATATCAGGAATGCTCCTGCCCCAGGGCCTTTGCACTGGCTGACACTTCAGCCTAGATAGCAAATCTCTCATATATCTGTGTTGCTCACTCTCTCACTTCCTTCAAGTCTTTGCCGAAATATTACCTTCTCAATGAAACCTACCTTGACCACTCTATTGCTACACAACCCCACCCCTGATTTCAATTTTTTTCTTTTGTTCATAGCTCTTCAGTACACTCTTGGGTACTATATGATTAACTCTTTGTTATGTGCTTATTATCTTCATGTGCTTACATATGCATCTTTATTGCTAGAATGTAAGCTCTGTAAGAACAAGGATTTTTGCTTCACTAATTTTACAAAGTAGATACTCAGTACAAAACTTACTGAATGAACCAATTGGCTAATGAAGAGTCCAAGCAGAGCATATATACTAACAAATAGCCATTTCTTCTTCCATCTGTCCAATATCAACTGTAAATACAGATAAAATGGAACCCATATTTATTGAGCACATACTGTGATCTTGGCCACTGTTAAACACTTGACCTTTATTGCACTGAATATGTGGAGCCACCATGTGGAGACAGTTATTAAACACTTGTTGAATGACAAGTTAACTGAATGAATCCTTATTTTGCAGGGAAAGAAATGATGATTCAGCAAATTTAGTCACTTGCCTTAGATTATATAACTAGAAATGGGTGGAAGACAGACTGGAACTTCAGTCTATCTCATTCCAAAGTGCCACATTGTTCAGCTCCATGGGAATTCAGCTGACACATGGGAATCAGATGGGCAACTGTATCCCAGCTCTGCCTCTTGACTTGCTATGTGACTCTAAGCATGTTACTTACCATCTGAGCTGCACTATCTCCACCTTTTTGGTACTTCATGCTATTGTGCTCATCATAGGTAATACGGAGTGTTAAAGGACATGTGTACCTGGATTCAAATAGAGGGATAGTGCTTTATGCAGGAATCACATGGTCCTAAAACCACTACCAAAAGTTTCATAATATGAGTATATGAATGACTTTAAAATATAATTAAATATATATGAGAAATAGAAAAGTATATTTCAGCTACTTTGTATAGGAAGAAATTATTTCATAACTCACTTTTTAAAAAACATTAAAATAGAGAATACTATGGGAGGGTTAGAAATCATATAGGATTACAGGAGATTCTAAGGTGGTTCTCTATGGCATTATCTTTTGTTGCTGAAGTGAAGTTCCTTAGCCAGTCTTTTGGGTCCTGTATGTTTTTCTGTGGTTCACCACAACATTAATTTGATTTGTAAAGTGCTCTGAACTCCTCAAATAAGAAATAGACAGAGAGGTTCTCTGTTAATTGCAATTAACAACGCTTTCTTGAGCCAGAAAATTCTGACTTTAAGATTTTATCAGACTCCCAAATTCATAATGAAGTGAATTAAATGAGACAATTATGCCAAAATAATGAGAAACGACATGGTTGATTCTGAAATCTGCTAAACATTTTACCAGATTGAAGAAAAAAAAATGACTTGAAAATTCCTTCATCCTTCACCTCTACTTCTCCCCCGCCCCCTGCCCTCCCCTGTCTCTGTCTCCCATCCTCCCGGATTCTGGCTGTAGCTGAGCATTTAGGAAGCAGATGCACTGGGAAGTTCAGGAGCTGGGTCCATGGACAGCTTTCCCCAGACCCCCATCATTACTTTGTGACTGTCAGGACTTCCTGAAAGATGAATGAAAGTGGGAAAGCCTAAGAGCTGGAAGCTTCCTCTGAGCTCCCCATTTGGATGCAAATGGCAGCTAAAGTTTCACCAGGCAGAAGCTGGTGACCTGATGGTGTATCTTTGTCAGGCTGAGGGGTATAGGCTGGATAGGTGGAGGGTCATGGACCTAGTTGTCCGTCTTAGGTCCCACTCCTCCCTGAGAACACCGTGGATAGGAAAACCAGCCCAGATTTCCAAAAGATACCATTTATCTCTGAGTAGCAGCAGATCCTCGTTTTCTGAGGCCAGATGTTTATATAATTTGGGGGACTTAATTTTTTGGAAAATTAGATTTAAATGCAAATATTTAGAATGAGTTAAAAAAATCACAACAAATCACTAGTATACAAAAGAAAATTCTAAAACATTACCCACCCTTGAATGGGGGTAATGTGGCTGACACTTCATCAGCTCACAAAAGATTCTCTCTGTGTACATGTCTTGTAAGAACTAAGGAGAAATATTTTTTCAGACTATATCTGAAATATTCTTTTCAGACCCACCTGCTCCCTGGGGGTTAAGGCAAGAATTAAAAACAGGAAAAAAAGGTTTTATGTCTCCATTTGAGTGGGGAAGAGACTATTTAAAACACTAACACATCTTCCATTTGAAAAGAAGGTGAGGGGGTAAATAAAGAGGGTGGGGATATGTTTTATTTATTCATTTTTATGGCCCTCCTCCTTTATGATTAGAACATTTAATATAAAAATGAAGGGACAGCTGTTTTTCCACTTTTGGTTGTTTGCATGTCTGACATGAAGTGGGCCCACTCTCCAAAAGAGAAGGCCTCTGAATGCTCAGAAATCCTGCCTCTGGGTTTTCCTGCCACACCTCCAGGCCCTGTCCTGCAGTATTACGTTCTTCATAGCCACTCAGAGCATCCATGGATACACATGGGAAACACTTGGGTCCTTCTTAAAAAATGCCAAAGTTTCACCTTGAGATTGTGATCAAGCTCCTCTGAGTGGGAAGGAAAGAGAAGAAGGACATCCCCAGGGGTTGGAAGCTATTGATACCAGTATCCACCCACAGGTTGTGGTTCAATTGGCCTAAGCAGTGGTTCTCCATGCCTTGTGTTCAGGCCAGTGCATCCGCTTGGAAGTTGTTAGAAATGTCAGTTCTTGAGCCCCTATGGCAGACTTACTAAACCAGAAATTCAGTGGTGGCCAAGTGAATTCTGGTGCACACTGAAGTGTGAGAACCATTGGTCCAGTGTCAGTGCCGGATCCTGGGATTTTACCAGCTTTCAGTTGATGCTACTGAGGAGAGAAGTCTGGAACCACTCGTCTTTCCTTCCACACAGAAGCACTGCAGTTAATCCAATAATTCAGTACATACCACATGGATAGAAATTACTTTTCTTCTTTCAGTTGTGGCCCCAGAAATGGGTATGTTTAAAGGGCTCTTCTAAGTGGTTTTTTAATACAGCCAAACCTGCAAGCTGCTCTCCATTACCATTCTCTCATGATACCTCACCACTTTCCCTGCCTCTGTCACTGGCCTGGCTGATATGGCCAGTGCATCTCAGTTGGGGAGGAGCCTTGCTTTCTGTCAGCAGAATGCTCCCTGTACATTAGTGCTCCTAACAGATTCCCTGTGCTTTACTCTTTCAGATGGGTACGCATTTTCTCAAGTAGAAGCAGCTGTGATTACTCAGGAAGAACTAGTCCGTTCTTACAACACCTCTAAAAGCAAAACCAAGAAGCTATTAAGTATGCACTCTTCTGACTCCAGCTAGGAGTGAGGTTTGGACCTCGACATCCTGTGTTCTCATGTCCTTTGCCGAGACTGCAGAACATGCCAACACCCTCGAACACTCATTTCTTGTGGCTCCAGGCAGACAGTTTGTAATTTATGTATCAGTTGAGTCACAATCCTTGGATACGAATAACAGGGGAGGCTTATTTTTCTTAATTTGTCTTCAATGTTTTTACCTAACCTATTTACTTTTCTGTTGTTTTGAAATAATTTATCAGTTCAGTCCAAAGTATAAAATTAAAAGCATTTTGTTTCACCAAAATTTAAGCTTCGGTACAAGTTGTTTTGGGAGAAAAGGTAAAGTTCATGATGCATAACAAGCCTCCTTATCTGAAAAGGAGTCACAGAGATACTTTATATTTTGAAAACTCACAGATTAAGGCAGGCATATAAAGGCAGCATATAAAATATTTTTTCTAAGTAGGATATCCTGTCACTTTGGATCATATCTTATTTGTGTGAAATTTGCACAGTATTCTTGATTTTTTAATGAATTCACATAATAGGTATAATATACTATAATCTCAGGTTTCAAAACCAGTGTGCAAAAATCAACATATCTCATTTTCTGTACATCAATTTAACCTCCATTCTGATTCCCTCATGCATTAGGACTTAGTGAGAAATTCAGCCACAATCATTCCTGGGACTGTGCTTCAGGCTTGTACTAACTTCCCAGGGTTTCACACAGTGCACAGTTCTTCTGTCATCTTCCCACACAGGTCACCACTAAAACAAATGTTTTATTTTGGTCACTTTATGAGGCTTCTGTACCAGGTATGGGAAACTGGAGCCTCTGGGGAGGTTGGAAATCCCCATGCCTGTTAATGATTCTGGATCACTAATTCTGATGCGTGGGAGGGTTTTTCGCCATACATCCAAAGAATTCTCAGACACCAGCTGCGTGTCCTACAATTCAACTCAATTCTGACACTATCTACCTGAAGATAGCATCAGATCCCACAGGTTAAGGACTCATTGTCACAGGACTGCCCCATTCCCACATACACACTTCAGATGCCAATCCTAGGTCCAGATCGTCACCTGGTGCTTCTGACCAACTGATTATAAGTCAAAGGTTCCCATGATGCCGTCCTTGGATTTGATTAATTAGCTCAAGCAGCTCACAGAACTCAGGAAACCCATTTACTCATTAAATTACTATTTATTACAAAGGATATTAAAGAATATGATTCAACAGTCAGATGAAGAGATAACATAGGGCAAGGTCCCAAACAAAGCAGCTTCTGTCCCAGTGGAGTTTGGGTCCAGCACGGTAACACATGGAAACATTCTGGTTCACCAACACAGAAGCTTTCTAAAACCCTTCCTTTTGGTTGTTTATGGAGGCTTCATTACATAGGCATGATTGATGAAATCATTGGCCATTGGTGATTGATTCAACTCCACTCCTTCACCCTCCCCAGAAAGGGGTGGGTGGGACTCAAAGTTCTATCCCTCTATTTATTGGTGGTTCCCCTGGTAACCAGGTCCCATCCTAAGTTGTTTTGTTTTTTTTTTTTTACCAAAAGTTACCTCATTAACATAAACCCAGTTGTGGTAGAAAGGGACTTAATAGGAATAAAAAGATAGCATTTCACCTTTATGTGTCTGAAGCATTTTCAGGAACTGAAGACAAGAGACCAAATATTATGACAAAAGATGTTCTCATTGCTCTTATCACCCAGGGAATTCCAAGGGTTTTTGTTGCTCTGAGCCAGAAACCATGGAGAAAAGCCAAATATATATGAGAAATATTTTGGTCATTCAGATGACCATCTTGACCAATTATATATTTCTTATAGATCACAATATTGCACCTGTGGTCTAATATTGCCAGCAAAGCCATTCCTCTCTTGGAACATATCATCATCCCAGTGAACACTAAGGGAATGAGGAGATAGTTCCCAAATTCCCCAAGTTTAAAGTCCCTTTTCTCACGCCCATTCTACTTAGTGAGTTTTTAAAAGCAAAACCCAAGAATTCTTGAAGGTAGAACCCTCTATTTTCTGTCCTTCTATCCAAATGACTCCTCTGAGGAAATAACCCCAAAAGCCTGAAAACTGTTTGAATGGAGATAAGGTGACAAGAAAAACATGGAGGAAGAAAAACCTAATTAATTAAGATACAAATGTAATGATCCGAAGGGGCACATGCATCCCAGTGTTTATAGCAGCAGTGTCCACAATAGCCAAACTATGGAAAGAGTTGAAATGTCCATCGACAGATGAATGGATAAAGAAGGTATGGTATAAATGGAATATTACTCAGCCATCAGAAAGGATGACTACTTATCATTTATATAGATGTGGATGGAACTGGAGGGTATTATGCTGACTGAAATAAGTCAACCAGAGAAAGACAATTATCATATGGTTTCACTAATAGGTGGAATATATGTAGTGCAAAGGATCATAGGGGAAGGGAGGGAAAACTGAATGGGAAGTCATCAGAGAAGGAGACAAACCACGAGAGACTCTCAACAATAGGATACAAACTGAGGGGCGCCTGGGTGGCACAGCGGTTAAGCGTCTGCCTTCGGCTCAGGGCGTGATCCCGGAATTATGGGATCAAGCCCCACATCAGGCTCCTCCGCTATGAGCCTGCTTCTTCCTCTCCCACTCCCCCTGCTTGTGTTCCCTCTCTCGCTGGCTGTCTCTATCTCTGTCGAATAAATAAATAAAATCTTTAAAAAAAAAAGATACAAACTGAGGTTTGCTGGAGGGAAGGTGGGTGTGGGGGATAGGGTAATTGGGTGGTGGGCATTAAGGAGGGCATGTGATGTGACAAGCACTGGGTGTTATATGCAACTGATGAATTATTGAACACTACATCTGAAACTAATGTACCATATGTTGGCTAATTGAATTTAAATAATTTAAGAAAAAAATGCAAGCCTAAAAAAATTTCAAAAGTGTATCTATGAATGAAAAAACAAAATACAGTACGTTCACATAATGGAATATTATCTGATCATAACAAGTAATTAAATACGGATACATGCACAACATGGATGAACCTTAAAAATTATGCTAAGTAAAAATAAATAAATAAATAAGCCAGTCATTAAAGGCCACATATAATATGATTCCATTGGGGAAGTTCATAAGCAAAACTATAGATATATAAAGGAGATTAGTAGTTGCTTAGGGTTGGTGGGAAGATGAAGGGGAAAGGGTTAGTATCTAAAGGGTACAGGGCTTCTTTTTGAGGTGATGAACATGTTCTAAAATTGCACTAATAGTTGCACTTATTTGTGACTATATTAAAAAAACTATTGAGTCATATACTTTATATGAATGACCTGGTGATTTAAATCTCAATAAAGCTATTTTCAAAAATTATCCAGGTGACTTCTACTTCTAATCATAATGTACTAGACTTGCCCTCCTGCTTAGAACTATTAGGACACCGGGAAAATATATGAAAAAAATATTTTCTGACATTGGACAAAGGGCAGCATAGGAATATAATCCCCAAGAGAGAAGAGTTAAAGGAAGCCATACTATTTCCCAGGCTTTCCTCCTAGAGGCACTTTCCAGGCTATGGTGCAGAAGGGTAGTACCCAAGCTAAGTACAGTATTCTCAGTGAACTGGGGAGACTAAGCTAAAAGTTTGGGAAGGCTGAGGCAGCTGTTATTTGCTGGGTATAGTACTAATGAGAAAGGAGCTGTACATAGAAAGTTCTAGACATTTATTTAGGTATATTCTAGAGTAAATAGCTAGATGCCAACCTACACATATGTGGAATGAAACTCAATGAAGTTGGGCAAAGACAACTACCAGAGACATGTAAGCTGGACCATTCTCATAGCTTCCACAGGATACAATATTTAACCAAATAGGGTAAAAGGGTTTGATGAATACTTGAGATATTTCATAGAGACCCCAAAAGAGCCATATGTTAATAGTAAGGGTAAGCTAACATTACAGCAAGAACTACTCTAGACTCATAATCTTATTTTAACAAAGCTTATTTTAGCAAAGCTTGAAAAGAAGCATCCAAAGCATCAAGGGGAAGCATAGGTAATTTAGCTGCCTATAAGAAAAAACAAGCCCTCTAACAGAAGAAAACAAGTCCAGATACATCAGTGTAATAATAACAACATCCAACACATAGTAAAAACACTCAAACAGGTATTCAAAGCAGGAAATCTTAATCCATAAGCAAAATAAAAGTCAATGAATGACCCAGAACTGACAGAGATGATGGAATTAATAGACAAGAACTTTAATAACTTTATTATTTTTTAAAGATTTTATTTATTTATTTGACAGAGATAGAGACAGCCAGCGAGAGAGGGAACACAAGCAGGGGGAGTGGGAGAGGAAGAAGCAGGTTCATAGCAGAGGAGCCTAATGTGGGGCTCGATCCCACAATGCTGGGATCACGCCCTGAGCTGAAGGTAGACGCTTAATGACTGCGCCACCCGGGTTCCCCAGAACTTTAAGAACTTTAAAGCAATATTATAAATATGTTTAATGACTTAAGGACAACATGAACACAATGAGGAAAAAAATGAAAACCATAAACAAAGAAACAGATGAACCTTCCAGAGCTACAAAAACTATACTAAATGAAAATTTTATTGAATAACTTTAGCATATTAGACACTGCAGAATAAAAAAAATAAAAACTTGAACATAGCAGTAGAAACAATCCAAACTGAAACACAAAGAAAAAGGCTAACAAAAACTGAAAAGAGCATCAATTCCCTGTGAGACAACATCAAGCAGATTTTTTTTAATTATTATGTTAGTCACCATACAGTACATCCCTAGTTTTTGATGTAAAGTTACATGATTCATTACTTGCGTATAACACCTAGTGCAAGCAGTTTTATATGCATTCTTTAGAGTTACAGATAGAGAAAGTAATAGAAAAAAAAATCACTGAAGAAACAAAGGCAGAACATTTTCCAAGCATGATCTGAGAAGCATAGCCAACCCACAGCAGGCTAACAACACACACACACACACACACACACACACACACACACACAGCATAATCAATTTGCTGAAAATCAAGGGTCAGGACAAAAATCCTAAAATTACACAGAAGGTAAACACACACACACACACACACACACACACATACACTATTCACACACACACATTCACACACACACACATACTATAAAGAAAAAGCAAATTGAAAATGACCACTGACTTCTCAGAAAAGCCAAAAGAAATTTGCCGAAAGAAGAAAAAATATTGTCAACCTGAATCCTATAGCTAATGAAAACATCCTCAAAGATTAAAGGGGAAGATAAGGCATTTTTCAGACAATTATGACAGCTTACCATTAACAATCTTGAACTAAAAGAAGATATTTAAAGGAAGTTGTTTAGGCAGAAAGAACATGATAAAGGATGGAAAATCTGATCTACAAAAACTTCAAAAATGGTAAGTCTTGGAGAAATATAAAAGAATTTTATTTTCTAATTAAAATGTGTGTCTATGTAATGCAAAATTAGTAACAAAGTATTGCAGGGTTTATAATATATGTAAAATAAAATATATGTCCACAATAGTACAAAGGAAAGGAGGGAGGAAAGTATAATACAGTTTTTACATTATATGTTATATATTTAATATTATTTAAAAGTAGTCTGTGGTAAATTAAAGAGGTATGCTATAAACTGTAGATAACCACTAAAAACTTAAATAAAATGGCATGTCTACTAAGCCAGTTTATGGGATAAAATGGAATACCAAAAATAATTAACAGAGAGGGAGGCAGACCATAAGAGACTCTTAAATACAGAGAACTGAGGATTGCTGGAGGGGAGGTGGGTGGGGGATGGGCTAAATGGGTGATGGGTATTAAGGAGGACACTTGTTGGGATGAGCACTGGATGTTATATATAAGTGATGAATCACTAAATTCTACTCCTGAAACCAACACTTCACTATATGTTAATTTGAATTTAAAAAAAAAAAGGCAGCAAGAAAAGTGGGAAAAAATAGAAAATAAAAAATTAAAAAAAGAAAGCCGGTAGATTTAAACCTTATGCTGATAATTACATTAAATATAAATGGTTTAAATACTCCAAATAAAAGTCAGAGATTGTCAGACTCAACAAAAAAGCAAGATCCAACAATATGGCATTGGCAAGAAATGCCCTTTAAATACAAATATGTAAGATGAAAATTTTTTTAGAGATTTGTTACACAATGTGAATATACTTAACACTACTGAACTGTACACTTAAAAATAGTAAATTTGGGGTGGCTGGGTGCTTCAGTTGGTTGAGCGTCCAACTCTTGATTTTTGCCTCAGATCATGATCTTGGGGTGATGAGACAGAGTTCCACACTGGGTTCCATGCTGAGCATAAAGCCTGCTTGGGATTCTCTCTCTCCCTCTCTCACTGCATCCCCTCTCCCCTACCCCATTTGCACTCTCTCTCTCTCAAAAAAAAAAAAAAGGTGAATTTAATGTTATGTGGGGTTTTATACCACAAGAAATATGTATATTAGTAGTTTAAAAGGATAGAAACACAGCTAAACCATGGAAAAACTAATAATAGAAAAGGTAGGCTGTCTACCTTAATATCAGAAAATTTAGAATTAAAGTTGATTAACACTAATAAGGTACATGTCATAATGATAAAAGGGTCAATTTATCAAGAAAGTTAGCAATCCTAAGTGTATATGCACATAATTACAAGTCTCCAAATAAAGCAAAAATTGATAAAACTGAAAGAAGAAATAGACAAATCCACAGATATAGTTGGAGATTCATCACTCTTAGTTATTATAAAATAAGTAAGTAGAAAGTAAGGATATAGAGGATTTGAACAACACTACCAGCTAAAGTGATCTAATTGATATTTATAGAACACTAGTCACACCAACAACAGGACACATATTCTTTTCAAGTGCACATGGAATATTCACCATTATAAAATACAGGCCGAGTTGTAAAATAAGCCTCAATAAATTTAAAAGCTTGAAATTATATAGAATATATTATCTGGTATTAAATTACCAATCTCAGTTGAAAAACAGATAAGCTAGCTGTAATACCCCTAGATATTGGGTGGTTAAATACACACCCATATTACTAACACATGAGTTAAATTTAAAAAGTATTTTTAATAGGATGATTGTGAAAAGACAACATATCAAAATTTTGTGGGAAGCAGCTAAGTGGTGCTTAGAAGGAAATTTATAGCTGTAAATGTTATGATAGCTAAGAAGTATAAAATCATGAATGAAGTTTCCTAGGAAAAAAAAGAGCAAATTAAATTTAAATTGATTAGAAGGTAACTAAAATAGAAAATGGAAAAATGTAGTATAAGTATCCAACATTAAGCTTTAGATTGACAAGACTTCCATTTCAAAAGACGTTCATCTTGAGTAAACATATTGTCAGCTACTAGCAAAACCACCAGATAAAGGATTAGTTTGCCCTCACACATGAAGGTCCCTCTTTCAGAAAGCCCAGATAACCTACACAAATGACTACTTGAGTGACTCCACTTCTCACTTCCTTTGCTCTAATTCCTACTTTTATCCTTTAAATTACCCAATAAATATTGAACCCTCAAAACCTAGACATGCCACCCCCCCAACCCTAATAAAGGCAGAATCTCAGATGCTTTCTTTTTCTCTCTGTCTCTCTGTCTCTATGTGACCTCAGTGTGTGGCCCTCAGTTAGGCTGTGTACCCTCCAGGACTTATGAGTAATAAATCTTCTTCCTCAAAGTTCCCTGATGGTTTTTGCTGTTGTGCATCCCACAATCACAGTAAGAACCACAAGGACTGATCCAACCACAACATTGGCCTGGGTTGGGGAAATGTCTGTGGGGGTTCACTGTACAGGCAGGTGCCTCAGGCATTCCTAACTGATAACATCACTATCAACAGGCTGGAACTGACACAACAACACAGCAATAGAAAAGAATAAGTGAAACTAAAAACCAAGATCATTGAAAACATCAATGAAATTAATAAATGTCTAGTTTAAGAAAAAAAGTGAAGACACTAATTACCAATATCAGAAATGAAAGAGGGGACATCAGTACAGATCCTACAAATTTTACAATAAGAAATATTATTAACAATGTTAAGCTGGTAAATCCAAAAACCTAGATAAAATTGATAAATTCCTTGAAAAAAACATTACCAAAACTTGCACAAAAGAAATAAAAATCCTAATAGTCTTTTATCTATTAAAGAACTTGAAATTGAATTTATAGTTTGAAACGTTTCTTTATAGAAAATTTCAGGTCCAAGTAGTTTTATTGATGAAATACATAAAATATTTAAGGAAGAAATATCAATTCTACACAAACCCTTTCAAAAAAAAAAAAAAAAGAGGGAGCACCTGGATGGCTCAGTTGTTTAAACATCTGCCTTTGGCTCAGGTCATGATCTCAGGGTCCTGGGATGGAGCCCCATATCAGGTTCCTTGCTCAGCAAGGAGTCTGTTTGTCCCTCTCCCTTTATCTCTGCCCCTCCCCACCGCTCCTGCTCTTTCTCTCTCAATCTCTCTCTCTCAAATAAATAGAATCTTTTTTAAAAAGTAAAAATAAAAGAGAAAGGAACTCTTCCCAACTTATTTTATGAGAACAGTATTTTCCTGATGCTCAAACCAAAGAAAGACATTATAATAAAACTATAGGCTAATATCCTTCAAGATTATAAATATAACAGTCCTTGACAAAATATTTACAGATTAAATTCAGCAAAATTTAAAAAGTAAAATATATCATGAGCAACTGAAATTTAATTCAGGAAGGCAAAGTTGAAAACCATCATTCTAATTCACCATTTTAACAGACTCAAGGAGAAAAAGCATATGAACATCTCTAAACATGCAGAAAAGGCTTTTCACAAAATTCAACAACATTCATGACCCCCCAAAACTCTAAAGAAACAAAGAAAAGAAAAAACTTCTCAAACAGATTTTTAAAATCTATAAAAATCCCATAGCTAACATTAAATAGAAAAAGGCAGAACTCTTTTTCCCCAAGATCAGCTACAAAACAGAAATGTCTGATCTCACAACTTCTAAGCAACATTGTTCTGGATGTTCTAGCCGTGCAATAGGAGGGGGAAGAAAAACAGATTGAAAAGAAAAAAGTGCAATTGTCTTTATTTTCAGATAATGCTGTATTTACAAATCCTAAGAAGTATGGCAAATGCTACTAGACCATAAAAAGAAATGAAATAATGATAAATGTTACAAAATGGATTAACTTTTAAAACATCAAGGTAAGTGAAAGAAGCCAAACAGAAAAGGCCATATATTTTATGATCCCACTTATTTAAAATAACCAGAGTAGGTGAATCTGTAGACATAAAGTAGATCAGTTGTTGCCTAAGGCTGGGGGAGGGGAGATTGAGGTGTGATGAAGAATAAATGCTAATGAATACAGGGTTTCTTTTGAGAATGATAAAAATGTTCTAAATTTAGATAGTAGCGATAGTTGAACAATTCTGTGACTATAGTAAAAACCACTGATTTGCACTTTAAAAGGGTGAATTTTATGGTATGTGAATAATATCTCAATAAATCTGCTAAATTTTTAAAAATCACTTATTAAAATATTAATAAGTGAATTCAGAAAATTTGAAGTTATACAGTCTATATACAAAAATCAATTGTATTTTTATATGCTAGCAATAAACAATTAGAAAATGAAATTTCTTTTAAGATAACATTTACAATAGCACCAAATAACAGAAAATAAGTAGAAATCTAAAAAATGCGTAAGATCTGTATGCTGAAAATTAAACACTCACGGGAAAAAATTAGGAAGACAATAAATGAAGAGATATATCATGTTCATGGGTTGGAAAGCTCACTATTGTTAAGTCCCCCTCCCCCAACTGATCAACAGGTTCAACACAATCCTAATCAAAATCATAAATAACAATACCATTTACAATAAGGATTACCTTTAGGAATACATTTAACAAAGAGCTACTGAATACTGCACATTATAAAATATTGCTGAGAGAAATTAGAGATAACCTAAATAGATATACCATGTTCATGAACTGGGTAATTCTTACAAAAATCATTAAGATGTCAATGATTTCCAAATTTATTTATAGGTTCACTATAATTCTAAATAACACTCCAGCCAGGTTTTTGGGTTTTTGTTTTTAGGAAAAGTTGATAGCTAATTCTAAAGTTTTTTTGGAATATTAAAGACCTAGAACAGTGAAAACAATTTGGAGAAAAAAGAATAAATCTGGAGAACATACATTACCTAATTTCAAGACATACTCTAAAGCCAGATACAGTAATCAAATAGGGTGTATATACGTAGACATATAGATCAATGGAACAGAAGAGTCCAAATATAGACCCACATGATAAACCTATAAGGTCAACTGATATTTGACAAACATTTTGAGGTAACTCCATACAAAAAATGAGTAACCCATTAAGGATGACCTTTAAATGCTCTCAGTAAATCTTGCTGAAACAGTTGAATACCCATATGTAAAAAAACTGAACTTCAACCTCTTTCTCATACCAAATGTGAAATTAATTTGAAAAGCAGGCAGGTATAAAGGCAAAAGCTGATGTATAAAATTTCTAGAGAAAATTTTAAGAAGGAAGGAAGGACCCATGATTTATAATAATATTTGTAATTAACAAGGAAAATAAACCTTAAACTCATCAGGAAAATTAGATTTGAAGAGACACTAGAGGAAAGCAGGGAAATGAAATGAATGAGTAAGGCTGAAGAAAATTTCCCTCCTTTTCACCCAATCCTAGAAAAGAGCTAGTTTAGTGTTGGTTGGTTTTAATGCTAAATAATTAATAGCAGTTGGGTCAAGCAATTTGCTGATCATTTAGAAACATCTGTTAACACTTTTGTAGAGAAATTATATATTCACGGTCAACCATATCTCAACACGTATATTTGTATGCATATTCTAGAGCTGTATATGAACATATTTATGTCAGAACACAAAATTGTAACAAAGATCTTAAAAGTCTACTTTTGGAGATATTTTTGGCACTGTAAATATTTTTTTCACTTGTGGATGCAAACCATTTGAAAAGTGAGCCAAAATTCAATTCTTTTTCAAACACTATTTTCAGAACTTGAGAAGAATGAATCTTGACATTTACAATGACATGGCTGGAGCTAGAGAGTATTAAGCTAAGTGAAATAAGTCAGTTGGAGAAAGACAAATACCACATGATTTCACTCATATGTGGAATTTAAGAAACAAAAAAAATGAGTAAGGGAAAAAAAGAGAAAGACAAACCAAGAAACAGACGCTTAACTATAGAGAACACACTGATGGTTACCAGAAGGGGAGTTGGGGGAGGTGGGTGGGGAGATGGTTGAAATAGGTGATGGGACTAAGGAGGGCACTTGTGATGAGCATCAAGTTTTGTATGGAAGTGTTGAATCACTATATTATACACCTGAAACTAATTTACACTACATATTAACTAACTGGAATTTAAATAAAAGGTTAAAAAAAAGAATTGCTAAGAAAGAGTATAATGTGCCCAGATGGGTTATTTTTAACTGAAAAAGAAATCATGTTCTTCAGAGTAAATGCTCCCACCCATCAAAAATTGTATGACGTTGTGTCAAATGATACTTTAAGTAGTGATCATTCTTAGAAATGCAAAACTACTTGTTTGCCATCTTGAATGGCATTATTTTTATTTAAATAACTGCTTTATCCGTCCCTTTTATATTTCTACAACTCACTTTTGGAAAATAACAGATTATTTTAGTCAAAACTTACTGAATTTTCTAGGTTATTAAAAAAAAGGGCCAATCACACTATATAAATACATCCTGGGGATATAATGTACAACATGATATAGTTAATATTGTATATTTGAAAGTTGCTAAGAGAGTAGATCTTAAGAGTTCTTATCAGGGGCACCTGGGTTGCTCAGTTGGTTAAGCATCAGCCTTCAGCTCAGATCATGATTCTAGGGTCCTGGGATGGAGCCCCTTTGTAGGAGGTCCTGCTCAGTCGGGAGTCTGCTTCTTCCTCTCCCTCTGCCCTCCCCCCAACCTGCTGCTTGTGCACTCTCTAATAAATAAATAAAATCTTAAAAAAAGAATTCTTATCACACAAAAAATTATAGCCATGTGTGGTGATGGATATTAACTAGACTAAAAGTCACAATAATGTTAATCATTCTGCAATTTGTATAACTATTGAGTCATTATGTTGTACACTTGGAACTAATATAATGTTTGGTCAATTATATCTCAACTTGGAAAAAGGAACAGGATTAAGAAGTCTCCAGTTATTTGAACATCTATAATTTTATTTTCCCATTATGGGAATGTTTATTGGACTTCCAAATTGAAAATAAGAGCAATCTTACTCCAGCTAATTTATGTCTCTGGAACAGAATAATAAACTTAGACCCAGAAAGGACATTGATAAGCCAACTTAGTCACTATTTTGTTTGCCTTTAGGTAAAACAACACCAAAACCTTCTTAGAAAAATAAGTCCTTCTTTTGTATGTGTCATTTATATTTAGAAAGTTGTAATTTTCCTTGTTAAGGAGAACAAGTGGAGTGTAAACCCCCATGCTGAGCCAGGCAGGGAAGGTGCTCAGATGCTGGTCCACCTGACCTTGCCTTTCCAAATCTGCCCTGGGCATGAGCAACAGGGATTCCACAAAGCCTATGCATCCGCAATGCTTCCAGGATGGGACAACCCCCTCAGGGATATCAATCTTCTTTGCTGACCGGAGGCCCATGTCTGTGGCCATGGCCATCAAGTCCCCTACTCATGGACCTTGGGTGACGGAAGAAGGAAGGGAGTGCCGCTGTGTTTTCTATTTCACTGCTCAAGGCTATAGTCCTGGGTGCTCTCACCTCCTCCAGCTGCTAAAATCCTTCCTTCCTCTAATACCCACATAAAAATGGCAGAACACACACCCAACCATGGAAAATCCAGCATCCTTCAATTTATCCAAGGATTTTCAGATCTTATGTTTCTCCTATTCATCTCGGCTCCTATTTCCCACCTCAAGTAGATCTTTCATTTCTTTTTCTTCCCCTTGAAGGTGTTTCCTTCTCTCTACGTTTCCTCAACTTAAACTTGGAAGATAGCCTTTTTTCTTTGATTTGCTTAAATACCTCAAACACAAAACAATTATGGCTTTTTTTTTAACTGAGTATTTGAAATTAGGAATGAAGATGGGTAAAGAAGGGGAATTATGTTTGTACAAATGGTAAGAAGACCAACTATCCCAGTTTACCCAGGACTGGGGCTTTTTCCTGGGATGTGGGATTTCAGGAGAGTTCTGGGTAAAGCGGGATGAAATGGTCATCCTAACTAAGTTTGACTGCTACAGAGACAGGACTCCACATGACAATGCTTCTGCTTTTACAGTTTATTGCAGGAAAAGGATATAGTCTAACAACAGCCCTAAAGTAAGGTGATACATCACAGTCAGAGGTTGCCCCACAGCAACAGGCCCACAGCGACCAGGCACCAGCTCCCAGGGTCCTCCCTCTGTGGGAGCCAATGCAGACACTATTTCTCTGTCTCAGCTCAGGAACCACTGACTTTTGCGCGGAATACCTCAGAACCAGAATCCAAAATGTAGTCCCAGCTGTTTCCTATACCTTCTAGGCATTTTCTTGTTATATAACCAATCTAAATGGCAAGGCACACTAGGGACAAGAGGGTCTCATTGAGACAAAGTGCAGATCATCATTCTTACTGTTATCAATAAACAGTGCTGACAAGCTGGTACAAACTTAGTATTTCTTTGTAACTGTAGATCTGCTATCACTCAGTACATTCCATACATTGACCAGGGGTTAATGCCCTGCATGGACTTTAGTAAAACAGTTCAGGTCAATTCCAGGTCTGCTGGAGTAAACCCTCACAGCTCACATTAGATCAGCACAACAAGAGACTTAAAATAGAGTGGTAGGTGCTTTTATCATTATAAGTCTTTTGGCTTTTCCTGCCAAAGGAAGCTTCCATTTGGCCTCTTCTTGGGCTCCTGCTTCCTTACCGCAAACTCAGCCCAGTTTCTGTCTTCACTTCTCATTCCCAACCCAGGCTTCCTGTTTTCCTAGCCTTTTTACTTTACTGCTCAGTATGCTGCACAGCCTAAAAATTCTTCATATTTTACTTTGCAAAGCAATTTGCTTCACTTTGCTGTACTCCGAGTTCTCACAAGCAGTGTCCCACCTCTTCCTCTTCTCCTTCTCCTTCTTCTTCTTCTTCATCATCATCATCATCATCATCATCATCATCATCATCATCATCAGAATTACTACAACATCAACAGGAGTGGCAGTAGCAATGCTTAATATAGGCCTTATCCTGTCCCAGGCTCTAAGCATCTTACACATACTATCATATTTAATCATCACAACAGCGTTACGAAGTAGGGAGTATTAGTACCTCCATTTTAGAAATGAAGAAAGTGAAACAAAGAAGTTCAGTAATTTTCCCAAGGTCACTCACACTGTAAATGATGAAGCCAGAATTCTAAGCCACGCACTCCAGCTGCCACATCTATGCTTTATTTCACTGTACTCTCCAAAATGGCCCATCAGGCTATTTCACAGACACTACTCTCTAGTAGTATCCTGACACTTTTAATTAGTATTTTGGAAAATCAACAGCATAGAATACAAAGACTAAGTTTTTAATAAAATCACTTCTAAAAATACACCAAAAACTTGCAAAAGAAAACATTTGTTTTACAAACAACTGGTTATTATATATTCAAATATTTTTGAGAATACATCCATAAAACAAGGAAAGAGTGGTATGAAAAGGACAAATCAAAGAACATGAAAGAGTTAAAAATTAAAAATATTGCTAACATAAAATAAAATACACCCACAAAAGGGGGTTTGGAAGATAAACTTTATGCAATGTCCTAGAATATAGAGGAAAAGGAAGAATCAAACTATGAAAGAAGAGATAGAAGATACAGAGGATCAATCTAGAATGTTCAACATCCAATTAAGAGGAGTACAAGAAGGAAGAGACAGGACAATGAAGATGGAGAATCTAGGAAAAGTATTTGGAAGAGTATCAAAGCTGAAGAAAAGCACAATCGTCACTGAAAATAACTTATTATTAATGGAGACCAAGATGAAAAAGAAAAGACAGTTGTATAACTGAGTGTTAGACTGGTACCACCATGTGACCTACCTAGTTAACCTAACCTCTCTGTGCCTTAGTCTCCTGATCTGTAAAAGGAGGGTAAAATAGTATTTCCCTCAAAAAAAGTGTTGTGAATATTAGTAAGAATTTTGGGAAGATGACAAAGTAGAAGTATCCTTACCCCATCCCACGAACATACCAAAATAACAGCTACATGTAGGTGACTAACTCTGAAGACAACCTGAAGACTATCAAAACAGACCTTCCATAGCTAATCACAGAGAGGAGGCCACATCCCAAAGGGGTGGTGGGTTAGAGACACAGTTGAGAACTAAACCCCCCAATGAGACTAACCACAAATGGGAGGGACATTACAAGCATGAGGAAGTGAGAACACAGGTCTCAGCACTGGAGACCTACACAGGGAAGACAAGCCCCCATAATGTCTGTCTTTGAAAACCAGCAAGGCTTTTTTTTAAATAATAATAATATTTTTTTATTATATTATGTTAGTCACCATAAAGTACATCCCTAGTTTTTGATGTAAAGTTCCATGATTCATTACTTGTGTAAAACACCCAGGGCACCATGCAATATGTGCCCTCCTTAATACCCATCACCAGCCTATTCCATCCCCCCCCCACCGAAGCCCTCAGTTTGTTTCCCAGAGTCCATAGTCTCTCATGGTTCATTCCCCCTTCTGTTTACCCCCCCTTTCTTCTTCCCTTTCTTCTACTACCCATCTTCCTACTTCTTATGCTCCATAAATGAGTGAAAACATTTGATAATTGTCTTTCTCTGCTTGACATATTTCGCTTAGCATTATCTCCTCCAGTCCCGTCCATGTTGCAGCAAATGTTGAGAAATCGTTCTTTTTGATGGCTGAGTATTATTCCATTGTATATATGGACCACAACTTCTTAACCCAGTCATCTGTTGAAGGGCATCTCGGCTCCTTCCATGAGTTAGCTATTGTGGACAATGCTGCTATGAACATTGGGGTGCCTATGGCCCTTCTCTTCACTACGTCTGTATCTTTGGAGTAAGTACCCAGTAGTGCAATGGCTGGATCATAGGGTAGCTCAATTTTTAACTTTCTAAGAGACCTCCACACTGTTTTCCAAAGTGGCTGTACCAACTTGCACTCCCACCAACAATGTAGGAGGGATCCCCTTTCTCCACATCCTCTCCAACATTTGTTGTTTCCTGCCCTGTCAATTTTTGCCATTCTAACTGGTGTAAGGTAGTATCTTAGTGTGGTTTTGATTTGAATTTCCCTGATGGCTAATGATTTTGAACATTTTTTTCATGTGTCTGTTAGTCATTTGTATGTCTTCATTGGAAAAGTGTCTGTTCATATCTTCTGCCCATTTTTTGATTTTTTTTTTGTTTCTTGTGTATTGAGTTTGAGAAGTTCTTTATAGATCTTGGATACCAGTCTTTTATCTGTAGTGGCATTTGCAAATATCTTCTCCCATTCTGTGGGCTTCCTCTTAGTTTTTTTGACTGTTTCCTTGGCTGTGCAGAAGCTTTTTATCTTGATGAAGTCCCACAAGTTGTTTTTCTTTTGTTTCTCTTGCCTTTGGAGATGTGTCATGAAAAAAGTTGCTGTGGCCAATGCCAAAGAGGTTGCTGCCTATGTTCTCCTCTCAGATTTTGATGGATTCCTGTCTCTCATTGAGGTCTTTCATCCATTTGGAGTTTCTCTTTGTGTATGGTGTGAGAGAGTGGTCAAGTTTCATTCTTTTGCATGTAGCTGTCCAATTTTCCCAGCGCCATTTATTGAAGAGACTGTCTTTTTTCCACTGGATGTTTTTTCCTGCTTTGTCAAAGATTAGTTGCCCAAAGAGCCGAGTGTCCATTTCTGGGTTCTCTATTCTGTTCCATTGGTCTTTGTGTCTGTTTTTGTGCTAGTACCATGCTGTCTTTGTGATCACAGCTTTGTAGTACAGCTTGAAATCCAGCAACGTGATGCCCCCAGCTTTGTTTTTCCTTTTCAACAGTTCCTTGGCAATTCGGGGCCTTGAAAGTGTTTTTGAAAGAATTCACTCCCTTCACTAGTGCCCAAGCAGTGGTTTCCAATACCCAAGTTCCTAATGGTTTATTTTCACTATTCTGCTATTGGATGAAACTTTCTTTAAACAAAAAAAAATATTTTATTTTTTAAGTAATCTCTGAATCCAATGTGGGGATTGAATTTACAACCCTGAGATCAACAGTCCTATGCTCTATTGACTGAGCCAGCCAAGGCAGCCCCCACCATTTACTTCCTTTATTGGATGAAACCTTCAACTCTTCATACTGTTTTTACTTGCTGAATTGACTAAATGTTTTGTTTTGTTTTGATATTTTATGATTTTTACTTTTTTCTTGGAACTGCTAGAATTAAGGAAAACCAGCCACACCATCAACTGTCAATTACCATGAGGCACAAATTGCTTTCATTGCTTAAGTAGACTCAAGATGGTAAGCTGTGATAAATGAGAAATAAACACTTGGGATGAGAAATGTGATTATGCAAGCTGAGATCAATGATTCATTTGTTAACTGTGCATTTATAGACACTGATTTTTTAAAAAAGATTTTATTTATTTATTTAACAGAGAGAGAGACAGCCAGTGAGAGAGGGAATGCAAGCAGGGGGAGTGGGAGAGAAAGAAGCAGGCTCCCAGCAGAAGAGCCTGATGTGGGGCTCGATTCCAGAACTCCGGGATCACGCCCTGAGCCGAAGGCAGACGCTTAACGACTGAGCCACTCAGGCACCTCTGATTTTTTTTTTAATTAATGAGTTGTTTCAAAAAACACTGAAACAGAAGAAATTAAATTCCCAAGATACCTCTTTCAGATCATTATGCAAATATATTTGAAAACCAAGATTAAATTAATAATTTCCTAGAGAAAATACAGGTGATCAAAATTGACCCTTATTAGATGTACAGGTTTAAAGAAATGAATTTCCTGGGCTCTATCCCAGGTCCCAGAGAACATGACCTACGTTGAAATCAAGAGTAAGACAATCACCTGAGCCACCCAGGTGCCCTAATAAAGAGACAATTTTAAAAGCAGCAAGAGAAAACAGTTACATACAAGGGAAACCCCATAAGGCTATCAGCTGATTTTTCAGCAAAATTTTGCAAGCCAAAGGGGAGTGGCATGATATATTTGAAATGCTGAAAGGAAAAACAACAACAACAACAAAGAACAAAAAAACTACACCAAGAATACTCTACCTCATACAGTTATCATTTGAAATAGAAGGAGAGATAGTTTCCCATACAAACAAGTTAAAAGAATTCATCAACACTAAACTAGCCTTACAGGAAATGTTAAAGGAATTTAAGTGGAAATAAAAGGCCATAATTAGAAGTAAGAAAGTTTTGAAAGAGAAAAAGATCTCACAGGTAAAAGCAAATATATAGTAAAGGTACTAGATCAATCACTTATAAAGCCAGTATGGAGGTTAAAACACAAAAGTAGTAAAATCAGCTTTTTCAACAAAAATCAATCAAGGGATACACAAAATAAAAAGATGTAAAATATGACATCATATATATAAAACATGGAGAGGGGAGTAAAAATTGAGTGCTTTTAGAATGTACTCAAACTTCAGTGACCATCAACTTGATATAGACTGCTATGCATATAAGATGTTATATATGAGCCTCATTGTAACCACAAATCAAAAACCTATAATAGATATACACACAAAAAGAGAAAGGAATCCAAGCATAACACTAAAGAGAGTCATCAAACCACAAGGGATGAGAGCAAGAGAAGAAGAAAGGAACAGAGAAGACCTATTAAACCAATCATAAAACAAAATGGCAATAATTATACACCTTTTAATTACTTTAAATGTAAATGGTCTCAATGCTCTAATCAAAAGACACAGTATGATGGATGGATAAAAAACAAGACTCATCTATATGCCGCCTAGAAGAGCCTCACTTCAGACTTACAGACACATACAGACTGAAAGTGAAAGGATGGAAAAAAATATGCCATGCAAATGGAAGCAAAGAAAAAAAAAGAGTGGGGTAGCAATACTTAGATAAAATAGACTTTAAAGCAAAGACTGTAGCAAGAGACATAAAGAAGGTCACTACATAATAATAAAGTGATTAATCCAACAAGAGGATAAAACAATTTAGATATCTATGCACCCAACACAGGAGCACCTAAACACATAAGCAAACATTAACTGACATGATGGTAGAAATTGACAGTAATACAATAATAGTAGGGGACTTCAACATTCCACTTACATCAATGGATAGATCATCCAGACAGAATGTCGACAACTGTGTAGTGACTATGAATGATACATTAGACCAGAGGGATTTAACCAGTATACATTCCATCCAAAAGCAGAATACACATTCTTTTCAAGTGCACATGAAACATTCTCCAGAATAGATCACATTTTGGACCATGAAACAAGCCTTAATAAATTTAAGAGGACTGAAATCATATCAAGCACTTTTTCCAACCATGATGGTATGAAATTAGAAATCAAACACAAGAACAAAACTGGAAGAAAAACAAACACATGCAGGCTAAACAACATGCCTACTGAACTACCAATGGCTCAATGAAGAAATCAAAGAGGAAATCAGCCTCTTAACTATAGAGAACAAACTGATGGCTATTGGAGAGGAGGTGGATGGGGTGGACGAGTAAAGCAGGTGATAGGGATTAAGGAGGGCACTTGCTGTGATGAGCAGCAGGTGTTGTATGGAAATATTGAATCACTATGTTGTACACCTGAAACTAATATTACACTGTATGTTAACTGGAATTTAAATAAAAACTGAAAAAAATTTAAAAAAGATGAAATCAAAAAATACATGGAGACACATGAAAATAAAAACACAATGGTTCAAAATCTTTGGGATTCACCAAAAGCAGTTCTAAGAGGAAATTTTATAGCAATATGAGCCTACCTCAAGAGAAAAGAGAAATCTCAATAAACAATCTTATACCTGAAGGAAATAAAAAGAAGAAATAAAGCCCAAAGCCGGTAGAAGAAAAGAAATAAAAAGTATTAGAGTGGAAATAAGAGGAAATATAGACTAAAAAAATGATAGGAAAAAAAATCAATAAAACCAGGAGCTAGTTCCTTGAAAAGGTAAACAAAATTGATAAAGCTTTAGCTAGACTCATAAAGAAAAAGAAAGGATTCCAATAAAGTAAGAAATGAAGACACAGAAATACCAATACCACAGAAATACCAATACCACAGAAATACAAAGGGTATTCTCCTTTTGTTATTTCAATACTATTTATTTGAATCCTTATTTGAAAAATTATATGCCAGCAAAGTGGACAACCTAGATAAAATTGATAATTTTCTAGAAACATACAATTTTTCAAAACTGAATCAGGAAGAAATAGAAAATTTGATCAGAGTGATGACTGGTAATGAAATTAAATCAGTAATCAAAAACATCCCAACAAACAAAAGTCTGGGACCAGATAGCTTCACAGATGAATTCTACCAAACATTTAAAGAAGAGTTAATACCTATTCTTCTCAAAACTATTCCAAACAATAGAAGAGGAAGAAAACTTCCAAATTCATTCTATGAAGCCAGCATTACTCTGATACCAAAATGAGATAAAGACACTACAAAAAAAGAAAGATACAGACTCTGATGAACATGAATGCAAAAATCCTCAACATAATATTAGCAAACTGAACTCAACAATTCATTAAAAAAAAAAAACATTCACCATGATCAAGTAGGATTTATTCCAGGGATGCTAAGGTGGTTTAATATTTGCAAATCAATGTTCTACTTCACATTAAGAAGAGGAAGGCTAAAAATTGATCATCTCAATAGATGCAGACAAAACACTGAAAAATTCAACACCCATTCATGATAAAAGCTCTCAACAAAGTGAGGTTAAAGAGAATATATCTCAACATAATAAAAGCCTTATAGGAAAAACCCACAATTAACACCATAGTGGTGAAAAACTGGAAGCTTTTCCTCTAAGATCAGGAACAAGACAAAGATGTCCTCTCCTACACTTTTATTCAACATAGTACTAGATGTCCTAGCTACAGCAATCAGACAAGAAAAAGAAATAAAAGGCATCCAAAGCAATAAGGAAAAAGTAAAACTTTCACTATATGCAGATGACATGATACTATATAAAGAAAATTCCAAAGACTGCACCAAAACCTGACCAGAACTGATAAATGAATTCAGTAAAGTTGCAGGATACAAAATTAATATAGAGAAATCTGTTACATTTCTATACATTAATAATGAAGTAGCAGAAAGAGAAAGTAAGAAAACAATCACATTTACAATCACACCAAAAAGAATACCTAGGAATAAATTTAACCCAAGGAGGTGAAAGACCTGTACTCTGAAAACTGTAAGACACTCACGAAAGTAATTGAATACAACACAAACAAATGGAAAGCTATTTCATGCTCACAGTTGGAAGAACAAATATTGTTAAATGTCCAAAGCAATGTATGAATTTAATGTAATCCCTATCAAAATGCCAAGAACTTTTTTTTTAAAGATTTTATTTATTTATTTGACAGAGAAAGACAGCCAGCGAGAGAGGGAACACAAGCAGGGGGAGTGAGAGAGGAAGAAGCAGGCTCCTAGCGGAGGAGCCTGATGTGGGGCTCAATCCCAGAACGCCAGGATCACACCCTGAGCCGAAGGCAGACGCTTAACAACTGTGCCACCCAGGCGCCCCCAAGAACTTTTTTTTTTTTTTTAACAGAACTAGAACAAATAATCCTAAAATCTGTATGGAACCACAAAAGACCCTGAACAGCCAAAACAATCTTGAGAAAGAAGAACAAATTTAGAGATATTGTAATCCTAGATTTCAAGACATACTACAAAGCTATAGTAATCAAAACAGCATGGTGATCACACATAGATAGATAGATAGATAGATAGATCGATCAATAGAACAGAATAGACCCCCAGAAATAAATCCAAGCTTATATGGTCAATTAATCTTCAACAAAGGACGCAAGAATATACAATGGTGAAAGTACAGTCTCTTTAACAAATGGTGCTGGGACAACTGAACAGATACAAGCAAAAGAATGAAATTGGACCACTTTCTTACACCATACACAAAACTAAACTCAAAGTGGATTAAAGACCTAAGTGTTAGACCTGACACCATAAAACTCTTAGAAAACATAAGCAGTAATTTCTTTGATACCGACGATAGCAACATTTTTCTAGATAGATCTCCTAAGGCAAGGGAAACATGCAAAAATAAACTATTGGGACTACACTAAAATAAAAAGCTTTTGCACAATGAAGGAAACCATTAACAAAACAAAAAGACAACCTAGTGAATGGGAGATGATATTTGCAAATAATATATCTAATAAGTAGTTAATATCCAAAACATACAAAGAACTTATACAGGTCTACACCAGATAATAATAATAATCCTATTAAAAATGGCAGAGGACCTGAGTATACATTTTTCCAACGACAACATATAGATGGTCAACAGACACAAAAGATGTTCAACATTGCTATTCATCAGCAAAAATGCAAACCAATACCATGATGAGTTATCACCTTACACCCGTCAAAATGAGTAAAACCAAAAACAAGAAATAATAAGTGTTGGAGAGGATGTGGAGAAAAAGGAACCCTTGTGCACTGTTAGTAGGAGTGCAAACTGGTGCAGCTACTGTGGAAAACAGTATAGAGGTTCCTCAAAAAATTAAAAATAGAATTACCATATAAACCAGTAATTCCACTACTGTGTATTTACACAAAGAAAATAAAAACACCAATTCAAAAAGATAAATGCATAACTACATCTATTGCAGCATTATTTACAAAAGCCAAGATATGGAAGCAACCCAACTCTCCATTGATAGATGAATTGATAAAGAAGATGCGGTGTATTCGTATGGTGGGATATTACCCAACCATAAAAAAGAATGAGATTTTGCATTTGTGACAACATAAATGCATGTAGAGGGTATAATGCTAAGTGAAATAGTCAGAGACAGATGAATACAAACGATTTCAATCATATGTGGAATTTAAGTAACAAAGCAAAACAAAATGAACAAAGACAAAAAAATTAGACTCTTAAATAAAGAGAAGAAACTGCTGTTTGCCAGAGGGAATGCGGGTGGAGAATGGTTGAAATAGATAAAGAGGATTAAGAGTACCCCTATCTTATTTAATAGTGTTGTATGGTGACATGTGGCGGTTACACTTATGGTGAGCATAACATAATGTATAAACTTGTCAACGATGTTGTACACCTAAAACTAATTCAATATTTTGAATCAACAGCACTAAAATAAAAAAAAATTCAATTAAATGGAAAAAAAGAAGACACTTATCTTCATGAACACTGAATAATGTATAGAATTATTGAATCATATTGTACACCTGAAACTAATTTAATGTTGTATTTTAATTTTACTTCAATGAGAAAAGAAAAAGAAAAAAGCTAGTTAACTATATCTACGGCAGAACAAAAATGTGAATGACAGCAAATGTGATGAATCTGAAACCATGGAGTCCTAAGTGAGGCAACACATTATTTTTCAAGGGCTGAAAGAAAATTGTCAATACAAAGTCTACAATCAGTGAAAATATCCTTCAGGGATAAAGGTGAAATAAAGTCCAATGTGCATGCACTAGTAAGAGCTCTTATAGGTAGATTTTCTCTAAGCAGAGACCCAAAGATCCAGGATACTTCCATCTTATGAGACCATCTTCAGCATGTGTCCTTGAAGGAGAAGGATATGGGGATATTTTTGTGATCCACCCCTGGGTATATATTCTTACTATTCAAAATATGTGGTCCACAGACCAGGAACGTTAGCTTACCTAGAATCCTGTTAGAAATTCTTGTTAGAAATCTGAGGCCCTACCCACACCTACTGAGTCCAAATGTGATTATTAACAAGATCTCCAGATCATTTATATGCACACACCATTTAGAAGCACTGTTGGGTATCAGTTTGTCATCTCTGCCACCATTCAATTTTGGCCAGACTGGTTATTTGGCACTACCTAAATGGACTATGTAGGCTCTTGAAATGTAGTCTATGTCTATGGCTAGGAGGAAAACAAAACAGTTTTGTGAACACATAATACTGAACCATTTTGTTCTTTTCCCTACACAGAGAATACACTTGCCTCTCCCTAGAGGAGATGACCCAAAGTTTTTTCCAGGCACTGCATCCACTGATACTAGTTTTCTCCAAGTGTCCAACTTAACTACAGTAAGTATAGTAGGCAATATTCAGTTTTCTCCATCAGTTCCAGACGTGGCCCATCCTGCTACAGTCACCTATGATCTAAGAGAACAATCACCTACCCTCTTCACCACACACACAGAATGCAATGGTGCATTCAGGAAAACTGCAATAAAATCTTCCATTTGTAAAAAAGGAAGACCGAAGACACACAGCCATCACTGGTCCACATGAAGGAATCCCACAAAGTAGGTACGGTGAAAATTCCTTTATCTGGAAGTGGGGGACATCCTTAATGATGCTGTGGATTAGCTTTTGGAAGGACCTCCTGTTCATTTCCTCTGCTGTCTCCTCCTGATCTGCGAGGTTCTTTATGTGTTTGTTATTCTCCTCAATGACATCTGGAGAGGGGTTGGGGAATATACCCTTCTTAGGGGCTACACAACTTTCACAGCCTGCTTTCTGTAGGAAAAAGCTTGTTTCAGATCTCAGCCAATAATCTGTGTACAAGTCTGTCTCAAAGTTTCTTTGACAATATAATTCCATCAGAATTTTAGGAGGCTCCTAATATACTTGCCTTCAGTCAGTGTCATGTGTCATTAACAACACTCAAATTCTTTCCTAGATACAGTCCTCAAATCTGTTTCTTTTTCTTCATTCTTGCCCACATATCTCTCTCACCTTAATACTAGGGAACTTGAAGTTATTAAGTGGGAAAACCATACTGTTAATTGGATCTTTGCTGTGAGGCTCACTCTGTACAGCCGAAAAATCTCACTAAGTCCATGCCACTTGAAGGCTTTTAAATCCCATGTCTCACCACTTAAAGTTAGCTTTTCAGTCCTTTAAGATCCTTAATCTTTGCATTCTCCCTTCTCTTTCCTATCTGCTTGCAAAATGGCCAATTACTCTGAATTCCTCTCTTTCCTGCAACATCTTGCCAAATGCATCCAATGACAATATTCTGTCCACTTACATCCTCTAGAGCCACTGGCTCACCGAGCACATGGCCTGCTTACAAAGTTATTACAGGTGACACTTCTGTCAGACATGCACAACAGGAACCTCCATCTTCTCACAGCCTGGTATCAGTTTTCTTACAGCCCACAACTTGACCACTGAGCCAGTGTTGCATGCATTAGCCTGCAGTACTATTTGCAGCACCAGTTTCTGAACTAATCAGGATTGGCAACTGCTGTATCCAACAATTTCCAAAAACCATAACATCCATTTCTCAGTCACACAAAGGTCATGATCCTGAGTGGCTTTTGTACAACTTGCTTCTCAAATCTCAAAGATCTAGATCTCTTATATCTTGTGACACCACCTTCAACACAGGGCTTCCAATGCTGTGATGGAAGGAGATGACCATCTGGAGGAATTCTGTTCGGAGTACAGGTGGAAATGGTGTATATTACATCGGCCTACATTTTACCAGAACCAGACACACTGGCCAAAACTAGATGCAAAGAAGCTAGGTGTAAAAACATCTTCAAGAAGCCTAGGAAGTTAAAAAAGCAGCAGCAGCTTGGAAAATATCATCTTTCTATGTGACAAGGATGAAACGGACACAAAGCAGATACAGATTGGAGCAGGAGATCATAATGGTCTGAAAATAAAGACTTAAAGAATTAAGAGAATTTCGTACAGTAGATACTATGATTGAGAAGTGAGATCGCATGGAAGACATGAAAAAGGCATGTATTTCTTCTATTAAGAAAAAAAGAAAAGCAATGAGAAGCCTCCAGAAAACCCAAAAGCTATAGAAGAAAATTATGCTCTGAATATGAAGGAAAATAAAAAGTTGTATGACATTGAACATTTGATGGCATATAAAAGAAAAGATGGAAAGAGGAATAGAAAGAGTATGTTTGTCCTCAAAGACGATCATAGTTTTGTTAAGGAAGACCCAAGGCCAGTGAAATGAACAGAGAACTGTAGAGACGGAAAGTTAATCCTAGAATACCACTTGAGTCGGCAGGGAACAGGGAATGGATGGAACAAAAGGAACATAAATATTGTTCATTGGCTTTCAATGCATAGGCTCAACTTGCAATGAAGCACACAATGCTTAGAATACAAATATTAACAGCTATGAAAATGTAAAGCAAAGGTGTAGTTAATAGAAGAGGAGATAGGTATAGGGAAATATAGGTATAATTAATAGGAGGAAAATACAGAAGCATTCATTTACATAATAGAGTTGTTTTGGACTGAACTGTTTCCCTAAAATTCATGTATTGAAACCCTAACCCCTCGTGTGACTGTATCTGGATAGGGTTTTTAGGGAGATAATGTTAAAGGAGTTCAGAAGGGTGGGGCCTTAATCTGATAGGGCTCCTGTCCTCCTAAGAGGAAGAGACCTCAGAGATCTCAGAGAAGAGGTCATGGGAGGACACAGTAAGGAGGTGGCCATCTGTAAGCTACAAGAAAAAACTTCACCAGAAACCAAACCTGGCAGAACCTTGATTATGGACTTCTAGCCTCCACAACTGTGAGAAAATTAATTTCTGTTGTTTGAGACTCCCAGTCTGTGGTATTTGGTAATGGCAGCTCGAGCAGACTAACAGAAGAGTCAAGAGATTAAAGTTGATGGAAGAAGGGTAAAGGTTTAAAAACATAAAGTTATGATGAATCCACTAAATTCTACTCCTGAAACAAATATTACATTATATATTTACTAACTAGAATTTAAAAATTTGGGGAAAAAATAAAAATATAAAGTTATGAAGGTAGGTAACCAAGAGAAAAATTTTAAATAATTATCAAAAATTGAGACCAAAAAAAGTGGGATAAGTATCAAAATGAATGCTTATCTCAAGTAGGCAGAAAAAAATGCATTAGGAGGGAGGAGAGTAAATGGTCCTGCTCTCGGAGAATTTCCTCAGAGCTCTGCAAGGACATGGAGTCTGAGCATCCTCACCCAAGACAGACATGGTGATTGGCAGCTTCTAAGGTGTTATGCAGTGGTCCCTGCTTCCTGGTATTCATGCACTTGTGTAAATGTATCCCCTTGAATATAGTCTGCACCTAGCACCTTGCTTCTAATACATAGAATATGGTCAAAGGTATGTGGGATGTCATGAGGTTAAGTGACAAAGACTCTGAATTTCATCTGGCCATCTTTCTGGTTCTCTCTTGCTTGCTCTGATGAATGCCGGCTGCCACGTCGTGAGCTACCCTGCGGGAACAGTCAGTCAGAAAGTTGCTAAGGGAGGCCTCTAGCCAACTGCCAGCAAGGACTTAGCGACTTTAAATCTGATGGCGTGTGAAGACTTGAATCCAGACAACAAGCACAAGAGTGACACATCCTCCTCCGACTGAGCGTTCAGATGGGGCGCAACCCTAGACAACACTCACCTTGATTGCAAGCTCGTGAGATACCTTAATCCAGATAAAGCACACCTGAATTCTTGCCCCACAGATTCTGTGAGACGATAAACGTTTGTCATTTTTAAATTTCTAGTATTTGGAGTAAATTGTTATATGGCAATAAGTAACTAATAAAAATGTCTTTATCATTTGTAAACTTAAAATTTGATTTACTTTTCTCATCCAGAGTTGTGGCCAAAGTCACTGTACCATCCTTCTCACATCTGGGGTGTGGCAGAGACTGCCATTTGTCTACCACAATCACTCTCATGTTCTGTATTAACACAGTCTGATTATATTTACCACATTTCTCAGCTTCCTTTGAAGATGTCTATGTGATAACTTTAGGCTAAACAATCTAAAAGCAGATTAGGGGAGGGGGCAATCCGAGAAAGACCCTTAAGAGAGGACCATACGCAGCTGGCACATGTGTTTTGCTGCTTGCCCTTTCTTGCTTCATTCCCACGTGGGCCTGATGCTGGAGTCACAGCAGCCATAATGTACTGTGAGGCAACAAGCACATCCTATAAATGAATGAGCAGAAAGACAGGAGTCCAACCTGCAATGGCATCCTGGAAATATATACCAGCCCTGATCTGACTACTATAAAGCCACTAACTTGGTTAAGCCACTGTTTGCCAGCTTTGACTTTCTTGCAGCCAAACCTAGTTCCTAACTCATACACAGGGTCTTGTCATGACTGCTGCTGAGATATACATAGTGCAGCCCGAGCTCACCACCTTATTAAAAGCATTCCCTGTGCCATACATAACAAATCCAGTTATCTACTGATATCCCCAATGAAAGAGGATTTATCTCAAAAGAAACTTATTTTCTAATTTTTCCGAAGTTTCTGTTTATAATAAAAAGCATGATTATTCTAGAATATTTAGTATAGGGGAAAATAATAGGCTCAGGGACCATCAGCATACTGTAGCACAATATAACACCCATTATGGTCCTTAGCCAATAATTAATAAAGGATTAAATTATTTCAATGCACATCTTATGCTTTAAATATATATATATAACCTTAGGCACAGCAACTCCACTTGCACTTTTAACCTAAGGAAATAATTGGTAAGTGGAAAATACAGGTGCCATCAGGGAACTTTTCTGATAAGTCATGGGAATTCCAAAACACCTTTTAAATTTCTATTTGACTTAGAATAGCCCTATTCTGCTTAAAATCTTTGATGACTTCCTATTGCATTTAGGATTAAATACAAATCCCTACATTGGTTTTCAATCACAGCCATGGGGTCCAGTCCCTCCTTCCTTTCTCCCCACTTCCCTCAGTTTCTTTTCTACTCTTCCCCACTCCAAAGTTCTTATTCACTTCTTAAACAGAGCAGAACCATCTCCTTGTACGGTCTCTTCCCACCTAAACCACTAAATCTTCACCTTCCACTGCCAAGTTGTTAAGATATAATTTACCTCCCTTTTTATGGGTGCCAGCTGTTCATTTTTTATCCTGCTGCATTTCCTAAGATAACTCTGCTGGTAGCTGTATCATGCCATTCTTTCTTGCTCAGAAATACTATGTCCAAGCTCTCCAGGATGGTATTCAAGTTCTTTTACCAACTGACCCAACTCACCTTTCTAGGTAGACTCATGGCTGTTGTTAAATTGACCTTAATGTAAGCTGATCTCTTTGTACTTTTTCTCATTATAAAGATAAAAACCATGAATATGTGGGTATGTTGGGAAATGTGATCGCCGATTGACCCATGAGCTGGACTGGGGCACTCAGAAGCTCCTCACTCCTTCCCCTGTCCCGGAATGTGGGTTCCACTTGTCTTTCCCACTGCCAGAGGCTGCTCTAAGGACAGAGCCTTGAGATGGTGATGTGATGCTGAAAACACCTGCATGGTGTACATGACTGAGCCCAGTTAGGGCCTGTTTACAAGCTTTTAAAATTTGGAGGGCAGGTGCGGGGATCCAATCATCTTGCTACCGCCAAAGACAAGCCTCGAACGTATGTTCCCTTTGCTATTATTAAAACTGCCACCAACCAAGCTGGAGTGGCCTGCCTCTTTGGTCTCTCCTGCCCTCTGTGTATGGGGCCAGGTTTCAGGTTACACCAGGAAAGCTCCCAAGAGGGCTGTGAAGCTACAGCTGCAGAACCCTGATGGGCCCACCATGCCAATGTACCTGTGCACACACATCATCTTCAGGTTAAGAAGAAGGTATATCTCAACAGTGGCTATGATCGTTCTTGGTAACTCTTCAGAGTTGTATTCACTATTAACAGACAACAATAAATCTAACCAATATCGATCATCTCTCTCTCTCTCTCTCATATATATATATATATTTTTTTTTTTTCCTGGAAAATGCTGTAAAAAGATGTGTATGAAGTGAGCCAAGCAGAAACCAAGAAATGGCAGAACATATTGAAAAGGGATTCACCTTTTGTCACAACTTACCGAACTCCCTCAATTGTTGCCATGGTTGCAACATCACACAGCAGCCTGAGCCTGCAAGGATCTGGGCACGTTCCAGCAATAACTCTACTATTTCAGGTTTTGCCAAAGATACACTAAGTACGAGGAGGCTTTTGCAACAGTCAAATGGAGCCACAAGGGAAGCAGCTGAGCACACAGAAGGAGCACTGAGAGAAGGGGCTTCAGGTGATCTCATCTGGTCCATGGTCTCTACGTAGGTAGATGATCTTGCTTAGGGGACAGCTGAGTGAAAAGAGAAGGAAGCTGAGCCCTGCATCTCCAGGGGGGTCTTAACTTACTTGCTGTCTTAACCCCCAAATCTTGAGTAAATGTCTAGAATACACTACTACCCTAATAGTGTTTGGGGAGTCAGGTGAAAATGCCTGGGTTCTGTCTTGGGGTCAGCACACACAGAGTGACTAAGTGGAAAGGAAACTCGTTCAAGGTCAGCAAGAACACCTCACTGAAATCTCCAAGAGGGGGCCCCGCTGCCAGCAGGAGGTGGGAGGGGGAGGGGAGAGTACTGAGTCAATGTGAACTAAATGCCAAGTAAGGAAGGTGCCCCCAGCTGCCATGGGGGTTACACGGGCGATTTTCAGGAATGCTGCACTCATCAATGCCTTTACATGCCTTTGTAGTAAATATTTATTATGCAGCTATAACCGGACACACATTTTGCTACACCCTAGGGTGACAGCAGGAAACATGAAAAGCCAGTTACCTGACATCATACAGGTCACTTTCTGGTTAGGGAAAAATTATTAAATACATGATTTACTTTGACAGAGTCTTGCCTATTCCCTAAAAACTATCCTTTCCCAGCCGCTGAGGCTCATTGAGAAAAGATTGCCTGACACACAACTAGCCCAGCTGTGGACCACCTTATGTAAATCATTTGGGAAGATTTCGTGTCCCAAGGCTCCCTGTTAAAATCTCATTTCCACTCAGGAAATCTTTTTTGGAGGCTTCCTCGTGGAGAGGAACTTATGAAAGACATCTGCTGTCTCTTGCCAGACTGCATCTCTCCAGGCTGACTGCTCAGACTTGCTGTTGTTGTTTGGCTTAAGAAATAGGACACTAGGTGGAACCTGTGTTCTGTCGGTGTCCTCTCACAACAAGCCAGCCACAGCTGCACGTGGCTTACGGTGTTCCATCCATTTCCCAGAGTTCCGCACTCGGTCCACCACTGGCCCCTGCCCTAGACAGAATGAAATGCAATATTTACCAAGAAACAGACGATGGCACATAAATGATAAGGTTTTCCCTGCATTCATTTTACCCCTTAAGTCAGGGTTTTGTCCCTTTATCCTAAAGACTCTATTTATGCCACCTTGTTCAGAGAGACCACCCACATGTGATGCTTTGAAAACTAAAAACAGGGACGTCTGGCTGGCTCAGTTGCAAGGGTGTGTCACTCTTGATCTCAGGGTCCTGAGTTTGAGCCCCATGTTCGGCGTAGAGATTACTCAAAAACTTAAATACTAAAAGCAAACAAAAATTGATGAAGATACCCTTAGAAAAGTCTCTTTTCAAGAATTTTGTCTCTGGGGATGCCTGGGTGGCTCTGTCAGTCATGATCTCGAGGTCCTGGGACGGAGTATGGTGTAGGGCTCCCTGCTCAGCGGGGAGTCTGCTTGCTTCTCCCTCTCCTTCCACCTCCCCTCCTCCCCACTCAGGCGCTCCTAGCTCTCTCTCTCTAGCTTGGTCTCTCTCAAGTAAATAAAACCTTAAAAGGAAAAAAAAAAAGTGTCTCTGCAGAACAAGGAGGACGGCCCTAGGGTCTCTTGGAGTTTTACCATGTAGGAATCGTCATTTCTGTGCAGATAGGCGGGGGCTCTGGAGATACACGGGACCACCGACCCTGGGGACACACAGCCACAACCAAGAGCCCGCGCAGCACCTACCAGGGTGTGTGCGTGAGCTGGCCAAGGGAGAAGGGAAGCCGGCCTGAGGAGGAAGGTGGTCCTCTGCGTACATCTAATCTAGGACCATTTCCTTCGTGCTGAAGCGTCTTTCAAACTTAGGCGATTTCCTCCCCTCGGGCTACCTGCCCAACAGCCCGAGAAGCCAAATACCACACCCAAGGGGAAGGAGCAAGCCTCCTGAAGCGTCCCCAAAGCTCAGGGCAGGTTGAGGCCCCGTAAGCACACCCTGCCCCAGCTGCTGCCAGGCCACCTTGATTCCCACTCCTTTTAACGATCCTGGGTTCCTCTCCGCCCCCTCGGGCGAGTGCGGGTCTCAATAAGGGCGGAGCGGGACCAAGGCGGGGTTCAGCCGGGAGGGGCAGGGCAGCGCTGACACCGGGCTCGGGCGGAGTCGGCTAAGCGCCCGTGGGGAGGGGAGGACTGAGCGGGGCTTGGACCCGGCGCAGGTGTGGAGGGGAGGTGCAGAGCACGGCCTGGGCGGGGCTTGGACGGGGTGCAGCTGGAGAGGGGAGGAGCAGAGCAGGGCCTGGACAGGGCTTGGACCGGGCGTAGGTGGAGAGGGGCAGGGCAGGGGTGCCAGGGGCCCGCGGACGGCTTCGCTCCACGCCCTCCTTGCATCTCTGGTGGGAAGGTCCACAGTGGGGCGCCCGGGGTGAGCGAAGGGGTTTGGCGACTGCGTGGGCTTAGGTGTATGAGCCGCGCCTGCCTGTCAATCCGCTAAAGAGAGGCAAGTGCCCGAGAACCCCGTTGCACACCGTTTGTTCCTGGCAGCCTGGGGGTAGGTCAGCTCTGGGCAGAGGGTTGCCTTGGAGCGCAAAGGGAGATGAAGCGTCACGGAGAATGTTCTGGACACACTCAACCTTCTCCTTCCTCACCCTTCCAAGCAGCTCCTCAAAAACGCCCCCAACGCAGCGGTTCTCAGGGCGGGCTCCAGCGTGGCCATGGAACTTGTCAGAAACCCCAGATCTACAGAATCGGACTCCAGCGGTTCCCCCTCCCACCGATCTGTGTTTATTCAATGTCTCCAGGTGATTCTTATGCACGTAGGAGTGCAAACCGGCGCCCATAGAGACCCACCTTTGGGTTTTGTCGCTATATGCAGAGAGCACACGCAGGGACTTCAAACACAGACCCACAAACTGGTCACACCTTCATGTGTTTCGCTTTTTACCAGTTTAACTAGCTATTTAGATGGAAGTCCAGATATTGCTGAGCTGTGAGTGTAGATAGCCATGCCCTAGAAACACTTTTCCCAGAAACTTGGATAATGGAGAACTTGAAAAGAGAATTCTTATGTCTCAAATCACTGTATAGGAGATTTGGCTTTCAAGATAGCAGGTAAACCAATAGAGTCACTGAGCCAGATGTTCTATTTCCTCCTCCCCCCGAAAATCACACGCGTGAAATATATTTTTCCAAAGCTTGGTGTCTGGTCTTTATTTTGTTCATGTTCTTTAGATATTTAAAATTTTAAAACAAATTTCTGAAGCTTCTGGGGCGCCTGGGTGGCTCAGTCCTTAAGCGTCTGCCTTCGGCTCAGGGCGTGATCCCAGTGTTCTGGGACCCAGCCCCACATCAGGCTCCTCTGGTAGGAGTCTGCTTCTTCCTCTCCCACTCCCCCTGCTTGTGTTCCCTCTCTCACTGGCTGTCTCTATCTCTGTCAAATAAATAAATAAAAAATCTTTTTAAAAAAATTTCTGAAGCTTCTAGTACAACTGGTAAGAGCAAATGTATATAACCCACTTTCTTCACTTGTTTGATCACATTATTTTGATTATTTCTCTGAAATGGGATTTCTTCTCTCCCCTCTTTAATGGCCTCTTTATGTTTGTTTTGATAGATGCATTTGATTGTCTATCTTAGATCTAAACTAGATGGGAGCAACATTCAAAATTCCAATCCATTCATGTTTTTCTTCCTCCCATGGTCTAGTCTATGTTTGTACTTCCCACAAAATTCCTAACTCGGGTTCTCCTCCTGTACTCTTGATTTTCCCCCTTGGCTATGGTCTCTTTGCTTACCAAACTCTACTGCTTTTTGTAGGCACTCAGTCCTTGTCCCTGTCCCCTCCTAGTAATTACTTCAGGCATGTGTTCAGTGATGGCAGCCATCTGGTCAGGACCTCATGCTCTTAGCATTCTTGATTAGCCCCGTTTTACAGCTGGAGTAAACTCAGTGACAGTCATCAGCAAACACTGGGCCTTCCTGTCTCTCATATTTAGATAGATATGTGAGTTAGTTTGATAACTAATAAAGCCTTACATAAATAAAAACAGGGAATCAGAATTCATTCACTGTGTTGTGAATTGTTCTGAGTTAGGAAAAAATCTACAGGAATCTTTGCTCCTGAAATATTGATTGAGGAACTTTGGAATGCTGCAAGTCTGAGAAGAAGACACCAGGGGGCGTGAGAGACTTTTTGTTTCCCTCTGGTCAGCCCAGTCCCCTCGTTTATGAAGAAAGAGCACTCACTTCCCCTCCAATGCTATGTTTGTAACTTTTCCACCTAGGAGATCTGTATTTATGTTTTTTTCAGTTTATATATTTTCCTATTATGAATCTTGCTTCCCTACTCCCTTCCCTGTGTAAAAATCTATCTGGCTACATATTAACTGAAAATAAAACATCTGAGCCGATAGATTAGTATTAGTCTGTTTCACATAACTTACTCCCAAAGCAGTAGCTGAGGCCCGGGCATACATTATCTCCTGTATCAAGCAACATCCTTCTACTTCAGAATATTAGGATGTTCAAAAGGTGCCTCAGGGGAAAAAAGATAAGGTAATCTTACTCGTGGAGTAGGAGGTATTTCCTAGAAAATACTTCATGGGAAAATAATCCCACCAGTAACTAAAATAAAATGACAGGCATTATATGGTTTTCAATAAATATTAGTTACCGGGATGCATTTATAAGAGGTGCTTTAGGATTCGACATTTTGAACCACATACATTCTGGGATGAAAAATACTTTTTCTGTCTTTTCTTGAATCATGTTGGAAATTTTCAAAAGTGATGTGGATGTTTCATTTTCCAAATCCTCAGTGTTTGTATAACAGTGAGTTTTATACCTGCCCCCTCCAGAGACTCTGAAGTCCTGCCTGCTTTGGTCGGGGAATTATCAGCTTAGGTAGTGAGAGCAGCTAAACTGTATCATGTAACAAATAGAGACAAATGACAAAGGTTCAGTTTGCTTCTGTTTTCATTGCAGATCAAACTCCCTGCCCTCTTTATCCACCTGCCCAGGCTGTCTTCGAACTTCTGGTAGAGTTATCTATCATCTATGCAACCTTGGCAAACTATGGGGGTGACAGTTGAATTGCCTTGCCCCACCTGCAGAATCCATCCCACCTGACCTCTCCTCCTTGCCCCAGTGCCCAGCACCCCTCCCCATGCTCTTCCAGTCACAAGGCCTTTGCACAGGCTGTTTTCAGACAGGTTGGCCTTCTCAGAGTCTCCTCTTTTTGCCTGAAATTCCCACTGCCTCTTCTTCATTCTGCTTAGAAGCCTCCTCTCCAGTCTCCTCACTGTCTCTCTCTTCTGAGCTCCATTGAACAAGATTTGTTCTAGCATTCATCACACCTTATCTGCATCCTAGCTAGGTAAATGAAATTATGGCTACATTAATGGAATCGTCCATGGCTGAACTTTTCTGCAGGTTTAGTATCCTTATATCCTGTGAATGATTCACAGTGTTTAACTGGACATTTAAAACTCATTCTTATGGACAGCAAAGAATTTAAAGGGAAGAATTCCAGATCGGAGTAATCACGTGAATCCGTCCAGTCTATTATATGAGGGCCTTTTGATTTCTGTCCCATATTTTAGACAGTGTTCCTGAATACATGGACACACTTCACTCCAGCCAAGCATACAGCAAGGAGCACACCTTCCTAAAATCTGCACTCGCTGATTTTCATCTTCTGATTCCACAATCTTTCAAGTACATACAAGCTAAATTTCTTGAGACTGATTTCAGAAGTAGCTTTGTAACAATTAACTAAGGATTAGGCTATTCCAACAAAAAATTCCAATACAGGAAGTAGAATTATGTCACATTTCTTCTCCTGGGTGTGTCATTTCTTTCTTTTTTTTTTTTTTAAAGATTTTATGTATATATTTGATAGAGAGAGAGGCAGCCAGCAAGAGAGGGAACACAGGCAGGGGGAGTGGGAGAGAAAGAAGCAGGTTCCCAGCAGAGGAGGAGCCTGATGTGGGGCTCGATCCCAGGACTCCGGGATCACGCCCTGAGCTGAAGGCAGACGCTTAACGACTGAGCCATCCAGGCGCCCCAAGAAAAGGATATTTTGAAACTGTTTTTCCTGTACGTAATACATAATCTCGTCCTCCCTCACAAACTCTTTTCTTCTGCAGTTTCAAAATAGTAACTACAGCTGCCAATAGAGACCCTTCCCCAGGGATTTTGAGGCCACTAATCAATGTCACAGCTGGAGGCAAAGCATTTGGCTGGGAAATATTTTTTGCATGACATACAAGATGCTCTGACGTTGTGGGGCAGCCAGAGGGTTAAGCTTGAGGAGTCAGGGAAGCTGGAGCAGAGTGAGGAGGTCACAGGGTGGCTGGGCTCCTCTGTCCTCTGCTAGTTACTTTTCCCCTGCCTCCTTCCATTGGTCACCAACTGAGCTAGGGAACAAGGAGACTCCAATGCCTCCACCAGCCTCAGGGAGCAGAGAGCTGGGCTGTCCGGTCCCACCTCTCTGAACTGTGCACAAGACCCAAACTTAAAGTGCATAAGGAAGAAAAATCTTCCTTTTGGATGACACCTTCCTCTTCCCTGGTGGTTCTTCACCTCCGGTGGGCATCAGAACCACCTAAATGGTTTGCTGAAACCAAAGACCCAGAGAATGGGCAGTTCTCACAGATTCTCTGATGATGTTGATGCTGCTAACCCTGGAGCCACCTTGAGAGCCACTGCTCTTCTCTGTCCGACCAATGTACTGTCTTTCCCTCGAACATTTACTCACAAGAGAGTTTGTTGCTCTGTGTCTCTCCTACAAACACACTGCTTCACTCCCAACATCTTTCTTCAAATGTCAGTTTCGGCTAATCGGAGGAAGGTGTTAGACTAACAAGCATATGGTCAAATAATTACTCTTGCCTAATTTTAGAGTAAATGTGTCAGGAGAATAACAGAAAGAACTGTAATATAAAATCATAAGTTTAACAGATTTCCTTTCTTTAGGCTGCAAAGCACATTTCATTGATAAGGAAATTTCATGAGCTCAATACACTTACTGAGCATCTGAGCAGGTCTGTGGTGGGGTTACAGCATTTCCTTCCATCCAGACTCTCTTTTCCCAGAAAATCAAGTTTGTTTTCATGCACAGATATCAGTTTCCAAAAGGAAGGGCGCTTCTTCATATCCCACCCAGCATACATCATCCATCAGGCCATACGGTGACTTCTTAGGAGTGAACATCTCCATTCCTGTTGAGCTCCTCCCAGACACTGTATAACTCAGTGGTTACGAACACCGTTCTGGTGGCAGATAGATCTGACTTGGACCTGAGAAATCTTCCAAACCCTCGGTCGCGTGTGTATGTGGTTTTTAAGTTACAAATTGGTGATGATGATTCTTAACTCCTGGAGAAGCACCAAATCCATGCTTTGGTTGAATTCCTTATGGTCAAGTCACTGAAGCCAAAGCCAAATATCACCATCATGCCATGGATTTCTAGAATAAAAGAAGAAGCCTGAATTGTTCTTAAAAAGTACCCATTAACTGTATCAGTTATGTATTGTCACAACACTGCTGGTCAACCCCAAACTTCAGGGGCGCAAGATAATAAACATTCGTCTTTCACCATTCTGTTGGCCAGCCGGTGGTTGTGCTGCTCCCGGTCAGACCCAAATGATCTCAGCTAGGTTCGAGTCTGCTCCCTGACACGGCTGTGGTCCCCTGGCAGGCCAGCTGCGGCCTGCCATCCCCTCTGACATCTAGTCTCTGCTCTGAGTGGTCTCTCCTATTCCAGACGATGGTTGAGCTGGTTCTCAGGGCGTGGCAGGGTTCAAAGAGTGAGAGCAGAAGCATGCTGACCCGTGAAGTCTAGAGATTAGGCTTAGCACTGGCATTCTCAGTCACTCCTGCTGTGTTCTGTTGGCTAAAGTAAATCACAAAGCTCCCCAGATTCAGAGTGGGAAAATAGACTCCACCTCTCCAAGGGAGGGTCTTCAAAGTCACGTTGCAAAGGCTATGAATAAATGTTGGGGTAGAGAATTAGAGTCTTTTTTTTTTCAGTCAACATGTTACAGTAACAAGTTTTATTATTCAGATTTTATCAGTCAAATGTTATAAAAAATTTTTAAAGATTTTATTCGTTTATCTAGAGAAAGAGTGCACACTCAAGCAGGGCGTGGGCCAGAAGGAGAGGGAGAGAGACTCTTAAGCAGGCTCTGCACTGAGCACAGAACCCAATGAGGAGCTTGATCTCATGACCCTAAGATCGTGACCTGAGCTGAACCAACAGTCAGACCCTTAAGTGTCTCAGCCACCCAGGTGCCCAAATGTTATAAATTTAACATTAGGTGAAAGAAACAATAATTTCTTCACTGTTGGCTACTAGATTTCTGGTAGCTACCTACATTTTTTAAAAAAGATTTTTACTCACCTGAGAGAGAGAGAGCACGCACACACAAGCAGGGGGGAGGGGCAGAGGCAGAGGGAGAAGCAGACTCCCCACTGAGTGCCCCCGCCCCCCCCCCACAGGGCTCCATCCCAGGACCCTGATATCATGACCCAAGCTGAAGGCAGATGTTTAACCGACTGAGCCGCCCAGGTGCCCCTAGCTACCTATATTTTTCAATACTGGATAGAACCCATTTTTGCCTTTGACTGGTAGAGAAGCAAAGTGTTTGAGCAGCTCATTTTTAAGTAAATACTCTGTTCTTCTTTCGTTAGTTTTTATTATGTCTAGCTCAGAGATGATTTATCCTGGATGTTGCTGCAGAGTGATTTGGGAGTTTTTCCTGTGAAATTTTTAGTGGTAAGGTTAACATGCTGATTTTAAAGCATCCATAAAAAAGTTGAACAATTTCTAAAGAGTATTTTTCCTTAAAGGATCATGGCTTACATAGAATTTTAAAAAAAGAAAAAAGAAATACAGTTCTTACTTGTCACTTTATTTGATTTTAAGAATGCTAGTACACAAAAACAATTCCACAAAGTCTACAATTATGATATAATTGATAATCCTTATTATTCTGCCTCGTATTTTCATTTCAATTTGCACGAACATTTGTTGACCCAAAAAAGGATGTATCTTGAAGTTAACATACTTTCTTTCATATAATCTTTATGATTTTCATACTCAGCATAGTCTTACTATAATAAACATAGTTTTATGCTTTAACTGACTGATAGAATTCCAAACTCTAAATGCACAAGAGTGATTTTTGGTCAAGTTCCATGTAGAAACACTTACCCACATTGGAAAGTAAGTGCTCTATTTTAATATTAACAACTCATCCAAATGTCACACCATGTTTGGTTTTCTACAAACATGTTATAATGATTAGATATGATGATAGACTATGCAAGAAGATGACCACTGGTCATACAAGTTCAGGGATGCTGGAGAGACTGTTGAAGCAGGCTTCCGAAGTTGATGCCAAAGGCAAATGATAGATTTCAGCTGGACATGGAGACCAAAGCCGAGCTATGCATATAACTATACTCCCAAAGGGGTTTTGGGAGATTAAATGAGACAACGTATATAAACAATCTATGGCACGTAGTAGGTCTTCAATAAATGACAGATATTATTTTCCACTATTTGCGCCTTTTGTTGGATTTATACTATTGCAATGTATTTTGACCCCAAGGGAAACTTACCAACAAGCCTTCTTGAATCAAAGCAGACACAAAGTTAAGAATGGGGGAATGTTTGCGCAAAAATCTGGTCCCTTGGAGATTTTAACTGAATGTTGTATAAAAGGCTCTATCCACATTATCTTAGTTAACCAATACCTCCATGTTTCACTCTGGTGTGACTGTCAGTACTATGGCATTATGACAATGATTTTGCCTGTTTTAAGGCTATGTTGCAAATATGATTAAACCCAGAATAGGCTTTCAAAGGGTATGGGATCTGTAGAATTATTTATGATAATGTTTCAAAACCAAACAGATATCTTATTGATTTTGGACGTAAAGTATATACTTTTTACAGCCCATTCCAAGTTGAGAGTATTAGGATTCTAAGTAGATAATTAGTTTCTGCAAGTAGGTTGGATTGAAATTGAAAATATGACTAAATAGGCATGTACAACTTTGGCTACAGAAAAGCTATTATCCTCGGTATTTTGCTATTGTGTCCTACAGTCATTTATTACTTGAATATTTGTATTTCAGATTAAAACTTTAACAGTGTGCCTGCATGTGTTAAACAAAAGCAAAGAAATTAGTTTCTCATTCTTCACGCATTTGACAAGCAAGTCTACATCTTATGGATGATGAAAAGGTAAATTGGACTCTCTTCTTACCTTCAAAGGGCTTAGATTTCAGAGTAGTGATTTGGAGAAAAGTTACCTAAAATTTAGAGTAAAATCATGATGATCAGCTGATTGCTCCCCATGCCTGGCCTCCCAAGCTTTATCCGCACTTCATTCTCCCCCACCTTCATCACCCACTGGGTCATCAAACCTTGGAGTGGGTTTCTGGGATTGACATTCCAGGTAAGCAGGGGTGCCATTTCAGCCTGTCGTCGTCTTCTCTCTTGTGGATTGCTCTTTTTCCTGTGGATTCTGTCCATTTTTGCTGGCAGAATGTCAATGCTTCTCTTCTTGTTTTAATCTTGTGCTGCAGAGGCTCTGCATTAGGCAGTTGATTGTAATGGTTGGTGTGTTCAACTCAACTGTCTCACAGCCAACTTTTAGCCAGAAGATGGAGTGCAAGAGCCAAAGACGGAAATCTTGGGAAGTTTACGGCTGTCACAGATTTTTCTCTGTATTGAAAGACTTGAAATGTTATTCTTTGCTGTGACACTTAGAACCCAAAGTTTAGCATCATAATAAGTGTAAAGTTAGGCAAGCTGTTAGGGGCAAGCTACCCAAATAAGTGTGTTTAGGTTTAATAATGATTTAGATTTAATATGATTTAGATTTAATAATTTGTTGACAAGGGGGAAAATGTATCAAAGACCAGCATCAGAGAATGGGTTTGGTTTTGTTCTAACAAGCAAGGTACAATTAAATTAGGGCTGTTGGTGCTTTTTGTCTGCATGTCTGTAGGACAGATAGTCCCAAATCAGAAGGAGCAAGGTTAAGCCATTTTTATGAGTCATTGTTTGGACATAAAACATATTTCTCAAATGTTAACAATTGACAAGTATGGTGAAGGGGTACACGGGAATTCTGTACATGATTCTTATCCGCGGGGCCCTTTCTCCAAGCTTGAAATTACTTGCAAGTCAAAAGTAAAAACAAAAACCGCCCAGATTTCATAGTTTATTCAGTCAACCAGACTTGGTATGATTTTATCATTTGGTTAAAAACAACAACTCTTACATTGCCTAGATCTTCCGTCGTAGGGAAAAAACAGTCAAATACAGGAGTTTGCCGACATCTACAGCCAATTGTGAAATTAAACACAATGAACATTAATTAAGGGAGTTGGAAGATTTGATGGGTCAATTATCAGAATTCCAAGTTTTCATTATCTTGGAAATTTGGAATCTTTCTGAGCTGGACACATGACAAATAGTGTCAAAATACTTGCATAGAGAGGCAGTGTTGGCTTTCTGTGACACGTGGAAAGGGTGAGGAGTCTGCTATTGGGCTTCTCTGCTTGTGTTCTAGAAAGAATCTTCAGCTTAGTGAGCCTGCTCTGTATTCATGACTCAGCCCCTGTCATTTCGGCGTGTGTCGGAGCACTCTGCTCCTTGAGTCTGAACTCAACAAGTGGGGGGCTGTGCTTCTCATATGGGAGGCTCGATCTATTCCAACACTCAGACTTTAAAGCAAACCAAGCCCCGCTCTTCAGCGTCTCCTCCAACGCTACCAAAACAGGACCGACCATAATGAAGAAAACAGCAGTGAGTGCTGTTTCTTGGAACCAGTTACCCATTTTTTTATTACTTGGAGGCTGGCTTAATCCATCTCTTCCTATCAAGCAACACGTGGATTATATTTTCCCCCAAATTAGGCAGAATTTGGCAGCCTCATATAGATTCTGGAAATGTATGAATGAGTTTAAAAGGAAGTGTTTTTTGTTGTTTTGTTTTGGTTTTTGCTTGTTTGTTCGGTTGTAGTTTCTGTTTTGTTTTGTGTCTTAGCACTTATTATTCGTTCTCTACCAAAAGGATATTGAATATTCAAGTGCATCTGAAATAACACTGCAGAAGTTGGAAGTTCGATTTAAAGAGCTGAGTTCACCTCTCCTGTGGTTTTAGCACTCAATATCACGACCACGCATTCAATCCAGTTGGCAGGATTTCTCCGAGTGGAGTGAGAGATATGGGTTTTACTGCACTCTATAAATATGACCATTTATTGGCCCCAACATATTTATGTTCCCATTCATTCAGTGCTCACTTAAACTGTCGAATTTGCTTGACCCAGTCTATAAATGTAAATTGCCTACATCTGAAACTCACCCCGGATGGCTTTTGAGCGTGCAGGAGTTGGAATCGTGCGACTTCCACAGACCAGACCAGGTCTCAAGGTAACCTGGAGGCAGCAAGTCGCCTCCCACTCTCCCTTTCCTCCTGCTCAGAAGCACTAAAATGCATATTATCCCAGAACCTTTAAATATTATTGGAAGGGCATACCAGATACATTAATAGAGGCAATAATCTTGTCTTGTTTTAAAATATTTTATTTGCTGGAGGAAGTCAGGAAGCTTGATCAATGTCAAAAGAACAAATATTAAACCTGTTTGCTGTTTCCTTTACTATAGGCCTAAAACTTTTATGTGGCATGGTAAGATTTGAGGAATACTCGTAAGGAATCTCAAGAATTTAACCAGTTCTGGTTGTGTCCATTGACACGGTTGTCCTGAGAACCCCCTCCTCCTTTCAAGGCTGGAGTTGATTGAACAGGTTCCTAGGGAACTAGGGGTTGGGAGTTTCCATTACTTCCTCCATCATCCACATTACAACTTCTTCATCCACACTGGTTAGAGAATGCTCTTTAAAGATCAGTTTCTGTAATGTGACTCCACTTCCCCTGGTTTGTCTTCTCTGTACTGGGGGGCTAAGCGCTCTCCTGAAACAATCCTTCACGCTGAAGGATTTTTTGAAACCACCTCCTTCACCTTATTTTCTTTAGGCATAATATTCTCATCATCTTAGACCTTCCTGTACTTTTCTACTTTCTATTTTTCTAATATTTTCTTCCCGGCCTCGTATCTCCAAAGTAAACTGACCTACTTCCAGAAATAAAATAACTAAAAATATGTGCACCTTATAAAATCAAACCAGCATGCGCCAAAAAGGAAATTGGTAACAAATTAAGAATGCCAGTGATTTGTGTATTTTTTCTAAGACATTTCATCTCATTTGTGTAACATTAGAAGCGGGTTCATTGAAAATAAAAGCTGGGAAAGGAATACTAACAGTGTTTGTATTAAAATTAATTGGATGACATTCTGCATAGGCTTTCTTTTTTTAACTCATTAGGAAATTTAGAAAAGTAGATGAATTTAAACCTTTTTTAGCTTATTAATAACATATTCATTTTAAGAGACACTATAATGCTATCAAAGAATTTAGCACAATACCTGTGGCACGTACCCAGACACTCAATAAACAGTAGTTATTAACTGATTGGGCTTCAGTCTTAGAGCTATTGAAGCATATTTCTTAACAAGAAAACATTTGGGGGAAAAAAACAAACAACCCTTTCCTTTTAATTAAGTAATGAAGGCTAGCAAACTGGAGACCCTGCAGATAACTGTTACATTGTATAAGAACTCACCCTACCAAGCAAGAAGTATCTGAACGATGTAGAGTTTGTAAAGTGGCCTGAAATACTTAACAAATCTTAAGGAGTTATCAGGACGCTAACATTTTTAGGAGATGGAACTCATTACACATTTTTCTGCTCATTTGAATACTACACAATGCAGAACGTTCTTTATTCTTCCAGCGGAGACGTCTTGAGGAAATGCAGATGTGAGGCACTACCCAAGGACTTTTAAACAAATATGAAGTTTAATTCAATTGTTTCCTGAGAGATTGACTTCTTGCAAAAGCCAAAGAAAATCTCTTACTAATCCAAAAGGTACAAAAAGAAGGTTGAAACCATAAAACGGAGGAGGGCTTGGTTTAGAAAAGTTAAAGTCTTTGGACAGGGATAATTACCGGGAGGCTGCGCTGTGAATTCCATCATTCCGCTTCTGCTAAAATAAGCAGCACAATGGTCCTTTTATCTTTTTATGTTTTTACCAGGAGACTGGTGAGGCAGCTTTGATGAAGGAAATTCCTATTTACATCAAATCTAAACACCTAGGATAAATGGGCTTTTTCCCCCCTATGACCGGGTCATAAAAACAATGATCTTAATAATGTGAAATCCCAAGGAACCTGTGATCTAAAGTGCCTTCTGAACTATTTTCATAAATAATATGAAACTAGATTCAAGGCATCTAGTTTCTTAGCCTGGATGTGAAACAATGTAATTCCTTACTACATAACAAGATTAGATATTTCTCCACCCTCTCTTGCTCTGGGGGAGGAGCCCACCCCACCCAGAAATTCCTCTTAGTTGTGAGAATCCCCCCCGAGTGTCCCCTTCTAAACTCATTCTTCTGGTACCCACAAGGCTGGTGCGGTTTCCTTGTGACACCTCTAGCTCTCAGCAGTACCACCTCATATGCTCAGGACAGAAGTGATACCCCTCGTGCCCGCAGAAGGTGCTGGCAATGACACTGCCCCCACCAAACCAGGTGCTGAGGCAAAATCAAGACCACCGATGGTGGCACAATGGAGCTTCTCCTGCTTCGTCTGAAAGCTGCTGGCACAATTCTGCGCCTGGCTTACGTGTTGATTTTCACATGGTGACATCCAGAAACAGCCTGTTCCTTTCTTGCATCTTCTCTCATTGCGAAACATCTCTCACCCTAAGTCTTTCAAATGAAGGTTTGTGCAGGTGGGGCTGGGGCGGCTCTGGCTAGGAATTCCCTCCCTCTGAACTCACTCACTGTCTAAGGATTTCTTCCCAAGCACCACTTTTATGTTTTTTTAGACTAATCTTACCAGATATTTTATATCCAAGCTTCGATACCCAAAATGGCTTAATATTTAGGTAAGTTTTGTTGGTTTTATTTTATTTTTAAAGATTTTATTTATTTGAGAGAGAGAGAGCAAGCGAGAGAGCACAAGCAGGGAGAGGAACAGAGGGAGAAGCAGACTCTCCATTTAGCAGGGAGCCCAATGCGGGATCAAGTCCCAGGACCCCGAGATCATGACCTGAGCCTAAGGCAGACGCTTAACCAACTGAGCCACCCAGGTGCCCCAAGTTTTATTGGTTTTAAATTCCTTACAATTAACACTTCAATTCAATATTGAGTATTTTTGTGCCTGGCACATACACACGCTTAATAAATGTTTATTGACTGGGAGGCCTGAGCCCATTCTATGTCCCACACTGTGGGGACTCAAAGATGAGTAAGATTCAATAAAATGTTTGGGGGGATAAATTGAACATGGATCTGTGGGCAAGGCCACTTTCAGCAATCAGTTAGCTCTACTCCACCTTCCAACCATTTTGAATCAGCACACATTTACTGTATCTTATTCTACATGGTCACACAATTTTCTCCAACTGTTTTTAGCACATATCCCTGTCACCTCAAGTCCTCCCTCTATGGTGCAGAGATAGAGCTCTGACCCAAGCTGCCTCCCATTTTAAAGAAGACCTCACAGTTGTCTTAGGGCATTCCTGATGTTAGTCAGTTGGAGGGAGGTGGGGGGAGCAGGGTATATTAGTCTGCTCAGGCTGCCATTACAACATACCCCAGACTGCGAGGCTTAAACAACAGAAAGCTTGAGGTCAAGTGCTGGCAGGATTGCGTTTTCCTGAAGACTCTCTCCTTGGCTTACAGATAGCCACCTTCTTCTGTGTCTTCACATGGTCATGCCTCTGTGCACACCTATCCCTGGTGTCTCTTCCTCTTTTTACAAGGACACCTGTCCTACTGGATTAGGGCCCCCCTCTTGTGAACTTTAATTATCGCCCTAAAGGCCCTATCTCTAAATACAGTCACATTGGGATTAGGGCTTCAACCTATGAACTTGAGGGGGTGGAGATGCTATTCAGTCGGTAACAAAGGATTTGCAACATTAATTTAAGGGCTTGGAATTATACTCGGAAGTACCTGGCGGTGTCACAGGACTTCTTAACTGATACTCTTTATAGTACTGTTCATTTCCAAGAGAACGGAGACTTGACATTGAAAAGCCTGCTTCAGGATCCTCATGTGATATCATGGGCAGGTGACTAGTTTCACAGGCGGAGGCTTTTTCTTTTAGTTCTCGATTCTTTCTTACTGTGGTAAAATACACATAACATCAGTTTTACCACTGGTGAATTTGGTGCATACACAGTGTTGTGCAACTATCACTAACATCTAGTTCCAGAACATCTTCGACCCTGGAGGAAGATTCGTACCCATGAAGCAGTCACTCCCTTCTTCCCCCGCACCCCCGCACCCCCCCGCCCCCATAGAGATTTTCTGTCTCTCTGGATTTGCCTATTCTGGACATTTCCTAGAAATGGAATCACACAATATGTGCCTTTTGTGTTTGCCTCCTTTCACTTAGCATAATACTTTCAAGATTCATTCGTGTTGTAGCAAGTATCAGTTCTTCATTACTTTTCATGGATGATTAACATTCCGATTGCATGATATGCTGCATGTTTACCTGTTCATCAGTTGACGGACGTTGGATTGTTTCCACTTTTTGGCTATTACGAATAATGCTGCCATGAGCATTTGTGTACAAATATATACAGGGAGATAGGTTTTCTCTCCTTTCTTTTTTTTTTTTTTAAGATTTTATTTATTTATTTGAGAGAGAGAGAGAGCATGCTGGTGGGGGTAGGGGAAGGAGAGAGAGAGGGAGAATCTCAAGCCAACTCAGTGCTGAGTGCAGAGACCAACATGGGACTCTATCCCACAACTCTGAGATCATGACCTGAGCCAAAATCAAGTGTTGGACACCTAACTGACTAAGCCATCTAGGCGCCCCCAGGGACTTATGTTTTCAGTTCTTTTTGGTATATTATTTTGAGAAACTGTCAAGCTGTTTTGTACAGTGGTTGCACCATTTTATATTCCCACTAGCAATGCGGAAGGGTTCCCATATCTCCACATCCTCTCCAATCTTGTTTTCTGGTTATTATTATTTTTATTATTGCCCTTCTAGCAGGTGTGACATGGTATCTCATTGTGATTTTGATGTGCATTTCCCTAATGACTAACGATGTGAGGTATCTCTTCATGTGTTTGTTGGTTGTTGGAGAAATGTCTACTTAAGCCCTTTGAGTTTTTTAATTGGGTGGTTTGTCTTTTTCTTGTCGATTTGTATATATACTCCGGATACTAGACTCTTATCAGTTATGTGATTTGCAGATATTTGTTGTACGCTTTTGATGCCAGGTTAATTTTGTTTATGCCACCCTTTTCGATATTCCATCCTTACCGGAAGTCCTGGCTGGCTTGTAACTCTATATTTCCAAAAAGGAAATCTACCAATAGTAAACATCAAAATCAATATAAAAAAACTCTGGAGTTAAGGGTGAGGATGGGGAAGGGAGAGAAGTATGTCAAATGTTTAAAGTCAATGGTAGATGAGAAAAAAATATTTTTAAAAAATATTTATTATGTAGTTGAGAGAAAGCAAGTGCGTGGGAGGTGCAAGGGGGGAGGGCAGAGAGAGAAGGAGAGGGAGAGAGGGAGAGAAGCAGACTCCCTTTGAGCGTGGAGCCCAAATGCAGGACTGGAGGTGGGGCTCAATCTTACAACCCTGAGATCTTGACCTGAGCCAAAATAGAACATCTGTCACTTAACCAACTGAGCCACCCAGGCATCCCGAGAAAAAAAAAAAGAATTTAAAACATGGAATTACTTTGCTGAAAGTCGGTATATTAATTACAAGGAAAAAAGCCAGGAGGATGAAAGATGAGAAATTTAAAAGCAACAAGAAAGATCTTTTTTTTTCAAAATTTTATGACCATTTTTATTTTCAGATGAGGTTAGGTAACCACGAGGCAAAATAAAAAGAAATGTAAATTAGCATATTTGTTTGGGTTTGAGGTCTCATTTGTTAACACAAACACTTTAACTTAAAAGAACTTCTGGTAAACCAAATGTGAATTTTCAATACTACTCCTATTTATAAAAAAGGAAGGAAAAAAATGAATGAACCCAGTGAAAGCCATTCTTCCTAAACAGACTGCTGACTGGTGTACAGATGGTAAGAACCTTCTGCTCTTGCCGGAGCTTGCAGAACAACACTGTGGCTCTGGCGTCGTTTAGAACTGCCAGCCATGTGAAGTATGATTACCTCCATATGATTTGTGTCAACTTCAGTTAGTAAAGGTGTAAGTAATCATTTCTTTAGTTATAGGACTTTCTACTTGTACTTTTGAAGATATGTCAGCAGTTTGCATTTAAATCAATTGCATTTCATTCATATATACAGGCACAGACTGAAAGACAAAATTACCTGAAAATGTACTTCTGCAGTGAACGTCTATAGAATTAAGCTTTTTGAAAGGGAAGAGGGCACTCTTTCATATGTGTTTAAATACATTTTGGCAGATTGCCTGACATTTAGTTTTGATTATAATAAATTATTATTATTACTACTACCTATGTGTTATGATTTCTAGTTACAATTTCTCAGAAGAGACTAGTAAAATTAGTTTAGGCTGTCTATTAAGGACAGTGAGGGAATTTCTTTTTATTTCTTATGGAAGGAACAAGACCAACTTAATATCTCCCAGTAGCACCTCCCATAGAGAAGCTCAATAAGTATTTGGCAACTTATTTTATAAAATTTTAATACGACATCCTAGAGACACAAATTAAAAGTAAAAACAAGCCAGAGAAGAACAGAATGATTTAAAGAATCTGAGCCTTGAAGACAATCAACCACCGCACGAACTAACTACAAAACAGGACTTTTCTCCATTTTTTAAAAAGATTTCATTTATTTATTCATTTATTTATTAGAGAGAGCAGAGAGAGCACGATTGGGGGGTTGGAGCAGAGAGGGAGGGAGAGGGAGAGAGACTCTCAAGCAGACTCCTGGATGAGCACAGAGCCTGACACAGGGCTCGATCTCAGGACCCTGAGATCAGGACACTGAGGTCACCACCTGAGCTGAAACCAAGAGTCAGAAGCTCAACCGACTGAGCCACCCAGGTGCCCCAGACTTCTCCTTAATTTTCAAGAAATAAAAGAACACAGCAATAAGAAAGACAATGAATTTGTTATGAACTCTGCTCTTCCAAGTTTACTAACAGTGTCTAAGTTGTGAAGTTGTTTGGAAAAAACATACTGAGTTGAAACTGTGGCACTACTAGTTTCACCCAATCAATTCGAACATGAAAATGCTCAATGTTGTTTTCTTAATAACAAAACACCAACCAATTGTCAGTGTTTTGCAGAGGAGGATAAATGGATAGTGGAAGAAGAGTATGGTATAGGTACTGTCTGGGGAAATGTACAATTGTTTTGCATTGCATTTGTATTTGCATTGCAAGTATTAACCCTCTAGACACCACTCTAATCCATAGGGAAATAACGATACGTAAGCATCTGGTGATTGGCATAGAGCTCACCGTCAATCCGGGGCTTACTGCAGTGGAGATTATGGGGACTGGCAGTGTGGTGGAGTAGGCCAGAACTTGGTGCAGTCCAGGCAAACAGACAATTTCTATCTGCATGGACTGGGCAAGTTGTCCTCACTTGTAAAATGAGCATAGTGACTATGTCTTCTTCATAGGGTTCTTGTGAGGATTCCATGAGGCCATATATGTAAACCTCCGCACAGGGCCTGGTACAGAATAAGCCCTCAGGAAACCTAGGTAATAGGATCTTTTAAGAAAATGACTCAACCTGAAATAACTGGGTCTTTCCTCACTTACTTCTGGTCTAACTTAATGCCATTCCTCTGATGATTTTTCTGACCTCCCGAGCCTCCTCACCCCTAGGTTATGTGCTTAAATTGACCCAGTACACCACCAATCACAGCTTCTATCAGACTTACATTATCTGTGTTTATTCAACTCTTTGTATCTCTGTCCAATTTGTCTTACCCCAGAGACCTTGAGCTCGGTTTGAAGGGAATGTCGGTGATGTCTGGATCCTCGATGAATCCACGGTACCCAACAGAGTACAATATACTTACTGTAAGACCTTAACACGTGTTGTTGAATGAAAAATTTGACATTGAAATTTTGTTAACATATTGGGTTGAGAAAAGTTGGTGGCTGGTGCGTTTAAAATACATAATTTTATGAAGCTGAAACTAACCCCCCAAAAGCAATGAAATTAATTGCAATCCTTGGAGAGAGGCTTAGTGAAAAGAATGAGGTGTCCATTGAGGATGGAGGAGAGGGTAGGTTTTTTTCTTTTGGTTTGATTGATTGTGTTGGGCCGAGTGGAAGAACATTAACCACGTCTGAGTCTATGCATTTACCAGGCATACACAAGTGCCCAGTGGTTGTGTGAACAGCAGTGTCTTTGCTGTGAATGCAATTGTCTTGTGCTCTACAGTCGAGGACTTGGAAGGGACCTTAGTCACATCCCAGGCTCCACTTTAAAGAGGAAGAAACTGAGGCCAACAAAATGCAGTACTTCTTTACTGGTAGGGCTGGGCCGAGGTATCAGGTCCGCTGACTTCCAGACCGTGTCGGAAGGGTCACTAGTTCTTTTAAAAATAATCACTGCTGCTTTAATAGCATCAGCACCTGTTGTTTTAGCTTCCGCAAGGGAGAAGCTATTAATTTCTCCTTCATCAAAGCCGCATTTCGGGTCTGTCTGAACCTTGTTTGCTTCCTCACTGCAGCTGTCTGCACCCGTAAGGCCAAATGTTGAACGGAGGCACCTTTCTGCTTAAACCCAGTAAATCGCCAAGGCCAAATATGGAAAGAAAAAATTCGACACAGATCATCTAGACAGTGGCCAAATTTATAATGTTTTTCCTGTAGTCTCTCCATTCCACCTGGCGGAAGCCCGGAGCCCACCAGAGGCAGCCCCAGGCGTGCCAACCCTTCCACAGACATCCACGTTTGTGGTCTGTGACCAGTCGTGGCCAGGACACGAGCTGGTGGAAGCTGAGAGAGACAGTTAATCTGAGTGGCAATTTCACTGTCTGTAAAATGGGAAGTAATTATAATCCTTCCTTGGGGAAGTTTTAAGAATCAAATCGAATGCCGAGGATCTTCCATAAGCCAGCTTAGTCTGCTTTCATTACCATTATCGCTGTTCTTGTGTTAGCAAGGCCCAGATCGTTGACTTCTGTTTTCTCCCTCGCCTATCCCAGCCGGCTGCCCGCGGCCCCACGGGCGTCGGAAGGTGAAGGGCTCCAGGCGCCTCCGGGAGTCCCGGGGAGGAGGGAAGCCCGCGCAGCGCGCATGCGCGTCCTAGGAGCCGCCGGCCCTTAAGAGCGCCGCGCATTGCCACGGCGAGTCCAGTCGGAGCTGGCTAGGTGCCGGGTGCTGTGAGTGTGCAGGCGGCTGCCGCGCTCGGCTTCTTCCGCAGCCCCAAGGACTGAAACTTCCGTGGGAGTCTCCCATCGGTGCGCCCCTCCCGAGGGAAGCGGCGGCCAAGGCGAGAGGGAGAGCCGGACGGAAGCTGCCCGGCGCCCGTGGGAGCGAGCTGCAGCCGGAGAGGCGGAGCAGGGGAGCCGGGGGCCAGCCGCCCGCTTGGACCCGCGCCCAGCAGCAGCCGCGGCCGCCGCCAGCCGGGCAGGCTCCCGGGGCTGCGGCGGGGGCGCGCCGGACCGTCGCTCGTGTCCCGAACGCCGGCGTGCGCTGGGAGGATCGGCGGTCAGCCCCGCGGGGCGCAGCGCTGCCCGAGCCATGCGGACCGAGTTCGGAGCTGTGGAGGCTGAGCACGGCCGGCCGATGCACTTGCTGCCCGGAGCCCTGCGCGCGCTGCCCGCCGTTTTGGCCCCTTCTCGCCTCCCGAGAGGGGAATAAAGGAGGGGAGACGCTCCCCGACTCGTGCGCGGGACCCCGAGGCTTAAACTCCGCGGCAGCGACCTGGCTTCAGGTCCGCAGTGGGAGTGAGCATCCCCTCGGGGATGCGCGGGGAGGCTCCTCTCGCGGGTGAAGCCTCCAGGGGCTGCGGGACGGCAGCTCCGGGACCCCTCTGACTCTACGCCCAGAGAGTTACGTCAGCGAGTGTCCGCTCTCCAGGCAGCCCCACCAGGGACCGGGCCGCCCGGCCGAGGGAGGGATGGCTTAGGACCCCTGCCCCGGCAGCCCGGCGTCGTCAGCTCCTGGACGTCGCGGCAGAGGGCAGAGGCCCCCTCGGAGAGCGCCGCGGAAGGGACGCTCGGGCGTCCAGGACCCGGCCTCCGCACCACTGGGAGCCGGCTCGCCGGGACCGCGACTTCCCAGAGAGCGCTCTGCGCCCGCTGGAGCCGCGCCGCCCGCGCCCAGGGTGGTGCCATGTGGGGCGGACGCCGCTCGCCCGCCGCCTCCCCTCGGAACGCCGCGTCGCTCCTGCAGCTGCTGCTGGCCGCGCTGCTGGCGGCGGGGGCGCGGGCCAGCGGCGAGTACTGCCACGGCTGGCTGGACGCGCAGGGCGTCTGGCGCATCGGCTTCCAGTGCCCTGAGCGCTTCGACGGCGGCGACGCCACCATCTGCTGCGGCAGCTGCGCGCTGCGCTACTGCTGCTCCAGCGCCGAGGCGCGCCTGGACCAGGGCGGCTGCGACAACGACCGCCAGCAGGGCGCTGGCGAGCCTGGCCGGGCGGACAAAGACGGCCCAGACGGCTCGGCAGGTAGGACAGGCGGGTCCGGGCCCGAGAGGGGAGGGAGGTTAGCTTCGCCCGGGCAGCCTGGGGACGGGAAAGGAATAGGGAGCACTGAAATTTCAGAAAAGGTCTTGGACCAGGAGGTGGTGTCTGCATCCTGGCCCAGCTGTTAACTTGTGCCAAGTGGAGCACCACTTCACTGCCCTGAGCCTCAGTTTCCCCATCTGCCACCCAAAGAGTGGGTTGGCTTGGATTTTCCGGAGAAAATCACATACGTCAGGCAGTGTGGGGTGCAGACACCGCCGCATTCCTCCTGGCCAGGGACCTCTGTTTCCCCTCCCATACCTCCTCTCTCCGCGGGCCTAACTTCTAGTAAGGGTGAGTGTCTTGATGGTACCCCAGGAAGTGGTGAGGGCGCGACCCCAGCGACAGCGTTGGTGGGGGGAGCTTCCGTCCATCAAGGCTCCGCAGAAGGCAGGCAGCTCCTCAGGGCCTTCTTGTGGGTGATGCGCTGTACCAGACCCCGCGGCATTCTCATCCTCTGGAGCACTTGGCTGCATGGCCTCTCTGGTTTCTGGACAGTTCTCCTGACCACGTCAGACTTAGTAGGTGTAACATTAGAGCAGTGCCCAAGCTTGCTCTTTGTGGCTTTGATTTTTTAAAATTATATTTTTTTTAAGTTGCCAGAGCTGGAAACATAAACAAATCCAGGAACGAATTTGATAGGTTCTACTTCCTCCATTCTTCAGAAACCTCACAGACTGCCTCCCTTGAGGGTCTACACCACTGTGTGTGTGTGGGAGGGAGGAGTTAGCACCAGGCTAGGGGTAGAGGTCAAATGGCAAACATGTCACAGAATGGGTGTCTCCTCCTTTTGCAGGTGGTTATGTTAAGGAGGAGACTTTTTACCAGCACCCTGAGCCAGGGTTTAAGCTCCCTGAGCTTTGGCGCTGTGTGTTTACAGAACTGTCTCAGGGGCCTGGTAGCAGGCAGCTCTCTTCAGTGCTGTTCCCTTTGCAGGCAGGCATTTTATGAGCAAGCTACTCCTATTGTTCCGCTGCCTTAAATCTGAGGAGTGGAGAACTGAGGGTAATCATTGCAGAAAAAGTGCCATCTTAAAGCTGGAGCTCATGGTTGCAGGGGTGTGTGGTGGCGGACTAAAGCCTGAAGAAATGAGCCAAAGACGGAACTGCTACCTTGTTGTATCTGCTAAGTTGGGCTCATTAGTGATCTCTAAAAAGTTGGGTTGACTTTGGACAAATCAGGAGGCAGCCGACTCCTCATGAGGCCGTGTGATGTGCGTGGGTGCCTTCTTCACTTTACTTTTAAATCTTTTTTCCTAAAAATTCTGTTCCTCTCACTTCTTTTCTGCAGTCAAGGACCACATGCCTATCAGGCAGTGCAGAGAGTATGGGAGCGCAGCATTCCTTACCTCTGTGTGGTTATATACCTTCCCAATTAAAAATCCTGGAAGGAGAGCAGTTCTTTCTCCCCGAAACTCATTCTGTGGACTTATCCTGCTTTCAGCTAGTTTCTGCTGTCATGTTTGAAGTATTCTTTTTTTTTTTTTTACTTTTGTTTGTTTACATCCTAATAACATATTTAGGCTGGTATCTTAATTTAATGAAATATTTATCACCTGCGTCCACTGCTCCAGGACGTTATGGCTAGCCTGTTATTAGAACAGTCCCATCATCCGAAGACGCGCTGTGCTCACTGCAGGCCCTGGAGCCAGTGCTCCCACCCACTGAACGGGCACCATGTAAATATAGTATTTATTCTTCAGCATTGAAGACTTAGGAAATCTTCAAATGTCAGCCTTCGGTGAAATGCCTGTAAAGTATGTTTTACTTCACCAGGGCATGATTCTTCCAGGACTCCACGTGGCACTATATTCTAAAAACCCTACGGTCAGGAATATCAGAGCCGTAGAAAGGAGCATAATTAGAAAGCCCGCTGCTCTAGCAGCCGTCCAAGGGTTTTTCACGAATTTGACCTCAGAAGTGTGGGAGAACTGGGCTTGTTCCCCAAGTGCTGCCCTGTACCACTGCCCTGGCCCTGGGCTTGGCTAGGACTGGGGAGCCCTAGTTCCTGTCCTTACGTATTTTCCAATCAAATAGTCGAGGCAACGGGAAGGGGCGCATCAAAAAACCGGTTCTTGGTAACATGGGGTGGAAGTTCACAGAAGCGGCTCTGAGTCCTTCTGCAGCCTCCTCTCTCCCCATTCTCTGCCCCCATCAGTCAGTGTGTCTAGCTTCTGAAAGCCCTAGAGTGTTAGCCCTATGGCTTCCAGAAGCTTGTTTCAAGTAACATAGTGTAAAAATGGGACTCACTACCAACTAGAGGAAAGTTGTTCTTTTCATCTTTCACATTATTTTTCAGAATACACCTCACGTGTTAAAGATGATGCCCACTGCTTTATGGTCTGCAGGCTTTCCCGATAGTTCTGCACACAGAACCCAGTGTTGTTAAGTCCAGGTGTCACTGCTGAGCTCCAGCCACCCTGGGCCCACCTGGGGGCCTTCTTGAGCACTGGGGGCTGCTCTTCTTCCTGGAACAAATGTCTGGTTGCTGTCAACATTTGTTCTTCTTGGTACATTGCTTCATGCTGACCTGTGGCCTCAAATAGCTTCCCCGTACATAAGTCACTCCACCTTTCCACTCCAGTGCGCGTGGGCCCAAGGACCAGCCCTCAGCTGGGCAAGTGAGTACAGAGGTGCTTTTTATGTCTTTTTTTTTTTTAACCCTTTTTTGACCTTTGTATCTTACATTATAGATTTGGAAATGGGCATGGCTAGACCTAAATTTTTTATTTCTTTTTTCAAAGATTTTATCTATTTAAGAGAGAGAGAGCACAAGCTGGTGGCGGGAGGGGCAGAGGGAGAGGGAGAAGCAGACTCCTTGCTGAGCAGGGAGCTTGACCTCAGGCTCACTCCCAGGACCCTGAGATCATGACCTGAGTCGAAGGCAGACGTTTAACCGACTGAGCCACCCAGGTGCCCCTCAATTTTTTATTTATTTGCCTGAGAAAAAAACAGTTCAAAAGTGGCAAAAGAGGTTTGCAAAGAATATCATTTTTGGGGGAAAAAAGACTTAAATAATGTAACTCATTTCGATGCAGATCCTGCACCCATCTGTTAGGGCAGACTTAAGTTTAAGCCACTGAGTTATTGTAGGACTCTTAGAAGTCTCAAAACATTAAATTCATATTTTTGCTAAATTGGACATTTGTCTCAGCCAGTGTTGCAGTTGGTGAGCCTAGCTGTGAAGGTTAACCATTTTGCTTTTGGGGGTGCTGATCTGCCCTGCCTATAGGGCCCTAGCACCTTTCCTAAGGGCCTGATAAAGGACGGTGCATCCTGTGGACTGCTAATAAGCTTGCAAGCCTGCCCAGCAACGGGAGGCCCCACACTGGTCGTTCAGTTCCGGGTATGCACGTCGCTCATTTGTGGATCTCCGCTGCCGAGCACCGGTTCTCACTGCATTCTGAGAGTAAATCCTGATGATGTGTTTTTATCCTTTAGTCCCCATCTACGTGCCATTCCTCATCGTTGGGTCCGTCTTTGTCGCCTTCATCATCTTGGGGTCGCTTGTGGCCGCTTGTTGCTGCAGATGCCTCCGGCCTAAGCAGGAGCCCCAGCAGAGCCGTGCCCCGGGAGGGAACCGCTTGATGGAGACCATCCCCATGATCCCCAGCGCCAGCACTTCGCGAGGGTCATCCTCCCGCCAGTCCAGCACAGCGGCCAGCTCCAGCTCCAGCGCCAACTCAGGGGCCCGGGCGCCCCCCACAAGGTCCCAGACCAACTGCTGCTTGCCCGAGGGGACCATGAACAACGTGTATGTCAACATGCCCACAAATTTCTCCGTGCTGAACTGTCAGCAGGCCACCCAGATTGTGCCCCATCAAGGGCAGTACCTGCACCCCCCCTATGTGGGGTACACGGTGCAGCACGACTCTGTGCCTATGACTCCCGTGCCCCCTTTCCTGGACAGCCTGCAGACGGGCTACCGGCAGATCCAGGCGCCCTTCCCTCACACTAACAGTGAACAGAAGATGTACCCAGCTGTGACTGTGTAACTCGGGGCGCCGGCCAGGTCCCTTTACGAGACCCAGGAGCCCAGGGAGGCTGTAGACTTGGAAAGGATTCTCTACGAGGAAGTCTGCCTGCCTTGCTGGTGCAGACAGCCCCGTTCTTTTGGATCGCTTCATTTGGCCCCCAAGTGTATGAAAGCGTCTCTTCCCGAATTAGCCTTTCTGGATACGTTTCATCCCAGTGCATGATCGATTTATGATGGAAAAAAAGCATCATTTGGAGATGACTGTGTTGTTGCCCCTGGTTGTGTGACAAATGCTTGAGGCCTTAAGTGCCCTTGAGGCATGGCTGTCAGAAGAATTTTGTAACTGGGTAGACTAAGGTTTTTATTATATCCTTATTAGTGTTTCTTTTTTTGTTTTTTACTGTACAAGATCAGAATACCTTTTCCCTCCCTTTGACCTGGGGACGATTTGTATAAGCATCCAAGGTTCAGGGGAAGACGTAAAGAACAGAACTTTGATGAAAGGAAATCCAGTTGGAACTCCCTAGATTATTCCTCCATCTCAGTGTTTCCTAGGCACATCTTAATTTCATTGTAAAAAGATATATATATTTTGTCTATTTTTGTGCTTTTTTTCTTTTTTGGTCTATTTTGTGCTTTTTTACCTTGTGTAGAGATCTTATTACAAAGTGATTTTCTACATTAAAAAGAGACTGAAAGAAATTGTATAGTTACTTAACTAATGACATTTCAGAACTCTGGGATTATTTTAAGCTTGGAAGTAGCAGGGGTGTAGTAATACTCCATTCATCTCATTCTCTATCGTATCATCTGATTTGCTGACTTTACAGTGACATCTGAGAAGCAGCAAGTAGATGTTTTTATATTGAAATCACAAACTGTCACCTGCTACTTCTCCGGGTTACTTTGAATTTTACCGTGTGGTACGGCTTGGCATTCGTTCTGTTCGGCTTTCGGACCCCATGTCTATACAGCACCGTGTGCAGGTAATTACTGTTACAGATGAAGATCAGCATTACTGCCTAGATCTGATCAAACGTTTTCTTGTTTTCCTATAAAAATTCAAAGAAATGCTTTACAAAGATACTTCGTCTAGCTTCTCAGCCATAATCTGAGACTTGGGATGAAATTTAAACCACAAATAGAATTTCCTTTGCAAATCATAAGGTTTCTTATACTCTTGTTATCAAAATGGCTTATTTTTCAGGCAGTGGGGACTGTTGAGTCAAGAGAAAAGCTTTTCAAAGAGATATTGCCTTTCTTTCCCCACAAAGTTAGTTTTTGTTTTCCTCTCTTAGTCCTCAACAAGCACTGCATTCATTACTAATGTTCTGAATTATGAAATTCGAGTGAGTCCGTGTATCGTTTACTTAAAAGAAATACGTCTAAGTATGTGCAAGCAAATTTCCAACTGCTGGCAAAACTGAGGTTTGCAATTAAAACATTGTAAGGTACGGTCTTTCACACGTTTATATCTATATTTATCCGTCCACCCGTTCATCAGCTAGCTGCCGTAGTCTCCTCTCTATATCTGTCCATCATCTCGCGCCCTCTCATGACTGAATGATGTAAAACCATTGTTGGCAAGAGATATCAAGGAAGATGCTCAATCAAATTTTTTTTAAATAACAAAGGCAGGGGAAATCATTTTACTTATTAATAAATATTTTATGGTATGAATTCCAAGGGAGTTGGGTTTTTTGTTTTGTTTTACTTGGTAACTTTTCAGATGATCTATTTAGCCTGTTAGCATCATAAAATTGCTAAAAATGATAAATATTGCTTTCTAGAATCAAGAGCTTACCTTTAAAAGTAATCAATACCTGGGAAGTTTATATTCTAGGAGTGAGTGTTATTTTACGTATTCCATGGGAAGTGTTGACAACACAACGGAGACAGTCGTTTGGGATCATTATACTATGGGGCTAATGCATGTTCCATGCCTTCTCTTTGGGGGAGGAGCCTGATTATCTAAGGAAGTAAAATTCCTAGAAATGTGGAGGTGAAAAGGACCTCAGAGATTACTCAGCCTAGAGATTAGCAAACTTTTTTTTTTTTTTTCTGGGAAGGAGCCAGAGAGTAAATATTTTAGGTTTTGCAGGCCAGATGGTCTCCGCCAGCTACGCAATTCTGCCATTGTCACGCAAAGCTGCCGGAGGGGATACATAAACACATGAGTGTAGCCGGGTTCCAGTAACACCTTACTGATGGACACTAATGTTTGAATTTCATACTATTTTCACATGTCACAAAATACTTGATTTTTTTGTTTGTCTCAACAATTTCAAAATGTAAAAATCATTCTGAACTCTTGGGCCATAAAAACCAGGTAGCGGACCAGATTTGGCCGTTGGTCTTAGCTCACCCATCCCTCATCTAGTCCATCCTTACCTGATGCAGGAGTCCCTCTGTGACATTTTTCACAGCCTTTTCTTAAACATGGAGGGCTGGGAGTACTTGCTTCTCTAAGACTAACTTTTCCTTCTTTTCTCTGTGGTATTAAATATCACGATTAAAGCATAAGGGCACTTTAATAAATGAGCTCTTCACTTAGTGCTACCTGGTCTTTCCAAAAGTATGAATAACATCACTGAAGCACCCTCAGACCTTTTCAATTTTGGTGAAAACTCGAGAAGTTTAACTGCCAAAGTAAAAGTTCAGACAGCTGGTTTAAGGATACCTTCCTTACTATTGTGAAATCAGAATCTGTATGGTGTTTTGTACCCAGTAGGAATATTTTAATGTCTGCTGGAAAAAAAGGAGCAGTTGCAGATGGGAAAATAGTTTGCTGCTGTACATTTTCTTCTGCATCTAAACCTTTTGTTCATGATGGTTCTGGGGATTTCTGTATCCCTCTGTGGGGGGCAGAAAATCAGACCCTCTGGGGCGCCTGGGTAGCGCAGTTGTTAAGCGGCTGCCTTTGGCTCAGGGCGTGATCCCAGCGTTCTGGGATCGAGCCCCACATCAGGCTCCTCTGCTGGGAGCCTGCTTCTTCCTCTCCCACTCCCCCTGCTTGTGTTCCCTCTCTGTCTGGCTGTCTGTCAGATAAATAAATAAAATCTTTAAAAAAAAAAAAAAAAAGAAAATCAGACCCTCTGATTGTAAAGAAGAAGAAATTAACCAGCTCTTTCTGTCCATTTAAGGGCCCCTGGGAAACTAAGCATCTCCTATCATTCCTGCTGTGTCTGGAAAAGTTACAATTTCACAGTAATACCAACGTCCAAAGTGGCAAGAAGACCATTAAGACAAATGCATGTGGGTCTGGCCCATCTACTCTGCGATACCCCCGGTTTCAGGCTAGTGCTCCACTTCTGATTACGTTCCTAGATGCATGACTAATACTTCCTGTCTTAAATGTACTTTGAGCTTGTTTTTCTCAAGATTGCACAGTTTTATTTCATGAATTCTATGGCTGATCTTTTCTCCTTGTTTGGATACAAATTCAGATTTCAGGTGCCTTCAGAAGTATTTCTTGAAGAAACCATGACCATCAGAACTAAGTTGGTGAGGAAAGATAGGGCAGAAGTCCACCAATGGACTGGACACAGGGGAGAAAAGTTTCAGTGGTGCTCACGGTTGGGGCAGGGAAGGGCTTGCCCTCAGCACTGCCCCCCCCCCCCCAGGGCCTGGTAACAACACTCAAACACACTACTCCCCGTCTTAGTCAGAGGCTCTGTTTCCTGCAAATTCATATTCTGTCTCCCTACCACGCAGACCCTCAGTGATTCATTTAAAAGCCATTTAAATGAATGAGCAGCATGCTGGCTTTCCATTGCTTCAGCTTTTCAAATGCTTAAAAGGAATACGTTTGTTTCTGTTTAAGGGACTTCGGCGTCCAGACTTCTCACTAATTTGGCCTGGGCTCCCACTGCCAGAACTGCCCCATTAAAACGTGTCATGTGTATTTCCCTACACTGTCCACTGCAAACCTCTGCTTGATCTATGCTCTTGGCGGAGCTTGGCGGAATTTGGGGAGAGGGGTTATTATGATGGGCAGAGAAATCCGACTAACCTGTCAGTCATTAGGATGGACAGGGAGTGGCCCAGGAAACTGCCCGCCTTCCTGGACTTGCTGAGTTCCTGCTAAGTAAATAATGGATCAGTGGTTACAGTTAAGGGAACTTTCTAGGATTTTATAATCTGTGATCTCCTCCCCATTCTGCTTCTTTCCCTCGCCTCTTGAGGAGATAAATCAAAGCGTCCGAGCAGGCTGTATAATCTTGAGTGGAGGGAGCTCAAGGCCGGTAGCCGGGCAGTGGGTCTGGACCTGGCCACGGGGGAAGGCAAACCCCTTGTGTTCAACTTTTAGAACCCCTTTCATTTTTAAAAGGAGCAGCCTAAACATTGCAAGGAGGAATAAATCATGCATACAAATGAGAACACCTTTCCTCATCACTCAACCTTAATCCTCCTTTTCTTTTCCTTTTTAGATGCTAGAGCCTTGAGGACAATTCCACCCTGCTACCCCTCGCCCTTTCTCTCTGTTTTTTTAAGAGCCGGAGATCAGCTATTTTCATTCAGCTTATTCATTCCAAAAAACTTATATAGAAAATTTCTTTGCCTTCTGGAGTTTTTTTCTTAAATTGAAAACATGAATGTTCCTGGGCTTCAAGTGCCTTGAAGGGGTTGAGTCGGGGAGAGATGACAAAGAGTTAGAAATTATTAACTTTTTTCCTAAAAATGAAAGATACTCTAGGTCAACATTTTTTAGTTCATGATTTGCATTTGCTTTTCTTTGCCCTCTGTTGTTCCGGATAGAATCCTCTATCAGTGAGAAACGGGAGAATAAAACCCGAGAGAAACAGTGACTCCTGTCGAAGAAGTTCAGTATTTTTGACTGTTAACTATAAGCGCACAGTACCATGACCGCATAACTTTGAGATAACATTACAGTTTTACAGAGGGAGTTGGCAGTGAGGGTCATTGTGCTTTTTACAGTTAAATCTTCAGAATGCCTTCAACATTTGTACCCCAAATTGAAGGAACTAGACTCAAATCGAGAACAAGAAATTTAAGGGGCTCTTCGGTGGCTTAGTCGTTAAGCGTCTGCCTTCGGCTCAGGGCGTGATCCCAGCGTTCTGGGATCGAGCCCCACGTCAGGCTCCTCCGCTGGGAGCCTGCTTCTTCCTCTCCCACTCTCCCTGCTTGTGTTGCCTCTCTCGCTGGCTGTCTCTCTGTGTCAAATAAATAAATAAAATCTTTAAAAAAAAAAACGGAACAAGAAATTTAAAGTTAATGCTTTAAAAAAAAAGCTTTTAAATGAGAGATGATAAAAGGGGTAAAAAGTGTATGGTGGCGGCCTTAAGATGGATTTTAAACAGAAAACTTGCATCTCAGTTTCAACCATCTTGAAGTGTAGGGCTTTCCATTTAGAAAAATCATAGGTTGCACAAGACATTATTTACTCAGTAGACATAATAGCTGCAGAAGACTGATTACCATCTGCAACATGTATATAAAATTACCACGTGTGTATACATATGTGTGCAGAATGATCACAGGAAAATTTGAAACAGAAATAACTTATTATATGAGGCTATCTCATCCAAGACTCTCCTATCAATTCTTGACTGATTTTTTTAAAACCGGAGCTGGTTTGCAGCCCTCAGCTGTCCTCGTCTCAGCTGTAACTGGTTGTATCGAACTTCCTCTGGAGTTGGGTGGACCTAAGTTAGAACCCATCTCTGCCAGCGATGGTGTGGCCTTCAACGTGAACTTTCATGTCTCTGAACGTCAGCGTGCCTCTGGGAAAGGGCATCAGCAACACCTACCTCCTCGGGTTGGTGTGGAGAAAAAAGACATAACGTACCGCCCAAGCTAGCAGCGTCTGGTAGGTTTTTATAATACACATATAATTTAATTTCTTTTTTTTTTTTAAGATTTTATTTATTTATGTGACAGAGAGACAGCCAGGGAGAGAGGGAACACAGCAGGGGAGAGGGAGAGGAAGAAGCAGGTTCCCAGCCGAGGAGCCCGATGTGGGACTCGATCCCAGAACGCCAGGATCACGCCCTGAGCCGAAGGCAGAGCTTAACGACTGCGCTACCCAGGCGCCCCTATAATTTAATTTCTTTTCAGATTTTTTTAACCTGCCCGATACAAAGAAATATGTAATTTATATTGACAAAATATGTCGGATATAGATAGATAGAACATTAGGAGGTTTTTCTTTTTTTTGTTTCAATAACTGGTTTTACCTGGGTTAGTCTATATTTCTAGTGTTTTTAGGTTGCCTAAGAGACTTGCATAGAATTGGCTTTCTCTGACGGTGAATCAATACCACTCTTTGTGATGCCCTAGGTGGCCTGTCTGATTCCTCTGCACTCAGGATTTCTCTCCTCTGTCTCCACTGCGTTTGGCTATACCTACGGAGCCTTCCTAGTCTGCCAGTTGGTATCTCTCTGAACCAACTGGTGTTCGGTCAGGAACACACACTGAATCATTTTCTGTGCACAGGAAAGCACACGAATTGTAAATGTACAGCTCAATAAACCATCATCAAGGTCAAGACACAAAGAATCTTGTTGACAGTCCTCTTCAAAGAGAAGGGTTCCGCTGATCTCTCTCGCCGGAGATTAGCTTTGCCTGGTTTTGAACTTCACACAAATGGAATCACACAACATGTAGTCTTCCGTGTCCAGCTTCCCTCACTCCGTGTTGTGATTGCTGTTGAGAGCAGCTGCAGATCCTTTTCATTGCCGTGCAGTATTCCATCATAGAAAAATACCATAAATATACTGTATTTATCCACTCTACTGTTGATGGATGTTTGGGTTACTCTCAGGCTGGGGTGTTAGGAACATCTCTAAACATATATTTTGGTGAACACAGCCCTCAGCTCTCTTGGGTGGAATTCCAGGAGAGGAATTGCTCTAGCCGAGGATATGTGGATGTTTGCCTTAGTAGATATGGCCATTGTCACACCAATTATTTGTAACAGAGAATTTGTAAAAAGCATGGGTTAAACAGGTGTTAGGGAACTGAAACAGCAAAGGGGGAAACTGAGGCAATGCAGAGCTAGTGATTAACTGAGGCAGTTACTACCCCTAGGTTCAAAGGAACAAAGGGAAGAAGTTGGGAGTGTTAGAATCCAGATGCTTGAAGGAAAGGCCCTGTCATGCTTAGAGAGGGGGCACCTGCTGACCGGGACCCCAGGAGGACACAGTGTGGTTGGTTCTGGGAATGCCAAATGTTTTCAAAGCGGGAAACTGGTGCCAACTGCTGCCAGGGTGGAGGTTGTGTCTGTGGACATGGACAGGTCAGGGGACAGACAGGACCTTGCCCTTCTACTCTTCCCGCCTTTCAGGCTCCGTCTAGCGCCCCCTGTTGGCAGAGCCTAGCACGGCCAGCAGGCAAAGGGTAAGGGGCTTGGCTGCCCCACCACAACATCACAGGGCAGGGCCGGAAGCGTGGGGTTGGAAGTCAATAACCGGCATCTTCAAGCTGACACTGTGTTTTGTGATCCCAATGGCTCCTAGGACTTTCCTCTTCTTTCTGACTGTATGTCGCAGATCTGCTAATCTACTCATGACAGTTGTGTATCCAGTGGGTGACTGAATTCGGAGTACTTAAAATGTCTCATTTCAAGGCAAAAATAAAAGCTAAGTGTTCCATCGGAGTTGGGCAGCTGCATTGGTGGGGACTTCGCAGGCGTCTTCTGGGAGACCTGCTTCAGCACAGCCCTTTGAGGTAAATCAAACATGGGCCTGGGAGGAGGTGGGAGTTGGATTCGAGTTCCTCTTCCACCCGTCACAAGCCTATGTGACAAGTCAAGACACCTCTCGGAGCTTCAGTTGGTCAAAATGGGACTCAGCATCACATCCACTCGCGGGCAGTGGTGTGGATTAAGTGACATACTAGGACGGTGGCTACCTCAGCTTTCTCCCAACATGGGACTGGTTCTGTAGGCTGCTTTCCAGCGGCTCGGTTCTATTAAGTGACGGCTTTTTGGCTAAATTTTAAACTATCTTTAAAACCTCACCTTACCACACTCTTTGTTGATCCTTTGTTGTTCCTGTTTTCACGTTCTCCAATAATTCATAGAGACTGGGCTATGGGAACCGAGAGCGGTAGAAACCGGGGAGGGGACAGTGCTGTTCTCTGCTCCTTTCACACACACTGGGTGTGGATTCCTCTTTGTTCTCTACAGCACTTGCTGGCCCCCTTGCGTCGTGGTGCTTGGTGCCGTGTTGAATCGTGTACGTGTCCCCGTCGACGCCGAGTTTCTCAAGGCTAGAGACCAAGACTTCAGCTCTAAACGACGCCTCGGCGCCTAGCACGATGCCTGCGTCCAGTGCGCATGCGCGTGCGCTTTACCTCTGCAGGGTAGAAAATGTATTTGGACACAAAGATTCTAAGTATTCAAAAGGAATTTAATAAGAGACGTCCTTAGGCCAAGGCAATGCCACATGTCCTGAAAAGTAGCATCCAAAGAACTTGACATGATGTGGACTAGCACACAGATTTTTCTTCCCTTACAAAAATTTTCAAATAGCCATTCAGTTAACAATGGCCGAGACAGAATAGAAATGTAGTCCTGTTTGCTTTGTTCTTGGACCCTTCTCGTGGTGACCTCTGTAAGAATGATATTTGCTGCTTCTATCTAGATTTTTGTCACAGGTTGACTCCAAATATTTGGCCCAACAGAACTATGTGAGGATAGCAAAGTTTGAAATCACTAGCGCCACCTTAAAACAATTTCTCCTGATAACAAATTGGAAGGCTAAGAATGATTTATAGTGATCACTTTTTTTTTAACCAGTCCAGAATTTCTGTATTAGTTTTAATTTTAAGAAATTTTATATCCAGGGGCGCCTGGGTGGCGCAGTCGTTAAGCGTCTGCCTTGGCTCAGGGCGTGATCCCGGCGTTCTAGGATCCAGCCCCACGTCAGGCTCGAGCCCCAAGTCAGGCTCCTCCGCTATGAACCTGCTTCTTCCTCTCCCGCTCCCCCTGCTTGTGTTCCCTCTCTCGCTGGCTGTCTCTATCTCTGTCAAATGAATAAATAAAATCTTAAAAAAAATTTTATATCCAATGAAAAATGTCTTAGAACAGAAAGACTTGTTTGTTGAATATCTAATGATCAATATTCTTTCAGCAATCTTTTATTGAGAAGTATCAGGAACTCATGTGATTCAGTGACTTCTCTTCTTCACAATGTACTTATAAGAAAGCTCTGTGATTGACAAGCAGTATTTAAGCCCACATTCATCTCCACGACTAGTAGAAAGTGAGCTAGAACTATGTTAGAACCTCATGGCTACAATTCACTTTGGAGCGCACTGGCATTCAGTGCGTGTTTGTGGCCTTAATTTGCCGTACAGTGGAATGCAGAGTGAGGGGCCCCACTTGGACATCATCCACAGGGCGCTTGGTTCCCGAAACGCATGCATATCTCTCCACACGTTAGGCTTGCTGCAGTCATTCCTAGGTTATCAGTCAAGAATAGGCTTTCCCCGGACCAAATCAGCAGGCCCCTGATCTTGGTCTTCCAGCCTCCAGATAATGTTTGTTGCTTATAAGCAAAATAAATGTTTGTTGCTTAGAAGCTGCCCAGTCTATGGTACTTTTGCTGTAGCAGACCCAAACTAAGACACCATCTATGCTGCAGGACATGGTGTCAGATTATATGTTCTTTTGTTTATTGTCTGTCTCTCCCACTAGAATATAAGCTTACTCTGTGAGGCGGGGACTTTGGTTCACCTCTACATCTCAACACATCTTCCGTGTTGGAAGATAGCTCGTATTCCAAAGGGCAGTGAGAAAGGGTGCCTGATGCCCTCCCCGCTGAAGCTCCCTGGGATGGGCAGAGCTCAAGATCGTTAGCGGGTCTCCCTTGACGTCAGTCAGCGCAGGACCACACCTGAACTGCACCACCCATTGCTCTTGCACGATGCCGGCCCACGGAGGCCCTGCTTTGGGAGCAGGGACCTTGGCATTTTAGCAGTGAAGGCCCCAGGTTCTCAGACAAATGTTTGGCTATGTGGCCAGGCTGATAGAGCCCTGCCACATTTTCCTTTCAGCGCACACAGTGGCCAGGAGCGGGTTTTCTCCTGTCTTCTAATATAAGAACTGCTTTAAGCCTTATACCCTTTCCATAGCGTTGTTGCAGGTTGCTGCCTTGCGAAGTTCTCGAGGTTAAGAAGGATTTTTTTCTTTTGTGTTCACGTAGCTTTGTGTCTTCTTCTCTCCCACAGAGCTGGCGTGTGTGCATGCATGATTGCGCACACATGCGTTTATCCACACACGATTTCAAGGGCCTCCTGCACGTGTGACTGAATCTCCCTCACGCACCAGTGCAGGTGGTTTGGGGGCACCCTCAGCTCCCCGCTCCCCAGTGATTCCCGTCAGCAGCAAGCCTGCCGGGGCTCGTCACTGCATCCACAGAAAGTGGGAATCCATTAGAACATTTTCCAGCTGAAGTATCCAAGAAATTCACTTGGAGGTGGTTTCTTTTACAGCTGAGTAAGGGTCTCCCCCAGCCCCGCTCTTCCCACCCCCATCCAATTTTAAATGTAATCGTGAGACGAATCCAAGGTCTTTTCCTGCAACCATCTTTGTAAGTAATTACAAGAAGCAGGCAGCTTCTCTTAAGGACACGGGGAAGGGGGGAAATGACATTAACAGCTTTGTTTATGGCTGAAGGCTGTTCTATCCACACCCTCCACTCAAAGCCATTTGGAAAGCAACAGGGACAACCATGGGTCCCCCCAGCCACGGGCAAGATGTGTTAGGTCAGCAGAAGAGCTCTAAATCAAATAAAACTTAATATAGGCACAATTGCCATTTTGAAAGTCGGGAGAAAATCAGGAACTTTCTTGGTAATTAGAATATTTCAAATCAAAACACGTTTTCTTTGGAGCAGGGGAGAGAGTACAGGTAGCATTCAATGTCGACAACTCTAATAGCGACTGCCAGGACAGACCCTGCCAATTCACGGCTCAGGCCAAGGCTGTGGCTCTTAGGGTCCTTGTGCAGCTTTCTTTAAACTTCCATCACTCTGCAGTCGAAAGTCAAGGACAGCACAGTTTCTGGAAGAGGCAAATCGCTGAAGGTGGAGCTTTGGGGCCCACCCTCAAGAAATGTAATTTTACTATGTGTATAATAAAATAAAATTGTATTTATGTGTATGGCCTATTTCAAGAAAATGAAAACTTAATGTTTATGAGCTGGACTGTGTGTGTTTGGTGCTTCTAGCCTTGGTGGGTGAAGGGATTTTATTTTGTCCTCTTCTGGGAAAAAATAAAGTGCAGACCTCACCCATAGTCCCAGTTACAGCAACGGCTGGCCTTTTCAACAATTGCTGGAAAGTTCCCTTGAAAGAGTCATATGTGGAATGGAATGTAGGCAGAAGATTAGAGGCTGGAGTGGGTTCCTGTCGTGTGCCCTGTTGCTTTGATATACATTTCAATCCCTCACATTATATATGTCTCTTACACAAACATGTTGAAAATAAATAGTGGAATCTGAATGATTTTTCAAAGAAGCCGGAGTCTTTGTCACAGGGAAAACTATTCTAAAGAGTATTGCTGTAGGCAGAAATGTAGGGTCTGCAAACTGTCTTCAGCTGCTAATGGCCTCTCAATGATTCAAGTTTATTCTGGTGAGCACGAGTGAAGGATGACATCTCAAAAAAATCACTGCCGCAGCAAAGGCAGATTTTGTAGACACGACCAAGAAATGGCAAAGGTTTAGAATATAACACTTTCCTATTGATTGTATTAAATCATTTTCGATTTTGCATGATTTAAGGAAAATAAGGCTGGGCCTATGCAGAGCAGAAGGAAGTCCTTCTCCGTTCTGCCCTAAGCTGCAGAACTCTGCCTGAAATGTGGCCCCGCCTCCTGTCCTTGCCCGCGCCTGCAGGTGTGGCCACCGAGGTCATGACTGCCTTAAAATGGCCAAATTCAGCTGTGATAAGATTATCTGGGAGGAATCAGAGTCAGCTCTGCGAATCTATAGTAAATCTGAAGTGGGCCGTGAAGACATTTTGGGGTTCCAGACGGGTGCCTCTGCAGGGAACGACCTCTCGAAAGCTTTCTTTCCTTTCTGTCCTCCACCCCTGGAGTCTGTCCTCACTGCACACAGCTGAAGGAAGAACTGCCCACACAAAGCCAGGCAAGCAGGTGATAGACCAAGCCTGAGGCTGCTTTCCAGTGAGGAAGGGCCCTGCCTCCGTGCTTCCCAGGCCAACGTCTGGGTCCTCCAGCTCCCCTTTTACCCCAGGTGCAATGTGGCCCCTGCCGTGTGACTTGTCTATCCCAGGGAAACTTGACACAGTGGATGCTTACCTAAATGTGACTTAGGGTACCTTCCGGGAACAGGCAGGTGTCCCCTTACTCTCTTTAAAATAACGGAAGGGAGAAGAAACTTCCTTCCTTCTACTAAACTCTTAGGTTCTGTGGCTGGCCTAAGAATTTAATTGACATAAGACAGACTAACAGGAGAAAAACGTACATGTTTATTTAATATTTTTACATGTACATGGGAATCTTCAGAAGGAAGATGAAGACCCCGAGAAGCCATTAGATCTAGAAGCTTATACACCTTTTCACACAAAGAGAGAGAAATTGGGAATGGGACCGGACAAAGGGGCTCTGGCTGGGGCAGTAAACTGTCGGACCGTCCTTGGGAAAGATACAGGGGAAACGAATGGAAGGTCAGGGTTATTTCAGTAGGTTCGTTCGTACAGATCCATCCAGCGTCCACCCCCTCTCTCCAGTGATAAGAACATTCTCTTCCCGGTGCAGGGAGTGTACCTTTCTCAGTGGCAATGTTATGACCTGCTTTTGGGTAGAAGGGGGAGGTCAAAGAGCCGTCCCTGCATCTGCTGTTTCTCAATGGCCTTCAATTCAAAATAATCAATATGTCAGAGAGGCATACTCTGGGTGGCATGTTCGGCACCCCTTCAGGGACGGTGTTGTCATTTCATGCTTGACAATAGAATTTGAACTGTTCACATCTCAGTTTGCAGGGAAACGGAGATAAACCAAGGGGAGTCCAGTAACTGATGGGAGACGCCCTTAGATGCTTGATTCTTTCCATTGTGTGGTCAACCCAAATTCATTGTGGCCTCTTGGACTCTGCTCTCATGAGGGGTCCCAGGACTGGCAGAGCTCATGTTAATCTACAGTGCACATTTTTCTGCGCTCCTCCATTGAACAGCGTTTCCTTGGCCATCGGCTCTTGGGGCAGAGCGTATACATGGCCTGCACCTGCTGACAGAACCCCTGTATTACGTCCCAAGTCCCTACGGCAGCAACTGCTTATTAGTGCAAGAGAAAATTCCAAAATAAAACACGGTCCAATCATTTACTTTAACAAAAGATTTATTTGAAACAGGTTTGTGCAGACATATACCAGTCAACAGGATTGATCAAAGCCACAAATCACTACATTTTCCAAAACCTCTAAAAATACAAGTAAATGCCCTTCATTTGTATTCACTCCAGGAGGGAACCCAGCTCCGCTGTAACGTGCGGCTGTAATTTAACAACCAGAGGACATTAATAGGACGTGAAAATGGTAACACTTCTAGAGGGAGGGAACAAAAAAACCCACACTCCATAGACGCACTCACTACTCTGCTGGGAGCCAATTAAACGTGCCCCCACAGCCCCGCTTCCCTCTGCATAACCAGATTAAAACCTCCCTGTCGCAAACAATATTTAAGCAATCTGAGCACAGATGTGACAGCAGACAGGAGGGCACACGGCTTTGCTGGCATGAGAAAGACACCAAAAGATGTTGCCTTCAGACAGCAATTCAGTGACCTGCGGGAAGGATGACGCAGGCAGGCTACAGACCTGGCCACTCCTGGCGGAGCCCCCGCGGGCCCCACCCCTGCAGCTGGCTGGGCTGCAGCTGGTAGCAGGGCCCTTCGGAGGGAGGCTTCCTAGGGAAGCAGCCGGGCACACTTCTGAACTCAGCAATCACCGGCAACATGGGAGAAGGATGGTGGAGGAATGCACGTGTCAGCACACACACTCATTTTATTAATGACAAACCTGCAAAGTATCTACTTGTGCAGGGATCTTGTGGGAAGGAGAGAAGCCCTAGGACAGGGCAGATTTTCTTTTTCCACTTTTTAACTGGTGTTTACTGATCCATCTGTAGTTGCGTGGCGGTCTTCGGCGGGGGGGGGGGCGGCGGGGAATGAATCCAACGTCATCGGAAGGAAGTGGGTTCACATCCTCACCTTCAGGCTGTCCCCCTCCATCTGGCCCCTTCTCTGCCATACGGAAGAGCCTGCCTATAAAAGGCTCTTGATAAGCTCTCTTGACCCCTCAGTTTCCTGGGCAGGGTTATTTGGATAGCGCTATTACCTCAACTTTCTTCTTCCTATTTCTGTCATAAATCAAAGCCACCTGACACTTCGTTCCTGACTTGTAAAAGGAACAGGTCTCCTTTCTTTCTTTAGCCAGGTCAAAAGAAATGTGGATGGGCTAATCTTGGGAGCATGTTTTTCTTGGTCTGGAGCCTGAGAGAAAGAGCAGAGTGGATGTCTCTAAGGCAACTAGGGCAAGAGATTGTCATTGAAAATGAGCCAGCCCGGTGTAAAAGAATCACTCTTTTGTCTCCCCTCACTCAGGGGAGCAGAGGTGTTTGTCAGAGTTAACAGCTATGGATTATGCCCAGGGTGGGGTAACAGGGTGAGCTCGCCCCTCTTTTCTGCCCCTTTTTGTTTCACAGCTTCTGAACACTATGTTGGCTCAGTAGCCTTTTCTTCCCGTTGAAGACTGCATGCCGGTTGGCCACAGTCAGACCCAACAAGCTAAGACAGAGCTTTCCACAGAGTGCTAGTGGAGGCTTGGCATTCAATGAAGCTCTTTAATGTCAAGGGAAATGTGTACTACGGGACAACACGGGTTGCTGAGAAAAACATAAATGAAGAGTACAACACATCAAGGTAGAGTATTTCAGGTCTATTCCTTTCGGGGATACTTATTAATACATTTTGGGGGACCTTGGACTCTCACCTCTACGACCCACGGGAAACCATTCTCACCATCCTCATTGACCCTGAGGATGGGAAAGTGGCCAGGATGAGGCTAAATACTCTCCTCCAAGGCTGTACTGAGACAACAACTGTCTTCAGCCAATGGAGAACCAGCAACAAAGCCAACTGATGTATGCTTTCCCTCTCAGGGGGGATGGGTGTCCTTTTACTATCTCCATCATTACTAAATTTGCTAATACAAGCATTGGCATGAAGAAAGTATTTAACGAATATGATGGGGGATGCCAACCTTTACCTTGACCTGATAAATTCATTTCTTTGCCAGGTGATTATTTCGGGCTCTGCTTCACCACAGTTTCCCTGTTCCCATTTTTTATGGATCCCTGGAGATGAAGTCTACCTTTCAAATGCTGAGGCTGAATCGCTCCTTGAATTACCTTGGGACATTGACCCTTGGCAGTAAGCCAAATGCCAGCTGAAATGTGTGCATTTCCTTCCCATGTTCAAGACCAAAGACTACCTTATCCTCTTGCAGAGTTTTGCAAACATTCTATTCAACGTATAGTCTAAGACATAAACCCCTAGGAACAGAAATAGGATAAGAAATTCTCTTCAAAAAATGAGATTAAGGGTCATTATTATAACAAACGGAGATTACAGACTATACCTTTCTTTTAAAAATATTCAAACGTAAAGCCTGTAATATATACATCTATATGCATTTTCAGACATTAGTTACTCATACTCTTTTTTTTCATTATTCACTGCTTCTTGACAAGTTATCACTGATTTTTACTGCCAGCTCCCTACAGCAAGACTTGAAGCCTTGTCAAGGAAAAGAAAATGTCAACGGAGTTCCCAGCCATGCTCTGCCAAAACTCAGGTTCACGTTTTAGGATATGACTCCACGAATGTTAAAGCAACAGCATATCCTTTCTCCAAAGCACAGGTTTTATATGCTCTACTGACCCCCCCCCCAAGATGATCATACGTGTGCCAGGAGATGGCAGAACGTAACATGGTCAGGAAGTCCTGAATATTCCACAGATAGGCAGGATGGACACATCAGCCACACCCCAAAATTATGACCAAGCCCATTCTGATCAGCAACGAAGTGCTAACCTGGACAACCAGGCAGAAATGGTTGGTTTATTCTGTTCTCCGATCCCGCCTTTTCAATGAGCACTTCCACGGCCCCCCTTGATCGTCCGTGCTGGCGTGTAGTGGAACTCAGAGCTAACGCACGGAAGGGCTGCTCTTTTCCTTCTACAGACTCGGCGAGAACGGAACACACTCTCTTAAATAAGAGTCGGCAGGCCTCAGCGGAGTCCACTACGTTTGCCCAATCCAGAGGCCGGCCCTATAGTGCTGACCAAGTATGGCCTGCTAGCCTGTATGTCACTTACCATGAGGCAGAGTGACATGTCCCATGTGGCATTTCCACAGAGCTGACAGCCAGAGTATGCAACTTACTCCAGTCCACCTTGCTCCCTGGGGAGGGGCCTGTGTGACACTCTGACCTCAGTTTGAAGATAGGACAAATGACACAGCCCCTGAGTTGGCCACGGCTAAATATCATACATCACACACAGTGACAGCTGCTCCTCCTTGAAGCCCAATTTAGTCATTTGGCCATCAGATAGCTTAATCGCATACGAGAATTGATAGAATAGAAAGGTATCCCATCTAATGTTTTCTTCTGTGTGCACATTTCATTATTGTAAACACTGTTAAGTCCAGTTGTCAAAAGAATCGGAAATTATACTTGAATCTCAGAAAATGTGAACTGTATTTTAATGTAAAAAATAAACTAAAAAATGAAAAGCCCCAAACAAAACATACGCAGACTGTAATTCACAAATCTAATTCAGAAGGCTTCAAGTTTAAGAAAGAGCTAAGTGTCTGACAAAGAATGAGTTTGAGTCCCCTTTGCAGAGGCTTAGTTCCAAACGAAACCAAAGAGTCAGGATGCCTAATCCACATTCAATTCAAATTTTCATCTCTCCTCTATATTTAGGACATCTTCTCTCTGGGTGTCCAATGAAGACCTCGGTCTGGTGTGTTAATTCCAGGCACATTCCAGGGGGTTGTAATTCCCACATGATGGTCCTTCAGGGATTCATCTCACCGGGTACTCTAGTATTTAAAAATGGTTTACCACCTCGGGGAGGAAGGAATGGGAATTTTCTAAGCCTCACCTGTTCACTGCATTATTCTGCTTCCCCTTAAGCCCTCCCTGGATCCTGGTCACATCATAAGTAAAGGATTAGTTTTCTTTGTCAATGCAAAACACAGTTTCAGTTATTACAATGCCCAGTGAGATGTGGATGCTCCAAAAATAAAGGATAAGGAAGGAAAGTGCACTATTGTTTTATTTCCCAATTTAGTGCAGCCATCCCCCAGAACTGTGCCATTTTAAGCAGTAACAGCTGTCCAGAAGTATTTATGTTAAGCCATCCAAAAATCTGGTTTGGCAACCAAAGCCGAGAGGAGAGAACGTGCCTCCAGGCTGGCCATTTATTAAGGGCTCCAGGTGCTCATATTCACGCCCGAGGGCACGCAAGTTCCGTCCAAATTTAGAAGGTGGGACTCCGCAGTTTGGGAAGTCAGTGACACAGCACTTCTCCTCCATGTCTTAGAGTCAGGACACTTTCTTTTCAGAGGTGCCTGTGTCTCCCACTGACTGGATAAGAATGGAAACCTCATCCATATAGAAAAGGGCATTTTGTTGAAATGTCTGGAATTCTTGCTGATTAAAACTGCATGTCAAAGTCTTGTCTAGCCTCCCGCGGGCATTCTCACAAGTGCCTGGGCTTCCGGGCTTGATTTCAGTATCTACTGGGGAGACTTGGCTAACATGTCCTCTCTGTCCTCCTCCCCGGGTCTCCGTGTTCCTCGTCTCTCGCTGTCCCCTTCGATGGTCATCTTCCTCCACCAGCCTCAGGGGCCCCTCCTCTCCTACTGGGTACACTCATTCTGCCTGATTTTAGAGTTACAGAGTGACAGGTGTGTCCCTTCGCTAGGGAGACATGCTATCTGTTCACTGGTTTCCCACAATGAAAATCCAAAATGGGCTTTGAACTCCCGCACAAACACGTGTGGGTCTCACTGAACTAAATGCCCAAGGTCCAGTGGCCTGGAGGATGGGGAATGAGTATTGAGAGCCTGACCAGAGTGGAGCGCCGACGCGAACTACCACACACTGACCTTCAGGCTTCTCTGTGGTCAGGAAGAGGCAGCTCGAATAGCTATGCTTCTTTTCCTTAGTCACGGGAGGAGAAGGGCGGTGGTAGAGGGGATATCTCGCATCATATCTGAATCTGTGTTAGGACAAGAAATCATGCACGTTTGGGTAGTTGCCCACCAGCTGCCATGAGCTGAGCACAGCGGTCAGCCATGCAGAAGGTCTGAGACGAGGGAAGCCCGACAGCCCGGAAGGCACCTGGGAAGAGTGCAGGAGAATGCTAGAACACGGACCCGCCTGCCGGGAGTGTGGCTAAGAGGTTCAGAGACGCATTCTCAGGGTTACCACCCTGATGATAGACATTTTTGTGATTTCACTGCAATCAAGAAGTTTATGTCCACTTCGTACAAACAAGACAGGAATCAAAGCAAGGTGTCAACCTGCCTACAACGGAGTTCACATGCAGCTGGTGGACTTCATTTGTGAGCGAACGAAACAGGAAGGAAGCCTGCCCCCACTCCAATTCCACAAGATGGGTTTCTCACGCAACATAAAACTCCCTTACCTTTCTCCCAGAACAACTAGTACGGATGTTTAAATATTGATGAAACAGAGCGTTTTTAATTTCACACCTCACAGAGCACAGTTGAATGCTTCATAACAACGTAAACAGAAGTTAGGCCAAGCACTGCGGACGGACCGGAAGGGGCAGAACAGCTTCCCCTGCGGCATCTACTCCAGGTTTGCGGGGGAATGTGTAACTAACCGGTTGGCTAAGGCCACAGAACTGGGTTTTATGGTGTTTTGGCTGCTGACACCAGTCTCTTCTGACAGAGATGTGTTAACACTGGGTGCAACAAACCGCATCTCTTTCCTGGGACCAATCAGGACGACTCCCGTCTTATTTCTTCCTCGATTTCTTTTTGGTGGTGTCATAAGCACGGACTATTTCTTCCTGAGTAACAGCTCCATGCTCTTCTTGAGAGAAGGCATACCCATCTGCAAGAGGAGCACACACGGGGGTTGGTAAGGAGGAGAATCAGGGAGCATGGGGGGTTTAGAAGAAAACGCTTTTGTGGGAGATGGCAGCTGACCTTTGCCACACTGGGCTCACCAGCCTCAGGCAGGTGGGGACCCGGGACGGACCTGTGGCTTGGAAGGGAAACGTGGGCAGAGTGTGGGGTGGAGCAGGACAAGGCCTGACCAGACAGGGCCTGACGGGTTCTGGCTGCTGATGCCGAGGCTGGGATGGGAGGGGTTTGGCCACCCTGCCGCTGAGCTCAGCCTGGGAAGTGTAAACAGTGGGTCACTGGTACATGTCTGTACTTTCCCAGTGCCCATCAAGAGGGAAGGCGACTTGCTCTGCTCCAGAAGTGTCTCAAGCTGCCTGAAACTGCAGGCTGGCTGGGCAATTGATGAAGCTATAAACAGGCCTGGGAACACACACGCAACCCTAGTAGGGAAAACTGGCCATGGGAACGTGATGCTTTTACATGGGACTGATGTGGACGGGTAATCAGAAATTACAGAGGGTTTATTTTTGTAGAAATAAAGGAAAAGTTCACAAAATAAAGTCAAGAGGCCACAGGAAGGCCAGTTCTTATAATCAGTTCCAATAATAAGAATAATACTAGCGGCAGCCGCCAACCACGATCAAATGCTCTGTGTATTGGGCCTGTTCTATGTACGATGCACAAACAGCTCATTCGTTCCCCCCAACAGCCCCATGAGACAGGTGATAGTATTCTTTCCATTTCACAGATGGGGAAATTGAGGCAGGGGTGATCCCCCCCCCCCCCATGACTTGCCCAAGTTCACAGACCTAGTGAGTGGTAGAGCTGGGAGCCAAACCCAGGCAGTGCTTTTTCAGGACCCACACTCTTCCTGAATCTCTAGTTTGAGGGAGAGGTTCAACATTCAAAAACCCAAAGTAGGGCCCTCCTTCCTATCTGGTCCTTCCCACCGAAGGAGCATTTACAAGACTCTCTCTCTGTTGGCTAACCTTTCTGGGTCTGGGGTATGGAAAAGTCCCACAGCTGGATTCGACTTTCTGACCCAAAGACAACCACAGTAACATGTCTGACAAGGGTAACTCCCATCCACGTGTATATATGACTAGTCAACGGACAGGTTAGTTCACCGTCACAATCTTTAAAGAGGAAAAAGAAATCAGAAATTGTGCCCATGTATCACCTCCTGGATTGCTAATTATTTTACTCAGACACTTGGCTCACAAAGGAAAGTTCCTGAACTATAAAGACATAGAACAGCCACGTGGAACGGAGTCTTGGTGGGGATTGCAGAGAAGAGGCCCTGGTAGAAGACGCTCAGGGTGACTTTGCATCCCGCATAGGCTTGTAACCCAGAGTCTCTGACCCAGGGCTGGCGACCCCGCTCTCCTGGCCACCGCCTGAGGAAACCCCGGGGCTCAGGAGGGCCACACTGGGAGGCGAGGGTTTGTCTGCGCAGCCGGCCTGGGAGGCAATGAAGGATCTGGGCTAGATAGCAGGGGCTGGTGGGAGCGAAGAAAGAACTAGTGAAGGATTAGGACAGAAAGGAGTCTTCCACAGGGAGATCTCCGTCTACTGGCTCACCACCATCTCTAACAAAACCAAATTCACCAATCAAAACATTGCACTGTGTGGCAGCTGGCAGTTGTGGTGCAGTCTGGCTGCCTCCAGGAGCTCGCAGTGTCCCTGGGCTGCGATGTAGGAACAGGCCCAGAGAGGGAGGCCCTGAGGGTGCTGGGTGAGGGGCACTTGAACTTCCTTGTGATGGCTTTCCACACAAGGAGCCTTCAGAGGCTTCACGGGATCTGAGGAGGAAATGCCTCCTTTCTCCTCCGTTCCTCTGAGAGCTTTTAGATTTTCCCGGGATGAGTTGATCAGTGAGGCCCCGGGGACAAGGAGCCGTCCTTTGTCTGGCTTCTGAGGGGCGGCTCCCTCCCTCGCCTGTGCTGTGGTGGCCCCTCTAAGACAAGGTGCTCTTTGTGCAGCTTTTTGACTGCAGTCCAAGACCAGACGCCTTTCCTTGGGATGTTTCAAAGCAGAATCTAGCAAACCACACTGTTTCCTCCAGTCACAAGGCTGTGTTCTGTGGTCAATGTGCATAATCTTTATTCTTTGGTCTTTAAAGGGAACATTTCTAGTAAACATTTGATGTTTTCCTGTGGGGGCCACGCAGTGGTTGTCCTGTGGCCTGCAGTACCACCCCAGGTGGATGTGGCTCTGATCTCAAGCAGGGGGGCCCCTTCTACATGCTCTCCAGGAGCCTTTCTGGTGGCAGGCTGAGGACTAGTGAGCTCTCCACCCTGAAGGCGGCGTTCTCCTCCTGCTTTGCTTCCATCTTGGATCCAGGGGCCCAGAGTCTGAGGCAAGAAGTATGCTTCTATTCCTTGCCTGGCAGTAACTTGGCCACAGGACCATGGGTTCTTTAAGTTCTTTGGGTCTTCTTAGTTTACTGTTCTGTGAAACAAAGGGCCTGGGACCAGGTGAGGTCCAAGTTCCCTCAGAGCTCCCGCCCACCCAACGGGCACCAGGTTTCTCCATGGCTAACTATACCCAGGCCATAGAACCCTCTCCTTCATTCAGGGGTGATTCACACTCAGCACCAAAGGAAGAAGCCTCTACCTCCATACCAAAGAAGAAGGGCATCTGTCACAACAACCCATCCAAATAGAATAGCTGCTACCTATCTTTTTTAGTGGGCTTTTGGAGGGGGTCCTGGTGGAGAGGAAGAAATGAAGGGGACTTGTTGAGACAAAAAAAAAAAAAAAGAAAAGAAACATTTTTTGGGAGTTTCCTTTTGGGAAAGTTAGCTTAGCATGTAGAATTTCCTACTTCTCGGTCAAGTGGAAGGAGCAAAAGCCTTGTCTTGCTTCTTCTGTTTTTCATTTGCATCCTGCCTATGCCTACTGGGACAGAGACACAGCTGATAGCTGGAAGGCATCTGTGGCTTGTATTTGTCCCACTGTCACAAGGGTCTTCTGCTGGATTACTCAGCCACTCCAGACTGGGAAGGGTTTCTGGGTATCTACTTGAGAGGACTTTCCCAATACCAAATCTCTCCTCTCAGGGTAAGCTGAGTACCCTGGGGTCACGACCAAAGGGCTTGTCCCGCAGTTCCCATTGGTTGCATCCACCATCTTGTTTCCAGAATGTTATGCATTAAGACTTTCCTCACTAGACTTTCTTAGCCTCCACCAAGACTTGAAGTGAACTCTGCAACTCATGAGGAAAGGAGGATGGCTTGGTAGGGTTATATTGGAGCAGGCGTATCTCCCTGGTTCAGATACAATATTTTCCTCTCAGAAACTGGGCCTGGTGGGCGTTAGGGCTGTAATGGGAAAAGCTTCAGTGGGGCAAGAGAGACTCTAACCACCCAACTAGCCTCCACTTGTCCAGCCTACACCCCCAGCCTGACAAAGATGCACCATCAGGTCACCAGCTTCTGCCTGATGAACATTTAGCCACCATTTGCATCCAAATGGGGAGCTCAGAGGAAGCCTCCAGCTCTTAGCCTTTCCCACTTTCATTCATCTTTCAGGAAGTCCTGACAGCCAGAAAGTAATGGTGGGGGCCTGGGAAAGCCGTCCATGGACCCAACTCCTGAACTTCCCCAGGCTGGCTTCCCAGTGTATCTGCTTCCTAAATGCTCAGCTGCAGCTGGAATCTGGGGGCAGAATGGGGGTAGGTGAAAGGAGATGGAGGGGAGGGGAGTGTCTTAGTTGTTTTGTGTTCTCCTGATAGAACATTTGGTGAAGTCCATAAAACCATGTCATTTTTTCCCCCATTATTTTGTAATAGAACTCTCCTTAAGTAGCTCTGATAACATCTTCATGAGAGTTGAAGTTTCCTGTCTGGAAAAAGATTCCTGAGCAACAGAAATGGGGACGACCATGAGGACAACAAGGAAATGAGACTGTAGGAAATGCTGATCTCATTTATGAATACTGTGTGTTGGTGTCCTGTAAGGAACTAAAAATGCTGCCAAGATGACAGATTTCCTTCCAGTTTCCTGGGAAGACAGGCTCAGGACAGCGGAAGGACAGACCCAGAAGGATAGCTAGGCGGAAGCTGAGAGGAGAACGCAGAACTTCTCACAGACCAGGACCACTCTGGTTGCTCCACGGCCTTCTCTGGTTGTTACTGACAGAACGTTTGGTTATCGATCGGTTTCTATTCTATTCTATTCTATTCTATTCTATTCTATTCAACTATTAGTTGATGGGTATTTTTAAAATCTGGTGTGATTTTAGAGGTTTTTTAATTTCTTGTACTTATTCATTCTAATTTTCTTTTGTCCTTCAAAATCCCAAGTTTACAAAATTTTTTTAGTAGTTGTTTTAAGACATTTTATGACTCTCCTGTAAAAGTTCTTACTCGGTCTTTGATCTTAATATATGTATCTTATATATTCTTTCTAGGGTTATTATGAAATATTTATTTGAGAAGCAGCAGGGCTCCATGGCATGAACCTCACTGTTTACAGAATCAGTACTCATTTTCTCTGTGTCTGCTAGAAAGAAGCACTTTATATACATTGTCTTGAAGCCTCACAAAGACTGTGTAAGATGTGTACTATTTTTTTCCTTTTAGATGTATATTATTAGATTTCTTTTTTTCTCCCAGTGGAGGAAACAGAAATTTAGAGAAATATATACATCGCCCAAAGTTACTCAACTAGTGGCAGAAAAAAACCAGTAATACCTCACATTTATTGGACTCCATTATCGTCAGGTACTATTCTAGGCTCTTTGTATAAATGATCTAATTTAATTCTACCCAAAAACCCAGTTCTTACATCATCTCCATTTTACCTATATAGAAACAGAGAGGTTAACTTACCTAAGTGCACAAAAAAAGTGACAGAGCTGGAAGAGGACCCCCAGGCAGCCCAGCTCCAGAAGTGGGGCCCCACAGACCTCGCTCCCTGGACTGCACCATCAAGCCTCATGACTGGACCTCTCTCCTGGCTCAGAGAGACCATGGCTGCGAGGCAGATCACTGGGCCCCACTGGGCCAGTTACTATAGTGACCTGAGCCTCTGCCAGGTGCTCTTGGGGCTGAAACCTCCTACTCCCAGGAACGGCACACAAAGCATGTGAGGCATCACATGGAGCTGTCTGCCATGTTGGTATTCCATGTGGGGAAGCGAGGAGAGGGAGTACACCCCTTTCCTTCTCTCTTAGAAAATCTGTGAAGATCTATTGCTGGGTGGGGCTCAACTGAACCTGACACAGACCCCTCAATGCCTGTACTATGGATACAAAGATTCCTCACTTCTCCTAAACTGTTCTTGTTTCCTTCTGAACACCTCAAGGAGAGAAAGGGAAGTAGGAAGCAGTGTTGTTGAAGAGATGTGACATGTGTGTGTAAGAGAGGGGATTCTGGAAAAAGAGGTGGGATTTGGAGGGGCAGAAGCAGGTGACAGATGATGACATGCCAACAGGCCTCACCTTGGGGAAGGCAGATGACCCCCTCCTGAAGGAAACCTATGCTAACAATGCTCCCCCCTCCCAAGCAGGGATTCAAGTGGCTGAATTGCTGAAATAGCCCCACAACCTCATGAGCTCTGCCACCATCTCTCTCTCATGGCCTCCTGCCCGCTCCCCTGGGTCTGGCGCAATTCCACTGACCCTGGCTTAGGTCTGGTCCCTTCAGCAGAAACCAGGCCTGGCCTCTGGTGTTGAGTGGGGCACCAATGCTAGATGTGGGGCAGCCTTCCTGGGAAAAGTACAGAGATTTTTTTCCCCCAGTGATTGTCATTGTTTTAATTAATAAGCTTATATTAACTAAAACAGTGCATATTGCTATCTTTGGGGGCAATAATCTAAAAGTACGATCATTTCAGCCTTAGAACAAAATCCTATTGGAAGGCTGACAGAAGGATCTCAACTACATCAGGATTTTAAGTTTCAGGATTTTTGTCATTCAGGCATTTGATGGGGTCCCAGGGAATTACCTACACTCAAGCCACGTTCGCATCAGGCCAAATACACAAATTCCCCTTCCAAATGTAGCACTCTGGCTTGGCAGCGGTTGGGGTCCAGCCCTGTCAGCACCGGCGTGCTTTAACGAAGCCACGGCCTTCCCTGCGTGCCCGGGGTCGGGCTGACAGAACGTGACCAGGGCTACTTACGGGGGACACACTGCTGGATGGAGCCTCCCCGGAAGAGAGTGGGCGGCGTCTTCCTGCTGAGCCTCTTCAGTAGGCGGTCACGTTCATTCATCCTGTAGGCAGATCAAACGCAGTCAGTCCCGGTTCATGTGCACACCTCTCAAAGGGCCTCACCCAGTGACTTGAGGTTGCAAAAATAAAATAGACAGGGGAAAAAGGCTTCCTCATGTCAGGAAAAATGTCCAGGTTGGCAAGCAGCTCTATTATGTACAGTAGATGCTATCTCGACACCTTGAGTGCGCTGCTCCCTCTTCTAAAAGGCGCTCTGTTTCCAGTCTGTCCTGTACAGAATGCCTCTCAACGCTGCCTTCCTCTTAATTGAAATGCACTACAAGTGCCCTTTCATACCAGTCACACCCTTGGCTTTCCAGAAGGCTTCTGCAAGCAGTGATCTGTTTCTAGGGTAAATGTCTTAAAGCCTCCGTTCCACCTGCAGCTGCCTCTTCCTGAGCCAATAAATTACCAAGGGCAAGAGCCTTGGGTCTCCAGCAAGAGACCGATTTCTTTCTGCACAACCTGACTGTTATTTTGAAACAGTTAAAATCAAGGTGAGTTTTCTTAGAAAACACAAGGATTAGGAGCTCTTCTTGCCTTTCCTGGAAATGGTTCCCATCAAGTTTGCCACTACCGTAATGAAATATGGCACACAGCCACTGTTTATTCCTATAAAGCAGAAAGGGAGTGGTTCAACATTTGCAAATCTATCGGTGTCTTAGATTTTATCCAGAAAGAAAAAATCAAAAATCATATTATTCTCTCAATAGATGCAGAAAAAGCATTTGACAAAATACAGCATCCTTTCCTGATTAAAACTCTTCAGAGTGTAGGGATAGAGGGTACATTCCTCAATCTCATAAAAACCATCTATGAAAAGCCTACAGCAAATATCATTCTCTATGGGGAAAAGCTGGAAGCCTTTCCCTTAAAATCAGGAACACGACAAGGATGCCCACTCTCGCCACTATTATTCAACATAGTACTAGAAGTCCTGGCAACAGCAATCAGACAACAAAAAGGGATCAAAGGTATCCAAATCGGCAGAGAAGAAGTCAAAATGTCTCTCTTCGCAGATGACATGATACTCTATATGGAAAACCCAAAAGAAGCCACTCCCAAACTATTAGAAGTTATAGAGCAATTCAGTAATGTGGCGGGATACAAAATCAATGCTCAGAAATCAGTTGCATTTCTATACACGAATAATGAGACTGAAGAAAGAGAAATTAGGGAATCCATCCCATTTACAATAGCACCAAAAACCATATGTTACCTTGGAATTAATTTAACCAGAGACGTAAAGAACCTATATTCTAGAAACTATAAATCACTCTTGAAAGACATTGAGGAAGACACAAAAAGATGGAAAAATATTCCATGCTCATGGATTGGAAGAATTAACATAGTTAAAAATGTCCATGCTACCCAGAGCAATCTACACTTTCAATGCTATCCCGATCAAATACCGATGACATTTTTCAAAGAACTGGAACAAATAGTCCTTAAATTTGTATGGAACCAGAAAAGGCCCCGAATCTCCAAGGAATTGTTGAAAAGGAAAAACAAAGCTGGGGGCATCACAATGCTGGATTTCGAGCTGTACTACAAAGCTGTGATCACAAAGACAGCATGGTACTGGCACAAAACTAGACACATAGACCAATGGGACAGAATAGAGAACCCAGAAATGGACCCTCGGCTCTTTGGGCAACTAATCTTTGATAAAGCAAGAAAAAACATCCGGTGGAAAAAAGACAGTCTCTTCAATAAATGGCGCTGGGAAAATTGGACAGCTGCATGCAAAAGAATGAAACTTGACCACTCTCTCACACCATACACAAAGATAAACTCCAAATGGATGAAAGACCTCGATGTGAGACAGGAATCCATCAAAATCCTAGAGGAGAACATAGGCAGCAACCTATACGACATCGGCCAAAGTAACCTTTTTCATGACACATCTCCAAAGGCAAGAGAAACAAAAGATAGAATGAACTTGTGGGACTTCATCAAGATAAAAAGCTTCTGCACAGCCAAGGAAACAGTCAAAAAAACTAAGAGGCAGCCCACGGAAAAGGAGAAGATATTTGCAAATGATGCTACAAAGACTGGTATCCAAGATCTACAAAGAACTTCTCAAACTCAATACATGAGAAACAAATAAACAAATCATAAAATGGGCAGAAGATATGAACAGACACTTTTTCAATGAAGACATACAAATGGCTAACAGACACATGAAAAAATGTTCAAAATCATTAGCCATCAGGGAAATTCAAATCAAAACTACACTAAGATACCACCTTACGCCAGTTAGAATGGCAAAAATTGACAAGGCAAAAAAACAACAATTGCTGGAGAGGATGTGGAGAAAGGGGATCCCTCCTACATTGTTGGTGGGAATGCAAGTTGGTACAGCCACTCTGGAAAACAGTGTGGAGGTCCCTTAAAAAGTTAAAAATTGAGCTACCCTATGACCCAGCCATTGCACTACTGGGTATTTACCACAAAGATACAGACGTAGTGAAGAGAAGGGCCATATGCACCCCAATGTTCATAGCAGCATTGTCCACAATAGCTAAATCGTGGAAGGAACCGAGATGCCCTTCAACAGATGACTGGATTAAGAAGTTGTGGTCCATATATACAACGGAATATTACTCAGCTATCAGAAAGAACGAGTTGTCAACATTTGCTGCAACATGGACGGCACTGGAGGAGATAATGCTAAGTGAAATAAGTCAAGCAGAGAAAGACAATTATCATATGATTTCACTCATCTATGGAACATAAGAACTAGGAAGATCGGTAGGGGAAGAAAGGGATAAAGAAAGGGGGGATAATCAGAAGAGGGAATGAAACATGAGAGACTATGGACTCTGAGAAACAAACTGAGGGCTTCAGAGGGGAGGGGGGTGGGGGAATGGGATAGGCTGGTGATGGGTAGTAAGGAGGGCATGTATTGCATGGTGCACTGGGTGTTATATGCAACTAATGAATCATCGAACTTTACATCAGAAATCAGGAATGTACTGTATGGTGACTAACATAATAAAAAAACATAAAAAAAAAAAAAAGCAGAAAGCGGGGGTGCTTTAAAATTGCCCAGGTAGGCCAGAGGGCTTTGATTTCTTATCATTATGACATCACTTTGCTTGCCACAGGAGATTCCTGGTGTGTGGGAGTTTGCCAATGCCCTCTGATACGGGCTGAACTGTGTTCCCTCCAAATTCATATGTTGAAGTCTTAACCTCCAGTTACCTCAGAATGAGATTGTATTTGAAAATGGGGCCTTTAAAGAGGTAGTTAAGTTAAATGAGGTCATTAGGGTGGGTCTTAATGCAAGATGACTGGTGTCCTCTTGAGGAGAGGGGATTAGGACACAGACACGCATGGAAGGAAGACCATATGAAGACTAAGAAGACTATCAGCCTCAGAAAGAACCAACACTGCCAACACCTTGGTCTTGGACTGCCAGCATCCAGAAGTGTGAGAAAATAAATCCCTGCTAAGTCACTCAGTCTGTGGTACTTTGCAATGGCAGCCGTGGCAGACAAATCCATGATCTGCTGTTTGTGGGAACATGAGGGCACAGAAGCTGTAGTTGCCTGCTGTCCCGAGCACCTCCCCCTGTCCCATGTCTGCAGGCCTTGAGCTCCTGACCGGAATTCACTTCCCAGCAACCTCAAGAGCCTCGAAAGAAGAACGGGGCCCAAGGTATTCTCGATATTCTCTGAGCAGAAGTTCACTTTGCACTTGAATTTCCAGAACATTTTCTGATTATGTTGGTTGAAAGGACAATGTTTAATTCATCACCAATTAAAGGTGAGCCTCAGCTAGCTAAGCTTGGCAAAATGTCTGAGGGCTGATGAGGAAAAACACTTTCTCTATCCCTTCACACTGGCTTTCCCTTCTCCCTCATGTCTTTTTCTTCCACGGGCTAAATTAATCTCACTGGGCCCTGCTGAGCAACTGCCCTGGCCAGCAGGCAGACAGGAGCAGATGAACGAGGAGGAGCCTGTAAGTGTGCCGTGTGCCGTCCCTCGGGGAGTTCGCTGCCCCCTGACAGGCTGGGGCTCCCTGTGCTGGCTGCTCTTAGCACATGGGGAAGGTAATGAAGGGCTCTGCTCCCTGTGTGACCCAGCGCTGGTCAGGATGCCTCCATGGAAGGCACTTCCAGGTTCTGCCCAGGGTGTGTGTGAAGCGGGGGCTCCTGAGGGCTGGGCTGCAGCTCCCTAGGACAGGCTTTCCAGCCAGGTTGTGGTCAGGGAAAGGCACTCCCTCCCCAGGAACCTAGAGGACAGTCTCAGCCTAGGCTCTTCTAGCACACCACTCCTCTCCCTGGCCATCCCTGTCCCTCCACACTCAGGTCCAGAAGCTCTGCTTAGGGGTGGGGCGAATGAGAACTTCACAGGACCACACAAGTGGGAAATCACACATCTTGGTCTCTCAATGGGCAGGTGAGGAAACAGATATTCCGTTGTACCAAACACAGGGTGCCTTACTGGCACTGTTCCTGCCCCTGCCTTTGTGCTGGGCAGATGTCCTTATCCTTCATGAAATGATGGATGCTTCTCTCTTTTTTAAGATGAAACACTCCAAACACATAGAAACTAGTACAGTGCATGTCCACTAACCTGCTGAGCATTAGCAAATGGTAGCTCCACCATTTGACCCCTTATTTTAGAGGGACCCACTCTGTCCTGCAGCCCTTCCTTCCATGTGGCAAAGGGTACCTAGGGCCAAGGAGATATGTCCACCCAGAGCCCATGTCTGTCCCCCAGCCCAGGTATTTGGGATGCCAGAAGTCCCTGTTGAGTGATACCTCTCCAAGCTAGCATCCAAGGCCAACCTGATCTCCTCACTAGCTCTATTTTCCTAAGAGCAGACCCTATAGCCAGTGTGCACTCTCCTAGGCTTGTGGGTGGCCAATGAGTGGTTTTTTGCATGGGATATGTATGGATGGGGATGTCCAAACACATGTGTGCAAACTCCCTCACAGTGTATACAAAGCGGGGGTCTGCCAACTCTTCTCCATGGCACCACTTTCTGGCTCCTACCCCCAGAGAATCTGGGAATCACAAAGCACCACAGTCATTTTGAAGGTATGTTAATCAAGGTATATGGCTATTTGTTAGCTTGACTTATAACTTCCACATAATCAGGCGTGGGACTTGGTTTCCATTTGCACTCTTGCACCAAGTCCTGTCCTGGTTGTGAGAATTACTTCAAAAAGATATTTAAATGTATTTATTTATTTATTTACTTTTTGTAATCTCTATACCCAATGTGTGGCTTGAACTCATGACCTTGAGATCAAGGGTCACACGCTCCTCTACTGAGCCAGCCAGGCACCCCTACTTCAAATTTTAACAAAACAATAAAAGCTCAAATATAAAGTCCCTATATTCCTCTCAGATCTCATTCTTTTCCCTTCGAGTATAATAAGGTTAGAAATAATCTTCCATCTATATGTCATACTTTTGTTTTACATATATAAGCAACACAAGTAATACTTAATCATGTTCTAAAATATGTTTAGGTAGTATCGTTTATTTTATGTTTCTTGTGTATCACATTTTTCTTTGCTCCTTTTCTTCTTTCTTATATTCTTTTTAATTATCTACTCATTTAGAGGACGAGTTCTTTGCAGGTAATCTGTCTTTCTCCTTCTAGATATTTTTATAATTACTCTGTCTTTGGTGTTCTGCAGTTTTGTTACAACACTTAGTGTGACGAGGTGTAGATTTGGTTTTATATCCTGCTCAGCTGCTCAGACCTGGAAAGTCACTATAACTTGAAAGTTTATTTTCACGTATGGAAAACACTCTGAATGCTGCCTGTCCCCAGTTCTCTGTTTTTTCTTATTCAGGGGCTTCTTACAAATAAAATTCTATCTTCCACATCCCTACATCTCTACATTTTCCATTTCCTTTCTTTCTTTGGCTTTATCTAAACTATTATTCAGCTGACTGGCATGCTTTAATTTAAATTAGTACCCTTTTCATGTTTATCTTCCAGACCCACCTGTTTTTACATACTGCCTTACTCTTTGCTTTTTGATTTCTGTATCTTCTTTCTTCAGTATTTTATAGATTCTTTCAGACATCCCTTGCATCTCCTGTTCTTGTGGGGGTGGGGGGGCGGCGACTAATAAATGTCTGCAGTATTCCATGACTCTCCTTCACTGTGGTTCATTTACTGTGTGTATTCTAGTTATGAAATCATTCTTCAGAATGATTTTCTTTTGCCTCTGCCAGGATCCTATGGGTTACATCAATTTTTATATTATCTTAGCTTAGTTCCTATAGCATTGGGAGTAGTCTAAAATTGGACCTCATGCATAAGCATGGGCTTCCAGTTTCTAGTGGGTAATTCTTTCCTCTGCATTGCTGCTTTGTCAATCTACTGAGTAAAACGTTTCTAGTTTCTGTTTCATTAAAATAGCAGCCGAACCAAATTTGCAGCATTATGCATAGGGTTCTCTTCTATCTCATGTGGGACTGACGTTTTATCTCCTCTCCCTGCATTAATCTCTGAACCATCAGTCGCCGAGCCTCTTATGTGCTCTGATGTCCCTTCTTCAGCTTCATCTCCCTCTTAGCCCACTGGCTTTTGTGTCCTTCCATTTTTGGCACCTAGGTTTCTGTGTGTTTCTTTTGAACTTGTTACATACTAAAAGCCTTTCTTTGTTCATATTTCACTGAGCATTTCTATGCATCTGGAAAAGTTCTGAATCAGTCTACCATATTGACTGTATCTGGTTTCTGTGAATAATTTATATTCCCCTGACCCAATTACTGGAAAACATTATGGCTACAAAACAAAGTCATAGAACTGTTCTTTCTCAAGTATTGCCATCCTTAGAAACAACTCTTTCTGGAGACCTTTAAATAGCAACACGTTTGACAAAGCTTTTTAATAAAAAGCGTCCTGGAGCTTATGAAACACTGAAGTGGAGATGTTTGAGCCACTGGCTTCTCTATGTGTTCCAATGTCAAAAATGCAAAGGAATATTATGGGGCGCCTGGGTGGCACAGCGGTTAAGCGTCTGCCTTTGGCTCAGGGCGTGATCCTGGCATTATGGGATCGAGCCCCACATCAGGCTCCTCCGCTATGAGCCTGCTTCTTTCTCTCCCACTCCCCCTGCTTGTGTTCCCTCTCTCTCTGGCTGTCTCTATTGCCTGCTTCTTCCTCTCCCACTCCCCCTACTTGTGTTCCCTCTCTCGCTGGCTGTCTCTATCTCTGTCGAATAAATAAATAAAATCTTTAAAAAAAATGCAAAGGAATATTATTTTCCCAATTTCCCTTTTTCTTCTCTGTGGAAGAAAAAAAGCATTATGAATGAATATTATTAAAATTTCTCATGAATGATAATATTGAAAAAGCTCAAGATAGAAAGGGGTGATAATAACATTTGCCCTTCATAGTATTCTGTAATCTACATATGTTTTGGAAGCTTTCTACTCACAAAGACATAGGAAAAAAGGTGAAGGAAACACAACCAAATATTTGGTTAATTTTGAATAATGGGAAGAAGAGAATAAAGGAGTATATATTAGCACAGGGGAGGACTATTTAAATCTATGAGATTTTAGTTTAAAAAAGGAGAGAGAATCCTCAAGAAACTACTGGCAAACGGAATTCAGCAGTATAATAAAAGGATTATACACCAGGACCAAATAGGATTTATCCCAGCAATGCAAGGATGGTTCAACATACAGAAATCAATCAATGTAATATAAGACACATTAACAGAATGAAAGAAAAATATCACATGATCATCTCAATTGATGCAGAAAAAGCATTTGACAAAATCCAACACTCCTTCATGATAAAAATACTCAGCAAACAAAGGATAGAAGAGAAATTCCTCAACACAGCACAGGTCATTTATGAAAGACCCATAGCTAGCACCATATCCAGTGGTGAAAGACTGAAAGTCACATCTCTATAATTAGGAACAAGACAAAGGAAGCCTGCTTTCACCACTTCTGTTCGATGAATTTGTTGGAAATTTTAATCAAAGTAGTTAGACAAAAATCCCAATAGTCTTTTTTGCAAAAATGGAAAAACTTATCCTAAGATTCATAGGGAACTGTAAGGGACCCCCAAATTGCCAAAATAATCTTGAAAAAAGAACAAAGTTATAGGATGCATACTTCCTGATTTCAAAACTTAATACAAAACTATGGTAATAAAAACAGTATGGCACTGGCATAAAGCTAGACATATAAATCAATGTAATGTGATTAAGAGCCTAGAAATAAACTCATGTATATCTATGGTCAAGGTTAGTTGGGTTTGGTTTGGTTAGGTGACCAAAATCATTTTATGAGGAAAGAATAGTCTGTTCAGCAAATGGTGTTGGGAACAACTGGATTTCCAAATCAAAAGAATGAAGTTGGGCCCTTACCTGCAATCATATACAAAAATTAACTAAATATGGATAAAAGATTGAAACATAAGAGTTGAAACTATATAAACCTTAGAAGAAAACAAAGGAGTTGTTTAATCTTTATAAACAACTACACATCTTTATAACCTTGGATTTGGCAATGGTTTCAGAAATATGACACCCAAAGCAAAGGCAACAAAAGAAAAAGCACACTGGATTTCATCAAAATTAAAAACTTTTGCTCATCAAAGGACATTATCAAGAAAGTAGAAAGGCAACCACAAAATGAGAGAAACTATTTGCAAATCACTTATCAGATAAGGGTCTAGTATTCTGAATATATCAATAATCCCCAAAATTTAACAACAAAAAAGACAAACAACCCAGTGCAAAAATGGGCAAAAGACTTACATAGACATTGATCCAAAGAATAAACATGATGGTCAACAAGCACATGAAAAGATATTCAACATCATTGGTCATTAGGGAAACACAAATCAAACCACAAAGAGACAGCACTTAACATCTACGAGGATGGCCATAATTTAAAAACAAACAAAAAACAGAAAATAACAAGTGGAGAGGATGTGGAGAACGTGGAAGCCCAGCACGTTACTGGTGAGATTATAAAGTGGTGCAGCCACTGTTCCTCAATAAATTCCACACAGAATACTGCACCACCCAGCCATTCCACTCCAAGGTGTACATCCCAAAAAAATGGAAAATGGTCTCAAATAGATACTTGTGCAGCAGTATCTATAGCAGCATTACTCACAAGAGCCAAAAGATGAAAACAATCCAGATGTCTATCAACTGATGAATGGAAATAAACGTGTATATTCCATACAGTGGACTATTACTCAGCCATGAAAAGGAAACAAATACTGAGATGTCCTACAACATGGATAAGCCTTGAAAACATTATGGCAAGTGAAAGAAGCCAAACCCCAAAGGCCATGTATTACATGATTATATGAAATGTCCAGAATCGACAAATACGTAAACAGAAAAAAGAGTAGTGGTTGCCAGGAACTCTAGGCTGGGTAGGTGGAGAAGGGAAATGGGAAATGACTGCTTAAAGCATATGAGGTTTCCTTTGGGGAGGTGAAAATGTTCTGGATGTAGACAGAGGTGATGGTTGCACAACATTGTAAATGTATTAAATGCCACTGAATTGTACACTTTAAGATGGTTAAGTGTGGGGCGCCTATCTGGCTCAGTTGGTAGGGATGCAACTCTTGACATTGGGGTCATGAGTTCAAGCCCCATGTTGGGTGTAGAGATTATGTAAAATAGTTAAGTTTCACACGATGTGAATTTTCCCACAATTTAAACGAAAGAAAACTCAAGTAAGCAGAAAGGAGAGGGAATGGGTCCTGAATTGAAGTAAATTCCCTCCCATAGCCTGAACTGTTGCTAATGATGCCATCTTCACATTTTACTTCTCTAACGGTGGGGGATGCTGGAAATAACTTTGATTGTGTCCTATCCTAGCTGAAGTATGCACGCCAACTGTGACCTACTGATATGAAAGGTAGATACAGCATACATTCACTAAATGTACGTGCACTCTGGGTGCCTCCCCAGTAATGACAGTGAAACTTAATATCATGGAACTCCATACAAGCCAGCTCTATTAAGAATCTGACATACCCTAAAGGTAGTGGTGCGCTCCTGTCTCAAAGATTGAGCAGTTTAGGAAGGAGTGGGGAGCTGAGAAGCATTATGTTGGGGAATAAATAATAAACTCATGTCCACATTACTGTCAGGAGGCTCTTCCTGCAAAAATCACATATGCATAGCTGCCAAAGAGCAGGAACATGGAGAAGATAGCAAATAATTGCAAATCTGTTTTTAGATCTTGTCAGTAGTTACAGCTGCTGGGAATCACAGCTGACATACAAAGCCAAAAACAAATAGGTATTTTTAGAAACTTATTTTTCATTTACTGCTGGACCATATTCAAAACATAAATCTGACAGTTTCCTCTAGGAAAAAGCTAGTCCAAAGTTCCTTTCCTTCAGGTAAGGCTAAACATCTACCAATCTATCAGACTACTGAAATTCTAACCTATTTTTAAGGATCCCTAGAGAATGAGATTTCATAGCCTCAATTGGTAACTTATTTTACGCCTTATAATCTGAACATCAGAAACTGAGAAGCTTGCAGGCTCAAGTGCATTCCAGACCTACCTAGACCTTTGTAGGATCAAAAACTTTGCCTTAGTTAAACAGACTAACACAATGAGGGAAAATAATAAGAATAAAAACAAAATAGGTTTTCTAGCCTAAAATTCCAATAAGACAGGAGTTATGACCCTGGAGCTAGAAGCCCTTCATAAATTCTGTTTCATTAAATGGCAGTAATTATTCTCTTTTTTCCTTTCTGCCAATCCATACACATTCTGCTTTTAAAACATGACTTCCTTTCATTCAGCAATTCTGCTGCACCTGTTATATGGGAGATCCAGTGCTGTTTCTGCCCTTATGAAGCTCATAGTTTCTGAGGTGATCTTAGTGTGTAGACACATATCATGGCAAAGGTGATGAGTGCCATGATGAGAATACATGGGCCTCAAAAGTGATCAAACTGAGGGGTGAAAACTCGGAGAAAGCTCAGGAAGGCTTCAAGAAGAAATCGCCACTGAAGCTGCATCCTGAACAACGGATAAGTCCTTGTCGATCATCCAGATGAAAACACAGAAGAATAGATTTAGTGGGAAAGACAATGAGTCCAGTTTAGGATGTGAGGCTTTGAGTTGCCTCTGGGACATTCAGAAGGCCATGGGATATTGGGTTCTAGAGAGGTCCAAGCCAGAGATGCCACTTTGGATTCCTCAGGCTGTAGGAACCCACGGAGACCAGGGAGGGTGAGGGGGCACCATGAGGGGTGACTCCTAGAAGCACAAACATGCCACCTGAGTGTTCAACCAGAGGGTTGTTCTCTCAGGGACCAAGTCATACTGTCTCTGCATTCTGCACAGTACCCACCCAGGGCTGAGAACAGAGGATGTGATTACATACATAAAATTGCATTTGTGCTCTGTATTTACTGATTTGGGATGTTTTATTCTATCTTATTCTCGTGTGTCTCCACAGCCTGATTCTGCCATCATTTGTCTCTGTATCTGTCCCAATGGCCAACACTGGGCTAGGACACAGTGGGCTTTGTAATAGCAGCCAAGATGAATTCCTCTGTATTATTCTTTACAGATGACAGAATAGGGACATCATCTCAATTCTCTTCCAGAGGAGGAAACCTCCCTCCAAACTCTAGAAGAGACTGTGAGAAACAAAACCTAACAAAACAACTCTGTGGCCTTTATAGGTATAAGACATTGTATTTTGTTAAGAATTCAGATTACATGGAACAGTTGAAAGACAGTCTGGCTGAAGACTCAAGGTTAACTAACTTAATACAAATTTCATTAAAAAAAAAAAAAAGATAGGTCCCTCCAGTCCTCCCTGGTCTCAAGTCTCCTCTGACCATCACAACTGGGAATGGGGGGAAGAAAGGCTTATACTAGCAAATGTGCTTATGTTCTTCTGTCCAGACAAAGTTTTGGAAAGGGGTAAGGGGTAAGCGGACTGTTCTGGGTGTTGGAAGAAATGTCATTCTCTTATAATGTGGATTAGGTGATTTCCTATCAAAAAGACAAGTTTGTCCTCCAAGGAGTTGTAGTACCAAATTAAGCAGTGAATTTGCAAGAGGAAAAAGCAGATTTGCAGCCTCAAGATAGATGGGATCTGTCTGTTGACAACCACCCTGGGTCAGAACATAGGTGATCCACATAAGCCAACCCTGCTGACGGACAGAACTGCAAGCCTTTAACAAAAAGAGGGGCAGCTGACATTGAAAAGATTTAAAAGCAAAAACAGATAACACGTGATTCTTTTCTAATTTGTCTGCTAGCAGGAGTGATAACTTAAATAAACCAATGCAGTTGGGAGGAAAGTTCAAGAAGAAATAGAAACTAGCAGCTGGCAACCACATTGTCCTTTCACCTAAAACAGCAACTTGGATGAAATTGGTAAAAATGGCTTCTCCTGAAAATTAGTACTGCATCACCATATCCCACTGACGTTTAAAAAGTTTTTTTTTAAACCATTTAAAAGACATTTTTGTCTAGAGAGACTTCTGCTTTTAGGAAGATGGGATAGATGTATTTTCCCTGTTCCTCTTGCTAAGCACAGCTGACAACCCTGGACATTATATATAAAATGAATAGAAGACACTAAAAAGTGGAGAGAAGAAGGAACCTCAGAGCATGAGAAACCTCAGTTTTCTTTTGGCTTCACAGATCCCAGACTTGGAACTGAAAAGCCTGGCAACCCAGAAATGCCATTGGGTGCAACCAAAAAAGCCCAGAAAAAAGCCCGTTTTCTCTAGCCAGAGGAACAGGAAAGGGGCAGCCTAGCAAAACAAAAAAACTTTTAGAACATAATCACGCTACCCCACCCTAACACCACAGAAAAAAACCAAAAACCAAAATACAAAAAAACAACCAACTGTGGCTCCACTCCCACTCATGCCAGCAAAGACCAAGTGGTGAGCCTAGACTTCCACTCTTATGAGGCTGCAACCAGGCACCTCATAGCCCTACTGAGGTGGTGACAGAGGAGACCAAGTAGAGACCTGGGATTCGCATCCTCACCAGCTGATAATGAGGTCTCTGGCCCCCTGTGGTGTCTGGAGAGACAACATAGGAAGAATGATCTTCTATCCCCCACCCAATGAAAGGAAGCATTCCTTCTCCTTCTCCTCAGCATGGTGTCAGAAGAGGCCTAATAGAGAATCAGGACTTTCATCAGGGCCCAGTAGTAACAAGGACATACCCCTGCCTCCTGCCCTGTGTCCCACCTAACTACCCCAGCAGTGTCAGTGGAGATCGTGTGGACAGCAGGAACTCCCATCCTCAACTAGCAGGCTTCAGTGGAGATCAAGTAGGAGATCTGGATGACTTTTACTTGGCAGGATCCAGAGTCAGATAACATAACATCTAAGATGTCCACGTTTCATTTAAAAGTGACTTGTTGGGGCGCCTGGGTGGCACAGCAGTTAAGCGTCTGCCTTCGGCTCAGGGCGTGATCCCAGCGTTATGGGATCGAGCCCCACATCAGGCTCCTCCGCTATGAGCCTGCTTCTTCCTCTCCCACTCCCCCTGCTTGTGTTCCCTCTCTCGCTGGCTGTCTCTATCTCTGTCGAATAAATAAATAAAAAATCTAAAAAAATAAAATAAAAAAATAAAAGTGACTTGTCATAAGAACACCAGGAAGATGTCCAAATGAATGAAAAAAGATCAACTGATGCCAACACCAAGATGACAGAGATGGTGGTATCATCTGACAAAGATATTAAAGCAGTCATGATTAAAAATGCTTCAATATGCAGTTAGAAATATGCTTAAAACAAATGAAAACAAAAGAAGCAAGCCTCAAAAAAAGAAATAGAGGATATAAAGAAGAACCAGTTGTAAATTTCAGAACTCAAAAAAAAAAAAAACAATAACAAATAAAAAGCTTGGTGAATGGGCTCAACAACAGGACAGAGAGGACAGAAGAAACAATTAGTAAACAGGAAGACAGAACAGTGGCAATGATTGAGTCTGAACAACAGACAAAATAGACTGAGGAAAAAACTAAGAGTCTCAGGGACCTGTGGGAATAAAAGAAGATATAACATTCATGTCTCCCAGAAGGAGAGGAGAAAGAAAAAGCACTCAAAGAAATAAAGGCTGAAAACTTCCCAAATTGGTGAGAGACATAAACCTGTAGATTCAAGAAGCTGCACAAATTCTAAATAAGATAAGCCCAGAGAAATCCAGCCCAAGATAGATTATAATTAAATTTCTGGAAACTAAAGACAAGGAAAAGATCTCAAAAGCAGCCAACAATAAATAATAATTTACCTGCAGGGAAAACCAATTGGAATGACATTGGGTTTCTCATCAGAAACTACTGAGGCCACAAGAGGCATAATATTTTTCAAATGCTGAAAGAAAAGAACTGTCCACTCAGTGGAAATATCTTTCTGGAATGAAGAAATCAAGAGATTTTCAAATGGAAGGACCTAAGAGAATTTGTCATCATCAGAACTGCCCTACAAAAATAGCTAACAGAAGTTTTAGAAACAAAAAGGACATGATAAAAGAAAGAACATGGTAAGCAAAAATATGGGTACATACAATGGGCTTTTCCTTTCCTTCTGAAGTCCCCAAATTATGGTTGACTAAGTTAAAGCAAAAATTATAGACGGTCTGATGTGGCTCTAAATGTATATAGAGAAAATATTTAAGAAAAGTATATGTGGTGGTGGGTTAAGAAATGAAAAGGGGGTAAGCTTTCTGTACTTCACTCAGACTGGTAAAATAATAATACCAGTAGACTATGATTAGTTATATATATAATACATAGAACAGTAAAAAAAAAAAAGGTATACTGTGAGGCACTTTCAAAAATATAATAGATAAATCAAAAAGGAATTCTAAAAAATGTTCTCATAACCCACAAGAAGGAAGGAAAACAAAACAGAGAAATGAAAACCAGAACAAACAGAGGACAAAAGATAAAATGGAAAATTCTACTGGATTCTATTCTCTCTGGAGAATTCTACCAAATACATTTAAAGAAGACTTAACACCAATTCTACACAATCTTTTCCAAAAAATCAAACAAGAAAGGACATTTTCCAATTAATTTATGAAACTAGTATTACCCTGATAGCAAAACCATTTAAAGACATTAAAAAAAAAAAAGAAAACCATAGCCAATACTCCTCATGAATATAGATGCAAAATTAAATGCAATTCAGCAATAGATAACACTAGCAACACCACATGAATAAGTGGGCTTTACTCCAGGGATACAACACTGGTTCAATATACAAAAATCAATCAATATAATCCATCGTACTAACGGGCTAAAGAGGGAAAAAAGCACATGATTGTATCAGTTGCTACAGTAAAACACTTTATAAGATTCAACACCCATTCATGCTTAAAAAAAAAAAAAAAGTAAAACCTCCTAGCAAATCAGGAATAAAGGGGAACTTCCTCAACCTGACAAAGAACATCTATGAAAACCCCACATCTAACACCATACTTTATGATGAAAGACTGATACTTTCTCCCTAAGATAGGGAGCAAGGCAAGGTTGTCCATTCCTACCACTCTTATTCAGCATGGTGCTGAAAGTTATAGCCAGTGCAATATGGCAAGAAAAGGAAATAAAAGGAATATGGGTCAGAGAGGAAGTAATAAAAATGTTTCCATTTGCAGATGAAGTGATGGTCTAGAAAATCCCAAGAAATATAAATATAAATAAGAAAATACCAACACACACACACACACGCACACACACACGCATATAAAACTCCCAGAACTAATAAGTGAGCTCAGCAAGGTTGCATGCTATAAGACCAACATACAAAAGTAGGTTGTATTTCTATGTACTAGCAATGAATTCATAAATCCTGAAATGAAAAATATGATGCAATTTATGATTGCTAAAAATACAAAATACTTAGGTGTAAATCTAGCAAAATATATACAGGACTTATACACTGAAAACAACATAATGTTGACAAAAGAAAGATCTAAATAAATGGAGAGACATGTCATTTTCATGGATTGGAAGACTCAACATAATAAAAATACTAATTCTTCCCAAATTCATATATAGGTTTAATGCAATTCCTATCAAAATCCCAACAAAATATTTTGTAGGTATAAACAAGACAACTCCAAAAAATATACAGAAAAGCAAAGGAGCTAGAGTAGCTAAAACAATTTTGAAAAAGAATAAAATGGAGGGGCGCCTGGGTGGCACAGCGGTTAATCATCTGCCTTCAGCTCAGGGCGTGATCCCGGCGTTACGGGATCGAGTCCCACATCAGGCTCTTCCGCTATGAGCCTGCTTCTTCCTCTCCCACTCCCCCTGCTTGTGTTCCCTCTCTCGCTGGCTGTCTCTCTCTGTCGAATAAATAAATAAAATCTTTAAAAAAAAAAAAAAGAATAAAATGGAATGGCTCAGTCTACCTGATTTCAAGGCCTAGGATATGGTAATCAAGACAGGCTGGCATTGGTTGAGGGAAAGACACAGACATTAATAGACTAGAACAGAGAACCCAGGAAAAAGACCACAAAGACCTACCTAATTTTGGACAAAGGTGTAAAAGCAATTCAATAAAAGATACTCTTTTCCACAAATGATACAGGAGCAACTATGCATACATAGGGAAAAAGCAAACTCTCTATATAGGTTTCCCCCCTTTTACAAAAATTAAGTCAATATGAATCACAGACTTAAGAACAAAATATACAACTATACAACTTGTAGGAAAAAAAATCAGACAATATATTTGGGATCTAGGACTAGGCAAAAAGTTCTTGGACTTGACACCAAAAGCAAAATCCATAAAGAAAAATTCATTTGGGCTTAAACCCCCCCCCCTTTTTTCCCCCTGAGAAAGATTCTGTTCCAGAGGCCAAAAGGACAACCTATAGAGTGGCAGAAAATATTTGTCAACCACATATCTGACAAAGGACTAACAGTCTAGAGTATGTAAAGAACTCTCAAAACACAACAGAAAAAATCCCCAAGGAATCCAATAGAAAATGGGCAAAAGACACGAAGAGACATTTCATCACAAAGGATATACAGATGGCAAGTGAGCACATGTAGGGAAATGCAAATTAAAACCACAACAAGCTATTACTACACACTTACCACAATGGCTAACATAAAAAAATAGTGACAAAAATGCTGGCAAGGATGTGGAAAAATTGGATCACTCATACATTGCTGGTGGGAATATAAAATGGTATGGCCACTCTAAAAAACAGTTTGGCATTTTCTTAAAAAAACAAACACATCACAACCTTGTGAATAAACTAAAAACCACTGAACTATATACTATAAAAAGGTAAAGTTTCTGTATTTGAATTATACGTAAAAAGAAAAAATAAGATCAGATAAACCTGAGCTAATGCGCAGCCCAAATTACCACCCCACAGAATGGAAGCTAAAAAATGGTTCTTATTTAAAAAAAGAAAAAAAAAAACTTACCTAAATATGCAAAGACCACAAACCCAGCAGTTGCACTCCTGGACACTTATCCCAGAGAAATAAGGACTTACGTTCCTGTAAACGAGTGTTTACAGGAACTTTCCTCGTAACAGCCCCAAGCTGGAAACCCAGATATCCTTCAACAGGTGAATGGTTTAACAAAGTGTGGTACAGCCATACCATGAAATACTACTCAGCAAGAAAGAGGAAGAAATCATTGATAATGGGTAAGAACCTGGATGAGTCCCCCGAGAATTATGCTAAGTGAAAAAAGGTCACTCCACATTGTAAGACTCATGTATTAACATTCTTGAGATGACAAAATCATAGAAGTAGAGAACAGATTAGATTAACAGCTGCCCGTAGCTAAGGAGAGGGTAGAAGGTAGATTTGGCTATAAAAAGATGTGAAGATCCTTGTGGTGACGAAATGTTTCCTATTTTGACTGCATCAGTGTGGCTTCCCTGGCCATGATACTGTTCTATAGTTTTGTAAGATGAGGGAAACTGAGTAAAGGCTACAAGGGATCTCTCTGTATTATTTCTTAAAACCACATGTGAAGCTGCAATTATCTCAAAAAGGTTTGAACAAACCAAAAAATGTATGCATGTCCTTCTATTTTGTGTTTCTCTGCAGTGTGAGGAAATGCTACCTCGCTGGGCTACCCGAAAGGGGGTGGGGGACTCTTATCCTTCTCCCGCTGCCGCCTACCCCAGGGAGAGGCAGTCCACCCCAGGCAGAGCCGTCTGACCTGATTACCAGAGCAGGCGAAGTCCAATTTGAATGACAGCCCTGGCACATATGGAAACCATTACCTCATTTTGCGACTTGTAACGAGGTAGTGAGTCTCCCCTTATACAAGGCTGAGTTCCGTAGTCCAGTCTGAAAGCCTCTGAAAAGGTCAGGTCAGAGTCACGGGGCTGTTAGGAACAGATAAATTATCAGGGCACCTGGCTGACCCAGCGAGGCCCTGGTGAAATGCTGGGTGGGGGGCTGAAAAGCCCCCAGTGCGCAGCAGCAAGTGAGGAGTGGTTTAGGCTCCGTGCGTTTCCTGATGGGGCATTTGGGAAAGGACAAGGCCGAAGAACTCAGGGGTGATGTGCCAAACTGGCCAGGAAGAGGCAACTTACCAGGCATAAAGTTCTGTGAAAGTTCTATTTCTACCCATTGGACCTTGCCATTTCCCTGTTCCAAATCATACACTAAATGCAAGACCCTGGCTTCTTCTCAAGCCCAATCCCCTACTATGCTTCCCCTCCCTCCCTCTGCCCCAGCCACATGGCCCTTCTTGTTTCTTGCCGTTCCCAGAACACTAAATCGCTTCCCACGTCAGGGTCTTTGCACTTGGCTGTCTCTCAGTCTGGGATGTTCTTCCCACGGTAGCTCTGGCCTTCAGAGCAGCCTTCCTCTGAGCAGCTTGCTGTAAAACCTCCCTGCCTCCTCACTCCCCACACCTACACCTTGCTTTCTTTGTCTTTGTCTCCCTTTTCACTCCAGAGTTTGTGTCGACTTTCAGTGCCCCACTAGAAGGTATGTTCTCGGAGGGTCAGTTCTAGCTATGTCTTTTGTTCACCAAAACCAGGGCCCAGCACAAGGAAGATGCTCAAAGACCATTTGTGGAAGGACTAGAGGGATGAGGAGATGAAGAATAAATGCAGGTGGGCCAAAGTACAAAAGCAAAGACAAAGATGAAAATGGCCAGGCCACAGGGCCCTCCAGTCTTTCTCCTTCCAAAGGCCGTGCGGGCACATTGTCATCCTGGGGAGGGGGGGGGAGAAGCTGGTGTGACCTGCCAGGATCTCGTCAAAAGGAGAGCTTCGCTGTAAAGAAGAGCGTTTCCAGGGCCACAGGACTACCAAGTCGACATTCTCATTCTGCCAAAGAAGGGTCAACACTTCTCAGACAAACAAGACCAGCCGAGAGTTACTTTCTTGTACAGTGGAAACGGTGCATTTCAGCTCAGGTCCAAAGTGCACCCTCACGTGAAGTCTGAAAACAATGGCCTCATTTAAGGGTGTTAAATTAATGAAACAAGGAGGCCCTTAGACTGATGTGGTTTTAATGCCACGGTGGCCTATGTAGGCAAACCAACATCTAAGCTTGTAAATACTTCATGGTTATGAAATTGAAACCTAAGGACAACCAATCACAAATCCAACTTGGCCTTAGGCGATAGCCAATCCATAATTTCCTTCATTTGCAGCTGCCTTGTCTCTACAAAACTCTCTCCCTGAGCTCCTTCCTGTTGGTGGAGGGCTCCTAAAACCATGTCTGGTCTGTTGCTTCTGATTCAAATTGATATTTGCTCAAATAGACTCTCTCAATTTTAAATATGCCTCAGTTTATCTTTTAACAAGGGTCAAGTATGTAAATGTGGCGAAAGAGGGAAGACACGTGCTTGGAAGGGTGGAAAGAATATTTATAAAAAGGCGATGATTTTTAAAGGGCTTGATGCTTATAGATAATAGCTGGAAATAGCACAGGGTGCTGGGAAGAAGCAGAGGGAAATTTACGCCAGGTATTAAGGACAGTTTTTTAATAATGAAACCTACTGGGTGAGAATATAGTTAACAGCTTGAAAATCAGCTGTGACTTGACAGAACATCTAATATTTGACATGAGGATAATGACTTGATAACAGAATTTAAACAATTAAATTCCTTGAATGTGAATTTGCCTTTATATGTAAAATGACACAAGTTTGCCTATTTGAGCTGAAGAAGATTTGGGTCAAGTTTGAAACCATTGAGATTGTTCATAAATATTAGTTTCTTTTAAAATAGCAAACTTTCTAGTTGGCCCATTAAGCTGCAAATTAATTACAGTAAAAGTAACCATCCCCACACTTTGCTCCTTCTCTCCTAGGACCCCTCCAACACACACAGCGTCCGGGGCTGGGCAATAACGTCTGACTTTACCAATTCAAGTAAGAATGCAAACAGACAATTCACAGTTGGCCCCAGGGCCCCCCTGACTCAATTGTCGAAGTAAGGAAAGGTAAGCTTCACTACCGATTAACCTCCTAAACACTAATTAAAGATAATGAGGGATCAAGGTACCTGGCACAGCCTGACCTCTGTGTTCTCCCACAATTCACAAGAGTCTGATGGTCTGTGTGAGACTCACAGAGAGGAAAAGCGTAAAGTGGAAGCAGGTGTCTCCATCATACAGTCTCCCTGGGAAAAGTGCATGGCCCAATTGGTGGGGAATACAATAAACTCTTTTTATGAGAATTACATAGAGGAAAATATGCAGATTTTGGCCGAGGGTATTTGTTGATAGGACTTCAGACCATGAGTGAGTCACTCAAAGTTTGGCCCAGCCCTTGGAGAGAGCTAGAGGCCTTCAACAAATTATCTTTCAAATTAGAACACTTGATTCATGTTTTTGAGGGGCTTAAAGTCCATTCTGGAACAAGGTGAGGTGTGCGTAAGTAAAACATTATAAAGGGGTGAATGAACCCATGATCATCTATACTCTGGAGTACAGCCATGCCACCACCACCATTTGCAAGTATTCTCCTCTACCCTTCTTCTACCTCATTCCACGTGGAGCAGTGTAATATTATCATTTAAGTCCCAGGCAGAGGCAGACAAAGCCACTGGAAAAAGTAATCTCTGTGCATCTGAGCTTCTTTCCCTTTTCCAGTGAGTGTGTGGTAAGTAGAATGTAGCACGGGGCCTAGCCCTTCCTACCTGTGTGTGGCTGTCATTCTCATCACTCGTGAGTTAATGCCTTTTCCCAGCTCTGCATGCAGGTGCTCAAGGCCAGTGTCTTCATTCTCAGGGCAGAGATGGCCTCTGAGTCATGGGACACCGCAGGACAGATGGCCACCACAGCCCCTGAGGCTGGCACCCACGCTGAGTTAGCCAGTGCTGGATAGTCAGGGGGTTCAGCTGGGCCCTCCTCAGTCACTAACCTGAGTCAGGTCTCCATTAACTAGCTGAGCTGCTTTGGAGTCAGAGCTAAAATCTCGTTTTCCATAATCCTTTATGGATACTTACAATTCTGTTTCCTGTGGCCAAGTGGTCAGGCTAAGTACCTAAAAGTGTCTCTTGAAAAATGTCTGCTTCATCCCCCCCCCCAAAAAAAAAATTAACCCACATTCTTCAGCAGAAAGTGTCTATAAACAGTGGGTTTTCAAATCAGCAATTTCCAGAGAACAAGTGTGCAATAATTGTTCAAGTGAGGCCACACCTGCCGGAAAACTCTATGTGCAACAAGCAGGAACCATACCACAGCTACCTTTTAAAATTTGTGTGTTGATTGTTAAGGTAAACAGAAAAAGAAAATTAACATTCAGTTATCTGGTGTCCTTTGAAGGCTGTCCAGATTGAGAACCAGACCTGGGCTGCAGAGGGCTGGGAAATGTGACCCCCAGCTCTACTTGGCTGGTGGCCATGGATTGTCTTGGCAACCCATTGAATCCTCTCTGGGTCTCCTCTTTAAAGAAGCGTCTTCAGAGTGAACATGAGGAGTGAGGCAACATCACACAGACTTGGCCAGGGTCTTCTTTCATTACTTCTAAAGCAGGATTTACTGAAAACTGATAAGCGTATGGATAGACAAGGCTGAAGGGGCTCTCCAGGGGTCAGGTCCTTGCCTTCTTCCAGGTAGAACAGCTGTTAAAGCTGCCTTGTATTTCTGGCAAACCATTTCTTTTCAAATTTCAAAATAAGGTGATTGTCCATGTCATTGCTTGCTCATGTTTTCCAGGTTAGAGAAGAGCTCTCATTGAAAAGGCTCACCTGGATCCCACACTGTGTGGCTGTTCTGACAGGTCTGGCCAGATTACCTTACTCTTGCTTCCTAGCAGTCTGTGGAAAGATTCATGGCAACGGATGTTGGGACAGCATTAAGAAAGATGTGGTAGAAAATAAAACTACATGGGGCACAGGACAAGGAAAACATGTTTTCCTTCTCTTTCCCAGTGGGGAAAAAAACCTGTGGATTATGAATTTTTTAAAGAATGAATTGGATGTTTGCAATTAATTATTCATGTGTTATTACTTAGCCTCTCTCTGGATCATCCATGAAAATTGTGAAATAGTGAATTAAAACAATAATTTATCTCCAGTGTTAGATGGTGTGATTCCAGAATGGAGAAAGAGCACAGGACAACGCCAAAATCTAAGAGAAAGTTGTATCTCTGCTCTGGAAGCGATGTCATTTTTCTGAGATGAAGAACAACAGTCTTCAGGGCATTAGCGAATCCCCTAAAAATCGAACGCAAAATTGACATGTAGAGGGATGGGGCATAGCTTTCATCAGATGATCAGGAGCCTGACGTGGACATGTGACTGTTTCTACCAACAACCATGTCTTTCCTCCCTTGCTGAGGAGCACGCCTCACCAGAGTGACACCCTGCTACCCCAACATTCCCACACGGATGGGTTCTGGTAATCCAAACCTAAACCAAGCCCCCGTGGCATTTCTCCTACTGTAAGGATTTGCACAGGATGGCCCCTTCCCCTTGTAGAAAAACAGAAACTTGTGAACTGCTGGTCAGGGGCCAACTCTCCTTCCAATGGTGTGACCAAGGTTCATGTAGGGTGACTTCCCCAGGATCATCACAGGGGCTGAAGCAGCCTTCGTATCGAGTGTTGGAGCAAAGTGAAAAGGCAGAAGGACACTGGGTCCTGGTGACGTTCCTGGCCAGGGATGTATCAACCATGACTGCTCTCCAGCAGGAGGTTCAAATTGGATAAGCTGGGACCTCTCATGACCTGAGGGGTGGTTTGAATTGGGGCCTGTTTTATTTGCAACAGGAAGCAGCCTCTACGGATATGAGATTTCTTGTTCCAAAACGATTACTAGCCATTGGCCCAAGGACAGACTTTAAGGAACCGAGAGTGTACGCCCAGGAGAGTAACAGGGACAGTAACCTGAAAGGGTAAGGAGAGGATGCGATGGGACTTGGCTATTTATTCTTGGCCTTGGGGCCTCGAGGTACATCTTGCAGTTATTTGTTGAAATACAGTTTTGGGATATAATTCATAACAGTAATCTAGGTTTTACCATCTTTTTCATTCTTAAAACCAACATCTGTTATTTATAGCTGGTATGTTATAGGACAAATAAATCTATGTCATGTAAACAGCTACCAATTAGGTCTTGTGCGAGAAACTGCATTCCCCACATAAGCAGTGCCAGGAAGTCCCCAGGGCTGGAGGTCAGCCCAAGGGAGCATTACCCTAAATTTGCATATTTGGTTCTTGGTGCTGCTCTGCCAGGCAGTTAGTAACCTACAATTTCCTTTTCTCCTTAAAAAGGGTGTGAAACCACTATAAGAAAGCTTTCTTGTAATGTAAATCGTCCTAGAGCAGGGGATCAAATATGCATGTCCTGGCACGGTCCCTGTGGGACAGAGGCATTCTGGGGACAGCTATACGTCATTTTTGCACAGACAAACTGTAGAGACCTTGGTGAAGAAAGGCCAAGTGGCTCTTTTTAATATTCTCTACTCATGAGATCTCATTCAATAGCTATTTCTAATTAGTCAGGCTTTTAATGACTCCCTGTGGCTCACAGAATAAAGCCCCAGCCTCATCACGGGTCATATGATTTGGTCCTTACCTATTTGTCCAACCTAACCTTTCACCACCATGCTGGACTCCTGGCCCACCATACTGAACTTTTCATTGTGCTGGGAGAACTCTGCAGTTATTCCAGCAGCCAGAATCCCCTTTCCCTGCCTCGCTCCCTGCGAACAAATTCTAATTTGCACTGGGCTCTCCCCTCCCGACAGTCTCTCCATCATTTTCTTAAAGCACTTTGCACACTGTATTCCCATTCTCTATCTACTCATCTGACATCATCGCTTTACTCTTTTCCTGTTCATCACCTAGCATGATCTCTCGCAAAATGCAAGGCTCAATACATGTTCTTGCCTGGGTTAGCATCACCACAAAGGTTGACAAAGGACTGACATCTCTGAGTGATTGAATACATATGAGCAACCATGTGTGGAAAATTCTCAGAAATTCCACTTTTATTCAGGCTGACCCCTGATGCTTAGGAAGAGAATGCACCAAGGTTCTGTCAGAGAAATCTACTTTTATAATGTAACCTTCAACAACAGGATATGACCACTCACAGACATTTAAAAAAGTCATGATACTACTTGTCAGCAGTTTTGTACAAAATGTAAGAGTTTGGATATAAATGGGTAATGGTTTATGGAAAAAGAAATAGGGGCGCTTGGGTGGCTCAGTCAGCTAAGCGTCAGGCTCGGTTTCAGCTCAGGTCATGATCTCATGGGTCCTGGGATCAAGCCCTGCATCAGGCTCCGTGCTCAGCAGGAATCTGCTTGAAGATTCTGTCTCCCTCTCTGCTCCTCCCCCCACTTGCAAGCACACATGTGCGCACTCTCTCTCTCTCTCTCTCTCTCTCAAAGTCAAAATAAGTCTCTCTCGCTAAAATAAATAAATCTTTAAAAAAACAAAACAAAAAGAAGAAGAAGAAAAAAAAGAAAGTAGCATCATGTCCTGTCCTGCTCACAGATGGGTGGACACAGTTTTGGGAGAACAAATGATAAACCTCACTATAAATTCAATGATCAGGTTTTTCTTTTGTTGTGACTTCATTTTCTTTTGTTGTTCTTATAAATGGCAGATGTTCTTTTGTTACAAGTGGTAGAAGCAGATGAGAAATGCTGTGTATACACACACACACACATTATACACACACATCTCAGTTGTTAGAAAGGTGAAAGTATTTGCTGTGGACACTAACATGAACAGTGGCCCAGAAGGTGCGTCTCAGAGCCTGTGCAACGTTTCTAATGATGTCCTCAGTTGGACGTGCTCCAACAGAGCCATAAAAGAACAGAAGTCAGAAAACGAAATCCACGCATGGTTCAAGTATAACTGCTGTGTTCAAGAAAGAAATCAATGCAAGGAATCCAGCAGTGACAGAACGATGAAGTAAACTTGAAGGAATGATGTGGTTATGTCCTTTGAGAATACTACATAAAAAGGAAGAAGAAGAAAAAGTTGTCTAAAGGAACAATAAGAACCAAGCATCTAAAGTACACAGATGAGGACGTCTGCTGGGCCTAATGGAAGAAATCCCAGAAGAGCCTCAAGAAAACTCTTTATCTGGAATGAGACGGTGCACTTTTCCCAGAGACATTCCTCACAAAACAGCACAAATACAAATTAATTGCTTTTGAGGCTGTAAGTGTATTTTCATTTCTCCATACTGAAGAAACTGAAGGGAAAAACTTTGAGGAACGGCAGCAATGGGGTCTTCAGCCAGTTGACCTCGGACTGCACAGTTTGCAGGTGTAAAGCAGCAGAGGCCAGAATGGAGCAGAAACATGTGGCTGCCACATTTCTCTGGGTTATCCAAAAAAAGCTCCCTGGGCTTCTACTCTGAAAAGTCACCGAGTCTCCAGTACTGCAGCACACAGCATATCTGTAGATGGCTGGTCAAAGAATACAACCAATTTGTCCAGCAACATGGCGGCAACCGGGCTTGCTCACAATCCAGCCCCATCCCTCTTTGCTCTCTCTGAGTGCCTCAGTGTTTTTGATCTCCTGCAGCCAATGAAAGACACTGCGTGAACCGAGGGCATGCAAACGGCTTTGTCTCCAGCCTGTGGCAACTTGGATATTTCTTCAGTTTTCAATACATGTGCGAGCATGGCAGGAAATGATAGCATGGACAATGATCCCAAAGTTGCATGTGACAAAAGCGCTGTCAGCAAGTTCCTGTCCTTAGCTCTTTTTAGAAAAGCAAATGCTTTCTGAACAGGTAGGATATAGCCAGGACAAGAAAAGGTCTGGGTGACATACCAAGGCTTTAATGAACAAAACAATGATCATTCTAGAAATACATGGAATATCTAAAATTTTTTCCATCTGAAATCTTGACTATTTGTGATGAACTGGGAAAAAGAAATCTATGGCAGAATTGGAATTTTTTATTCCATCAGTGATGGAAAGTTATATTTACCCATAAATTTAAAGAGGGCACGTAAAACTCCTTAAGTTATACTTTTTAATTTAAATGCCCTAAATTAAGTTATTCATTTTATATTCCCTTCACTAGATGTATAAGCGATATGAAACTAACTACATGTGCTTTACTTTCTCTGCAGTGTCTATCTTTACCGGAGTCTTCAAAGTTTTTGATGAATGTATGCATTTGGGTATTGTGACTAAACTGAAATACAGGGATAATATATGCTTTTAAGGTTACAGCACTGTTTACTATTTTTCAACCACTAGTTTTAAAAGATTTTATTTATTTATTCGAGAGAGAGAGTGAGCCAGCGAGAGGAGGAGCAGAGGGAGAGGGACAAGCAGACTCCCCACTGAGCACAGAGCCCAACATGTGGCAAGATTCTCAGGACCCTGAGATATGACCTGAGCTGAAATCAAGAGTCAGACACTTAAATGACTGAGCCACCCAGGTGCCCCTCCACCGCGTTTTTAAATTGCATTCTCTATACATTATATATTTTTAAAAACATTTAAAATAAGAACCTTTAAATATTTCACGTAATGTACATCAAACCTTAATATATTAAAAGCCATAAATGTTTTCAAGTTAACTTGCTTCTATAAAGATTTCAGATTAAAGTTTTTTATATTCGATCTTATAAATAGTTCACTTATAAGAAAGGTGGTATTATATATTGTTGCTTTTAAAAAAGCATTATATGTCCATTATATATAAAATAATACTGGTAATTAGCCTTTTCTGTTCCAAGTGTATTGCTTGACCATATTCCTGTCTGCAAAAGTCAGTTATGTAACAGGAGGACAATCAATATCACATGAGGCTATTTTAGAGAATTTTAGTGCTTATGTAAACCGTTGGCTGCTTCTTTATATGACTTGAGACATTTATAAGAAATGTAGGCAAATTTATCTTATTGATATAAATTATTTCTGTATTGGGGCGCCTGGGTGGCACAGCGGTTAAGCGTCTGCCTTCGGCTCAGGGCGTGATCCTGGCATTATGGGATCGAGCCCCACATCAGGCTCCTCTGCTATGAGCCTGCTTCTTCCTCTCCCACTCCCCCTGCTTGTGTTCCCTCTCTCGCTGGCTGTCTCTATCTCTGTTGAATAGATAATTAAAAAAAAACTATTTCTGTATTATTTCTATTTCTATTTAATGATGATTACACAATTATTTAATAATACATACTTATAGATTATTATTTATATTGTTTCACATATTAAGCAAATATATTATTACATTAAACATAAGAACCAAGGAAAATTGTCTGAGGTTACAAGGTGAACCATGAAACACTATTTTTTAAAAAGATTTTACTTTTATTTATTTGAGAGAGAGGGCAAATGGGAGAGCACAAGCAGGGGGAGTGGCAGGCAGAGGAAGAGGGAGAAGCAGAGTCCCCACTGAGCAGGGAGCCCAATGCAGGGCTCGATCCCAGGATCGATCGTGGGATCATGACCTGAGCCAAAGACAGACACTTAACTGACTGAGCCACCCAGGCGCTCCCATGCAACGCTATTAATATGGCAACTGATCTTTGTACATCAGGGCTTTTCTCAATTCAGCCAAAAGAAAATAGAAAAAATTTGGATAAGACATCTGTCCTCCATAACATTTATTTCAAATTTCTGTCATTTTAAAAATCATCTCAATATTACTACTAGTTGGCTTTAAAACAGATGTATTAATTTTAACTGTTATAATAAATTCATACTAAAAAATACTTTTTTACTTTTTTGTTCTTTCATATATATATATAACTTTTTAAGAATGGGATTCCATGGCTTTCAAATGGCATGGCAATCACATATTTTACAATACTGGGTCATGCATTTCTCTTAGCCCTTTGCATGGCTCCTGGTGGCTGAAATCCTGCTCCCCCGTCCTTACCTACAAATTCTCACATGAGCTGGCCCCTGGGTGATTTTGCCCTGTACTTCGCAGCACCAGTCAGACCACCAGCTCTTCCTGCCGTCTGTGATATGCCTTCCCCAGATCTTTGTTGAGTTGGCTATGTGTTTTATTTAGGTCTCTAAGAGACATCTCAAGAGGCTTTCCTGACACGCAAACCCATTCATTCCCCCACGGCAAATCTCTGTTCCATGTTCCTCACAGCGGTCATCACTGATTCTCTTGTTTATTCGCTGTTTGTTCACTGTTACCCTCCCTGGAATGTGAGCTCGAACACGGTGGGGACCTGTCTGTGTCATCTGATGCCACACCCTGGCCTGGCACGTCCTCGGTTTTCAGTAAATGTCTTTTGCATGATGAGTAAATGACTCGTCCCATATTAAGCCAAACACTGATTTTATTTGCTATGAAGCCAACATGTTTACTCATTAGCAAGTGTGAATTCCCAATTACCACCACCTAAGGTGCCTTGAGCCAATCCTAATTGCTAGGGCAAGAGAATAAACACTGAATAACCATATTATCACTGCCTTGTTAGAAAGGGAAGACTTAATTGCGACTCACTGAACAGCTAAACCACCAACGCTCTAAGATAAGCATCCGTTCTGCGTCCCGGCCTACAGAAAGATTTACTCTTTTGTGCACTAGAGAGACACATTCGTTCTCTTCTGCTCTTATTAGTAGAGAAATCTCCCCAAAAGTTCAACAAATCTACTGCTAAATGCAGCAATTCCCACTACAATGATCAGCTCTGAGCGATAACTTTTACAAATTCTCTGCGTTCTAAACTGCAAGGCTAATGATGTCATACTCACCTGTGGCCACATGGCCCTTAACTGGCTTTCCAGATGCCAGGCCCAGAGATGGCAACCACTGCGCCTTACCACAAAGACCACACCTGGCACCTGGGTGTGTGTGTTTAGAGTAGCGTTGGGTGCAGAAACACACCAAAAATAAATATGTCCAGCACTGGCTCTCGAGTTCTTTTTTCCTCAAAAAGTCCAATACATCCAGGGGATTCAGTAAGTCTCTTAAATGCACTACAGAAGCAACTTTGCCTGTACTTTTGGGCCGCTAGAAGGTCTACACTTCTTTCCTCAGCCTCCCTAAGGATTTAGGAACGGCCCATTGAGAAATGAGCAGAGGAATCTGGCTGTTCCTGGATTATGTTTAAATTGTAACTCGATTTCAGAATGGGTGTCCCTGGTCATCCGTTTTCTGCTGGCTGGAATGCTTTACTGTCACAGTTGGAGGTAGGGTGGAAAAGCGAGTCACACTGAAAAGCAGACACTCACTGATAATGAAGTAGAAAAGTGATTAGCCAAGATCTCAAAACCTCCTGAAGAACTAATCTCTGTTTGGAATGTGAAATATCGCTATTCAAATGATAAGACCTACGGTGTGAAAAAAAATTATTTAAAAATTTACCTCTGCATGTTTCTATTGTTGTTCAAATGGGTTAAATAAAACTGACTTTCAAAAAAAGCGGATTAGAATATTTCAGACTGCTTTACAAGGCATGCGACGAGCCATCTAGCCATCAGTACCAGTTACGGACATTAACCACTCCAGTAAAAATGATTTTTGCAAAGGGGCCTTGCTGGCAAATACAGAAAGCTGACATTAAACTAACCTGCCTTGATGAGAAAAATAAATTTCCTCAAGTCATCCCGGAACCAGAGTCTAAGGACGTGTTACCAGCACACTGAGGCCTGACACTAACCTGCTTCCACGCCCATCAGCTCACCTCCCCGCAACCCAAGTTAGACCACGGTTTCTTCATCTTCCAGAGCTGCATAAACATTCTGCAATCCTTTCAATCCAGCAACAGCCAGTGGGCACAGCTCCCGGGGTGTCTACGAGAAGTCCTTTTCTTGCTTCGTAACATACGACAAAAGGTATTTGTAGAAGTTTTCTTAAATTATTAAACACCCGTCCATAACAACAACAACAATAATCCCAAAGGCACTCAGGATTTACTATCCATAAAATAACAGAGAACCAATTACCTTCCGTTGACACAGGAGGCTTAGGCATTAGGTAAATGCTAATTAGGTGTTTTACTTCCTTAAGAGTTGACTTTCCTCATCCTCTCCCTTTCTTGGGCCCAGGATGCAAACAGTCACCAGAAATCCCCATTTGGGTAATCCAGTGAGCCTTTCTGTAATTTCCTGCACCGTTTACTCTCTTTGTTCTACTAATGCATTTCCTCACCTGTTCTGAGTATTTGTCAGCAAGGCGGCTGGTTTCACTGGGCTTGTGTGGGGGTGCGGTGGACTCTCGCACTGTTCTAAGAACGTTTCCCTGTGGTCTCAACCATCATGTGTGTCTTGGCCTTGCCCTGGCTTCTTCCCTACACAGGATTAAATCCACTCAATTAGTTTCTTTCACAGACCATCTTACTCTCCATTAAGGTGATTCTGGCTGGAAATCATCTTCCTCAATAAGGCTTTTCTTTCCTGAATCCTATCAAAGCTGCTGAGCGCCTTCGTGAACTCCTTTGTATTTGCTCTGAAGTGGACGGACTGTTCGGTTTCTGTATTCCTGTAGGGGAGGGCAGAGCCTCTGTGTTCTCTTTACATTTAGGGGTGGGTAAGGCACCAACATTCAACTATAATTTTCTGGCTTCCTTGGAGTTCTGCAAGTGATGTTATCAAACTGGCAGACTTTGACCTTTCCCTGCAACCTCCAGTCAGATTCTTGCCGTCAGGAGGCCCCCCCTCCTGGTCTCTCTGGGGGCTCCAGCGCTTTCCACGCACGCCAACTGAGACGCAATTGGAAATGGAACCACTTGGGTAGCTCTCAATACCCTGGCTTTGTGGAAGGAAGCCTGGAGTCAAAGATGAGGGTCTGGCCTCTGCCTTTGCTTGGGTGATGCTGGGGGTGGGGGGTGACCCCACCTCCTTGAGGCTGAGCCCTCTCTTCTGCATAGGAGCAAACTCATTCACAGCATGTGGTGATAATCATTGTGAGAAAAAGAAAATGGAGCATAACTTCTGTTAAGCCCATGGCATTAAAAACAAGGAAGAGAGGGGTTGGAGGGTGGGGGTGCTTCTAGGGAGTAAAAGAAACTTAAAAACACAGCAACCAAAGGTAACATGTGGCCCCTGACTTGATCCTCATATAAACCTAATAAATCCCTAAAAAGAGAGGGTTGGGAGGACCCAGAAAATCTGTTTATGGACTGGGTATCAACTGATACCAAGGAATTATTGTTAATTTTTGAATGCGATAAAGGCCTTGCAGTTACAGTGTTTATATGTAATAGCATAAACAAGTATAATACGTATTAACAGATAATACCTGTTAAAATGGATGATGTGATATTTAGAGCCATATCCTGAAGTATGTGAGGGTGAGATGCTGAGGATTTGTGTATATGCTTCAGCGAAACCCTAATGGGGCCAAAAAGGAGCCAAAAGAAACAGTTGCGGCAAAATCTTGGTAAGGGTTAAAATTCTGGGCAGAGGACATTTGTACTAGTTGTTCTACTGCTGTGTATGTTGAATATTTGAGTAACTGAAAGAAGTTTCAAAATGAATACATTAAAGGCAGCCCAGGCTGACATCCTAGTGGCAAGAAGTCAGAGACAACTTAGTCACGGCAGAGAGTGTGTCTGGAGGTGGAAGCATTTGTCCTCAGGACTGTAGGTCCCTCCAGGACAAGGGTCTGCCTCATTTGTCCCCGAGGACCCAGAGCTCAACCCAGTACCCACACTGTTGTCTAAAACCAGCCAACAGAGAAGGGCCAAGAGGCACCACCAGCCACAGAAAAGCAGGCCCAGCACAGAAAAGCCTGGGAGGGCAAGGGGAGGCGGGAGGCCAAAAGAGGGAGAGGAGGCGTTAATCACTGTGTGGCCCGCGTCCGCACTTAGTTGGACAGCTAATAGGAAAGGTTCTAGACCAGGGAGCGGCATGAGTAGGGCTGTGCTTTGGCAATCGGCTCAGCTGTGTGGAGGTGGAGGGAGGCAGGAAGGCACCACAGCAGCGAGATTAGTCAGGGGGACAGAGTGGCAGAGAAGCCACTGATCCCGGGAACGGTGCTGGCCTAGGGGCTACAAAGGTGGCCTAGTTCGGAGTCCTGGTGTCTTGCTGAAAGTGGCAACAGAGAGGGGACAGGATGATGCCAAGAGGGTGTCTGAGGTGCTGCAGCAACTCATTACTGATGGGGACAGGAAACTCCGAAGGCAGGGCTGGTCCTCAGCAGGAGATGGCCAGCTTGGGCATAGACGTGCTGCATACAGACGGTCTGGATGTGGGACACAGCCTGGCTGGGAACATGCCCTTCTTGGAGTGGAGTTAGTGGAAGCAGAAACCCAAGGCTGACTTAGGCAACTGTCAGGATTGTGAACTCTCCCCCATGCCCCTGACCCCAAACTCACTGTGGCTTCCTCCCGCTGTTCTGGTGTGTCTGGGGCTCAGCTGGGTCTGCGCCCTTCGCCCCAGCCAGGGGGGCATACCATGATGATGCAAACCAGTGTGTGCTGTACTCACGCTCTGAGAGCTCTGGGAAAAACCCACATGTGTTAAAACGGCCAGTGAAACTTGCTATTCAGCTTCTATGCTAGGGGACAACATGGTGTTACCGCTTGCCGAACGTCTCCATATGCTATAGATTTAATATGTTTTATTTCCCTTAAACCTCCAAGTCACTTGATGATGAGAAAGCTGAAGTTCAGAGAAGTGAATAACCCAGCCAAGGTCACACAGCTGAGTGAGTGGCAGGGCTTAGAGCCCAACTCAGGTCTGTCTGTCCCTACGCTCTGTGCTCTTTCTTCGGCTTCATGACACAGTGGTGGAAAAAATGCAGCTGGAAGTGAAATAAATCTTAACCAGGTGTTGGAAGCAGACATTTGCCACCTGGCCTGGAGAGGTTTGCTAAAATGATGCCATAATTTCCTATCGTTTTAGCTAATAAAAAACTTACAGATACTTTAGGGAGGAAAAGTGTGGGAAGGGGAAACAAAGGGAAGACAGAGAGACATGTGCTGCCAATAGCCAAAACGAGGAGGAAAAACTATTTCTCCTGAAATGATATAAAGTCTAGATTGGGGAAATAATATACGATCAAGCTGGTGTACCTCCTTTTTTGAGGCTTGCTTGCACTCATCTTTGACTCAGCATTTATGTAATTTTGACTTGGGAGGTGTGACAATACCAAAAAGCTTTTAAACATTATTTTAAAGATCAAAGGATTTCTCTTTAAAACTCAAAACATAGTGGCTATTTCTTGAGTTGCTTTCGCACCTCAAAATGTATCGGGGAGTTTTTTTTTTTTTTTTTAACATAATTGGTTTTTAAAAGAGCGCCAGGTGAGTGAGGCCTGGTGTGGAGGAGTAATCTTTGGTGTGTTGGAAAATGGTGCTGAAGTGTTTCAGGCTCTGGCCTCTATTTTTCTACTGATAACACTCCATTAGGATCCCCAGACGGCTGGCTTGGACCCGTGGTCTGCCCATCTGCACAGAGGTAGCTTTGATGACATGGACGCTGCGTGAGCACAGGCTGTGGCACCCAGACACAGGAGTGAATCACATTTCCCTTCTGAATTCCCAAGAGACAGACGGGCTGTCTAGATTACCCAGTGTGCGCCGGCTCGGCCCCGGGGTCACAGAGCCCTTGTATCAGCATTCACAAGGACATAAAACCAAATAAGAGATTCAGTGATCGCTCACCATAAGGCAAAGACCAGTCACCCGGCTACCTTTACCAAGGGCACAGAGTAAACTATACTCCAGGGAAGCACTTAAGTGAAAGAGAATCCCATCGCCTTGTTGGTGAAAGCCAAGGGTAGCAACCAGAGCTCCTTGACCTTGAAACTGGAGAAAATCAGCCCAGGGCCTACCCTACCCCCTCATCCCCAACTGCAATGAACAGAAAGAAGTTTTAAAACAAAACAAGGGTCTCCTTGTGGTTTATTCAGATTAGGTATAACTGGAAAACTAGATGTTTTCATCAAATATATTCACCTTTCTTCTTGACTGTAATACCCAGAACGTCCGAACACCTTCTACCTGGCACCAAGGAAGGAAAACAATTTAAGGGGAAAAAATTCTGTTTGTCACCCATACATGACATCTTTGGCATTTTTTAAAATTATATTTGTAAAGGTATGTGGCCACCTGTAGATTTTCTTCCACCAGAGGAAAAAAAAATTGCATGAGTTACACTTTTGGAATAAAAAGGGAGAAAATATTACCAGAACATTGAAAGAAAGAATTCTTCCCTTTAGCACATTTTTTTTTAGACACGTACAAAGCACTGACATACATGACAGATTCTATTCTACACGCAGACCGGTAGGGATATCTCTTGGTCAAGATTTTTGGGGAAGATGGTTTGGGGAAAGCTATTCTGAACAATACAAATATTAACAGGTGTCTAGTGTTTGCGAGGTACACAGACAACATATCAAGAAAAATGTTTCATCAGGAAAAGACAAAATAAAAGACAAAATAAAAACATTCCTGTTCGCCACCTGAAGCATTTTATTTCCCTGTACTTTCTAGATATCTCATTCACAGATCTCGTCTTTTCTCTTTACCAGCTTGTTTTCTCTAAGTCATGAGCATAGGCTCATGTCTTTTGGAAGACAAGATTTACTAGCACAAAAGTGCAGGAGCATGCTAATGGAATTTTCATGTTTACCAAAATAATGTAAGAGTTTGGGGCTTCAACAAGATCAATAAAATGGTAAATTGAAGTGTTTTATTGAATGGCTAAAGGGCGTAGAGGGACACTTAGAATTCCTAGCTACCGTTTCAAAACTGTAATTGTAAATTTGGCACGAAAGTGGTTTTTTTTTTTAGATTAATGCATAAAAATTTTTGTTCTATTTCTTATGAGTACATTCCTGAGAAAAACTGCTAGAATATTTGCCAGTGACTTGGACCCAGGTTTTATGACTTGGCAGGGCGTCCTGAAGGGGCCCTAAGGAAGGCTTTCAGCACTGAGCTGCGTAACTGTCCTGTGGTTAGGGATGCTGAGGACACCTGGCGAGCAGAGGCCCTGCTCGCACTGGAAGGCGGGACGGGTGGGAGGACTGGCTCCCAGCCTACTCATCTCTGCGCGGGTAGGCGATGCTCATGTCCCATGCGTCTGTGAATCCGTTAGCTCTATTCTGAGGCCCTGAGATAAACAGCCCCCTCACACAGGCCGAGTGGCCGCCTGCCTCTCTCTCAGCATCGCTCTGTGGCTACTCTCCATGGAGCCGACACAACAGGCACGGGCAGGTCTGCACAGATAAGGCCAGTTCAGCCTCCCTTCCTCACCACCGACTCACTGGGCTTTTGCATTTCCAGTCAGTCAACAAATATTTACAGAGCTTTTACTATGTGCCAGCCTAGCAGCTAAAGAGGGTGCACAAGCACCTTGAAATGTTAGATGGGGGTGGGGAATAAGGAACAAGGAGGTGTGAGAAGAGAAAGTACTCAGGCTCTCTCGATGAGGGTGTCTCTAAAGCTTTCCAAGGAAGAACCGAGCTCAAGAGACCTCCGCCCCCGCCCCCACCCCCGCGGCATCCCGGGCTTACCCTCCCCCACCCCTCACCAGCACCAGAGGCCCACAGGAATCCAGGCAGGTGTGAAAGAAGCAAACAAAGGTGATAAACGAACAGTTGTGAGGCCAAGCAGGACAAAATCAGAGCAGCCGGTCACCACTAGCTAGTTTGCAAAGGGACCACCCAGAAAATCTGGGAGCAATTAGGAGGGAGAAAAAAACAAATGGTGGTGGTGGTGGCTGGGCATTCTTGGATGTTAGGAGGAGGGGATCACATGAGTAAGGCAGGACACTGGGACTAGAGGAGATGAGTCATGGGGTGGAGGGTTGGGGGGCACACTCCCATTCATGCACTGTCACCGCAACTACGAAGTTGCAATATTTACAAAGTGATCAGAAAACAGATTTTAAAATGCAGACAGTAGGAAACCACGTGTAAACTCTAATTATCTTCTGATACTCATTGGAACATTGAAAAGTGAATTCTGAACAGGATACATGAGTCTTAAAAAATTCCATTCTTTTTATCCACAGTAAGGAGGGCTCCTACCCCCTCCAGCCAAACTGAAGACTAGCAGCTGACATTGTGCCTTCCGGCCACGGGTCAGACAATATGCCATGCTGTTCATGTTGTTTCATGAGCCCCCGCCCCCCTTCCCCCACATATTAGTCCTCTGTTGTGGACGGAGAGACCATCTCGCCGTATGAACTAGCTTGTCCAAGGTCACGTGGCTGAGCAGTAGCTGAGCCAGAATTCAAACACAGGCTGCGGATCCCTGTGGGTTGCACCACGGCCCTCAGTCCCACTACTGCCTCCGCACAGGCTGCTCCCTCTGCTGGAAACACGCTCATCATGTCCGTCCACTCACCTCCTCCAAGCCCTGTTTTCCATCCTGCTCCCCCATGAAGCCCTCCTTCTCTCAAGCCAGCTGGCCTCCCGGATTGCTGCCTCCTCTGAATGCCTCCACGCTACCCATCCCAGGTCCAGCCCTGTTTTAACCTCCCTGGCCAGGACCAGTCCCTGGTCAGATGGAACATGGTAAAGCGCGTTCTTATGCCATGTGAGCCAAGGTTTTCTTGTCCAACGTTGGAGAAGAGTTTCAGAATTTGGCTTTGAAGTTCTCATTTTACTTAGACATTACCCATGATCTCTCAGCAGTTACTGTGTGTATGTGAGCGCTCTTGAGATCTAAGAGGCCCTGGGAGCTGTTTCCAAAGATGCTAAAACTGAGCGTGCTTATTAAGCGTAGCACTTACTAAGACTGATCTGCGTTTCGTAGAGTTTTAAGCCTTTGTTAATTTCAATTTGCGGAGGCTTCTCCCTATTTTTAAAGCCCACCAACACTTTTTTTTTTTTCAGGTCTCAAGAATTTTTGCTAAGTCCTTGAAAATCTAGTAGGTTCTAAGCACTGTGCCTGAAGCATCTGACGGACAGAGCAGACCTTAGCCATGTGCTTGCCCTGGTAACGGTTATCTACAGATCTGTTTTAAGCCTTGCCGCTGTCCCCACACACTCGTGGCGTTCAGCTTACTGAAGACAGTGATTTTTGTCCTGTTGACAGATTATTTTTTAGAGTGACGAGCACAGCTGCCAAGTAATGGATGCTAATGGACTCACTTGTTAAAAAATGTCATGAACAAACACAAAAACCACAACTTCAACTACGTACTCTACCACCCCTTTCCAAAAACATCTGCAGTTATTGAAAGTTATATTCCTAATACTTGTCAAAATTTGGACTCTCTTTCCTTAAAAAAATGCTTTGTCTTCATTGCTTTGAAAGATGGTATGAATAAATGGAATACAAACGAGACACATAGTAGGAGCCTCTAGAAGTATTCAACTCATAGATTTCGGTTTCCCCAGCACTTAGCTACAGATTTCCTGCGAAGCATTTATAGGAGAGCTGTACTTATAATTTTCCAGACATGCTATGTGTCTAAGACAGCAACACGAACTTGCTCTTGGGTCCAGGTAGACCTTCTCTGCTGGTAGATGGGCTTTAACTAAATGCAATCTGGTAACACTGTAACAAAGGCGTTTCACACGCCTCACTGCTGGGGGCGGGGAAGAGGTGGCTGAGGTTCTCCCACATGGAAGGAGAGGGAACGACAGCATTTGTCTCTGTGAACCAGCCCGTACGTCACGCGATAGTTTTCTCAACACCCGTAGAAAATCATAATGCATTAAAAGGAAAACAAAAAGGCCCAGGTATACTTGCGTGAACTGTGACCAGTTTTACGATTTACATGAATAACAGGCGTTACTTGGTACGCAAACCTTCATGGTAGATACTCATCCTTTAGTTGCTAATAATTGGCCCTGATATCAAAAGGCCTAGTTTTTAAACACTCTTTCGTAATATAACTAAACCAGAACTTTTCCACCTCAGGATAGTATTGCTACTATTCTGTTTACTACATGTGGGTTGTTTTACCCAGACCCAATAAAAACCCCAGCTTTACCCGGGGACAGGCCGGATTTCATATGGCCACTGAGAAAAATGTCATTTAAATCTCCCAATGACAGTATTCTTAGAGAATAACCAAAATGCTTTAAACTGAGTAGTTTATGCTCACATGGAAACCCGAGACGAGAAAAAGAAAGCTGGGAAGGAAGGGTAGGGAGAAGGGCTGGGAGGACCGGTGCTCCCCACACACTCGGCCGGTGACGACCCACCTCTTTCCATTACTGTCCCGAAGCATCGCCTTCCCCATCACTCTGGCCTTCGTCTCCAGCTCCTGAACCTCCTCCAGCAGCGTTTTCTTGCAGGTGTGCTGGGCCCTGTGTCACGAGAAAAAGACAAAAAGCACATGACACGTGAACCTTACACAGATGTAAAGACTGGCTGCTCCCTTTGGGACCATATCTGGATGCCCCTCGAGGCTGAGGCTGCAGCTTCGGACATCCCGGCACACTCACAGTCCCTGTGTATGGCCAGGGTTCCACCGCCATAACCTGGGAAGCATCCCAAGTCTTGCAGAACACACTTGGACCATGAACCTCCGAAGTTGCCCCACATCCCTCAGAGTACATTGCTTATTGCCGACCCCTGCCATTGAGACCACAGACTGGGGTTCACGGATAGTCATGGGTCTATCTCTAAAGCTTTTCAGGGCCTAAGAACCCAGAAGATGCTTTAAATCCTTCACTAGTGGATGTATGCCGGTCCCTCGGCCCTGGCCCCTACTGTGACCCCAGAGCCCTGGGTGAGCAGTGTGTTCTCTTTTTAGCGTGGAAAGAGCCACTGTCACAGCAGGAATGGGACTGATAATGCTGGAGGTCATGTTCTTCAAGCCGAACCCTGTACCTGAAATTGAGGGTCAACACAAATATCCAGGCACAGCTCTTCTTGCAGAGATTTACCCTTAGGGCCCATATTCGTGGGCCCCCACGGAGTAAAACAACTGATTCAATAACAAAAACAGGCCAGCCTCTCCACCGCAGCTGACCCCTCAGCCTGGTCCTGTCCCTCCCCTTGAACTGTAGGAAGAGCTGCCCGCACCCTTTTTCTGGTTAAACGAAGAATACCTTACAACGTTCGAATAAGTGGCTGATCTAGGGCCTTCCTAGAATTAAGACTACACACAAAGCTACTTATTGGAAAGGATACAGTTGAAGAAAGGCAGTTAGCTAGACAAGGGTATGAAGCAGGAAAAGAAAAACTCAAGAAGAAGAAGGCTCCGCGCTTAGCAAAACAGGACAGTGTTCCTTATGATGAAAAGCTTTTCATTGGTTTCAGTGTAAACAGATGTGGAGATCCTGTTAAGGACCAGGGCTCAAGACAGAATAGGAACAAACACGGAGCATCTCTGCAAGGGAGTGAGCACGGCGTAGCGGGACCATCCGGGAGACGTGAGCTGTTTGAGGGGAATCACGTACCCCCGCCCACTCTCCACCTTCAAGGGAAGAAAGTCTGTTAAGATAATGCGCAGTCATCCCCTAACACTCCAAGTTAATCTGTAATGGAGTATCAGCGCTAAGACACTGTGTGTGCCTGCCATTCCTTCCCCCAAAGTAAACACGAGAACTTGGCCGCACAGGTCTTAACACATAATACCTTAATTACATCAAGCCGAGTCCGAGGACTCAGTAGTGATAACATACCACAGTTCAAAGCAGAGGCTGTGGAATTTTAATTTAAACAAGAAATGAGAAAACATTTAACGTTTTGCTGGAGACAGTCAAAAAGAAGGTTAAAATTTACACTGTTCCGTATTATCGAATATGCTGGGCCCTCACCTTTCACTTTCATGTCATGGGCTCACGGCGCTAGAATGGTAACAAGACAACCGAGTGGCCCACCGCAGTCCAGCAGGATTCACCCTGGATATACAGGCCCCAGGAGAACACGTGCGCCCCTCCCGAGGATGAGTGTGTGCTCTGTTTCAGACCCTCCTCCCTCCACCTCTGTCCTCCCCTCCTTCCTTTCTCTTCCTCCCCGCACAGAGCAGGCAGGGCTCTCCAACCTCTGGAACAGCCCTGGGAGTTCTCTTGTGGGCTGGGTGACAAGGGCATCGACAAGAAGTAGGCCAGGAACAGGAAGGCTGGGCCAGTGGGCGCAGGGCACTGGAAATCTACACCTTAGGCCAAGGGAGACAGAATCTGGCCCACTGCATTGAAGCTGCCGGTTTGGGCTCCTTCATAAAATCACCTCAGAAGGAAATGATCTGAGGATGCTGATGCCACCAGGCACTGTGTGTGTTCTCGGTGGACCAAACTCATCTGTGTCCAAGGGTTACTCAGCAATTTTTTAGTATTTTTAGTATTTAGACTAGCTCCCATGACCACTCTATGAGAACGCTGGGGGGCAACACTGGGGATGATTCTGTGAGTCTTTCTGCGTGTGGCTCTGGGGTAGAAGCAATGTTAGCAATGTGACACTGCTTTCTCAACAGCCTTTACCTAATAAAGCCTTAAGTAGATAAATGATACCGCCCCCCACCCCCGCCCAACAAAGTCCACCTGTGAAAAGACAGTTTTGAAGCATTAGCCACCGGCATGCAATTTAGGTCTCACCAGGAGCTGGGGTTTGGCTTGCTCTCAGTCACAGCTGTGACAATGTGAGCCCCATTACCCAGGAGCGGCTTATCCCCGGTGCTCCGGGGCTGCTCCATCTAACCCCGCCTCAAGAGACCAGATGACCGCAGAAGGGGCAGGTGGGGGTGCTTAGCCACGGTCGGGGTGAGGGTCATCTGTGAGCCCAGGTATAGCTGTGCGCAACTCCAGGTTATGAGGGACTTTTAAAATAAATAAATTGGCTTAGGATCTTGACATTTTCATCTTTTTTTTTTTTCCTGGAAACTGTTTTCCTTGGCTGTTTTTTTTGCATGATAAAGTAGTAAGTCAGAGGAAATGTTCAACTCTAAATGTGGATGAAAATGTAAATACAATGTGCTTCATATGAACTTCATTTAGGTAGAAAGTTGTTTTTTTTTTTAAATCAAGACTCATTTGTATACAGAAATTTCCTTTTACCTTTTATTTCCATTTCAGTGTCTATCTGGGATTATAATAAGGAAATGAAGTCATTCCGGAATTGCTGAACGTATTGTGTGCTGGCTGGTAAAGTATAAGAGATACAGTTAGATAAAAGGAGGCTGGTTCCTGTGTTCGGTGGCCTTGAGCTTTACGTTATTTTTATAAAGCAACTTACGGATTTCTCCTAAATGAGAATAAGTACATGGCAGCTCACCTAAGAATGCTGTCATGGGTAAACATTTTGGAAGTGTGTAAGCTAAAGGTTATTAAAGTAGTTTTGGGCAATTTAAACTTCATGCTCCTAATAAAAATACTCATTAGCCAGGTATCACATATAATCAATCAATTATTTTAGTAAAAGATGTGTTAGTTCGGTCCCTCGTGAAAATTATGATTAACAGGATAACAGAGTAGGTACTTTACGGCGTCCAAATCTGACTTAAGATAGCCTAGTCATGGATCTTCAAGCAGAAAGCTCACAGACTTCGTGGAAAAAATGACTAAATTACCTCATGCTGAGTTTCTTTTTTTCTTTTTCTGATTCTGAACAGTCTAGGTCCTAAAATGGGAGAGAGGGACTGGGCAAAGTAAGGGGGGAAATGCAGAAAGAGAGAGCAGCTCACTTTGCTAAGCACTGCTAGAAAGACCCATGAAAAGGTGGGCCTGCATTCTGCTGGTATTTAAAAGCTCTTCCAAAATAGAGTTAACCATGAAAATGCAAAGCAAAACAAAAGGTCTGCAAGATTGGTCCAAAGCCAGACGAGAGATAGTGACCGCACTGCAGACATGGCTGCACATCGCTGTCACGGCACAAGCTCTTCGCGGGCCCTGGGCTTCCGGTTCACTTCATTCAAAAGTCTCCTGGGAAGTCCAAGGACAGCCATACTAGCACACCATGTTTCAATAAAGAGTTGACAACTGGAACCAAACGAAGGGTGGCTGTGGGCAATCAGGGTTCATGTTTTTGTTCAGTGTGTAGGAAGGGAAAACAGAACACATTCCAGGAAGCAGAAGCTCAGAAAGAGAAATCACAATCCCGCACGGTGGCCTCACCAGAGGTGAGCAACTCATAGTTGGCTTCCACTTCCTGGAGAAACCTCTGATTTTACTGGACCCAGAAACATCTATTTTAGGTTGGGAGTATAATATAAGATAAAACCTGGGCCCCACGATCTCAGGGAAAATTCCCAAATAAGCTTCCCAGATGTTTGTCTTTGAGGAGAGAGGTGACTGTAGTTGGGACATTAAATGTGTATGACAAATTGAGCATGAACTCTGGGTAAATACTGCCTGGGAGAGCCAATATATACCATCCTCCCTGGCTTCCCCAAATTAAACAAAACAAAAGTACATTTCTGTAAGTGCCTCTGGAATTCAGCAGGAGCCTTTCCAGCTCAGCCCAAAGCTGAGGTGCCGTCTGCTCTTGGGAAGGACTGTTTTCTGGGCCTGTCCCGGGCGGGAGGCAGCAGGTAGCAGGAACAGCGCCTGGGGTCTGCCTCTGCTGGCCCCCGACCAGCACCTCCTTCGTAGTGCATGGTCCCTTCTCCTACCTGGCTGGCAAGCTTCTCGGAAACAAGTGACTTTTACTCTTTCCATATGGTGGAGGTGGAGGCAGTGTCCTTTGATTTATCCTTGCTAAAATGTAAATGGTGCTAATTTTATAGTGCCAGGGAAAACCAAAAACAAGTCCTGTTTGAAGGAATAATTTGCCTCATTGGTGACTGGTAACTTTTACATGGAATGGACTGGAAAAGATCCAGAAGACTGATGAGGAGGTAGAGACATCGTAATCTGCAACCATTTTTTGAAATGGTAGAAGGATACTTCTGCTAAAGTCTCACTTGGCAAATACACAGACTCGGTAAACATTTTTTTTTTCCGTGACGTTAATCAAGATAGTTGAATTAAAATAGGCTGAGATTAATTTATAATCACATTCCTATTCTCAATCACTATAAATTATAAAGTGATCTGATGTTGCCAGTATCATGTTGTATTTACCTAAAACTAACCTGTCATGTAAAATTGAAGAAATTCAGCAAGGTAATAGAGCATGCCACAACGGGGCTATGTGCTATAAGAACAAATAATAGAACTAGCATTTTGCTTCAGCGCATTTATTAGATTAAGAAAACATCTTCCCTGGTTATAATAATTTCATTTCCAAGGATTCCAATTCAGCTATTTATAGAATACAGTTTTAGCAGATAAAAGGGAAGTAGTGGTTAATCAAGCCATTTAATAAATTAGCACTTAATTTTTACTAATAGTTGCAAAACTTAGTGAAGAGGGAAAAAAAAAAACAACACCCAAAATATGTGCTATACAATTCTCTCTCTTCCTGTCTCTCTCTGCATTAGGCATCACTGGTTGTCAAGGTAATGCCAAAATGAAGACTTTTTCAAAAGACATCCTTAACTGTCAGGCAAGAACAATTCTCATTGAGTGTGGGAGGAAGGGGGAGATAAAAATGAAATCTGATGTCTTTTCCTGGAAGGTTTGGATTAAAGTCTCAATTCTCTACCTCAGGGCCCCAAAATAATTATGCTTTGCCCAAAGTAAAACCAATCCAGGAGTCTCAATTTTCAGGGAAGTTGGCAACTATTTGTAGGAGGAATCAGCCTACCCCAAACAAAAATCAATATTATCTCTTTTGGAGTCTTCCATCTCTTTCTCAGGGATGAAATTAAAATTAACATTATTTTTTGGAACTGAGTTGTTTTGCTTACCTTGTGCACAAGATATTTCGGAAACAATATATTTTGAAACACATAAGCAAAAATTGAGCATGAATTATTTCCCACTTAACCTACATTATAATTTCATCTTTGTGACTAATCTTCTCATAGATCTGCACACTGACACGCTAAATAAATTATGTTTGAAGGATTCCTACTGTGAATTATTGGAAAAATGAAGAATACTTCATTCCAAGTTATTTCCTAATTTGAAATGACTTACATCTACACAATTTTTGTTTAAGTCTGGGATTTAAAGCCAGGGTATATTTGTGACCGCTTAGCCATTGATTTTTAGATAAAAGGAGAAACGAATTTTGAGTTAAGCTTCCTAAACCCGATGGAATGACTCTGTACTTAGAAACCCTCCTTTAAAATCATGTACACGCACCACACCTGTTGACCTTCACACAGCCTGTCTCGGGACTCCTTTTTTTCTATATTCTCCTATCAAGGTGAAGCACAGGTGAAAAGAAAAAAAGAAAACCACAAGCAACCAAAACCCCCAACACCCTTTACATCGGCTGGTGGCAGGTAGCAGGAGACCTGTTCCTTTCAGAAGTCCCACAGCATGAAATACCCTGTGGCCAGGGTTCATGACAGGTGACTGCAAGGACAGATGAGCAAGACTTAGGGTGACTACGTCACTTTTCACTTACGCTCTCCATGCTACGTCTTCCATCAAACATGCTGTGGGCACCAGAAATAATCCCAACCAGAAGTGTGCGGAGCTCAGGACCATTGTTGCCTGCGAGAAATAGAAGTGACACGTGTGTTAATACTTGTTCTTTCAAAAGCAGATGTAATTTAATCAATGTGAAACATTCCACGACACAAAAACGACAGACAGCATTAAATTCAATCACAGTGAAAACATACACCTGGGAAGGATCAAGAGGACCTGATGTGGTGAGTGCCTCTCTGCTGATCTCCATCAGCCTTGCCTCCTTTTATTTTAACAAGTGTTGTTGTCTCCCTCTGTCTATAAAGTGCTTTTAAGCCCCCTTCTGGTCAGAAAATTGACCCTAAAACCCTACTTTAGAGAAAGCTGGAGGCAGACTCCTATCAAATGAATTTTTCTCTGCTAGGCTCCTCATATCCACCCCACCCCCCGTGCCCACCATCCATGAGTTCGTGTTCCTTCACTGCTCCTTCATTCATGGAACCAGTACCTGTGCAAGGCAGGGAGATTCTCAACACCCAGCAGAGGAGAAGGGATGGTTATAGTCTTTGCCTTCAAGAAAACTAAAATTGTAAGTACACACACACACCATTGTGCAGTATAATCTACAGATTTTCCTTGACTTATGACAGGGGTCACATCCTAATAAACACAACGTAAGTTGAAAATATCCTAAGTCAAAAATGCATTTAATACATCTAACCTACTGAACATCATAGAAAATTGGGCAAAACCATCTATTATGAAAGAGGGTTCCACAGTAGTGATGTGGAAGACTGCATGGAAGTTTCTCAAAAAATTAAAAATAGAAATAACCATGTAATCCAGTAATTTCACTACTGGATATTTACCCAAAGAAAACAAAACACTAATTTGAAAGGTATATGCACCCTATGTTTATTGCAGCATTATTATAATAGTCAAGAAATGGAAACAACCTAAGTGTCCATCCATAGACGAATGGATATGAAGATACCGTGTGTATGTACACACGCAATCACTCACACACAATGAAATATTACTCAGTCATAAAAAAGAACTAGATCTTGCCATTTCTGACAACATGGTTGGACCTAGAAGGTGTGCTATGTGAAATAAGCCAGACAGAGAAAAACAAATGCCATAAGTGAAATCTAACATTTGGAATCTAAAAAAAGAAACGAACAAACAAAAAAAGTAAAAAAAGACCCATAAGTACAGAGAACAAATTGGTGGTTGCCGGTGGGGGGGGATGGGCAAAATGGGTGAAAGGGAGTGGGAGATACAGGCTTTCAGTGATGGAACGACTAAGTCATGGGGTGAAATGTACAGCATAGGGAATGTACTCAATACTGTCGTAACAGTGTTGTACAGCGACACATGGTAGCTACACTATGAATAGACTTGTCAAATCACTATGTCGCACATCTGCAAATAACATAAGGTGGGAAGGTGGGTCACCCACACTTCAATCAAAAAAGAAACAAAAAACAACATTGAAAATACAATAAAGTGTCCGGTAGCTCATGTAATGTATCGAATACTGTACTAAAAGTGACACACGCATGGCTGTCTGGGTGTTGGTTATTTACTCTCATGGTGATGTGTCTGGCTAGGAGTGGCCAGCGCCCAGCATCATGACAGAGGACCGTGCCATATAGTGCTAGCCTGGGAAGAGATACAAATCCAAAATTCCAAGTTTGGTTTCTACCAAATGCGTGTCACTCTCACGCCATCATAAAGTTGAAAAATAGTTCAGTTGAAAGTCCATCTGAAGTCAGGGACCATCTGTACACTAGACAGGGTGGAATTTAAAGTGTATCATGATCACATTCTATGGGGTTTCAGAAGGCTAGAAGGCTGGTAAGACTTCTTAAAGAAGATAGAATGTGAGATGTGTGCAGAAAGATAAACAGTATTTCCAGAGCTCAAGAGGGGCAGAGGGAGAGCAATTCCAAGGGGAAGCCTGGATGACAGGGACTGGCAGTGAGGAGCGCAGGCTTTGATGAGATTTACTTGTTCCTGGCATGCTGGGTCACAGTTTTGGGCAGAGGGTTTCAAGGACTAGAGTTGCGGGGCCAACTTAAATGTCGGGTGTGGAGTCAAAAAGAGAACTTAGGGCAAAAGCAGAGGGAGGGACAAGTTTCCTCTGAATAAAAGCAGGGACTGGACAGCCCAGAGTTGTTGGAGTTAGGTTTCCAGTGAGCACGGCCAGGAACTTGGAGCTGGCTGGCCACTGGCAAGCTGGCCTGGAAGGGTGGGCTACTTAGAAAGGAGATCAAAGTGACAGAACCCTTTACATTGATTGGTTGGCTTCTCTGGAGGCCTCACCATGTGGTTCCACTGGAATAGATAGGCTTTACCACAACTCATCACAAAATGTCACGAGGCTTTCCAAGGGCAGGTGCGCAGTGGGGCTGAGCACATGTGAGGTGGGGGACACTTGCAGGGACTTGGTAGGGCTGAGAATCAAGGGGGGCTCAGGAGAGCTCTCTTCCAGTGCGAGAGGGTGAGGTTCACCATGACCCCAGTGTGGCAGGCAAGCTTCAACTCAGTCTCTGGTTTCTACCTTCTGTTCTGGGGGGCCGGCCACACCCTCGAAGCCCTTGTTGCTCCATCTGACTGCACCTGAGCAGGGCTTCTGTTTCTGTGCCTGTCCTCCCATCTCCTCCGTCTGTCTGCACCCCGAATCCCTGGCAGCCCTGGCAAAGCCCACGCCTGACCCCACCTGTTTTGCCTCTGAACTCTGGCACTTGGTACTTGGAACTTGACGACAATGAATCTGAGAAGGGAGGTCTGGGGTGGAGCCGAAGGACTTGCTTTCCTTTTCTAAACAAGAGTGCCAGCTTTCTGAAAGAACAGTTTTAAACCTCAAAACTATGAGAGTACACGGTGACCCATCAATTGTATCTCTCCAAGTTCATCCTAAGGAAATAAGAAAACATGAGAAGCAGCAAGTACAAGAATATCCACGTAGTGCTGCTACCAAAGAAAGAAAGAAAGAAGTGTCCAAGAACAAGACTTGACTCTAGGGGGTACCTACACCCAATGGGCCTCTGTGTAGCAATGAAAGTGATCGAGAATTGTATTCATTGACATAGTGAAATGTCCTGTTATACTGCTAAGGAAAGCTCTAGGTCCTGACACCTCTTACAACAGACCTACCATGGCAATGGGCGGGGCGGGAGGGAGAAATGGCGTAATTAGGCCAAATCTTGAAATTGCACCTGAGATGCCATGTCCTGATGCAGTCCACCACAAGTTCTCGTGTCCAAGCATTAAGCATTATACATATAGCTAGATATATCAATATAGACTCTAAGTTTTGTAAGTCCTACTATAGGATTTCCACACCTTTCACAGACACATCCTGGGACTTCGAACACAACGTGGGGTCCCGGCCTTGCAGGACTTGAGACTACCACCCCGTGGCATCGTGCGTGCTTACGTGCTTGGGCATAATGCATGGACTGGCACGGCAGGAGGGGTATGATAGCTGATTATTGTTTGCCTATCTCTTTGGCTCTCTCGATTGCCTCTTTTTTTCCTACAGAAAGCATGTCTTCCTCACATGAAAGAAACATGCAACTCAAGCCCATCCTCCGTCCCCCAAGCGCACCACAGGAAGGAGCTCCCTCTGCGAGTCCAGCCTTCCACCGACAACCCTCTTGCCTCTGGGGCGGGCCGTGTGGCCAGTCGGGTCGCAGCGCGGAGCTGGCACCTTGGGTTTTGCTCTCGGCTCTGCCTGCCCAGGGTGGTGCACGGTCCCCGGAGGGTGGACTCCTTCGAAGCTATGCTGATGGGGCTACGTCCTGGATCATCTGCCAGGTATATTTATCAAAGAGTGGGCTCATTGAAAAAGAACACTTTACAACAACAAGGTACTATGTAAAACAGATTATGGAACTAAGAATTTTAGCTGCTGAGGGAAGTCAGGACAATGAACTTTGAACTGCCTGTTGGAAATATGAAGCCCCTCTCAAATGAACAAAAGTTAGATGGAGATTTGCAACTATTGTTTTGTCATTGGTGTTTAAAACTTGGACCTGGGAAGATTTCATGTATGTAACCTAGAGGTGTGTCTCCAGAAAGGTTTCTACACATTTTTACAGAATGACCTGGGTCCAAAGTCCTGAAAGCTTGTCTAAGGCCACAGCTTTAGGTATTTACATTTAATTACATTTTTCTTGTTCTCTCAGCATAGCAAAAAAAAAAAAATGTTTACTGAGCTGGGCTGAGTGACTTAAGTTACCCTCTGTCCTCACCCTTCCTAAACACTATTGAGTGAGGTTTTAAAAGCATCCTTTTGACGTGCTGTCTACTGGGAAGAACGCACCCCTCAGTTAACACATCTTTACGAGCACTGACCGGAACCACTCAGGTGCCAAATGCATAGGAACCCATTGCAGGTAAACTGAGGCTCAGGTGGGTGAAATGAGTTGACACATTAGGGCACGAACAGGTGAGAGCCCTGGCAGGACTGGAGGCTTGTCTGATTGTAATGAGCTGCCCAGCACAGCCGTCGAGTTAGAACAGGAGTATTAACCAGGGACACCCATCATGGGAGTGATCAGGGATTAGTGCATTCAATTGCTGCAGTGTGTTACTCATCTCACACTCACACACACACACACACACAGCCCAGGTCCAGCCACCCAAGAACATGGTGATAGATGAGAAGATGTTTTGTTTTATTTTTTTAAAAGATTTTATTTATTTATTTTTGAGAGAGAGTGAGCGCACAAGCAGTAATGGGCAGAGGCAGAAGCAGGCTGCCCGCTGAGCAGGGAGTCCGATGCGGGACTTGATCCCAGGACTCTGGGATCATGACCTGAGCCAAGTGCAGACACTTAACTGACTGAGCACCCAGGTGTCCGAGAGAAGTTTTAAAAAGGAAGCAGAAGTAACCAGAGGCAGTTAAGGGCAGTTTGAGCTCCCAGCATGGGGTGCAGGGGAAACAATGCTGACAGCGAGAAGGGGAGGGCTCGGCTGCCAGGAGAAGGAACTAGGATACGCAAGCAATGAATCATGGAACACTGCATCAAAAACTGTTAATGTACTGTATGATGACTAACATAACGTAATAAAAAATTAAAAAAAAAAAAAGGAACTAGGATTTCCCTGTGCATTACTAAGTGCCAGGCCTACCCATTTAATCCTTCACAGTTCCCATTTCACAGAAGAAAATTTGAGTCTGCAACTTCCCCCAGGACCTGTTGCCAGATTCAAACACATGTTGCTTGGCCCCAAGCCCTACTCCCTCTCCCCAGCAGGAGAGGAATGAGGAGCTTCCTTCTCCCCCCACCCGCCTGTCCCGGGGTGGGAGAGAACATCTCCAAGTGCAGACTCGGCACCATGCTCCTGGCATGAGTCTGACTTCGATTTAACACCAGAAACCCAGGGCACTAAATTCAAAACGGAAGTAGAAGAAAATCTGGACGGCTTTCAATGTCACAAAAACCACAAAGAAAAGCTACCCCAATCCCTTCACTCCCACCGGGCCACAACGACAACAAAATTTACCCAAACCTTAAGGCCCATCAGCCTGGTAGGAAGAGTTGTACTTGACTCTTGCTTACCCCTCACCTTGCCTAATTTTTTTTTTTTTCCATTCAAAGGCCAAGGGAGCCCTAGTTTTGTTTCTGAGCTCTGGCTTTTTGAAAACCTTGTTTTCCATGAATGTGCACGAGGCAAGTTCACTCCACTCTTCTCCCTACAGGAGCCCTTTTTAGAAGGGCGGCAGTGTATGTTTGAACACTATTTGCTCTGGGTGACAGTGCAAGGGTGCACGTGTTTGGGAGCTGTGCACGCCTCCCGAGCCTGGGCTGAGAGGCAGGTGCGCTGCACAAATCCATCCACCACGGGGAATTCTCGGGGCAGGTGTGGAGTCTGCGGTGCAGTGGGAAAGAACTTCCCGTGGCCCCGTAAAGGACCGAGTGGGACCATATTCACTAGCCACAGGAGGGAGGATGCGAATTCAGGCTGAAACAGGGTTCCTTTCCTGTAATCGTGCGTGCCCACTCGTCCCCTGTACAAGCAGCCAATTTTAAGCTCAGAACCTTAAAGACATCTCTCAGTTGTTTTCCATGGAACATCCTCTGAAGATTACCTTGCCAAGCACTCTCTAAACGCAAATGCATTTTTAGAAAAACCACCAAGTGATCCCAGAAGCACCTCCATACGTGTGCTAACTCAGAAACTACCCCACATGCCTAATCCTGATATTTAAATGCCAGTCCAGTGGCATTTCCGGGTCCACCTGCCATAACCTCCACCCTGAAATCTGCTGCCTCAGCCTCTCTCTGACCTGCCCCTGATGGAGGGACACGATAAGCAACCACTTAAAAATATCATTCCTACTAATGTAGGGCCATTCGAAACAAAACGTGTAACACACACTCTCTTTTTGACAGTGGGCTTCATTAATTTCTTTTCTTTTTTCACCAAAGCATAAGATTGCCTTATCAATGGACACTACTATTTTGAAACCCTGAAAAGTTAGTGGTGGATGATTAACATAGTCACGTGATATGGGTTTTTCAAAAACATCCCCTTATGCTCTTAAAAAAGTATATTCGCCCTCCAGGAGGATAAAGGAATGCTTTCAGGGGGGTTATAACTTAAATACACGCAAGTGCACAAATCTCAAGGATTTAGTTCAAAGAGCTGTGACAATTGTCTACATCTGTATGACTTCATCTGTATGCGCAGACGGAATATGCAATCTCTGCCCTCACCTCAATGGGAAAGTATTCGTATGTTCCAATCTGGCTTCTTTCACCCAACATGATGCCTTTGAGATTCATCCATGTTCTTGCACGTATCTATAACTCACTTTCTAAAAATTTTTTTGAATAGTATTGTCATGTGAATATATCACAATTTGTTTAGCCAGTCTCCTATGAATGGACATTTGGGTTCTTTCTAGTTTGGGGCTATTATTAAGAATAAGGCTGCTCTCCACATGCTGGTACAAGTCAATTTTTGTGTACATATGTTTCTGCTTTTGTGGGGTACACACCTGGGTGTGGGGCTGCTGTGTCACATGGAAAGTGCAGGCAGACCTCAGAGATATTATGGGTTCGGTTCCAGACCACCGCCATAAAGCGAATATCGCAATAAAGCAAGTCAAATGAATTTTTTGGTTTCCCAGTGTATATAAAAGTGATGTGTAGGGGCGCCTGGGTGGCTCCGTCGTTAAGCGTCTGCCTTCGGCTCAGGGCCTGATCCCAGTGCCCTGGGATAGAGCCCCACATCGGGCTCCCTGCTCCGCTGGGAGCCTGCTTCTTCCTCTCCCACTCCCCCTGCTTGTGTTCCCTCTCTCGCTGTCTGTCTCTCTCTCCGTCAAATAAATAAATGAAATCTTTAAAAAAAAAAAGTTATGTGTACACTATATTGTAGTCTGGTAAGTGTGCAATAGCATTATGTCTTAAAAAACAATGCACATACCTTAATTTAAAAATTCTTTACTGCTAAGAAATGATTACTGATCTGAGCTTTCAGCAAGCCAACATCTTTTTGCTGGTGGAGGGTCCTGCCTCCATGTCAATGGCTGATGACTGATCGGGGTGGTGGCTGCTGAAGGCTGGGGCAGCTGGAGGAGTTTCACAGAAGACAACAGTGAAGTTTGCTACACTGAGTGACTCTCTCTTTCATGAACACTTTCTCTGTAGTGTGTGATGTTGTTTGGTAGCATTTTACCCACAGTAGAACTTCTTTCAAAACTGGAGTCAGTCCTCTCAACCCCTGCGGCTGCTTTATCAGCTAGGTTGATGGAAGATTCTAAATCCTTTGTGGTCATTGCAACAATCTTCACGGCTTCTCCACCAGGAGCAGATTCCATCTCAAGCAACCACTTTCTTTGCTCATCCACAAGAAGCAGCTCCTCATCCATTCAAGTCTGATCATGAGATCCCCGCACTGCGGTCCCATCTTCAGGACCCACTTCTAACCCCAGTTCTCTTGCTGTTTCCACCACCCCTGCAGTGACTGCCTCCACCGATGACCTGAGCCCCTCCAAGTCCTCCGGGAGGGTGGGAACCGACTTTTTCCAAACTCCTGTGAATGTGGATATTTTGACCTCTTCCCATGAATCATGAATATTCTTAATGGCATCTAGAATGGTGAATCCTTTCCAGAAGGTTTTCAATTGACTTTGCCCAGATCTATCAGAGGAATCACTCTCTATGGCAGCAAGAGCCTTTCAAAATGTGTTTCTTCCATAATAAGACTTAAAAGTTGACATTATTCCCTGATCTGTGAGTTGCCCTATCAATATTGTGTCAGCGGGCATGAAAACAACATTCATCTCATTGCACATGTCCATTGGAGCTCTCGGGTGACCAGGTGCATTGTCAGTGAGCAGTAATATTTTGATAGGAATCTTTTTTCCTGAGCAATAGATCTCAACTGTGGGCTTAAAATATTTAGTAAACCACGTTGTAAACGGATGCGCTATAAACAGAAATGTTGTCGGACAGTCTTTCTTGTTCCATTGATAAAGCGCGGGCACACTGGATTGAGCATCATTCTGAAGGGCCCTAGGATTTTCGGAATGGTCAGTGAGCACTGGCTTCGACTGAAGTCACCAGCTGCATTAGCTCCTAACAAGAGAGTCAGCTTGTCCTTTAAAGCTTTGAAGCCAGGCACTGACTTCTCTCTAGCTGTGAGAGTCCTCAGTGGTATCTTCTTCCAGTAGAAGGCTGTCTCGTCTACACTGAAAACCTATTGTTGCGTGTAGCCCGTCATTACTATGGTAGCTGGACCTCCTGGGGAACCTGCTGCAGCTTCTTCACCAGCACTTGCTGCTTCACCCTGAACTTCATGTTACAGGGCTGACTTCTCTCCTTACAGCTCGTGGACCAACCTCTGCCAGCCTCAGACTTTCCTTCTGCCGCTTCCTCACCTCTCGCAGCCCTCACAGAATGACAGAGAGTTGGGGCCTTGCTCTGGGTTAGCCTCTGCCTTGAGAGGCTGGTTGTGGCTGGTTTCATCTTCTGCCCAGACCACTCCAAACTACTCCATACCTGCAATAAGGCTGTTTCACTTTCTTATCATTTGTGTGTTTGCTGGAATTGCACTCTTAACTCCCTTCCTATGCATTCACAGCTTGGCTGTTTGGGGCAAAGGGCTACGTTTTGGCCGGGCTCAGCTTCTGGCATGCCTTCCTCACTGAGCTTAATCACTTCTAGGTTTTGACTGAAAGGGAGAGATGTGCCAATCTTCCTTTCAGGTGAGCACTTAGAGGCCATTGTAGGGTTATTCTTTGGCCTAATTTCAATACTGTGTCTCAGGGAACAGAGAGACACCCGAGCAGGGGGAGAGAGAACATCTGGTTGATGGAACAGTGAGAACACACACATGCATGGATTAAGTTCATGGTCTTCCACAGGTGTGGCTTGTGGCGCCCCCAAACAATTACAAGAATGACATCGAAGATCACTGATCGCAGATCCCCATAACACATATAATCCTGATGAAAAAGTGTGAAATACTGTGAGAAGCACGAAAATGTGACACAGGCGCAAAGTAAACAAATGCTGTTGGACAATGGTACTCACAGACGTGCTCGAGGCGGGGTCGCCACAGACCTTCAGTTTGTAAAAGATGTGATACCTGTGAAGCAAAGGCAAGGTGTGCTTGCATGCGATCGGCCTTAAAGAAATGGCCCCAGTGTCCACCGAGGCAGTCGTATGAGTGAAGTGAATGGATGAGCATTCCTATTGTTCCAAGTGTTCACCACATTTGGTATTGTCAGTAATTTCTATTTAAGTGGCTCATTGTGGTAGTGACGTTGTGCCTGTGGGGTCCACTCTGACAAACATTATCATCATCACGTGAACTACTCATGACAGAAGCCACAGGACTGGGGGCCTTTCCCCACTGACTGGCAGGGCAGCTGTGACAAAGTTAAAAGCTCCAGAAAGAAAACTCTGAAGCCAACACAGACTCCCCTCACCGCACCCCACCTCACCCCACCCAAAGGAGGGCACATTATTTCAGGGCATGTAGAATGGGGTGATTTTTTAAAAACTTGTGGCAACATTTAAACTCTTACTTACTCCCCACCCAGTGAGGAGATACCATCTCGCAATTTCCCAAACAGGCTGTTTGGCAGAGAGTGGAAGGGGAGGCTTGACGTCCCTTGGGTTATCAACGTACCCTTTTCCAGGTAGCGGTCATTATGATTTCCCATTTTGTTCTTTAGCACCCCGTTTTAGGGACCACCGATTTCCTGAGATGGTTTTTTGGATGAGAAGACAATTTTTACCACTCTGCACGGGGCCTGGAACACGAAATCAAGGCAAGGAAATCGGCTATCGCTGCTTGGAAATGTGCGACTCATGTCCAAGGTGAGAAGAGGTCAGGTTTAACACTGGTTGCGTATAATTTTAAACATATGCAGCCTGTACTCTCTTCTACCCTCAAGAACCAAAGAAGCGACATTCACTGAAGATACTTGTAGCCTCTGTCTTCTGTGTCTTGGGGCAGTTGTCCTGCAAGGGGGATGGGGAGGGCTGCAGGGACACCATGGTACCAGTTGTGACTCTCCTCCCGTAGAGGTGGGCCTGCTGGCTTCCAGAAATTATGCTGTGGGTCTGAGTGTCTGTGGCATAGTGTTAATTTCATGTGTTTATAGATAATTTCAACAATCACTATTTCTTTCTTTTTTTTTTTTAAGATTTTATTTATTTATTTGACAGAGATAGAGACAGCCAGCGAGAGAGGGAACACAAGCAGGGGAGTGGGAGAGGAAGAAGCAGGCTCCCAGCCGAAGCGCCCGATGTGGGACTCAATCCCGGAACACCGGGATCACGCCCTGAGCCGAAGGCAGACGCTTAACGACTGCGCCACCCAGGCGCCCCCAACAATCACTATTTCTAGATTGCAATTCTCGTGTGGTTGTGCAGAAAGCCAAAAGAGTCACTGTGTTGTCACAGAAAGTTATCCATTTTCCTGAGAGAAAAATCAGATGCCTCACAGTTGCAACAACTATGGTAATTTAGAATATTAGGTTCGACTTTAAAGCTCAGTATTTAGGACAGATAGGAATAAAGACAGTCCATCTCACCTATTCACCATCTGAGGAATGAGCCCATGATGATTATGACTAGCTGGCCCCTGACTCTAGAAGGTTCAGAGACACAGGGACAGGCTCCAAGTATGGCTAAAGCTGCCCTCTTGCCCAACAGAGCCCAGGCTCTGGAACAGGGGAGTGTTGCTTTCACTTCAATCATTCCTTGTCCAGCCTGTGGGACCCCTGCTCTTCCTGTGGTAGAATAAGGAGGTGAGTGAAACCTCACTCCGCCTCCCGCAGAGGTGGATGAAAGCAAGGTCTCGAATCAAGAGCTTGGCAGAGGCACTGCTGAGGAAGGGCATCTGAAGGACCAGAGAGACTGAGCAGCAAGTGTTTCTTGAAAAGCTGAGGGGCTCCAAGGGCTTCTGTGGGCGGCTGGAGCGTGCAGTGTTTAAGAGCACTGTCTGCCAGCTTGAGCTGCCGTAAGAGCAGGCCACGACTGCGGGTGCAGACCACAGACATTTATCCTCATAGTTCTGGAGGCCGGACATCCGGGCTCAGGGTGCCAGCGTGGCTGGTTTCTTGTGAAAGCTCTCTTCCTGGCTCGTAGAAGGCTGCCTTGTCGCTGTGCTCACATGACCTGTGTGTGTGTGTGTGTGTGTGTGTGTGTGTGTTATATGCGTGCACACGTGCAAGGAAGGGGAGGGAGAGAGAGGAGGCAAGCTCCTTGACGCCTCCTCTTACAAGGGTACTGCTCCCATCACGAGGGCCCCCACCCCCACCACAGGACCTCATCTAAACCTAATCACCTCTCGAAGTCCCCATCTCCAAATGTCATTACATTCAACGTCAGGGATTCAATATATGAATTTTGGGGGAACACTAACATTCGGTCTATAACAAGCACAGACAGCCTGCCCAGACGCCAATCCCAGTTCTGCCACTTATTAACTACCATGCCTCAGTTTCTTCCTCTGTAAAATGGTAAAAATATAATACCTCATTAGGGATACCATGAGGCCTAAATGAGTTAATAAATGTAAAGCACTGTAAAAGAATGCCCAGCATGGGATAAGTCCTATACACATTCCTATAACTACCTAATTTTTTTATGCTATTGATATAAGCCCAAATCTTACTTGGATATCCTGAAAGTGGACCATAGTGATGCGGAGTGATTCTGGAGTGAGCTTTGAGGGAGATCTGGGTGACGAGATTCTGCTCCAGCTGTCAGCAGGTTTACATCCCCCCCACACCCCCGCTCTCTAGTGGGTGGACAGGTGGCACCGTCTGATGCAGAATTCCCCAATTCAATTGCAAATTGGTTGCTTATTGGTGACTGGCAGCAAGTGTTCACAGCGAAAATAGCTAAATAGTGAAATAGCCAAATTCTGTTCTTTCTGTACAGCTATAAGTACCGTTCACTTGGGCTTACTGCCGATAGGGTGTCTTCTATTTTTAACTGATCAAGGTGAACTTCCTCTCATTACACCAGGCCAAACACTGCTCTTATCTCTACAGAATGCCACTGAGAGCACGGACTCAGCTGTCTCTTGACAATGATGAAAGATGTCCGCTGATAACTTTGTGCCTGAGCAGAAAAAAGAACAGCTGCTAATTGTTCATGAAAAATGTTCTCCATGTGGGTGCATGTCAGAAGGCTAACTATGGGGCCTGCCTGAGTCCTGGCTCAGGAAGCTGGGGAAAATTCTCAACCCCGACTGTGTCAAAGAGCCTAAGCCGCTCCCATGGGGCTGAGGAGTGAGCGAGGTCTCCCTAGTCCTACAGAACTGAACTGTTTTAGAATAAGCAGCCCACAACCATCCCTATCCTTCGCATGGATGGAAAGGAATTCAGAGCCGGAAGATCCTGGAGATCCTGTTGGCCTTTAGGTTTTTCTGTAGGCTCCTGGGTGGCAGGAACAACAAACTAAAAATATATAATCATTGTTTCACGTGATGATAAAAACTTCTACCCCAGGAGAGGGTCCTACAGGTACATAGGGCCGATAACCACTCATGTGGCCTGCCAGGAGTGACCCTAGGAAGGACTGTCTCCCCAGCTTTTGTACCTGAAATTAAAGGAGACGTAGACAATGGGAACTGCATCGTTAATAGAATGTATACACTCTCACACACATATAAAAGTCCTCATTTAATCACTCCTTTGTGCCTTTAAATAGAATACCTTTAAAAATGCTAATATGACCTGGAAGATTTGTGCAGTCTAAATTAGAGTAACAACCACAGGATACACAAGACACATCATCCTAGACCTTCAATCTCACCTAAAGATTTGAAAAACGGATCATTTCATGTTAAAACCAAGAAAAGAGGATAAGGGGAAAATGGCAGAGTAGGACGGCCCTAGGTTTGTCTCAGCCCACAAACACAATTAGATAACTATGAAATCATCCTAAATACCCCAGAAATTGACCTGAAGACTGGCAGGACAAACTCAACACCTAAAGGTAAAGAAGAGGCTGCATCTAAGAAGCTAGGACATGCATAGACATGACTTGGGAGAGAAGAGCTTGTGGCCACTGTGGTGGGGAGGGAGCCACGGTTGCAGAGAAGGGCAAGAGACAGATTAGCCCACAGGGGAGCGAGCTCACGGGAAACGAATCCCCACAGCAACTGGCCTGGAAAGCTAGAGGGCTGGAAACAATGCAAGGCCACAAGATATATCCCCGGGCTTCCCTGGGGAATGCTTGTCTTCTCTTCCCTCCACTGTCAGGGGTGTTCCATGAACAAGTTTAAGGAAAGTAGTGAACAGTCACAAAAACATATCTGGGTTTGAAAATAATTTGTACATTAGATGGCCAATCAGCAGGCATAGGGCATTCCCAGGAGTTTTAAGCAGGAGCTCCCTGGGGGTGGGAGCAGAGGTGGGTGCCGACAGGGAAAGCCCTTGAATCACCAAGCTTTCACTACATCTCACTTTCGCTCAGGTCCAGGCTTCGAGTGGCTCTTGATCACTGCAGTGGATCAAGGTATCTCTGCACCCTGTTGGGGTGGTCCTTGGGGTGCTTCTCAATCTATTTCCCAGAATGGAGATCCATGACTGGAAGGATTCTCAGGAGGAGAGCGATGTCTCCTTGGGGATACAGACACTGTGCCCCATTTCCTCACAAAGTCACAATGAACATTTACTGAGGCGGTAGAGTTCTAGAACCCAGTGTAGCAGCCTTGGGCTAACTCCTGACTGCTCCTGCAGGGATCTTCCTGGCCGCTGAATATGGTACTGAGGAATGAGGGCTTTGGATTCAGAGGGAACTGGGATAGAACTATGCCTCTAAGCTTCAGACCATGACACTTACACGGGGTTAATTAACCTCTCCGTGCCTCAGTTTCCTCCACTGTAGAACCAAGAAGGCAGCAGCACCTCCCTCCCAGGGCTGTTGTACCCATAACCCAGTTAGCTGTGTTCATCCACATTTCCTTTCACTGAAATCCCCAAGAAGCCCTGGGCTCACCCTTCAAAACTAAGTATGGCCTTCTTCCTTCCACTCTGCCTTGTGTCCCCCACCCCCGACCATGTGCACAGTGTCTCGTGCTGATCCTGAAGCAGCTCTGACTGTAAAAATGACCCCAGGTGGAGCAAATGAGCTCACTGGCTGGTGCGTGGCACCCGGCCGTCGGAGCCCCCGCCAGCTGGCCGCGGTCCACCTCTCAGCTGGCCTTCTCACGGCACAACAATCCGGGGACCCCTCGATGAGACATTTTCTCCAATATTTTCTTTAACTCTGACAACTGCAACTGAAATTTAGCAGCAGCGTGCAGCCCCCCAGGGACGCCTTCTGCACATTTCTCTCGCGCGCTCACTCTCGCTGTTACTTTTTACTGCTCGTCCACACCGAAGTTCAGATTTCCTTTTCTTTTTTTTTTAATAGAAAAAAAAAGTTCTTGCGGGGGGAAAAGACTTGATTTAATCAAGTTTTCATGGTAAGCAGATGAGTATTGCGAAATACCCATCCCAAGTACCAAATTAAGAAATTAAAATAATGCTTTCTACTCTTCAAGTGGATTTCTTCCTTTCACGGAAATAGGAGCTTCGCAGCAACGCCCAACCTGCCTTCCTCCCTCCAGCAGTGTTTGAACACTCACTCCGTGTCAACCTCGCCCTTACTCACGAGAGAGACAAAGATGAAGGCAGCACGCTCCTCCCCTAAGGCTACGTCCACAGGCCTCTGCGCACATGGACAGAATGCAGCGCGTTGGGTTAAACCCCATATTCATCTCTAGGCATACGCTGCTCGCTGCCCTTATGGGCTCAAAGCACAACCTGCGATACCTCCAAACTCCCAGCGAGGGTATCCCAAGCAATATAAATGTATATTATTACTCTAAAACCAACCCTCACTTCTGCCCAGCCCTTCCCTATTATTTTCTATCTTCCTTAAAGACACCATTGGCCTCAGGCACAAGTGGGAGGTGGGTCTTTATTTGAGCTTCTACTCTCTTCCATGGAACACCTCTTCCTGGCTACTCCCATGTGTATTATTTCTAAGCCCCACAAAAACACCTGCAAGAGAGAAACTAATTGTTCCCATTTTACAGATGACGCAACTAAGACTCAGTGGTTAAGAGACCAGTTCCTGGTCACATGGTAAGGGTCTGAGTCGGAATTTGAGGCCAAGTCTCTCAGACTCTAGAGCCAGGACCTGCCTGTCCCGTGGTCTGAGAGTCATATTCGTAACAGACAATGGCTGTGCTGTCTACTCAAAATTGACTAGTATTTTATTATGATTTGTTCACACTTTAGTAACTTTCCTTTTAATAAATTGCAAGCCTTTATGTTTGTATAATTCAGCTTCCATTTTTAGCTCAGAAATCCTAGTCTGATTTTACATAAATTGTTTCATTGCATTTCTGACCCTTACCTTTTTCTATTCTGCTTGAAATGTCACATTTTAAAATGATAAATTTAAATACGGTAGATAATTGAATTATTTCATGGCAATGTTGTCATTTCCCCGGCACAGGACTGTTGTGCTGAGCAAGCAGTCACGCGTCTTCACTCAATAAAGCAAAAGCTGCCATATCTCAGTGCTCAGTAACAAGCAACATGGGGCACGTCTGCTAATGGATGGCCCCCAATCTACATAGGCTGCAGGAGCCAGGCTGGCTCAGTCAGTGGAGCGTATGACTCTTGATCTCAGGGTTGTGGGATCGAGCCCCACATTGGGTGTAGAGATTACTTAAAACAAACAAACAAACAAACAATAACTAGGCTGAAGGATCTGTTGGGATTTCATGGTTCCTCACTATTTCTCAGTAGGACAAGTCTTATAATGTTGATACCTATGAAGCGAAAATTAGATCTTGGCCTTCAAAGCATCCCGGAGGGCATCGAAAGATTAGACAATAATCATTTTTATAAAACAGAAGTATTATGAGAGAGGAGAGGAGGCCTCCAGCCAACTGCCCAGCAGTTCTCCAGAGATCTCTGGCTTAACTATACCGGCGTTCTTATTACTCTGGGGCTCTCCAGAGAGACAGTGTCTGGTGCAGGGACCATGGAGCATCTCAGACGCCCTCTAGGTTCAAACCCATTTGCCTAGAGGCACATGCTCGTGTTTCTCTACATGTGGCTAGCAGGGTATCCCCAGCTCCTCTCTGCTCAACCTGCCCCCGAGATGGAACACGAGAGAGGCTAGACATGCAGAATCCTGCATGACAGGACTAGAGACCTAGCGGTCGGGTAGCCTGCACATCAGCAGGGGGAGGAGGGCTCACCAGGACATGGCCCTGCTTATCGAGTTGCGAAACATCCAATCGTCCCTGCTTCCCATCACAGACACAAGTTGCTCCCAAGGCGACAAGCAAACCCTTAAAACTTGTAGAAGAAAATGGGGAAGAATACCCTTATGACCTTGACCAGCTTTTAGAAAATTTAATACAAAACAGCAGAAACTGTGAAGGTAAGAGATGAGTTCAACTGCATTACCATGGAAAACGTTGCATTAAAAGACACAAGTTTCAAGAAAAGTCACAGATTGAGAGATTCCCAATGCACATTCCATTCCTGGCTATATACTCCAGGGAAACTCATATATGTCCACAGACACGGACAGGAAATTTTGCTGTAGTATTTCTGGTAATGGCAAAGAAAAAAAAAGTAACTTAAATGTTTATCAATAGGAGAATAAATAAATTTGGGCATATTTATGTAACTGTAAATAGCATTAAAATGGATGAACTACAATTATATCACTATGGATAAACATCAAAAGCAGTTTTGAAAGAAACCCCAAAACAACCCAGTGTTGAAGAGAAGGGTATATATGATACAATCTATGTAAAGTTTCAAAACCCTGCACAACTCAGCACTGCACATTGTTTATATTTTCTATAGGTTTATATATACACAATACATGCACGGAAATAGTCAACAGTAAAGTCACGAGAGTATTTCTATCTCAAGGTGAACGAGATTGGGAGGGCCACCAGGAGCACTCAACAATATGGTTAACATTTTCAAAAAGAGATGAAGAAAGTGACATGTTAATATTTAAGTAGGCTGGGTATTTGATTCCACGGTTTGTCCTTACACGGGAAGTTGCCACACTGTTGAGAAATTCCATTCTGAGGCCACGGTGGCAGCAGCATATGGCGTGGCTGAGTGTGGCCTGGTACAAAGTGCTAGATTTAAAGGCGGGGGAGGGGGGGTTGTCCAGGTATGAATTCACAAAGCTCATTTCCGTGTGTGATGCTGCTAGGCCCACATGGGGAGCAAGGGGGGCAGGCCTGTCCTCTCGCAGCTTCTGGTTGGCAGAGGAGGACAAGATAGACATGTCTAAGGCAAAGTCGAGTAGTCTGTAGGAGGCGTGCTTGTGTGGGGTTCGCTGGGATTCTATGAAGTTACAAGCAATGAGAAGCCCTCCAGCCAGAAGAAGAGCTGGAACAAAGACCCAAGTTGGGAGTGTGATGGGAGCACATTCTGCAAGAGAAAAATGTGCTTGGGTTTGGGCCATGTGTAGGGAGGCAGGCCTGAATGCTGGCCTGAGGGGTTTAGATTTTCTGGAGACAAGAGAAAGCCACAGCAGGCGTTTGGAACAGGGAACATTAATCAAGGCACTAGTTTGTAGGAGCGATCGAAGTGAGGGCAGAACCTGGAAGGCTGAAACGGGGCCTCTGAAGTAGCCCAGGAGACAAAGGACAGCCTCCAGGAGGAGGAGGAACAACAGAGGAGCTGGAAGTTTCTGGAGCATGGGGAAGCAGCAGGAGCCAGCAAGGAAGGGGAAGGTGGGACCAGAGGTTCTGAGGCTGACTGGCTCTCACTGGCTTTGGAGGGAGGCTGAGGAAATGAGGCCATGCAGCTTATAGTAAGATTAACACATGGACACTGATGAGCACGGCCATGACAATGAGGGGAGAGCATGCCGTGTGCCTGGCAATGGCCTCAGCCCTCTGCACACAGTGGCGCATTCCATCCTCCTGCAACCCTGCGAGGGAGGCACTCTTGTCATTCCTGTCTTACGGGTGAGGTAACTCAGGCGAGAAAGGTCACGGGACCCAGCCAGGGTCATGCAGCTGGCACATGGAGAGCCAGGGCTTGAACCCAGCCGTCTGACCCCAGAGCCCAGGCTCTGTTGCACGAGAGGTGGGCGGGTCTTACGTATTGAAGTATCCCTTGTACCCCTGTGATGGGCAAACCCCTTGATTTCTGGGAGCAAGAAGACTGAACAAACTGATAGGAAATGACCTCAATCTCTGTAAGCAGAAGGTGGAGTCATACATCCAGGACAAAGCCATCTGTGGCTACAGAGGCACAAGAAACCTTAGAAAATGCTACTTGGAGAATGGGAATTCAGATAAACAGATCTTACAATACCAATGAGAGTCAACTATTAGCATAAACAGAAGAATCTGATGCAGATACAAAGCATCTGACTTTCTCTAAAACCGTGGAAAAACCTAAGAGCACAGAGCTGAGCAATCAGATGGTGGCGAGGGACGGTGGAACTATCAGAACAAAAGAGGGCACAGAACTTAAGGACAGGAATGTACAATCACTTAAATAATTGATTTTGGAGCCCAGCTGGGAAAAGGAAAGACGAAAGCTGAGAGAATGGGTAAGAGAACATTCGTAGAGTATTTACTGGACATCAGCTACAGGGTTGAGAGACTGATAATGACGGTGAAGGTGGACAGCAGGGTCAGTGGGAATGAGGGTCCAGAGGCGGCAGAAGAACAAAGGATTGCCGTGAGCCCAGGGGAATCAGATGCTAAGATCTCGCAGAAGACACAGATTTCAGTGACCAGGTCAGGGAGGTGTAGCAAGGCCAAGGAAAGGAAAGGTGGCCACGGAGAGCCTCCCAGGCATTGAGGAGGTCAAAGGATTATGAAGACCTGAAAAAATAGAAGAATCATCTGTGTAAGTAGAAAACTTCCCAATGATGGAGTTGAAGTCAGGAGTGAAAAACCAGGGTGTGACTATGACGAAGGTAGAAGATGCTAGAAGGAGACACACGAAGTGGATGAGAGATGGCCTGTACAATGCATCAGGAAGCAGCATGTGGACTCCTCCATCCTGCTCCTATGTCTGATGGGAGACATGGAATATACAGCATATGGGTTGACCGGAACCTTTTAAGAAAGCAAACAACCAAAAAAAAAAAAAAAAAGCAAAAGCAAACAACAACCAGACAGTAGGTTGGATGCTTTAAAAGGAAAACGTTGTATTTTAGCTCCTGTAATGAGCCCAGTATGAGAAGAAGTTTATAGAGAGGAAAATGGATGGTAATTGGGCAAAAAAATAGGGGTAAAAAGAGTATATTAGAGAGATACGGAGTAGTTTACATGAGGCAAGCAAAAGGAAAGGAGAAATTCGAGTGGAGACGTATTAAATCCAATGTGTTGTCTTGGGAATGTACTATAGACTTCCTTCCGTGTACCCAGGACACTCATGACTTCTTTACAACTGTTAAGAAATGCGTGTATCTTCCCAGTGCGTTTGGTGAACAACTGGACTTTGAATCAAAGCCTGACTCCTCCTCTACTCTCCTCCAAGGCGCATGACCGTCCCGGGCTTCAGTGCTCCTGGGTGACTTGTGAAAGGAGCAGGCAATCCATTACGTGTCCTGTTTGCACCTTTGTTCCCATTACAACCGTAATTCAGACGAAACACACACACGCCTGCATGTTTAGGCGTGAAAGTTAACACCATATACAGTAATATGAAATACTACATATGTGCACTGGGGTTAATTTACAGTTACTGCGGGATCTGTAACTTTGTAATTTCCTGGCTTTGGTCTGTATAGTTTTTCAGACTCGACATTTTATTAACTTTTTCTTTAAACCAGCTATCTGTCTTTTGGCTGGTATTCCCCAGCGTATTAGCTTGCATATTTCCAAGCTGAATATCATGTTGTAAAAGTCTGTCTATTTCCCCTCATCTCTCTCAGTCCATCTGTATTTTTTTACATCTAACCTCCTGGGTCTTTGCCTTTTTTGGCTCTGTGAATTTAATTAATGTACTTTTGACTTTCTTTACCAGGTCACTGTTGAAAATTTACATAAAACAGATCCAATTTTTTTTCATCATACCCTAATAGAAGCACTTCAGCTACATTTTCCTTTCCCATATATCTCAATTTATCTTTTCAATACAGCTTCCTTCACTTAAGAATTCTTAGATGGAATCAAACATGAACACTTTTGACTGTTCTTTCTACACAGAGCCTGGTACACTTGTGGCATTCTCCCATGTTAAAATCAGGTTAATATGTAAATAGCATTTGATGTCATAATGCTCTTCATACAATCATCCGGCCCTTCTTTTTGTCTTTGTTTTTCTTAATATTGAAGTGTCTGAGGGATTTCTTTGCTTTTGTAGAATTGTTCTCTTATATTGCTCTTGATTTGGGAGAGGAGAAGCAAAATATAGGTATTAGACTTCTTCCTCATTTTCTCAAAAACAAAACCAACAAGGTTACTTTGAACTGCTATTAAAAAAACAAAGGAACAAAGCCCTCCTAACTGACTGAATGAACAAATTCTAATGTATTTGAGATTTTGAATCTTAGAATGTTAGTTGCAAGGATCCATTATGTTCTTCTTCATATTTTTGCTGCTTATTCACTATGGCATTTAATGCCAATGATATATAAATTTACGTCTTTTTTATCTCTTTTTTCTTTAAAAAAACATTCACTAGTAAGCTATTGTCAGTTCCTTTGTTCTCCATATTAACAATGTGCTTTCTTCCTAGCAGAAACATTTTTATGTTTACACTCAGAGAAAGCAACATATATGCTAGCCACATTCTTGGAAAAGACAAAAAACTCAACTCTAAGGCAGTAACATCTGAGCTTCCACTTTGCCTGTAATTCTTACTGCTGATATTCTTAACAGGTTATAAATACGTTAAAACCAATAAAAGAGAAAATGCTGGATTCTATTCTTCTTAGAAACCCTATTTAAATACTTCACCTGATTTCTAAATTTTCTTTGATGATCTTTATGGGTTGAAACAATTCTAATTGTATCATCCCTTCCTTTTTGGCTCTTTAAACAATCTGAATTTTTTTTTAAAGATTTTATTTATTTATTTGGGAAAGTGAGTGAGTGAGAAAGCACAAGCATATGGAGAGAGAAAAGCAGACTCCCCGCTGAGCCGGGAGCCCGATGCTGGGCTCCATCCCAGGACCCTGGGATCATGACCTGAGCTGAAGGCAGACACTTAACCAACTGAGCCACCCAGGGACCCAAAACAATCTGATTTTTTAACCAACAGTGCACAGACTGAAATGTACCAATGAAAACAACTGGATTGCCATGAGAAGGATCAAACTGAATTAAATCTATGGAATGCTATTCGAAAGACTTAAGAAAAAAGGGAGTTCCCTTCTGGTTGGCTTTCCACAGAGCACTGCTACAGTAAGAGCTGAGGATCACAGCGCTGTGCAGGGCAGACACAAGAACTGCCATAACCTACAGCTTCCTACGGTTTGGACTGTGACTCAGAGGGCCTTGGACAGTGAGCTGAGCATTGGACAGACAGTACCATCAGTGGGGCCAGCTAGAAAAAGAAGCTCCAGGATGGCTAGAAATGGCCAGGAAAAAATAGCTTCATATTGTATGGGGGTAAATTGAGCCCAGCCTTGAAGGAATTTTCTGGAAGTTGGGGCGGGATGGGGGTGGAGGGGGCAGCCAACTTTCCAGCACCCTGCAAATGGTCTTCCAATGCTTTACCGTGGGATCCATTAGGGGATTCTACTCTGACACATGAATGTATGATCCTACTAAGTAATTCATAGATGAGAACGTAAATGAAAATCTGTAGGATTAGGTTCCCTCCCTTCTCCTTTTAAAGATGATTTATTATTTTTCTTTTAATTAAAGGACACCAGGAAAACATTTGTTTTGAGTCCCGATACACAGGCCCACTGAGGCTTATTTCATAGAACTTCTCACTGAAGGTTTAGCAGGTCCTGTCTGCGTCTCCACAATGAATTACTTCCGTGGACACGCGGGCCCACAGCCTCCCCAAATCCTTCCTCATAATCCCCAACATCTGTTCTATGTCCAGTGCTGACCAACGTGGGAATCGGCAAGTATTGGCTGTCAGCATCGACACAGATGAGCAAACTTGCTCACAGCGTGTCAGCTGGCCCTGTGATTTCAGCTGAACACGCCGGACATAAGCTAGGCTCTAGTTTAAACCATTTGTGACATAGAGGAAACACCTGTTTAGAAGTCATCCAAAATAAATGGTGTTGAGTAATTTGAGGGGTTGAGGTTGATAGCAGCAGTTCATTGCAGAGCACTGGGTACTTGGGCGCCTTATATACCCCAGATCCCTAGGGTTGAGGCTAACATGTACTTCTCCAATGTTTGGAGTGAGGATGGTCCATCTAAAGTTGGGTTGAATCTTATTCCTTTTTGGGTGACACATGGAATTTTATGAAATCCATAGCTTCAAGCTCAACCAAATGTCCCATCTTCCCTTATTTTGGACTCAAGCCTAATACCTATCATTAAAAAAATTAAAACATAGTGTGCTGTTTTTAATAGAATGCTAGATTTATTTGAGGAGAACAACATGACCCAAAGGAAAACTGGATCTTTGTATATTAGTGAATTACATTGTATTGTGAGCCACGTCTCCCTTTCTACCTAATCAAATGCCCGGCTGGGGAAAGTGACCAAACTCACTCAAGTTAATCTGATTATCAGTGGAGGCATTCTATTTATTTGTGGTGTTGCTTTGTTCCAAAGGTATTCAGGGAGGAATAACAAAGAATATGAAACAAAAAGAAAAATAAGGCAACACAGTTTAACATGAAATACCAAATGGGACAACATGTCCTTCAGATATGCAGCCTGTCTAACTCACCATAAGCTAATATGGTGAGTTTAATGATTAACAATCTCCTTGAGTCCAAGTTTGCAGCATCTGATAATATATGTAAATAGCCTAGGATAGTACTCGGCACTGGAATTTTTACTATACTGCAAACTTTGGCAAAATCTAACTCTCTGGCATTGAATGCGCGGCTATTCACAGTCCAGCCCCTGTCTATCATCAAGACCCTGCTCTTGGCCTTTCATCACCAGAACCCTGCACTCCAGCCATGCCGAACTGTCTGCATGTCTCCCAATCCTTGATATTCTTTTTTTTTCTTTTTCTTGGCCTTTGCCCAGCTTGTTCTTTGCCCAGCTGACATGACCCATTCTGCCATTGCTCTGACTTTGAGAATGCTTCTTCCTCCCTCAAGATGCAGGTCAAATATCACTTCCTCAGCTTCTCCAGGCAGGATTATATACTTCCATTTTTTTGCACGGCTACCATCAGGCCCTGGACCCATAACTTGCCCTCCCTCATTTAATACACAGGGATGGCCCTATAAAAATCACATTATCCTCCAACTTACAGATGTGAAAGTTTGGTTCGGAGAGGTCACATGATCTTCCTAAGGTCACGCTGCTGGCCAGAGGTCAGAAGCCTTGTTTGCTCCGGGCCCATCGACCCTGGAGTGCCTGCTCTCCACTGTACCCTGCGATACTGCTTTATGTGCAATGTTCCGTTCTTTGCCTACCCATCTTCACTAGACTGAAAGCCTCCTAATGGTAGGGACGTGATCCATCCGTATCTGGGCGGCTGGTTTGTGCAGGTAGCCGCTCACTAGCAGATTCCCTAGAGACCGTGAAGGGGGACCTATTTTCCACACAGGCTGGGCACATGCACCATACACTTGACACCGCCCGCCTTGCTGGGCTGTAAACACCTGGACAGGAAGTGAGAGCCTCGCACGTGAGTACCATGCAGGGAACACCTGTTTGTAAGTCTTTAGCAACGGACACTAAATGTTTTTGTCTGGATTCTTAAGGCTTCTTCGATCAACAGGTAAACCTTCCCTCTTGGGTGGCTTTCCAGCGGTTAGATATTAGGGGCCTCTCAGCACACGGGTCTGTTTTAGGCTGACTAGCTAGCAACATACACTCTATGAAGTGCAGCGCGCCCACAGTCAGGCCAGCCCGCCTCGGCCCTGGTGGATACGGCCAGGATCCTGGCAATAAGTTCTCCTGGACACCTGACTCTGGTATTTTCAGAGCAAGAGCCCCACAGTGTAATCACAAAGTGGTTCCGGTTCAACTTACTGTAAGAGTCCCTGTCACTGCGGTGACTGCCGGGAAAGCGGGTCACATGACAGAGGCTCCTGTGACCTTAGAGCTGTGTGTGCAATCTCTCACGTGACTTCCGAAGCTTGTCTGACCGACTTGCTCACAGTCTAGCAGCTGGGCTTAGCTACTCCATGCCTCCGCGAGTGGCCACCGTGCACCACGCTTCCTGTCCTCCCTGGCCTGCTGGCCGCTGCTCACGGAGATGTGTCTGTCTGTGTCCCGGGATGGTCGGGATAATTGTTGCCATTTACTGAATACTCCTCTGGAGCCAGGCACGGTGCTAAGTGCATTACCATGAATTATTTTATCGCATTAACACAGCCAACAATAAACACAGTACAGTTTCCACCACCAGGATCTCCCTTTGTAGATGATATAAAAACATAGGAAGAGATCAGGTGACTTGTCCAAGGCCACGTAGACAGGAAGTGGTCTAGCTGGGAGAGCCTGTGCTCCAAACTGCCACGCTGCACTGCCTCTCAGGCAATCCTGGGTCTTATTAAAGCAAAGACCGTCAGTGAAAAGCAGGAAAGGGATCCAAGAACATGACTGCCAAACCAGGCAGGAAAATTGGGCTGGCCTCGCTGTGTAATCTGGTATCAGGGGAAGAAGCTGAGTAAACAGAAGTCAGAGTAGGAGTTCATGTACAGCTCACAATAACGCACTGGTAATGGGAAACCTAAATAAGAAGATAAAAAGTGAAATTTGGGGGGCATTAAATATGGTTCTTTTCAGGTCTAAACCCCATGACTGACTTCCCCAGCAGGCTTTGAGCAATCAAAACACCCAAGACAAATCCCATAAGCATACCTAATTGAATAATCCAGATTCTGTTTGCTTGGGTTTTTGAAGCATCAAAACAGTTCCTTTATATGCTGACTTTGGCTCCCCTGCAGTTTTAATTAAGCCTCCCAAGGCTCGCAAGCATATTAAAATGAGGCAGAAAAAAACCCTGCGGCCTTTGATGCCAGTGACCACAAGGTGCAAGGATTCTGGTTTGATCTGCACTGGAACAGCTCGGGCTGATGCTCAGAGCCGACCCAAAGGGAGAGTTCTCTGTTTATTTTCCTTTGTGGGGAGGGGGCGGTGATTACTCAAGTGATGAAAAGGTTTCTTTCTTGTGGGAAGCTGCAACAAAATAGGCACCAGGGAATCCCCAGGCAAACGGGCAGTTCCGCTTTGACCAATCCCGAGAGCCTGGGGATGGGCGCTCTTCTGTCAAGGACCACACTGGGGCTTGTCCCTTGTTGCTCCTCTCTGAGAGCCATACGCAGCACCACATCCACTCAGCCGGCTGAGCCAATATACTTCAGGGCTTTTTTCCTGCTTTAGGGGAATGAAGTCACAGCAGGCCCACCCCTTCTGGGTAAGTTTATCACAAAACCCTAACTCTCTGGCTCTCCCCTATCTTGAATGCCGCTCAGGACTTCTTATCAAGTATCTTCTCCTCTGGGGTTGGCTAAGAACTTCAAGATGATTCCCCAAGTCTACCTGAGTTAGGTTCGTACGTTTCAAACAGGTCAGCTGGCTCTCCCTGCTTCGATGGAATGCTTAGCACCACTGCCCCAGCCCACCTGTTTATCCAGCAGGCCGACCACCCAGGCCCTGTGCTCAGTAGTGTACTGGGCACTGAGACCAACGGGACACATTCTTCTCCAGCATCTTACGTAGACCATTTCTGTCTAGCAGAGGATAAGCTCAGAAATGATATAACAATGTACTCTGGGAAGGCAAGGGTGGCAGAGACCACTTCCGGTTGGTCCAAACCCAAAACGCACCCTAAAGTGACACGTACTGGACTAGTAAAGAATGGGTAGGGTCGCTATATAAAAAATGGCTACGAGAGGGACATTCAGGCGGAGGACCGGGGCAACAAAGGGATGCCACCGCAGTGAAGAGTTCCATTTGCTCATCACACATCACGTACGCGGACATTGTGAGGGAGGAGGCGGGAAAGGTTGGTGGAAGTCAGACTCTAGAGGCCCCAGAGCAAAAGGCTGAGGAACTGAGATTTTATCTGCTAGATGGTGAAGACAACCTTCATTTGTTATTCATGCAGAGAGTACTTTTAGGTCCATGTTATAAGCAAGATACCAACCTAACTGCTGGACACACAATGCAGAAAAAAACTCGTAAGTTTCCTCAACTCAAGGTGCTGACATTCTAGGGGTGGGAGGGATAGAAAATTAAACAAATAACACAACTGACATTCTTGTCATTCATGGCAATGAAGGAAAATATTTCGATGTGATTACAAAGAATAATGAGGGGTCCCAGGGCTTCTCTAAAGAAGTATCATCTGAGCTGAGCCCAAAAGAAGGGTTAGAAATTTCCAGAAGAGTTTGGGCAAGGGGTTTGGAGTACTGAACATGGAAAGAACAGCACATGCAAAGGCCCTGAGTGGGAAAGACCTTAGTCAATGTGAAAAACTGAAAGATGAGACATACCACCGGACAGTGTTTCACGATGCAGCTGACAAGATGCACGGGGCTAGATCAGGCTGGGCCTTGTCTGTCATGTAAAAGATTCTGGCTCTATATAAAATTCTAAATCATTAAAGGGTTTGAAAAAGGGGAGGAGCATAATTTCACACTGTTAAGAGAACATTCCAGATGCAGTGCAGAAAATAGGGAGGAACAAGATGAGAAGCAAAGAGCCAAGCTGAAGGTGGTAACCTGTGCCAGGGTGATAGCATGGAAATGAGGGTAAAGGGACAGACTGGGAAGATATTTGGGAGGAAGAATGGACAGGATTCAGTGCTGGATTAATTGTGAGTTAGGGTGAGGGAGGTGCCAAGGTGGTGGTCTGATAGGTAGGAGAGACTCACAGAGAAAAACCAATTAAGATATTCCTGCACTTACGGGCTACCATCAGGAAGGCAGGAGTAGAAATATAAACTGCAGGAAAGGTGTGAGAATTTTTGCTGAGGGAAAATGGGTAAGATTTGATGTTTGAATATAGAGTTTGCAGGAAGAGGATGAGGAAGATTCTAGGGTGACTTGAAGTAAAGATCTACAAACTAGCAGTTGGAAACAGAGACTACTTTCAACACTGGGCCAAAGTGTCCTGAGACACGATCATAGGAATAATATTGGAATCTGGGTTTAGAGTAGATGAGACTGGCAGGGGAGAAAGGGAAGGGACAAGAGAGATGTGACAGAACGTTGAGGGACCCCTGTATTTCAGGGAACAAAGAAAGATGAGAAACAGAGGAAGACCAGAGGGTCAGAGGAGAGCTTCAACATGGCAGGAGAAGACAACGTGTCAAACGTTGCAGAAAGGCTGAGGAACAGCAAGACCAAGACTCATAGTTCCAGAGACTAGAAAGACATTTTTGACCTTGAGAGGAAAGGTTAAGTGAGTGCCAGGGGTAAAGGAATGTGAGGGACACAGGAGGGCATGTATAGGTTACTTTCACCAAGCTTGGGAGTGAAATGGAGCATAGAGTACTTTAAGGGGGGAAAGCCAAAGACGAGGAAGGTGTTTGGGGAGCTCATGTTAGGGAAATAGCCAGTGAACATAGAGAAATTAAAAATGTACAAGAAGTTCCAGGATTAGGCAAAGTTCTTATATTTGCTTTGTTTTGGGGGAGAGGGGAGTACACACTAGGTTATACTTGTCCACATGTAACAAAAAATTCAACAAACAGTGCTCAAACAACGAACATTTACGGACTGTTCTCCCAAAATCCGGACGTAGGTCCTTGCTCCTCTGCGCTACCAAGTCCCCAGGCTTTTCCTGCCCTGCAGCAACACCACCCTCAGTGTGGACTTTCTGTCCTCTTGCTCTGGCCTCACAGTCCCCAAATGGCTGCAGAGGCAAGGCATTCTATCCGCCTTCCAGGAAGGAAGAGAAGGTAGCTTCACTCAGCTCCACTCTCATGAGGGAAGCCAGTGGCCAAGTTTCCCTAGTGCTTGCCAGCCATTTCTGGCTCACGTGGCCACGTATCACTACAAGAGAGGCTGGCGATCCAAATGTTTGTCTTTTCAGCACCCTTCATGGGCAGTGGTAAGAAGGAAAGATTTGTTATTGGCATCTGAGTTAGCCACAGAGATGCAGACTATGATCTGGGGAAGAGGTAGTTAGCCTTACACACATAGAGAAGGTACCGTTCCTGAGAAGGGAAGGGAAGATGGGGGATACAGAGGTGTCTTGAGAAAGCGAAGCATGAAACTGGAGGTGGGTGAGATGCGTGGGTCATCAGCGTGGGACGTGAGACCGTCCTCTCAGCGAGCACGAGGGAGGGAGGAAGAGTAGAGTTACACAGTCTGGAGAGAATTTCAGGACATGGGAATCTCACCTGGGGCCAAATGACAGCGAGTCACCAGAATGGGGAGCCCACAGAGGCTGGCCGGCTCTAGCATGTGAAGCCTAGAATAGTGTTCTGCCACTGAAACACCACTGTTCGATATCAGTTTTCTTTGCATTACTAAGAACCACTGTTTTATTTTTCTTAAAAGCTTGGCTCGTGAGGTTGGTTCTAAAAGATTGGCTATATTCCTGAAATATTTAAGGCACTGGTTGAGGCACTTCTAGAGAAGGAAATCTCAATCACTACAGGCCTAATGTGAAGCAGGGAGAGAAAACGGAGGAAAATGGTTAACAATTTTCATTTGAACGCAGAAAAGTAAGCGGAACAAATAATTCTTCACATTCTTCAATGACAGAAATGATGTAATTTCGAATCAACTGAAAGGATTCTAATATCTCTTATTCAGAAGGGCATCTTTAAACGTGCATGTCTGCGGACTCTGCCTCTTCCTCAAAACAGGCCCCGCGGCCATGTGCTCTGGGCAGCCCGGAAGTGTGGGGCAGGCCGTTAGTTCTGCCAAGCTGGAGAGACTTTCTAACTGACAGAAAATGTGGGCTTGTAGAACTTACCGATTGTTTTCTCTGGGGTTTGAAACCATAACATTCCCATTCAGAGGAAATAGTCTAGGATGTTTATTTTTTCAGACTTCATGAATATTAAAAGCCCCATAATTGAAGCCAAAACATAAGGAAAATTAATGCAGTGATACCAAACGTGGGTGTTCGTTCTGCCTTCAAAGTAGTCTTCATCCATGTAAAATGTTTGAAGCAAGGGAAGATAAATGGTATACATTTACCACGAAATTAAATGTAGTTCTGGAGACCAAGTGGTCACAACTGGATCTGGGCTCGTGCCATCCCCCGGGATGGAAGGCGGCCTGAGTCAGAGACGCGCTGTTAGCGGAGCATACACAGACAAGAACGAGCAGACGTGTCCTGGAAATTCAGTGTGCCGTTTCTTTCTCAAAGGTTCGGATTTATTCAGCCCGGATACACCATGAACCTCTGAGGATTTACATATCTTGAATTTAATGTGAAGAACTAATAACCAGTGAGTGGCTTAGATAAGAGACCTTATGAATATTCAAACCTTTTAAATCTCGCAGGGCCAAGACACACATTTCTCAACAGGAACCCCTGTACGATAGCACGCGTCGTGTTGTTTCTTGCCCGATGCTGCTGGTGCAGGAGCGGCCCCACGGCTGGAGAAACACTAACTGGCATTATGACAAAAACAGTTCAGAATGCTGACTTAGACAGCTACCAAGCCTATTTCGGGACTGAGAACGATTCGGGTTCTGCAAAAAGAGTCACGATTTTTTTTTTTTTTTTTAGAGAAAAACAAAACACTAAATCACTTCTGAAATGAAGGAGCCATTAAAATTCATTCAAAAAAGGTGATAAAATGCAGAATTCTAACCTTTTTTTTTTAATTAAATGCTTTCCCCAGTGTGTTGAGTAGTACAGGAGGGCTGTGGGAATCCCCATGCAAAGACCAGCCGTGCAGCTGGCGTAGGGGGAACAACACTGGCCTAAGGTTTACGCACTTGCATGAGAACCAATTGTGTAGCTGACACCCAGGAAAAGGGAAGAGGGAGTGGGCAGGAGGAAAAGAAAATACCAAATAAGCACACAGAGGAGAGAGGAGAGACAAGGAGAAGGAAGCCCACGAGAATCTAGGGAGTGCACGTCTCCTGCTGTTCCCGTGGTCCTCCATGGCTTTCTGGCTTCAAGACAGGTGCTGACCACCTCGTTTTTCTGTTCGTTGGTTCATTCTTTCACACTTTTTTGAGAGTTAACTAAATACAAACTGTATTAGTTTTGCAAGAATATAAAGTTTAACTTTTTTTGTGTGACTGGTAATAAATACTTGATTTTTATTTTCTGGGGCGCCTGGGTGGTACAGCAGTTAAGCGTCTGCCTTCGGCTCAGGGCGTGATCCCAGCATTCTGGGATCGAGCCCCACATCAGACTCCTCTGCTGAGAGCCTGCTTCTTCCTCTCCCACTTCCCCTGCTTGTGTTCCCTCTCTCACTGGCTGTCTCTCTGTCGAATAAATAAATAAAATCTTAAAAAAAAATTAAATACTTGATTTTTATTTTCTAACTTTACACTTATTTTTGAGACATAATCCATCAATTACACGTTTCTCATTCATTCATTTGGCAGAACATCCACGGGACACCTGCTGTATGCCAGACATGGTACTGTGTGCCAGAGATATGGTGGGCTTATAAGGAGACACAGTTTATGCCCTCCAGAGCCTCCTGTCTACTGGAAAAGAAAGATAATCAGGGAATAAGTGCCATGGAAGTAACAACGGGGACAACCACATGCTCCGGGAGGTGATGGCAGCTAAGGCAGGAGGAGCGAGCCATCAGGAACTCTCCCCCCCATCCCACCCCAACATGAGCACTTTTCAGCAGAAGCTTGATGGAGGAGGAGGAGTGGATCAGGTAACAGGGGAAGGCATGCCACTGGAAGGAATATAGGGCACTGTTCCAGGCCTGGGCAGAGCCCCAAATGCTGGAGAGAGCTGGAACATTCCAGAGGCTAATATGGCGGAGTAGAGAGAGCAAGGGAGAGCTGATGCAAAGAGAAATTAGATTGTGGAGGGTCTTTAAATCTTGTTAAGTATCCTGGACTACATCAAAATGTCAAGATGAAGCTATTACGGGGTTTTAAGCAGCAAAATGACACACTCCAATTTACATTTAAGAAAGATGATTTCACCATGGAAATTTCCTGTAACAGTTGAGCACTTTAGCTTGAAATCTTCAACTCTAAATCTTTTTTATACTATTAAGTGTACCTACAATCATACCCATATTAACTATTTTCATTTTAATCTTAGACACAAGGTATTTCTCTTCTTGTCCAAAGCCACTGTTTTATTCCGAACTCTTGATTCCACTTTTTTCTCCTGAGTCTATTCATTACTCTTGCCATGAGCCCCTCCCTCCCTACTTTATCTTCCATCCCTCTGGTCCTAGAACAGTTCTTTCCCACGGAAGTGCTTTCCCACTTCTTAAATGCTGGGGGTGTATGGGGGGATCTCTATTTTCCTTCAGGAACTTGCTGATGGGAGTCATGATTATCCTTAAAGAGTCCCCCAAACTCTTTTGACCCCACCTCAAAGTTGACCTTGTCCTTTTGTAGCTTGAGTTCATTAGAGTTCATATTGTACTATGTTTTCTTCACTCATTCTTTGAGGACAATAACCACACATTTTTATATTCTCAGCACCAAGGTGAAAGCCTGACAAAAAGAAGACCTGCTATTTTTTTTTTCACCTGAATTTAATAAAAACAGCAAGCATTTGAAAGTCCTTGCGACTCCCCAAATGTAGATGAGAGATGATTCTTCTGCGGAATACAAGGGCTATACAATTTATAAAACAAGCACGATCCCATCTTTCCCTGCTTAGTTCTTAGTGAGAATTAATATATAACAGGAACGCAAAATACTACAATGAAAAATCAATTTATGATAGTGTTATAGGTTGAATTATCTCCCTCCCAAAATCTTAAGTTAAAGTCCTAAAACCTAGTACTTCAGAATGTGACTTTATTTGAAAATAGGGTCATTGCAGATATAATTAGTTAAGATGAGATCATTAGGGTGGGCCCTTAATCCAGTGACTGGTGTTACAAAAAGAAGAAATTTGGACACAGACATGAACACAGGAAGAACACCATGTGACCATGAAGGCAGGGACCAGGGTAATGCTCAAGCAAGCCAAAGAACATCGAAGATTGACAGATACCGCTAGGAGACAGAGTCATGGAAAGACTCTCCTTCATAGCTCTTGGAAGGAACCCACCCAGCCGACACCTTGACCTCAGACTTCCAGCCTCCGGCTGTGAGAGACAAATTGGGTTAAGCCATCCAGTGTGTGGTACTTTCCTACAGCAGCCCTAGGAAATGAGTGCAGATATTAGGAGGTGGTCAGCTGTTCAGAGTTGAATGGCTCTTGCCAAGCCATTAGTCACCGCGCTCTGAATGGGAGAGGCACGGCAGATAACAGCAAAGGGAGGGTAGAAACTGTTTTATGGGATGTACCCCATGGGACACTATCAATCCACCATCAACATTGTCACCCGAGTCTTGCAAAGACAAGGGAAAGTAAGTTGAAGGGCACCTTGCTGGCTAGTATTTACTTCCCCTGTTCACGTCAGCTACTTGGAAAAGAATTACCCTTTGACAATGACACAAATCCATCAATTAAAAAGCCAGACACTGAAACTATACCAACAAATTCTGTGGCGTTTTATGCAGCCAGAGAACAACTTCAAGGTCCATGCTAAAAATACATAATGATATCTTGATGACATTTTTGGAAAAATAAAGCCAGAGGGGATTTACACTGTTCAACCCTCTGTGTATAGAAAGAAAGATTCTATCATGTGTGTGATGTGCCATTAATGAGACTCCAGCCCGGGACGCCATCTCCACGAGTACGGTAACCCCAGGGGCAAGGGGCCTGAGGACCATCCGCCGAAGGAGACTCCAGCCCAGAGTTTGTGTGATCCCAGGCTACCCTGTCAGTCGATGGTAGGATGGGCTCTGGACTGGATCCGGGGGACTTCAGTCTGAATCATTTTCCTAAAATAAATGTTATCTGGATGCACATCAACATGGAGAGTCATTTTTCTTAACTTAAATATGGTAATGGTAAAAAGCAGAGAAAGATTTCATGCATTGTGCATTTCGTGCTCTTTAGCACTTGGACGGGCCCCGGTGGCCGCAGAGCACGGCTTACCCTCGGTGTCTGCAGCGCCCAGAGACGCGCTGGCTTGTAGTAAGCGAACAGAATAAATGTTCACAGCGAGCGAAATAAAAGACTTTAATAAAATACTATTTTAGAAGACTCCATGAGCTGGCAAGAACACTGCTTCTGCTCTTGGCAGGGCTGTGCTGGTGGATCTGGTTATGGGAAAACTTTACTACACTGTTCAGCTAAATATGATAACTGCCCAACCTTTTCTGATGTGAGGAGGGGCACTACTTTTTATTCTGTGTTCCTACCCAGACATGTGTTTCGAGGTTGCTCCCTTGCTTTCTAAAGTAAACAGGGTAGCTGAGTCTGGATCTGTTTAACCCCACCTGTCCTTTCCCTTCAAGTTGATAATAAAAAGAGGAGATTCCAGTTCAGATCTAGACCAACATGGCGCAGAGCCCAAGACTGGTTCCCTATAAAAGAAGGCGTTCCCTGGGCTTTCGAACGGGCAAGGCTCTGTGTACAATTATGGGAATGAGGTTACAAGGATTAGAATTAGTGCATGTCACAGTCGGAAAGTGTGGCTGGCTGACAGTTGCCTGAGATGTGAACAGATGAGCAGCAAATGTGTGTAGCAGACCAAACCTCCCCTTTTTGGGAAACCACACCCCAGCGAGGGATATTTGGACACAGGCAGGCATATTAGATGTGGCATACTAATTCTAATAGCAGACCAAAAAAAGAGTATGAGGAGTTGCTAACCCTTCTGCTTAATGCTTTCTGAAGGGGCTCCACTATTGCTTATTTATAACCTCTGAGCACTTGGTGGCCTTCCATGGATGCAACAAGCAGCTGCCTGCAGGAAACCAACTGCCCTGCCCGCTGACTGGAAACACATGCTCCCTTCTGTCATCTTGGGGAACAGTTGCGATTCCATAATGTGATGGGTGTCAACTTATTTCCTTCTATTGGTGGTTCACCGAAACTTCAGGACCTAAAGCTCTCATCATCCTGTCACCAGCCGCTATGAATGCCTGAAACAATTGCAATAATAAGACCAATCAGACTTATTCTTGTAAAATCATCCCTTTATTCTAAACTCCTACAAATTCACATGGGGCCCCTGCTCGGGCTCACTCAAGGTACTCAGACTCTGAACGCTAGAATAACGTTCTGAACGTTTAGAATAAGAACTCTTAGTGAGCACAGTGAACTGGCCACAGAGATTTTTTTTTTTAAATTACATGTTACTGATTAGGATGATGGACCCATTAGAATTTAAGAGTTGAAGAACTCTCATTTGATCACATGGCACACTTCTGCGTTCTTATTTTATATATCTGATATAGGCAATCGCTGTGCCAGGATTTTCCTATTCTAGTCTACAACTCTGAAAATGCAGCTAATTCTGACTCTTCACACTTCGGAGAGTAAGTTAATTCTTACTCTCCAAACCTGACAAGAGTGTCACTCTTCTTAGATTTCAAAAGTCTTAAGAAATTAAATTGTAGAAGGAAAGATATTCTCTACCTCAATAAATTATTTAACTTATTGGGGCACCTGGGTGGCCATTTGGTTGGGTGTCTGACTCTTGGTTTCCACTCAGGTCATGATCTCAAGGTCATGGGACTGAGCCCGGAGTCGGCCTCTGTGCTCAGTGAAGAGTCTGCTTGGGGATTCTCTCCCTCCCCTTCCTCCCTCCACTCACACGCATGCATACTCTCTCTCTCAAATAAATAAATAAATCTTTAAAAAATTACTTATTATTTCTAGCTTAGAAATACTGCGATATACTTTTCGCTTTTACACACATATGATCAAAAAAACACCAAAAACTATATTTCAAACTATAAATATTGTTTGTTTTATAATATATAATCAATCAAAACACCATTTCCTGGCTTTAAGGCTTAAATCTTTCATACCAGCACAAGATTTTATAAGTAAATAAATTAAACAGAACACATAAATATGAATTTACCCTCAGTTTTTCAAATATCTGATAATCTTTCACACATTTTAAAGGGGAAAAGGCTCAAAGCATGTTTTCCTTGATACTCACACTAGCTTATTCTGTTGGAGGTGAAGTCTTTTAGCCTTGCTGTTGAAATTCTTTAGATCTTATTCATTAGACATTGCTTTTATGGGTATGTGGAGAGGGAAAACAGGATAGAGTTACTTTTTGGGATACAAGGGAGGGGGACAACGTTTCTGTCCTCTGGATCCTTACAGTTTTGTTCTGAGCACAAATAAGTAAAATAAGAAAATGTTGGGAATATTCAGGAAAAGGAGTCTGTTAAAAGACAGAGGAAGGGCATGGCAGCTGGAGAAGGCTGGGGCCAATGACCACACTGTAGGACGGGGCCTCCTGTGACCACCACATTGGCCAGAGATGGTGAGATGCCAATGAGGCCATGCAGAGTAGAATGCAGGGAGACATGGCAGAGTTTCAGAGGTGGAATTACCAGACTTGCTGATGGATGAGCCCGGCAAGAGGGAGGATTCTGGCTCCTGGCTATGTGAGCTGGTAGACGGTGGTGCCATTTACAGAGGCAGAAACATAGATAGGTGAGGGGGCGTGCAGGGGAATGTGAAGATGTCTCATACATGCTCGGCTCAGGATGTGTGTGTGTGTGTGTGTGTGCGTGCGCGCCATCCAAGTTGGGAAATCTGGAAGGCTCTGGGTCACTGAGTCTAGCACTTGGACCACTGATTTAACCTTTCAGAGATTTAGTCTTGACACTCCTAAGTACATAGGTATTAGTGGAAGTCAGATGAGTAGATGAGACCGTTCAAGAAGAATGAGCCAGTGGCTAAGGACAGAACTTTGGGGAACTTCAGCATGTAAGTTACCCAGGAGGAAAGGAAGTCTAGAATGGAGAAGCAAAGGGCTGGCTGGAGTATAGACAGAATCCCAGAGAAGATGGTTTTAAAGAAAAAAAAATAGAAGTGAGTTTTATTTTGTATCTTTTATTTTTATATTTTTCTTCTGAGAGAGAGAGTGCGCTCACATGTAAGCATGGGGGTGGAGGAAGAGGGAGGAGCAGAGGGAGAGAGAGAAAGAGAATCTTAAGCAAGCTCCACGCTCAGTGAGAGCCTGACACTGGGGCTCCATCTCACGACCCTGGGATCATGCCCTGAGACGACATCAAGAGTCAGATACTTAACCGACTGAGACACCCAGGCACCCCAAAAGAAGTGAGTTTTAGAAAACCCAGGGGTGCCTGGGTGGCTCAGTCAGTTAAGTGTCTGCTTTCAGCTTAGGTCATGATCCCAGGGTCCTGGGATTGAGCCCTTCATCGGGCTCCCTGCTTAGTGGGGAGCCTGCTTCTCCCCCTCTCACTGCTGCTCCCCCTGCTTGTACTCTCTCTGTGTCAAATAAATAAATAAAAAACTTAAAGAAACCCAACAAACTACAGAGAGGTGGGTAAGAAAGAGATAGAAAATATTCTTTGGAATTGTAATTAAGAACTGGTTACAAATTGCTGAGAATAGTTTCACAGGAATGATGAGGGGAGTAGCCCGTTCTGACAGGTTAAGAGCTAAACTGAAAATGAGGAAATGGGTTGAATAAAGATGAATTCCCTTTTAACAGCATGGAGTCTCTTAGGACTACGGGGGGAGCAGGGTAAGGGGTGTAGAGAATCCAGAGGGCTACTTTACCTCACTGCACTTCTTAACTTAGAGCTTAGAGAATGCATGTCTCTACTGGACCATTTTCCTCAGCACAGTAATATATTAATTTTTTGTAATATCCTAAAACAAACATAAAACCCAAATACCTCAAATCTCCTGGGCATAGTGATCAGAATATAGTTTAAAAGGAGGTGGTACACCTCAGCTAAGAATCACGCCAACCCTTAATGTTAAAAGTTGTTATTCCTGGCCAATGGCTTTACTGTAATTTGTATAAGATGTAATATACATATTATAAGAAGTACACTTAAGTATTTGAAAGAAAAATATTTTAAAACTGAAATTCAAAATACAGTAAAAAGTTTGCAATCAAGATGATAGTCATAATAATAACCAAATAAAGTTTCATATTTAAAAATTAACCCCTGGTCAATTAAACTGTAAGCATAGAGCTTTGCAAATAGTAGATCTGCAATAAATGCTTATTGAAATGCATTCTAGGACACCATTGTAATTGTGGGTAAATCTCTGAGTCCTAAAGCTATTTGTAGTATCATACCAACAGGTTAGGGAGCAAGACTTCCTGGGGGGGGTACAGGAAGCCGATCTCACGGGGATGACCACATTTTATGAATACCTATAGAGGCATTAATACTCCTAGGAAATGGACTAGCTCTAGCTTTCCTGTACCTTACTAAAGTGTGCGTGTGTGCGTGTGTGTGTGTGTGTGTGTGTGTGTGTATCTAATGATGTGTGTGTGTGCATTCATCAGATATAACTTTTAGAATATCTAGCAAGAGTTCAATGTCATGATGTGCCTATAGTCTCAGATCCTATAGTTTACTCTTGAAAAGTATTCACGAGGTCTTTTTTCCACCTGTTAGCTCAAGGATCAAATACAAGGAATCAAAAAAAAGGAGGATGAGTCATTTGCCCTAACGCTGAATGCCTTAGCCAAGACTTTTTGTGTGTTTTTTGCCCACATCTTAGTCTTAACTGTGAGCTTACCTGAACATTTCCAGTAAAAAGGACAATGTATAATTTTGGAAGAGAATAATTCAAAACATGAATGGCTTCATATCTGGAAAAAATACACATTTTTTAAAATGTGAATTTTATTCACTTTCCAGGCAGCATTTAGTCCAGTTTTAAAAAGCAAAGTCATTATTTCTGATCTTAGCCAGCTCTGTCCTCTAATTCAGTCACTGTGTAAGGTCTCGAGCAACACAGGTACCCATACTGACTTTCAGGACGTACATGTATTAATATCCCTGCCTAAGAGGAATAGTGTTTTAAAACTCTTCTTCCTGCTGCTTAATTCCATCCCAGTGCCAAACCCTAGATAGCAATTTGCTTTCTTAAATAATTTTTTAAGAAGAAAACAAGGAAGTTAGTTTAAAATCATTGCAGTAACAAATATAGTACCCCTAACATCAGGTTACAAGTGAGGTCCAAAGTGAAATGAAATGTCCGAGGATAAGCTGTTGAGATGGATGGGAGACAAGTGCCAATCATGATATTGAAATTCATGCTATTCTTGCTTTCACTGTGCCCAAATCTTCCCTGTACTGATTCATTAATTTTAGGGGGTGGGGGGACTCAAATGTTCACAAATTAGAACAAATCTTTAAAATAAGCCATCGTAGGGGTGCCTGGGTGGCTGAGATGATGAAGCGTCTATCTTTGGCTGGGGTTCTGGGATCCCCGGGTCCTGGGATCAAACCCTCTGTTGGGGTGCCTGCAGCGGGAGCCTGCTTCTCCCTCTCCCTCTGTGGTTCCCACTGCTTGTGCTCTCTCTCTCTCTTTCTCTCTCTCTGTCAAATAAATACATAAAATCTTTAAAAGAAAATAAGCCATTGTAATATTTTCTCATGTAAACTTCTGCTCATGCCATTCTGATTTGAGAGCGGGCTCTCCTTTCAAGGTTTCCCTTTGACGCCACGGGCAGCACAGTTTTCACACTGTTGAATGCTTTCCACCACATTGGTCTTTTCCTCCTGTGGACCTGGCTCCTTGTGCAACAATGTAGTCACCAGCAAAAAGGAACTTTATAATTGGAACATCACATAGTTGGAAGGATACACAGTCCAATCAACAAATATAACATTTTGGCTTCTTCATTTCCTGTTACAAATTTCCCTCCCTCCTATTTTAGTGATTGATGTTCTTCCCAAGAAAACCTCCTATCTATCACTCATGTACCTCTAGCATCTTGAAGTATTTTGTGTTTATCGGAATATATTGGGAAACCTATCCTTCAGGCTCTACCAGTGCCTTTTCATTTCTAGAATGCTCCTTATCTGGCAGTCAGTTCAAGCCCATTTATGTGGTTTGGCCAGGATTTCCACTTCATAAAAGATGAATTCACTGAATCTAAAAACATATGTCCTTCTACAGATAATTACTCTCTTTAAACATCCGCCTTCTCTTATTTTCTCTCATCTTCTTTCTTCATGGGCAACAATTTTTTGAGGGGCCCCTAATACTCAAAGATTAAAAGTGTATTCTGTGCTTTTAAGAAATTTTAGAATTAAATAAGTTATCTTGCTCTATTACAGCTCATTGCTATGAAATATCAACTAACATTTTACAATAATATATCCCATTGTGAAGAAATTATTTTCATACTTACTGGGGGGAAAAGGATACACGTTTCTTTAGATACTTATCAGCATAGTAGAAGCCATGTTATTTTTAAGCTTTGCCAAGACAGAATTTTCTAGCAAATAACTTAATGTCAGCATCTATTAGTGATGGTTTCTGAAACTATAGTGATTTATATGAATTCTGATTGGTATAGCCACCAGTTAAGGATATGTATCATAACACTGTAGAGTGATAACACAGTGTAGCCGTGAGCAGTCTGAAAGCAGTCAGACCTGGGGCTGAACCACAGCAGGGCATCTAATATCTCTGCGATACTGGCTAAGTTACTCTCTCTCTCTCTCTCTCAATTTCTTCACTAAGTACAGAATCTAAAACTGGCACTTCAGGGTTACTGTGAGGACCAGATACAATCAATGTAAAACAACTGGCATAGTATTTGGCTTGAATTAGACATCTACTAATCTAACCTGCAGAATTAGAGTTATAATCAGTTCTCTGCAGGTATAGAAAGTCTTTCAGTGGGGAGAAAGGAAAGGAAGGGAAGAAACAGGAAGGAAGTAAATGAGGATATCATGACGTCATCATGCTAAACGTCTGGAGTCGGCTTTGACGAACCGCATCCATCCTGCTGTCTGGGACAGAGGAGACCACTGCTCTGGCCAAGAGTTGAATTGGATGACGATCTCAAAGACACGGAAATTCTACCTACATGTAGAGGTCGCTACCGGGTGTAGGTAGCTAGATACAACCCTCCCGAGCTGAGTACGATCTGTTGTGCAGTAAAGAGTCAGGTGCATGTGGGATTTAAGGAGTAGGGGGTAAGAGCAACTGGGGGAACGACACAGGTGCTGGAAAAAACACAGGAAACGCAGATCCAGGACACTGTCTGGAGCCCAGCACGTATTCCATATATGGTCTTGGAGTCCAAAACTAAAATAAGTTAACAAAAGGGATATACAGAAAAAAATGAGTACACCTTAATTAGAAATAAGGTGAGACACAGAGAAAGAGGAAAAGCAAATGAATTCACTCATATGGACAATAGCAACACTGCAACATTCTGTTCAAGGGTAGGGTTTCAAACAACTTCTGGAGCTTGTATGGGAAAAGAAAACAGCTATGGGCAAGGGACGGCATGAGGTGCCTTCTAGGCCCCGTATGCTGCCAGCAAGTTACAGGTTGTGAGCAACTATCAACCTTTTTCTGAGCTTCAGTTGCTCACGTGGAAACAAAGGGCTTGGGATGTTCTCTAAGATTTCCTCTGACCCTGCTTCGCCACATGCCTTGAATACTAGATCCCATGACATGTTTGAAGTTGCAACCCTGTTTCCAGCCATCCGATCTAGAGGATTTTGCAGCAGTCAGGCTCACCAGAAGAGTAAGTCTAAAAGTTGCTTCGTAAGCAAGAGCGTGGCCTCTGAGAGCGCATGCATCTGAATTTCACGACCACGGGTGCTGCTGTGGGGACGGCCTTTCTTCTTTGGAATGGCTCGTCTGAGGGAAAGCAAGACAACTTAAGAAGGGAGGCTGGGACTGGCTACCCAGCCTTGCACCTCAGACCTGCTGAACTCTCTACTCACAGTGAGCGCACCCCACTCCCGAAGCCCTGAGGGGCGCAGGCGAGTCTGGCCACAGACCAGGGTAGGAGCCTGTTCAAAGGCATATTTAGGATGAGTTATGTGACAATTGCCCACAACAACATTTTTTTTCTTTTTCTCTCACATTGTTAGCATTTATTAAATCAATGTCTCCATTTCCCTTCCTGTATTTTAATCTGACTCACAGTTGGTAGAAAAGTTTTCAAAACCAACCCAGAGCTGATAAATAGCACTGGCTTCATGTTACTAAAGGAACAGGGTTGAGATTGAACTAAAGCATGGGTTTAAGTAAATAATTACATAAAATCTATGATTTTATAAAGAAAAATTTCATGGAAATGTTTCATGTTTTTGTTTCAACGTTATGATAAATGGCGGTAATGCACTGGTAGTGAAAGCATAATTTTAGTCTTGGAAGGAAACTTTAGAGCTCATTTCGATGCACTAAATATTTATTAAAGCTTTCTTGGTGCTAGGCACTATGGTTTCAAAAGCAAGTCAGATGAAGTGTCTGTTTTTAAGTAACTGTACATATGTTAAGGAGACAAGATACAACCTGTACCCATGTTTGGTCTCTCCTGCACTCAAAGCCCTTCCACATGGCCCTGTTCTGCTCTGTTTCACAGGCCTGAGCCCTGTAGACTGCAAGTTCTGGTAGCTCCAACTGGGTTCGCCCATGGGAGCTTCTGGCAAGAGATTAGAGAGCGGGAAGAAGGGATAAGCCAGGATTTCTCTCCTCTGCCTGAAGGTCTCCAGAAGTGGCCATGTTTGCCTTGGGGATTTTGCTCCAGCTGGACAGACCCATCAGGATTCCCATCAGTCACCCCGCTCCTAGGCTGATACCATTGCCTCTTCCCTTTGGCCTCCCAGCCTAGGGTGGTGGGGACTCCCTATTGTGAGTCAACTCTGGGTTCTCGCTCAGATCCTATTACCTCTACAACCAATTCTTTGAATTAAAATATAGTATTTTATTTTTTTATTTTTATTTTTTATAAGATTTTATTTATTTGACAGAGAGAGAGAGAGAGAGCACAAGCAGGAAGAGCAGGAGAGGAAGAAGCAGGCTCCCGGCTGAGCAGGGAGCTCAGTGCAGTGGCTTGATATCAGGACCCTGGTATCATGACCTGAGCAGAAGGCAGGTGCTTAATGGACTGAGCTACCCAGTTGCCCCAAAATATGCTCCTTTAAATAATTAGTCTAGCTTCTATATTCCTGGTTAGACCCTGATATACAGCAAAGCATAATAGACGTTCTTCTAGCAGAAACACTTAACAGCTACAGTAGGTGTGGAGAAAAAGATGAATTTTGCTGGGAAGTCTGGAAAACTCCACCCAGGTAGAAATTCCTGCCATGGTGAAACACTGACTAATGATAAGGGTTTGGTTCTTGAAAGGGGAGCCAAATCTTAATGGTTGAGGGAGGAGGAAGAAGGGCATTCCATAGGGAAAATAACATAACCTGAAGCTTGGAAATGCATAGCATGTCTCTACACAGGGTATAGTGAAAAAAGAGGTAGTGAACAGGGTACAGAAAGGTTCTACTGTGAGGCTCCTGAAAGCCCTTCCAAGGAGTCTGAGGTTAACCTGTAGGTAACTATGACCCTTAATGAGTTTCTAAGCAGTGACCAGTTCGCATTCAGGGTAAAGCATGGAATGAAGGAGGTTATGACATGGGGGTCAGCCAGAGTAACTGCTAGAGCTGAGCAGAAGGTGAGGAGGGCCACAATCATCATGATAGCAGTTGAGAATGGGAAGAGAAGTGGATTTGCAAGACATACTGGTGAAGAGAAGGATGGGATCAGGAAAAGATGGATGTGTAGGTCAGGGAGGAGCAAAAGCATAAGAGAAATCCCAAGTCCCATGTTTAAGCACAGAGATAAATAATGATGTGTTAAGCACACAGGTTGTAGGAATGAGTTAGATTTCTGAGTATGTTGAATCTTAGGTGACCATATGAGGGCAAGTGTGAGAGATCCTTAGAAATGCAAGTCTGGTACTCTTGAAGAGGTGAGGGTTAGGGATTTAGATTGGCAATGTGAATATTTATATTTGGTTGGAGCACGGCAATGGAAGAGACGGCCACAGGAAGTGATAAGAAGTCCATGAAGGATGCAACTGAACTCTACGGAACACCCCATCTAATGGCCAGGAAGGAAAAGAAGAACCGGCAAATGAGGTGGAAAGACATGGATAGGAAATTAGGCAAGAGAGATAATTTGGGTGTCAAGAGAGAAGAGTTTTAAGAAGTAGAAGGTGGCCATGAATATATAACAGCATAAATGTCTAGTAAGATGGTGACTGGAACATCTTGTGGTCTGGCGCTGTGACAGTTATTTTGTGGGTCAACTTGAGGTTTAGGAGGTCATCTTCCTCTACCCTTCATTTTACAGTTGAGGGAACAGATCTGGCTAAACTCCCCAAGGACTCAGAACTGTGCAACAGTAAAGCTGGACCAGAACTTTGGCTTTTGCTGACCAGTCAGAATGTGTCCCACCCAAGAGTCCACTCTTCATGAGAAAAACCAAGGTTTCTCATGGAGAATCTCAGAAAGACTTAGTACTCTACATCATCGCCCTAAGTCAAGTCACTTCAAGAAATTCAGGTGCTTCTGTTGTTGTTTAATTTGTTGGTCATTTTTTAACCCAAGAGAAGTTAATTCTTAAAGCCCGAACCTATTCAGCAGATCGAACATCCGAACGAATACAAAATCAACCTCTAATTGAGGCATTTGAAATGAACAGACCCTTCCTACTGCGTTGAGGTGTTAGCACGCTCCCACGCAATCTGGGCAGAGATCGTACCTTAACTTCATGGGAAACATACAGCTATCTTAAGAACCAGCAATTAACACTCTGCTTAAATGTTTTCTTTTCCCTGAGAGAAACTTGCTAGAAATAAATGAATTTCTAGTTCTATGAAAGGAAAATAATTTCCTGACTCAGATGAGAATGTACTTACGAATTTTTGGTTATATTTGACATTTTTTTTCTCCTCTCCTGTTTTTAAAGATGAAAGCAAGCATTACTATTTTATTTTTCACCATTTTCAAGGTATAGTCACATTTAAGCTCTAGGGATGGATTACCAATGGGGCATCCTGGAAAAGCACAGGCTCGAAGAGTCAGACAGCAGTCGGCACGGTGGTCTCTATGTCCACCGTTCCCTGGCTTCGCAGTCGTGGGGCAATAAGGACAACAGAAGGCGCAGTGGGTGCCACTACTCACCCAGGGCCACGTTGAATACAATAACAGATGTGCTCATTTAATCTACCTCTGCAATTACTTTACAAGGCACACATTTTACTCCCCTTTTAAGGCTGAAACTTAAGTTTGGATATCTTAGGAACTTGTTTAAAGGTCGTTCAGTTAAGATTAGGACCCAATTCTGACTGACCTCCAAGGTAACAGGACCCAGTGCTGGCGTTTCGGTGGTCTCACCAACACTCCTGCTTAGATTGAGCTGTTCCAGGGGAAGTGCCAACACAACGTAGCGTCCGGAGGGTATTATAACCGGGATAGGGAGGTGCTAGTGCAAAACCGAACCCTGATGAGAATTAGGACATAAACTGCAAAGCGGGATTTGCTTAGGTAGCATGCACCATGTCATCCCATCCCATCCTGACAGGTAATTTTTTAAAAAACAAATTCTCCAACAATCGCAGTACGAAATTACTTGTAAGATAGCTAATGATTATGATAATAGAGAATGAAGTGACACCAAGTTTTGGGACTCATTTGGCCCAACATTTGAAATCAAAATGTCCATTTTTATAAAGGTGGGGGAGACTGAAGTATGGGCTGGAAATGAACCTTTGCGTGTAGAGGCTTTGGGATGTTTCCACCTGGGCTGGGACCCTTTGCCCCACATCTTCTCACTGACCACATGAGTCCTAAACTGCCAAGCTACTAACTAATTTCTTTCAAACTCCTAACTCATTCCTTTATGCACTCCTTTAGGATTCCGAGGATAAATTCTAATGGCGCTCAGCACATTTCCTCCTGGGTAAGCCCAAATTAGTCCCCTCTCTCAGACTCCCACTGGGCTCTCTTGGTACTTCACAGAACGCTGGCTGAGAAAATCTCCTTTCAGTCCCTACAAATCACCCCAGTACCTGCTACTCTGACTGGGCCTGTGCCATTATTTATTACAGAATAAGCCCTAGCTGTTGAGGGTCAATTATTCCATTGACCAGGCATTACAATAATTCCTGGTAATTAAAAGAGGTACTTAATGTGAATCTGGGTGCATATTGAAAGAAACATTAGTCCTTTTGTCATCTTGGCAAGTCTATTGTTCTGAGCCAGGCCCAACCAATTAACATCTTTTGCCAATCCCTGTCAGCTGGGGCTTAAAAAAGGAGAGGAGGGGGGTCAGTCAGATGCTAATTTAGATACAATTGTGTCAGGGCTGTTTGGAGGGGACTGGCTCTAAAGCAGCCACCAGGGTTTAATGAAGCAAACAGCTTGGGTCCCAGTGACCCTGCAGGGGTAATTTTAAAAAGACCCCTCTGTGTTCCTGTGCCAAATAGCAGAGGGGCATCACAAGAAGCCCTTCCTTCAAAAAAAATGAAGAGAGGGATAATCACCCGTTTAATCTGCTCATTAAACAAATCTCTCAGGCGGACTTAACATGAATTAGCACTTCTCTAAAAAGGTAAAATGTGACATACAGCAGACAGTTCAGATAATTTGAAAGGTCACAATTCTTTATTATAAGCTCAGTTGTTGTTAATGTATTAATATTCGATGATACTGAGCAAAGACCGCCACCTTCATTCAAACTTGGGACAAAATAGTTATGTTTTCTTGACTGGAAGACAACAACAAAAAACACATTCATCAGGCCCCAGGACGGATCTAAGCACAAGTTAAGTACAGAAGACACGTTTCGTTCCGTGGTTTTCAAACCCAGGAATTAAGAAGGGGTCTGTTCACTCCCTCCACTAGCTTTCCACCTCAGGCAGGCTAGGCTCACACATGTGTGCTAGGAAGGTGACAGTCAGGCTTTAACGAGACAGAGAACCTCAGAAGCCCAGGGCACGCATTTCGGGGGCCACCTGGTCTAGAGCACCCCGGCCTGGACACAGAGATTCAAGGGGCCGAGGCCCCAGGAGGATTCCTGACTGACAGTGCCTGGGAGGCAAACTTCCTGGAAAACGGGAATCTTTGGTCCGCAAGCAAGACACCACACTGGCACAAACACGTCTCTCACAAATCTCCCAGTGTTATCTGAGGGGATAATTAGTCTTCTCTTCATATTTACTTAATCATGCCGGGGTGCCGGGAATGGCCTTGTGATCATGCTAGGATGGTGTTTACAATGAGGCATGAAGACTCACACGGTTCTCTAACTAGTCAACCTAAACCTTCACACAGGAAACTCAGACCCACTGAATTGTTAATTCATTTGAAAAGAACAAAAGGCCAATCCTGGACCACTTTCGGAAGAAACATTTAGTATGTCCTATTATAAGGAAAAGAGTAAGGTGTATTTCAAAATAAACTGGCCCTAAAACAGAACCTTGCACACCAGTGTTCACAGCAGTATTATTCACAATGGCCAAAAGGTAGAAAACACAAATGTTCACCAATGGATGAATTAACAAACAAAATGTGGTATATGGTCATGGCGTTCAAGACATTCTGCCTGGAAAATACGGCATCCAGGCATATTAAAGATTTGATGCTGAAGGAGTTTGAGAAAATGGCAGAAGGGAGGTTCTTTCTGACCTCCTCCTGCCCTTCTCCCCTGAAGCAGGTCATAAGACTCTCAGGTAAGAGGTGTCCTCCCTGTACCCAGAGTAAAGAATCATGGACACACTGGGAAGAATCCAAACACACAGGCCTTGCTAAATGTGCCCCAGTTTACCCCACTTAGCTCATACTCTGTGCCCCATCATATCTTTCCGATCTCCCACTCTTCACCAAACCTAGCATAGAAACATTCAGGTTTTACCATTTCTTTGGCTCTTTATCTCCTTATGATGGCTCCTGTGTGATATCAAACTTACATAAGTAAACTTGTATGCTTTCCTCCTGTTAATTGCCTAATTTTCAGACCCAGACAGGGACCCTAAGAGGATCAAGGAAAACTTGTTTCCTCTTCTACAAAACATTCAGTGGAGTAACGTTTTTCAGTCTTAAAAAGGAAAGGGATTCTGACATGTGCTACAACATGGAAGAGTCTTGGAAACATCATGCCAAGTGAAATCAGTGGGACACAAAAAACTGCTATCATGGAATTCTATTTTATATATGAGGTACCTAGTCTCAGTAAATTCTGAGGGACACAAAGTATAATAGGATCTGGGGACAAGGAGGAATAAGGAATTATTGTTTCATATGTACAGATTTTCTGACTGGGATGATGAAAAAATTCTGGAGATGGACAGTAGTGACGGTTGTACGTTATGAATATACTTAATGTCAATGAATTGTACACTTACAAATGGTTACGATGATTAGAATATAAAATAAAATATGACACAGATGGTCAGTCATAATTATATTTTTTATAAGCTACATTATTCTGGGATCTCACGTCATTAAGGTTGTGAACTACTACCTGGAATAATTATTACTATCATAACATCGACATGTATTCAGGGTTTTCTTTTAAATAAACTAAGTAAACTATAAAATAAGTCAACAACTCCAATGTATATTTGCAAAGGTTTCATACTCAGCTAAAATGTATCAGATTTAAATAAAGATTTAATATGCAGATATTACTGGTAAAGAAATAACCTCAAAGCTCAAGGCAAGCCATGAATAAGATATTTAGTTTTTAAAACACTCCTTAATACTGTGTGCTCCTCTTATCATCCAAATAATATTTTCTACTCTATTGGCTTGTTGTTTAAAAGTGAACCACCACACACAAAAAATCAAAATCATTGAGTCAAATGTCCCCACTACGAAAGGGCCAAGAAACTAAAATGCTGTCCAAGTAAATGGAACCAGGATCATGATTGCCTGGAAGAGCTGTTCCTCTAAAGGCAAATTCTTTGGAAGAAATCAGCAGTCAGTTGGCATTTGAAATGTTTTCTCTCTTTGGAAGTTGTTGCCTGAACAGTAAGTCATGTCAGCTTTGACTCAGTCCCCTTGAGGCCTGAACCAACTGAAGCCTGAAGTCACCATTAAGCAACTGCAGCAGCCATGGGGCGTCTGGAATTTGTCGAGTGCACTGAGCCTTAAAACAGAACAGCTGTTGTGGAATGCTGTTACAAGACACCTACAGGGGACTCGAGGCCTCGGGGACACCCTGGTCTGTTCTGAATAGGGAGGCCAATCACTGCTTTGTTACTTCCTCGTGAGACAAAGAGTTGCAGAGATGAAAGAACTCAAGCGCAGGCCTGGACGAGACAACGCGATGAGTGAAACTATGTTCCACACACCCAAGTCACCATTACCACAACCCAGCATGCTCAGAAGAGAGCTGCACACGCTGTGGGCACACGGGGGTCCTTGACTTTCAGAAATGATCGCAACCAGGACGTGAAAAGATCTGCTGTAATAGACATAGGGGCAAATCAGTGCATCTCAGCAGGAAGCCATCAGGCATGGAAGGGTTATCTCTACGTGAGGTTTCTAAGGTTGATCTCAGATCATGGTATTTATATAAATTATTTCAATGATGAGGGTCTGATAGGGGGACATACTAAACCACAAAGCTGTTTTGTTATCACAGAACCTTCATCTGAAAAAAATCTGCCAAGGATATAGAAATAAGTCAAAGTCTTAGGATAAAAAAGCAATGCAAGAGGACAGTTTAACTCCTGGAAAGAACTGGTAAGATCCTACTTCTACATTAAGAGCTGCCTCTACCATTTCATGCTTTGGTCCATCACAGAACTCAGACAAAATGTCTGCTGGTTCCGTAGTCTACTGTGCTGGTTTAAGAGTGTCGTATGATGGGGCGCCTGGGTGGCACAGTGGTTAAGCGTCTGCCTTAGGCTCAGGGCGTGATCCCGGCGTTATGGGATCGAGCCCCACATCAGGCTCTTCCGCTATGAGCCTGCTTCTTCCTCTCCCACTCCCCCTGCTTGTGTTCCCTCTCTCGCTGGCTGTCTCTATCTCTGTCAAATAAATAAATAAAATCTTAAAAAAACAAAAAAGAGTGTCGTATGATGTGTGACGGCTGAAAGCTCAGGGGCTGAGCTTTGGATTAGACATAGATTTAGGATTAAAAAAAAGGAGGTGGGGGTAATAAAGAAAGACTGTAATAGCAAAAAGAAAATTGGAAAACAAAAAATCTCTGAGGGGCCTGTTAATCAAGTAAGGTCGCTGTGTTCAGAAAATGTCATTGGTATTGTGCAGCTGAAAAGGCCCTTAGAAATCAACATGTCCCCATCGTAGGGATTCACGAAATGGTTGCTGATTGGCTGAGTCAATAAGCTCTTATACTGGGCAAATAAAAAAAAAAAAGAAGCAAGAAATAGACATCTAAGACCTCTGTCCTGGAGAAACCCACTGAGGTGGCCAAGATTCCAAATGATTGTTAGTAAATGGTTATTGAACTGGCAGTCTGATTATAATTTACCTTCTTTTCAAAGTTATCATTTCTTGGAAGGCAACAACACACCAGTTCCTTGAATGTTTTCTACCTGTTTAGACTGCTCATCAACAAAACCTATTTATCAAGGACCCTGCGGGAGAAACAGACAAAGGTCTGAGGCCAGGTCAGGGAAGCTCACCGGACCATCAGGTCACAGAAGAGAGCCTATGCTAAGGCTCTCATTTTGTCATCTCGATAATGAAGTAGAAAAAGGACTAGGAAAGCTAAGACCTGTGGAGGAAGTACTCACAAAGGAACAAAACTGAGAAGAAAAGGTAGCTAAGGGGAGGTGGGGAGAAGGAGGGAGAGCATTTTATACTGGAAGAACAAAAGCATTCCTAAGAAGGCAGAGAAGAATGGAGAGGAAGGAGTCCCCACTGCTAGGGCAGCAGGGTACTGGGGAGTCTCTAACATGGGACAGGCTGTGGAGAGCCTAGAACTGGGCAGAGTTACTTGAAGAAAAATAAGGGAATCACTGCCACCGAGTGACTACGGGATCTTAGAAAAGGCACCAGTAGTCCTTGTGTGCTCCACCGAAGGAGAGGCTGAAGCCAGGAAGACGGAAGCAATAAAGGATAAGAAGGTTCCAGTGGAGGGGAGGGAATGAAAGTCAATGAGGTGCGGAGACTGATCAACTGTGAAGGGCAAATAGGGGAGGGGGCTATTGAGATGATCAGAGGCTTTGGGACACCAGTCAGAAGAGGAAGGACAAGAGCAGAGACATTAGGAAGGATGTATTTGGAAGGAGGTGAGGGAGAGAGAAGATAAGGTTTAGGCATGCAAAGCTGAAGGTTAGAACACATCAAGCACATGTTTAGAAAGTACAGACAGAGAGCAGAGATAACTGTCACCCTGTCACCAGGTTTTCCTGAGGAGTGGCAACAAAGAACAAAGAGGAAAGGACCAAGACTTGGGAACAAGGCACGGGAGTGCGCTGAATTGAGGTGGCTGTAGGCTTTCTTGCCAGGGCTGTCATTCATCATCCAGCAGCCTGGCAGGGCTGGGAGGACTGACAGAAAGAACGTGGTGGAAGAGGTGGGAAGGGGACCCAGGGCAGCATGGCCTCCCAGGAGACTCTCTGGTGCCCTCCAGGGAAGCAGAAAGCAAGAGGCTAAGACTATGTATCAGCAGGAGGGGGAGAACCTGGATGGGGATGGGCACCAAGTCTGGGGTTCGATGGCAGCTGATGACCTCCACATTCAGAGTTGTGAGGAAGCAGAGGCAACAAGCAGAAGCTTGGTGCTCAAGCTGATGAGGGCCAAGTGGCAGAGGGAAGGAACAGCAGGCAGAGCTCAGCAGAGGGGAGCAGGCAGGCTTTTCTTTTTTCTTTTTTTTAAACTGTTCTTTTTTTAAATGGTAGGAGAGACCAAAATATTAAAATACAAAAGGAGAGACAGAGACAGACATGAGAGAGACAGAGATATGAGAGAGAGACCATGTGGATGGGGATTAAAACAGAATCAAGGTCCACCAAGAAGTGACGGAAGACAGAATCAGGGAACAGGAAGAAAAGTTGAGTCTGGACAGGAAGAGAAAATCTTATTTGTTTAGAAATGAGTATGGAAGAGATAACGCTTAGAAAGTCTTCCTTTAAAAAAATTTTTTAAGTGGGGCGCCTGGGTGGCCCAGTCGGTTAAGTGTCCGACTCTTGATTTCAGCTCAGGTCTCAACGTCAGGGTCATGGGTCCAAGTCCCACGTTGGGCTTCCAGTGAATGAGTGAATGAATGAATGAATGAATGAATATTTATTTATTTAAAGTGCCTAAGGAGGTCATCTGCTGAAAGAGAGAGTAGTTAGACATTAAATTGGGGGCAAGAAAAGGTGGTAAATTGGCAGTAACAGAACAGGACCAAGGGACCAGGACTGGACACACACGCGCGTCTTCTTACAGGTGTCTGTGTGTATCCATGCAGGCATCTAGCTACTGAATACTCAAGAAACACCAAAAAAGAGATCTCACATCATTAAGATAATTTTTGTTTGGGTATATGAAGAAATTGTATCTAATAATTTGCTAGATGTTGAGGATAAAGCAAAGGACGTCCCTGTAATCTTTTAGGAGTTTAGAGTTTACTGAGGAACGGTCCCGCTTTTTTTAAAGTTTTATTCATTTAAGTAATCTCTACACCTAATGTGGGGCTCGAACTCATGACCCTGAGATCAAGAGTCATGTGTTCCTCTGACTGAGACAGCCAGGCCCCCCAAGGGGCAGTCCAATTCCAACCGAGTATAAGGATAGGATAGACAATGTGCTATAAAAGTGACCTGTAATTATTGGAATGGTTGTGGAGAAGTGAGGGTATAAGGGAAAATTATACTTAACCACTGACATTTGAATCAAAATGTTAACCATAAGCAATTCACCCAACAGAGAGTGTGAAAGAAGCACTTCAGCAGAGAAATGATACATGAAGCATGTGAAACAAGGTGACACGCTAGCAAAGACACAAAGGTCTCCATTTGAAAAGTCCCCCAGGGGTCTGATTAGCGTAGGGTCTTGACCGGCACCTCAAGGAGTTTGGGCATGCCTCCACAGGAAAATGGAGAGCTGTGGAGGACTTGACGCTGGGGCCATCTGTGGTTTGAGAAATCTCTCTGGCAGCAATGGCTCCCAACTTGGGCTGGGCACTGGATCGCCAGAGGACCTTGTACAAATATTAACTTCTGGACTGTACAGCCTGAGGTTCTGATTCAATAGGTCTGAGGTACAATTTGCACAACAGTGTTTTTAAATGCTTTCCAGATGATTCTCATTCATTTATTTCAAGACTGTCTATTTAATTTCTATCATTTTAAGCTGAGAATGCAACAGAGAATAAAATAGACAAAAATTGCCGTCATAGAGCTTATATGTGTGGGAAGTCAAATCAAAGACGCGTACATTGTAAGGTATATGAGAAGGTGAGCGGAGCTATGAATAAGAATTCAGCCTGGGAAGGAGGATAGGTGGGCGTGTTGCACAACACGTATACTGTGTTGTTGAGGAGGGCATTGGTGAGAATTTGAGTAATGACCTGGAAGGGGTGACAGTGCCAGGACAGTCATTTCTGAGAAAGAAGGCTGTTGGCAAAGGGACCAGCAAGTTCACAAGCCTGAGGCTGGAAGATTCCTCAAATAGTTGAATGACAAGACCAACGTAGTAGAGAAGAATGCGTGAGGGGGCCAGTAGCAAAGGATGGTCATGAATGGCCTTATAGACCATGATGAGGACTTACTCTGAATGAGGTAAGAAGCCATCAGAGGCTTCTGAAGAGAGGAATGGCATGAGTGATTTAGGTTCTTAAAGGATCCTTCAGGTTGCTGTGTTGAGAACAGATTTAGAGGGGCCAGGATGGAAGCAGGGAGACCGAGTGGGTAGCGGTGGAGTTGGTGAGAAGCAACGGAGACTGGATACATATTGCAGGGAGAGCTAAGATGAAGGGAAGGAAGAGAGAAGCAGCCAGACTAGTCATGAGGTCAATGCTATGGTTGAGGAGACACTGACAAAGGTGGTAGGAAGGGAAGACTCATCAGAAAGCAACGTCAGGATTAACACCGCCATGCTTGAGGACCCCTTGCACAGAGGGTGACAGGTCAAGAATGAGTGTCAGGTTCCTGGTTTGAGTTACTTGAAACCAAGACAGGATTTACAGCACGAGTTTCAGTTCTGCTGTTACCCCCACCCCCACCCTGGTGCATGCGTGTGTGTGCGAACATGTGTATGTGTGTTTGGGAGGTGCATAAAGTCAGTTAATAATTTGATACGTTGATTTTTTGAGTGGCCTAGAGATCAGGAGACCTTTAGGAAGAAATGGCCAGTTGAAAAAGCTGGAAATTCACTCACTAAGTATGGGCCTGAGGCTCAAGAGGTCTGAGCTGGAATAAGCAGAGGGACAGAAGATATTGCAGACCAGCACCTGGGACATCAACATTTGAGGGAAAATGGAGGAAGAGGACCTTTTATCAGCAGGATGCCTACAGACACACATACACACACACACACACACACACACACACACTTCGGAAAACCTTTTTTTTTTCTTTTTAATGGATACTCTGTAGCTATGATGTGACAAAGTCTTTCAAACAAACGGTTATGAATGATTATTTCAAATACTCATGATCCAAAATATAAGTACCCAGACATGTAGTATTTATTCTTTGCCCACTGGATATGGGGATTCCTATGGATAGAAGCTGGATTTCCTATTTCAAAAATGCTGGTCATTCAAACAAATAACCCAATCTGCTTGTACAGAGTAATGTCCAATGTCCCCCAAAGCTTTGGGGAAGGGAGTAAAGACATTACTGAAGCTTCACAGAAAGTAATTAAAAAAAAAAAAAAAGCCAAATAGACCATTAGCATCTCACTCCACAGTCAGATGTCTTCTGGCTGGAATTGGGTTTGGCTTTGAAATGCAGAGATAATGGTGGGAAAAATAGTTTCCTGAGGATCTGTTGAGCAATCTTTCCTTCCTGCTCAGTGAAATTTTTATTGTCCTTTTAAAAAACCCCATGCTCTTCTTTCATTTGATTGCCAAGAATTTTTTATTTTGTTATCCTTTTCCATAAATACTAGTGTAGTTACTGAACAGATCCCTAATCTACATTATTATAACTAAATTATTGTGAATTACCTTTACTTAGGAATCTTCCGATTTCATAGATCAGCTAGTATTTATAGGCTTGTACATATGACATTTTCATTCAAATTGTCTTTATATGAGTGTTTAAAAGGAGCTGTTCCCCTGAGCACCCAGTGATGAGCTATTGTCAGCAGAGCAATGATCATTTACAAATAATCACCATATATCCTGTTTGGAGATAGTTTCCCAGCTAACAGGCTACGGAGTGACTGCAGCTTCACTAATAAGCTCAGGAGTGAAATCTAATCTAATTTTGAAACCTCAGCCTCCGTGGCAGTTTCTTTGGCCTCAGTGGCAATTTAAAGTACGCCTATTTACACCTCCCAGAAACTGACTTCTGAAACTACTCTGTTCCTCCCACTAAGATTTGTATATGAAAGTAATGGAAACATAATTAAACTTTTAAATTTGTCCTTTCTAGTTGATTCAGTTTCTTCTAAAAATCACATTTCAAAGTACATGTATATATTATACCTATGAGTTTGTATTCATAGCTGTGATAAATTTTTACATTAAGATATGCATCTACTGAGTATAAAATTTAACTCTTCAGGGGTGCCTGGGTGGTTCAGTCGTTAAGCGTCCGCCTTCGGCTCAGGGTGTGGTCCCAGAGTCCTGGGATCGAGCCCCACATCAGGCTCCTTGCTCCTCTGGGAGCCTGCTTCTTCCTCTCCCACTCCCCCTGCTTGTGTTCCCTCTCTTGCTGGCTGTCTCTCTCTCTGTCAAACAAATAAATAAAATCTTGAAAAAAAAAGATAAAACTCTTTAAAGGCATATATACATGCATATAACACTTCTTTTCCCCACATAAGATGGGATTTTTTTTTTCTTTTGCTCATACACAGATGCTACAGGAGCTCCTTACTTAAGAAAAATTCTCCAACGCCACGAAACTCCCAAGGCCCTTCCAGTTTGGGCCATTTTCCTTTTTCCTCCTCTTCAAACTAACTCTCAGCCTCCCTTACCCCAATTCTACTTACCAAATCCCTTGGCCCAATGCCATTCATCAGCCCCACCCAGGCTGGCAGAATCGTGCATGAGTTTCTTCTCCCAGGTCTGCTGTTTTCAGCAAAGCTTGTCACTTCTGTGAATCGCCCACTTGAGATAGTTCTGTGCAATCCCAGCATTGTCTCCACTACCCTATTTCCCTTTGCCCCTCTGCTTCTCCTTTTTCACTACACCTGGGGCCACCTCCAAACAAAACACTAACCGTACTACCCATTTGACTCTACGATGGGTCATGCCTTAGATACAGTCCTATATCAAATGGGTAGTTAGCCCTTTCTCCCACCCAGATCCAAACTCCATGAAGACTCACTGATTCTCTTGCTTCTTCTGTATACCTCCTACATTAGCAGCTAACATGGTGAGAATAGAGTAGTGGATTTCCCTCACAACCTTCTCTTCTCACGGTGTTTCCTGTTTTGTACCACACTGTCTCCCCCTTGCTCAGATGAAATATCTACAGGGTATCTTGGATTCTTCCCTTTCTCTAAGCCTCTCATCCAATCCCTGTGCAAGCTCTGTATGTCCTGAATACATTTCTCTCCCTCCACCTGCCACCCACTCCAAGTTCTCACTGTTGAAACTGAACTGTCTTGGAGGCCTCCCTGCCTCCCTTCTTCCCACCAATTTCCTATGTAGCAGCAAGCCGACCTTTTAAAATGTATATCAAATCGTGCAATTTTCCTGCTTAAAACTCTTCAGAGACTTTCCATCCCATTTAAAGTACGATCCAAGTTTCTTATTTTGTCCTCTACAAAGGCCCCCAAGGTCTGGCCACTGCTCACCCCATGCTCTCCTTTCCTGCCACCCTCTCGTACTCCCAGTCTAACCAAATTGACCGCTGCTCTGTACTTAGAACACACCTCTTTCTGCACCTTCTAATCAGTTCCTCTCTCCTACCTTGGGGACCATGGGATCCTGCTTCCCAGTCTGATCTCAGCCAAGATGACGGCTCCCCTAGATGCCTCCATTACTACTCTATCGGAAGGAAGTATACAGTCACTTTTTGTAATTCTCTGTATAACTATGATACAGTTTTTCCCCCTGTTTATATATTATTCATTAGTTTCTGCCTGACATTACCAGAATGGAAACTCCATGAGAACAAGGCCCTTAGTCTTCATCCTGGTTGTATCGCCAGGTCCTACAACAGTATCTGGTATCATAAGCATAAATGAATTTGTGCTGAATGGCTACATACAGAGTTTTTGACCAAAAAAAAAAAAAAGCTCCAAAACCATTTCTGACAGGCTGATACAGTGAGAAGAATCCCATAATAAGTGCCATTTACCAAGCAACTGTCACAGGGACTTTACCAGATACCTTCATGTGTTATCTCACAAAATCCTTAATAAATTGGGTCCTGAATCCTCCATTTGTCAGACATGCTCAAGAGATTAAGTTGTGGCATGTGCCACAGCAAGGGGCAGCTCCCTGAGCAGGGCTGAAATGGCGGCCCTTCCTTACGTAAGCTCGCGGTGGCACATTGGTGGGCCGTCCCAGAGGTGTCTTGGCTCTATGGAGCACCAACATTCAGATGAGGAACTGAGGAAAGTGAGCATCGTGCTTCCAGTAACAAGCTTCCCCAGACCTATATGAAGGCAGTATCTGATTAAGATGTCCAACACGTTTGATGGAAATAGTCCCAAACCCGGGCCTACCTAATATTAACTACCACTTCATACTTAGCGCTTAATACTTAATGCTTTCAGCCCCAGGTAGTGTTTGAAGAATACTTTCAACTGGGGGTCACTTAGTGATCTAGCCCTCATTTTTATGCCGGAAACAACCAGCACACAAAACAACACCTCTGTGCTTTGCACTGAGGCAATTTAGCTTGTGACCCTGTACAAGACACCTGTGACATTGAACGGACCATTGCGGAGGAGAGGGGAGTTTCCTGCGCTCAAGGAGAGAGATCTCTGCACAGGCACGCACAGAACTTGCCTGAACATCTCAGTAACGCCGGTGGAAGAAAGCAGAAGGGTCACTAAGGGGTGCATGTGTGAAAACAAAGTTTTCGGTCATTGTTTCCATTGCCTTTAACTTATTTTCCACAGGCGTCAAGAAAATTCCACCCCTAAAGCCAAAACGAATATCACATAACCAAGGAGATGCCACACGATGCCAACATAGGCTCTGCATGGTAGGCCACTCAAAGCAACACACCCTACTAAGAAAAATAAGAGAAAGATTTTAAAAGGCCACACACCTCTGTTTTTCAAAAGGATGTGAAGCTTCAAAATTGAGCAAACAACAGCAAAATGCCAGATCAAAATCAATGTCAGATAGGTTACCTTGGGATTTTTTTTTTTATGTCTTTCTCCTTTTTTGGCCTTTTCCCAGCATGCTACGCTTCAGCTCTACCTGGAGAAACACTCATAGACTTAAGTACAGAGCCAGAGACTGTGGTGTATCCCCTCCACAGTTAGAACCCACCACAGAGAGCCCCGAATGTGAATTCTATATAGTTTTTAACTCCTAGACGTAGCGGTGGGTAGTAGCAGGGATCAAATGGTTCAGCTCTAAGAAACAACCCAGTTTCACTTGGTTCTGAATTCTGTAGGCTTTAACATGACCATTTTTGAGTGGTATAACTTGGCCCTAAAGAAACTTCAAATACACTTTGAAGAAAAACCACAGGGTTTCTTGAGTGAGAGCAACGTACAGGATCTATTAAGACACATTTTTCATTAAATGAAAGTAAATCTCAAAGACAACATGGCTTGCATTTTCAGCTTCACTCTTTGGCTTTACTCAGTCGACTCAGGAAGAGAAGCAGGCTACTTCTCAAGCAATGGGAGTCCATTTCCCCTTCCCCAGCCCGTCGCACAACGCGAGCTCTCTTTATCACTGCAGACCCTCAACCGAGGAGCTCTGCTGAGTTGTCAAAATGTGTTCCAGGTTGTCACTTGGCAAACATGACTTAACCTGAGAGAAATGCTTTAAAACAAATTTTCATAACATCTGCCATGTCATTTTTAAGCAATACCTTCTGTTTCCACAGAACTTAAACACAGCTTTGTTTTTAAAAGCTAAATTTCATAGGACTTTCTTCAGCTCTATGGGATATTCACTTCTGGCAATAAAAGGCTCCCACTAGGAAAAAAAAAAAAAGGTTCTCAAATGTTTTAGCATTTCTGCTCCATGGACTTATGTTTAAAATCGGTCTGTCCCACAAGAATCGGGGAAAAAGAAATTCTGCAAAGTGTCATCTCAATCCCCCAAATGCACTTCCACAAGAAGTCTGAAGTCTGATATGCATCTTTAGCTAAAAATGCACCAGTTGTGAGGGGGTCTGCTGATCATCACGACAGAAGTATCAGGGAGAGGAAATAACTGTCTTCATTCTTCCGGGACATCCTAGTTTGCGGGTGCTTTCATTAGAATGAAATCACAAAGCTGAACACAAAAATTTAGAACATTTACGGTGGTGAGCATGCTTTCCATCCATCTGGTACTATGCACCAGGTAGTCCATTGGGTATTTAAAGAGATACAGAGGATGAAAAGATCTGTCTCCATTTTCCAAGTAAATTGAGTTGTAGACAACTATAAAGCATGGGCCTAAAGATATATAGTTGGAAGTTGATTATTTTTAGCTGGAAATGAAGACTTTGGTGTATATGATGTAACATAGGGAGAAAGTTCAAAAAAAAAAAAAAAGAAAGAAAAAGGTGAGCAAAGGAGCCTTCAGACCATTTCCATTTAAGGGATAGGACATGGAGTAAGAAAGACCAATGAGATAGAGTAAAGCCACAGTCAGGAGAGATAGGAAATGATTATGTTTCAGAAGCCAAAAGGCAGAACTTCTAGAAGCAATGAGTGTAGAGTGTTGCCAGGAGATCAACCACTACGAAGGTGAAGAAGAGGTTACTGCATTAGGGAGGAAGGATGTGAAGTCGTGTTGATAATATCCAACAGGAAAAGAGCTCAGGTTTGCATAAAAAACCATGGTGAGCCTAAAATAATAGTCCCCTTAAAGAATATTTTATTAATCTGCCATTGAGCTTCGAGCAAGTGTGAAGAGTGTTATGATCAGACCACATCTCAAAGACGACTTTTTTTTTTTTTAAGATTTTATTCATTTATTCGAGATAGAGCGAGAAAGAGAGGGACAGAGAGAGAGCTCACAAGCAGGGGGAGCAGGGGGCAGAGGGAAAAGCAGGCTCCCTGCTGAGCAGGGAGCCTGATGCAGGACTCAATCCCAGGACCCTGGGATCATGACCTGAGCTGAAGGCAGAGGCTTAACCGACTGAGCCACCCAGGTGCCCCTCAAAGACTTTTTATAAGAGAAGTGAAGTCATTTCTTAAAGAGTCCTGTAGACAAGACAAAGGTGGGGGGGATGGTGATTTAAACAAAACTGATTCACATAATGCTCTCCCCAGGGAATTTTCACCTTTCTGAAGTCTTTAGGCCTTTTATTATTTTTAAAAAATCATTTAAATTATATATATGACAAATGATGATAAAACAAATTTAACAGCAATGAATAGACACTGGTCTTGGATGGGAAACAGGGAAGAAGACCAGAATTGAAACAACAATAAGCAACAAAAACAAAACAATAAAACCAACCATTGTCTGAAGATGGTATACAAATAGCGCTTAATTATTTATAAGAAGGAAGTCTCTCTTATGTGGTGAACTTGAATAGTTTGCTTCCTGGCAATGGTCTTCAATAGGTCATAGAAAAAAATGCCATGTTAAAGTGGAGAAAAAGAAAGCTTCAGAAGCAGTATTTTCACATAAAATTAAACATGTGGAAGGAAATGCACCTACAACAATAAAATTTCCATCTATAAGAAAGACCCCATGAGCCCACACACTTTACACACCACTGGGTGACCAGCCCGGCACCAACACTTGAGTGCACTGCGTGAGCCAAGCGATGCTTAGGCTCCGTTCTGCACACCATGCCCGTATGTGGTTGCTTTCCCTTTGGTTTTAAGCTTTTTCTGAGCTTGGTAAAGGAAAAAAAAAAGACATTTTCCTTGTCAGTTTCAGAAAGTTTATACAAAATATCTATGGGCACACTGTAAAAATTCTTTGGCAAGGAAAACTGCAGTGCTGCTAACTTGTTCATCTGGGAACTGTTTTGGTCCTGACCGAAAATTTCAGGACAAGGAATTTTATAGCAGCCCAAAGCTATTTCACTTTTTTTTTTGAAGATTTAATTTATTTATTTGAGAGAGAAAGTGTGCATGAGTGGGGGCGGGGGGAGCAGAGGGAGAGGGAGAAGCAGACTCCCTGCTGAGCAGGGAGCGCAATGTTGGACTTGATCCCAGGACCCTGGGATCATGACCTGAGCCGAAGGCAGATGCTTCACTGACTTAGCCACCCAGACGCCCCAAAGCTATTGCACTTTTTAAAGAGAAAACAAGATGGAATTCTTCAGTCTTTATAGAGTGTTCATTGTACTCTGCGTAGCTCACTTGTGCTACCTTCGGTGAGCAGAAGGTTGTCTACCTGCCCTGTAGATGCGAATGTTCCCCCGAGGTTTGGGGCTCGGTTCTTTTTTTTTTTTTTTAATCTCTTTGCCCACCTACCTATCTACTCCCATAACTCGAACAACCATCCAAATAGTGGTAATTTCCAAGTCAGTATAGTAAAATAAATGTCTTACATTTTTTACATTTTACATGTTTTATATTATACATTACTCAATGCATAAGCAGCAATGGAAATGTTTATTCAAAAGCATTCTGCTGAGATTCAAAAACATATTGATATAGTTATCATTATTCCGCTAAAAAAAAAATCAAGCTAAAAAGGCAAGCTGGGAACCCTCAGTAGACAAAGCAAAACTTAAGGAGAAGAGTTATGAAAAGCCAAGCCCTGCCTGGTGGGCTCAGATGGTTGGGCATGCGACTCTTGATCTCGGGGTTGTGAATTCGAACCCCATGCTGGATGTAGAGATACTTAAAAATAAAGTCTTTAAAAAAAAAAAGTGAAGTCTTTGTAGGGCAGATGGGAAGCAAGTTCCCATCTCAGGGGGCTGTCCACGGAAACACCCACTTTGATTTGTGGCTGCCTTCCCGTTCCTTTCGACTGAATTTGTTATTAATGAAAGCTGGATTGCGGAAAGTTTTTCCTTATGTGATGGTCATGTTTTTAAGCGTAAGCTTTTTATTGAAGTACGATAATATATACGGCAGCAAGGTGCACACATCATAGGGGTGCACCTCAAGTGACTTTTAATTTTCACACAGTGAGTACATGGACACGGCACGCAGATGAAAACCCAAACCCAAATCACCCAGAAGCTTAGCAGAAACCTCCTCGCGCCCTTTCCGCTTTGTACTCATCCTCCCTGCACTCAAGTGCAACTACCATCCTGCCTTCTAAACACCACAAATTATTCTGCAAGTTTTTGCACTTCCTACAGATGCAGTCACGCGGTGTGATGTTCTAGGGACCTCCTAGACTTCATGGAGAGCTGACGAATATACGGAAAAATGTTCTGTCTGCTAGTTGACTAGATGTTCTCAATGTGTAAGTTGATTCCCCTTTTCTTTGTAAATGTGATTCTAGAACGAACCACCAGCAATACCACATACACAAAGTCTAGGGAACGCTAAGGGGTTAGAAACTGGAAGCCTCATCATATTTTTCTCATTTTTCCGCTCCCATGGCAGTAACTCTGACGGTCCCTCCGGAGAAGGCCCGGAGTTTCAGAACATTTGTCCCACAAGCCACTCAGCAGCTTCCAGATGGTGCACAGGCTCTGAGCTGCTGCTTGGCATGGCGTTCCCTGCAGTGGCCCAAGGAGGCACTCTGCCCTGGGAGGGTGAGCCCTCAGGGCCTTCCCTCTCTTGCTGTTGGCCTTCAGCACATGTGGAGCGTGTACAGCCATGCGTGGCGCCAGCTGTATTTCACGCCACTAGTCTGGAACTAGTGACCTGTTTACAAAAGGCAGACTGCACTCGCAGATGTGACAAAAAATAGGGAGGCCAACAGGGTGGGCAATACATGACAGGCACTGTATATAAAGCAGAGGCACAGAATCCCCTTCTAATTATAAAAACACATAAAACATGTGCAGCCAAATCCAGCTTGAGCCAAATGCCACCACTTCCACACTAAGAATCTTCCAGAAAAAGAGCTGATTTAGATTTATGACCTAATGCCAGTGACAAATGCTTTATTCTACCATCACCACCCCCACATTCCAACTTCTGTTGTGGGGGAGTGGGTGCCACATTAGGTAATTTGGAAATCTCAATGTCATTGTTGATTAGTGACAGGTATATAAAAACATAGCCCTTCCCTAAGAGGTGATATAACATCGCCAGCCAATTTCAGAACTAGCTACTGTGATATTCTCAGAGGAAAAAACTTCCTTCAGACCAAGTGTAGCTTTCAAGCAATGGCGAATGAGCAGAGATAGCCAGCGATGTGCTACCTTGGAAGACTGCCCTCTTAAATCAGTTCTTTTCCCACGTCATCTTTGGCAGGGTTTTAATTCAGTTTCTCTCAGGAATTTTGAACCTGCAATTCCCTTTGCTTTTCTTTGAAACATCCCTTCCTTCAATAGGCATCCTGGTTAACACAAGTTAATACTGGATTATCACAGGGCAAGAGAGAATTGTATGGGTCGAGGTAAATAAACATATCATTAAGGAGTAACGCATGGAAACAATCCCCATGACTCAGTAAAAGGCCAATTTTAAAAGAGAAGAAAAAAATGCCTTGACTCGACAAATACCCTCTTCTGATCGAATTCCCCTCCTATCAGGTTGTGCCTGCTTTACTGTAAGAGAAACCAGACTAACAGAACGAACAGGAAGAAAATGGCATCATGAGAAACAGTGGGCCGCTAAGATTGTTCTGGGTCAGGGCTGATCTCTTCAGGCTGTGGGTGACTCTCCCACCAGCCACCACTGTCTGTTCTGTTAATGAGCTGGAAAGGGCAAGCGATGTTCCTCAATTACCTCAGACCCAGTATTAGCCTTTACACTCCCCTCCTGAAGGAGCATGGCTCTCATGCGGGGTGGAGGGATGGAAGGATGGAAGGAGAGAAGGGCAGGGTCCAGGAAAGAAACACAGGAGAAAGACGCAAACGGAAGGGAGCCCTGGGCAAAGCAGGAAGCGGAAGCAAGAGCGGGAAAGTGTGCCTGCTCCAATGCCCTTGCTGCAAAGACCAGGGCCCAGGAGAGACAGACAGGCAAAGGCCACAGGGCCAAGTCCCTTTCTTCTCCTCAGAAAGTTCTCTTGGTCTCGAGGAGTAAACACTCAGCAGAGCGGGGAGAGGGGTATGAGCAGACATAAGAGGAGATGAAGAAGGGATCTGAGAAGGCGCAAGGGCGGAGGTCAACAGGCAAGAGAGAAGCAGAGGCATTAGGGCAACTGAGTTCTGTTCACCAGGATGCTCTGACTTGGGCCCTGTTCCTCAAACATCAGACATCTCAAAGCATGCTCAGGATTTTCTCAAGCCAAGGTGGGGAGCAAGAGCTTGGAAGTGAAAGTAGCCATATCACCTGAGGAAACATCAACAGAGAGAAGCGTCTTACCACAGCCCCAGCTCAGGTGAGCAGGTCACAAGATCCCACTCCCTTCCAAGGAAGCCGACTTGAAGCACGAGCCAAAGCAGACCCTGATTTTAAAATCATCCTCTTCCTTCCATAAGCTGCTTTCTGAGAGCCTGCTAACGAGCAGAAAAGGCTGGAAGAGACAGGCAGGCAAAGAGAGTGGGAGCAGAAACAGGGGAATGGCACTTCTCCACAAATAAATCAGTCCCCGAATATTGGGGAGCTGGGTGTGTGGGTGATGAGTGACAGAGAGTGAAATCCCGAGATAATGTTTTTTTCCTCCAGCACTGTTCAATTGCCGTCCTCAAGCCCCAAGGACGGACGTGATTTGCGGAGTCCCTTTGCAACACTGCTGGCCAAGGGAGTAGAGGCCAGCCCACTTCCGCTTGTACTGTCTGCTGAAGGCCGCCCACCCTCCCAGAGGGGGCTCCTCACAGCAGGCAGGAGCGAGACACCCACTGCCCTTTTATTAACCAGTCTCCCACGATGCTGTGCAAGCAGAATACTGAGGGCGGGCTAGACAGACAGGCCTGAAGAACTTGATTCTCATCTTTTTTGCCTCGCCCCCTCCCCCTCCCAAGGGAAAGCCCCGTGTGTACAAAAGTGAGGAAATAACCAGAAATGAAAACTCCTTGCTTTGCTTCCCATCACTCTCAGCCAGAGTTTAAATCCATCCTAAGCTAAAAGCAGCATGTCTGCCAAGACCGTCAGTCAAGGCCTCAAGGACTTGCAAGATTTTTCTGTGTGTCCCCTTGACTTACACATGCAGGCTGTGTCCAGGTTAATGGGAGTTCCATGTGGGTACAGGAGACCACGAGGTGGTCTCTGGGTTTACCCATAGTGGCCTATAGGGGAGGACTTTTCTATAGCCTTTTAAAGAAGGAATAAAGTCAAGAGAAAGGGCTCTCCACTCTTCCCCAGAATGCCATTCAGTGTTGGTAAAGCTCAATGACCAGTAAGTCCCCTTACAGGACACAGGGCAGGGCACAGGATTAAGGACACTGGCCTGTCAGCATTTGGGAGGAATTAATTTCTGTTCACCGAAGGCCTCGTCTATGCCAGTCCCTGCTCTAAAATTCCCAACAATCCAGTGGGTGAGAGACTTGTGTACACATTAGTTTGTAATAGTAAAAAATGTTTTTTCATAACAAAATTATGCTGAAGGCTCTAATTGCACAGAAAAGACATGTAGCACTCAGGGGACGGCGTGCTGGGGGGAACTCAAAAAGTGGGTACTGTGGCTTCCTGAGGGGTGAATGGCTGCTGTGAGGAGCCCCCAAGGCAGCCTGAGGTCAAATCTCGGGTCCCCTCTTGAACCCATGATCATGGGTAGGCTCCTCAACTTCACCAGCACTTGGTGTCATGTCTATAAAATAGGAATTGTAGTGAAGATCAAATACATAAAACATTCGATAAGGCGCCCAGCATTTGGTTAGCGATTCTTATCATCATCAGCATTGGCCTAAGCACAGAGGCGTTAAGGAAAACATTTCTAGATAAAATTAAGGAATATGACTCTTCTCAGTATAGCCCTTCCTTCAGTGAATAAGGGACTAGGGACTCATGGCTGATTTTTAAGCTGTAAAGCAGATGTTTCTTCGGAATAAATAACATTCAATGAGCTTCTAAAAATGACAGTATGCAAACCATCTTTTCATGGTTAGGCGAGCATTTTTGCCACGCCACATGGGGTTTAGTAAACATTAAGTAGAGATGATTGCTCAGCCCCCCCGAAACAGTTCAAGAACACGAAGTGCCAAAAACCAAACCTATGAACATATTGCAGGTGTGGGGTACACACAGGAGTTGCTCCTACCCTAGAGAACTCAATTTTCCCTTCCCTGTTTCTCAGGGACTCCGTTTCTCAGGGAAAGGGGGACGTGAACAGGTTATTTATTTGGAAATGTGGACAGGCTGCGTTGGACCACTGTCCTTCTCCTTTAACCCCTTTGGAAATCTGATCTGGACGGATTTAAAGAAAGGAGGAGGGAACAGTCAGGCATGCTTAATCTTTTCAAATAATTAAGATTTTATCTATGTCTTGCACAGCCTCTCCTGTTCCCCTTGGTTTGGCACTTAACTCTGCATTTAAAACCTCCCTAACACGATAACGATAATGCCATCTTCTCCCCGTCATTATCTTGTGGTTGCAGGGCTATCTGACTGATCCTCAGTCAGGTTGTCGCGGCCGCTGGCCCCTGCATTCCTGCCCGAACCCCGCAGGAAACAGAGCCTCCGCAGCTGCCGGCGCTGAGTTACACACATTCCTGCCCCAAATTGAATTAACGAGCATAATTTAACTCAGGCGATGTCCTCCCTGGCTCCCTTCCTCTTTGCCCCACTGGCCAGCCTGTCTTCTCCCTCACACCCTCCCTGGAGATCTTACGGGAATGGACTCAGGCACTCTGCTAGCATGGACAGAACCCCCGACTTCTTCACCTTCCGTGTCCCGTGAAGCACATGGGGGCTCTGGGCAAAATGCAGATTCTGGTCCAGCAGCTCCACACGTTGGGGCCTGAGACTCAGCATTCGAACAAGCCCTCTCTCTGGGGAGAATGACGCTGCCTGTCTGGGGGCCACACTGGGAGTAGCAGCCTTACCCAAGGACTCACCTGCACTGACTAGAGAAAGCCAGGTCCTTAACGAGTAATCGAAAGGCAAATGCTAACTTCTGATCTGTCCGCTCAGTCTGATGTCATGGGAGGTTTACCAAAAGCATCCCCACAGGGGATCTGTTTACCTTGTCTCTTCTCCCCGTGTGTGCACAAAGAAAACAGAGTGAGTCAAACCACAAGTCCCATTAACTCCTACACGCAGCCCTACACAAATTCCAAACCTAGGAGCTAAAGAAAGTGTAGAATTGGAATCCTGGGACCCTTAACTTTTACACAAAAAGCCAAAGTAACCCCACCTAAGAAACTTCAGCGTGGATGTGGTTAGATGCAGGAGGCCTGTTTATTGCATTGGGCAGACCAACGAGGAATTTCCTGCACGCTATGCCAAAGTCGGAGTGCAAGGAACTTTCTCTGAAGTCTGTGCAATGAAACCAGCAGATCTCTTGTGTATTCACACATTGTATACCTTTGCTAGTTATCCCTGGCAAAAATCCTTCCAAATTCTACCAAGTGTGGAAAAGGATTAAAAAGGGAAGGAGAAAAACATTCCCCCTAAAACAAAAGAAAGTAAATGAATATATTGGAAAACCACGTCAATGGGTTGGATTTTGTTCTTCCTGGATACGAACACATGTAATACCGCCAAGCAATAAATATCCTTAACCTTGGACCCAGAACTGTCTGCCCAGGTCCACACAATAGAGAATGGCTTTCATGTCCAATTTTGCCCAGAAAAGTAGATTTGGGAAATTTTTTTTTGGAGGAAAGATTGAATTTATCATGAAATATTTTTTACCGAGAAACCAGTAAAATGAACCACCCTTTTACCCAAACCACAAAGACTGCAAATTCCTTTGCTAGAAAAGTTGGCTGCTTCTGTTGTAAAGATTAACTTATGCTGAAAGTTTCTGGGGGCATGCAGGGATAGACGAGCTTGTTTTCCGTTTAGGGGTACATAACTTGTAACGACAAATAGTAGCTCCTGGGAGAGGAAAAATGGTAGCTGATCAATACTTCTCCCTTACTGTAAAGGTTCTTCCAGCAGATGTACATGTATTAATCTGAATGTATTGCAGAAAGATCTTCACAATGTCTACATTCTGCAAAAACAAAGCTCTTCTGGAAGTTTTCATTACCACTTACAGCCTCATTGTCAGGATTATAAATGGGGTAGCAACTTCCCTTGGTTTCAGGAACTATGTCGCTCAAGCCGAAACTGCCACAGTCTTTTAATTAATACGACGAAGTAATGCTAATCACATTCTCTCTCTCTCTCTTTTTTTATTTGCTTGCTCCTGAGAAAACCAAGAAATTACACTTTTTAATCTGATGGACTATTTCCCATGAAGCCAGTGTGCTGAGAGGCAACCTTCTCTGGATCAGCTGCTGGATTTTCTTGACGCGCAAGGAAAAGGAAGATTGTTATTTGACTTGCTGTAAACAATGGCAAGTTACAGGTAATTATCTATCTATATATCATTCATTTCTGATTTTAGGATCATCTGAGATCTGACTATCCATCACAGCCCCTCTGCCCCAAACAGGCCACGCCGTGGACAGTCCCTCGTCCCTGCAGCTTCTGTCCTGGATGATGCCGCCTCCTCTTTACCATCCACATTTTTTAAAGATTTTTTAATCTATTTACTTGAGAGAGAGCACAGAGGGAGTGGGAGAAGCAGACTCCCCACTGAGCAGGGAGTCCGGGGTCATGACATGAGCTGAAGGCAGACGCTTAACCGACTGAGCCACCCAGGTGCTCCCACTATCTACATTTTTAAGCATACCAAGCTCAGGTCTGCCTTTCCCCACACTCTAGTCTTCTTTAAGTTTTCTTACAGGGAAGTCTCTCGCTTTGTCTCTGCTCATTACTGAGTATGATAATAGTGTGACTGTACTTCTTGAATGTATTCCGGCTACCTGTTAAGTTAGGCAAATTTGTCTTCTCACCGAGAGAAGCTGTTCCAGAAAAGGTCTAGGATTCTCCTCACTCGTTCTCCATATGGAAGCCTAACGGAAAAGATGTTTCTCCTTCCTGTTATCTGCAGGAGAATGTGGGTACGGCCAGGATCGTTATAAAGCACATTTGGGTCATTTGATAATAAATCGGCTAGAGAAATTATCCATAGATAGGAAACGGCTGGTGCAAGGCAGGAGACCAGGGCTGGTCTGTCACATGCTCACACTTGCACTTTGGGGACCTCAAGGATTAGTCGCAGGAGTGGAGTCCAAAGTCCATCATTAGCAGAGACACACAGCTAACGGCCGTGGTGCCAGGTCGCGTCCTGACCACACGGTCCCAGGTAGCCACCATGGCTTCCACCAGCTTTCTGAGCCTGGTTCCCAAGCCTTTCCATACATCCTGTGGGCTGCATCATTTCCTTCCACATATTCCTTTTCTGTTTATCAAGTCAAAGCCAGTTTTCTTTTCCTTTGTTCACTGCAACGAGGACCCTGACTAGTATAATTAATTAAAAAAAAAATTAAGCATGTTTGGGTTATAGCCCCCAAAAGGCAAGGTCAAGGCTAATGGCCCATGGAAGAGCCTGCTCTCCATCAGAAGACTTCATGTAGCGTCACCACTGGAGATATTTTCCTGGTTTAGAGAAGAATTTCTGAGAAAGAGACACTAGCAGGGAATAAGAGTTTAAGTTTAAAGATTTTTTTTTCCTCATGGAAATGAGCCATAACAAAAGACAATATCAGAGTCTTGATTCTTTGAGTTTCCTTAAAATCTTGTCTGCAATGCCAAATCCTCTCTCTTCTGCTGCCACTTCAACATGTCCTATAGACCAGGTATGTGTACAGAGCATGTGTGCTCTATTGGAGCAAATCACATAAAATACCTGCTACGAGACTGGTGGGACACTGTAGATCCTGTAACATAAGTCGACCGGCACAGGTGAAAATCTCAATGTGCCAGGTGGAGCTCCAGCGATGAGGCGGAGTGGAGGGAAGGGAGCCTAAATGTTGCAGCCTGTGTGACCATGGAGGGTGGTGACGGCCCCGGAGAGGGGAGCATGAGGGAACGCACGGGAGCCAAAGGAAGTCAATGAGGATTTCAGAGGCCAAGCCTGGGTATGACACAGAACTAGGCAAAATTATTTAGGTTCACCATATGGTTAGTACCATCCTATAATATTATTCGTTAGTTTTGATACAAACTGTACAACAGAGAACAAGGAACCCAGCCCATCAGAGGGAGCCAGACTGGCGATGACTGGGGAGGGGGCAGCTCATCTGGCTTGTATTCTAGCCCTCCCCTCCCACATCAGTCATCTGTCCCCTCAAAGCTTACTGAATTGTCTTCTACATGACAATGAGTGTGCTGTCCTCAAGTTTTCCATCCCAAGGCAAGAACCGAAAACCCAGTTTTCTCCAATGCTGAGTGGAAGTGTGTGGTTCAACTACCAACCTTTTGCTTACAACCTATTTACCGAATTATTTTCTTAGGTGATCTTCTAAGATTGACACGATTTCAGGTCTCGAGGGCTATCTCTCTGTGTACAGTAGAGGCTCTGTTAGGACGCCATCAGAAAAGGAGCATTTTCCCCTTTGATAGCAATTGCATGTAATGAATAGTGTCCTCATGAGCTCTTAATGAACAAAATTACTTTCCAAGCCACATCTGAAGGGTTGAGGGGCTTGTAAAGGGCTTCAGAATTCATGGAGATAGTGATTTGAGTAGTAAACAGCCCGAGAAGGGCTTTCTTGGTAAAACTGTGATCAATAAACAACAATGTAAACTTAAGCCATTATAAGCAGCGGACAAAAGCTTAGAAAAACCCTTCCTCTAAGGAACAGGGGAAAAGATCTCCTGGAGGAAGGTCCTAGTGAAAGGTGACTTGAGTTAAGAGACAGGGAAGAGCAGGGGTGGCAATGACAGAGAACTTCGGAAGGAAAAACAGTCAAGAACTAGTTTTAAAGAAGGCAAAAAATATATAAAACTAATGAAGATAACCAGCTTTCTATGAAACTGAAAGCAAAATGACATGGAGAATTCCAAAATAACACAGCCTCAAACACACCACCTTGTCAGTGAGATGTTCGACGGTTACAGTTCTGAAGCTCATTTCACCCCACCCAATTCAGAGGATGAAGAGGTAGGCTCTGGAGACCATCTGAACCCAAACTGCGAATTTCTAGAACAACCACCATCCAATCCTGCAAGGACATAAACAACATCGGGGGCTAAAGGAGTAATTCCATTTCTTTAAAAGATAAAAGGTTGTTTTTGGGAGAAAGTGTCCCTAAAATGGCATCTATCACTAGTAGGTGACGATCGGTCACTAAGACCTGTGTCAGAAGGACATCAAAAAGGCTTGAGCAGAATTCACGTTCATGCCGTGTATGACAATACTATCTTCATTAGGGCACTCCACTAAGTGTGAGCCATCGAAAACACGAGGGAAGAAAGGTTTAGTTTTTCTTCTAACAAAATGAACAAATCCCCAAGTAGACAATTTCACTAGTTATCTAAAATTGCTTCTTGATTTTATATTTCCTGTTCAAAACAAACTATTCTGACATAATAAGCTGTTTTCTAAAATCATGGCCATCTCAGATTTTTAAAATCTCATTTAGAACCAACCAGTTTATATTACAGAAAAGTACTACAATGCCCTAATGCAATTCTCTTTGAGTGATGGAAGAATTCAGTGTGTGTGTGTGTGTGTGTGTGTGTGTTACCGCCCAGACAAGGGCTTTTTTTTTTTTTTTTGGTTCATTTTAAATGATTTAGTAGTCAGATAGGTTAACACAAAATAACACTCATATGTCCTCTATTTCCTTTTGTTTCTAAGAATTACTTTTCCCACATTAATCATAAAAAGGTAAGATTCTGACTTATTGTCTTACAGACCTTTATTCATGGTCAATTCTTCTCTTTCTTGATGCCATATCTAGGAAACTTTCTCAACCACCTTGCAGTTTCCTTCAGTGAAATGTGAAAACACTCTCCTTCCCTCGCCCCACCTGGCCTTCTCCATCACACTCAGACTACTGGCGCTGCCTGTTATCAATCATCATTCCCTCCCTCATTCTCCTCCTCCCCTCTGCTGCTTCTGGTTTTACTGGGTGTAGAATCACTTTACTTACTGCTTTTCTTTCCTTTAACTATGATGCTGTGCTGGAGATAGAAAAGTTTCAAATCGTATACTTTTTCTTTTCAAGTAATACCACTTTACTTGATGCTAAAACTCTATGCCCCCACTCGGCTCTTGGTGCCAGATCCACGCATGCTTTCAATCTCTCTTCTAAGGCAAGCCAGGAGCCTGGAATGTTCCACCATCTGGCTGAGGACCAGTCCCCCCACAGAAGGTCTATTTCTTCCATGAAATCATCCCAGATTTATCAGAGGCCAGCTGCCACCTAAACTCTCCCTAAACTTGACTTTTTTTTTTTTACCAAAACCTCCTCTTCAACTATGCATTTATATCTATTACTCCAAACATATCAGTCCTTTCAATATAATAATGAAAATGCCACCCAATGATGTAATGGGTTAGAGAACTGAAATTTCTCCCAGATGCACTGTCTTCATCAGTTTTATCTCCCATAATAAGACCACGGGATAATGATTAGCTTAGCACTTCCTTAAATTACGTACTCAAGAATCTATTCCATTTTTGCCATTCCTTTACCAGCAGTTCCAAACCAAACACTTGTCATGAAGCAATGTGACCTTACTATCAAACTTTTAGAAATACCAGTATCAACAAATACTATAAACCAGATATCACCCATGTAGCTAAAATAGCTCGAGTACAATTTTAACTGGAAGTGTTCTAAAAATCTTTTAACTGGAAACCATTCTTTGGGTGGGAAAAATGCACGGTTTGTGCTACTGGTTTTTAGCACACTTAAGAAAAAAATGCTAATTCATTAATCTACCCATCACTTCTTATGTGCGGACCCCTGCTAGGCGATTTCCAGATGTTTGAGTATGTGGCACTTGCCTTCGTTATCAATTCAGTAAACAGATATTAAGAACCTATTGCACAAAGCCAAATCCATTCCCCAGTTCTACATGAGAGGTGTTTCTTTCAATTTTATTAATTCGCTCATTTAAGTATTTACTGCATGCTAAGAAAGAGGGGAAATAAGTACCAAGGATATATTGAAGAGCATTCACGTTCCTTACAGCTTGCAGTTTAGAGGAAGAAAACGGACATAAACTATGAAATCACATAAATGTATTTAAAATACATTTTTAAAAACTGCGGCAAAAAAACGTAACAAATTCATCATTTTTCAGTACGTAGTTGAACAGCATGAACTATGTTCGCATTGTTGGGCATGACATCTCAAACTTCACCATCTTGCAAAACTGACGCTCTGTTATACCCATTAAACACTCCTTCCTCATTTCCGCTCACCGTCCAGCCCCTGGCAACCACCATTCCACCTTCTGTCTCTATAAACTCGACTTCTCTAAGTAACTCATGTAAGTGGCACTATATTGCCCTTTTGTGTCTGGCTTATGTCAGTTAGCATGACGTCAAGGCTCACCTGTATTACACCACATGATGGGACTTCCTTTTTTTAAAAAATATTTTATTTATTTATTTGACAGAGAGAGAGCACAAGCAGGGGGAGCAGAAGAGGGAGAAGGAGAAGCAGACTCCCCGCTGAGCAAGGAGCCTGACGCAGGGCTCAGTCCCAGGACCCTGGGATCACGACTAGAGCCGAAGGCAGATGCTCAACCCACTGAGCTACGCAGGGGCCCCAGGACTGCTTTCCTTTTAAAAGCTGCATAATATTCCTTCGCATATATAGATCACCTTTTGGTTATCCATTCACCTATTGGTGGACATTTGGGTTGTTCCTCTTTCTTGGCTGTTGTGAATACTGCTGCTATGAACAAGGGTGTGCACATATCTCTTCAAGAGCCTGCTTCACATTCTTGTGGGTATATGCCCAGGAGTGGAATTATGGGGTAATATGGTAATTCTGTGTTTAATTTTTTTAACTTTATTTATTTAAGCCATCTCTACACCCTATGTGGGGCTTGAACTCATAACCCTGAGATCAAGTGCTGCGCGTTCTACGAACAAAGCCGGCCAGGCATCTCTCTGTGTTTAATTTTTTGAGGAACCTCCATACCACTTTCCACAGTGATACATCTGTTTTACATTCCCACCAACAAGGATTTCATTTTTCTACATTTTCATAACACATGCCATTTTTGTTTTTTAAATAGTGGTCATCCTAATGGGTGTAAGGTGTTACCCTGCATTCACATGTAAACTTTTAATTGTGGTAAATGCAACAAAGGAGAGGTAAGTCATGTTAAGGACATGTGTCCTAGGAGAATTTAACCTGGTGAGGAATGCAAGGAAAGGTACCCTCAGGAAATAATGACTCATGTGCGGTCTGAAAACTAGGTAAGCATCAGCTAGGCGGAAGGCGGAGCCCAGGCTATTCAGGAAGCAAGGGGCGTAGGTGCAAATGCACTGTGAGAGTACAGTGGATCCTGGCCAGGAAGCAAGAGAAGACCAGTGTGGGCAGGGTGAGGAGTGAGGACAGAGGAACAGTACTACAGGAGAAGAGGTCAGGGCTTGGCAGGGCCTCAGGGACTAGGAAAGTAACCTGGAACTTTCTCCTGAGGGCAACAGGAAGCCAGGGGGACAAGTACATCAGATTTGTGTTCTGAAAGACTGTTTTGACTACAGCAGAGCAATGGATCCAGACAGACCGGATGCTAAGTAGCTAGTCAGGAGGCTACTGCAATAGTCCAGGCAAAAAATGCTACAGCACCAACTAACCGGACAGGATCAGAACTGGAGAGAGGAAGATATATGTTAGAGATATTTAGGAGGTAAAAATGACAGAGAGCTTGTATTAAGCATCATGATGGAGAGAAGGGGCCTGGAACTCTGGAAGGAAAAGAGGACAAAGGGTCACATGATCTTAGAAATGACATAATAATCCTACTTAGAAACTCCCACTTATTGCACACATTAACCATTTGTTAGGGGCAGATCTAATTTATTTTTGGTGCCACAAGTTATTATTGCTCAGCTGGTTGCAGCATGACATAAATGTGACCAAAGTCCTGGATCCTGACCTCGTCCCTCCCACAGTCAGGAGGAAATGTCTGGGGTATTAGCCAACACTTTGGAAAAACTACTTAAAATCAGACCCACACTTTATAAATCATGGTTTATAAACTCTGCTTAAATCAGTTAATAAGCTTAGATTAACAGCTTGGTTGTCCGAGATTTTATTTTTTAGGGAAAGCCTTGTGTAAGAGCCAAGACCCTTTGAAGTGCAAGCGACTGAAATGAAAGTCAGGGAGGCCCCACCCTGGATGCAGGGAAGGGACTGGGGGACCAAGCTTCTCCCAGGTCCCAATCCCATCTGAGGCTGGGTTTCCTTACCTCTTAATCTTGCTTGCACTAAATTTAGCTTTGGAGAATGCATCTGGGTTTCCCAATCTCTGTTGGTCAAGAGCTGTACCGTCCAATAGAGTGGCCACGGGCCAGAGGTGGCTACTGAGCCCTTGAAGGAGGTCTGGTCTGACTTGAGATGTACCGTAAATCTAACACATGCACTGGATTTCAAAGATTTAGTACAACAAAGACCATCAATTATCTGACTAATAATTTCTTCTAACGTTGATCACAAGTTGGGCTACTTAGATTAGTGAAACTAATTTAATTTTTTTAACTTTTTTTAATGGAGCCACTAGAAAAGTGAACGTTATCCATGTGTGTCCCATTCTATTTCTATTGGACAGCACTGCTCAGGACCATTCAACACTGACGCTTTGAATTATTGGCTGCCAGGGGAAAAAGGCCTCTCTCAGAAAAGCTTCCATTTCTTAACATTCCTGTTTCAAACAATTAGTTCTACCCAAGCCTGTTTTCTTGTTCTTGGGTGGGGAAGAAGGGGAGGGAGGCTACAAGAAGTAGGCAATGTCCCTTGGCACTCAACTTGGAGACACAGTAGGAAAAGTTCACAAGCTGCTTTTCTACAACATAACAACGACTGCCAATTTTCCAGAAAGGAGAGTTCTATCTTCACTTAACCCAGTCAGTTTTACCTTTTGTGTTTGTGACTTAGCAATTTCTTCATTTTCAGAAGTAACAGAAATTCAACTTGAATGGTCTTAAGCAAAAATGGGAATGTATCGGTTTATGTGTATCTAGAAGTTCAGAGAGATCCCTAGCTTCAGGCAGAGCTGGATCCAGCAGTGCGCTCAATGCTGTGCCCCCCCCCCCCCCGGTTTCAGCTTTTCCTCTGTGCTCTGTTCATCCCAGCCAGTATCTCTCTCTGACAGCAGCCACTGGCAGCTCCAGGCTGACGTCATCCCTATATAACAAACCCAACAGCAACAGTGCTTTCCCTTATTAGTTTCCATAAAATAATCCTTGAGGGGCGCCTGGGTGCCTCAGTTGGTTAAGCATCTGCCTTCGGCTCAGGCCATGATCCCAGAGTCCTGGGATTGAGTCCCACATCTGGCTCCCTGTTCTGCGGGGAACCTGCTTCTTCCTACCGCTCCCCCGCTTGTGCTCTCTCTCTGACAAATAAATAAATAAAATCTTTAAAAAAAATCCTTGAACTGATCCTAAGTGAGCTGGTGTGGGTCACCATGTCCATTTCTGAATCAGTCATGGTGGACCCCGACATGAACATCCTGGCTGACCAGTCCTGGCTGGCAGGTCCAGACCCAGAGGTGGTTCAGAGGAAGAACTAAGTACATGTTCCGGAAGAAGGGAAGGGATTTAGCGGCCGTGGCCGGAAAAACAGTTAATGGGTATAGGGCAGGTGGTTGGTGACAAGACGCTCTTGCACCCAGGATGCAAAAGGCATGTTCGCCAGGGCTGAGCCGAGTGCGTGGGGCTCGCCTTCACGGCACGGCCAGAAGTCTACACATTTAAACGTGTCTGCCTTTCAGTTTCTATCCTTTGTTACAATCAGGTTGCAGTAATTAAACGACTAAAACAAAACTGATGAATGAATGTGCACTATAGGCACGGACACAGGTCACCTACATTTCCCTTTTCTTGTCTTTAGCCGAAGGAATGCCAAGCGCTGATGACAGCTGGTGAATCGCGGTTCAAAAAGCATTAGATCTCCTTGACAGATTCTGATATCTTACGAGCCAGAGGCCACGAGAGTCACTGAAGAAAGAGCTAACTTCCTTTAAATCCTTTCACTATTTTGGTCTTCTTGGATTCTGGCAACAGCAGCCTTGCTTCACTGTTTATACAAAATAGGAAAGGCCTGGCATGGGCTTAATAGCATGCTGTCATTCTATTTAGTCTAACCTACCCTTTCGTGCCAGGTTATCTTTCCTTGCACAAATCCTTTATCTGCTGGCCTTTCTCCGGCCACTCTCCATCTCTTAAATCCAACAAACCTAAAGAAAGATGTCTCTGGGCGGGAGCGTTACGGTCCCCCGCTGTGGTCACCAGACGAAGCCATTTTCCTCTGCAGATGTGGGGGAGTAAACCCCTGCATAGAATCTCTCAACCCTGCACCGCACATACACATTTCCACATGTTTGGAGAAAGGAAAAGTTCAAAACCACATCAAACATACTCCGTGACCGCGGAGTATAAATATTACAAACAAACAAAATCAGCATGTAATGTGTACTTTAATTTGCTGACAGATATTTAAAAAAATTAACATCCGAATGAATGGCAAATGCCAGCACCACAACAAAACCTTTCACCGAAGAGAAAAATAACTCACAATCAAAGCCGCCTGGCCTCTAATTAGCACACAGCATCCTTGAAACGAGAGGCCAAAATAAAATAAACTGCCAAAAGAAAGAGAATGGTCGTGGTGGGTGGGTGTGTGTCTGGGGGGGGGTGGGGGGCAGGAACTGAAAAATTAGGGCTTTCCACGATATACTAAAAAAAAAAAAGACATTGTCTGAAACCTACTTTCCTGGGGTTCAAGGCCAGAAGACTGCAGCTCAAACACAAAGTATGTGTATGTTTCTGACTCTACAATTATGTTTAAAAAAAATTTTTTTTTAAAGATTTTATTTATTTGACAGAGAGAGAGAGAGCACAAGCAGGGAGAGCAGCAGAGGGAGAGGGAGAGCAAGGCTCCCCACTGAGCAAGGAGCCCACAAGGGGCTCGATCCCAGGACCCTGAGATCATGACCTGAGCCCAAGGCAGACACTTAACAAACTGAGCCACTCAGGCGCCCTATTTTAAAAATTCTACTACACTGCAGGGTAAGTGTCTTCAGATGCAAATTAATAAAAGCAAAATTTTAAGGAGATTCGACTGACACTCAACACCTGGCTTGTACCAAGCATCAGCCTGTGGGCTCTTCATAATGACCAAGGAGTCTAGCAGACTTGGCAAGTCCCAGCTACTCCACTTCAGAGCCTGACCAAGGTGCTGCTGCTTTCTTCCCAAGCCTCCGTATCCTCCCACAGCTGGCAGATTATCAGGTGAGCTAATGCCTGATTCACTGCATAACTGTAAATATACAGCATATTTATATGAAGGTGCATTTGTCTGAGACATAGTAAGTTCTCAATAAACAGTACCTACTATTATTTACATGCCTTCTTTTCTTCAATCTCCCTATTAACTCCAAAGACAGATACTATCTGAGGCTCAGAAAAACACAGTCACAGAGATTACAAACAATGAACTCAACTTTACGTATTTATTAGGCGTTAGGTTAACTGGGTCCAAATCCCACTTTCAGTGCCAGGATTTGCACTGAAGAGGAGAGAGGTTTGATTCCGGTCACTGGAACCCAGACCGCTTCTGTGGATCCCGCCAGGCCTGGCACAGAAGCGATCAGGAGGAAGAGGTGCTGGCCCCATTCCTGCCTGTAGAAAGAATCTGAAATTGCTTTAAGGAGCTCACACATTTTTAAAAATGTACTTTCCCCCTTGTTGGGAAATCAGAGAAAGGCAAACAAAAACAACTTGGCATGACATGTAACAACTATGAAGGCCACGTTCTGAGGGAGCTGTTATTCGATGCCTGAATTTTCTGATTTTAGAGCCCAAGTATTTATAGGCCTGGGAGAACTCATCTTGACATCCCTGATCAAGCGAAGGTTTGATTTTCTTTTCATTATCAATAAAGAATTTTTGGTTATAGTTTTAAAGCATTTCAGTTCTAGTGATTGTCTCTGACAGGGATTAGTGTGGGGAGCCTTCAAGGATGGCAAACACACACGAGTGGGGGACCCCTGGATGTGGATGACAAGAGTTAGTGATACAGGAGAAACCAGGGAGTCCTTCTTAATTTTGCTTATATTGTTACTTATTCAGATAATAACGTCATCCAGAAACACAGAGAGTCCATCCTATTATTACACAAAATGTACAGGTTTAAAGGCCAGAATGAAAACTGGACTTCAGCAAATAATTTGGCCAAATTCAATAAACAAGAAAACAATACGAAGAAGATGCCAGAAAGTTATTTCAAGCCAAGAAGGAAGTCTCTGTCGATGGGACTTTCTACCTTATCCAGTTGGCCACTCTTCACACAAGCCAGGCACAGGCTTGTGAAGTACATTATCTGAGGAAAATAGGACCTACTCTATTCAATATGACTGTGTTAAAGATAATTCCAATAAGCTTACAGTATTCACGTTAGGTGTTTCTGGGATGTTATTACCTAAAGCACTAATAATTGTGACATTAAAGTAATTCTTTACCAAATATTTTATTTATTTATTTATTTATTTATTCATTCATTCATTCATTCATTCATTCATTTTTAATTTAAATTGTACTCACTTAACATACTATTGCACTATTGGTTTCTGGAGAAGAATTCAGTGATTCATCACTTACATACAACACCCAGTGTTTATCATTCCTTAATATCCATCACCCATCTATCCCATCCCCCCACCCACCTCCCTCCATCAACCATCATTTTGTTCTCTATCATTTAGAGTCTTTTATGGTTTATTGCCCTCTCTCCCTCCCTCCCTCCCCTTCTCATATGTTCATGTTTTCTTTCTTAAACTCTGCATATGAGTGAGAGCATATGGCATTTGTCTTTCTCTGTCTGACTTATTTCACTTAGTATGATATACTTTAGCTCCATCCACGTTGTTGCAAATAGCAAGATTTCATTCTTTTTGATGACTAATATTCCATTATATATACACCACATCTTCTTTATCCATTCATCAGTCAATGGACATTTGGGCTCTCTCCATAGTTTGACTATGGAGAACATTATGGTTGATAATGCTTCTATAAACTTCCGGGTGCATGTATACCTTCAAATCACTATGCTTGTATCCTTTGGGTAGTAGTGCAATTGCTGGGTCGTAGGGTAGCTCTATTTTTAACTTTTAGAGGAACGTCCATACTGTTCTCCAGAGAGGCAGCACCACTTTGCGTTCCCACCAACAGTACAAGAGGGCTCCCCTTTCTCTGCATCCTCGTCAACACCTGTTGTTTCCTGTGTTGTTAATTTAGCTATTCTAAAGGTGTGAGGTGGTATCTCACTGTCGCTGAGCATTTTTTCATGTGTCTGTTAGCCATCTGGATGTCTTCTTCGAAAAAGCATCTGTGAAGATCTCCTGCCCATTTCTTAATAGGATTATTTGTTTTTTGGGTGTTAAGCTTGATAAGTTCTTTATAGATTTTGGATACTAACCCTTTATCCAATATGTTGTTTGCAAAAATCTTCTCCCATTCCATAGGCTTTCTTTTAGTTCTGTTTATTGTTTCCTTTGCTGTGCAGAAGTTTTTATCCTGATGAAGTCCCAATAGTTCATGTTTGCTTCTGTTTCCCTTGCCTCTGGCGATGTGTCTAATAAGAAGTTGCTACGACCAAGGACAAAGAGGTTGCTGCCGGTGTTCTCCTATGGATTTTGATGGCTTAACAGTACCATACTGTCTTGATGACTACAGCTTTGTAATATAGATTGAAATCTGGAATCGTGATGCCTCCAGTTTTGTTTCTCTTTTTTAGGATTGCTTTCGTTACTTGGGGTCTTTGGTGGTTCCATACAAATTTTAGGATTGTTTGTTCTAGTTCTGTGAAGAATGCTGGTGGTATTTTGATAGGGATTGCATTAAATGTGTAGATTGCTTTGGGTAGTATAGACATTTTAATGATATTTGTTCTTCCAATCCATGAGCATGGAATGTTTTTCCATTTCTTTGTGTCCTCTTCAATTTCTTGTTCTAAAGGTTTTGGAGTACAGATTTTTTTACCTCTTTAGTTAGGTTTATTACTAGGTATCTTATTGGTTTTTCGTTTGTTTGATTAGTTTTTGTTCTGTTTTTGTTGTTGTTTTTAACCAAATCTTTAAATAAATCTATAAGCACCCAACTTCGAATATTGTATAATATGCAATGTTAAGCCTTAAGCCTCTTTTTTAAAAGCACCTATTTCGTTGCTTGACTATATGCTGAGGACTATAAAAGAAACATCCTACCGTCTACGTGTGGGTGAGGTGCCTTTCCTGTGCACCCGCTACTCACAGAGGACAGACAGCACACACATGGGTGCTCCTTGCAAAGCTAGCATGGATGTAGGGTGGAGGGGACTTCGAGGCTGGCTTCATTTCGTGGCTCAGCAATCACACAAGAGACTCTGGTTGTTTTTTGTCTTTAGAGCACATGTTTCATGGCAACAGCAGGATTCTGGAGAAGGCTTTCCTCCACGTGTTTGAACTGCTCTGGCCATCAGAGTAGCGACTACAAGGGAAGGCCATCTCTTTGATGGACTTCTTTCAGGAGCAAACATGCTTCCATCTCAGAAGCCCCCAGCGAATATCTCCTGTGTCTCCTGCAGGGTTTCTGAATCACTTACTGCAGCAGGGGCCAGGATCAAGCTCTCTCCTAGAGTCAGGGGTGGAAATGACTCCCCAAAGGTGCTGGGCCTCTTACACAAGGTCTGGTATTTGCCAATGAACTGGGCCCCTTCAGAAAGGGTGGTGGAGGATGGATGCTGGGGGTAAAACAACCATGTCCCAACCAGGAAAGTTAACCCGGGAAAGTCCCCTCCTGGGCCTTGGGCCAGCCTACAGAGACGTTCTGGAACCCCAGCTGAGCAAAGATGGTGGCCGATGGAGCCGTGACCCTCTTCCCTCTCTTATCTCCCAGAACACATGCCACTTGGAAACAAAACCCCCTCTCTTTTACATTTGGTGTGGAAAATACCTGGGCCTGAGATCTTACCAGGCTGTGAAGTCCAGGAGAAAGCAGTCGCTTAGGGAAGATGAGTAGTGGATCGCTTTGACCGACAAGGGCCCAGCGACAATTACTCCTCCTTCTGTGTACTTTTAGTCCATTGGGATTTGCACTGTGTATACACAAGTGTGGGTATAAAATTCAAACATAAACCCATTCCTGTCTTTAGGATAAAAAAAAAAAAGCCTGTCATATGCCAGAAACTGGCTGGAGCCTGGAGCTTGGCACTGCACACAGAGTTAGCAGTTTGTAGGCTTTGAAGTGAACGTTTTTTCCCCCTCTTTTACTAGCAATGAAAAGAACGTTAAAGGAAAAGCACCAAAGTTGATGAGGAATATTTTTCCATGGTGAACGATGTAATGTCTTTCAGTATAATTCTCTATTTAGAAAGCGAGGTGCCTTAACGCAGTCACTGGCGGTAACTGACATGTCTTACATAACCACTGCCCAGGAGACGTAAATCATCTGTGAATATTTTAAATATACCATCTTCTCCTAGAACACTCTGCATGACTCAAACTCTGTGATGGAGTAATATTTTAGGTGTTTTGGAGCTGTGGTTCTCAAACGTTTAGGGAGGAATAGCTTGGAGGTTTAATAAAATTCAGAGGTTGGGGCTACACACCCAGGGACTGCGGTTCTCTCTCGCTGTGTGTGTGTGTGTGTGTGTGTGTGTGTGTGTGTATTGCAAGAACATATTTTCTGTTTGGGGAGGAGGTTGTTTTTTAACAAGCAACCCAGATGATTCAGATGCAGGTGGTCACTGGACCTTACTGAGATACATCACATCTAGAACCTATAAAATGTTAAAATTCTTTGGCCAAAAGAATTAGGAGTTGAAGTCACAATATTTCTATTTATAAAAGCTCAAAAATAATTGGTTACTCCAGAAAAAAGAGCAGGCGTGTTTTCCATTTCCCTTGGGTTTTCTTATTATGTCGGTACCGCATTCCTCTGAGATAATGAGGGTAGGTAATACTATTCTGACTTTGCTGATAAGGAAATTAACATAGGCTAAGTGATTTACCAAAGGTTACAGAGCTAGTTGGGGCAGGTCTCTAGGCTTTTACACAGACATTGAATGAGATGGCATCCCCTCAGACACTCCCCAAGTCAAAAAGCCTTGAGAAACACATGAAGAAAATAGAAGTATGTTTCCTGATCCGGTTTTAGATAAAGTTTTCCTCATCTCTGTAATCGAATGTTCCCCTTCAGCAGGCAACTCCGAGCTAAATGAAGTTTGTAATTTTCCACCTTCAAGCACTGGCTTTGGGGACCCATTATGGAGACACTTGTAACCTACCCATGGTTATGCTATGGAGAGAAAGAAAAACAGATGGTCCCCTATGGAAAAACCTCAGCACATATTTTCCCTGGTAGGGGGCTTTGGCATTAGCCAGGATAGACACAACTTAGTTTTTAATTCGCTTTAGATCTAGGTTGGACCTAGAAAAATGGAAAAACAAGGTGTCTCTTAAAATCCCACAAATGTTGTGTATTTTCAGGAAAGGGAGTCCACAGAAGACTTCTTTGATTTCAGAAACTTCCCCTGGGACTTCCGGGCTCACTGTCTAGTTGGGTTTTGTGTATCATATCATGAGGTGCTGGAGGGAAGATAAAGACCCTTTGACAGTGGAAAATCACTCTCATCTAGAGCCTTCTCCTGCTTTGCCCTCGAGGGAAAACCTGCCTTCTCCCTCATGAGAAAAACTCCAGATATAAATGGACGAGACAAAGAAAGAAATATTTAACCAAATCCGTTAGGAAACCCCAGCAGAAACAATGCATCTTTTCAACAGTTTAAGATGTTCTGAATAGACAGGATGTTTTGTGTGGGGCGTCTGTCTCAGACTCCCGAGTGAGAAATGCCGTTTGCCATTAGACACTAGTTTAATTCCAAAGCTCAGAAGAACCGTGTTCATTTGCCAAAATCCTATTGCTCTGTGAACTACAAAAAATGGTTTATACAAGTCACTAGAAACATATCATCATCATCATCATCATCATCATCATCATCATCATCATCGAAACAGTCTTTTCCCAGAGTACCCCTCACACTTCAGCATTCGCCAACTATCTCAGCTCAGGCTGCTATAACAAAATACCACAGACAGGTGGCTTATCTACCACAGACATTTATTTCTCACGGTATGGAGGCTGGATGTCTGAGATCAGGGTGCCGGCGTGCTGGTGAGGACCCTCTTTTTGGCGCAGACATCTAACTTTTCATTGTATCTTCAACAAGTTAGAAAATGAGTGAGCTAGCTCTCCAGCCCCTTCTTAGAAGGGCACTAATCCTCTTGAGGACCTAATTACTTCCCAAAGGCCCTACCTCCAAATACCATCACACTGGGGGTTAGGGCCTCAATATGAGAATTTGAGGTGGGGACACAAACACTGAGTCTATAATATCAACCTAGAACCAGAGGAATGACCGTGGCTAGGTACTATTTTCAATAGTACCCCCAAGGAGCCCTGTTCCTGCCTGTACCTGAGCCCAGCTCCCATCTTTCTTCACAATAGCCTGTAATTCCTTCTGAGGCAGCAAGAAGTCTTTGGGAGACCTCCGGCTAGTTTTGGCCACTCTCCATGTAAGGGCTTCTTCCAAAAGTGTTCAAAGAATGAACAAACCGTTGGGCAGCAGACACCAGGTGAAAGAGTGTTAGGTTGGCTCTGACACTGTTTTCTGACACCCTGTCCCCACTAAGAGGTCTCCCCTGGAGGAAGACGAGTCGATCATACACAGCTCTTCACACACACAGCAGAATAGCCACTCAGAAGTTCTGTGACATGAAAACTACATCAATCATCTCATTCAACGTCTAATGAGAACCTCAGTCTCAGCCAGCTATGTTTGGTTTCAAAACAACGTCATTTGCTTCATGCAAACCAACCAACCAACAAGAAAGTTAGAACGACAGAAAATACTTAAAAAGTAAAAAAAAAAATTATATCAAAGTGAAATGTGATTTGACATTGCGATTTATTTGCTTTGAGATGGTTGGAATACCTCGTTAAATGTGTTGGAAAAGTCCCCATTGACAGAAATTTCACCATTAAGCCGAGCCCTCACACCACACAGACCAGTGTCCAACTTGGATAGTGACTACGTGGCACGTTAGTAGTGTCTGCTTGGCAGATCTGGCCTCTCTGCCCTTGGAAAGTAACTTGTTGCTTGGGGTGAGAGTCAGGAACCAGCCTAGCTCACGCACCTCCCACTGGAGTTGCTGCTGCACGTGCCCACAGAGGGGGCGCACTAGAGCATCTCTGATGAGGGCCCTGGGAGGGGCTTCCAAAAGAATGGGTTTCCTTGGCCTGTCACACACAGACTGATTCCATTCTGCCAACTGTCACTCTCCTCTCACCTAAGAAACTGTCTGCAGCTATCGGCTGCTGTCCTGCACCATAAAATTCCCGGATAGAAATAGTCAGGAGGCCACACCTGCCCTCGCCCACACCTCACCCAGAAGGACGAGAACGAGAAGCAGATATTCTAGGCACCACAGCCTTGCCAAGTGATCATCGTTGTTGTGAATACTTGTCTTGGTTTGTTTTTTGGTGATGAATCACATTGCTTTAAAATATAACCGATTTCCTTAAATTCTCTACAATCTTGATTCATTCAATGTGCTATAATTTCCGCTATCACTTGCGTTTGGAAAAGAACTGGAAAGTGTGTTACGGGTTTGTCCTCATTCCTTACAGTGTAGCTGCATTAGGGGACATGCATGCCTACTTCTGTAGCACATGTCTGACCCGCCCAGCACCCGCACTTGAGGAGGTCTCGGACACCGTGGGGTATGTCGGCTACTGATTTGCCAAGGGAACAAGGCAAGCGGTGCCACCCCTAGATTATCTCATATGACACAGCTGCTGCATGTGTATTTAGAGTAGACCCAGGAGTTTGGGCATATTTCTGCAGAGCAAGCAAGGCTAACATAGTAGCCACATGTGCCGTGCACAGGCCTGGTCCTAAGATATGCATTCTTGGGGCAAGAACACCAGTGCAAGCCCCTGACCCATAGGCCTTCTTTTCTCATCCTTGATTCTGTTCCATACCATGAGCTGTGGGTATATAGATGCAAATATCCAACTGGCCCAATGAATGTGTCTTGCAATTAGCTGCCCCTTGGGCCAAGGGTATTCACAAAGCTTGGATCTGGGGAGAGGACCAGCAGGCCTGGGAAGTAGGCTTTTGTGGCTATTGGGGAAGGCAACTCAAGATCCTAGGAGCCCAGGGAACAGACTAGAAGTAGGGTTCTGGTTCTGTGTACCATGGGCTTCTCACCCTGTGAAGAGGAACATACCCAGCCAAGGCCGGCCAGCTCAGAGGCCTCCAAAGCACAGAGCCTGGGGCAGCCACTTGCTGGGATCTTAGGGCAGTGCTGGATATGGGCGGGCCCTAAAATGGGGGTCTGTGGGGTGAGCCTGGAGTGTCTGGGCCTACTTAATTTATAAAATGAGGTGGTTCAGAACCTGGAATTGTCAAACTCCTCTCCAGACCTAATACTATAGGGTCCTATGATCCAGCTTGTCACTGTTGATGGCTCAGTCTCAAACACTGGGTAAAGATAATACAAAAGAAAAGAAAATAGTAAAAAAATTCAAACGAGTGTATAGGTCTTCAATCTCAGCCTCTCTAATTCAAGAGATGAACAATGAGATATTCTGGTTAATCAATGATCTGGCTAATGGAGTTGTTAGATTTCTCTTTCACAGGTGACTAATAATCAGAACATAATAATACACTTAACCTCATGACTACCATCAACATAATCATTGGATGGTGAACAACTCAAAACATCTCCAGTTTTCCAAGGGCCACGAACTACCTAGACACATCAGAACTGTGTGTAATTAATACACTATTCATTATGGAAACGTGGACGTGCCGGGTAGGCCAGCAGATTTAAGTTGACAATCTCCAATAGTTAAAATTTCAAATGCCATTTCTGTGGACAAGGCAACCTCTTCCAGGTTCTCTGATTTGGTCTGTTTCCCTCCTGATGAATTTTGATGGAAGCAGGCCATACCAACCTCTCCTAAAGTTCATCGGTGTCATAAGATACAGAAAGCCCACACACAGAAAGCATCATTGTCATGAGACAGGGAAAGCCCACTCACAGTGAGGAGCACTGACCTGTCCTTTCATATCTGGAGCAATGGGAATGGTGGGCCAGATGGTTGAGTAGACGCCAAAAAACACCAGCCAGATCAGCATGCTTCCCCAGACAGCCAGATGACTGAACTGCAAAAGGAAACACAGACTCAGGCAGGGCTTCTGTGTCCAGGCCAGCTTTCTTCATGGAAACAGTTTGACTAGTCACCTGTCATTAGAAAGTGCCATCTTGTAATTATCTTGTCTTAGAATGTTACACAGTGAATTTAAGTAGCTGGAGGCCCCAAACTACCCTGAAGATCAAGGTGCTTTTGCTGCCTCAGCAGATTTTCTCCTAGATCCATCGCACAGTTTTAGCTGGACCCTTGCTGGTCTTCACCAGTGTTTGTTCCAACTTGGAGTTACACAGACCAGTTCTTCTTAATCCAGTAAGAAAGCACCAGATGGACAAAAAGAACAAGATGTTCTTACTTATTGTTTTGAGACTCTGATTATTCTTTTCATTTTCCAAAGACCTTTTTACAAATCTGGGCTGGATATTACATCTTAACAATCCTTTAAGCATCTGCTAAGTTGTTAGCTTTTTCTCCCTTGTCCTCTGAATATGATGACCCTTGACTTCTTCCTTTCTTCCTTACTCCATAATATAATCCATCATCAAAGTCTGTTAGCTTTTCAAAAATACTACTTCTGGAATCCGTTCATTTCTCACTACCTCTTCCTGTAAGAGCCCAGGCCAAGCCACCATCACCTCTTGTCTGAATTAACTGCCATTATCACCTGATGGATTCCCTACTTCCACAATCATCTCCAAACTCCTCCCTCATTTTCCCAGCACAGAAGTAGGAGCCTATTTAAATGGCAGTGATAGACAAACACGAAACACGGGTTATGATCTTGAAATGTGGCACGTCACCAAAATGTCTAAAATTGGGGAATGATTAAATGGCGGGATATCAATCAAACTTAATACTCTTTAATCATGAACAAAGATTTTGTAGAAGTATACTTTAAGGTGTGGAAAATGTTCATGATCTATTTTTAACTGAAAAAAAGATCACAAAACTATATGCTCTGTAAAGCATTATCTTATTAAAAATATACACGGGGAACAAAGTCTGTAATGTTATCCAAAAAAGTGTTAACAGTAACTGTCTCTTGTTCATAAAGTTATGGAAATTAAAAATTCTCCTTTTTGTCCTTCTGTATTTTCTGCCTTTTTTTTTTTTTTTTTACAACGAGCATATACATTTGAAATGAGAGGACTGTTAATAGCTTAGAGCTGTTGGGAAGTGCCAAGCAAATGAATCATCAGAAAACTGTGGATTGCAAATTTGCCCTGATACAGATCAAATGGCAATTTTTACATGCAAAATTTAAATGAGATAGCTAGATACTGCTGATTGGTTTCCCAAGGCTTAAAAAAAGATCCATGCCATCAAAATATCTATAGCGGGTAGTGAAACTTAAAGGGAAAATTAAAGGGAAGCTTCAGAGAGAACTTACTTTAGTCCATGCTGTGGTCTCCAAACCAGCTTTCAGACACACAGTGACAACAACATACTGTGAAAACAAACAGGAATTGGAGAAAATATATTATCCTCGGTGACTTATTATTACTTTCCAAGAGAAATCCCAAGTCTCCACTCCAGAGGCGGTGGGAGTGACTTTTGTGCTTTTCTTAGCTTGGAAAGATTTGGGCAAAATCACCTTCTTCAGTGTTGCTTTTTTCACAGATGAATGTGAAACTGTCATTTGAAGAATGGGGTGACCTGGTAATCACCTGTCCAGAAATCTTGACTCTGCAAAATCTCCGCTAGGAAATGAGGTAAGCATTTCACAACCATTTTGAGCCTTAAGGAATCTAAACTATATAGTTGAAAGATTTAAAACTAATATAAAGGAAGGCCTTATAGAAAGGGTTTCCAGAGACAGAGCCCACATATATACCACTTAAGAACAGTTCCGTAAACAGAGAGATAAACTTACCGTGTAAACAATATTTCCAACAAATAAATAGTCTGTGGCATGGCCACTGGCCAATGCAGTATCTGAAAAACAAAGAAGTTATTACTAACTTCTGGGGAAGAGCACTGCGATCTGTTTTGTTCTGAACATAAAAACAGAACTTAGAAACATTTATCAAATTGTAAGGGAATTTAAAAAATTGTATCATCTCTGATTCTAATGCCTCCTTTTTCTAACTGTGAATTTTTTTCATCTTCTATTTTCTCCAAATGAAGCAAACAAACAAAATCACATTTCCAACAAACTGAACCAAACACTTGATCTGTATTGAAATTTACATTTTTATAAAGATTAAAATCTCCCTTTGTTGGGTTAAACAAAGGGAAGAGTAAGAACATAATAATCTATCTTTATTAATAGCAGCATTAGACTTTTTCTGAGTGTTCTTTTACTGTTTATTTTTAATTTTTACAAATTAGAACTATGGGCCAATAAAGGAAGATAACTACATGAGTGCAAATCAATTCATAATTATTGAACTCAGAATTTGGAGGGATATTCACTATTCATGTTCTCATATGCAATTGCATGAACTTCTGAGGTCTATAAATTGGGGGAACGCAAACAATCCAATGAGAGACATCTAGAAAATACAGCTAGAATTTTGAAGCTTTAATTTTCTTATCTCTTCCATTTTTTCCTTTTATGGATGACTGTTATAACGTATAAAACAATCGCTAAGGCTGACCTCTAATAGAATTATCTAACTTCCATCAGCTAGCCTGCCGTGAAAAGTCTGGTTATTATCCTGAGGGGTCAAAGCCTGTTTCAGCATCAGGAATGGTTTCTTTGGATGGCACTGCTAATCTCCTTTTATTCCCTTTTATACTCCAATTCAGATCTGTGGCCAACAGGCTGAGTATTATAGGGATTTTTGTGTTCAAATTTCCAACCCAGTAGCTGCCATACACACATATTTGAGCTGGCTGATTTACCCATCTGCTTGTGGAGGAATCTGGCTCTTACTAAAGATTCAAGATCTGCTTAGTTTTCTAAAACATCAAATGACCAAGTAGCATCATAGGCAGAATCTGGTCATTGTGAGGCCATAGATGGAGCTCTGGGGCATGGCCTTTCTCCTGATTCTAGATAGGTGTATTTGTGGATATAAGGAAAGATGAACTGCACACTGACATAATGGGCTGTATTAGCTATACACCTAAGTAAGGGACTGCTGTTGGGGACCATAAGAGTTATCCAATGAGAACAGAGAGATGGCCACTGACTTACAAAGGAATGATCTGGAAATTTAGGGGAGACACTTGAAACTTAGGCAGAATTTCATTAAAAGGTAAGAAAGGCAAAAGTTCAAAACACCTGTTCTTCCACTCTTGAGCAACAAAGAGGAATGAAACACTGAAACATGCGATAACATGGGTGAACCTTGAAAATCTTGTGCTAAGTGAAAGAAGCCAGTCACAAAAAGCCATCTATTATAGGATTCCACTTCTTGAACTGTTCAGAAGAGGCAAATCTACAGAGACAGAAAGTAGACCAGTGATTGTCAGAAGGTGGGAGTTTTTTGGGGGGCAGCAGAATGGGAAGTAATGGCTCATAGTTAATGGGTTTTCTTTTGGGGGCAATGAAAATGCTCAAATATTCATTAAGGTGAAAGTTGCACAATTACATGATACATTAAAAACTGTAGAACTGTACCCTTTAAATGAGTGGATTATAAGGTATGTAAATTACGTATTGATAAAGCTGTTATAAAAAAAATCAGTTCCTCAGTCACACTTAGTCACATTTCAACCTTCGATGGCCACACAAAGTTCCACTGGACATTGCAGGCCAGAGAGGCTATGCTGGAGGAGGAAAGAAGTGGTAGGAATTGGCACATATTTTGAAGGTAGAGATGATAGGATTTAGGATTTGGATGTGGGGTGGAAAAGAACATGAGGAATCAAGAGTGATTTAAGGTTTTTGCCTGAGTACCTAGGTAAAGTGATATCATTTACCTGATTCTTATCATATTAATATAGGAATATTGATTAAAAGAGTGACACATTAAAACTTGGTACTGAGTGATCAATATTTTAAATTCACAATAGGAAGAACAGATAACGAAGAAGCATGATGTTATTAAGAGAGGAACAAAAGCATATAGAGGAAAATGAGGTGGTGAGAAGGAGTCAGGTTAGTGGGGAAAAAAGTCCCGCAATGAGTATTAGAAGACCATATTCCAGCCCTGCTCTCTTGTTCCAGCTCTACCATTATTTAGTTCCTTAAAATGTTTGGTTCTAAGTCTATTTCCACATTTCTAAAATGGGGATTTTACACTAGATACAGATGATGATGATTGAATTATCACCAAGGTTCCCCTAAGATAGAAAATTCTATGATAAGAGCTGCATTCTTTGCTGCTATGTCAGCCCCAGGTGTGTAATGGTAGAAGCTTGAGAGTTTCAGATCTCTTTCCCGTTCAGTGTATCTCAGCGGGTTTTCCTAGTCTCAGCCCATGTTCCTGAATGGAGAACAATGACCTGAGTGTCCTGAAGTTCTCCCTACACTAAAGCCCTAAAGGAGTCCAGAGTCAATAGTCAACGCTGACCGGATACAAGAGTTAGAAGGGGTGTGAGACCAAACTGAAAATCAAAGTTCACAATCTCGGTTTGACAACTTTTTGAATTTCCCTTTACTACTAATGTTTCAAATGTTGACTGATGCAGGTACTAAAAGAAATGAACTATACAAAGCATTTGTCTAATATGAAGGGCTTAGAATGTGTGTCAGATTTTATGGACATAAACAGAAAATTGTTAAGCATCATAAGAAATTCTACATTGAAAAGAGAGAGCATATGATTCTATGACTCACTCTATGAGCACTTTACCTATATTCATATACCTACTAATGTATGTGATGCATGTAATACTCATATATTACATGTCATTAGTGTTATTAATATGTAATAATACTATATGTAATACTCTTTTGCTATTCTAACAACTATATGAGATAGTATTATTATCTGCATATTTCAGATGAGAAAACGAGGGCAGCAAAGAGAAGTCAAATGACATGAAAAAGGTCATGCACTTAGTAACAAACTGTAAATAAGGGTTTGTTTTCATTACTAAGCTAGAAAAATGGATCCCAAAGAATAAAAGAAAATTCCAAGAGGAAACCAAAATTATTAAAAGGTACTCCTTTGAAATACCAACACCTGATGGGAAAGAACTTCCAGGAGAGCATTAAGGAGGACAGGTGATTAGATTCCTGTGACAGAGATTCTGGGCAGCATAGGTTGTAAATGAGGCGCACAGACCTAGGGGGCAGCAGCAACGCCCTGAAACCTGAGTTAAGTTTGCACAGCAGCAGTCCCGAGTTTCTCAACCTTGGCACTGCTGACGTTTTTCCAGATAATTCTTTGTTGCACGGGACTGTCGTGTGGATTGCTGAACGTTTGGCAGCACCCCTGCCTCCACCCAGTGTATGCTAGGAATCCCCACTCCCTAGCTATGACAACTAAAACTTTCTCCAGATGTTGCCAAATGTCTCCTGGGGATCAAATCGTCTGGTCTAAGAACCACAGCATTGGAGGTAAGACAAAGGAGGAACTGGAATATCCAGAAGTGTACAGAATATACTGACGTGAGAGTGTCTAATATATGAAGGGAACCTTCTTCTCTCTAGCCAGACTAGAAGAGAATGCCGTGATCCCCGGTTGTCCCACTATTGACAGGAAGAAACAATGGGAACCTTTAGTACAAAGTGCTGCCACTCACAACACCAGATGGCCTTTAGAAGAGGGCAAACTTCAGGATTACTTGTGGGACTGAGAGCTCACTTATGAGGACAGGACCTCCATGAGGACCCTTAAGACTACTGAGTGCTCTGCGGGCAACTTGGCATGAAGGGAAAACAGGGAAGACTAAAAGACATTTTCCAACCATAGCTTCTAGAGTTTTATAATGCATTAATTTCTACCTTGTCAAGACGGTAAAATGCTCACTGGCAATAAATACAATGTTTACACTTGAGGTCATCTGAACACACTTAAAATAACTTTTAGAGAAGACAGGATAAACCTTTTATTTCTGTTCATCATTTTGGAAGGACAACTCAACATTGCCTCTTCGTTTTCTGCAAGGAAGGAGTATCTCCTGCCCCACTCCAAACTCACACCATCTGGAAAGAATTTATTCCTTGAAGGAGAAGCTCCTAAACCAACTTGAGATTCTGGGATATGCCAAAAGTCTCGAAAAGAGAGCATCCTTTAGACAAAGCACAAGCCATCACTCTGCACACCCTGTTGGGGAAATTCCCATGGAATGGATTGTTCTGTTACGGGTTATATTTCAACTGCTTTAGAGGCAAACACCTGTGGGCCTCATCTTTGTTCCATCCTGCCAATAACATACTACTGAAGAAAAGATCAGAAGTCCTAAGAAATCACTGTGAATGAATGCAGCAGTATGCTACGGCCTTCTGATAATTCAAGTGTGGAAAAGCCCATATAGACTGGCCAGTGTATTCCTGAAGCACGGTGCTGACAAATTATTTTTTCCACTTTGCTTAAATTTAACAGCACTGTTATGATTCTGACGATCCACTCAGGAAAACAATCTTTCCTGCAGTTTAGCTGTTTTTATTTTAGTCAGATATTTAAAATCGCAAGTAATTTTTCTTTTTGAAAGGGAAAAAGTAACCCCCAAACCCAGGTGAGTGGTAAAGTTCCCCAAGCCAGCCTTCAGAACATTATTTAACCACCATCTGTATAAAGGAGAGTGAGAACATTACTTCGCACAAAGCAGCAAGGGGTGGTATAGTTGGTTATTTGGGAGGAAGGGGGCAGTGAGACGGGAAAGGACAAAGCAGGCAAAAAGGAAATCAGCCTGCGCTGAGGCATGGAAGTGAACCTCCCTCCCCCCAGCTGGGTGGAGGGCTGTGCTGCGAGACGTAGGGTAGGACCCTGGTAGTGCGCGGGCAGGGGCCAAACCGTGCAAGGCTCTCAAGGGGTCCCTCATAAGAGAGATCCATCAAAAGTGCCTGTGGAGAGATGTGATCTCACCAAACTTTTGTTTTCCTATCTTAACCAGCATGAAGCTAAGCACTCCCAACAGAAACCCGTCATTAGCACACAAAGGCTTAACCAAGCAGGAAAGAGGTAAGAAGGATTAAGCGGCCTGTTGCACCAGAAGAGCTGGCACTGAACTGAACTGGGACCACGCAGCCTTCTGCAAATCAAGGATCAAATTCACCCAGATGAGAGATGAAATGAGAGAGGAGGGCATTGCCTCTCCCAAAAGTCCGTAGGAAGATTTCCATAGAGTGAAAGACCTAAAAGAGTAGGAAAAATTCCCCATCTACTTTGATGAAACAGAGTCCCATTTAGAATGATTTACATGTGATGTAAAACCCAATATAATGTGGTGTTTACTATAAACATCGAAAGTGTTAAACAAAGTGACAGAGTTGGGGACACTGTCCTGAGTAGTCAGCTCATTCTCTAAGAGGCCAATATCACGCTGCGGCTTCAGGACCCAAGGACCCACAGCCGCCGTGTCACTGTCCTTCCAGACTTAACATTATACGCAAAATCTGCTTGGATCCAGGGGCCAACATAAAGTAGGATTAGCCAAATGTGGTTTAAAAAGAGTCACTAAAACAGACTCTTGTGAACAACTGTGACAAAACCACTCGGACCCTCCACACTAGTAGTGATAGTCCAAGATGGCTGCATGCAAAAACCTCTCTGCAAATATTTGTGGGAAAACCCACGATCTGTAAGGAAAGTATGTCTCATTTTCTAAGCAGACGGAATGATCAAGGAACTTACTTCAGAATATTCCAAAGGGCTAGGTTGGTGACATTTTATAAAGATGCCATTTCAATTAAATGCTCATTAAAAGCATTACATCATGACCCAGCTAAACCACAAAAATGCATCCAGAAATGGCTCTGACAAAAAGCAAAATCTGAAGACAAAGTTATAGCATGGTCCCATATGGTCAAAGACAGGATTTAACAATCAAGAAAACAGATGGGGTGGATTTATATGTGCATTTTTAATGAGGTAAGAATCCACGGAACACCTGAATTACAAATCACAGGCACCTCACTCACATGTGACTCAGGAGGGAGGACTGAGGTGGAGGGTACCATTCCCTTGACATCCAGGCACCTGCCAAGAATTCTGGCTGGAGAGCAGATGCCAAGTTTCTCTTGCTTTCCCGTTCCCGCCTTTGGCTCTCAGCAGCTCTGGTTGAGAGCAGCCCTTATTCCAGAACATGCGTGGGGTGTCTCTTTCCCATCTTGCTCTCTGGGCCTCTCAAGACTGCAGACGTTTGAAGGAGGCCTACACCAACCAGGTATTATTCGATTAGTATCAAGAGGGAAGAGGTATTCGAAGTTCTAAGTAACTCATTTACAAACAAACTTTTACAACTCACCCTGGTTAAATGCCTGGACTGCCTGGACTATAACTGAAACTATTCTTTTTCTTTCCAATGCTATGTATTCATGAAGAGAAAATTTATTTTTTCCTTTCTCTGTAAAGAGTGGTATAAAATATTGGAAAGAGTTTGTAGAAGGTAGAGTTTATACAAGTGTTAGTGATTATAATTACATTCATAACCAGTGCTGGGTTAAGTTCCTGGTTATATAAGCCTTTTTGCTGGATTTTCTCCTCTCTACTGCCATTACTGATGGATAAAGCGAAGGATACGGAACTCAAATTTCAATGTTTCTTTTTTTTCACTTTTGTTTACTAAAAATGGATTTTAAAAAGGTAGTTTAAAAAAAGGGTGGGAACAATGATGAAAAGTGAACTTGATTGCCAATGTCAAACAGCCACCTGTGTGGCCATAGACATATCTCTTGTTCTTGGGAGCATAGTTAAGTAATATTCCCTAGCTCCTTGTACCCAGGTGAGGCCCTGTGACCAGTCCTTGCCAATCAGACATCAGCAGAAGTGATGGATCACTTCCTGCCAGAGATGGTCAAGAGCAACCACTCCTTCTCCTGGCTCTGTCCCCTACTAATGTGAAGGCTGAGAGTGCACTCAGGGGTCAGGCATGAAATGGAGGCCCACTGTATTGAAATGGACCCAGAATTAGTTTTAACAAGGTATGGTAAGATATGTAGACATGGAAATGACTGTCGGGAAGGAAGAAGTTTATACTTACTGATCCCTAGAAACAGGAGGCAGGGATGCCATGCAGGGCCACAAGGGGAAAGCACCGGAGTCAGTAAGAAGGCAGAAGAGGAAAAGGGAGAACATGGTTCAGAGCCTTTACTGGGGTTTTCAGGGGATGGAATGGACAAAGCAGGGTAAGTATGCTGTGTAAGCTTAGGATTGGACAGTGTGAATAATTTCAGCAGGCTCTGGGTTATAGTGGTGATCCCTAGTTGTCTGGTATCTGGCCCCGGGGTGATTTAGGGCAGGGGGAATATTGCATTGGTGAGTGAGAGTTCATAGAGGAGATGGTTGGGGGTGTGGCCTCCAGAGGGGTTGAATGAGTATCAGAGACATTCTTGCAGGCGAGTCCTTTGGTCTCCCTCAGAATGCGGAATGCGGTAGCCCTGGGAGGGGCAGTCTCTCCAGGATCAAGGCCCCAATTATCAGAGCATCAAAAATGTGGGAAAAATATGGAACGTAAGAAACTATGCTCAATGCACTCCTCCAATTGACAGTGACATGAGTAAGAAATAAGCTTTTATTGGGATACGTCCCCAAGATTTGGGGGTTGTTTGTTACAGGTTATTCCCACCCCAGCTAAGGCACCTCAATTCAATTTCCTGATAAAGTTATAAGGGTTAGTGAAATCGGGGAACTCTGGCTCATTCTTCTTACAGCATTACACCAACCTGACTGTTTCAAATACATATACACGGGGTTTATTAAAAGAGACACTGAAACTTAGGACATATTTAACGGAATGAAAACAACGGGCCTCTAGCCCAATTCTGTGTTTCCAAACACCGGGCTACAGATCTGTGAGGCAGAACAAAATGTCCAAGCTTTCCCTCCACAGGTCATCGTGTTTAAAACAAGCCCAAATAAAACAAAAAGTGTTCTGAATTTGGAAACTTGGTTTTATTTTAAGTACATTTCAATGGGGTTAGCAATGAGGTATTTAGATTTATAAGCTGTAATTTCATTTGTATGAAAATCTAAAAAACTTCCAAAGTATTCCATCTTTCTAGTTTTTAGTGAACAAGCCCCCTTCAATTGACTTACATATTTCAGGGTCTTGGGAAGACCCTCCAGTACTCTGTCCCCCCAGCAGGGGTTCCAGATGGCAGAGGCCACGTGGAGTAACCACTCCCCTTTCTGTCCCATTTATCATTTAATGTTCATCCCTAGGTCTTTCCGTTGATTTCAGATCTTTTCAAATCTGGGCGCAGTAGGGTAGTAACTTGTAAAGGGGAGCAAACATTGTCTTACTGTTTCTCCTACCTTACTTGAAAATACAGCATTTTGTTGGGAAACTTTGTGGCTGCAATAGTACATTCTCCCAGCAGGCCCAGACTCTAGGGCCATCGAGTAGGTTAGGGCGGTGCCCACTAACGCAATACTGGCTCCCTGCGGGATGCCCAGAAGCCACTGTGGGCCTGGCACAGAGAACAGACTCATTTAGCTGTTCCTTTTTAATGAATAAATAACTGAATTTAAGAAGTTGCAGTCTCAGAGAACAATGGCAGTCTTGCCCAAACTTAGCTGAATGTGAAGCAAGGCAAGTCATTAGGATTTATGTGATATAAAATAGCTAAATTTGCAGTACCAGGTACAGATCAGAAATAATTCAAGCTCCAATAACCCATTAATGCCATAAGCAGAGACAAGAAGGCTGCATTTCATCTTATACATGTGCAGAGTTTATAAAACTGATCTTCTAGCAGCACGTTTATTAAAAAGTATGAAATAGCCTTTTCCAGAAATCTCAAAAGACCTTGCTGCTTAATTAGTGCCAACAGAATAAGTATCCCTATGGTAATTTTCCTTCTGAAGAGGGGTGGGAATGATTTCCAGGGTGTGGACTGTGAAGAATTGAGAAACAAATGTTTTGAGGAATTTTTTTCTGCTGCTAACTATATGCTCTTTCTCGTCACTCCCCTCTAAAATTTCATCAAGAAAAAATCTGAAAATTTCCTTTTTTTTTAAGTCAAAACTGATTTTACTTCCTTTTGCCAATAACCACATTCCACTTCAAGGAGGATTACTCAAATATGCAGACTGGATTCCACCAATGGAAAACCTGAGTGTGCCCTGACACCAAGGGTCTTGATGAATTTCGGTCCCCCCAAAGGTGACATCTCCAGTTTTAACCTAGACTCACTTTCAGATCAAAGGGTGGAAGCTGTAGACAGCTCATGGGACTGAGCGTAAGGTTGTGATGGTTGGAAGAAATCTGATTTGCTGAATTGCCTGAGTGGAAAAATTTATTTTGAAACTTGAAATGAATCATCACAAACTCCATCAGCAAAGGAGTGCTTTGAAAGGTCTATCCAAAACCACGCAAAAATAAGCAAAGCAAAATTCTTGGAACCTTTCTAAGGAATGAACGATGGGCTCACACCTTCTCAAAAATATTTCTTCCCAACAATTATGTGCCCAAATTGAACAACACTGGTATGTAAGCCTCTAAGTCTCTCTTCATGGATAGTGGAGAGAGAAGCCCCCAGTAAAATTCACCATCTTTGTGACGTAATCCACAAAGTGTGGAACAATGAAATGAGGGACTCTAGGGACCTTAGCCCGTCAAACCTCCTTTAGGGCTCTGGGTGTGGGGCAGAGTCTGGGGGACAGCTTCAGGTGGGACTTAGGGGTGGACAGAGGCACTCCTCTGTTATATCAGGGTCCCCCAGGCCTTGAAAGTGCCTCAGTTCCCCTCAAACCAGTGCCAAGTTCCTGTGTTTCTTTGGGGGTGGAGTGATACATCATTCTAAATGGTGATTCAAAGTGTAACAAGAACTGATTTAGAGTTAAGACAGTAAATCAGCACACATAAACAAGTAATCCAAGCAGTAGCCATATCCCTGTCTTCTCAAACTTGCAATGTTTCTTGATTTCCACCACTGACTTTCTTTCTCCACCCCCACCCCCCAAAAAAACTCATGCTTTTGCCAAACATTAAGTGTTTTTCTACACAGCAGTCTTCCTACCTCTCCGACCCCTCAGAGAGAAAAGTCCCCACCTGGGTTTTCCTGATCTGACCCTCATCTAACCCTAGCCTCCCAGCCCTCCTTTCCAGCCACTCGCCGCCACCCCACCCCCCATGCTGTAGCTGTCTCGACTAGGGGTGCCATTGCTGACCCCAGAGGGGATGTTGGGAATATGCAAAGACAGGTTTTAGATCTATTATAGTTGCACAAGGATAGGGAAAGGAGGGAAGGTTACCGATATTCACTGTCCAGCATCCTGAAATGCTCATCAGGGGGCCAGACAAAGTCTGGAATCCAGGTCCCCCTAGTCTATATTAGGAAATACTGCCCATGGCCTCTTCAGGTTCTTGTGTGTCTGCCTGGTTGGGCCAGGAATGCTCTCTCCCCACCCTTCCCCACACCTGCCCTGCCTCACTTGATCAGTCCTTCCTAATCTTTCAAGAACATAAATGTCACTTCCTCAGAGAAACCTCTTCCTTGACCCGCTGGACAGGGCTGTGTCCCTGTAGCACACTGGCCACGAAGCAGTGATATATGCACCTTCTCATCCTCAGCTCTGACCTTCCGGAAGCTGCTGGCGGGCAGGAGAGGCAGAACTTCTACGTGTGCACTCTCGGGGTCTGGCACCTCACAGATAGCCTGTGATTCTGCTGAATCAAGAGGTTCTCAAAACACGCTCCCTCCTCGTCAAGCACATTCCTGTTTCCTGGGTGTAACTCTCCTTACACGCTCCCTGCAATACCTGGACACACACCTAGTGTTCTTCCCTCTAGCTCTCCTACCATTCGCCTTACCTGGACAGGATACATTTGTTCCCCCAAATGGATCTGATCATGACACGCTCCTTGATTTAAAATTTAGGCTGACTCTTTACCTAACATCTTAAGTCCTAACTTTTTTTTTTTAAGATTTTATTTATTTATTTGACACAGATTGAGAGAGAGAGAGAGAGAACACAAGCAGGGGGAGCAGCAGGCGGAGGGAGAGGGAGAAGCAGACTCCCCACTAAGCAAGGAGCCTGATGTGGGCCTTGATTCCAAGACCCTGGGATCATGACCTGAGCTGAAGATGGACACTTAACCAACTGAGCACCCAGGTGCCCCTTTGAGTCCTGACTTCTTAACCTCACATTCAAAACCCTGAGCTGTCCAGTTTTCACCCACCTTCTCAAACCTTTTCCTGTCTTCCACCCTTGAAGGGATCGACTCCTTGCAGCTTTCCACATCTGCCCTGAAATTCCCCACTTTGTTCAGCTCTTCCTTCCATTCCTACACATTTGGATCCTACTTGAACTTCCAGGCTAAGGCTGGATGTTACCTCTTCTAATAAGTCATTAATAATCCCAAATGAAGGGCAGTTTTCTCTCCGCCCTCTGAACTCCCATAGCACATTATCTGTATTTTACTCGAGGTGATTATTTTCTACTTTGTACTAGAAATTTCCATGTGTGAATCTAATCTCCCTACCAGACTACAAACTCTTTGACAGTAAGACCCACATTGATTCATTCACCTATCACCCTTAGAATCCACCATAGTGTCTTAGACATAAATATTACATGAATAAAGTTAATGAACAATGATGCAATCATTTTTGCTACACATTAACAGTGAGAATTTAGGAATTAATTCTAAAATATTCATTTTAAAGGAAGTCAACTAATGACCAAGAACACCAATGGCTTTCTGTAATTCTCTGCCAAATATAATTAATATTTGCAATTTATTTCATCTCACAGAGTTTCACTCAATAGGTTAATGTTTACAACACAATTAAAAGAAAACCTCTACGCTGAAGGCTTCATACATATATGAAATAATGGCCTGATGAGGATAGTGATGATAATACACACTGGAAAAACTTATCCTCTGGGCTGCCTACTAGGCAAATCGCCAAACTTGAGGGAAGCAGATAAGGGTGGCAGAAATGTACCTGCAATTCACTTGGTGTTATCTCTCAGGTAAATTAATAACTTTTGGGAGTCTGTCTGCTTTTAAACACAGGCTCTTTCAGGTGAATGAGCAGATTTCCATCGTGGCATCCAGGTAGACTATAGCAATTCCACCATACACAGCAAACCACACTGTCAAAGCATATAATCCTAACTCCAGGATTGGAAAACCATCGCCTCTACTGCAGAATGGGCCACATTAGTGCTTTTTGAAGCAGGCAAGTGAACAACCATCTTATAAATCTTCTGAGAGTCCAAAGGCAAGCACTTCGGAGTTAGGACCAGAGTGCAATGTCTAGAAAAGAGGGGTAAGGGGCCTGAAGATGGTACTTGTGGTCTAGTCCATGCTAGTCCCTGTGTCTTCCTAAGTATGGGCTCAGGGATAAGAGGACAGCTGTGCAAATTGTTCTTACACTCATCAGACAAATTGCTTCCCATCCCCAGTCCATCCTGCTATAGTGATGGCGGCTTCTATCACCAAACTGGCAGAGCTTCTAAAACAAGCCACATTCAACACTCTTCTATTTGTAGCCCCTACTCACTCGAAATCCATAAAAATCCACACTGAGTAAAGATGAAACACAGGAGAGCTTTAGAGTTCAAAGAAGACGATTTTGCTAGAATGCCCCTTGTGGGGGGTGGAGGGCTAGAAGCAGAAAATTTTATTTCCTGATCTAGAGACTTAGGGACCCTTGAAGGAAAAGGAGGTCGATGAAACTCAAAGAACAGGTCATAGGGTGTAATAAATTGGCTGTGTATGCATTTTCTCTAACTGTCAGTATTTAATAGGTTAAAGAATATCAGTGAGGATGAATCATTTCTGTTTGAAGCACAAAACAGATTGACACAGAAACAAAGAGGCTTGGAAGCTTTATATTCTTTGGTTCTCTGAACAATAAAAGGCCTTGTCTCGTCAACATTTGGAGTCATTTTTCCCAGGGGGATGATTACTATTTGAGCGGGATGAAAGAGTAGCATTCTCATGATCCATTTTCCTTTCCTCAGACTAAAAGATGTGTCTCTTTAGGAGGCAGCTCTTTGGACGCATTAAGGAGTTTGAGCGAATACAGGCAGCCACGTGTCTCACACGTCCTCTTCCAGCTGGAGGAAAGACTAAAACCAGCCGAGAGAATCAGGCCTCAAACTTTCAAAGTTTGCTTGAAATATGTCAAAGAAAGGAGACGCTTTCAAGAAACTAGGTGTAAGGTTAGATCCTCCCAAGATTTGAGTGATCCTGCATAGCTGTATGTGAGGTTAGAAAATGAAAGCCCAAGTAATTAACAGAAAATGTCAAACTCGCGGACGAGAGGCATCGATGTTTCATTACAGTACAGTGCTTGGCTTCAAGATCCTCAACTCAAACAGTTATTAAAAATAAAGTGTAGAATTCCTAGCATTTAAACTCTCCAGGCAACTGGAAAGAAAATGGGCTCTCAGAGCCAGAATGGATGAAACCTACAAGCTATAAACCTGAGCCCTAGCTCTCATTAGATTTTAGGTATGTTTTTCTTCTAAAATGTGTTCGTGTGATCTCTCAGTCTGCAGAACTGGGAAAAAAAAATTTGTGAACAACTGGCACCAGAGGGACTGCAGAGCTACTTGCTGACAGTTGAAATCATGAAGCCATTACCATGCTCCAGCGCTTTCATGGGAAACCAGAAGAGGATGAGGGAGTGGACCAAGGCGTTGATGCAGTGACCCCAGAAAACCTAAGGGAAAACAAACCAAGGGAGTCAGGAGCTGCCCACAACTCTTGACCTCTGTGCAACTCAACAAACGCCTCATTGTGAAGGATACTGGCAGCGGGCTACGTAGCTCCAGAAGCAGCGTATTATTCTTGAAGTTAAAAAAATACCGATTTCCTCATTTTTACATACAAATGACTGGACTATCTCCAGATAATATTACCTTGTTGCAAAGACCTAAATATATATGCACAGATACATAGACCAATACACAATCTGCCCACATCCAAAAAATGCATTATAATCCTTTCTTTAGAATCATAAAAAAAAGACAACAGACTTTTACAATCATCTAGAAAGAGAAAGGTATTAGGTCAAAATTGTTAACAAGAGACAGGAACTGTGGACTTTCTGAAAGCATTAAAAACACTTTAAATGTAGATTCTTACAAGGCGCTCTGACTTTCGTTCTGCTTTTTAAAATCCCTCCCGAGCAACTTGTTAATTTCTAAGAGTTTGGTTAATATCATGCACGTTTAAAAATTCTCTTTAAGGACTTGAAAGGTCAAACAGAAGAACACAAGTTTAGTTCCTCCTAAATTATAGTTTCATAAATGCATTTCAATGATCTTTTTAACTACTGAGATGACAGAACTATTACACTAAAGCCAGCTCAAAATTATTCAGAAAATCTACAGATTGTGCTGGGGATTGTCATATAGTTTGATCCTAAATAGTGGTAGGGAAACAAAAAAAAACAAAACAAAAAAAAAAAAAAGAAAAGAGAAAAAATTGTAAGCTTTTTCTGTTTTTAAATGTTCAGTTTTTTTCTTCCTTCTCCCTGACCTTCTCACCCACCCCCTCAAAAAAAAAAAAAATTCTCAGCTCTACTACCTTTTAAGTGGGTCCATTCCCTACCCTCTTTCCATCTTACAGGGTCTTTGAATTCAAGCTCCGTAAAAAAACCAGGTTTATGTAAAGAATGCAGAACCAACAGGCCATGCTTCCCATTGATAAAATCATAGTAAACAGGGGCTGATACAATTTTTCATTCGAGTCTTCCTGTGTATGGAAGACACTAGAACCAATAGGATCCATTTTGTTTTTTCCAGGCTCGAATGCGCCTATTATGCTCTCCTCAAAAGAAGGCAGCTCTGAAGGAAGACCATCAGTAATACCTGGGTCAAAACGAAGGCTTCAGAGATTGTTCTCCTACAGAGGACACCCCTTGGCATCCTTACCAAGGCCCCATTGGCTACCCAAGCAAATCACGCACGCGTCCCATGCCCAGGAATTTCACCGACCTCTGTTAAAATGTTTCAGTGAACCTCTGTTTCAACTTCCTAATCCCCTCCTGCACAAAAATCTAAGACAGAAACATGGCAATACAGGCATCCTGCACCGAGCCAGGCACATGTCTTTCCTTCTGGCCAGTGGCCCTCAACCACTCTGCCCCCTAGCTATGACTGGCAGCCCCGTGAGATTCCCTTTGCCAGTCCTGACTGCGAATCCTGGCAACACCAAACCCAGCTTCTGCTTGGCCCTTCACAGGATTGCTTATGCCTTTTAGGTCTAGGGGCTTTCTCTCCTCTGATTCTCCAGTCTGAAAAAAAAAAAAAAAGGTACCTAGGACTGACTTGGTTCCTGTGTTGACATTTGGCCAATTTTTCTCACTAGCGAAAGAAACATTTTCTTTTAAAGGAAAAACCAAGCATGGTGGAGAGAAAACTCTGTTAGGCAAGCTCCCAGCCCACCTCAATGCAGGGCTTTATGAAGGGTAAAGGGGAGTCTCTGATAGCTGATCCTAAAGGCCCCAGGGCCATGGGTGCTGGTGGCCACATGTGGACAAGAGGAAAGGAGTCGACAAGCAGGAACTGAACGTGCAACATGGAAGCTTCCTTTCCGAGCTGCCATCTTGAATTCACTGCCTTGCTATACTGGGAGAGGGCAGGGGTCTCACGTCTTCTCGAATGTTCTCTCTAATGCATTAGCTCTCTCCCAGGCAGATAACTAGAGCTGGAAGACATACAGCAGTGCTTATGCCCTTCTGAGCTGACAATTGTGCAATAACACCGTGTACCTTTGTGTTGAAGCCTTCCGCGTTCTGGGTGATTTTGTAGAGCTGTGGGAACCTGAGCATGCTCTCCTGGGTGCAAGATCTCTCGAAGATTCCCAGCGTGAAGGGTGGTAGTGCGGTGAAAATCTGTATGGAGAACAATAAGCCATTAAAAGAGGACGTTCTGATTCGCCTGGCTTAGGTGTTTCCGTTCTATGGAATGATGACTTAATTTTAAGTCAAGTCCGAACCTGAGGTTCAATGATTCACAACTCCCCAGACACCCTCCAAACAAAGAAAGTGCATGAAAGACCATTTTTAATTGTTACTTTAATCAGCATAAAATGAATCCATTGGACATTAAAAACAACACCATAAATATTCGATTAGCTAAGAAATCATGTTAAATTAACAACTACCTTCCTTTGTCAAATGAGCGGTGATTTAGGTGGCTTTGTGAAGTGTCGTGCTTTCCGTGAGCGTCGGCTGAGGCACAATTTTACAACTTCCCATCCTGATCTTATACTCAGATTTCAGGAAGCACGATGTACTTCATCCATTTATACATCTGACAGACATTTATTGGGAATGAATTATGGGCCAGACACTGTGATAAGCACCAGAAATAGGTACGGAGATTTAAAGACAGAAGAAGAAGGAAAAGAAGCAGGTCCCTGACCTCCAGGAACTCCGTCTACTACAGAGGTGGAGACGGGCAGCCGGCAGCAGGCGTATAAATAAACACATGAAACACAGCGCTCTGTAAAACTACTCATCGGGGTGAAGATGGAGGAGGAGAAGGGAGAGTCAGGAAAGGATTCTGGGACCAGAGTGCCTGACCTGTAAGGTTCCGGACCTAGGGGATTTGGCAGGAGGAAGAGGGATGTCGGGGAGAGGGGCACAGGAAGAAGGACTCCCCTAAAACAGGCCCCCCTCACAAAGCTTCAGGTCTGAACACATGTGGTACGTTTGGGGGTAGGGGTTGGACATCCAGGGTGGTGGCTGGCTGAGGACAGGGCACAAGATAGGGCTGGGAAGGAGCCAGCAAGTTCCCATGACAATGAGTTTCTTGGGCAGATGGTTCCTTCTGAGACTTCTACCTTTACCTGTAATCTACAGGGGGTGGACACACCCTTGTGTTTTGGAAAGAGAAAGCCAGATTCTGAAGAAGAGGTTTGGAATAAATACGTCATTCCAGCCCAGAGGGTACAGCAGTCCTGCAGGTCATTCACTTGGTTCTGGGAAGGGCTCGGAGACTGGGTCGCTCGTTGTTTAGCATCAGCTTCGAGCAAATCCATGCCCACAGACCCAGCAAGCCCTCAAGCCCGTGGGAACTGGACGTGTGCCTCTGAGAATGCTGTGGACACCAGTTACTGGGAGCCTGAGTCCAGATAAATAAGCCTTTTCCAAATCTCTTAGGATAAAGCAATCAGAGATGTGGTGGAGGAAGGCCAATAAAACTTGCAGGCTCCGCTCTCACCCTGGAGCAGAAAGGAAAACAGCCCTGGGACGTCAACGTTCTTCAGATTTCAAGGATAAAAGGATCAAGAGTGGCCATACTCATCTCTCTCACAGGAATACGAGTGGTCTGTTCAAGGGAGGTACTCCTAACAAACATCTCAGAAGCTTTGCACACTCTTAGTACATCAACTCACCCTTGTGCTATCGTGCACACTTGATACTGCCATCCTTACTTTTTTTCCTTTTTTACTTGACTCTCTATCCACTTCAAATCATCCCAACCTTCACCAATGGCCAACCGCCCGGTAGGACCTACCATATTTTCAGCCTGCTTACAACATACCACATACACATACATATACTCTTTGGGGATCATTCTTTGTTGTTACAGAAACAAGACATTATTACACATTTTTCTTCCTCATATTTCGCTCACAAAACAATGCATTATGGGATGCCCTTCAAGTCCACTGGGTCTGACACTACACAATCTTTTTCGTGCCCACCTGGTAATTCATAGTAGGAATGCACCGTATTTTTTAAGCTCTTCACTACAGATAGGCATTCATTTGTTTCCATTTCTTTGCTCCAAAAACACTATATAATAAACATCTACAATATATTATAACATATATACGTTATCTTTTATTTATATGGGAAGGTTTCCCAGAAACAGGGCTGTGGGGTAAAAAGGCATATGTGGGGTAAAAGGCATTTATTTTAAAATTTTAATTTTAAAAACAAGATGCTGCTTGGTTGCTTTCAAAAAAGGTTTACCTTTCCCTTCACACAGGACAATAGTAATCTTGTCCCTGCTTCCCTTTCAACAATAGGTGTTATATTTAATATTCTCCAGACTAAAAAAATCAGAGATATTAACTCTTACTTTAAAAAATTTACACTTCTGGGGCCCCTGGGTGGTGCAGTCAGTTGAGCGTCCAACTCTCGGTTTCAGCTCAGGTCATGATCTCAGGGTCCTAGGACTGAGCCCCATGTCCAGCTCTGAGCTCAGCACGAAGTCTGCTTAGAGTTTCTCTATTTCCGTCTCCCTCCGCCTCCCCACTCCCTGCACTGGCTCACACACACACTCTCTCTCCCTGTAAAATAAATAAATAAATCTTTTTAAAAAATTTACATTTCCCTGACTCCTGGTGTGTTTGAGAATGTTTTCATTTATTTGTTGGACATTTGGATTTGCAATTTTGTGAACGGTCTAGTCAAGTCCTTTGTCCATTTTCTATTTGTGGTTTATCCACTTTCCTGAGTTCTTAGAGTATAACGGATATCCATTCTGTCTTTATATTATAAAATGCACTCTGTCTCCTGGCTTTCTTTACAGTTTCTCTTGTCGTATAAAAGCGTTTACTTTTTATATGGTCAAGAAGAGCTTTGAGTGTCCAATTATGGTTATGAAAGTTTTCAGGAGTTTCTTGCAAGGAAGCTTACAGTTTTCATTTTTCACATGTAAGCCTTAACATATCTGGAATTTATTTATGTATGTGATATAAGACGGGAGTCCAGTTTTATTTTTTTCCAAATGAAGAGCCAGTTGTTAGAACACAACCAATGCAAACTTTTCCCATTAACCTAAAATAGCACTTTTGACATTTATTAAATTCTCACATATTACAGATCTGGAATCCAAAACTGGAATTTACTTTTGGATTCCCTAACTTATTAGTCCAGTTTTGGGTCAGCATCACATTGACTTGGTTACAACAGGTTTGTAGTATAGTCTGATGTTCAGTAAAGAGAAGTTGACCCTTACAATTGTTCTTTTTTGTACTTTACATGTTTATTCTCAGGTATGTGTTAATTCCATTTATACTTCGATATCATTTAATGCAACTCCCTCCCCTCCACCAAACAATCACGGAGGTTCTACTTGGAATACATAAATTTATATATCAATTTAGAGGAGTTTTTTTTTTTGTGTGTGTGTGTGTGTGTGTGTGATACAGTCTTCTCATACAAAAGAATCATATGCCTTTCTATTTGTTCAACTCTATTTTGTATACTTAAAAAGATTTTGGACTTTTTTTCCTATTTGGTACTATAAAAATTATTCCTATGCAATGTATATGAAAGTGATTATTATACCTTTGCATTTCCAAGTGCTCATTGCTAGAGTTAAAAAAAAAAACTATTGATTGCTAGGATAGAAAAAAGCTATTGTTTCTTATATATTTACTATGGATCTAGTCACCTTATAAATTCTTTTATAATTCTAGAATTTACTTACTGGTATCTTTTGGGTTTTCTAGATATACAGCCATTTATGAACACATTTAAAAGGCCACTTTTTGTGTGCATATTTGTATAAGCAGAGAAATCATTTTTTCTAGTATTTGTAATAGTTATTTTCTTGGCAGTTGCTGAAAATTCCAAAAACAATGCTGAATTATATAGTGATTTCAGGCATCCCTGACTAATTTCTTATTTAAAATGAAATCATTTAAGAATTTTACCATTTATGGCAAGATGCTTTTCTTTCTTTCTTTCTTTCTTTCTTTCTTTCTTTCTTTCTTTCTTTCTTTCTTTTTTTTAGTAGTCTGAATTATAGTTAATTGGCTTCTTTCTTTCCTATTTTACTTAGAGTTCTAATTTGGGGAATGGCAGCTGACTTGCCTCAAATACTTCCTCAGCATCTACTGATGAGATCAGGTTTTTCTTTTTCTTTTGTTGATATAATGATATTTAGAAATATTTAAAAAGTTTGAACCTCCTATATTCCTGAAATAAACGCTACTTGGTCAAATATTTTACTCTTTGGTTGAACTCTATTTGCTGCTATTTTATTTATAATTTTTATAATTCTGTTTACAAGCGAGGTTGGCTCACAGTTTTTTCTTCAAATTATGCTGGCTTCATAAGATTAAATGGGATAAATTTTTGAAACAGTTTAAAACACATTAAGAGTTATCTCTTAATAAAATAAGAGATGAAATATAACTGAAATCCATCTGATCACAGTGGTTCTTGTAACCATAAAATAAAATGATGGAGAAATTTGATTATGGAATAATGAGAATCCAATGGGATGGCATTCATTCATTATTCTGAGAGATTTAAGAGTTTCAAGTCAGTTTTAATGCTATTTAATCTGCTATGAGAAATGATGACTCACTACTTTAGCTGGCCTGGGGAATCAAATATAAATATAAAGAGTAAATACAGAAGAAGAAAAAGCAAGACAAGCAAGACAGAAATACTGTTTGGAGAAAATGGCAAGAGGAAATCCAGCCCAGAAGAGGGGTCACTGGTGAACATCTCAGATGTCCCAAACTGCCTCTTGTACCATCCTGTACTCGGTGCAGTGAGGCTGGAGTGGGAAAAACCTACTAAATAGACATTATTGGAACAGCAATGGCAAAAACTGGAATATGGACTCACATGCATCAGTAATAGTATTGTATCCATGCTAAACTTTGGATTTCAATCACTATGCTGTGGTTAGTTAAGAGAATGGTCTTAGCATCTATGCACCAAAGTATTAAACAGTAAGGGGGGCTGATGTCTTATTTTCAAGTGGTTCAGAAATGAAGTGTGTTGGTGTGTGTGTACCAGGAGGGCCCGTGGAGGTGTGTGCATACACACGCATGTCTATGGTGTGCGCACGTGTGCCCGCGGGGTGTGTGCACACACATGCATGTGTGCGGAGAGATAATGCAAATGCGGACAAAATGTTAATAACTAGGAATCTAATACAGGAGTTCTTCATACTCTGGCTGCAATATTTCTCTAAGTTTCAATTTATTTCAAATAAAAGTTACCAAAACAATATCTCTTTTTAAGATTTTTTTTATTATTTGAGAGAGAGAGAACACGAGAGAGGCACAAGCAGTGGAGAGGGAGAAGCAGGCTCTCCACTGAGCAGGGAGCCCGACATGGGGCTCGATCCCAGGACCCCAGGATCATGACCTTAGCCGAAGAGATGAAGGCAGATGCTTAACTGAGTGAGCCACCCAGGAACCCCCCGCCCCAAAACAATTCCTATGGGGACAAGTTTCCACTTTCTCAAAAGCTTTGGCCCTTTTGGCATGATTGAGTTCTGGAGACCAACACCTTTTTAACACCACTTCATAGACCCTTGACCATCCCAACTCTGCCACCACTGGTTGGCATCTCACTCTAACACCTGTTCTGTGGACCTGTAGTGACATAGGGCCATTTCACCTTGCAATTCACTTCTCTATTGCAATATTCTCTTTTCTGTAGTCTGGGGGACACAAAGAGCATACCACACATTCCCAACTCTGAGATCAAAGTTTATCATGGGTCCTAAACTTTCATATGCACAACCATGACTAAAAAAAATGTATTTAAAATTTTGGGTTTTTTTCAGTATCTCTGAGAAACTCTGATGGGGCTTAGGAATCTGCATCTTCAAACAAATCCTGGTTATTCTAAGTGGTGTGTGGACCCTGCTTTGACCAATGCTGTCCCCTAGCCTATCAGCATCTTATGCATAGCAGGCCCTCAATACAAGTTTGTTGGATTAATTTGAATTGCCCAAGGCTGCACGGAGCTAAGAAAAGAAACCAGCTGTCATGCCTGAGCATAAAAGTAGGGCTAGCCTCCATGCCTCGTGTGACCAGGTGACTTGTATTCCAGTTCTTAGCTCTAAAGTACAGTCTCACAGGTCTCGGCTTCCTATTTATAAATATGTATATGGGCATGGATTTGGCCCTTTCTGGCACTAAATCATTATGGAGCAGTCAGCATAATTTTAATAAACTCAAAATCGTTTTAAGTTCTGCAAAGTTGACAATCTGTCTGAGGGGAGGTCCCTGAGCTTCTATCCATGTGGTAGATGAATTAGAGTAGCTGTTTTGGCACAGTAATGAACGGGCATTGATTCAGCCCTGCTCGCACTATGGTCACCTTTGCCTTTCGAGCCTAAGTATTAGCAACAAATGTGTTAGCACACTCGGTCGTGGCACAGTTCCTAACTGGCCAACACTGTTTAAACTCAAGACTGAACTCAGGCTCAGTGGCCGCTTAGTCTATTCATTTGACCTTTTTAACTTGTCAAGCTACACAGGGCTGGAGCAACCTATCTTATGCAGCATTTTATACCCAACACCTAGAATGGTAGATGCTAAAAAATAAAAATAAAAAATAAAAGACTGAGTGGACAGATGACTTGAACCTGCAGCCACAAACGTGTATACAAGCTGTAAATATTTATAGCACTATGATGTATCCTGTATGTCTGGTAACTGCCACCTATACCGACCCCTGATGGCTGCTTCTGACTATAAACTCCCACAGGACAGGCAGTGTCAGAGTTAGTGTCCAAAAGACATGGGAAAGTGCAACTCGAAATGTTGCATGCTGGGTCTCTAAAGCACCAGGCTATAAGCCCCTTAGTTCTCGCTGCCCAACAAAAAGCTAAGTAGCTACACTTCGTCATTTTTGGCTTGTAGTTTATATTTATTTCTAGATTTTGAATCCACAGTAGTGAAGTAATGAAAAAAGAACTCTAAAATCATGAAAAATACCGAACAAGCTGATTACCATTCACCATGGGAGCTGGAAGTCAGCATTATTTTAGCACTAGAAGCGGAAGAAAACATTCTTCCACAAGGACAGATACTCTTTTAAGAAGGACAAAAAGGACAGTAGATTACGTACTATATATGCGTGTCTATGCTTAGGAATTCTGAAATAAAATTATGAAGTGAAATGGGTTGAGATGTAGCTCAGAAATTTTTACTTGAGCTAAAAACATGGAAATGTTGTGCAGGCATTTAGTAAGGAGGTAACAAGGGTCTATTATCAAGATATATGGGTTAATAATTTCATGGGGTTATTCAAGAATGATCTGCTATGATTGAAACCATGTGTGGAGAGCTTGGGCTTCTGCAGGATGTGTCGCAGCAACAAAGGCTGTAAAGATGTATTTGTGCCGCCTGCTATGTATACAGATGATTGACTTAGATACACTTCCCAGACATAAACAGTAAAGGAATGTCACTGAAGTTCCGCATGCTATCTGATAGAGATGGAGAATGCTTACCACATTGTACAAGCCGATGCACCAACGTTCAAATAAAATCTGCCCAGAAAATCCATTAACAAAGGCGAACCAAAGCTGAAAGAGAAGAAAGTTCAAGAAGTTTTATATCAATATTGACCTAAATGTTTCCATTCACTGAAGAAGTAGCGGGGGAATGCGGACCACCAGCTGGACACAGCTGCTGAGGGATAAAGAGCCACAGGACGTGGCGGTCATTCTTTCATAAAATATAAGTTCCCAATATCACACTTACTGATATTTTCAGGGACATTTATACTGAAGGCATACATCGATTTGGTAATGTGCACATATTTACAGAAAAGCAACTTATATTTAATTTATATCAAACATGTTTTGTGGCAATACCTTCTCATTGACTGGAAGAGTCTCAAATTCATGCTTTTTTTTCCCTATAAAATTGATTTGATAAATAGGATTTATCTTTGTAGGACTTTCAAACAGATAAAAACCATAAATAAAAAACAACAAAAGCTCCTTTCTAGGTCATTTGTGTGCTTAGCTCATAAAATATCGACCTTCCTTAATCAGATGTCCACCACCTCAGTGAAGGTCAAAACGCGGTAATATGGAAGGAACATGCTCAAATCATCTTCAGGAGTAACATGGGATGTATAAATAAATAAAATGTAGACAATTGTTTATGTCTTCAAGCGGACTGTAATTCTAATTGATTAAGCAAGACTGACATAAAAACAACTGCGGAGCAAAATGCCATGGCATAAAAATATTTTAGAGAAGGAGACATCAGGAAGCATAATTAGAAGATGTGGAGCAGGAAGAGCGCAACAGAAGAGGGGCGAGCCACCACAAGGATGGACAAAAACCTGATTTAGAAGGGAGCAAATATGGAAAAATGAAATACAACATGCCGCTGCTTAAAATCATCTAAATTTATGGGGTACAACAGGATTCCAGTGATTTGGAGGTAGACTGTAAAGCAACCTGTGTGAATCACAGAACCCACCTTAGTGGTAAAAACCATGACAGACTGAATCTATTACTAGAGTAGAACTACAATGGCAGCACAGAACAGCTACCCCATGATAATAAGAGCTGAGATCAGCTCTGCTACTGAAATTTTACTGACTCCAAGTCAGTTTCTTGAATCCACCAGACTAAGCTTCTTGCGAAAGGAACTGTTCCCTACTCTGCACAACTGTACTGAGTGTGATACCTAGTACAGAGGATTCACCGAGCCCCAGTGGGATCATATGAAACACACCTCAATTCAATTGCCAGATGAAGTTTTCCCAAGCACAGCTTTTATTAACTCATCCCCTGGTTTAAAAAAACTACTACGGATCTCTCCTAAACCTAAGATAAGCTTGCTGACCTTGCTGACCTTCAAAAATCCTTCCACACGCCAACACACTCTTAAATCCAACTGTCTCCTAAGAGGTCCCCATGAGGCATGGCTGTTCTCAGTCAAGAAATATTGATGGGAGACTAAGATTCAGAAGTTTGTGCTGTGTTCTGCACTCAGAATATTTTTTACAACACCTGTTCAAATATTAGCTGTCCCTAAAACAACATTTCCAATCACACTGCTTTCTAACCAGTAGAGGCCTTGACAATCAATACTTCAACCAAGCTTTTAGTTCAGTGAGAGCCTGGATCCACATCTGACTTATTTCAAGAGTTGTAACCTTATTTCCCCCCAAGATTGTGTTATACTTCTGTATCCTACTCAAACAAGTGAGTGAACACTGATAAATATCTAGTGAACACTTAACTATTTTATTGCTTAATTCAGTTAATTCATCGTCTTTTTTTGAAGGTAGAGTAGTGATATTTCTACAGCTCGCCCCCCTCCCCAACTATCAAGTTAAAACAGCAAAAATAATTGAAAATAGAAAATAGCTACTTTCAATGAAACTATGGGATAGCCTTTATTAAATACAGATCACACAGAATGGAAATAACAAACACAAGATTAGCTCAAATAAGGGGTACTACTGATAGCAGATAAAACCTACAGAATAAAGTTTTCCAGGAAATAGGGGAAACAATCCAAGAAACAGCTGAACCAACTCTGTTTAAAGGGTGAAATCTAGAAGCAGGGCCAAGTCATGGCTGAGGTCCCTTGTCCCATTCAGCATAGCAAGCAAACTGAGGTTGAGGGGCAATGTACACGCATATGCCGTTCCCCCCCAAGAAGCAATGAGGAGGATGGCAGGGTAGAGTAGGGAGCATAAATGACCATCAACTGGGCAGACACTGATCAAGGGAACCTGAAAAGAAATACATGCAAACTCATTTAACAGAAAACCCATAACATACACACATTCAGTGTGAGATATACGACTCCCCCCAACTCGCCAGAGGAGAAGAAATGGCGGTGAGGGAGGTGCTTATTGCTGCAAAGCGACAGGTGATCAGTGCGGAAGAGGCAGAACATTTGATGACAAAGTGTTCCGAGACAATTTTGCAGCCCCTCTTCCCTAGACATCATCAGAAAATAAGAAGGAAAACACAAACATATATGTCTATGAAATAATATGATAGATGACTAAATGACAATGATACGAAATAATCTCTACAGAAAGAACCAGGTCACAGGGCAGAAGAATATCTTGAATGCTCTTGACAAGCACAGAATTACTCAAGAAAATATGGCTTTTCATTGAAACAAGAGCTAAAATAAGATGTCTAAGATATCAAAGAAGGAAACAAATAAGAAATAGTCAATGGAATATTACTCAGCTATCAAAGAGAACGATTTCTCAACATTTGCTGCAACATGGACGGCACTGGAGGAGATAATGCTAAGTGAAATAAGTCAAGCAAAGAAAGACAATTATCATATGGTTTCACTCATTTATGGAACATAAGAAGTAGGAAGATCGGTAGAAGAAAGGGATAAAGAAAGGGGGGGTAATTAGAAGGGGGAATGAAGCATGAGAGACTATGGACTCTGGGAAACAAACTAAGGGCTTCAGAGGGGAGGGGGGTGGGGGAATGGGGTAGGCTGGTGATGGGTAGTAAGGAGGGCATGTATTGCATGGTGCACTGGGTGTTATACACAACTAATGAATCATGGAACTTTACATCAAAAACTGGGGATGTACTGTATGGTGACTAACATAATAAAAAATATTATTATTTAAAAAAAAAAGAAATAGTCAATGTTGCAGATAAAAGGCACATAAAGGGGGATAGCTCTCGGAACTGATACTGCTGACACCACACTTAGGGATAGGGAGGGAGGGCTTGGGAAAACAAATGTCAAACAAAGCACAAAAGGTTAACAATCATTTTAAGAGAAACTGACAGGCTCTCAAAGATAACCAAAAAATTCCAAAAAGGCGTAACTTAAAAAAACAAACAAACAAACAAACCTGGAATAGAAAAAAATGTTCAACGATATAATAAAAGAAAAATTCTAAAATACTCTAATACCTTACTCAGCCAATAGGGAGAGGAACGTTTGTCCCCAGGAAACAAAACCACAGATAAAGATTAACACCTACTGGTACCCTGATATGTGAATTAATGAGTTAAAATTTTATAAGATTGCTACTTTAATATATTCTGGCAGAAAAAGCAGCTAACCTACAAGGGGAAAGATCAATTGGCTTCACGTTTCTCCCCAGTATACAATACCAGAGGCCAGTGGGAATGTTTACAAGTCCTTAGGGAAGTAACACAGGACAAGAATTTCAACAAAAGATAGAAACCAAGGAAACATTAAGAGCTAAAAACATGACAGAAAATGTAACGATGGAAGTAATAGTGTGTCTGTTGTACTAATAATACAGAAAATTTAAAATTTTCAGTGGATTAAAAAAATCAAAACATATACTATATATAGAGAAACATGTGAAACCAACATGAAAAAGAAACACTATTTGAATAAGATCAAATTCATAGCCCTGACTCACAAAGCCCTATAGACCAGGTCCTCGCCTGCTGTCCAGACAGCGCTGCTTCACCTTCACTGAGTTATAATAGCCCTCTCTTGGTTCTTTGCAAGCACCAAGAATGGATCTATCTTTATTATTCTGTACCCAAATATGAGGCAATTTTATCAACAGCATGATACAATATTTAGAAAAAATTATACGGTATTTTGGTCTCACTCTAAATACTCAAATGAATTATAGATGGCTTGAATAGTTAAACATAAAAAACCAAACTCAAAGCAATAGGAGAAAACAGGGGGAAAAAAGCACTTTTGTATGTAAAACTCTGTAGACTTTAAGTTCAGAAATTATACCAAAAGAGGGCTAAATTTGAAACAATTCATTTCTATAAAGAAAAATGTTAATAAATTTTAAATAAAATAAATAGTGCAAACATATTTGTAATATCTAAAATGACAAAGGATTAACTTCCTTAATATATAAAGAGTTCCTACAAATGAAAAAGAAAATGCTCAATAAGCTGATAGGGAAATAGGCAAAGAATATATGCAATATGATCACAGGGGGAAGAAAAACAACTTATAAATACAGGAAATCTCACTTTTTATGACATACACACAGAGAGGGGTATCATGAGCAAAGACTTAAAGTTTCATAACCTGGGGAAATGGCTACCCTCATACCCAGATGCTAGTGTAACACTGTCTACAAATATGTTTAATGTACTTTTCCTTTGATTTAGTGATTCCATTTTTAGGGAATACGCTAAATGATATCTTATAGTTGTAATCACATAGTATTCAACATGAAAATACAAGGACGTTTACCATGGCATTCAGAAGGATAAAAAAAATTAGGACCCACATGTACACAGATAGCTAGTTAAATGAATTATGGTTCATCTGTAACAATGCAACACTGTGCAGACATTAAAAAAGAGTAATATAAAACCGTAAGTGCTGTAATACAAAAGTCTTACAGATACATTAAAACGAAAAATATCAAGGTGTATGTTGAATGGTCATGACTGTGCAGAATAGATATATATGCTTTTACAGGACAACATTCTGGAAGACATAGGAGAACCGTAAAATTCATTATCTTTAGGCAGCAGAAGTGTTCTTTAGGAGGTAGTATGGAGTCTCATACCTCTTGTACAATTTTGAACTTTTCAAAACATGTTCCTGTTCTATTTACATAACTGCTTCAAGCAGTAATTCTCAACTGGGGTTGGTTTTTCCTCTGAGGACACTGACAATGTCTAGAGACCTTTGTGAGGGTGCTATTGGCATCTTGTGCATAGAGGCCAAAGATTTGGCTGCATATCCTACAAGCCCCAGGACATCTCCCTACAACAAAGAATTATTTGGTCCAAGATGTCAATCAATACTGCTACTATTGGGTGAAAAATACATTTATTAGGTCAACCTGATAAAACTTAGAAATCTCGGTGTAACAGATGTTTATTACAAGCAAAAGAATATGTGACAGATTGCATGAAGGCATGCTTCTATCTGTGTTGACAGGCTGTGGGTTAAGAACGCTTCACTTCTTTTAGAGTAACTCTGGCCTGGCCTGACCTCATACATACAACCACAGGCTCTAGTCTTTAGAGGCCATGGTAGTACCGCATATGAATCCAGAACTTCACAAATTTAGATCCTTAAACCGGAAATAGATCTTATTGCTAATGAGAAATTATTCTAAAGCCTGAGTGAGTTTCATGTAACTAAGACACTCATGTTGTGGAAAATACATAATAGGAGAAAAAAATCTGAAGAAATCAACCATTTCTTTCCCAGCATTAACCTCTGCTCCAAGCAATCCTGAACCATGTAAAATATTTTAATTTTTACTTCAGATTAACATCCTTGATTAGCTGAATGCTGGTATATTTCCTCTAAGCAACCAGTGCTCTGATTCTGTCCAAGTTAGCACTGGCTTGGCCACATGTCTCTTTAAAGATTTTTGATATGTTTGTACTAATTTTTATCAGTTGCAGGTGGTGCTGCAGCTTTTTTGAAAAGGATAAACAAGCTTGTTCTCAACATTTCCAATTCAATTTTAATCTTCATTCAAATGATCCATTGTTAGACGATCAGACCTGTTTTCTTCTTTGGAAATATTTGTAGAGAAAAAAATTAAAACCAAAATAAATGAAACAAACAAACAAAAGTCCATCTCCTCATTTCAAAATCCACTAGCTGGTTTTCTCTAACATTGTAAACACTCAAACTTGATTTCATTTTGGCAAGAGTTCCATAGGTGAAATGGAAAAAAAGTATGAGAACACACTGTATTTTTAAATAATTTATACAAACGTAGTTTTTATTTTATTCATGAAACAGGTACGCAATGGCTCCCTGACCCACTATAAAACAGACTTTCACACTGGGTAGCCATCTAGAAATGTTAATTCATATACAAAAAAAAAAAAAAAAAACCATCCCTGGCTCCTGATCACGAAGGTCAGCTTTGGTGGACCCCGAGCTCCCAGCTGCATACACCCAACACACAGCCCTCAGTGCAAACGCACAGTGCAGTTACTCGGACCACGGCTCGCTTAGAGCTGCTACACTTCACTCTTCTGGATTAATGGGGAGAAAGATTCCTCTGCCTTCACTTTCTTGTTAACTAGGAATGCTATTAAATGCATACAGTCAAAGCGGAGGGAGCCAAGTTCTGCCTGGCCAGCCTCAGCCTTGGTGAGTTGGTGGGAGGACCTGCCAAGCACTGACGACTTGCCAAGCTCCTGGGGTTTTTGGTAATCAAATGTAGGGCTGTTACGAGCAAACTGACTCAAACTTATTAAATGGCTTTTCCTTCTTGGAAAAAGATCCTTCTTTGCTTTAACTGCTGTCTCACTGCCAAAAACGCAGTAACCGTTTTGGCTAATTGCAGACTCCCGTCTAGAGGTCCTGGCCGCATTGCACCATCTCAGCGGGCCATACCTGCTGCCACTCAGAGTCTCAACTAACAGCCTACATACTTAGATGACTGCCTCATGTGGGGAAGGGAGGACCTGTTCCTCGATTGACTCTGTTCTTCCAAGACCCAGGGTAGAGGACTGAGGTGGGAAAGTACCCTATAGGGGATAATTAAATAAATTAGCCGTATGGTTTCTTGCTAAAGCGTCAATCACATCATGATCTACTGATTTGCATGTCAGGTCTGAGCTGATTAACTGGCATTACAGATATCTGTTTAAAAGTCAAAGTGCTACAGTCTTTCTGGAATTTGCTCTGGCAATGTGTATTAGGATAAAAAATAAGCATATACTTCATCGAAAAGTCCTATTTTTAGAAATTCATTCTCATAAATGTAATTACCTGTATGTAAAAATCTACCTTGTTTTTCAGAATGGGTAATAGTGGAAAACAAAACAAAGCAAAAAGCAGAGGGGAAAAAAGCCCCTGAAGTTCTTTATTAGGGGGTCAATGAAGCAAGTCTGTAAAACAGTAAGCACTTATCTTTTGAAATGTTAAATCTATAGGTATGTAAAGGAATGTATGCTAAAGAAATAATACTAGATTGACAAAAGAAAAGACAAAATAAATAGGTAAGTTGATAGATAGGGAGGTAGGTAGACAGGAAATCAAGGGAAAAAATCAGGGACGCTATTCTAGACAAAGGGTTGTCAGAAATAATAAGGGTAATAATAATAATAATAACAACAACAGTAGTAACAGCAAGATACTCTAAAAACTTCCCCCTCAAGTGTCTTCAGTCCAATAAATTATGGGATGTAGTGGTCAGCATTAAATAGTGACTACTGTAATAAATGGGCAGGGTTTCAGCTCTAAAATCTTTGGAGAGTTTTGCCTGAGTACGTCCTGGACAGGTACGATGCGCTAGCAGCAAACACCACATACTTAGAAAACTGGTAAGGACTTTTTAAGGCAAACAAATAAACAGAAAGTTATGGAGTAATGTGTAGAGGATCCACTTTTAAAAATTAATTATTTTTTCAAGTAAGCTCCACACCCAACGTGGGGCTTGAACTCACAACCGTGAGTGCAGTCCAGGTGCTCAATAAACGAATACATGCAGAATATTGGCTCTTAACATTAAAGAGGAAAAGTCACTCAAATGGAGCACAGGACAGATCACAGATTTGACCAAACACATTTCATCCTAGTTTGAACACGTAATTGCTACGTGAGCACAGGCAACTTCCTTAGTCCCCTAACTTCCATTTTTATTTATTTTTTTTAATGAACAAATGGAAAGAAAGCCACATACGGCAGAATGGTTATCTTGGTATTTTTGATGATGATAAAAGCTAACGTACATTCCGTGCCAAGAATCTTCACAACATTCCAAATGAATATCTCATTTAAATCTCATAACAATTTAACAAGTAGGCATTGTCCCCAATTTTCACAAATGAGGAAATCAGGGCACAGGGAAGATCACAGATATTATGGCTGGTACCAAATAGGTCGTTGTTACCACCAGACCCTATATAACACGTGAATTTTTTAAAAACATCAAAGTTAAGGTGATTCAGAGTTGAGTCAACATTTACGGCCACTAATTTACAACACTGATGTTTTAAGATTGTAATGTGAACAAAATACTTTACAACTATAAGCACATAAGCAGATCAAAAAACTTAAGAAAACGACCCAAATCTTAAGCCTCTAATGCCATGTAAGGAAGCTACCGGATCCTTTTTACGTTAGAGTATAAAGTGTTTTTGGAAAACAGGCTCCAAAATCTTCCCCATTTTGCATAATAAAATGCAGTCACTCTGATTTGAAACATTTTCTTGCAATATTGTGAGCTAAAATATTATGATCTGTTGCTAACATAGTTGAAACCAAGCTAGGAGACAATCAAAAGCAACCCTCTAGCCTTTCGTTATCCAAATTATTTGACTAAAGGGACAACACAAATACTAATGTGACAATCTAAGTCTTGTTTCATGGAACTAGAGCTTCAAAAATATAAGATAGAAACTGTTCATGAAAATAAATGCAGCATATGATGTACACATACACATTTCTTACTTTCTTTTCCATTAAAATCCTAAATGATACAAAATATTAAATCTTATAGTTCAAAAGTCATAAGAGTTTAAATAAAGAAAAGTCTAGTAAACACTTTTCAAGTTTCTTTAATCACTAATTTTTCAGTGCTACAGAATTCCCCACCTTTTTATGAAATGACGTGTTTACCCAATAGAACATCAGGTGAATACAAAATCGTGGTTCCTTCCCATAAAAGACCATAATACCGACCAGATGGCATATGCACAATTCAATTGATTTTTAATAAGGAATTCTTGGCACTATAGAATGTAATCACTCCAAATTATGTCAAGGACTACTTACATTTTTTTATAGTTCAAGGCTTAAACTCTTCAGTCTGAATTCTGTGCTACAGGGTTAGGGAGCAAAACAGCTCTGGAGACCAGTAATGAAATAATGAGCCTTTCATCTGGAGGTCATTGGTTAGGATCTGGTATCGTTCATTAATGACACAGTTGTTCAGCTGGTGTTAGAACAGCGGCAGGGGGTTTATTATAGAAGGAGTGGCAGAAATATGTATAAGATCATTTCATTTATGGACAAAACCTATGTCAAATATTCAAAAAACATGTGTTTTATAACCAATAAAGTAATGCTTTTAACATATTGACGATAAGATTTAGTGCCTGGCTCCACAGGCCTGGGTCGTAAGAAGGCAAGTTTTGATACTGTTTCTCCATCCTCTTCAGTCACCTGATGCCTGTGGCCTGAGCAAGGTGTGACATTTTCTTATTTTCTTGTTCTGGAAAGCGGGGAAAAGGTCTGCCTTCTGTCTCAGAGGAGAATTATGAGGAAATAATCATCCATATTTTTAAAATTCAGTTATTGAACTATTTACTAAGATCCTGCTTCAAGTTATGCTCTGTGCCATGCCTCTGAGTTACAACGATGAAGCGTATACCATCCTTGCCCTTAAAGAATTCGGTCTGGCCGAGGACAGGTTTGGAATGCATCAGAGGTATGAAAAAGTTCTTTGGGAACACAATAGAGGGAGAAATGGGTTCTCTCTATAGGAGCAGCTTTTCCAAAGGTGGTGGGTACTTGGAATTTCAGATTCCATCAATCAATTTGGTGGGAGCGGGGAATGGGCATTACAGGTAGGGGGAACAACTTGTACATAATTATAGCAGATGTGGATTTCCAGGTGGCTAGAACAAAGAAAATGAAGTGAGAGGAGAGGCCTGGGTCCAGACTGTGAAGGACACTGGACAGGTGTTCTTCAAATATGTGAACAGCTACGCATGTATTGCCTAAATGTACCTCGAAATCTGAACAACTCTCTCAATAGATTTTTATTTATTTATTTTATTGTGGCGAGATATATATAACTTAAAATTTACCCTTTTAACTATTTTTAAGTGTAAAATTCAGTGGTATTAAGCACATTCACACTGTAGTAAAACCATCACCACTATCTCTAGAATTTTTTCTTCATCCCAAACTAAAACTGTTCCCATAAACAACTCCCCATTTTCCCTCCCTCTTGCCTGTGGTAGCCACTCTTGTACTTTCTGTTTCTGTGCATGTAACTATTCTAGTCATTTCGTGTAAGTGGAATCATGCAGTATTTGTCCTTTTGTGTCTGCCTTGTATCTCTCAACATAATGTTTTCAAGACTCATTCACGTTGTAGCAATTATTAAAATTTCATTCCTTTTAAGGCCACATAATATTTCATTGCACATATAGACCACATTTTGCTTAGCTATTCATCCACTGATGTCTCAACTTGGGCTGCTTCCATCTTTTGGTTACTGTAAATAGTATACCTATGAGCCCTGGTGTTCAAGTATTTGTTTGAGTCCTTGTTTCTAATTCTTTTGGGTATATATGCAGAGATAGAAGGGCTGGGCTATAAAGCAGTTTTATGTTTAATTTTTTGAGGACTTTCCCACCTGCAAGGCACAAATATACAATTTCTCTACATCCTCACCAACACTTGTTATTTTCTGTTTCTTTCTCTCTTTCTCTTTCTTCTTCTTCTTCTTCTTCTTCTTCTTCTTCTTCTTCTTCTTCTTCTTCTTCTTCTAATAGTAGACATCCTAGTGGGTATGGATTGGCATCTCACTGTGGTTCTGATTTGCATTTCCTTAATACACAGAAATGTTGAGCATCTTTTCATGTGCTTCTTGGCCATTTGTATACCTTCTTTGGAAAAATGCCTATTCAAGTTCTTTACTGATTTTTGAATTGGGTATTCTTTTTGGGTTGTTGGAGTTCTTTATATATACTGGATATTAATCCCTTATCAGATACGTGATTTACAAATATTTTCTCCCATTCTGTGGGCTGACTTTTCATTCTATTGGTAGTATTTTCTGATGCACAAAAATTTTAATTTGAAGAAGTCCAACTTATCTGTATTTTCTTTTGTTGTCTGTACTTTTGGTGTCACATTCAAGAAATCATTGCCAAATCCAATGCCATGCTTCTCCTCCATGTTTTCTTCTGAGAGTTTTACAGTATTAGGTCTTTGATCCACTTTGAGTTAATGTTTCTTTATGGTATAAGGTAAGGGTCCAATTTTCTTTTGCATTTGGATATCAAGTTTTCCCAGCACCATTTGTTGAACAGACAATCCTTTCCTCATTGAAAGGTTTTGGCATCCTTGTCAAAAATCATTTGGCCATATATGTAAGGGTTTATTTCTGGGCTCTCTATTCCATTGCTCTATAGGTCTATCTTTATGCCAGTACCGCACTGTTTTGATTACTGTAGCTTTGTAGCAAGGTATGAAATCAGGAAGTGTGATTCCTCCAACTTTGTCCTTCCTTTTCAAGATTGTTTTGGCTATTTGAGGTCCCTTTAGATTCCATAAGAATTTTAGGATGGGTTTTTCTACTTCTGCAAAAATTGTCATTAGGACTTTGATAGAAATTGTATTGATTCTGCAGAGTGCTTTGGTCTCAATATATTTTTAAGGTAACATAATTTTTTTAATGATGAGGACAAGTAGTTGTGAAGGATATTTCTGGCATAATGTAAATATTAACATTTAAAAATAAGTTTCATTATTCTTTAATGTACCCAATGGATTCTAAGTACTACAAGTGCATGCCCATTATAACCCCCTTTTAAGAAAGCCATGAACAAACACATAGCAGTCAGAAAGTTTATATCACATTTTTGTCTTGAACTTGTTTTCCATTACACTTTACTCAGATATACTTTAACCCTAATTTAGTGTACTTTTGTTTTAAAGTCTTATGTTGATCACCCTATCATACTGCACAAGAATAGAAATCAAAATTAATTTTCTTTTAATTCCTTGAGGCTGTATAGCTCTAAGTGATAACAAGTTCTTCTGGATTCAGTTTTCATTACAATTACTAGTAGTATACAATTGATAAAAATATACATTTGATAATCATTAAATCATAAATAAAATTTTGTTGGAAATACATCTTTTTAAAAATATTTTATTTATTTATTTGACAGAGAGAGAGCACAAGCAGGGGGAGAGGCAGAGAAAGAGTGAGAAGCAGGCTCCCCACTGAGCAGGAAGCCTGACGCAGGGCTCAAGTCCAGGATCAGGACCATGACCTGAGCCAAAGGCAGACACTTAACCAACTGAGCCACCCAGGCACCCGGAGATACATCTTTTAATGAGATAAATGTTGCCAAGTACTCCCTCTGCCCATGAGTTCATGTAACTGTGGAAGAATATGACCTAATACTAGACTGAGACAGGGTTCAGCATCATTTATATTCTATAGATTTAAGTCCTGACAAATCTAATTCACATAATAAATGAGCCTATAAAGTTTTATTAGAGAAATATCCACCAATACTTTGGATCTCTGAGTCATTTGCCAAAAAAACAAACAAACAAACAAAAACCAACCAAAAAACAGTGTTCTAATACTAAAGTTACTGGAAATAATCTACCTGCTGACATTTTGATTAGGGCCTTTTTAAAACTTTCTGAGAGCAAAGAAACAAAACACATTGACATGCAAAAGTTTTTGTTAACTAGTCACCAGAATAATTTACTTTTTAACTTCTAGGAAGTATGCCTAAAGGCTATACCAAGAATTGTCAAGTAACTTTCAATATTCCTCTGTGTTTTCATGTAGATAGACCTTTATCACCCAATCCAATTAAAGCCTTGCCGTGAATATGGTATCTATGTGAAATATGGGAGAGTTGCCTTCTGTGTTCCTCACTGAGATTCTCTCGGAACAATTCCTCAGGAGCCATGTGTCACTGACCACTGTGTGGGGTAGAAAAGGTAGGGTTTTATTGTTTCAATAAATGCTGTCTCCTTGGTTTGTGTCTAACATCTTTTTGTATCATGGAGCATGCCCCACAGTGAGATTCAGAAAAGGTGAGATGTATGCTTTTCTTTCATAAAGGAGTAAATGTTATCTATGGAGAGGGAGGTAGGAAAGAGTCCCTGGAAGTGACCTCTGGGAACAGACTCCCATGGGAAGTCTTCATACGCTCCCAGGGGTACTTTCTGTTCTAGAACATGTTTTCTCAGGGCAACTAGGAGGCCAGGCAACTGCATTTAGGCAGGAATGTGGCACAAGCCAGTCACCTTTCTGGCAGTTTACCTAGAAAAGTATAGGAGGCAGACTTGAGAGTGATGAAGGAAAGGAATCACCATTGGAAACAGTCTTAGAGAGAGAGAGATCCTGAGAGGTCCTGTTTGATGGAATTCATATGGAGTAACAGCCACAGAGGATTCTGAGAGACCTCTGAAGGGAGACTGGAGCCACAGTCATGACCATGAGTAGAGGTGAAGGTTGGTGCTGAAAGGGTGGTAGATGAGCTCATTTTGGGGGCATGTGAAATGTACAGTACCTGTGGGCTCTCCAGGAAGAAATTCAAAGTGCAAGGTTGATGCTCAGGGGTAAGTCTTAGATAAGAAAAATGTATGCAACATTAGTAAACAGACAATAATCACATCAATGGGAACAGAAGTCATCCAGTGAGGGAACCCATACAAGGAAGATAGAAGAAAGCAACATTTTTAGATCAGGGGCAAAGAAAAGGTACTTTGCATTAAATTTTATAAATGGTACTTAAAGTTTATAGTTCATTTACTTTAACACTAAGTAAATATGTATTCATGTGCCAGGCACATCTGGAAGTCCCACCCAGAGACTTCCACTTACACATAATGACCAGAACAAGGTCACACAGCCACCTCTGGAACAGTCGCAGAGAGTGGCTACAGGAAAGGAGGTTACAGTTAGGTCAAGTTAGTCTGACAACCCTGTCTGTCCCATCAGAGCAAAACTATATGACACAATAAAAGCTAAAACCATGCCATATTTTGTAAAAGCACCCACTGACTTGACCCTTTTTCCCTAGATGTTACATGCAATGTTTCTGGCCATGAACTCTGGCCCTTAGAAATGGCATCTTCTCCAAAGATCCCAGACTGAGAGCTGCTTCAGTAGGCTTAGCTGTACAATCCCTGAACTAACTAAAATGGGACACAACGTCAGGAGCAACACTTCTTCTTCATTAGCCCCACTAACCTGGCCCAGGCCTTACAAAGTTGTCAATATAAGGCAGAATGATGTGGTCAATTAAACTTAGAGGTTCATGTGGAATACCATCCTTGAACACTTTTTACTTTTTCTCCCTTCTTTTTTTTTTTTGCTCTCAGCTTTTATTTTCAGAATGAACAAGTAATATTTCCTTAATAAATTCATAGCAATCAAGATCCTATGGTAGTCATTTTATTGCCCTATGCCCAATTATGGCATTATTTATATTTAGAATAGAACATTATTTATTTAATATAATTTTAAGGTATTGATACAGCTAACTTGTCCATTTTAAGTGTATATATTTATGATTTCAGAATAACAGTTTAACTACTAGCAGAAATATATTTTCAATCTTGCCAAAAGGCCTAGAATACTAATATAGAGTACCAGCAGTTGCTGAAGATACTAATTACTGTATGGTACATGTTTTACAAAGAGTTAAATTCTCAAAATATTCTTTCTTGCTGCAGATACTTGTCAATCTTAGACTTCCACTAAATAAGCTAATACATAATTTAACCTGAATGTTATATACAACACAATTAATTGTTAACATCTGGGAAAAATTCCAGAATTCATTCCAGAGAAGGTCCTCCTAGTTACTATCTAAGTCTGTATGAACATATATAGTATTAATGATGTGTTCTTTATACTTGGATGATGTAAAACTCTCTTTCACAATAGAATCTGAAGAAGCAGGTATAGTGCCTGTCGTTATCCAGATGTGCTAAGAAGTTTGCTATTATTTTCACGTCTTTTTTGGGAAATTCTTCCAGGAGAGGAAAAGTAAATGTGATAAACAACTGGAAAAGCTGTCACTTGGCCAAATTATTATAGGCACACATTAATTTTATTAAAATCTGAAATGTATTAACTATTCAATATTTCGACGTTCGCATTATTGGTTGAATGTTAAAACATGTAAATAAGAAATAAAAGAGCTAATTACAGAAAGACTAAAAGCACATATTGGAACATCTAAGAAGAACTTTCAAAAAAAGAAACCCAGATAAAATGGAGAACTGGGGGAAGAAAGAAAACTTCAAATTAATTTTATGTCCCCAAGGAGACCTAATTAATATATTACATCCATAGACTAAGATCAGAATGTTACTATAAAAGTAGGGAGAAAAAATGAAATGAAGGACTTGCAAATTAAAAAGAAAAAAAAACATTAAAAAAAAACCCCAAAGCCTCAATAGTGAGGGGCTAGAGGTAAGTCAAGGAATCTCCAAGAGGGCAAAAGAGTTAAATTACAGAAAATATAAGGAGACTGGGAGATAAATCCAGAAGGTTCAATACATAACTGTAGAAAGACAAATTGCAGAAAATAAAAAGGAGGATATTACAAAACTCTATATATAAGAAAATTTCCCAGAGTAAAGAAAACCAGTCTCTAGGTTGAAAAGGCACATGAAAGAAAGGACACACACACACACACACACACACCCCTTTGCAAATTTTGGAACACTAAGCAAAGAGAAGACAGAAAAATATTCTGGAGTGTAAATACAAAGAACTGAGAATCAGAATTGCATTGAGTTTCTCTTCAGCCAGCCAGAAGGAGGCTAAAGGACAGAGAGCATTCAGAGAGAAAGAATTTCAGCCTAGAATTTTATACCCAGCCAATCTACCAAATATAATCACAGAATAAAGACACCCAATGTCTCAAATATACTGCTCATGTAATACTTCAAGGATCCACTGATGTAGTGCTTCAGGAAAATGAGTGAAGAAGTCAAGAATGACAACAAGGAGTTCAGGAGGCAAATAGCAGGAGCAGGAAGAAAGTCTAGGGAATAGGGAGTCCAGGTGGGGCCGGAGGGAGAGGGGGCTTTATAGGGAAAGAGGAAGTGGACAAGAGGTTCAAGAAAATACATAATATAATGGAATTTCTGGAGACTATTAAAAGTATGTGGAATTCAGTTACGGCAAGAGACAAAAAGAACGGCTTTTTGAAACTACGGGAAAAACTGAAACCTGAGTAAGAAAGGAAAAATAATCATAATACACTTTTGGCTCTTCAGTGAACACTATTTACATATTGTTAAAGAGGTTAACATAGATCCCTGAATTAACTAAAATGATAGCTGTAACTATATTGGAAGGGAGTAGGAGAGAGGTCAGACAGTAATGTATGGGAGGCAAATCCTTACTTGCCAAAACAGGAAGTTGAAAGATAATGTCTGAAATAGAGAAATCAACACATAGCACAAGGCACATTACTTAGAGATAAGCAGATAGCTTCCAGAAGAAACATCTAAAAAAAATTTTCTTTTGGGATTATGACTAGAGATACAAGTAGGGGTAAGGATTACTATTTAAAATGTCTGAAAATATATACATACACATGAGGTATAAACGTGTGTGTGTGTTTACATGCGTGCACGCGCGCGCGCACACACACACACACACACACACACACACACACACGCCTCCAGGTCCTAGGACTTTCAAATAAACTACATATTTTATTTTGATTAAAAAATTTAATATAATTGACTCTATTTCCCAAAACATTTTATCAAATTATCAACTATCTGGTCCTGGTTTTATTTCTGCACTGACATTTAGATTATATTTCTATTTTTCTATTGTCAAGGTTATGCCACTGCTACTGCTCTGTATTTCACTGCCAAATGCCTTCCACACTCTAATTATCAATTTAAACTCATGTTATTACATCCCACTCAGCATAGCTTATATAATTAAGAGGGAAGAAACCAGGAAAAGAGCTGCCTCTTAATTAAGACGACAGAGTCTTTTAATATAGTATGGATATTTTTTCTTTTAGGGGAGGCAAATAGCAAAAATTTTGTATAACTCTCTATTAAATTCATCCCTTAATATCCTTAATTATAACATTGTGCACAAAATTTATAGAACAAGCTGAAAACAAAATGATGAAATAAAACATAACCATGATTCTATCCTTTAATATTTACTTTCCAAAGATTTGGCAAAATTCATCAACAACTTAATGGTATTAATATACCATAATCATTTCAATAATTGTTTTCAAAAAATCAAATGGTCAACCTAGGAAGCAAATGTCCTGCCTGCAATTCAAGGTTAAACCTGGCTTCTCCTGGAGGTGTGCATTACCCTGTTCCTCTCATTGAGCCTTTCATTCATGCCCCTATGTTTGAGATTTCTGGAAATTTACTTAATATTACAAAGTCACATATTACGGCTGCTGGAAAATGGATTCATGAATTAGATATCAACATTTTAAAGCTGGTTAATTGATTCAACTCATTTTATTGAATGCTTCCTAGAGATACAAGGTGTTTAAAAAAAGACTGACACGTTCTCTGGCCTCCGAGAATTTTTTAGACTGGGACTGGGCCCAAAAGAATATACCACTAATTTCGTTACCTATAACGCGATAAATGCTGTTAAGGACAGTAAAGGCTGCTAAGGACACGAAACAAAGATTTCTTGAGAAAAGACCACCTAAGCTGAGGGTTGAGAGGTAGGTGGTAGTTAGCTGCAAGGATCAATAGGGAAGGTCAGCATTCTCCATTCATATTGCAATTTTTAACTTGCTATCTAAAGAAATAGAATCTTGTGTAAGTTAATTAGCAATAAGTGTAAATTCAGAAACAACAGGAAGCCTCATTCAGAGTAAGTGCTTTTCCCATAACAGTCCATACTGAATGAAGGTCACAGCCTTAGATAGCCTACTCTGGGGCAATATACTAATTATGGCTCTACACATATGCACATCCTCTCAGATTCTCCAGGGTTTTGATTCTGGTTACAACTCACCACTGTTTGATCATTTATTGGACACACATTTATGGGGCACCAACTGTGTACTAGGCTCTACTCCAGGTACTGGAGATTTAGGGGGAGAGATAGATCTTTGCCTCTAACGCAATTATGGACCAGTGGGAGACACAGGTAATGCAGAAATAAACCTACAAATTAGAACATCAGGGCTATGAAGAAAATAAGCAGGGTGATATGAGCTGGAGGTGATAACAATCAGCCTTTCAAAGAGGGATGGAATGGCTCAGAGAGAAAGGAGAGTTTGGTCTATTCACACAATAGTAAAGAGGGCATTTGGGCTGAAGCTTAATAAGTAACCGGGAGAATGGCACAAACAGCTGGGGGGGTGGACAAGAATAGGTTCTGAGAAGAAAGAATCAACAGCTGTCTTTTAGACATGTCAGGTTTGAGAAGGCAAAGCAATGTAGATTTTAAATAGGTGATGGGGATTAAGGAGGGCACTTGTGATGAGCGCCGGGTGTTGCATGGAAGCGTTCTATCAATATATCATACACCTGAAACTGGAATTTTAAAAAAAAATTTAAAAAAGAAAAAAAAGTTATTTTTAAATAAGAAACTTCATTTTAAAAAGCAGTATTCCACTGCCTAATAATTAAAAAAAATTTAATTCCAGCATAGTTAATATACAGTGTTATATTACTTTCAGGTGTACAATACAGTGATTCAACAATTCTATACATTATTCAGTGCTCATCATGGTAAGTGTACACTTAATCCCATTCACCTATTTCATCCACCCCCCCTCTGGTAACCATCAGTTTGTTCTCTATAGTTAAGAGTCTGGTTTTTTTGTCTCTTTCACTAATACTTTAAAAGCTAATATTATTTCATATACAAGCCAAGTCATTGTCAAAATCTGGTAATTTACAATGTAGCATGTGAGTAGTCACTGGAACCATAAATTTTTGAAATATTACATGTTTTTCATGCCTCGCTTTTACCTAGGACACAATCCTTCCTTCTGAGATTTCAATTCCTTAGATCTCTTTCAACTTTTTGGAAAATCTCTGGGCTCTCTGAAAATATGGATTCCCAGTTTGGTTCTCAAGAGATCTCTTTGTTTATAAGGTCACAAAGGTTTCTAAAAGTTAAATCATGGGAATTAAAGTATAGATATCTGAAGGATTTTTTTAAAAAAAATTTGAAGTAGAAATATGCTTTAAATAGATATTTCAGGTATAAAAAAAGTCTTTTGGGAGCAAAGAAACTGGCTTGAACTTGGGTTCAAAAAAGGTTTATGTTTTGTTCAGAATGTTCTTTTCTTGCTCTTAAATTAAGGTAACTTGTGATTCAAAGTTCTCAGGGAAGAATTTATAAAAGTGCACTCATGTGCACAGCTGGTGTGGAGCCTCAGAACCGCACTCAGTAAATCAGCGGCTTACAGCAGAAACAGGGACAACAAAATGCAAAATATTAAAAGGAAATTTAACCTTTGCCCCTTCCTCTGTGCGTGTGTGTAAAGTGATTTTAGGGGTCCTGCTGCTTTGCCTATTCCCTCTGTCTTCTGTCTTCTGCAGAATATAGGAAAAGAAATGAGCAGTATGAGCAGAGGGGTTTTTGTTTTTGTTTTTGTTTTAAGGAAAGAATAACAACTGTAAAGGAATTAAATGGTCTAAGTCTCGCTCAAGGGAAATATGGCAAAACATTTACAGTGAGAGGTAATAGACACTTTTCCATTCTCTGTTTTCCACATGGATTTATTAATGTGACTAAGTTAATTGTCTATTTGTTTTTAAAGAATTTTTAGTTTAAACATAGAGATCAATAGAATAGAATTGGGAGTCCAGAAATAAACCATCTTATGTTCAATTGGTTTTCAACAAGGGTACAGAGACAATTCAATGATGGAGAGAACAGTCTTTTCAATACATAATGCTGATGCAACTGGATATCTATATGCAAAAAAATGAAGTTGGACATCTATCTCACACTATATACAAAAACTAATTCAAAATAGGCAATAGTCCTAAATTTAAGAGCTAAACCTACAGAACAACTAGAAGAAAACATAAATACATTTTTTTGTGTGTGACCTCGGGTTAGGTCATAGTTTTTAGATAGGACACCAAAAACGTAAAAGACAAAAGAAGAAAAGTTGGACTACATGAAAATTAGAAACTAAGCTTCAAAGTATACATTCAAGAAGGTGAAAAGACAACTCACAGATAGGAAGAAATATTTAAAAATCACATAGCTGATAAGGGATTTGTATTCAGAATACATAAAGAACCCTTACAACACAAGAATAAAAAAAAAAACCCAAATAATCCAATTGGCAAAGGAAAAAGAGGCAAAGGATCTAAACAGACATTTCTCCAAAGAAGACATACAGATGGGCAACAAGCACATGCTCAACATTAGTCACTAGAAAAACCCAAACCCAAACCACAGTGAGGTACCACTTCACACCCACTAGGATGGCTATAACCCAAAAGAATGATAGTAAGTGTTGGTGAGGGTGTGGAGAAATTGGAATCCTTGTATATTGCTGGTAGGAATGTAAAATAGTACAGCTAATTTGGCAGTTCCTCAAAAAATTAAACATAGAGTTACTTCATATATGATTCAGCAATTCCATTCCTAGGTATATACCAAGAGAACTGAACACATAGCTCTATACAGAAACTTGTATATGAATGTTCATAGCAGCATTACTCATAATATACAAAAAGTGGAAACATCCCAAATGTCTATCAATGGACAAAGGGATGTGGTAGATCCATACAATGGAGTATTATTTTGCCATAAAAAGAAATGAAGTGCTAATACATGCTACAACATGGATGGACTCTTGAAAACCTTATGCTAAGTGAAAGCAGCCAGACACAAAGGCAAGATACTACATAATTCTATGTATACGGAATGTCTGGAATAGACAAATCCACAGAGACAGAAAGTAGATTAGAGATTGCCAGAGGCATTTGGTGGCAGTGCTGGTGGGGTTGAGGGGTGATTAGTGACTGTTAATAGATATGGGGTTTCTTTGTGGAGTGATAAAAGTATTCTGGAATTATATAATGGTGATAGTTGCGCAAGTCTGTGGATATACTAAAACCCCTCAATTGTATACTTTCAAGGGTCAAATTTTACGATATGTGATTATATTTCCATCTACAGCTGTCTACCAGACAGACATCTCATCGGAGCAGCTCAAATTCCGCATAGCTGCAGTGATGTAGAAGGAGAAATACAAGATTCGCCTGAGAGAAGTCTCCTGTAATAGTCCTGATTCTGCCCCTAAACAGCCATGTGACTTCAGGCAATCTATAGAACCATTTCCTATGCCACTCTCCTTTGAAATAGGGATGGGTTGGGCCTGATAATTTCTATGGGATCTTTTGAATTAAAAATGATGTCTCTATGCAGTATATTCAGATCACTTCACTGCGGGGGACTTCAAATGTAAATGCTTCAAAACTTCATCTTAACCATGATCCAGTTAGTTGGCCCAACATCTCAAACATCAAAGAATTGTCAAGTGGGTTGAACTCTTACTTTATTAAAGATGTAGAGATGATATAACTTTAATCTCCCCATCTAGTTTCTTTGTAACCCTAAGTCTCTGATGGCAGGCACACTAAACCACCTTACATATTTTTCTGTTTCATCCATTTTCCAAATCCTTCCAGTTTCTGGGCTAACTCTTGATAATCAAGTTCTTGGGTCCATTTCCATCTTTTTCTACCATTTTGAATGTCCAGCCTTTACCAGAATTTTGGCTCTTTAGCCTCTTCCTATAAATACACTTTCTTCCAGAGATTTTTAATTAATTAATTAGGTTTTTAATGAAATTTATCAACTTAAACATTTAAAAAATATTTAGATAGGTTTTCCTTCTTTCTTAATACAACCAATGATTTAATATATGTTCTTTGTGCATATTTCATTGTGTTTTGCGCTTAGTATTATTATTGTAGGGCTTTGTAAGATTGTTAGTTTTTTAAATTTAATTTCATTTTAATTCCAGTATAGTTAACATGCAGTGTTATATTAGTTTCAGGTGTACAATATAGTGACTTGATAATCCCATACGTCACTCAGAGATCATGGGAAGTGTACCCTTAATCCTCTTCACCTATTCACCCATACTGTTTTCCACAGTGGCTGCACAGTTTGCATTCCCACCATACATCTTAAAAAATAAGGACTGTTCCTCAATTCTCTAAAAGGAAAGCTGTTTCCTTCCTAAAAGTAACCTATACTTGTAGCTTCCATTTCGAGATCAACTGAGTCTTAACCTCTACAATCCAAATGTAACTAGGATGGTATTAAAACTATTCTCTCTGACCCATTCTTTCCCACCTAATCAACCAATTTTAATGGCCATTTTAAGTCCTCATAATCCTTTACCTCTTTGGAACATCAGTATTGACCTTTCGGGGTCATCTCCTTCTTGGCTGCTGTGCTGAGCTACTTGTATTCCTCTAATTTTTTTAGTGTCATTCCTTTCTGGTCCTTGCTATTTCCTTGTCATAGGGCAGACCCCTACCTACATGGGAATATTGCACGGCTGGGTGCTGGGCCTTCATGTCTTTCCTTTCACCATTCCCTGTCAGAGATCATTTACTCCTGGAGCCCCCGATGTCCCTCTATATTGAAGTCCTTCAAACTGTGTTTCTGACATCAATCCTTCACCACCCCTGGGCTGCTGACCATCTTCACGTATCACTGCAATTTTAAAAAATAATTAATAGACCTAATGGTATAGAAAAATTGAGATTACAGAAAAACTACAGAAAAAATGAGCAGAAAGCACAGAAGTCCCAACCTAACCACACATACCTAACACAGTTTCTCTGATTATCTTCTATCCATGTGGCACATCTGTTGCAATTGATGAGACAATACTGATATATAATTAGCAACTAAAGTCCACAATTTAAACTAGGGAACACTCTTTGTATTATAGAGTTCTGTGGGTTTTGACAAATCCAAGATACCATATAACATCCCAGTATCACGCAGACTACTTTCATTGCCCTGAAAAGCCCGTGTTCCACCCCTTCATCCTGTCCTAAATCCCACCCAACACTGCAATTTTAACTCCTCTAAAGGCAACTTGTCACTTTTTACCCAACCAGATTTCTCTCTAGATGTCCCCACTGGAAAGCTTAAAATCTCGAGTTCAAGATGCCTCTCCTTCTTGCTCCCTTCTCATTTATTCTCTTTGTGGTGCGTCTTTTGTTTCCTCTACCTTTACTTTTCTTTGTTGTTCTATTCTACTGTAAATTGTAAAATTTGATTCAAGCAGGGAATTTATTCACCTATTTGTACAGCAGGTATCTCTAGAGTCTGAAATAAAGTCCATCTTCAAGCAAATGAAAAATAACCTCCCATTGCATCACCAGGAGCTTGATCTTGTGATCTGTTCTCCAAAGTAGCAAGTGCTACATTATGGTAAGTGTATATTGCTACTGTTGTTGAGGTTAAAGTGTTTGCATTTCTTCCTACTTTCTTGTAAGTATTAAGAGATATGTGCAGTGGGTTAAGTAGTCCAGAAAAAATGAATCCCTATATTCCCAATCACTTAGTATCTATAAATGCCTTCAAATCAATGTTAAGAACTTAACAGTTGTAAGAGCTGTAGCTTTCATTAAGACAGTAACTTAATATTTCCACAGTTTCAAAATTAAGTGCCACATGCCATTTTATAAACATACTTTTTACTTACTTTCTGAAATGCCAGTATGGTTTTCACTATGGAATACCTGTGGAGACTGTAACCAAATGCATAGCTTAAGATTTCAAACATGTGACATTAAAAAGTGTTTCAAGCATGTGGAAATTTCAAAAAGAAAACTTGCTTTTGAATAAATTATACATATCACAGTTCTTTTATAACCAAATAAAAGGTACTACCTCATTATCCTTAAACAAGGGTAAATATGAAAAAATAAGCTATCTGTAAATATCTACCTCTAAAGCAAAGTCGGAATCTGCAGAAAAATGAATTCAAACAAGAAGAGATATTTTAACAAAATCCGTAGTCAAACACATGGACCGAAAATTAACAATCAAGAAAACAGAACCTGGCAACTAAATGTTTAATGTCCATGAGTTGGACAACTGCTACATTCTGGACCTAAGACCTGAATAATTTGGAACTATTAATCAATGCTAAAAATCTGACGGCAGTGTCTAACTGTTTAACACCTCATTTTTCTCCTAAATAAACATCTTAAACCTCCATTAGCTTCTGCTTTTTCTTTATGCTAGAAGTTCCTTTGGGTAAAGGCTATGATTTTAAGGTCGTGGAATCCATTTTTCTACACACGGAGTAAGGAAGTCATTTAACAGGACCACCAAATCCAGACTGTGGCAGCTTGGTGGTAAGGCCACGTTCCGTTCAGAGTATTTCTCCCTAAGGAGCCCCCTTTATAGTAAAGAAAAATGCCGGCCAATGGAATTTTTGCCTTAGAGGGAAAAGGGTTAAAGTTCATTTTTAAGGATACTTTGAGATTTAGAATGTGTTTACAGAAAGTTCTTGACAGTTTTTGGGACCCAATAATAATGGAGAAGCTAGCCACATATACTAGTTCTATAAATGGAGACACGAGCATTTCTATTTCGCTGTTAGATCATACAGTTACACAGTCATAAAACTCACCATGTGAACTGGCTAATATCATAGAAGATTAAACTCCAAAACACATGGAGCTTAGAGCTCAAAGTTAAAATTAGTGTCCCCATCCCCTGTTAGAGCAGGTAGCTTCTGAGTTTTATAGCTTTCCAAGTAGGTACCACTTATTTCTATCTTCACACTTTTTGTATAAGTTGTAATAGTTACTAATACTTATTCCCAACCAAGAATCTTCTCCATGTTAATATCATGCAAGTGACCATTCCTCATGCCCTCCAGGAAATGATTATAAATTAAGACAAGCATTTTTTAATATCCTAGCAAAATCTGAAAGGCTAAGTTTAAACAAAATGTTTTGCCAAAGTATATAGTGCACTATGCATACAGGCAGTCACTACTCCAAGAGAATATTAGTAATGTGTTTTTTCCCCTCAAAAAATGAGTATTTATGCTTGCTGTGGATAATTCTCTATTTTATCTTCTGATACTTGCTGTTCTCCCTAGTCTTCCAGTGTGTGTGCTCTTACATAAGTTAGGCAAGGGTACCAATGACAGTGTGCAGAGCAACAGATGTTGACTGCATGCGGACAAACACACACACACAGAATGAGTACATCATCACTAACAGGAGTCCAAAGATCACAGTACCAGGGCCAACTCTAAGGAAAACAGTGGGTAGTACTGCAATGTATTATCAACAAACACATTTCAGGAGTCTACTGCAGCTCCACACATAGAACCTAGGAAAGCCTTTAGGTAAAAAGTAATATTGGAGCCGGCTTCTGAACGATGGTAGAATTTCAATACTAAGAGCAGGCAAGCAGCATTTTGGGTTCAGATGCTTATACAGACAAAAGCATGAGAGCAAAGCAGTACCTATATTCTGGGTGATAATTATCCAGTGAAGAACTGCAGCTAAGTAAGACTTATATCTGGGCCAAGTCTTCACAAATATACTATTTAGTAATATACATATACACTTTATATAGTACAGGATATCCCATAAAACGACAGTATGAACCTCCATTAAATTACTGTGCCATATACTTACTTGTACCCCAAACACTGAAGTGTAATTTTTAAAAAAAGATTTTATTTATTTATTCATTCACTTATTCATTCATTCATCTGAGAGGGAGGGAGAGAGAGAAAGAGAGAGAGAGAGTGAGAGAGTGGGGGAGGGGAATAGAGAGAAAGGGACAAGTAGACTCTGAGCTGAGCGTGGAACCCGATGTGGGGCTGGATCTCATGACCCTGAGATCATGACCTGAGCTGACATCAAGAGTCAGATGCTTAACCAAATGAGCCACCCAGGCACTTCTCAAGTGTAATTTTAATGTTCAGTTTCAATTATATTATGAAGCTCATTTCAGCAATCTATTACAATCCCATCATCTGATGTAGCTGAGGCCTGTGGGAAGTCAGTTAATTAAAAAAGTAGTCAAGCCTGACAAATAAATTTTTCACTTTGAATACATAAATGTCGATTCCTTCACCAAAACTTGATTCCACAGTCAAGAATGGCTCTCCTGGTTCAAGTTTTCTCCATCACACTTAGATACTACAAACTATCAATAATATTCAATTACAAAACACCCAGTTTCAGGGTTTTTTTAAGTGAAGGGAAAACCTGAGAGGCAATCTAAGTGTAAATCATTCATGATTTTTTAAAAAATTCACCAGTTTTTCATTTGTCTGACTAATTGGTTTAAAAAAAAAAAACCCTCACCTGTGAGTCTTTCCAAAGCATACAAATTAGTTTTCATTAAAACAACACAACTCCCTGACTTTCCACACATGTATCTCATCACTTCGTATAATAGTTTGTACTATATGGCTATAACCACTCACACTACTACTAAGGAAGGAACAACTGAACGGACACATGGAATGAAAGGGAAACAACTTCATTTTTCTTCCTCACGACTGGAGGAGACACAGTTTCCATGTGGAAGATTAGAGGTTTACTTTTATGATGAAATTAAAAACAAGCCACGTTTGGGACACCTGGGTGGCTCAGTTGGTTAAGCATTTGACTTTGGCTGAGGTCATGATCATGGCGGTCCCGGAATCAAGCCTGCATCAGGCTCTGCTCAGCAGGGAGTCTGCTTGCCCCCCCCCCCAAGTTCATGCTCTCTCCCTCTCTCAAATAAATAAATAAAATCTAAAAAAAAAAAAGCCAAGTTTCAGATTTATCTATTGCTAAGTTAATATCTAGCATCTAAGCCTTCTACCTGAAGAATAAAATCACAACTGGCACACACTGGATCACAGAATTCCAGTGGTTACGTTTTTCCATGACTTCCCAGTCTGCTGTTTTCAGTCTGACTTGAGAAAAACTTCTCCAGTACAGTTAGCTCTCCGGTGCCTTTGCCTCCTCTGGAGGGAGAGGACAGAGACGACAGGAGCGGCTGGTCTGCAAGGTGTCGGGGAAGTTGCCGCTACAGAACCATGCCCAAGTACCGCATGTGGATCGCTTCTTCTGTTTCGCTGCAATTATTCATCGTGCAGATTTGTAAAGACAAGTTCTAAAATGACGTATGCTTATTTTTAATAATGGGAAGTGTCTCCAGCGCAAGGCAAAAGTTTCAAAAGTTCTATTATCCACATAATGAACCTGTAATTAATGTGGATCGCACTGTTAATATTTAAACAGTCAAGTAATATTTGTTTGTGTCCAGCTACTTAATTATCTTCAAGTTTCAAAGTGTCTTTTTTTTTTTTTTAAATATCCAAGTACTCTGGCAAGGGGAAGGAAGACTATCCAGAAGCAATTCCTCTCTGATCGTTCTGGAACTCTTCGCCATCTTCACGAGTGTCCCACCCACAGACAGGGACGTGGGAGGTAGATTTTAAGAGCAGCACTGGGTAAAGTTTACCTGTATGAGCTTCCAAAAGAGTTATGTGTTTGGCCAATAGGTTAGAACGATGGAGCAATACTGCAGCCTTAAAGAATTTGGCTTGAAACTGAGAAACAAGGGGATTTTTATTCGGGTCAGAACACTAACACATTCTAGGTGAGCGTGTCTGGACAGCCTACCAGACATGGAGGATGTCCTAGGAAGAGATGCCCTGGGCTCCACAGCCAGCCCAGAAGAGAGAGCATATATTCCATATGAACCTAGAAAAGTATGCATTGTCCAGAGGTGAAGCACCCAGAGAGGCAAAATCCCCATCCAACAAATTGTAGCTCTCTTTCCACAAGGCAGATCTCTTTTCTGGTTGTAACTATCTGTACCTTATGGAACAACAGACCAATGGGCTCCTATAGACAGACATCAGAAAACCAAGCAAGATTAGGGCTTGGATTTAGGTCCCATGGCTGAATGGGCGTATAGTTTCACCCAGGGTCAAAATCTCAACAATTCTTGGACCTGAAAGATGCTTTTTGCTACTTTTGTACAGGATTAATACAGATTTGGGCAACTTATAGTTTTTAAGGAAACTCTTAGAATCATGAGCCCCTGTGGCTACTGAAACCATGTCCTAGTAATGCTCTATGGCTAGTCTTGCTGTTGCTTTCTGAGAATTTTACAAAGGTAAAATTTTTCCAGCATAGACGGAGATGGGGAGGCAGGCAAAGTATGGCTTGGAGATGGAAAACCACAACACAACTGTGACAGCTGGGGCACTATTTCTTAGCATTGAGACACACACACATTTTTTGTGAAATGCTCAGCTCCTTGGATCAGCAATCTCCTCCCTGGGGACAAGTTTTTAGGGAAAAAAATCCATATAGTGCCTCTAGGTGTTCAGAAACCTTCTACATAACCCCTTTGAAGTCAAAATGAGTGGCTGTACCTTAAATCATATGCAAGACTTTGGAAAATCACTGGAAACAAGATTATATTAGATACCAGGGCTTGATTCAAGTGACTGTGTGGTAATTTCCAGTGTATCTTTTCCTTGACTTCTTGGGATTGACCTGTGATCCAATTTGAGATTCTAGGATCACATACCAGTGTTTTTTAACTGTCTTTATTCCCCTTCCCTTTAGTAAACAACAGACCTGAGCTTTGTTCTGATCAGCTTAGTGCAGATGCCTGGTCCTCATTCTTACTGTATTGAAAAATATTTGGTATAGACAGGAGTTAGTGCTCTAGAATCAGAATGCCTAATATAAAATGTTGGCTTGGCCATTGTTTGACCATGAATGAGTTACTTAACCTGTGCATGCCTTGGTTTCCTCATGGAAAATGGGCATAACGGTAGTAAACATTTAAGAGGGGTTGGTAAAGCACTTAAAATGGCAGATGGTACATGAGAAGTCTCAGTAAATATTAGCTACTATTGTGACTGTAATTACTACAGAATATAGTATAGTCATCAGTGGTGCCTGGGTGGCTCAGCCATTAAGCATCTGCCTTTGGCTCAGTTCATGATCCCAGAGTCCTGAGATCGAGCCCTGCATCGTGCTCCCTGCTCGGCGGGAGGCCTGCTTCTCCCTCTCATACTCCCCTTGCTTGTGTTCCCTCTCTTTCTGTCTCTTTCTGTCAAATAAATAAATAAAATCTTAAAAAAAAAGTTTAGAATATAGTATAGTCATCAGACAATATCTCACCTTTTTAACTTCCTTGAGAGAACGTATTACATTTCCCTAAAGATCTGGAGGCTCTATTGGACATGTCTGGATCTTGTTTTCATGCAGAACAGTCGCTCAGAGGAGTAGACTGGTATTTGGCACTTAAGAACATCCTCATGCCCTAAAATGGCTTCGTCTGGCATCAGTAAGAGCAGCTGAAATCCTTGAACTAGAGAGCTAAATTGAAAGGAATCCTTAAAAAATACAATTCAGAGAAAAAGTCCCTTGGTCTTCTGAGTATATTTGTGGTTGGGAGCAGCTCACATGGATTCCTTGGTGCAGGTCCCATTTGTCCACATCTACCCTCCAATGAGGCAGACTTGTTTACGATTATTTTCAAGTGATGAATGTCCATCATACCCAACGTAATCATCCACCAAAATGGCGGTACTTAGACTCTGGAAAGAGCTCACTTGCCACAACTATCCTAAGAGGTTGGTTAAGTCCCATTTTATAACTAGGACACCAAAGGGCAGAGAGATTACACAACTGGAGTATGAGTCAGAAGTCATGCCTCCTAGTCTCTCCCTTCTAAAGACTAGCCTTTGTAATACCCCTTCCAAATCCTGTCTTTAACACACAGAAATCTGATATTATTTTCTAAGCATTTAAAACTGCTTGATATACTCTTTTTCCACTGAGGACTGGACACACGGTTAAAAAAAATGTATAAAAAGAAACCTTTACCCTCTGTGGGCCAGGTAGACAAGAGTCACATCGAAGTATATGATTGCTTCGTGGCTGTGTGCACCGAATCACCAAATGTAGATACCTCCCACCATGTTCCTCTGCCTCACCCCGAAACATACACAGAAAGCAGAAGAAGTTCTTAGAGAACCAGGTGACATTTTCCACAAATAATAGATGTTTCCCTGAGGGAGTTTCAGAGTTACATGAATTGCTGATCTCTCTGTGCTAGGTGTCTTCAAGGGAGAATAACTACTATTGAAACAAACACGGTTTGAGATTAGTCTGGAAGCTCATTCCATGACACATGGAGGCCAACAGTCATGTGTATCGACTGGAGAGTCTCAAGGGTGAAAGCACCTTGTGCTGAGGGTAATGTAGTCTTGCCAAATTAAACACAGAAAATAACACAGGTGCTAAAGAATTCTTGAAATGAAATTAACCATGGAACACAAAAAGGGATTTGTTACTATTGGATATAGATCCAATCTGCATAAATTAAGCATCTACAGCTCATTCATCTCTACCTGGGTCAGATTTACAGGGTACCCTTCCCATGGATAACCATTTGCAATTCAACAGGATGAGTTTGTCAATGTTACACTGTTTTTCCCTTTTGAATGTACTAAAGTATCAAGACCTTTAATTTTTTATGAATGCAGCACGGAATGTTTAACACTTCAAAAATGTGCCCTTATGAGTGGCACTGAAACAGCTAATAGCCCTTGGAAATTGCACCCATAAACAGTCATGCTGTCAAGTAAAACTAACTTGGCTCCTCTAAAACTCAAAGATACAGTAGAAAATAGAACTTAAACTGGATAAAACCTATAGTAATAAGGCAACCTATACATCAGATTCCTAAAAAAAAAAAAAGTGCATGTGTACTTGATAGTCTATATAGTTGCAGATGAAATAGTTTCCTTTGAGTTAGTTAACGCAAAGCTTTATTTGGATTAAAGCTTCTCTTAAACACACCAGTTACGATGATCAATTACCATTCAAGTATACATTTTCCAGTACACATTTTTAAACGAAAAAGGAAAAATTAATATAGAAGAACTCAATAAAATACAACCCGTCTGACTGCAACGGGACCTAAGCTGTTCCAGGTATGATGTCCATATCTGATGAGCACTGTGCCTGAAGCTCAAAGAGTGAAATATGAAATTTGTGACTGACGCACACTTTACCTCAGTGTTGTTTTGATTATCCTGCATCATGGTAAGTTTGCATTATTACTTGGGTGTGTTCCGAACTCAGCTCATGCAGAGGTATGAACCACCTAGTGTCTACTACGTTTCTTGAAGAGATAGTTCATGAAGCCTTGGTAAGCGGGGCGCCATTTTGCAGAACTACTTATTATTTATCTTTCAGGGAGGACTATTTGTAATAAATATGTACTGCTGACAGCAAAAGGTATTATAATAATGTAAGATTCCCTAAACGATGCTTTTCCCATAATATCCTGATTTTTGTTGCGATGGCCTAACTTTTGTCTCTATGGGTTTTCTGGGTGATTTCGCTTTTTAATATGCATGTCAACTCTAACTTCTAGTTGTCTTTTCCCTAAGCCCTGTCATTACAGCATCTACTCACACGTGTATAAATGGACATTTTCTGCATATAAAACCAACCTACCATTTTAGAACATTAAAAAATATCTATAAAATACATAGAAAAAATCATCTATACATTTACTGACTCAAATTTAAGTATGAATATATTGGGGTTATTCTTGTCTGTTTTATATGCCCACATATTTGCACAGCTGAGTTTATGTGGTATAAAACACTGTCACTATTTATCTCCACAAAGCTTTCTCTTGGTAATTAAACATGTTCGGTAATCAGATTTTTAAATACAGATTTATAGTAGCCCAGTAACTGCAAATCAAGTTTCAAAATGCTTCCTAACCATATTATTCTTTTTTTTAAAAGATTTTATTTATTTATTTGACAGAGAGAGAGAGAGCCAGAGAGAGAGGGAACACAAGCAGGGGGAGTGGGAGAGGAAGAAGCAGGCTTCCAGCAGAGGAGCCTGATGCAGGGCTCGATCCCAGAACGCCGGGACACTTAACGACTGAGCCACCCAGGCGCCCCCATATTACTCTTTACTCTCAAAAGGATTTGACACAAGCTGAGACCAAGGGCGCAATTTGGCCAAAGGGCACAGTTTTAGGGTCAGAAGTGAAGCTGTGAATAGGCACTTGTATCTGCAAGTACGTTTTAGTAGTTTTATTTTTGTATTCTTTTTGGATTTGTTATTATTGTCATTATTTACATTACCGTGCTAGGCTTTTATCCCTGCGGCTGGTTATGGTAATGATGCCCTGGGGCCTCCTTCCATCAGGAGGAGAAAAAAGCCTCCTGTTTTGACAGCCAGGTGAGGCTCGGGATGGTGTGGGACAGGTACAAGGAGACCAGAAACCGCATGGGTGCAGTTCAGCCACCCAGGGCTAGAGCTCTATGGAACCAGATTTACCTTCCCACAGGACATTTGTGGATTCATCTGAAAAAAACTCCACTAATGATCACACCAAGGAGACTGTACTGTTTGTAGGCACTTGAAGGACTGATGGTCCCTTAGCAGCTGTTAATTATTTTCCAGAGAAAAATTAAAACTGCTTTCTTTTATAATAAGATTTACTTTCTTTATTAATTTTATAGTGTTTTTTTCCCTCCCTGGCTCCATGACTTTAAAGATCTCTCCTTGAAAATCTTCCCAGTTTAAAAGGAATCAAGTTAAGACAGGCCAGGTTGCTGTGTGGTACAATGGCCATTCAAAGTGAGTATGAAGAAATATATCCCTTTGGGCCAGTGCTGAAGATTAAGAGAGAGACAGTCACCTAGGAAGCCGGGCCTATTCTCCAGTCTGAGAACAGCTCTTCCCTGCTAGGTCCTTAACTAATTTTATCCTCTGGGAGCCAATGTGGGCATTCCTCACATTAAAAGTGATTTAACATGTATCCCACTCTCCCATCTCAAGTCCTCAGGGTTCATACACAGTAAAGAGATGGTCCCAAATGTTCAGAGGCAGAAAGCAACACACAACCTTCTTATTGAGCGATTTTTAGTACCTCCAGGTGGTAACTAGGTCACAAGCACACAATTTAGCCTCCGATCCTAATAAAGTATTCATAAGAAACCCGGATCTCATTAAGTGATCACAGTTCTTACATACGTCAGGGAAATATTGTCCTGTGAACTCCAGATTTTAGTTCAATTTCACAAGTAACTGTAGAGAAATGCCTTTTCTATCTACCAAGTTTTGAGCAGTCCCTTTTCCCAAACATTATCTAAGTAATAAAACACAATAAAGAACCAGAAACAATTCTAAACTATTTTAAATTATTATTTTTTCTCTAACTTGGGCCACGAAGATTGAGATAATTTCCTTTTCTATTTATTAACGTGTCTATTCTAGTAGATGTTAGAATATTTTTTAGCAAGCTCCAATTTTCCTCTTTGTTTTATAAAATACTTGCTAATAATTACAGGTTAGGTTGACCACAACCAACAAGGGAAAAAAAATTCTATAGGTTTGACACTTGGAATAACAGTTCTTCTCCCTACTATATTTCTGAGAAAAGCTCCCCTAAAAATCATTCATTCCCACTAAAAATATACATCTAACACAATCTGTGTCAATGTGCTGACAATCTGTCATCCTAAAGCAATTCCTTCAGCTGTCATTGAACAGATGAGGAAAAGGAATTGACTAAATATACTAAATGTGGGCACAGAAGGTGTTTGCATTTTTGAATAGCGGTTTATGATTTACTCTAATATTCATATTTGAAGGTTAAGGAAATGTACAGAAACATAAGCATTTTAACTATATTCTTACAACTCAGAAATAATGAGGAATATGAGGCTCTGACAGCCCAGTGATACGTAAATAAACTCCTGCCGCCATACCTTTGAGCCCTCTAACCTTGCAGGAATGAGAAAACAGAGTGGGAGAAAACTCCTTGCTGCTGTTCACAAATGCACACATAATGTGCATGCCTGACTTTTCCAGGCTTGAGTGTCTCGAGGAAGACTAAGCTTTGTTTTGTCAAACGTTCTCCAGATCTCTACGGTATAGAACCGATATTCTGATCACAGCCCTACTTGTTGAATCAAAACGTGGGCATAGATGGATGGATCACCCTTAGCAGGCCTACCCAAAAATAAAGTGTGGGATTACAAAAAAGTGTGGGATTATGGGAGAGAGGATGTGTGTATATGGGGTGAGGGGTGGCAGAGAAGGGAAGGAAAGGGAGAAGCTCAATATAAACAAAAGACTTCTGATAGATGTGGCACTAGGCCTGATTCAAATATCTAAGAGCCATTACTAGAATATCTCTCTGCTTATTAAGATATAACTTGTATACAGTTCAATTCCCCTTTTTAAAAGTGTACAGTTTTAGGAGTTTTGACAACTGCATGCACTTGTGGAGCAACAGGAAAATCTGATACTTCTTAGTCATCAGAAAACTAATGGTTTCAGTGTCATGGTCGGGTCCGGGGCGGGGGCGGGGGCGAAGGATCCCGGTGTATGGAGGGTAGATAGAGTTCACGGCATTGGGCAGTGTGCCTGGTGCCTGATCACTACACCTCATGGTGACAAGGTCCTTGAAACTAGGTTTCTTTCCAATGACTTTATCATCTGTACAAAAAACTCATCCGCATCCCCAAAAGTGACTGGCTCAAAGGAACACGACCCAAAAGATAAAGAAACTTGTTGGCCTGATGGGACATTCATTAATTTGCTTGAAATAAAAATTGGTATGACTAATTGTTCTGGGGATTATGGTAACTTAACAAGTTACTCCCTCCACCCCCAAACTTTGTGATTCAAAACAATGACACCATTGATTCTGCTTACAGATCTAGAACGGGGCAAGGCTCAGCAGGGATCGCACATCTCTGCTCCACTGCTATTTCTAGGAGACTGGGGGCTGGAGTCCTCTGAATTTTGCACATGGACACAGCTGGCAGCTAAGACCTTGGAGAGCCTGTTGGCCACAAAGTTTCATGTGGCTTCTGCATGTGACCTGGTCTTCCTACAACAGGTTGGCTGGGTTCCAAGGGAACCTACCCTTGGAAGTCACCTGGTATCTACTGCTTGAGGCTGTTACAAAGGTCCACCGAGATGCAAGGGAAGGGAACACAGTCCCCACTGCTCAGTTAGAGAAGTATCAGAAGCAGTTTGTATGAAGAGCATGGGACTTAAAAGACATATTGGTGTAGCCACCTTTGGAAGATATAATCTGTGGCTCTTTTATGAGCCACCAAGATGAACAGCAACAAGAATGATCTTTCCGAAGTGCAAGTATCATCACATCACTCCTACTGTGCTTAAAATGCCATGACTCGCACATATCCAAGGCTTAACTGATGTCATCCCAATTTTCTCTCCCACACTTCCCATACCCAACCTTCAACCATTCAGAGCTCCTTGCAATTTTGCAGACTCACTTGTATACCCTCTTCCTTCTTTGCTTTTCTCTGTTTACTCTGAGCCATGCCCTTCTGTAGGATGTTCTTCTTGGAAGAAGCGGCCTGCACCTGTGTTATGCCAAGAAAAGGGACCTGTATTCTCACCCTGGCTTTGGCCCCCGGCCAGTTGTCTGACCTAGGGTTTTATTCAATTACCTGAGCCACAGTTTCTTCGTGTTTCCATTCCTTCCCCTTGAAAGATGTTGATCTCAAGGGCACTCCTTAACAAAATCCCTCATGCTAAACAACAGCTGAGTCTCCTTTCCAGGGAACCCAACCTGCAACGAACAGTTTGGAATGATCCCAGTCTTTTACTACAATGAAAAGTAAAATGCTTACAACTCATGCCACTGACAATGGGCTAATCTCCCCCAATATATAAAGAACTCCTGGAAACTAAAAAAAAAAAAAAAAAAAAAAAGAGTGGAAATGGCAGTACTTATCAAAATTATTAATGCATTTACCCTTTGACATGGAAGTCCCACTTCTGGGAATTTATCCAACACTGAAGCAGAATTTGTTGAAGGAAAATGTTGAAGTTGGAAATAACCCAAGTGTCCATCAATAGGGGACTGGTTAAATAAACTATTTACCTAACCGAACACTCTACAGTTGCAAGAAGAATGAAGAGGCCCTCAGCATTAATGTGGAAAGTCCCCTGGGATATATTTTAAGACACAAAAGGAAGGGGCAGAACAGGTGTCTAGAATGCAACAGGTGTCTAGAATTTTGTGTAAGAAAGAAAGGCATGATGGTGAATGATCACACAAGCTGGTGTCTGCATGAACAAATGCTGGAAGGATGTACCAGGGACACCTCTAGAGGGAAGGGGGCAATGATGAGGACAGACCCAGAGATAGGAGATTTTATTTTGTTTAATTTTCACTGGGGTTTTAAAGTCTAGAACCATGTGAACACATTACCTTTTCACAGCAAGGAGTGTTTGTGGTTTTTTATTTTATTTTTTTTTGTTTTGTTTTTGTTTTTAGAAAAGAACCAAATAAAAACAAACCCAGATGACTGGATTAAGAAGATGTGGTCTATATATACAATGGAATATTACTCAGCTATCAAAAAGAACGATTTCTCAACATTTGCTGAAACATGGACGGCACTGGAGGAGATAATGCTAAGTGAAATAAGTCAAGCAGAGAAAGACAATTATCATATGGTTTCTCTCATCTATGGAACATAAGAACTAGGAAGATCGGTAGGGGAAGAAAGGGATAAAGAAAGGGGGGGTAATCAGAAGGGGGAATGAAGCATGAGAGACTATGGACTCTGAGAAACAAACTGAGGACTTCAGAGGGGAGGGGGGTGGGGGAATGGGATAGACTGGTGACTACCGTAAGGAGGGCACGTATTGCATGGTGTATTGGGTGTTATACGCAACTAATGAATCATTGAACTTTACATCAAAATCCAGGGATGTACTGTATAACATAATTCATTATATTATGTATAACATAATATAATAAAATAATAATAAATAATAAAAATATTATTATGAAAAAAAACAAACCTCAGATCTATTTGTCATTAATTTTGTCATTAATTTTGGTGGAAAGAGCAAAGTAAGAATTATGAATCCAATGTAATATTTTTTCCAAATGACCCCCTCTTGCCCTTCACCATCTATGTAAAATATCTTTTACCCACTCACTTCAAATGCCAGTTTAATCATAAACCAAAGATCCGGCTGTATTTGGTTTTTGTTTGCTCTCCTTGATTCTACTGATCTGCTCATGCGTAGTCCCCGACTGCTTTTATTGCTACACCTTTGTACTACGTGTAACATCTGGCATGACAAATCCCCTTCATACTTTTATTTTTAAGATTTCCAGGCTATTTTTTTCATATATTTCCTTATTATCTTCAGTATTTCCTTGTTTAAATAATCACTTCGATGCTTGTATGTGTATATATGCATGTGTATGTCTCTGTGTGTACAGATTTCTCCCCATCCCAGAGTGGGGCAGGTCTTTCTGTTTATTCACATTGACTTTCACAGTGGGACTTGTCTTATTGTAACTCTAATTTGCTTAAGTTCGTTTTGAGTATTATGTATTTTTGATTAATATTTAACTTAAATCTTTTCTGACTCATGGTAGGCAGAAAAACTTGATTTTAATTATCATTTTAATTTTGTCCTTCAGAATTCACTCTACCAACAATAAAGACTTGGTTCTTTTAAGGAGAATTTGGTTTTTTTTTTTCCCTCAGTTATGCTCACTGTTTAGAAACCACTGATTATCAACTCTTGATGTGGGCAGATATCACTTGTGAGATTAATGTTGCGACAGATGCCATAGAAGCAGGAAGAAAAGGTGAAGCAGCAGTGAACTCCAGCTAGAGGCAGGTGGACCATGGTGTTGGCTATAGTTACAAGAGTAGCCGGCGAGGAGAGGGAGGCAGGCAGAGGCATCCTGTGAGAGCTCCTCTGGGAGGTACCCCAGGTATTTCTACACAGACAGATTTCTATCGAACCACACAAACAGAGGAAAGAAAAACAAAACCCCAAGAGCATGTGTACGTACATGGTTCCTGTAAGTATATGGCAGTGCTGATTCCAGGAAGCACTGGAAAAACAACGGTCTCAGGAGACCAGGGTAAAAACAAAGGCCATATGCTTGGGTGGGAAGAAAATTCCATAGCTGCTACAGAACGTCCCTGTAGCGAGTATTCCCAATCTTTTCAGATGCATTTAGGGTTCATGCTACAGAACGTCCCTGTAGCGAGTATTCCCAATCTTTTCAGATGCATTTAGCGTTCATGCAACAACATATTAGGAGTATGTAATGTGAGCTTTTAAAATTTCCAACAAGAATGACCAAGTCAAATGCATATTTTGCATCAGCTAATGATTATGAACAGATCAAAAACAAGAGAGATACCAAAGAGAAAGACATTTTTCACAGCATTACATTTTGGCTAAGTTTCTCTGGCTAATCTCCCCCCACCAAAAAAAAAAAAAAGGCAGCATATACAAAATGCATCCAGCTTTTATAGATTCAAAATAATCTCAGGAACAGAAACAGCAGTGAGTTCAGGAAAACTTATTTTCCACTTTCATATCAACACATACTAGCGGCCAGGGTATACTGACTGCACTGTTGTTTGCTCTTATGGTGGAGTGTTCCAAAGCAGGTGAGCTTCAAGCACCCTGAAGGCTGGCATAATTGCTAGAATTTCTGGATACTTGAAGGCTATAGTCAGCCCCGGTAAAAAAATACCCAAGATCAGCCATAGCACTTTACCCACCTGAAAGTACTGGCATTATCTTTGTGGACAGCACAATTCCCACCTGCTCTGTACGCATAGAGACAGAGACTTGTGTTTTCAGGTAACCAGCAGGCACCTGGAGGAGGTGATCTTTTTGGACTCTAACACAGGGATACGTCTTGGTCTGGCGCAGCCTGGAGGACTAGCTTCAGTCAACATGAGATGGCTTGGCTTTGAAAGAAACGAGCGAAGCTCATACTCTGGGAGCAGAGGAAACTCTCTCACATGGAGTCCTTCCCGCAAACCCCAACAGAGTGCACTGTTTAGGGCCTGGAGTTTTAAGGGACAAGGACATCAATTTCAGTGTTTCATTTAAATGCTTTTGATGGAACTCAGGCAAAGTGTGAGAGCATCAAGGATTCTGGGCTAATTAATGAAATCTGTAAATGCCACTCTGGGTTGGGAAGAACATCAGGCCACAGATGATGTTAGAAAAACTATTTCTCAGTTATAAACAGATGACCACATTACTGGAATACAACTACTTATTAGCACCTGAATTGTTAGCAATACACACACAGGAGGCAAGCAAACTTCATTAATCTAGCAGATTGAATCATGGTTCTTCTGCTCTACAGTGATTCCATACAGTTGTAGAGTATAAGAGGGGCCACATTTAAGGTAGAACTTTTTAAAGAGGTAGTAAAAGTGAGACTTACCTCATCCTGAAAGGTTCCCAGCAGAGGGTGGACTGGATGACTGTCTGCTATTGTAGGGCAGAATCCCATTCTGAGAGGAAGGATGAACTAGAAAAGCCTCGAGCCCACAACACTAGAGTTGAAAGACTGGTCAAATATTCAATATCTTAAAATAATGCTAAAGGGCTAATTTGAGGACTCTATGTGGTTTGGCCCTATGCTAAAGGCTTTCCTGTATGGTTTTACTTAATCCTCACAAACTCTTTGATGTACGTACTTTATTGTCCTCATTTTACAGGGAAGGACACTGAGGCTGGGAGTGGCCAGGAGGCATGCCCAGATTTGCAGGGCTGGCACAGGAAGCAAAGCCCCCAAGTGGCCTGACTGCAGAGCCTCACCCTGCCCTAACACTGCTGCTGTCTGCTCATGGCCACCGCCAGTGAGAAGGCAAATGGAAGACTGGTTGTAAGAAGACAAGTCTATGGGCTCCTGGCCCTTCCCCTCTCCAGAAAGGTTAGCAGAAAGTGTTCACCAGGCCTACTCACCCCTCCACCACCGTCATCTTGCCTTGTTATGATCAGTGTTACTCCAGTCAAATTGTATTCATGTTCTTCCTTAAACTATGATGTCCAGTGACTTCCTGGGCCCTAGTTCACAACCCCTTGGGACTGGGCTTCTGGAACTCCCCAACCATGAGAAACCCTATCTCCAGAATGGACTACAACTAGGCACTACAAAGAATAAACCACTGATGCTCACAACAACATGGATGAATCGCAGACGCGTTACGCTGAAGACCATGCAGTGGTATAATTCCACCCGCAGGACCTTCTCAGAAAGGCAGAACTACACGGTCAGGAAACAGACCCGTCACTGCTAGGGACTGGGTATAGGGCTAGGGTGGGCTCTACAAACAGGGCCGAGAGAGCTTTCTGAGCGCTGGCGCTGCTCTTTAACGGAGCGTAGCGGTAACGACACCACTGTGTGCATTTGTTAGACTCACAGACCCAGGAGAGACTGTGGACTCTGGGAAACAAACTGAGGGCTTCAGAGGGGAGGGGGGTGGGGGACTGGGATAGGCCAGTGATGGGTAGTAAGGAGGGCACGTATTGCATGGTGCACTGGGTTATACGCAAACAATGAATCATGGAACACTACATCAGAAACTAAGGATGTACTGTATGGTGACTGACATAACATAATAAAAAATTATTATAAAAAAAAAGACTCCTAGACCGCACGCTGGAAAGGGCTTATTTTATTGCATGTAAATTACACCTCATAGAAAAAGAAAGTGGTCTATCAGTATACCATACTAATAAATACCTTCAAAGGAATAAAGAAAACCAACACGGCAAGGCTAACAAGGAGGTAAAAGTTCCTAGTTAGTACTTAACATTACAGAGAAGCAACTTTCAGATTGATGAGGGGTTGACAAAAAGATTATCAAAACAACACGCAGCTTAGTTAAAGGAGCAATAATAAACCTCATCCTATAACCTCTGGATAAAAGAGGCCAACACTGTAATCAATATCCTTTTATCGGCATGCTCTGGAGGTACAGGCGGTACTTAGTAACACTAATCTACTTTGACTCCCCTCACTTCGAAAGATGAAGCAAGAAAGCAGACGCATCACTTCTTGCACCTTCTTTAAATAGTCCACTGGATCTGCCAGGGCACTGGAACGAAGAAATGAAGGGCACTCTAAACTCCCAGAACACCTGTTGGAAACCAGTATTGTGGCTCAAGTGAAAACCAATATACTGGCTCCAATGAGTTGTCAGAAGGCAAGGAAGATTATTTACCACTTAAAAGTACAGGCATTCACTAGAGATGAGTTTTCTGATGTGATACTTATTCACAGCAGCTATTTTAACCGAAGGTCAAATCCAAAAGACCCCTAAGTACAAGAAAAAGAATGACGAATTTCACTTTCATAATCACATTTTACTTGCTTGTCAAAAAGTATTTTAGAACTATGGGCCAAGATCTATTGTTCTTTCCTAAGTCAGGCTGAGCAATTTAGAAAAAAGGAGAAGAGAAGGTGCCCTGCTCCTGGTCCTCTCAAAGCAAATGGAGAGTTATCCAAAAAAGAAAAGGCGATCATTTTCCATCATCGGAGGGCTACGTTACAAACTCCCTTTGCCCTCTTCCCATTATCTTCTCCTTCCTCTGCTATAGAAGGTATTCTTTCTGTTGTCACCTTAACTTTTCCACAGCCTATAACTGAAGTCTCTGTTCTCAATCTTGGAGTCTCAACCACCCTTAATCAAATGTCACTGAAATTTACTTGCTCAGAATGGTACTACGCGGGTATAGAGAGATGAAAAGGGATAGATAGGTGTGATTGGGGGATTTATGCTTAGACACTTTCCCAAAATTAATTTTAAGAATTAAAGGGTATCTGGGGCGCCTGGGTGGCTCAGTCGTTAAGCGTCTGCCTTTGGCTCAGGGCGTGATCCCTGCGTTCTGGGATCAAGCCCCGCATCAGGCTCCTCGGCTGGGAGCCTGCTTCTTCCTCTCCCACTCCCCCTGCTTGTGTTCCCTCTCTCGCTGGCTGTCTCTCTGTCAAATAAATAAATAAAATCTTTAAAAAAAAAAAGAAAGGGTATCTGATTTCAGAAGTCTTAGGAAAGCTGGTCTCTACTAGCAGAAAAAAGGACAGGAAGAAATACAGAAGAGCAACACAAACGGAGTAAAATGGCAAGAAAAACCTAATTGGTAAAATCAACTTCACCAGAGTGAAAATCTAAGAGTTTCAGGTGAAATAAAAGGTAGTCTAAGGTAGGAATGCGTTTAAAGAATGCAATGAAAGGGACGCCTGGGTGGCTCAGTTGGTTAAGTAAGTGTCTGCCTTCGGCTCAGGTCCTGATCCCAGGGTCCTGGGATTGAGTCCAGCATCAGGCTCCCTACTCAGTGGGGAGCCTGCTTCTCCCTCTGCCCCTCCTCCCCACTCACTCTCTCTCTCTCTCTCTCTCTCTCTGACAAATAAATATATAAATAAATCTTTTAGAAAAAGAATGCAATCAAATTAATCTTTTATTCTCTCTCAAAAGATGAGGTTAAACAAATTCTAAATCTGAATTAATCTTCTAATACTTAGAGTGCATAGTTCTCTTATGAAAATTCCACCAGGAAAGATTGAAGTTAGACCAGAAAAGTATTTCCTAAATAGAAAGCAGAAATATAATATGCTACTTAAATAATCTTGTCTTATATTCTAAACACACACACACACACACACAGTCCAACAGATTCTGACATGTCAGCCTCTACTGAAATGTGTTCAACTGATTATCTGTTTATTGAGCACTGTGCATTTAGTCCTGTCTGGAGGCAAAGTCAGAAAGAAAGGGTTCCTGCCCTTAGGGAAGTCAGAAGCAACTTGATAAATAGAAATAACATTCACCGTGACAAGCACGAGTACTGTTACGCAGGTGCTACATCTGAATGCAACAGGACCTAAAGGAAAGGAATAAGAGAGGAGTAAGTTGGAATAAGTGAGCTTTAATACATGCGGTGATGAGCTGACCCCTCCCGTTGCTGGGGTTGCTTCGTTTCTGCCACAGCACCAGGAGGGGAGGAAAGAGCAGGCACCCGAAAATAAGGCCCAGCTTTGCACACAGCAGACCTCTCAAAGTTCACATCACCCCTGGAGTCCTTTGCATTGATTTGTTTTTGGACCTGTATTTTTTTCTCCCCCCTCAGGGAGGTTTTATGAAGTTAGAGACTCAATTTTTAAAACATCAATGGCTAAATACATTTTTTTAGGATGTTGGATCTTTATAATGAGCCTTTCAGGTAAAACAGCTGCAAAAACATCATTAAAAAAGCATATATTGTCAGATGTAAAAGGCAGCAAGCTAGAGTCTATTTTTATAAAGTTCAAAGTGATGGTATATCTTGTAAGGGAACTCCCTCCAGACTGTGAATATTTCTCTCCCTGTCACCCCTCCCCCCCTCCACCTTTTGCTGATAAACTCCCAGCTCCATAAATGGGCAGGAACCAACTGGGCTTTGGGAGAACATTCCAAAGCCCAAGCGCAGCCAGTTCTGCAGCCATCTTCCTACTGAAACATAAAACCTAGCAAACTACACTTCTTCCCTCTTGTTTACTAAGGGCCTGGTGACTTCTGACATTTATCACGGAGCTGGAATAAACAGAGAGGGTTAAGTGGGACAGACAGGTGTGGGCCTCTCTCTGGCATGCCAACCTAACCCTCTCCTCCAGCCCCCCTCACTTGATCGGCCCCTCTTCATCCTTGAGGGCTTAGCTCAGTTCATCCTGGAAAGCTGAGGCTTCCACGGCTGTAAAGCAGCACTTCTGAGAGTCCTCATTGTGCACCGCACGCTGTCTTCCTGTAAGCCAGCACCCCGCAAGCTGCACTGTAACTATGGGAGTCTAATCTGCATCCCCTACTCACTTCCAAGGCTGGGGGCTCGTTCTGGTTCCTGCATTTGGATCCCACGACCCCAGAATGCTTGACTTGGAGAACAAGGATGCCTGAGGCAGGGAAAGTATTCTTCAGAATGTCCCTACTTCTAGCTAATTCCCATTTGTAAACTACCCACTGGAAAGCCATTCTCAAAATAGTTTTCCTTCCGACTATTAAAATTGTAATTATTGCTCAACAACTATCGGCCCCAAATAGGAACCACCCAGGTAATCACTAACTCGACAAGCTGGGATGTTCGTGGAAAGGGTTTGGCACGAGACTTGTGCATACAGCCACTGGGGCACTTCTCGTGCTGTGCACGTCGCCAACACTCCCCACCAAATGGGGAACTTTGCAGAGCTTATCCCAGGGCCCCTGGTCCTAGCATTCCACCTGCCATGGAGTCGGTGGTCAACACCTGCTTAAAGCTTTTACTAGAAAATGGATAGGTTCATATTTGATGAAGTCACAAACTCTACAGATAGGTCTGTACGTTGACTGTGCTTTTCAATTCACCTTCACCTATTAACATGCTACCATTAAGCCCATGACTCCAATCTAGCCCCTCAAAGAAGGACTCTTTATCAGGAAATACAAAGCTGCCTCTGACAACAAAGATGCACGGGACAGAAGGCGAATGAAGCTTAGCTCTCAGGAATTTTGTCTTCTACCATAAAGAGATCTCTTATGTGTCAAGAATGATATACATTTTTTGAGATATATTTAAGTTGTGCATTATAAGCAAAAAGGGGAAAAGTACTGGATAATGTTTTAAAGTTTTAAAACATCTATTCTTCATTGATTCTAACATTTAAAGCAAAATCTACCCAAAGCTAGTGCTTTCTTTCCCCGTTTACAAGGCAGTCTGGGTTACTCTCGGGAAATAGATGCCAGTTTGGAATATGGCTGAGCAAATCCACAGCATCTTTTTATATTAACATATTTAAATTAGGTCTCCACAAATAAGAAGCTAGTCAGACAATAAGTGAAAGAAGGAGCTGCCTTCAAGTAATTTACATATGATTATTTTCAAACAATAATGATCTGAAAAATGGAGGAAAAACCCCCCAAACCTCTCAGAGGTCCAACAACAAAAAACTGTAACACAGCTAAAAGGATTACGTATATGTTCTCAGAAAAAATAAATTCAAAGTACTTCTCTGAGAGTATTTTGGATTAGAATGGCAGTTTATGCAGGAACTATAATTCATTTTACTGTTTTAGATTTAAGACACAGGAAACAAAGTGCTGGTAAACCTTCTGGAGTATTCTAGAGCACAGGCTTTTGCTTGTTTGTTTTAGACTTGTCAGATATTGATAAGTCTTAAGTAGCTTTCAATGAAATTCTGTTGGTTGGGTTGCATTTGGTCTCAGATTGCTGTGGTTTAAATCTCTGTCTCATCCTGTGATAATATTCCAGACCTCTATGCTAAATATGCATCCCAGTTCCTGGCCAGTATCCCGTACCAGTTTAATGACCCCAAGAAAACTTTACTATTTCTTATATATGGTGCCAAAAATAAACAGACACTCTAAGTGGTATAAAATTCCCATTTTTTCACATCAAAGCCTATATGTTATGGTTATTCTCTATATCAGGAGCCACCAACGAATCGTCGTCATAATTTCAAAGTCTCATCTCTTTTTCAAAGATGATTTGGTGTCTTTTCTTTACATTATACCAAAGTTGATAGGGATCTGTACCATAATTTTTTGAATTGCAGGTTAGATTCAAGTAATTTTCCCTATTGGTTTCCTATTTGCATTATATTATCACTAACAATTTTCTCCATTCCAAATAACCTTTTCTCAGGGGTTCAGAAAGTCTGTGGACAAACAAACGCACACCTAGTAAATGTTTAACATGCTGAGGCTGTGATGCTTGAAACTCTTTGTTCTGTTTTGTACTCTATTCAGGAAATTCTGAATAACAAATGCCTAGTTTGTTAAATAGCGTAGGAACTTTAAAAAATTTAATCAACTCTTCTCTCTTTGGGCATTATCACAGAGCAGTCACATGAGAACCTCAAAAATGTGTAGGAATATTTCTCCAATCTTTACATTTAAGGTAAATTCCTCCCATTGCCCAAATCAAAGAGTTTTAAAAAATCAGTCGTTTCTTTCTGCTTATAAATTATGCTGGGAAATGGTTACATAATGGTCATGATTTATGCCCCAGGTTAAAACTACAAAATTACATTAAAGGTCTCTGCATACCATCTGTCCTACATACTGACATACACATTTTCTGAAATTGCTTTTACTGTGGCCCTTGCCTACTCCAGAATGAAAAAGGAATGCCAGCCTCCAACAGCAACAGAACTCCTGTCTAGTTATTTAGATCCCCTTCCCAGGCCACTTATATAAACCATCCAGCCCTATCTTCTTGCCTTGGTTAACTTTATTATTTTATTTTATTTTATTTATTTTATTTTATTTTTTATTTATTTTATTTAATATTTTATTTTATTTTTTTTTTTAATTTATTTTTTGCCTGCTGCTCCCCCTACTTGTGCTCTCTCTCTGCCTTGGCTAACTTTATTCCTTTTCCTGCCCCCCACCTCAGACACCAGGAAAGCACCCCCTCTAGCTGGCGGACAGGAACCCCATCTGCCCCACAAGGCAATGACATTATGCATGGGTCTAGCCCACAACAGAATTTTACCTTCTGAGAAATATGATCTATCTGGTCACAGCCACAAAACTTAGCATTTAATTGCTAATACAAAACAAAACGACTTGTCAAGTTTGTTCTCCAAACATTCAGTGAACTCTCCAAAGCATTTGGAAAGCCTGGCTGCACATTTTTGTTTCCCTCCACGTGACTAAAGCCACAAAGTGCTTGTGATACTTTTTAAAATGTTTTTAGGATTCTTTATTGTGGTAAAATACACACAACATACAGTTTACCATCCTAATCATTTTTAAGTGTACATTCACGTCTTTGTCATCTGTCTCCAGAAACTCTTTGTGACATTCTTGTCATCGTCTATGCGAGGCAGGCAGAAAACTGCCAGTTAAGTTTCTAACGATAAAATCTAGTTTTAATTTATAGAACTGTATGCCTAATAAGGGTGTATCTAACTGTGTATTAATTGTGCTTCGATAGCAATGATTAAAAACAGAATCAGGAGGGACACGGTGGGAGATGAGGCTGGTGACAGTCAGGATCCAGACCACGAGGGGCAGGGGCATGAAGGGGGACATGGGGATTTCATCAGGAGCCACCGGAACCTTGAAGAGTCCGAGGAGGACGATGGCACTCACTGCCAACATTACTGAGCACCTATGTTCCAGAAACTGCGCCAGCCACTGGAATCACGCACAGGTGCATTCAGGAAGCTCATCCTGGTTGCATTCCAGACGGCTGATGGGGCAAAGCTAGTGGTCTTTGCTATCAAGCAGGTGAGATATAGATTAAGGCAGCAATGGAGGGAATGGAGAGCCAATGTTTATGTATTTTTCGTTTTGCCTATTGATAGGGTAACCACGAAATCAGATTCCATCATTTTGTTCCTATTTTTTCATCACTTGAGCCAATGGTTACTTCAGCCTGAATAAATTTAATGTGACACATCAAATAGCACAAAGGCCGGTCAGCAACAAGGAACCTGGGGTACAGATAATAATACATAAACCTGATCGGGTGTTATATTCAAGGCACTGTGGTAGTAATGCTTGAATTAGATCACTGTCATTTGGTAGAATATTTATGGCTGCTTAGAGGGACGGCTGTTATTCTACAAGGCTCTTTGTGGGTAAAAAGGGAGATGACTTGAACATTTATCAATATAGGAATGGTTAAAGAGATTGTAGGAAAACATACTGTGAAACACCAGGCAATGAACCCATATGTAGTCACGGGGATGATTCCCCCAAATACACCGGTAAGTTTCACTTCAACTGCAGAACATATTACAAAGCATGAGGACATTTATGTAAAAACGTTGATTTGTTTGTACATGTAAACGGCTCTATAAACACAGGAAAAGGTCATAAAGGAATATACCTGAGGGCTGGGGATGAGAGTGGAGGGAGCTTGCAGGTGGTGTTCCATATTGCAGCGAGGACAGAACCATGTATTGCTTCCACAGAAAACTCAAGTTTTAGAGGTCAGTGTACCAAGGGAGCAGATCGTATTAATTACAGGCTCATAGGTCTTCCATACAATCTTTACTGGTTATTCGAATCACGATGATCCTCACAATAATGGCCAAGACTCTATGAGTATGTATGCACACATGCCCACTTGTGCAGTTTTTAATCTGCCAAACTGCCTTTAGACTGCATTTATAAATGACTGACAGTTACTTATATCAGAGGACATTGAGAAGGGAACATACTTGTTGTTGCAAAGGGTTTCTTCTTGAGTTACAAGAAAACCATTGAAGAATACAATTTATTCTCAATTAGTTACAAGGAAACCTTTAGAATGCAAAACTATTCATTGCAAAGGAGCAAATCAAATTATAATAATCTTTGATCTTTTGGTTCAAAACACACTAAAATACCATCCAAGTAGAACTTTCCTGTTTTTAAAGTTATATTTGAAATGCATGCTGATGCCACAGAGGTTGGGCAGACACTGAGTCAATGCTTTCTGGGCTCAGTTGAGGATTTTGTTTTTTCTTGATTTTCAAATTAAATCTCCTCAAAATACTAAGCAGAAGACTGAGACCAGAGTGGTGGAGACTACTTAATTTTTTAAATTTTATCAAGAATGTTTTTAAAGGCTGTTTACAAAAGACCATGTACAGCTGTGGTTCAGCTACAATTGAAAAATTAATTTAAGGAATTCACATGGCATTTTCAGGGCCTCATTCCAAATGGAATTTTCCAGACAGACAAAAATTGTACTCTTCTCATCCTTAGTCCTCTTGAAGTTGTTTTTTTTTTTTTTTTTAAAGGCAAGATAGGAGGTGTAAATGACTAAGAAGGGCCCCGGAGAAAGCTCTGGGAAGCTAAAGGGTTGGGAGCTTCATGTAAAATGTCGTGATAAGAAGTCTAGACTATCTGTAATTTGCTGATTTTGAGGAAAACCAGATTATTAAGAAATCCTGTGAAGCCAACCACTACAGTAGGAGCTGAAAATGCATGTGGGACTTGGGATGGCATGTGGGAGCAGGGATTCCCACACTCCTTTAGTCCACAGCACTGATTATCTATGACCCCAAGTGACATTCAGGAGTGACTGCTATCACGGAGGCAAAAAAAAAAAAAAAAAAGCCCCAGAAACAGAAGGACAAACACACTCAAGTGCCAAAAAAAGAAAAAAATAGCAGGAAGATAGAAACTATAAAATCTGTTACACACAACATCTCGAAGTTCTTACTTGGAGGGGACTGAGTTGAGTATTATAGCCTGAGATGAGCAGACAAGGCAAGCAGGATGCCCTTCGTGTAAATGAGAACAATGTACAACTTGCAACACTCAGGAAAGATACTCATTAGTAGTTTGGTTACAGACTGAGTGATGTGAACCTTTATGTTTCACCTGAATATTCTATAGGAAAGAGGTAGACAATTGGGTAAAGAATTGTGTAGTTACAGTCACATTAGCAAACCACTTGTTAAATTCCCTGAGCTGCGTCAGGACCACATCAGATAAAGTTCATCTATGTCTTGGTTATTATTTCTGCCAAGAGTTGAGAAACCAGACACAAAATAACTCATAACAGACTGAGGTATTAACACCAAATGCAATTAACATTGCTTTTCTATTTCTTCACAGAGTGACCGCCTGCTTCCTCTTTTCTCAACATAATTGGAAATCTATTAGTCACGTTGGCCTCAAAAGCCACACCTTTGCAGCAGAGCAGTCCTTAAAAAGGAGGAAAGATGTAGCTGGTCTTCCCACTGAGTTCAAACAGAAAGTGCCCATTCTGCTTTTTCTTGCCCCTCCCCCCTCCTACTCTAGTCCCTCTAATAAGTAAAATAAATGTGCTTGTAATTGAATCAACATCTTCTGAAAACCAGTTTGACAACCCAAGAAGTTCACGGAGATATTTTTAATTACCTTATTTGTTTACTTCCCACTTACTCCCACACCTCCCCCATTTAAATAGTATTGTCCAAATATCCCAGAGGCGATGAATCAATGCTTGGGTAACTTGCAGATGCCATGAGAAATAGAGCAAGAAATCAGGCCCTCTCGTTCTAGGAAAGAAAAGAACGACCGGGTTGCCTGGAAACGTCCCTGTGCCCACCAAGACAGGTGCGAGCATCTGCTGCCCGGGCTCTGACCCCCCTGGGAGGAGCAGGCTGTGAGTGACAACATGCTACGTGGGCCAAGGACACCAAGGCTGCCCGCATTGTTTCCTCGACATAAGGACCTCGACCTGTGAGGTGTCCCCTGCTTCATGGAGGTCATGTGTGTCACAGTTTCCTGTCTGTCCCAGCAGGACCTTTTAATTTCACATGAACAAAATCCTTTCTTGCAATTACCTAAAATATGTGAAGATGCCCTTTGCAAAAGCCGCCCCCGTTTCCCCCCTACTTGAGGAAGAAGTTGGCCTGGCTCACCTCGATAATGTAGAGGACCACGTTCTTATAGAAACAGTACAGGATGCATTTGGTCACCCGATTGTAGCTCCAGGCACCGTGGACCAGCAGCAGCTTCTCCAAGTAGGAAAACTGAGGGGGGAAAATGGCAAAGTTCAGGAGCGTCCATCCTTTAGGAACAAAAGTCACAAAATGTCCTTCGGGGACAGACAAGGTTGAGGAAGCCAGATTCTGCAGAGAACTTGAGAAAACCATTCACTTCCAGAAACTAAAGACAGAGCTTTCAGGTCCAGTGAGGACAACTGAACTCTCCTCTTAAATCTACAAACTTAATATTTCCCCCAAAGGCCAGTGTGGACTTCTCATTGTTATTCTTGTGAATTCTGTTTACACAAATACTTTTTTAGGGTCTTAACTCTTAGGAGAAGGTGACCTCTTAAACTGGAAGAAAAGCAAAGCATGGTGGCAACCAGATGCTTCTATCCCATCAGATCTGATGGTGACTTCAGGAACAAGGACAGGAGCCCTCGCACACCAGTACCTTTTTTTTTTTTTTTAAAAAGGATGCTCATAGATACACGACCTATTTCCACTGTCAGCTCACACATTAAAAGCAATTGCACATGCACAGAGATGCAGAGACGCTCAGGCACAAACACACAGCCTTACCCGCCACACCATTTTGTTCTCCTTTTTTGCTTCCAACTAGTACAGAGTACCTCTTGCTAGAGTGCGATGCAGTCAAGAAAAGCAAGAAGCCAACAAGCGGCTGATACTAAGGTGACAGGGATGGAACGGCTCTTGCAATTTGAAATACTGAGAACTATTCAATAAAATCCCTGAATCCTCTTTGGGCAGGGGGTCTTTGGGCACCACTTAAATCCTATCCCCTCAGCCTTCTCTTTGCCTGGCTTCACTTTCGGAGCCTACTTCACAAAGGTCCCCCAAAGCATGAGCTGGAGGAAGGGAAGTGAGTTTTTTGTTGTTGTTTTGTTCTGTGAACTATGATGCGCTCTGGCATGAAGGCACCATTGGGGCGATCCTGTTTGTTTGTTTATTTATTTATTTTGCTTTTTATTTTTTATTTTATTTTATTTTTTTAATGTTTTTTTATTATGTTATGTTAGTCACCATACAGTACATCCCTGGTTTCTGATGTAAAGTTCGATGATTCATTAGTTGCGTATAACACCCAGTGCACCATGCAATACGTGCCCTCCTTACTACCCATCACCAGCCTATCCCATTCCCCCACCCCCCTCCCCTCTGAAGCCCTCAGTTTGTTTCTCAGAGTCCATAGTCTCTCATGCTTTATTCCCCCTTCTGATTACCCTCCCTTTCTTTATCCCTTTCTTCCCCTACCGATCTTCCTAGTTCTTATGTTCCATAGATGAGAGAAATCATATGATAATTGTCTTTCTCTGCTTGACTTATTTCACTTAGCATTATCTCCTCTCTTAAAAAGTTAAAAATTGAGCTACCCTATGACCCAGCCATTGCACTACTGGGTATTTACCCCAAAGATACAGACGTAGTGAAGAGAAGGGCCATATGCACCCCAATGTTCATAGCAGCGTTGTCCACAATAGCTAAATCGTGGAAGGAACCGAGATGCCCTTCAGCAGATGACTGGATTAAGAAGTTGTGGTCCATATATACAATGGAATATAACTCAGCTATCAGAAAGAATGAGTTCTCAACATTTGCTGCAACATGGACAGCACTGGGACGATCCTGTTTAAATTCATGATTTCTGCACACTGATTAGCCTTGGACTGCACTGACACCCCCCTTGGTTGCCTTGAACTAAAACCTTAATTCCCCCGTACCAAGTCCCAGGGCAGTCCTTGGGCTCGTTCTCTTAGAAGAGATAATCAGGCTAGATTGAGAACATCCATAAACTTCAGAAATGCTTTTGCTGTTGCAAACTTCCTATTAATTTCTGATTACTTTTGAAATTAAATTTAACTATCGGTAGAAAAGAAAGACTCTGATTGGAAATGTAATTTTTTTAAGGAAACATTCTCTTTCAAGAAGAAGCCACATAATAATTTTCATTAGCCCTGAAGAAGGGATCTTAATCGGACATGACATCACATTTCGTGAGTTCTTCCAGGAGATCGGGGTAAGGCGGGTCACTCAAAAGCTATATGGCCGCTTCAGAATGGCAGGAGTAGGTGCATATGGAAAAATAAAACTCTCCATAAAAGCTCATTAAGGATTCCAAAGGGGAATGGGGAATCATAAAATAACTGGCTAAACAAATAAAAAGGAAGTTTGTGTTTGACCCGGACCCCCTGATGTTAAACTTCAGTGGGCACAGAGAACACCTGCTGGAGTCATCCGGAATGACTCAACGTTAGCGCTACAATGATTTGTTTTGAGGGGAAAAAAAATACATATATCCTAAATCAAAATGCTATTTTCAGGAGGTCATTCAAAAAATGTTAAGAAGGTAGGGGATGGGAATGATCGTCTCCTGAGGAGAAGAGGCAGCTGGGGCCAGAGGCACCATATCCTCCGGCTGCCAGCACAGGCCGCCCATGGTCAAGGCAGCATATCAGCAGGCGGCTGTCAGTCCCAGGGGCTGCGCTGTGGATAAAAGCACAGGCAGGCAGGGAAGAAGTAGAACTGGAGCTCTGCCTATTTCATCATTTTCCCCAAGGACTGGGAGCTAATGTTTTTTCTTCTGTATATAACCTTCCAGGGCACTGCCTCAAAAACCCAATCAAAAATGTATTCATCCAAATGCAGTAAAGTGACAAAGCCCAAGATGTTAACTTCAACCAGAGACATTTATCATTTCATTGGGGGCAAAGAGACGCATAAAATTGTGGCCTCTCTTGCTTCTAACTGAAGTGCAGGAGGCACTGTGTCGGGTGGAGACGGTGTAAGGCAAAGAGCAATGCTACCCTGAAGCAACAGGACTTCTACCTGATCGTGGGCAGGACCACGGACAGGAGAAACGAAGACCCATAGACACGTGCGGCCATTCGTCACTTCCTCTGGCAGTGGTGACTATTACACCGGTGGGGCAAGAAAATCCCTAACTCTAACTACCTCTCCCCTTCCTACGCTTCTTTGATGCTTTTAATTTGAAGAGAGCAATTGCTCCAGATTCCACAGCCTATTAGTATGCAGTTTCAATAAAGCAGGTCATGGAATCTCCCTTCCCCAGACATTTTAAAGAAAAAGACAGACAAATATTTGCCTGGAACTCCTAGGAAACCTCTAAAGATCCCTGCCAGCCACATGATGCTATAACTCAAGTATTTAATAATGCTGGGGTGTATAACATCTACAGTTGCTGACAGACTACAGGAAGCAGGAGTCCCACAGGCCTCGGAGTGGCTGACTCGGGAAAGTGAATGGGCAGGTGTGCAGGGCTGGTCCCCAAGGTCACGTCCAGGTCTGGTGTTCTCTGACCCTGGATGCGCGGACCTGAGGCAGGTCACCCAATGTGAAGGAGCCCCAGTGTTCCCACCTGTACAATCAGAATTCCTTCCCCTACCTACTTTAGCAATTATCTTGAGGATTTATTTGAAATCCACAGAGAAACAAGATTGATTTCATGTACTTTCCAGAGCCATGAGGATTTTGTAATTCCTCCCTGTGTTTGCGGAACCACGAGCTGGGAGGGAATCTGAGAGGTGATCTAATGCAGAGCCCCGCTCTGGGGAGGTAGGCCCCAAAGCTGCACAGGACCAGCCTGCAGCCCTGGGTTGTTGGCAGCTCTTTCACAGTTTATATGCAGCCCCTGATTTCAGCTTGCCGGGATAAAAAGCCATTATTACCTTTGCTCATGTGATTAAGGTTAACACATTCTTCAAATGACTAAACCCTGGAAGGACATGAGGGAACCTAGCTAACCACCAAATAAGCAGGCATTTTACCATGACATACTGCAGTCTGTTGACAGGAGGAAATGATCAGTGCCCACTATGAGGCCTAGATTTTCTGGACGATCAAGCAGGCCAAATGATCTAGATATGTCACCTAAGGCCGGGAGGTTGGCTATTTTCCTTCACTTTTTGGCTGTCATTGAGGAGTAGCTTTGCTTTCATCCTCAGGCCATCTGTTCAGTGAACTACAAAGTGCATCAGGAACCTCTGCAGGCAGCATCTGATCCAGAGAGGAATGGGCTGAACTTGGCCTAACAGCAGGAGGCTGTTTGCCACTGACCGGGGGTTATGGCTACAACACCCTGGTTATGGCTACCGAGAAGGTGGCAGTTGTAAACCACTGCTTTCCTCTGGCCTCGAATGCCTGAGGAGAGAATTTTCTAGCACCTTCTGAAAAGAGGACAGATTCTGGGATGGGGATGGTAGAGAATGGATGTAATGAGCACAGCCATTCTTTAGCAGGGGATGGCTCAAGGAAAAGCCCATGCAGCAGATGTGGGAGTTGAGATTGAGAGACTATCATTAGTAGGATCAGACACCTATCTGTCAGGAATGACGCCCTGCCTGGAGGACAGAAAGGTTGGCCAACCTCACAGCTAGCAAAAACCACCACAATCACCATAACAACCAGCAGCACAGGGCCTTTAAACTGCACAAGATCAAGGCCACAGAGAAATCCGAATACTCTGGTAATTTTGTCTAGACACAACCTCAAAAGGGGTGGCAGAGTTCTTACGGCTGGACTGAAGGTCAAGCATCAATAAGACCTTCATACCCATTGGATGCCTATGACAAGACAGCTGGTCAACCATGCCTCTGACCTGAGCGATGGCATAATCCGAGTTGTTGGTTGCTTGCATGCCTTCATTCCCGCTGATTCCTACACCCACGTGAGCTGTCTGGATCATTCCAACGTCATTGGCACCATCCCCAATGGCGAGGGTGATGGCCTTTACTCGCTTCTTAACCACATCCACTATCTCAGACTTCTGCAGAGGAGACACCCTGTAAGAGAAGAAAGAAATGATGACTATATGCGTCTTTCCAGAGGAAACGGCTGTAATCTACATTTAGCTGCATTAAAAGGGCAGTTATTGGACAATTTCCAAATCCAATACATACATTTTATGCTCATGTGCAAAGAAGCTTTCAGAAAACAGTAGCTTGTGGCTTTCAAGTATTTGCCAACTACACAGATGAAATACACAAGTCAAAACTAACTTAAAACACAGCCTGTTTGTAATCACTCTGCCCAGTGGGAACCATACGTGCAAACTCCTCAGAGGCACATGTGCCCCCCCGCATGATAAAGGCCAGGAAGCTAGTTACAGAGGGCTTAGGGAATGTCTTCCGAATAAATCAGAAAACTAGCACAGACCCCATATTTGCTTTGCTGTTCATCACATACAACCTAGGGCTGGCAAGGGAATTTTCTGTAAAACCTGCTTTCACAGAAGGGAAAAAAAATTGGCAGGACTTGAGAAGTACAGAAAAAGGACCAGAGTGAGAGAGAAGAAGAAAGCCTTCCCCTTCTCCCTCTCGGAAATAGAGGCAGTGTCTGAATGGCAGCCAAGGCAGGAGGATTTTAAGAAGAGGGGGAGGGTGTTGCAGGGACAGAAGGTCTACCAATGCTCAACTGTGCAGAAGCACAGCCCAAAAGGGGGTCTTTGCTGAAGAGGGGTTGTTTCTGTAAGGAATCAAAGAATGTGAGCTATTTGTCATAAGCCCTCAAGTCATCTGGGAAGAAGACCCAATATAAATCTATGGGGTCTAAAGCTCAGCAATGTTAATTATAATGAAGTCTTTGTTCAGAGGGTAAGACCAGACAACACAATGACTTGATAAAACTACTAGTACTTCAGGACTGATTTATTTTAAATTCTGAACTGGTGAGCTGATAGTCACTTTGGGAAATTTACAGGTAAACTCCTGAATGACTAAAACACACACACACACACACACACGCAAACACGCGTGCACACACATACCACACACGTGTGCACGTGCACACACAAACACACAGTAAAAGGCCCTTCCGGGTTTCCCAGAGATATACTAGCTGCACCCACATACGCACTATACTTGTAAACTAGAATAGACACTTAAAGACTTTCTCAGTAGAACTATGACCTCTCATATGGCCTCTGTCAAAATATCAGTTTCCAACAAAAAACTTAAAATTTACCTTACATTTAATTTTACCAACCTAGAGACCTATCTGTGTTTGGGGAGATGGCAAGTTGAATTTAAAGCACAGTTACTCTGAGAGCTCTTGCTCAAAGAAATGAAAATTAGCAAGTTAGAAAAACAGAATCTATAGGTTGAAAGGCCTTTAGGAGCTAATGTTGTATGATCTACTATCTCTTTTATCATTTTCACAGTGATTTTCAATAATGGGAGTTTACTGCCTCCTAGGGCAATTGCAACCATTAAAAATTATTATTATTACTTTTTTGTGGTTGATAAGCTGAGCATACCTCAAAGTACTAATCCTGTCCTCTGGGTTAGGCTAGAACAAGTATAACTTTTTTCAAATATTAGGAAGGCTGAACTAGAAAGACACCTTATCAAATCCTTCCTCCAAAAGTTCAGTATCTGCTAGCTCACCCATGATTTAATAGGCATGCTTCAGAACTTACAAATAACTTCCAAGTACGATCTTCCAGACAGCTACAAACTGAGCAGAACAGAACAGAATCACCATCTCCCTGGAGCAGATTACTAGACCTAGGTAATATATATATATATCCTAACAGGAAATCACTGGAAGCTTTACTCTGTCCATCACTGACCCTCCAGGCATCTAAATGTAAGCAATTTTCATGGACAGGGATATAAGCTGTAGCTCTTCCTTCCACACTTGGGCAAGGGCTACTTGGAGCCAAGGGCTGACCTGGACATTCCTCTCTCATTAAACTCCTGATTGGCAGACACAGCTCTCACAATTCTCATCTGCTACACAAATGTGATTTTCCATTTCATCTCTAAGCTCAATAGAAGCAGAGATCAAATATGGTATGGAGAAAACAATGTAGGATTCGAAGTTAAATAACTGGGCATGACCTTCTCCTGTTCCCTATACTACTTAAAAAGAGGAAATAATTCTGAATTCTTGTCTTTCCATCAGTAAAAATGGGGAAATGAGAACCAGCCACCTCATGAGATGGTTGATATATATATGTGAAATCATTATTTTAACTTGCCAGTGTGAAACAAATGTTGTCTCCTACCCCACCTGCAAAACTTTTATTGCTGGAAAAAGAAAATTGGACACATCTGAGAACTGCATACCATCTAATCCATGGTTCCCTGTAAGCATCATGGGGTGCTGCAGTGGGAAATTATTGATTTTCAAGGAAAATACAGCAATATCTCTCACATAGCACAACATACTAGCTCAAAGTAGCTCACAGTTTCAATGTTAGATCATGCTACATTCCTTTTTCTTTAAAGATTTTATTTATTTATTTATTTATTTATTTATTTATTTATTTATTTATGAGAGATAGAGAGAGAGTGCGTGGGTGAGCCCACACACAAGGGAGAGGCAGAGAGAGAATCTCAAGCAGACTCCCCACTGAGCATGGAACCTGACGCATACCTCAATTTCTTGAGCCTGGTATCAGGACCTGAGCCAAAATCAAGAGTCAGATGCTTAACCAACTGAGCCACCCAGGTGCCCTACTACATTCCTTTTTATGACATATCTTTGTGAAGCTGAGTTTTCACAGCTGCTATGACACAAGCAAATAGCTTGTGAAAAACCAACGTGGAACAGGAAATGAGGGACACAGCATTCGTGCTTTCTCCAAGGTTGGAGAAGGTGTACAACGCCCAACAGGTGCACATACCATAGCACTGGCAAGTCATTATGGTTATTTAAGGACGAAAGAAAGGATGATTTCTTTCTGGCTATGTGCGTTAGTGTTTCAAATGCCTGCTAAGTTGTTAGGACATAAATACTTCTTAAATTGTCTGACCTTCCCTTCCTAACAGTTAGAACTGTTCGGTGTTATTTCTTGGCTTATGGGCTTTGCAAAGGAATTACTGAGACACTAGGGTATGGTGAATGCAGAGAATCTGGGAACCTCTGTGTTGATCCCTTCTCTCCATGGTTACATCAATCACTCTTCCAGTACAATCATTCACTCACTGAAGTAGAGCTTCACCACTATTTAATCTCGAACTCTTCTTTTGCATCCACGAACATATCACGGGAGCACATCAGACCGACATTTAAACAGCACTCGGTAGCCTGAGGCTGTGACTCCTTGAGATTTCACATGCCACCCAAGTAATCCGGTATGCTGGTCTCTTTATCAGCTGACCTAAAGTGATGTAGAGCCAAAGGAGGTCTATAGGGCAAAAGGGGAGTGTGCAGGGCAGAAGGCTCAACCACACGAACATGGTGCTGGGGAGGCAGGAAGGGCTACGGGGGTGGCATGGGGAAGCTCCTACACAAGTCCATGGTTTTCTTCAAGGTTAAAGTTGGTGCTTTTGTGTCAAGGGGTTTAGCAATAAGCCAACCAACAAGCAAGTAGCAAGTCAAATATACTCTCTACATTTGCCACTCTGGGATTTGAATCTCCAGCAAATCAAGTCATGATTGTGATGACTTTAAGCAAAATCTATGAAAGTCCAACAGCTGCCTTTTCCCAAAAAGCAAGAATAAAGGGAGGACCTGACTGGGGTATATAAACCAAGTCATACCCCAGCATTTTAGAAGCATGAAATTCTCATCAAGGATTTATTATGCCCTCAGCTGTGATGCCTTGAGAAAATATAATTCTAGCACACACAAGGGGCTCAAAACAGATGTCAAACAGCTAATTTCTACAGAACTGAACAGGCACCATTACGCTTCAGCCATACATACTATTTTAGTATGCCAAGTTGCCATGAAGCACAAACCAGCTCTTTTTTAATCTTAATTTGTAACCTGGAGTCACATGCCACACTTAAGTATTCCCAGCATATAGTACATTCAACCTATAAAATAAGAATTTCAGACCACAACTGAGCTAAGCTAGGCACTTGGGACAGTTCTATAACCTATTTTAGTGCCTTATGAATAAAAACACAAAATCAAAGATCTTTAATCAACTGGAGAGATATTCTACCTACTTTTTTGGCTAACACAATAGATTCTAAAATAAAAAATAAGTTTTCCTTTAGAGACTTAAAAAAATTCAGTATCCTGAAGTATCGAATTTTATGGGATATATGTTCCTGATATATTTTTTTAAAGATTTATTTATTTGAGAGAGAGAGAGAGAACTTGGGGGCGAGCAGAGGAAGAGGGAGAGAATATTAAGCAGGCTCCATGCTAAGAGGGGAGCCCCACATGGGGCTCAATCTCACGACCCTGAGATCACGACTTGAGCTGAAACCAAGAGTTGGACATTTAACCAACTGAGCCACCTAGGCACCCCTGTGTTCCTGAAATTTTAAAACTTACTTTTTAAAACTATTTCAAATATAATAGTTAAATAGAACTTTGATAACTGCTTTTCTAAAATTAATGATCACGCATTAATTTATCTGATCTACAAAAGCCCTCATCTCAGAATGAATTTCTAAATTCTGAATTGCAACATCATCTGAGAAAACTTAAATCCCTTCCCTTCTCAGAGCTCAGGGGTCTCTTCTGTCAAAGAGGGGTAAACCTCTATTACTGATTTGTAGACTGACCTCAGTAGGGCCAGGGGAGTCACAAGAAACTCCACCCAGGGGCACACAAGAGAACTTCAACTAGAGCCACAATACTCACTCGTTAACCAGATTCACTAAATGCTTTTACTAATTGGACTCCCAAACTTCTTTATTCCATATAGAAAGTCCTTATGACAGAAAAGGAAGTTTAAAGACCACTGACCTAGATCAATAAGTCTCGAATTTTAAGTAAGTATCAGAATCACCTAGAGAGCTTGTAAAAATATAGGTTTTGATTCAGAAGTGTGCATTTAACAAGCTCCCAGGTGATGCTGACACTGCTTGTCTATGGACAACACTGATGTAGTTAGCACTGACCCGGACAAGATCACAAGATCCCTCTGGTTCAAAGTTTTAATTAGCTAAGCTTACATTTCCATAGCATAAGACACATGTAAAATTTTCATAAAGTGACATTTAACAATTACCAGGAACACTGAATCTCATCCCCTTCTTTCAAGCTTTGTATATGTTGGTTCTTCTTTGCTTTTAACCCCCAAATAGTGAGTACAAAATAGGGTTGGAATTTCATTTAAAATAGTATTCCAATCTGAGTGTCTCACATAAGAGGCTGAGAAAGAGGAAGTACTAACCAAAAATATGATCTACAGGACTTTGTAAGCTTTTTTTAGTGATGCAGAAACCAACGACTATGATTTAAGGAATGAAAAATTCGATTTTCCTGATAACTTAAAGATAATTATCCTTATGAAAGTGATTCTCTTTCCTTAAAAAAATTAAAATATTATACCTTATTTCTCATAGCAGCCAGTAATCCTAAATGTTTCGAAAATTGCAACATCTTAAAAAAAATCTCAGTTTGCAGATAAATGAACACCTTAACATAGAGATCTAAAATCTAAAATCAATTAAACTACCCTATGTATCTGTTTAATAAGTGCTTCTGTGGCTGACCAACACCCATTCTGACCCCTGTATTCTTTCCTTAGATGCATTTAGTGCACTGATGCAGGGCCAGTTGTCCAGGTCTCCTGGACAGTTTTACCTTTCTGGAACATTCTATCCTGGTGCTCTGACCCAAAATGTATGACTCTCAAATTTAATCTCATGCCTCAGTTCTTTAAGTGCATCTCACCATAGCCTTTAGCTCCAAAAGCAGATCATGTTGGCAGCTTGGGACAGTCCCTAGAGCAGAGCGGCAGATGGGAGGCTTCAGGGGAGAGGGGGCCGCAGGAAGGGGTGTCTGGGCAAGCCCAATAGGTACCTGAGGCTACCTAATGTGTAGGCACAAAGAAGTGAAATTTAAACTCCCTCACTCAGTGGTTCTCAAATAGACTTAAATGCCCCTTCATTATAAAAATGTACACATAGAGAAAGAGCTATCTTATACACAAGGAAGCCATAAGAGATGGTGTCTCAATGCCTCACAAAGATGTAATTGAAGATGTGGTTCAGGCTTTACTTCAAAAATTCAGTGCCTGACCAAGATGCGGCCTCATAGGGTTGGGGGTGGAGCAAAACATTCTCAAAAGCACAGAGGAAAAAACCATCCATGAGATAATGGGTTTGAGAGGGTAGCACCATGCACCTAGTTGCTAAATGAGCAACATAGACAGACTTTCAGGGATGAGCGTCTCTGGCTTTGGTTGCTTTGGCAGTGAAGGGTTCTATCCTACCGCAGCATTTCCTCCAAAAACTGAGATGTTATGGAGGCTCTGCTGTGGAAGGATTTCTCTCCATCCTTAAAATGTTCAAACCACATTTGATTGGCAATATAAAAGATGGGGTTTCCTACAAAATGCCATATGACCGAAGTTGCTATTCTTTCAATAACCTTATAAAAAGGCTGCCTCATAAAAGAGAGGACAGGATGACAGACCACAAGGGGGAATGTCATGGACACCAACGTTTCAGGAACTGATCCTGGAATGATTTAACAGGTACGTCTCTTTCAATTAACTCAATGTATGCAGTGTAATGATTATACGCGTTATGGGGGATGTGTTTGTCTCCCTCACCTTCCCCTTCCCCTTCCCCTCCTTTTCCATCCATCCCTCTCACACCCCACCCCAAATGCTAACCCTGTCATTTTTATGGCAGATGTTCAATAAACAGTGACTACCGAAGTCATGATTCTAAGATGAATTATATCTCTAATCATAACCATGAAGAATAGGAAAAAAACACAATTCTACTTAAAAATACACTTTCTTTCTTTTGTTTTTAAATATTTTATTTATTTATTTGACAGAGAGTACAAGCAACGGGAGTGGCAGGCAGGAGAAGGAGACTCCCCACTGAGCAAGGAGCCCGATGTGGGACTCAATCCCTGGAGCCTGGGATCATGACCTGAGCTGAAGCCAGATGCTTAACCAACTGAGCCACCCAGGTGCCCCCATGAACTTTCCTATAAATGGAAACATGCTATTGGTGTGTAATTCTGAAAGACTACTTCTACTCACAGATGGAGATAATGAAAGCAATACAAAAACAATGGTGCACCTCTGTGAGATCTAAGTTTATCACCCACAGAAAGGAGTTAGAAAGAGCCCACTATTCCTGTGGTCTAGGGTTGGACACTGTTTGCAAACTTCCTCACTGAATACGCCAGTGGCCTTGATTCTGTTTTCTACCAATATCCTTAAAAACGTTATAGGCTTATTATAGGCTTTTTATGACAGCTCTTAATGACATGTAACAGACAACAATCCTTGGCTTCACATAGGGCTCTCCTGGGAAGGGCTACCACATAAGCCTGGGCTTTTGTCCCCTGCCTCTTTCGATCCTCATGCTTTGACTACAATAAGCCAACAGTTAGCTCCTGAGTATCATCTTGCATAAGCACTTTGAGGGCTTAACCCATACCAGCTTACCAAGTCTTTTCTTACCCAGTGTCTCAGGGATGTCGGGCAATGAAAATCATCCAAACAAAGTCTTTACATTTAAACACCTCACCCCGTATTTGCTCCTTGCAGCATGATTTCAGTCTTAAATCACCTTCTATCATAATCTCAAATACCTACATACCTTTGTACTATTAGTAACTTTTCAACCCAGTGCCCAGTAGAATAAGCATTGACTTTGCTGGCAGAGTGAAATGATGGACCTAGATCTCATTATTGGTGATACAAATCTGCATGAAATAGCTATGAACCCGGATATAATCCAGCCACCCTTGAGACATACAGGCCAGTATGCCACCAGAGCTGCTAAGCAACTAATCGAAGAGCCCAGATGTTCTGATGGCATTGCTTATTTGGGGATGTTCTGACGACATTCCCTGTGTGAAGGCTGGCTCCCTTCGGTTACACTGTAGGCCGAATACACACTGTTGGTACAATGTGACAAGTCTGACTGTGCCAGGTCAGGCAGGAAACACGTAGCTGTGTCATCATTCTGCTTTGTAGCTTGGTGGTGGAATTCCACAGTCATTTTAGGAATTTAACACATATTTGGGCATATATCAAATTCAAATTGCAGAAAGCTTAAAATTTCCATCCTAAAAGCACGAAGATTATTTTCGACATGGTAGAAGAATTCATTTTTTTCAAAAATACTAAACTTAAATCTTTCCACACTCCAGTAGAGACCTCAGCTTTCAGAAAGAAGAGATGAGCTCTCCTTCACACTCTGTCATAAAGGGGGAGGAGAACGGAGGGGCAGCCAGGCAGGCTGAAAGCGAGAGAGAATACGAGAGCTTTTTAAAAACACTATTTGTATAAATTGGCCACTCTGACCATATACTAACAACTGCTAGTAATAATTTCCTTGTTGTTTAAAAGGTTCCAATATTTAATACTGTAGCTAAGGGGTCACTGATTACCTCAGTGTTACACACACTCATACACACACGCACTGCACAAAACGTGGTCTTGATTCTCCTACCTTTTAGTTTCAAACCTTGAAAAGCAACTTTGCCAGTGTCTTAATCAAAGTATCGTACACTTTCACCTTAGATGCACTGTCCGGGCTTTAAATATGGATAATGTTACGACTAGATACTAGTCACTCGAAGTTACCCTTATATGGCCCCTAAATCTTGATTTCAAAATCCAAATAACTTCTCAACAAACAAGAATTCTCAAGGGGTGGGGGGGAAACAAACTCTACGGACTGCTTTGGGGATGAGGTGCTACATTTATCACTGACCTTAATTACTATTTGGTGACTGCCGTCACCGGCCTGTGAGCCTTCTCTTCTATCCAGCCTGGGAGGGAGCGATCAACCATCGTTCAGTTGTGAGCTGTGAGGGAACCCGATATTCTTTATTCACCGAACAAAAACCTTATAACCTGATCCTGCCTGTGCTTTGGCCGTAAATGCTGCCCGCGCAGCTGAGGCTTTCAGAGGGGCTCTCTGGGAAAGGGAGGACACCCTGTCTGCCCGAGATCAGCTTACTCCACAACCAGAAAGGGCTCACTTTGAAATAAGTATCCCCTGCTTGGGGGTTCAGAATTTATGCATCCGTACTTGTGTCCATGACAATTTTATTGCATGTCCAGGAAACAGAACAATTAAAGGGGTGCTCCTACAGGAGTCTAGCTTCTGAAAACCTAACATCTCCCATGAAATGATACAGAATATATCAAGATCTGGGCAACCACACTTGATGTAAAAATTTAATAGGTCGTATGTTGTGAATTACATACGGGTTTATATTCACTGAAGTCAACTGGCTATAGTCTGTTTCTTCCTGTACTAGGCTGAAAAGAAGGGCCCAGACTAGGAAGGCTGGGATTTAAATAAAAGATATTAGATCCTTCTGTTCCCAGGCTGAAACAGGGATTAGAATAACACATTTAAATACCTTAATGTTTTTAGCACAAAAAGCATTAATTCGATACTCTGCTTCCTTGAAATGCTTTATTAAAGCCCCCCAAACTCTCTCAGGAGTGTCTGCCTTCCTTGGAGTTAACATACATTTATTGTTCTCCACTGAAAATTTCACTAGTATTTCAAAACAGCGTGCCTGGCCTCTGCTGTGGGGATGGTGGGAATAGGAAATAGAACCGAGAGGAAACCTGAGAAGGCTTTGAGTTTTGACATTTTAGAGCAAGATTATGGCTCCTTCAGGACCACGGATCATGAGTTCATGCACCACTGAAAATAAATGATGACCAAGACGCTTAATAGAATGATTTTAATTAGACCTGCCCTTCACCTGTCGCAAAGGTCACCTGATAACCAATCCAATAAATAAGCTGAGCTGTAACTACCTGTACTCTGGAAAAAGTGGGGCAGCCTGTCTGCCTCTTGACCTTCAGCCCAGGCCCGATCCAAGCAACCCAGAGCCTTAGAGAGCCACAGGGACGGCAGTGACCAACACCATGTACACCCACTCTCCCAAATTTGAAAATTTGAGAGTGGAATTTGTTGGGTGGAAATGCAAAGAAGTTAGACAAAGCTCTTTCTTCCAAGAATCATATGCCCCTTCTCAAACCTAAAGCCTGTATTTAATACACCACAAATTCTTGATGTCAATAGTAAGAAATGATAATGCCTTTCTGGAGCTACATTTGCCCACGGAATGGGAGAATATATTTGCAAATGATGCTACAGATAAAAGACTGGTATCCAAGATCCACAAAGAATTTCTCAAACTCAATATGCGAGAAACAAATAAACAAATAATAAAATGGGCAGAAGATATGAACAGACACTTTTCCAATGATGACATACAAATGGCTAACAGACACATGAAAAAATGTTCAAAATCATTAGCCATCAGGGAAATTCAAATAGAAACCACACTAAGATACCACCTTATGCCAGTTAGAATGGCAAAAATTGACAAGGCAAGAAACAACAATTGCTGGAGAGGATGTGGAGAAAGGGGATCCCTCCTACATTGCTGGAGGGAATGCAAGTTGGTACAGCCACTTTGGAAAACACTGTGGAGGTCCCTTAAAAAGTTAAAAATTGAGCTACCCTATGACCTAGCCATTGCACTACTGGGTATTTACCCCAAAGATACAGACGTAGTGAAGAGAAGAGCCATCTGCACCCCAATGTTCATAGCAGCATTGTCCACAATAGCTAAATCGTGGAAGGAACCAAGATGCCCTTCAGCAGATGACGGGATTAAGAAGTTGTGGTCCATATATACAATGGAATATTACTCAGCTATCAGAAAGAACGAATTCTCAACATTTGCTGCAACATGGACGGCACTGGAGGAGATAATGCTAAGTGAAATAAGTCAAGCAGAGGAAGACAATTATCATATGATTTCTCTCATCTATGGAACATAAGAACTAGGATGATCGGTAGGGGAAGAAAGGATAAAGAAAGGGGGGTAATCAGAAGGGGGAATGAAGCATGAGAGACTATGGACTATGAGAAACAAACTGAGGGCTTCAGAGGGGAGGGGAGTGGGGGAATGGGATAGGCTGGTGATGGGTAGTAAGGAGGGCACGTATTGAATGGTGCACTGGGTGTTATATGCAACTAATGAATCATCGAACTTTACATCTGAAACCAGGGATGTACTGTATGGTGACTAACATAATATAATTTAAAAAACATTAAAATAAAAAATAAAAAATAATTTAAAAAAAGAGTGAACTCTAATGTAAACCATGGACCCCGGGTGATAAGGATGTGTCAGTGTAGGTTCATCGATTGTAACAAATGTACCACTGTCGGGGGGTGGATGTTGATAGTCGGGGAGGCTCTGTATGAGTTGTAAAAATCTCTGTACCTTCCACTCAATTTTGCTGTGAACCTAAAACTGTTATAAAAAAATAAAATCTATTGGGAGGGGGAAGCGGCAGCATTCTACCATTGCCAAAGCAGAACATGAAAATGACTCCTACTGGTTCTATACATCTGCTAAAGTCCCAGAAAGTGACAGAGAAAGATCAACAGACATCAGGCAGATGGGACAGGAGAGCCTGGGTGGGGGAGGGGCGAGCATGAGCACAGTGACCAACCATGTGAACGTCTGTGTAAAGAGAGAACATGAGCCCCAAGACACTGTGCACCCACAGGAGAAATCAATTACAACAGCTAAGTATAAGAGTAGTCAACTTAATCTACTGCAAACTTAATTTGTAACTTGCTCTTCTGACTGATTAAGACTATTATAATAGCACTTCTTTGGACAAAGCCTGGTCTGAAATATAGTTGGCTGTGTATTTCTATCTCCATAATTAGGCTGTCAGCTACCTGGTCTTAGGGATTTCTTTTACTCATCTTTAAAAGCTGTAGCACCAAATACAATAGGTAACAAACAAATGTCTCTTGAATTATCCATTTTTCAGTGATTGTTTTGGACTTCAAACACAGCTCTCCTTGTCCTCCTTCTTAACTTTGTTTTCATTTCATGTTCAAGAATATACTTATCATACTAAATGAGTAATGATCATATTTCAGTTTTGATCAAAGAAAAAGAAAGATTAAAGTATTATTCATTACAACGCCTGTTCAGAGAGGCCCAAATCTCAACCTTCAAGTCCACCTGGTAGCTACACTTTTCAGAGTAAATTAATACACCAACAACCACATTTATCAGGTAACTGCCTCCTATAAGCAGGGCCACCACCTAAAAATCAAGTTTGCCATTTATGTGGTTTGATAGGCGGGGTCAGTGCAACTAGCACCTGCCCCGTTCACCTTGGCAGCTGCAGTGGACAGGTAAGCAAGATCACGCTGCTGTCAGGACAGAAAGCCTGATGCTGAGCTTGGCCAGGAGATCAAGACCCAGAGCTAGCGACATACATGCCTACTCGCATTAGGGCTACAACCAGAGGGGAGTTCAGAATGAAGAAAGTTCCAGCCAAGAAACCTGCGAAGTCTAGGGGATGTATCAGGAGCACATTCAGCAGAGTCTCCCAGCTTTATGCATTTTACTCCTTATCCTGTAAAAGTCTAGAAATACAATGCAGAAGGTGAGAAATGCTTAAATCTTGCAGTTATACCCACCTCACTGTTGAGAATGGGAGTCATTGACCAAACTGAGCCTCAACTAAGGGTGTGTGTTAGGAGAGGCTAAAGCAGTGTTATAGCAAGCAAAGTTAGAGAGAATACCCTCTTTTTCTTTTATTTCTAACATGCAAATACATAGTATCTCATGAAATTGAATTGATATATACTATAGATAGAATCTAAAGCAGTGATACAATTTGATGTTACAATTTTTAAAGCAATGTCACAAAATAACCCATCACCCACTTAGAGTGCAGTTTCAAAGGCAAAGTGACAAGTGCATCCCAGGCCTTCCTTTGGGCTCCAGGGACATACAGGTGATAAGAGCACGCACTGGGCCCAATGAAGCTTATTTTTTGTGGGGTTTTTTTTCCCCAATCCTATGGCCCACACCCAGATTCTGTGACCTGAGGTCCAAGGTGATCCTAACCTACATGTGGGGAAAGCCTTTATGATCCTGCAGGTTGCTAAGAAAATCCTAGCCCTCTTGCAGCAGCCGGAGAGTCCGTTCTATTCCAGCTGGGTTCAAGCTGTGGAGGGCTCAGGCTGTGGAGGAGGGAGGACAGAACTCAGGTGATGACCACGTGTGATCGGATGAGCAAGGCGGGATGGTGGGGAACGCTTCACACGAGAGGAATCCACGATTAGGGCAGACCTGGCATCCTTGCCTCCACTCATTCAGACAGACAACCTCCCCAGTTCTGTGTTCTTGCCACTGTGACCAACAATGAGGGTTTCTAATGTTTCTTAATATTGCTTTTTTAAAAATGGAATGCTTCACAAATTTGTGTGTCCTCCTTGTGCAGGGACCATACTAATCTTGCCTGTATTTTTTCCAATTTTAGTATATGTGCTCCCAGAGCAAGCATTAAAACCTATACTTTAAAGATGAAAGCAAAAATATTTTATTATTTTATAATAATCATCGTCATAAAGGAGCAGCAGCAAGTGCTGATTTAATACACACTACTTATTCATCAGTGACGGAGCTAAGTACCCTCCACACACTGGCTAATTTAATCCTCACTGCAACTCCGAGAAATCAGTAGTGTCATCCTGATCAACTCAAGGGCGAGAAAACTAGGCTCAGAGTGGTTGACACAGTATGCCCAAGGTCACAGAACTTAATAAGCAGCCAAGACAGGACCCAACTACAGCTGTCTCACCCCAAGGTCTGCCTGCTCAGCCACTCTGCTCCACTCCTGGCTACTATGCAAACACCCATTAGAGAAGCTTCACCTACTTCTGCTGAGCAATCGGGCCGGGCCAGGCCAGGCTGGGGGACAGAGCACAGGCAAAGGATCATCCGTACCCAGCACTCTGAGAACCCCACGAAGTTACCTGATCCTGAGTCTCAGTTCTCGCCTTTGACTTGCAGGTGTTCCCGCTGCCACATGCCTCATGAAGACCAAATACATGCGAAAGGTGGGTAAGCATTTTGAAAGATGGGGGAAAAACTCACCTCTTAGCTTCTTCCTGACTCTTGGATTAAGTGCCAACCACCCCTCATCACCCATCCATTGAGGTCACCATCCAGGCTCCATGCTAGTCCTGGCTAGGAACACTCTCCCCTAAGTTCCTGGCTTCAGGGCCCCCCCAGGGTTTCTGGATGGAGGTGGGATGAGAAACAGCAGAGAAGAAAATTTTGGCTAGTGTGTCCCACAATCCCTTAAAGTCCTGTATCAGATTGTTTTCATGCATAACTTTACATAATTCTTTATATAACAACCCATTAAATTGCATACTAATTCACACTAATGTTCATACATACTGAATATGAATGTATGTAAACACTTAAATAAGACTGTGAGTTCTTGCAGAGTAAAGATTATGTCTTCAGTTTTTAATTGTCCGTACATCCAACAAAGTACTTGGCACACCATGGCGGCTGCCAAGTTTCCCTCCACGGGTCACATTGCAGAAATAACAGAAGCAGTTCTGCTAGATGCTGTGAGGTGAATGGAGCACGTGGAGGTTTGGAGAAGTGAGCAAATGGGAACAAAGAACGAACAACGGTCAGCACACCTCTCTCAGGAGCTTTGTGCCTGGGCAAAGTTGGGAGTTAAAGTGGGGAAAGCCTGCCTCTGCAGATGGAATTGTAATAATATCAGCACTTTTCTTGAATGATTAGAACTGTGTAATTAGCTTTAGTCTGTCCTGATACCCTACAATCACATCAGCTGTTCACTAGGACACATTACAAACACAAAAAATGTGTAACTGCCACCAGCACGATCTCATGATCAAACACGGAAGCATGATTCTTTCTCATTTGTGTACTAGAAATAGTTTTTCCTCTTACTCTTGTCTCCCAAAATGAAATGAAACAGCAAATAACCCAATAGGGATACAATTAATAAAATGAAAGTCCATAATCCATTTTACTCTTTCCAAAGAAAAGGGACAGAAATTGATAGAAGACAGATTTCAAACAAGCTTAACCATGTAAAATAACACCAATGAATAAGTTAAACACAGAACTACCCCCTCTAACAGATGCCCATGTTCAGTTAGCCTAAAAATCCCAATGAAAACTGTAATTACGTATTCTCTTCCATCACAGATGGCCTGTTACTATAGTAAAAAATAAAATTTAAAAAGCACTTTATCTCTGAAATGATTAAATATTATTTAAAAAAAAAGTTAAAATCTGAACTTGTTTACATTTGATCTGAACAAATTTTAAAGCTAAAACCTCTCTGCCTACTTTTTGACATCAGACAATTCTCCGGGACGCTTTACTTACCTGAGGCTCTCTGTGAGCTCCAAACCTGTAGGTAAAGTTCTTTTAAAATTGAAGATATTCATTTTTACTCAAAGAAAAATACTTTTCAACATTATTGCAAAGGTAATTTTGGCTGATTTTTACAAAGGTAGAGCGCGCAGTGGTTCTCTCTCTCTCTCTCCATATATATAAATATATACCATTAAATCAGATTAGTAAAAGCTCAAAAAATATCACATTCCATTTGAAATGTTTAGAGTTGAAACTTTCCTAAGAAGCAAATAGAAGGCCATTGTTTCCTGGGAAGATAACGGTCTGATGGGTCTGGGCAGTGAGCACGTTCTGTTTGACTTGCTCTCTGATAATCCGAGCAGTAGTAAAGCAGACGCCAGGCCAGTTAGTTTAATAAGCCACCAATACTCTTTGTCAACTTTCTTTGTACATTCTGGAACTCTTTATTGGCAGGTAATGAAGTTCAGGTCATTAACAAAACAAAGAAAAATATATTCAATAATCCAGCCACACAGACTGTAGCAAACTAGCTAACCAACATAAACGTGTCGGGCAATTAAGTTAGATTTGTAACGATAGCCTGACACTTTTGAGGTGCTACAGCGATAAGGCGGGGCTCTCAATCTCCACGGAGTCAAATGGTATCGGCAGTGCGCCTAGCGGCTCTTGGAACAAGTCAGACACACATGATGCTAAGTGCAAGGGGAGTAATTTCTTTTTTCAAGTCCTTGAGTGAATGAAGAAGAGAAAAGTATGCATGAAGGCTGGCTTAATACACTTTAATGGTCATTAGGAAATAGCTATTCTCTATTTCTTCCAGATGCTCTGTTAACTAAGGAAACAGACTTTTCTTTAACTCTGAAGGCTAAGTTTTGACACACGTGGTGCTTCTCTCTCTCTCTCTCTCTCTCTCTCGTGCACACCCACCCGCCCAGCACAGTGGCAAAGGAGACCCTTCCCACAGTCAGGGAGACGCTTCACTCCAGAACATTATCCCACGAGTCTCACGGCGCTGCCAGCTCTCATGACAACATGTCTCTAAGACAGAAGCTGGGAAACACCATCCCAGACATGGAGAGACCGTCCCTCCATGCTGAGGATAACTTTCCTCTGTGGTCCCCCAGTGCAGGTCGGCACCACACGCGCTGTTCTGCAACATGCCCCAGTGTTCACCTCAATACCTGGCACGTGGCTGGCATTCAGAGAGTATTTGTGGATACTCTTCCCCGCCAGAATGAGTCTCCAAATTTACAGTGACACAGGGCTCTAAAAGGTAGAGCACGGTATTCATTAAAGGGATGGGGAAATGAATAACCACACAACCAGAGTGTCTGGCCAACACTCGTATGACTCAGCAACTGAGCTGGGCGGCTGAATCAGCTGAAGGTGGTTTTCTAAATGTGTGTGGGTTGAGCCAAAGACAGCTATGGGACCAGCCCCTGGGGCGTTATCACTCAGGCAGCAAGTCCCAGTGTGCATCATCGGGTCTGTTTGTGATGCCACTTCCCAGATTTACTTGCTTTTTTGCCCATACGGTGCTCTTGAACATGCCGTGGCCACTACTGGCTTTTCCAATAAGCGCGCTAAGACCTATTTCTGCACCACGCCGGCCAGCTGCCCTTCAGATGAAGACTGCCCAATCCTAAGTGAGCAGCCAAAGACACAGTGGAGGGTGGTGAGTCCACAAAAATAAATAAATAAATAAATAAATAAATAAATAAATAAATAAATAAATAAATAAAATGACAGCTGTCTTTCTCTGTGCTCGTTCTGAGAGAATGGAAGGGGATGGCAGGCCAAACCAACCAAAGAACAGTCCAGGAGAAGGCAACAGCTTGAACAGAGTTTGTCAAAAACTAAATACAATAAAAATACACACGTTGACGTGTGGGTAGATAAGCACCTTAATCTACTACCAACGCACATATAGGACCATATATAACTTCTGAACAGGAGAGCTAACTGCACGAATGTACGCCAGGAAAGTCACCGGATCAGCAGATGAGGTGCTGGGCCTAAGACAGCCCCAAGGGCACCATCTGTAAGCACCACACCATCAAGAGCGCCGTAGGTCTGAAGTGTGTCCCCGTGGAACTGGGGCGTACATCCATGGTGTACTGCAGCATGAAGACAGCAAGCTGAGAGATTGCACATCCAGTGGCGTCTGGCTGGGGACGGGCAGTACGTAGACACACACGTGCACATGCAGAGATGAAAGTGCAGGAGAAAGTGGTTATCTCTGACAAGGGCGGATCTAGGCAAATTATTTCCTCCTTTTTGTTCTCTGTGTTTCACGTTGAATATAGGTACTGCTATTATCATGACAAAGCAAATAAGTTCTTAAAAACAAAAGCTGATTAAATACCCTTTGAGACCTCACTCAACTGTACTCGTCTTTAAAATCTTTCGTGGCCACCGTTGACCTTGAGCGTAGCCTCTTGAGTTACACTACACTGCAGGACATTTACAGACTCAGGAGGTATGTCTCAGCATTCTAAATACCGAAGCATATGAAAAAGTCCTGCAAAACAAGAGGCTGATGTTTCTTTGCCCCCTGCCTCTATGCCCCCCATTCCTGGCAACCGTCTCTTACCTACAGTCTCAGCCTCACTAGACATCCGCTGATGAGGCCGAATTCAAAATAATCCAAGGGTGTGCGATTAACTTAGTTCCCTTCAAATAAATACAGAGAAGGTTGTAGGAGACTCAAGAACACCCCCCCCCAATAAATCATACAAGCACAGTAGGCTCCATTTCACCAGGAAAATGTGGAGTTTGTACCCTGAAGACAGCAGAGCTGGCTGTGAGCTCACCAGCACCGCTGTAGACAATGAACCCGGGCCTCTCAGTTTTCCAGTATGCTGTGACACAGTCCAGAATTTTAGACCCCACACAAACAGAACAACAAATCCTCGGGCTTCAAAAACAGATACGTTGCTACTACTTTCCTTTACCTAACTACCAATGTAATCCCAAAAGGACTTCTAGGCTTTTCCAGAGCAACTCTTTCAAAATCGAAATTTTTTACGAGGAGGAGCTCTTTACACACAAATAATTATTTTTAAAGTAAACTTAGATGTCACTGATCAGGAGACAGTATTACAGTTATCTCAAGTAATTCATTCTTCTGAATAATGACTGGAGCTTCCTGTCTTAATTTCCTTTTCATTTTTAGAGAAAATCTGCAGAAACCCCATGGGTTTGTTGCCCTCCACTCCTGTCTATGCTGTAGCCTTGCCTTACTCATAAGACCATTCTTCCTACTGCACTTTCTTGAATTCCTCAGGGTCCTCCCCCACCTCCCCCGGGAATGAGCCTAAGCTTCCAGAGGCTTCCTGGTCACACTTTAGGAGGTGTGGGTATATGTCCATTACTTTGACTGCGTTGATGGTTTCATGGGTGTTTGCATTTGTCCAAACAGCAAATTGTACACATTAAGTATGCATTGATTTTGTATCTGCATGATACCTCAACAAAGCTACTAAAAACATGCAATAGTAACGGACTCTGAGGGGAGCATTATGTCTGTATCTCGAATTGTCTGTCTTCCTGTGGATGCCTAAGTTTTATTTCCTGGGTTTCTGAGTCTCTTCCATATTTGGGCTGCAAACTAATATTTCAAACACATAATTTCTCCTTTATTTCTCCAAACTCAAAACACTATATTAAATTACAATAAATCTTTTTTTTAAAAGAGGTTTCCTGAGTACCCCAGTGCCTAATGAGGCTCCTTTCCTGACACTCCCTCCCTGACAATGCCCACGCCCCATCCCCTACCCACCCATGGTCCTGCTGCCCTGCTTTTCCTCCTGACAAATTTGTTCCTCCAACTCCCTATCTCTCCCCTCTGCTAACTTCTACTCCATTTTGAAGACTGGCTTCAATGTCACCATCTCCCTGGGAGAGGTCTCCCCCAACCCCGCCCACCTAACCTAGCCAGGCCCCTCTGTTCTGGAGCCCCTGGTGAATCCCTCAGTCAGCACACTCACCTCATCACCCTGAAATGATCACTTATGTGTCTTTCTCAAGGAACTAATTCCTGGAAGGCAAAGACTGTTTTCTTTTGTATCCTTGGTGCCTAGTTCAATGCATGACACAGATAGCACCAATGATAATAAGAGCACCAACTTCTATCTCCTGGAAACAAATAACCCAACTACAATTCTCTATTCCCAAGAACTGCTCTTAGAACTTCTCTCTCAGTTGGCATTATGATCCCATTGTCCTCTAATGACAAACACCGGTTCCTCCGTGTATTTTAGATTTCAAACTTCACAGAAATTTTGGCATAGGACCAAACTAGGTTTCCGTATTCTGATTTCCACAGATCGAGACAGAAATGCCTATGGTTTTGTAAGTGCGGTGATGATGGTGGGGGTGGCTCTTCGCAAATGCTAAAAACGTTAAAATAAAAAGAGGAGGAAAAACATTCTGAAAATGCTACAACCCAAACCAGAATAGCTGCTAATACAAACAGGCCCCTTCCCAAATGTAAGCGGGTCACAAGTAATGGCTCACCTCAAAGCGGCCGCAACGATACTGTTTACTCTCCATTTGGGGCTTAAAAGCATTTTCGTTGATGAACAGGCCCCGAAGCAGAAACATCTAAACCCATGCTAATGCCCAGCAGAGCAGTAACTTCTTTTGATTAATTTACCAGTACTGAAAGCACAAGAAAGAGATCAAACCACGTTCTGTACTAAACAATTAAACAAGCAGCCGATGCCTCCAGGATGGTGTATGTCAGGATGAAAGCCGGTTGGGGTCGAATGAAAAAGCAACAAATATCTTACATTGATTAATGCTTATAGGATTTTTTCCCCTTCAATGTCATAACATTTCATTCAATGGTCAAACCGAAGAGTTTATATAACATTGAAAACAGAAAAAAGTTCCAAAACTTAAGAAAATTCAGATGTGTGGTGAGGAGAAAAATCAGGTCAGTTCTTCAGAACCTTCCAAACCGTGTGGCGGAACCCTGAGCAGTCTGCTGAAAAACCTTCTCCATGAAATAGCACGGGGGAGAATCTCATCACCTCCTTTCAGCGAAAAATAATTTCCCTACTATGAGATTTTCTTAATTTACATTATTTAGTCCATTCACAATGTTCAATACCATCTGTATAGACTGTTTTGAAAACAGAGCCAAAATATAGTACAAATGTATCTCTACTTAATTTTTTTCATTGGACTTTAAACCAAACTGATTCTCAAATCAGAATGAACTACAAATATGTTAGTAGTTAACCCTCAGATTTTCTGAATTATCTGAATCAATTTTTTAAAACCCAATGAATATCTTTGTAAGAAACAAAACTAATTTATATACTTGTAGAAAAATAACTGAACCAGACCAGCTAAAAATGTCATCTTCCTGCAAAGTCACAATTTTCTAATTTTAGATCCCCAAGGAACATTTTTTAGGTAATTCAATATTATCTTAACGAATTTACTGAATTTACTTAACGAATTACAGTAGGGCTACTCCCTACTTCTCTTTCCTAATCTATAAAATGGGGATGATGACGCATGCCTTGCAGGATTTTAAGATTAAATGGCATAGTAATATATAAGCATAAATCTTCAAACTGTATCATATTACCTCCCTCCCCACACACTCAATACCAGTCTATGCTAGATTATTTGCAGAGCATTCCCTCTGCTTAGAATACAACCCCTTGTGGCGAATTCCCCCTCCATGCTTGGGGCTCGCCTCTTCTGTTTTCACACAGATCTCACTATATCATAAGGGCTCCTTCAGAGACAGACTTCAGGGCAAAGATTGTTCGGCAAAGGTTCCCTGGTATGTGGAAGACATTATGATACCCTTTACTACTTGTCGAAAAATTGAAACTGAATCCCTTCATGTTTTTAAACTCTTATATGGAAACACCACAAAATTTGGAAATACACACCTGAAAGCTGACTCTTCTACTGACCTTCCCACAATTCTTTCCCTCTTACGAAGATATATGAACCCAAAGAGCATGGACATCTAGGCACGTTTTCCTACTCAAACACTCTGGCTCTAATTGGCTCTGATCCCTTTTTACTACTGATGGAGAGAATAAATGGGTTGTAGTTGAAGTGAATGTAAGTTCCTACTGATCCCCATTTCTGATCTCTTGTATGTGTACAGAAACACAAAAACTGCTATTCTAAGTCTTCTCAAAGGTGGTAACATCCTCCTTTGTCAAAAAATACTTGAAAAACTCCTGGGTGCGATCAGGAAACACAAGGAAGAAGGGTCTCGTTTTCCAGAGGAAGTAGAGGACCGTACCACAGACTGAACATGATCCTTGGCGGTCTCCGGGATTCCCCCCGCTGGAACTAAACGCATCCTCTCTAAGCAGCTCTGGTCACAGGGCTATTTTGAAAGCACAGGCAAGAAAAGCTGGAGATGATGCCACAAGGTTGAAGTATAGAATTAAGAAATACATGTGAATTATTCCACAGTGATTTTGACTGGTTTAAAAAAAAAAAAGGCTTTCACTCGGACCTGTTTAGACAGCTCAGTCCTTTTTTTTTTTTTCCAAAGATTTTATTTATTTGACAGAGAGAGAGAGAGCAGAGGCACGGGGAGTGGCCGAGGGAGAAGCAGGCTCCCCACTGAGCAGAGCCTGCCTTGGGACTCGATCATGACCTGAGCCAAAGGCAGACGCTCAACTGACTGAGCCATCCAGGTGCCCTTCTACAGCTCAGTCTTAAATGGACTTCTCTCTACATACTCCTCAGTGGCAATGGTCAGATTTTCAGCTAGCGAAGAAACGTTTTGCTGCTATTGTTATGGAGGCATATATAACATCCGTCCAGGGGAGAGAATGTGCTCGTAAAGTTCCCTTTCAGTACCTGATCACCAGGATCTCTGACAAGTGAGCAGGGAGCATCATAGACTCAACCTGGGTTAACTGTTTTCTAACTACAAGGAAATCTCACACATATTTGAGCACCTAGAGTATACAAAGTAGCCTCAAATACTATCCCTAAAGAAGAGATCCTTACAATGTATAAAAGGGACCATAAAAAAGCCCTAGTTCAAATTCAAATTCTTTTAACAGCTTCATTACTTTATTTGCCTATGCCCTACGCTCTTATTTCCCAGGTTAAATAACCGAGAAAGATGCCCAGGTCTTGTCATCCATTCTGCGTTAAGTTTACGTCAGTATGCAAATTCCTACAGCCTGAATGCTCTGTACAAGTCTTCCCTGTTATCACGGGAGTTTCTGTTTGTTTTTAGGGTTTTAGTCTTGAGTGGGCTTTTCCCATTAGCTCATCGAGGATGTCATTAAGCAAGCCTGCCAATTTCAGCTGGAAAAATGAGGAGTACAAATTACACAATCTGGATTTTAAAGTCTCTTCTGAAGAATATTTGCAGTGGAGGATCCTCTTGGGTACTGAATGGCATTTTTACAAAGGTTCATAGCAGAAGAGTGAGAAGTCACCCCCTAAGGTATCCAGAGTATGGTGAAAAAACATAGGGCACAAACGTAGGATTTAGTCAGCCTTCTGCATGGCATTCTTTCAAACCCACGGAAATCTATTCTTACGCGATTTCTCTTCTACTACAATACCCTCTTTGGAACGTACACACACACACACAAACCCTAGGAAACAACTAGACGATGAAACTCAGGTGTGTATTTGCTTAAAAACAGTCTTATTTTGGGGGCGCCTGGGTAGCGCAGTCGTTAAGCATCTGCCTTCGGCTCAGGGCATGATCCCGGGGTTCCGGGATCGAGTCCCACATCGGGCTCCTCTGCTGGGAGCCTGCTTCTTCCTCTCCCACTCCCCTGCTGTGTTCCCTCTCTCGCTGGTTGTCTCTCTGTCACATAAATAAATAAAAAAATCTTAAAAAAAAAACAGTCTTATTTTTAAAAGCATAAGCAATGAAGTTCTACCAGCGTTAGACATTGGGGGTGCCTGGGTGGCTCAGTCGTTTAAGCATCTGACTTCTGCTCAGGTCATGATCTCAGGGTCCTGGGGTCGAGTCCCGCATCGGGCTCTCTGCTCAGCAATGAGTCTGCTTCTCCCTCTCCCTCTGTGATCTCTCTCACTCTCACTCTCTCTCAAATAAATAAATTAAAAAAAAAAAGAAATTAATCCTCACCCTTATTTCATTCATGTGATGTTCACTTCATTCCTTAAATACAACCCCATTATCCTGTCTTTGTATCCACTATGTATTGGCTGAATTCACATAGGTAACTCTATGTGAGAACACCCCAGCACATCCCCAGTCACCAGGAAAGTTCCACACTCAGTCTCAGGGCGGATATGGAGTTCAGAGCTCAGATGGACTCAGACAACGCAAATGAGATATTCTAAGTCCTCGTGAGACAGTCCTGAAAATGATGCCAGATCACCTGCCCAGTTTTTAGAACCAGAACAGGACATAAATAAAGACAAGTTAATTGTACAATTTGCTTTGAATTCTAGGCTGGCTTCCCTGTCACCGAGCGTGACACTTCCCATTGCCGTCAATCAGCTTGCAGCATAATGCACATGGCTCGTCATTAGCTTCAGGAGAACAAGTGGGGAAGTGAATTATGTACTATCAACACCCCCACCTAATCCCTACAATTCTGAAGCCAAATCAGAGCAGGTGAGTCCCTTACCCCCGTGCTGCCCTACAGATACATACTCCTCTCGATCATGTAACACAGCCAGAAAATCACTACAGCCTTCTCCCAAGGTGTTAATTTCCCTTTCCCCCATCCAGCTTTTCTGAGATAATTGACACCCGACACTGAGTAAATCTAAGGCAGACAACAGACAACACGTTGGTTTCATACACTGATAGACGGCAAAATGATTACTGCCACTGTGTTAGCTAACAACTGTATCGTATCACATAACTGCTGTTTCTTTTCTGTGGAGAGAACATTTAAGATCTACTCTCTTAGCAACTTTCAGGTGTCTAACAGTACTGGTGACTCTAGTGACCATGCCGTACATTAGATCCCCAGAACTACCTCATCTTACAACTGCAAGTTTCTACTCTCCGACCAACCCCTCCCCTCTCCCTACGCCCCAGCTGCTGGTCATCACCATTTTAGTCTTTCTTTCTGGGAGTTCGTCTTTCTGAGATTCCACGTACAAGTGAGAGCATGCAGTATTTGCCTTTCTCTGACTTAACGATTTCCCTTTGTATTGTCTGCAGGACATGGGACCATATTCTTCAAAATATATCTAAGGTTCTTTCCTCTGAAAACGCAATCTAACAAAGATAAGAAAACTCCAGTATTTCCCTCTGGATGAACTCACTTTGGTTTTACAGCATGCCTTGTAAGGAGTTTGTTATTACAAATACTGTCTGGGGCAGGTTACTCTCAACCACAGTGGCTTTTGAGATTTCTAGCCAGGGTCACATAATGAGGACACAGCTGAGCTGGGATCAATAATGCCATCTGGATTCTCAGGCTAATTATCAACCTGCTATTACCTCCTCATTGTTAATATCGCTGATGGAACTGAAGTGATCTCATAATCTCAAAATATGGAACCATGTGTATAAAAACGAAGTTCTGCCCTTCTTCCAGCTTAGTCCTTTCAAAAGGGCCAAGGGAAGCGCATTCTAAATGCAATGTCCAAAAATACATTTGTATGTATAGCGTGCATTTCCCACTAGCATCTCTGACCCCACAAACATTCATATTTGGCTGATACACGCATCTAGGGGAGGCAGGAAAGAGCAGGCAGGAGGGCAAATGCAAGTGTCACCATTTATTTTAATACAGACAAAGACAGATGAGAATGAAGAAAAATATTCTGCCTCCAGCTTCAGGGCTAAATCACATCTACTGCCTTCATAGCAGTTTATAAGCTGAGGAACCGGAAAGAACTGGGCAGTTGCCCAAGGAAATTCATACTTGGGGTGAATGGACTGCAGTCTTTTCCCTCTCGCAGGATCAAGGCACGCATTGGAGAATGTTGGTTTACAAAAATTACTAAACCAGATCCACGATAGAAGATAATTAATGACTTAAAAGTTTCTGCTACACTAAAAGACAGTACATACTTTTCCTTTCGTAAGTAATAGATGTAGTCAACAGGATTAACTTACGTCCTACAACATTTCAAAAACTTGCCTTATAACCTACAACACACTTTCCAAGGACATTCCATCAACGAATAAATCAACTGTTAACTGATGGTGTACATATTCCTTAGAGGACCTTTACCTCATTCATCAATATAGGTTTTCATAACTAATTAGCATTCTTGCTAAGGTTCAGAAAAACTCAGCAACAGGTGAAGTGGATGAAATTGATCAACCTGCTGAAAGCTTGAGAACAAATCACTGCAGAGCTCTTTCAATGGTGCTGGTTGACACCTCAAGACACATTCGTCTGATGTTTCTTTAAGCTTTTCCAGTCCAACATCTGTCAGAACCTGATGCAACGTCCACCATTACCAATGAAAAATGTGACTGGTGAATTACATATGTAAAAGCGAAGCAATGTTCCCAGATTCTGTGGCCACCCACAATGGAAGCAAGTCCTGTTATCTCCTCTACATCAAGCTTATTCTCCGTGCTTCCTTTCCTGTGACTGGACCATCCACCACTCTGTAAGAATCCTACAAAAATTTCTCCTTTGTGACACCATCTCCTTTGGTATTAATCTCCTAGGGCTGCCATCACAGAATGCCATAAACTGGTTGGCTTAGAACAAAGAAATGTATTATCTCACAGTTCTGGAGGCTAGAAGTCTTAGATCAAGGGCTTGGTAGGTTCCTTTTGAGGACTGTGAGGGAGGACCTGTTCCATGCCTCTCTCTTGGCTCCTGGTGGTTTGGTAGCAATCTGTGGTATTCCTTAGCTTGTGGAAACCTTACCACAATTTCTCCCTTCATCTCTACATCGTGTTTTCCTTGTGTGCCTGGGTTCAAGTTTCCCTTTATATAAGGGGAGTCCTTCTATTGGATGAGAGACACAATTCAACCCATAACACCCCTACATCTTCCACCTCTTCAAAACCCCTCCACCTCCCAAAATGGAACCTGACTCCCCCCCAGGAAAGTCCCCCCAAACTCTTACATGCACTACACCTCACCCCACATTACAGACCCTTGAGATTGAGAAGGACAGCAGTGGTCTTCCTTCAACCTCCAACAGCCATTTCTAAACCACTGTTTCTTCTGCCTGCTCTAAAAATCCCAGGTTATGAGGTCTCGATGCATATTTCTCAGAGTAAATGTCCAAAAGATTCACCGCCAATAAGAAAAGTCAGGAGGATTCAAATAAGTCAAAGCCTTGGTTTCTTATTAGTCCCCACCTTGTCAGGCAACTATCTAGTAATGAAACACGTGTGTGTCCCTCTTTGTTATCTGCTTTAGTCTCGTGGTCTCTGCTGACCTTAACAATGTATTTTACATAGGTATATCTCATCTTACATCCCTCATATGCATCGAGAACTTTGACTCTTAGAAATACCTCTAAGAAAGATTGCTGAGGTTTCTGTCGATAATCATCTAGACCTCCTGAGTGTCTACAGTGAATGAGAGGAAGGCAGGCACCTGCCCTCAGGTATGGTGGACTCGGGTTCAGACATCTCCAGAGCCTTGTCAAAGCTCACATATTCAAGGGGCTGATCCAGCCTCAGAACACAATTCTCCTGATTCCTGGGCCCAGTGCCTTTCCTGGCATGGACATGTCATGTCATCAAGCCCTCAGTTCGTAAAAGTTGCATTTTAGTTGAATCAATAATTAAACTTTCCTAAGCTTTTAAATTTAAGAACTAAAATTTTGCTTGGGTGGATGTTCCAGCTATCTTAGGGACACTTCTATTCTGGATACGCTGCTCGTTAACTGCTAATTACTACCAAGGGAGACCATCACTCCTAATATTCCAGACACTAAGCAACATTCTGATTTCAACTTCACACATCATCAGCATTCTTAGAATGTTCAATTTACTTCCAGTATTCATCCAAATTTCCATGATTTTCTAGAATTAGTTGATTTTTAAACTATTTTTTCAGATAAACTAAAATATGAGAACTCATTTTATTCTTAAAAAAGTTATTTTCTTATGTAGTTCTGACAAACTGCATGTGTTCGTTAATGTCTGATTTTCTAAATAGATATATATTTAGGAAAGGTGAATAAGCACTGTCTTACGGACGGAAGGAATACTTAAAGACTGGCTTTCTTGTTTTGGCCAAGGTGTCTGAGATTCTCACATTTCTCAACCTTCTAGGATAAAAACTAAAGGTCTACACAATATAATTACTTAACATTTTATATCGATCACTGACACACCTTACAGATTAATTCAGTAGGACTAAACATCTATTTGTGTACTAGAAACTCCTAAAACTGAATATCTCTCTAGCTTCCACAAATCAACAAATAAGAGATTCATTGTCTTTCCTCCCAACTTGGACTTGCTTGCCATAATCCCTCTTGTGGGTATTACAATGTCCACCCGGGTCCACCAAGCCCCAGCAGTGAAGCCATCTACAACTTCGTTTGCCTCCCCCTTCAATCTTCAACCTCAAGATTTCCTTGAGGTCCATCTATTTTGATCGACCCCACTATCATAGTATCAATTCAGATCTTCCTCACCTCTGCTGTTACATCCCCATCCTCCCTGCTGTTATGTTGCTTTCTACCAATGACCGCCTTCTGGTCTCCTTAGCTCTTCAACAGCGAAATTATGGAAACCAAAACAAACACTGCTGGTTATCTTTCCTGCAAAACAAACCATCTCTTTATTGAGGATGAGCAACGTAGGTGGCCCCTAATGGTCCGTCCATTGTAGTGTACTGTGGGGGTCCAGTGGATACTTCCAAAGATTGCTATTCTTTGGCATTTTAGTACACATTTCTTCTGTTCACTTGGATTCTGCATTTCACATTATGTTTCCCCAGTTGCACTGAGTGTGCATTTTCCAAGCTGTATCTCATTTTGTTATTTCCTGCCCATATTTTTAATCTCCTAAAGGTATAATTACAATATTTCTGTCCTTCCAGGTTTCTGAAATCTCCTCTGATTTGGGATCATCTGCCAACTTCATTAACGTGAAGTTTATTTCTCCTAACATAAAATGGGATACAGCATACAAATCCCAATAATATCAGGCTACAAGTGGTAACCTTGCCATTTAGGTTACATTTTATTTACTGTCCCTCTACTATTTTCCATCTGTGTGGCTCTTCTCCAAGCCAAGCTGGACTTATTTTGCAGTGGAACAGGGTCAAAAAGTACTATTAAAAAAAATAATAAGAAAAAAAAATCCTCCTTCCACACTATACAAAGGTCGTTCTCAGCTCTGTTTACCTAGTTATAGATCAAGAAGGTTAACAACTGTAGGTTTCACTCTTTAAACTTTCTGTTCCCATTTTAATATAATTTGACTGAGGGGAAAAAAGAACTTCTTTTGCAAGTGAGAGCATAAGGTCAAGAAGCTCCATTCAGGATAAAGGAGGAGTGAGATGGGATGTAGTGAAGGCCTCTGATGGGCAAGGAGCAGCTGCTCCCATTGCATCCCTAACGCACTGCCAAGATGCCTAGGGACCCATGGTAGCAAGCACGGTGGAGGGCTGGCACTCCCGCATTCAGGCTCTGACCAGGGAGGGATCATTCAGACATGTGAGAGAAACTCCAGATGATTTCCTTCCCCTCCTTAAATGCGTGATGTGACTCTCCCGCTCCAGAAGTTCAAGAGAAAGGGAGAGTTTTTACTCACCAATTCCACGTGCCCATCTCTCTTTCCCTCCCACGCTCACGAGCCAGGTAAGAGAAGTTTACTTGCCATGATGAGTCCAATTACCAGCCCGCTCATTTACACTAGTTTTAGACTTTGAAAGTTTTGTGTTTTCATGTTTCTTTTTAAAAAGGAAACCAATATCCACATATCCTGTGCTGAACAGCTGTAACAGATGCAGCCTTATCTTGCCACCTCATTAGGAGAAACAAACAACTATAAATCTTGTATTACATCCAGAAAGTTGTCAGCTTGAAATAAAAGCTGGCAGGGATCCAAGTGGCATGCGCCCTTGATTCCAGTCTTTTTGCCTGTAGTTCTTACATATGTAAATTGAGAAACTGTTAGCAGAAGCAAGCCAGCTAAAAACAGATGTGTTTAGGGTACACAGACACATTTGAGGGGCCCTCCAGGCCCAGTCCCCTCCTCATCCTTCACCACAAATCCCTTCTCCTTCCTATTCCGTGTCCTCCCTCCACACCCACACCCTCTGCCTCCCTACCTTCCTCCCAACACAACACATTTTCATCATTTACTACTGGCTAAGTTCTCATGCCCAGCCATGGTGGTAGACCTCAGAATGAAAATACAGGATATAACAAAATTCCACAGCCCTGCAACCTTCCTGAAGTTAAAACCATAACAACCATCAGAAAAAGAGATGGGGCATGGGGGAGGTGGCAGAGACTGTATGACCAGACAACGCAATAGGGACATCACACCTGTGTTCCAGATTTGCAGCCAGCGCCCCTCTACTTGTGAGAAATCTCTGGGATATGGGAGTTTAAATCCCAGCCCGCCACTTATTCTGGGCTGGGAGGGGGGGTCATCTTGGACTCTACTAGGCTTTTCTCATGGATAAGATGGAAATGATAGTTCTGAAATCAGAGGGCTGATTAAATGAGCTAGCATGCCTGATGCTCTCGGCCCAGGGTAGGACACAGTCCTCAGACTTAGCAAATGGTACCATTATTTAGGGAAAGTGTTGTCTGGTTTTTGAAAGTGAATGTGACAGTCCCTAGGGGCAGAGCCTGCTGTAGGTTACTTCTGGAAGGGAGGTTCTACCTGCATCCTCGTAGACCAAGAGCTAACTTAATCTTCTTGGTCAAACCAGAAAGGATTCTCTTAACTTGGGATTTTACAAAATAACCAAGAGAATTGGCTCGGGCCCAGGTGGGTATAGTTTTTAAAAACTGCACGTAAATACAAGATGCTAATTCCTGAGTGTGAGTTTTGGCTCGGGCATGAGTAATCTGCTTTACCTTTGTGAGAGTCTGCTCCCTCATATTTCAACTTGGGGTAAAAACCCACGCCCTTACTTGCTCACCCTTTATTTACTCTTCAAGATGCTTCTGCCCCTACCACCCACCAAAACTTCCCTCCTGCCTGATAGATACCACGACATCACTACCCCAGCACTTAAGTGATCTCGGCGGACTTTGACCCACACCTCTAAACACTGAAAACCTCTCCCCACTTTGCCTTGATGGGTTCTCATTTGTTGGTTTGTCTTTCTTTACATTTGCTGGTCCTCATTCCCCGGGGCTCTGGGTCAGGCCTATCCACACAGCATACACTCTGATCCACTCCTATGATCGACTACAGTCTCCATATTGAGAACCATCTAGACCAGGGGTCGGAAGACCCATGGGTCAAATCCAGCCCACTGCCCATTCTTGAGACTAAGCCGCCTGTATGGTCCACGGTTGCTTCTGTGCCACAACAGAATGGACATGCAGAGAGATCGTGAAGCCTGGGATATTTATGATCTGACCCTTCAAGGAAAATGTTTGTCAGCCCTTAATGCAGTTTGTGTCCCCGGTCATACCTGTATTTGTGACTCCAACTCATCATGCAGACCATGTCTCGCAGGCCACTCTCCAAGTGTCTCCAAGTGACCACTCCACCTGTAAGCATCTCACCCTCGTGTTGCACTCAGAGCTGATGGAAACAGGACCCACACCCTAGAAATGTGGGGTGCATTCCAGAAAGGGCCTTCTTTAACCACATCCATTTGTGACAGTTAGGCCATCCTTGTTCCTGCTCTCAAAATCCCTAGCCTGGCCCCAAGCCCACTGTTGTCCAGCCATCGCCCAGGCTACCATCCACACCCCCTTGGAAGGTTCCACATATTTCCTATTTTCCTTGTTCCCCCATTCATCTTCCCCCCTCCCATCAGTTATCTTTCTAACTTAAAAATTACCAACTTCTATTTCTCACTCAGTGTCCTTTAAGACACAGCCCCTATCTCTTCAGATACATCGAAACTTGTTTATCCCTTCACATTCAACACTCTAGCTAGCCAGCAACCAGCAGCCCAGGATTTCCAAGAGGGAAGATCCAATACCCACCTTCTAGTAAGGGAATGGAACCAAGTAACTCAGTAAATGACATTATATTTTGGGTAGTGTGTTAGAACCCAGGTCAACAACCACCTTTTCTTGAGTCTCCCTTGACCATTAGAAAGAACCAATCACTCATTCCTTTCTGCCACCACTGCACCTTGATTTGACCTCTGTTAGAAAGCTTATCACAATGGCTCATGATGATTTATTACATTCTGTTCGACTGGACTCTGAACTCTCTGAGGGTAAGAGCTGCTTTAAGCAAACCCTGAAGCTCCTATATCTCACCCATTGGTAGCGTGTAGTAGGTGCCCAAAAAATGTTTGTGAAGACCTCACATGCTTTGTAAATGGCAAAGTACAACATGAGTACCAGTTGGAAAAGAGACAAACCTATGCTCCCTAATGTCTTATGTTCAGTTTACTCCCCACTTCCGATGCTACAGGCACAGACCAGAGATGGGGAAAAGCCCTTGGCTAAGAACTTCACCAGGTCCTTACAGATAGGCTTTCCAAGTATTATTTCAGCAATGGGCCTGGTTCCTAGTCCCAGCTGGACGCAGACGCCTTTCCAAGTAGTACTAACCAGGAACAGAAATGGGGACCAGGTTGGGGAGAAGGGAATTAGGAAGGAAGGTGAGGCTTCATGTATACAACATCTCACAACCAATACTGAAGTTTATCCAATCAAACTTTATTTCTGAATGTGCACCACATGTTGGGTGCTCTGTTTGTGGTCTTCATAGCAAGCCTGTCATGGTAAAAGAGGACTAAAAGAAGAAATTTAATGTGAAAAGAAAGTTAGAGGGTAACTTGATCTTGTTTGTTCATTGGGAAAAGGCAATGTTACAAAAGAGGTAAGCAGCTGCTCCCCATCTCCAAAGGAGAAAAATCAAAAAGGAAAGGGGTTAAGCTGTGCCATAAGGTATTGAAATTAGGTAGAAGGAATAATTTGCTGACATCAAAGGGTATTAAACACTATTTGTGGTTTACAACCTTATTGTCAGGAGATCCTTAAACAGAGAGCAACTGGGCAGTGGTAGCTGAAGAAAGGAGATAGAACAGATAAATTCTCAACTTACCTTTTTGGACCACACTGATTTTTTTTTTAATGGGCCCATGGATAAAACAGATTAAGTGACTCAGCACCCACAATTACTGTACCCCATACCCTTTGAAAAAAACTATAAAAATCCAGTAAGTGAGAGGGCTTACAAAGTATGAAGAACAGAATTACTACTAAATTAGCATGAATTAAAAGGTAAAGATTCCTCATGAAAAGAATATAAGTTTGGAGTCCTCCTGCCCTAGGTTTTCCAGTCTCCACTTGCCACTTATGACCTATTTGACTTTGTGAAAAATGCAAGATACAGAGTACATCATGAAAAACAAGACACGTGCATGCAAATATAAGTACGTGCAAACAATAAGTGTTATAAAGAAATAACAGTAGTTGTTTGAGAATGGTGACAACATTAGTGACTTCTATTTCCTTCTTCTTCTTTTTTTTTTTCTCAAATTCAACAATATATACTACTTTTACAGGAGTGGGGAGGAAGAAATTGCTCCCCTCCCCCCTGCCAAAATCTGTCTTGGTTTTCCGGGCAATATAATCTTTCATGCCATTCTTTATTATGCTATAAACTAACTTCTCTGTTAATCAAAACACCTGCTGTTAGTCCGATTATTTCCTTATTAGGCATTGAGGCCCTCCATGACACACATCTCCCACTGTCCATATTTCATCACAAAGGCATGTATGCTATTTTTCATAGATCCAACCCATTCAATCTTCTCACATGTGGGGAAATTACACCTCTGAGATAGAAGAAAAACCACAGCCAACTCTAATAATTCTACATTTGGGATGGGAACAAAAGAAGGGTGGAAGTTTTGTACTACATTTTCAATAAATTTTCAATAACTTCCAAATGTTTATGCTTTCCAGGTTTTTTCACACCTGTGGGACAAATAGGCATAATACAATAAAACAGGGTATATTTTTTCAGCCATAAGTTACTCCTTTTACTGGAATAAATTATGTATTTTTTTGTAATTTTCATCCCTTCGAGACCTGACTGATTGATTCATAAAACAAAACATCCATTCTGTTATCACTTAGTTTGTTAGACCAGCTCAGCTCATAGACACACTGAAATCCACTGAAAGGACACAATGAAAAATAAAACATTTCAAGTAAAATACAGTCCCATAGAAACTAAAATAACACTTCTTTAAATGTTCATTTACATCAGTGAATATTCTTGGCCATGAACGACATATTAAAAATAAATTCAGGAGACATTTCATTTATGTATCTTAGGTATTAAAATTTAAATAATATCTAGACCTTTGGAACAACAACAAACAATACCTTGGAGATCATATAGCCTATCCCTCTGACTTCACAAACGGGAAATGGAGGCCTGAAGTGTGAACAGTTTGCTCAACGTACTGTAGGTGGCTAGTGACAGAATCACTGTGTGGCCACCCCCACGTCTTCTGAGTTCTGGTATGGATGCCTTCCCATCATGCAATGCTGCTCACCTCTGCCATGACATTGGAAGGAATGGCCAGCAAGGGACCATTAGTACTTCCACTTCTAAACACTATTTTGGGGGAAAAGTTGCTTCTTTCCTCTAATCCCGATGATTGGGAGTAGGGGTTTCTTTCGTCTTGGAAAAGCCTGGCCCTTTGGGGTGGGGAGAGAAAAACCTGGTTTTATCCCGGCATGAGGGAGATAGAGCAGGATGCCTGAGGTACATGAGGCGATGAGGGACGGGAAGGCTGGGAGGGGAAAAGCGGGAGTCCAAAGAAGCAGAACACAGCACTGGAGACCTCTCAGGACAGCAGAGCTGGGAGGATACGCTGCCCACCTATGAAGGAAGTCTAGTCTCTGGTTTTATATTTTCACCCACAAATCAATCCCTTATTTTCAGAGCCTAAGGTTTTCGTAGCCTCCGATGTAAGTGAAATCAAGTTTCGGATGTAGACGTTTACAGTTCTGCAGTACACCCTCCTCTGGGTACAAAGGGCAAGTCAGTTGCTGTACATGTAACAATGTGTTTTCCCAGTTCTAAGGGGCACCTTCGTATGAGTCACCTAATGAGCCCCACTTCTCGTGTGTATGTGTGTCGTGAGATTCTGCCACACATCCCTCCACATTTTAAAAAAAGCTGACCGAGCATTATATGCTACCTTCTGTGAATTTGATTACACCAACAGATATTCCACTAACCATCTAGGTGATGCTAAATATTGTATGTTGGCTCTCGAGGACTTAGTCCCTTTACCCAGAAAAATGAAAATACAAAACTGGACAGGGAGCCCTCCAAATAAAAAGCACTCTATGGCCAAAAAAGTCTGGGCAGAAGATGAAGAAAACCACAGGCACAAGAATCAAACTAGACAATATTTTAAGTATTATGGCTTCAACCAATTAAACAATAAAAGTCCAAGAACTCCTCAAATCCCACCTTACATAGTAAGCTTTTCCCAGATCAGGAAATTGAGCAGGGAGTCTACAGTTGGCCTTCTTTACAGCATTCATGTTAGGTCTGTTAAACCTGAAAAACTGCAAAGTAAGAACATAGAAAGAAGTAAAAGAGCTCAGCCCATACAGAGAAATCAGCACTGGGTACTACTTGTGAGTCTGCGAGGTAGTGGACCAGCAGAGGCTATAAACTCTGCGAAGGGCAGAAGCCACTCCATGAGCCCTCTTTCACACGTTTACTACATTTTAAACACCAGCAGTAAAAGCAGAGAACACCAGTATAATAGCAGGTAATCCTGACACACAGCTGACACTTGCAAGACGAGCTGACACTTATGAACCATGATTCCTTTTTGTTCTTCAACACTAAAAGCAATTTGATGGAGTTGAAGGCAAATCTGCCTAAATCTTGGTTTGTGCTTTCTAATAAATTAAGTTAGATGTGGGCAGACAAAAATAAGTTTGTGAAGTGCCAGTAAGCACATTAAAGACTCAGGGAAAAAAGTCACCAAGTTGAACACTTTCTTTCACATTGCCATTATTCGCATCCTGAGCAATTTTCCCTTAATCGTAATTGATGAAGTACAAAGTAGGATGAGTACCTAAGTCTCTTGTACATTTTTATCACCAGTTCTAACTTTTTCAGTTTAACAAAGTCCTCTAAAAGCGAAGGGGAAGAAACAAACCAAAGAAAACAAGCCAATCAAGTGTAGGACAGGACCAACTTCATCCAAGCCTTGCTAGGGCAATAACAATAATAATAATAAAAATAATATCAAACCAAAAAAGATCCAGGTGTCACAATAGACTCTAAGTAATGATATTGTAAGTTGGACTCAGACCTGAATTCTGATCCTAAAGTACTTACTCCAGCTCAGTGGGAATATCAAGGCCTGCCCTGAGGGGTGCTACTCAGGGTCACATGAGAACACACAGAAGCACCTTCACAGTGCCTGGTCTGGCCACCCCGCAGGCATCTCACCCACATGGTTTTCAGACGATCATCTCAAATGTCTGCCAGCAACAGTGTCATGCCCTCCTGACCACATAAAATGTCTACTTGCTCCTTTAGACATTTTCTCTGTCTTATGGATCCAAGTAATATCCTAAGTTATCCTGGAAAGTAATATGACTCTTAAGTACAGGTGACTTCTACTCAGGATGCAAGGCCCAGCGTAGATCAAATAGACAAGACTTTTACTTTCATTATTAAACGGGGAATTGTTATTAGCCAGGCTCTGCACTGAGCACCTGACATTTGCATGGCTATGTCCATGAGGTAGATGTCCCCACTTGATACAGGAGAAAATGCATGACTCTAGCCAATTCCCTGATGCAGGCCCATGGCTGGTAAGTGGTGGAGGCCAGATTCAAAGCCAGGAGTGTTTCACTTCAAAATCTTGTTCCTTTCGTCTCTATAGTTTCAAAGTTTGTTCACACCAGGAATTAAGATATTGTGAAACTCTAAATAAGAAATTATTAGTAATTAGTTTATTAATAAATAGGTTAAATAAATTAATAAATAAGAAACCGTATTCCACATTTTGACATTTCATAAAGATGATAAAAACAGGTTTTGGTTTTAACTAATCCAGCCTGTGGTTCTATGACAGCTGAGCCGTGTGTGAGCTAAGAGCAGGAAAGAGCCTTGTGGATGACCGAGCCCTCATCACGCCCTGGGGACAGAACTGTGGGGCACGGGAAGCCACGCTCGGTGAGCAGGCCACGTACTACGGGTGGGCCTCCACGCTGGGACCAGAGCACAGAGGCCTCAACTCCAGATTCAGGGTCTGGCCAATTTAAGATTTCCGTCTGGGGCAGTTTCCCATATGCAGACTTTGCAGAGTTAATGTTCTATCCATAACTGGGGTAAATCGGTAGGAAATTACAAAGGGGAGTATATTCCCAGTGCTTTGTCATACTTGAGGAAATGAAAGGATTTAAGCATATCTGGCTTGAATAAATATTTTCTCTACAAAAGTTAATCTACAATTACATTTAATGTGAAATATTATATAGAAAAACATCCCACGTGTTTTTGTTGCTGGAGGATACTTTATAGTTTGTGTTTTATTAGCGGTCCCCCATGGAAGCCTGAAAAATTCCCTCTGGGGAAGTTTACTCTGGATAATGGCTGACTTTAGCCATGAGCATTTCCAGTCAGCCAGGACACAGGTTCTCAAGCTGTGCAAAGGCCTGCCCTATTTGCTTTTCAGTATTGCAGATACAGCTCTTACCATGCGGTGGGTGCTTTGGCTTTGACAAGAGAGAATATGAATAATGCCAATGACAAAATCACCTCCCTGGTTGTGCACAGGACTATGTAGTGACAATGTTTCTGCAAAACTACACAACAACAGCAACAACAACAACAACAAAAGCTCCAAACTTCTTCCTGTAATGTTCCAATAAACAATGTTTCTCGGACTACTGAAGTTTGTTGCATGTAAGGGTTAAGCCTGAATATTTTCCAAGTTTAATGGTTTATCTTGAAAATTCGGGTGACCTTCACACTCTCCATCATACCACTGAGTTAGGCTAATTTAGGTATAAACGCTTTTCTCTGAGATCTGAAGGGACGATGTGCCCCAGATTTTGTGGCTTTGCTTACCCCGGTTCTGCACACAGGTACGCACACTGTGTCCCAGCTAGAGGAGGGTGGGGATGACATGCTAAAGATACCAGATTACTGCACTGAAAATCAACACAAAGAAAAAGAAAATCAAGGTACACACATGAAGCCGTGCCACACCCCCCTCCTCCTCAGGGCCATTCTCCATGGCTTTTCCCTGGAGAGCCTCCCAGCACTCCTGCCTGGTGGCTGGGATTTCCTCCAGACTCCCGGAGCTCTCGCTTTCCCATGGAAAGGACTCCTTGCAAGTGATCACTTATCATGTGCACTCCGGCTGCAGAGTAACTTCCTAAATATGTCCGCATCCCAGAACCTGCAAATGTTACCTTACCCGGCAAAGAGGAACTTTGCAGATATAACTAAGGATCTTGAGACAGAGAGATTTTCTGGGGTTATCTGGGTGGCTCTAAGCGTCATCACAAATGTCCTTAGAGGGCGATTTTACTTCAGAAGAGGAGGAGGCGACGTGATGACAGAAGCAGAGGGTGGAGTGATATATTGTGAAGGTGGAAGAAGGGACCACAAGTCAAGGAATTTATTATTTAAAGAAATCCTTTAGAATTCAGCATCTACCGGAACCTGCAAAAGGCAAGGAAATGGATTCTCCCCTGGAGCCACCAGGACTGTAAGAGAACAGATTTGCGTTGTTCTCAGCTACTCAGTTTGTGGCAGTTGGCAACTGTGACCCCCACCTTCCAGGCGTCGCCCTGCCCGTCCCCCAAACCCCCAGCCCCACCACGTTTCATACACCTAGTTACAGAGACACCCTCGTCTACCTTCTCAGGCACTAGGGTACGTCTGCTCGTGCACAAAACATCATAGTCTATTTTACACAAATCAGAAATTCATTCTCTTTGGAAAATAATTCTCATTATTAAAGGATTTCTTTAACTAATAAACACCGCTGATGACGTTGAGATAAATAAGTCTACAATATTTTGCCTTAGCTTTCTGGTACGTGTATTTCTATCTCTACCCCAAGGGTAAACACATGTTTAGCAATAGTATCTGCTTGTCAAGTTACTTATTCTCCCTGAGCTTCCGTTTTCTTTACCAGAAAACTGGTGTTGCCACGTGAATGAAAAAAACACCACATACAAAATTCCTAGCATAATTCCTGGTGTATAACAAGTGCTCAGTACGTGCTGGTGTCAGTCATTGCCACAGTAAATGACATTAACCGTGAGGTCCTCAGGCTGACCTCTGGGCTCTCTATGGAGATAGGACCTAAGTCGAAAGCAAATCAGTCTGATTTCCTTCTAGTCTTACCACAGGTGCACTCATGCTCTTTCCTTCCCTTAGGCTAGTTACTTCTTTGTGCCGTGAGAAACAAAAAAGTCGTTTACAATGCAGGAACTCAAACAGGAATGAGGACCTGCGGGTACTGTGAACATCAGGAGCAAAAACAGGGTGGCATGAATGATAGTGAGACAGAGAAAAAGCGAGGTGGGGAGCAGTGTGCAGAAGTTAACTGACCAGAAGTGCAACGTGCCAGGAAGGAACTCAGAAAAGCATCCAGCGAGGCAGGGCCAGAGTGTCCACAGCTCGGGCTGGCTCAAGGACCAGGCTGTTTAACAGTTCTGGTCAAGCAGAGGGTCACCAGACTGGTCGACCCAGATCTGTCTGGGAGTCATGCCCAGGAGCCAGGCTGCCTCAGTCAGACCTTCATGGTCTACGCACAGCACAAAGTGACAAGAGGCATCGAGAAGATCTGGCTCACTTTTTCCTCCCTCCACCCTCACACCCAGGTGAGAGAAAGTTCACTGGTGGCCTTGCCACTGGTCTTTGGTCCCTTGGGTCTAGGAATGCCCACCTCAAGCGTCAGCACAAATTGAACCTTGGGTGTGAAAAGGAGCTGAGATCCCACCCTGGTCAACTGTCACTGCTTCTAACCCTGGTCTACAAGATCGGCTTGTAGCTCCTCGCTCAGAGTTGGCCGCAAACGTCTGGGTCCATCTGTCCCGGCAAGCGGGGAGCCTTGCGGGATGATTTACCAGACATGTCCGTGGAGGATGAGAAGGGAGAGTGCAAAATAGTTAAGAAAAATTGCAAGGTTTAAGGGAAAGGTTTTCAGTGTCGGGCAAGTTTCGTTCCTGTGTTTTCTCCTGTTGGCGGAGGAGGAATGTTTCTCTAGGTGAGCAACGGCCCTCAAATAAGTGACGTAACAGAGAAGGCAGCACACCGCACAGCTTCTGCTCGGAACTGGTATGCACGCTACCCAGCCTGACAGATGGTGGGCTCGGGGAGGGCAGGGGAACCGCCTATACTGGGTGACATTTAATCTCCAGGTGCTAGCACGAAGGCCGCTGGATAATTAGTACTTCAATCACTTGTTCATTCCAAGAACACCTATTTATTTAAGACATCTAGAAACCGGAACAATCATTTTCTGGGCTTGATACAGGATGAAATTCGTCTGAACTTTACATCGATTGTCCTTATGTTGGCTACCTGACTGTCCAGACCCTTTGTGCACCCGCCCTCCAGTCATCATCCTAGGATACCAAAGGCACAGGTCTGGTTTTCTTCCTTTTGTCCATTCTTAATACAAGACATTTCTACCAAAAGAGAGATCAATAATCGGCATTTGTTTCTCTTCCCTACTCGCAAGAAATGACCTGTGGACAAGGCAGCAGTCTGTTTCTGCCGTAGGACCGTAAGAGACCAATGTGAATTTTTTAAATGGAGAAATAACAGCAGATGAGATCACCGTGTATTTCCAAAAGTGGTTAGTATATAACACATGCTCAGCTCGTAAGGCTGTTACAACTTACCAACAGGATAAAGCTTACATAGTTTTTGTGACTTACATGGCTCTGAGCTCTACCTCTTCGCCCATCAGACCCTCATTCACAATTCCACAACAGGCAATGTGAGCGCTGCCCAACTCTGTTCAGCCGCTCTTTACCTATTCACTCTCTTTCCAACTGACCACATTTACCCTCACGTTTCTATAGCAACAGTTGTAAATCTATCTCCAGGCTAGATCTTTCTCTCAAATACAGGTGTTGATTCCCAATTACCTTCTGGAAATGCTTGAACACTGTCCCAAAGGTCTCTCAAATGCAACGTGACTGTATTAGTTTTCTACTGCTAGATAACAAATCCTTACAAACTTAGCTGCTTAAAAGGGCATCCGTTTAGTAGCTCACAGTTGTGTAAGTCAGAAGTCCAGGTCCAGCCTGACTGGGTTCTCTGTGCAGGGTCTCCTAAGGCTAAAATCAAGGGGTCAGCCAGGCTAGGTTCTCCTCTGGAGCTCAGGATCTTTTTCTAAGCTCATGTGTCTGTGGCAAACTCAATTCCTTGCACTTGCGGGAATGAGGTCTGCATCTCCCCATTGGCTGCATCTGGGGCCACTCCCAGCTCCTGGAGGTTACCTACATTCCTTGCTAGGTGGTCCCCCTCTAACTACAAGCAACTGCCCATTAAATCCTACTCAGATTTTAAATTTCTCTGACTGCCCCATCTCTGACCTTTAGAACCACGTTTAAAGTGCTCACAATAGGTCAGGCCTACTCAGATACTCTCTCTGTCTTAAAATTGACTGGACCATAAAGCATAACCTAATCATGGAAGTAGAACCGTTATATTCCCAGTCTTGGAAATTATGCAGGGGGTGTCCACCAGAGGGTGGAGAATCCTGGGGCCACCTTGGAATGCTGCCTAGTACAATGGCCACATGCAAATCCATTTTTCCTATTATTCATGAACCCCAAACAACAATCAATCACCACAGCCCCTGTGGAAATGGGACAAAATTCTCCAGCTACACAGACCCTCCAGCTGGAGTTAGAAACAAAAAACTAACAAAATCCAGCTACATGATGTTTATTTTTTTTTTTTTAAAGATTTTATTTATTTATGTGACAGAGAGACAGCCAGCGAGAGAGGGAACAGAGCAGGCGAGTGAGAGAGGAAGAAGCAGGCTCCCAGCAGAGGAGCCCGATGTGGGACTCGATCCCGGAACGCCAGGATCATGCCCTGAGCTGAAGGCAGACGCTTTAACGACTGCGCTACCCAGGCGCCCCTACATGATGTTTAAAAAGAATACAGAAAAGCCGAAAGTAAAAAGAGAAAAGGATGTGCTAGGCCGATGCTAACTGAAAGAAATTCATCATAGCCAAATTAATTCAGATACAAGACTGAGGCAAAAAGGCATGACTAACAATAAAGTCCTCTCATTAGCAAGAGAGAAAATATAAAACTGAAACAAGGAGATAAGCCATTTCATACTTGCAAGGTTGGTAAGATTAAAATACCTTAAAAATACAGGTCTCGGCCAAGATGTAGATCAGGGAAAACTTTTATAAATCGTTGGCAGTTCACTTAAGAATATAACTTTGTATTAGTTAGTGAAGTTGAAAATGCACATTTCCCAGTACCAAGCAATTCTACTCCCAAGTACTACATCCTAGAAAAATATCTGCACGTGTGCACAAGTAGACATCTGCTATTTTCTCAGCCACATTGTGTAGTAGTAAAAATCTGGCAACAAGCCAAGTGCCTATTGACAGGAGAATAATAAAATTAGTTGTGGTAATATTCATACAATGGAACTTCATGTAGCGTGAGAATGAACACACTAAGGCCACGTGAATTAACATGGATTAAATTTAAACGGCCTTGAACAAACTAAACGATATTGCAGTACAATTCCATTTCCTCTATATTCAAATACATGTATAGGAAAACGATATGAATCACATATGGGTAGAAACTATGAAAGAAAGCAAGCGAACGACCAAACAAAATTGATGAGAGTAGTCACCTCCATGGGATAGAAGGGGTGATGTGATCCTAGGTAGAGAGGAGTTTTCAACAGCATTGGTGAGGCTCGGTTTCTTAACCATGGAGTGAAACAGTGGCATTTACTGTGGTTGTTATATGTGACATGCATTTTTGGTATGCACAGACAAAAGCCCAAATAGATAACAAATGCCAAACAATAAGTTAGTGCTAAGTGTGTGTTGGTAATAACAAATGCTGAAGGGTCATGGAAGAAGTCCATTCCATCTGGCAGAGGCAGAGAGGGTCCCATGGAAGAGAAGAAGATTTGGAAGAACAAAGGTTCAGAAGTATGAACATATTTAGCACCGACAGGTTATAATAAATATACCAGTCTCATTAGTTAGACAGTCTCCACTCTGCCTAAAAGAAGAGTGGAAGGCAAGGCTGAGGTCAACAACAGTGTGTTTGCAACTCCAAAGAAACATAGACAGCACCCTTGTCTGGGAAGCCCTTAGGACCAAAATGTCTTTCAGTAAGGCTGTGGAAGGGCAACCTGGATGGAGCACTGAGAAGCAAAAGGGATTCCCGTGACCATCAAGGAGGGAGGAGAAGGAACGTGGGAGGGGCCATGAGCACTGCTGGAGGTTCAGATCCCACGGTCCCCACAGGGCTGCGCCGCTCACACCTGCTAGGCTGGCTATAGTGGCAAAGTCAAAGTGGAACGCTTGCACGCTGCTGGCAGGGATGTCAAATGGTGTGGCTGCTGTGGAAAGCATTCTGACAGGTGCTCAAGGCGGTTAGCACACAGTGACTCCACAAGTACAATCCCAGAGAAGTGACAACGTATATCCACATAAGAGCTTGTACACGATGCTTATAGCAGCATTATCCATGGTAGCGAAAAGGTGGGAATAGCCCGAATAGCCATCAGCCAATGAATGGGTAAACAGAATGGGCCGAATCCATACAAGGCAATATGACTGCACTACACAAAGTAAACAGTGCTAAATGCTCTGACATGGATAAACCCTGAAAGCGCTCTAGGCGAACGAAGCTGGTCACGGAAGACCTCATGTTGTATGATTTCATCTACACGAATGTCTAGAATAGGCATACCTAGAGGGACAGAGAGTAGAGCAGTGGCTGCTTAGGCTGGGGGCTGGCATTCCAAGTATACAGGATTTCTTTTTGAGATGAAAATATCTGCAAATTGGCTGTGATGATGGTTGTAGGTATCTGTGAATATACCCACTGAACGGTACACCTAAAAGGCTGAATTGTTTGGTACAGAAGTCAGAGCTGGGCTTCGGCTCCCGGCTCCAGGACCAGGGCCAGCCCTGGGACTCCACAGGGTCAGGATGAGGATTTAGTAAGAGAAGGTACATACGCTTCTGAGTGGAGGTCATGGCACGGTTTGCTGAAGTCTGGATGAATAGATAAGAAAAGTTAGATTTAAAAGAAAAAAATCAACAAGAATCGAGAACTGCTAATGGGGAATTTGTAAGACGGATAAGAAGAAGGAGATACACAAAACACTGACGATCCACACGGGGGGACAGGGAAAATGAGACTGTCATCAGCAACATCTTAAAATTACAGCAGCTAAAATCGGCGGGGCGGTACATGTTCTTGGACTGCTTTCCTGGGAATTCTTTATCTGTCAATCTCTCTACCTACATAACCTATCAGTTTTTTTCCAATTGAAGAGGTAATGTCCACCTCACCCTCAGAGCTGCTCAGCCGGTTCCTCTCACCGACTGTCCACATAGGACCAGGCAGGCTGCAGCTCCCTAGGAAAACCCACTCCCTGGGTCTGAGAAAGTCAGTCTTGCCAAAAAAACGGTTAATCTCATTTTCCTTCTCCTTTGTGAATGGACTAATTACAATGTTTGTGGCAAACTCTGAAGGGAACGAGCAGCTGCCCAACCAGCACAGGGGTGTGATGTGGCCGAACTGCTTTCTTTGGGAAGAAATAAAATGGGAAGACATTCAAAATTAAAGCCTAAGGTCAAATCATGAAGTCTTTCTCTGGCACTGAAGTGGATTCATGAAATCTAAGTGCTTAGCTGAGGAAGTCCAGGCTGAAAAGCATTCGCAGAAACTGACCTCTGAGCTTTACATAAAAGTTCAAATTCAAAAAGGCAGAACAAGGCAAAAGTCTTTTAAAACCCTGCAATGCATGCCTGGTGATGGGTATTAAGGAGGGCGCGTATTACGCGGAGCACTGGGTGTTATACGCAAACAATGAATCATGGAACACTACATCAAAAACTAAGGATGTACCGTACGGTGACTAACATAACATAATAAAATGAAAAATAAAAAATAAGATAAGACCCTGCAATACATAGAAAATGTCACTGCGTATTCATGTGCAAGCACATATGTTTTACGTGCACAATGGCCATTCCCTTGGAGTCCCACTGCCATTTTGCACCAACTTTATCCATCTGTCCGTTCGTTCTTTCGTTCATTCATTCCGTCAGTTCTAACCAATGCCAAAAGCCAGTTAAAAAGAACAAACAATCCCAAATTTCATTTGTCACTAGATAAAATGGTACATATTTGTAAGTCTTTATTTCTAAAAAACTTTCAAAACTCAATTTAAACCAATTTGCTGGTGTTTTAAACTTTCATTGTTATTCTTCGCTTTAAAAAACAAAAACAAAACCAGTCATCTGTTGAAGGGCATCTCGGCTTCTTCCACAATTTAGCTATTGTGGACAATGCTTCTATGAACATTGGGGTACATATGGCCCTTCTCTTCACTACGTCTGTATCTTTGGGGTAAATAAGATGTTGTCGATATATACAATGGAATATTACTCAGCTATCAAAAAGAACGATTTCTCAACATTTGCTGCAACATGGACGGCACTGGAGGAGATAATGCTAAGTGAAATAAGTCAAGCAGAGAAAGGCAATTATCATATGATTTCTCTCATTTATGGAACATAAGAACTAGGAAGATCGGTAGAGGAAGAAAGGGATAAAGAAAGGGGGGTAATCAGAAGGGGGAATGAAGCATGAGAGACTATGGACTCTGAGAAACAAACTGAGGGCCTCAGAGGGGAGGGGGGTGGGGGAATGGGATAGGCTGGTGATGGGTAGTAAGGAGGGCACATATTGCATGGTGCACTGGGTGTTACACGCAACTAATGCATCATGGAACTTTACATCAAAAACCAGGGATGTACTGTATGGTGACTAACAAAATATAATAAAAAATATTATTATAAAAAAATAAAAAACAAAACAAAACCTGATTTTCTTTTCCTGATTCATATTCTGTCTCAGGAGGCTGGGGCTATGATTGGTGTTCTTGGCAGATGTTTCCTAGATGGCTGCTGGACTTTTAGCAGTATCTCTCTCTCTCTCTTTTTAGTACATATTGATTTTTGTAGCTCATTAGGCAAAGAAAAATCCATATTCCTCCAGACATAACAGATTGGCATAAAAATAACAACAAATAGGCTCTCAATTTTGTATACCAGCTGGCATCCATAACCACAAAAGTGATAAACAGGTAAGAACCACAAGATTCAGAGTAATAGGTCAATAAAAAGGAAACAGAAGTTAAAAAAAATTGTAAATAAAAGACTCATATGTCTACTCATTTACAATTTTCTGACCCTAGTCTCAGAGATATTAAAACGTTTCTTTATACATTTTATAATTTGAGATTTGCTCCAAATCAAGGAATTATACAAATGTCGGTTTTAAAATAGTTGCTGGCTTTTATTATTATGACAAAAGAGTGATCTTGATGAACTTTCCTAATGTCATTATCCTACTCTAAAAGATAGCACACCACCACACAAATTAAAATCCAATGACCTAACCAGTTCCAACGTCAAGGGAGTAAATTGCCGGGACACACGTGGCATAATTTATGAATAGGCAGCATGCCCCATGTCCCAGAGTCCTCCTGTCATCTGTCCCTCCCAACCCCAGGTATTACTGATGATATCGTCTCCCTTTTCTCATTATCCAGACTTCTAAGCACTATAATAAGAAAACATACACCATGGAGTAAGAGAAAGAAATTAAAATGCCAACGATAAGCGAGGTTAAGCTCAATTCTTAAATCCAACTTGTATATATCAGGCACTCCCCACACCAGAAGGACCTGTCCACCCAGCACATGCTACAAGACTAGGATCAATTATACAAAGAGTAGTGTTCAGATTAGGGTTTCTCTCTCAAAGAGGAAGCATATCCACCAAATGTAGTCATTTGTTTATAGAGTCAGTGAGATTATGGGAAATTTAAGTTTTTTGATCAGTTTTCCCTTGAAATTTTCTTTATTAAATATTTAATTAGGACTATTATGTATTTTTTCATTCAATCTTCAGATACTTTTTGAAAAGGGCTGGACAAAGTAAAAGAGTACATGATAGTAGTAAAAGGCACCATTATTTATCAAGTTTCATAAGTTTGTGATCCAGGGCAAGTGACTTTATCTCCCTAAACTTTGATTTTGTCTTATGGTGGTAGCGATAGTTCCTGCTTTGGGAGGGGTTTTTGAGCACCTCACCACATGAAACAATGTTGGAAAGTGCTCCATAGAGAGCCCATTCTCACCATTCAGTAGCTGTCATCACCATGGAAATACTGAATCCCTGATCCCATTCTTGACAATTCCCTCTTCTTCCCTCTTATCTTTCAGACTCGATTACAAAGTCCTCCCCATTTACATCTAGATCTTCCTCAAATATGTTTTTCTTCACCTCCTTAATCCCAGCTACTCTGAGCTAATATAGATGAATGAATGAAAGAGTGGTCATTCTTTTAGTCTGTCAGTCTGTCAATGCTGCCAGCAGTTGGATACACACATTAAGTGAAACTCAGAGGGGAAAGTAGCATGCAGGCCTCAATGACCCTAAAAAGACATCTTTCTTTCCATGGGAGACTATTCACCCAACTCCATTCTACTGGACCTGTGTGACTTGGCATGTTCAACCCAAGTGTTGAACACATCTGAAACTAAAGGGAAAAAAACAAACAAGAAATTCACATTTTATGAATTCAATAGCCACATAATTTATGTGTACAACATCCCTGTTTTTTCTTCCACAATTAATCATCACCTCATTTGCTTTAGTCTTTTTCCAGTTAGATTTGCATCCTTGTCCTCAGTCCCAGCACAAGGCTGGGCTACATCTGACCACTTTGTTTATCACCACGGATCCAGTGCCCAGAAAGAATGTTTAACACAGATAAGAGCTAACCAAGTATTTTTCCAGTTGATCTCCCTTCCTCTACTCTTACCCCTCCTTTAAAGCACACCGCTGCCATTTTGAGTGCATTTCTAAAAGTAGAAATCTGGCCCAGACCATTCAGTGGGGAACAGTCTCTCCAACGTGTGGTGCTGGGACAACTGGATAGCCATGTGAGAAAGAAAGAAGAAAGAAGAAAAGAAAAGAAAAGAAAAGAAAAGAAAAGAAAAGAAAAGAGAAAAGAAAAGAAAAGGGAAAAGAAAAGAGAGGGAGGAAGGAAGGGAGGGAGGAAGGGAGGAAGAAACTGGACTTTACCTCACACCGTATACAAAAATTGACTCAAATGAATCAAAGACTTAAATGTAAGAGCTAAACTGTAGCTCTAATTAGACAACATAGGTGTAAATATTCATAACCTTGGATCAGGCCATACCTTCTCAGACTTGACCAAGAGCATATGCAACAAAAGATAAAGTTGAAAAATTGGGCTTCATCAAATTTATAAACAGCTTATACTGCAAATAATGCCATCAAGAAAGTGAAAAGACAACCTACAGAGTGGTAGAAAATATTTGCAAATCTTACATCTCATAAGATACTTGTGTCCAGACTATATAAAGAATACTTACAACTCAGTAATAAAATGACAACCCAATTTAAAAATGGGCAAAGGATTTAAATAGATATTTCTCAAGGAAAACATACAAATGGCCAGTAAACACATGAAAAGATGTTCAACATCACTAACAATCACAGAAATGCAATGCAAAACCACAATGAGATACCACTTCACACCTCCTAGGATGGCTATAACAAAAAACACTGATTAGTTTTGGCAAAGATGTGGCGAAATTGAAGCCTCATACATTGTTAGTGGGAATATAAAATGATATAGTCACTTCAGAAAACTATCTGGCTGTTCCTTTAGTTTTAGAAAACAGATTTACCGTATGACCCAGCAATTCCACTCTTAGGTATATACCCAAGACTGTATACATTCATACAAAAACTTGTACATCAATGTCCACAGAAGCATTATTCACAACAACCAAAAGGTATAAATAACCCAAATGTCCACCAACTAACGAACAGATAAACAACATGTGGTATACCCAATTCTAAGAAGTAAAATGGCACAGCATGGATGACCCTTGAAAACGTTACGCTTAGTGATAGAAGCTAGTCACAGAAGACCACATATTACATAATTCCATTTATATGGCAAATGCATAGAGACAGAAAGTAGACTAGCAGTTGCTGAAGGCTGAGGGTGGAGGGGAATTGAGAGTGATTAACAGGTGATACAAATTTGGGGGGCGATGAAATTGTTCTAAAATGGACTCGTGACAGCTGCACAATTTGGAATTCTCCAAAAAGGATTAAATTATACACTGCAACTGTGTGAATTGTACCACATGTGAATTCTGTCTCAGTTAAGCGGTTATTAAAAAGTACATATTGGAGCACCTGGGTGGCTCAGTCAGGTCAGCATCCGACTCCTGATTTTGGCTCCGGTCATGATCTCAGGGTTGTGAGACTGAGCCCCACACGTCAGGCTCTGTACTGGGCATGGAGTCTGCTTAAGATTCTCTCTCTCCCTCTGCCCCTCCCCCACTCCCACTCTAAAAAATAAAAATACATATCTGATCACATCATTCCTTGGTTAAGAATTTTCAAGGCTGCACACTGTGGTAAGGCTCGAGTACAAATCCCAAGGTGACTGACAGATCCACGTGACTGCCGCAGTTTGCTCAGTTTGCCTCACTCTCCTCAACACAGTGCAGGTACCTAGTGGCTGCTCGATGAACTTTAGTCTAATGAACCAATTTTATGGTAGCATTCAGCGGTACCAGTTGTCAATGAAGCCAACTTGGCCCTTAAGAAGGGACATGAACATGAGGAAGGGAAAAGTAAGGTATGTAACTTTCAAAGAAGCATTTATTCACATGTCCAGTCAATGCTTTTTTTTTTTCCTGTTTCTAGTGCCCAAGTGAAGATCCTATGAGCGTGCTGAACTCAGAATTATATGCTAATTCAGATACAAAAGGCTCTTTGTTTTCTCCTACAGCTTTTATGTTCTCTTACGTTGACATCTATCTTCCACACGCACGTAGGTAGACCAGCTAAGCAGGTGCCCCTAAATTAGAAAACTAACGGAAGGAGAAGAGTTGACTCTGACACCGTAAATATTTCCTTTTCATTTTTACATCATCAGTGCTGTCAGCGTAACTTCAGCAACTGTCACAAGAAGGGAGTTGGCTGCCTTCTGGAAAATAAAGGTTTACGGAGAGTATCACATTGTTCATTCATTCACAAATATTTATTGAGCACTCACTATGTGCTGGGGGTCATTTTAGGCACTGTGGATGGAGCAGAGGACAAAAAAGTCCTGCTTTAATGGAACTTACATTGTATTGCGTGGAGAGAGAGTATCAATAATTAAGAGTATAGTAAGTCAGGTAGTGATAAATGCTATCCTTATTTAAGCTAAGGAAAGAGGGAGGGGCACTAATTTAGCCGGGTATTCAAGGACACACTCACAGAAAAGCTCATATTTGGGTGGACACCTGAGTCAAGGGAATGTGTTCGCCATGTGGCATCTGGGCTGAGGGCTTTACAAGCAAAGAGAACAGATCCCGTAAGGGTCCTGAGTCAGCAGCCTGCTCAGATTGTGGAGGGACAGAAACAAGTCCAACGTGGCGGGGCATGGTAAGCAAGGGCGAAGCAGTGTCCCATTGAGGCCTTTTATTCTCAGAGAGATGAGAAGCCTCTGGAAAGTTTTTGCTTGTTTTTGTTTTTGTTTTAGCAGGAACATAGAGCTTTTCTTTTCACCAAACTTCGGACCAATCAAAGCTGATGGTTAAGGGTAGACACAGAATCTGCATCAGCCTTCAGCATTAGAGAAGCTGGTGTCTTTAAGAATTCAATCTATATACTGAAATACAAGAGACGAAGCAATAAATTCAGAATTATACAATCCACATAGTTTTTACTGTCCAGCCCTTCCTTCTCCAGACCGCAAGTGCCACAGAGACGGGGGCCATGCCGATCTCTTCCCCCATGGTATAATTATATCCCCAGGACAAACCAGGAGCTGATGGAAGTATCTGACAGGAAACATTGTTGTAACACATACCTTTAATTCATTCAGCATATATGCAGATTTCATTTTGATTTTCATTTCTAGAAGCACAATGTGACCTACATTTGAAATAATCCTTAGGAGATTTTGCAATTTGCTGGAATAGCAGCAGAGAAAGTACTAAGGTCTAAACAGGAAAATTCACAAATTTTTAACAGCTACTAGGTTCAGGTCGGGCTTTTCTAGAATCGTGACTAAGAATCTCCATTTAGGGCAATGAGGACCTTTAAATTTTTCTACAGAATATCTACATGAAAGCTGCAGCACTCACAGTAATACTGGTTAACTTGAGGATTTTCAGAAGTGGGTTAGTATAAATGTGTTCTAAATCACTCTCCCTTCATACACAAAGACACACTTAAGCGGCACAATGCATGAAAACTGGTAAACATTTCTAAGCCAATAAAACTTACCTCTTCATTCTATCTGAAGCAACAGACTTAGTAAGAATGATGAAATTTGTTACACATAATTGTAAAAATGTCTTTCAAATTGAAAAAAAAAAGCAATGTCCGCTTTTTAAAACTTACATTGGAACTGAAATATGGAATGAACAAAGCTGGGAACTTAATGAGAGAGAAACAGACATCTTTTGGGGAAAAGAGGGAATTCTGTACAATGGTCACTGTCTATATTTTTAGGGATTAAGTTGTTAAACTTCCCTTAAAACAAAATCAATCAGGCTAATCCTGGGGTAGTTTTAAGGGAAGACTGGTGTAGGAAACTAAATACAATATTACATTTTAGCGCTATGAAAATATTCCTTACTTTTGCTTTTACCACATAAAATGACTCATCCTTTGTTGGAAGGGCATAATTTTATTTTATTTATTTTTAAATATTTTATTTATTTGACAGAGACAGACAGCCAGCGAGAGAGAGAGAGAACACAAGCAGGGGGAGTGGGAGAGGAAGAAGCAGGCTCCTAGCAGAGGAGCCTGATGTGGGGCTCGATCCCAGAACGCTGGGATCACGCCCTGAGCCGAAGGCAGACGTTTAATGGCTGTGCCACCCAGGCGCCCCAAGGAAGGGCATAATTTTAAATACAGAACATTCCCAGGCTTATTCTGGGAGGAAATAGTCTTAAGCCTATCATATCCTACTCATGCGATTCTTCCCTCCCATCACTCACTGTCCCCTTTCCAATCCTTTCAGATTCACAAACTCAGAATTCATTAGGGCAATTCCAGCTGATTAAGAAGAAGGGAGGATTTTATTAATTAGCTTAGGCAATGTAGGAACAAACCTAAGTTTGTGTATTAGTCAGCTCAGGCAGGCATAACAAAGTAACACAGCCTGGGGGGCTTAAATAACAGAAATTTATTTTCTCAGCTCTGGAGGCTGAAGGTCCAAGACCAAGATGCTGGCCAATTTGGTTTCTGGTTTCTCCTTCTTGGCTTGCAGATGGCTGCCTTCGTACTGTGTATTCACATGGCAGAGAGCTCTCTGGGGTCTTTTATTATAGGACACTGATCCTATAGGATCAGGACCCCACCATTAAGACCTCCTTTTACCTTAATTACTCTCCTAAAGGTTCTATTTCTAAATACAGTCACATTAGGGGTTAGGACTTCATATAAATTTGAGGAGGACACAATTAAGTCCATAGCACTTAGTATCAGATTTGCTCTCACTGTGGTTTTTGTCTTGGGCAAGGACTAGGGGAGTCACTTAGATCCTTCCTTTCAGTATTATCTAGACCCTTTGAGTCCTCAGAACTTTAGCAAACAAATAGGATTGGCCTTGCTACAGGTAGCGTATGGATCCTACTCCGAGTGGACTTACTACTCAAGCAAGTCTGACTTCACCCAAAGCCCAGACTCTCAGTTACATTGACTGAGGGACTGAGTTAATGCACAAACCTTCACCTTTCTCAACATTTTTTTCCTGTTCTGAGTGTGTCCCTAGAAAGAGGGATTTCCTACAGGGTCAGTTCTCCGGGCTCTGGAGTCCTAGAGGCCATGGCGCTAACCAATGAAGATCATCTCAACACCTTGAAGGTGAAGACCAACTTGGTCTGTGCAAACCAAGAGGAGTTCAAGAATCTTGTTCTCATGGGGGAACTGCTCACAAAACCCTGGCTCAGAAACCTGAAGTCAAACAGCAGCCTAGTCAACATCCTATTGGAGCAAAGTAAGTTGATAGAGGAGAGCACGTCTTTTGAGTGTCTGCTTATAGGTACTGTTTCATACCTCATGAAAATTAACACGAGAAAAGAAGTGCCTCCTCAAAATCAACTATAAATAGCTGCCATTTCTTTGTGGTTATAAAAGGGGGGGGGACCAATGTGTTCTATGAATGAAGATGACACTTCATCTAGTGTCCCAAAAGGATGTGTCATACAGTCTCCTAGATTGTTCCAACTGTGAGAGTTATAGTCCTTCTGAAGTCTCGCCCTTCTCAAATCCAGCCTGGCTCATCTATGAGGCAAGTGTCTGCCTCTCCCCATGTTTGAAAACTTCTATCACCATCTGCAAAAGGTAAAGAGAGCATGCCTTCACTGGAAAATGTCCCCTGATTAGACAAATTCCGATAATAAATACTGGAACTTACAGCTTTACAGTATCTAACTTTCAATCAGTTCTTGTCTTCTGCATGTATGGTTTTATGTATTTTCTAAAGGCATGTTACTTTCTTCCACAAGAACCATAAGCTAAGGGAGACCATAAGCTAAGTATCTCTGACTCTTTCTCATTTTCCTCCCATGGCAGCACAAACTATAGTGACTGATCCAAAATGGTCATTCCATACATGTTAGTTAGAAAGCAAATATCCAAGAAGACATTTTCCATAGCTTTAGACAGATGAACAGACTATCACCATGGAGATCTGGACTTGGTGGACGCCCACCTGCACCAGACCTGAACCCCTGGCAGCTGCTGGAGATTATACAGCACCTAGAAATGCTGGAAATTAATTCCTCCTCTTGTATCCCCTCTGACGTGCCCTGTCCTACAGCAGGTCTTAACTTCTCCCCTGTCTTACCAGACCCAACTACATTCACTTGCTCACTAGAAGTTATTGATTCTAATTCCTTCATGACTGCTAATTTGGATCACAGTCCATTACAGAAAATCTGAAAATTCAGTCCAGCAGTTGGTTGAATATCTTCTTTGTGTCAGCGACTCAGGCTACCACCACCCTGCTTGACGTCCCCACTATCGTGAAGTTGAAAAATTGAAAGGGCCTCCTGCCTCACATACACGGTCTATATGGACCTTCATATTGTTGTCTTTCCTAAACACATGCGAGCTCTGCTTATCAGCACAAAAACACTTCAGCCCCTCACCATCATCTTTAGAGTAGTTTTCCAGCATCAACTCTGGAGTTAGGTTGCCGGGCTTCAAACCTTGGACCTATAAGACTCAGGGTAAGGTGCTTAGCCACCTGTGTCTATGCTCTCCAAGCTATAAGGTAAGGATTGTTAAGTTTCCCCTCTGCAGGACTGCTTTAAGGTATCTCTGAGGGCGTAGATGCTAAATGCTTCCAGTTTGGACACAGTGACAACTTGAGTGTTAGCACCAATAGCATCAGTATTTCCCACCAGATACCCAGCCCTTGAGCTAATGACACCCCCTCGTCTTCCTAGATTTGACTTTCACAGTACCTCACAGTGATCTGTGCTACCATTTGTCCTTTACAGGCTGGCCCTCCCGCCACACTGAGTCCTCTTGGCATTTGTGTTTACTCATCCATCTTCATCAGTAGACACATCCTTGGCCGGGCCACAGTGCGGAGCCTGGTCAGGCCAGCAAGCTGATGCACTTACCTGGGCCGTCATCCCGAAACCAGCTTATTCCCCCAAAATAACAGGATCCAGTACAACAAAATAGATCTTAAAATAGGCCTAGAAGATGTAGGAAAAGTCCTCTTGTTCTCCACAATTTATCTCAACACACTCACAACACTTAATCTAAGAAATCTTTGACTTGAAACAGTCTTGAGTATAAATGGAGAAAGGCAAGACACCCAACAATGGACTCACACCCAAGAATCTTTGCAGCAGTTTTCCAACAAAGGAAACACGAGCAGAACCACAGCAAACCCCTACTTTATTTCTTTCACTTCTCTGATTATAAATATTTTCAGACTTGATGAGATGTTGGTATTAACACTAAAGCATCCACCATTTATTATTCTGTAAGTGGCTATGTTTATACTTACAGGTGTTAACATACAATTACAGTTACATAGCAATATCAGTCCAGAGCCCAAGTGTTGTTCGAGTACATGAACATCACTCAGCACTTATTTGTTTTCCATTTTTTAAAAAAGCTTCACCACCTTCTATGTTAATCTTATATTTGTTCCCAGATTTTATCATTCAAAATTCACAGTCAGATGTGAGCACAGAGTTTGAAAAAACATTGAACATATCCCTACCTAAATACTCAAATTATCTATAAATAAGCAAGGATCCCTGTTGTAATTTTCTGTTTGAGAAAAAAAAATTCAATGTACATTCGTCATGATTTTACAAAGAAAAAACATGAACCCAAGTTTCAGTTATCTGTGAACTGGCAAAATACCGTGATAACAGAGGCCTGCTAATTTCTCAAGCTCCAAAATTTTCAAACAACACCTATCCACTAAAACAAATAAAGGTAAGGAAAAAATGCACAAATGATTGACAGATGGTTTTAACTTGGCACTTGTATATTTGAGAAAGGATTATCTTCAAGCTGGTGTATTTACTCTGGTCTTTAATGACTGCTATGTCCAAGTGGTGAAAGGACACTGCTATGAATACTTGCTTAGCAGGAGAAAAATGCTGGCTCTGTGTTTCTCAAGTGACCCAGGTGTCAAGGTTTTGATAGAATAGTGGGGGCGAGGGTAGTTGTCTGTCCATCCGTCTGCCTGCCTCTTTCCATTTGCTGGCCTATCAGGAACAAAGCCACCGAAGCCTGCCTGGCCCTGGAACTGTGATGAAGCTCAGTTAGCTGATTAACAGGAAACAGCAGAAACTACATCTTTCAGCAGAAGCTCTTAGTCTCTGCTGACCCAGCAAAGCTGTGCAGATGACAATGGTAATAAAGCTCGCCAACCATAAAAGTCAAATCAAGCCCAGCTTCCAAAATTGAGCAACTTCAGTTAGCTCCATCAATCTGACATATCTTTTGTTGTTGACAATTTACCTGTTGCCCTAAGTGGGGCTGAATATAATATTTAAGGACTTAGAGAGGCCAAGGATGGAACCATTCATTTCTTGTCATTTGTTTCGTCTTTAAAGTTAAACAAGTGAGAAACTGAATCAGAGACGCTTTGAGCAGAGAGGTCCTCCTACCATGGTGACGGCATGGATGGACCTGGAAGACATTATGCTAAGTGAAATAAGTCAGTCATGGGAGGACAAATACTGCATGATTCCGTTTCTGTGAGGCATCTAAAAGGGTCAAAGGTATAGAACTAGACAAACAGTGGTCACCGGGAGATGGGGGAGGGGAACTGGGGAGTTGCTGCTCAATGGGGAGAAAGGTACAGTTACACAAGAGTAAGTTCCAGAGATTGGCTGTACAACACAGCGCCTCCAGCTGACACTAGAATGTTGTGCACTTAAAAAGTTAAGAGGGTGGATCTCATGCTGAATGTTCTTACTGCATCCAAACACAAAAACAAAACAAAACAAAAACACAGAAACACTACCCAAACCAAAGGGACAGAAGGGAACTTTTGGAGGTGATGCCTATGTTCATTACCTGGATTGTGGTAATGGTAACAAGAGTGTATATATACGTTCAAATTCAAATTGTACATTAATTATATGCAATTTTCTGTATACCAATTATACCTCAATACAGCTGGAAAAACAAACAAATAAGCAAACAAACAAAACAGAGAAGGCTTCAATCTGTGTGTAGTTGCTAACTATAACCCCAGGGCTCCCTGTTCAAACTGGAAACAGGAAAGCTTCCGGGGTGGAGTATTCCTGATGGTTTTCAAAGTCAGAGGACAAATCCTGGCTGTCAGAATCAGGAAAGGGAAAGCATCGATAATTCAGCAGGTACTAAATGAGGGAAAGTGTCAGATGTATAGACAGGAAACTGGAAAACATAATTTTCTTTGGGACCAATTAACGTAAGAGCTACTTTGCATACTCTCGATCAGAAAGGTGTCAATGTTGTCAGAAGAAGTGAATTTTTTCCTAATGAAAGTTAACATGACACTTGTATTAATGAAACACGTCCTGAACTACTTCACAGGAAAGAGAAAAAAAAAACACCTTAAATACAAATACTATCACAAGGCAAGACTTGGGGATATAAATATTTATGACATATTCCACATGTTTAGTTAGGCTCCATTCTTGACTTTTTTTTTCATGGTTTGTTTTTCTAGTAGGAAAGATGCCAAATATTATGAGCTTCTACTTCAGAATTTTGGACCCCAGTTTGACCTAACATCACCTTGTTTCATTTGGCAAGCACTATTGTCAAAAATGACACACACTGATGAATTAATCATTCGTGAAAAGAGGAAGAGGAAGAAACACAGGAAAAAACTTGAAAAGTGATGTGTCTATGAGCTCTTCTGGCATCTCATGGGGGCTCCAGTGTGTTGAAAGCAGCTGAGGGGATAGATGGGAGATCACACAGACCCTGTTACCGTAATTCTTAGACTGCTGCCTTACAAGAAGAAAGGGCCTCGTTACTTCCGCTGTCCATTTTGTGTCTAGGCTTCTGTATCGACCACACACTAGTGTGAAGATTATCAACCCAAGGGAACTTCTACCAACCACTTCTCAGCACTGTTCAGAATGACAGCTCTACTACAGAAGAAAAGTGGTATAACACCAATTTTATAACCAAAAAAAATTTCCTAAGACATGTGCTTCCAATTATACAGCATATTATTATATATCAAAGCCTATTACAAAATGCCCCTGGTTGAGATTTCTGTCTCGTTCACATGCCACAAGTGCTAGCTTTTAATTTGGATTACTTAATAATGGATTTTCTTAAAGAAGAGCTTTCTGTATTCCCAATCTTATACTAAAATATGTGCCCACAGTTCATCACATGTACGGTATTCCTCACCAAAGTATTTTGCTAGTTTGGGACACAAGCAACTAAGGTGACAAGTTAATTTATTTTTCTATTTCTCACCTGCAGGAGTTATATGTAAATAGTGATAATATGTCACTTTTAAAAGACTGGAGAAAAATAAAAAAATATTAGAAATCCTTAATAGTCAAGCGTTGATATTCTACAGTGATTGGTATAAATTATTTCCTGCAAGAGTTATTTAAGATAGAAATAGTGCTCCACTTCTAAACATAAGTCATCATGAAAATTGGCTTTGATTCCAAGAAGTTTAATAAAATGTTTTTTTCTAAGCTAGAAAGAATTACTTAGAAAAGGATTCCTTGTTCTACTTTGTATTAATCCTGCAAAGTCTCTAAATATGCCAGTCTATACAATGATTAAGTAAGCTATTTCTACACAGTACCGGATCTACACCAATCTAATTTTCACTCTGAATAAATACTGGTCAAACCTGTGGATGGAAAAACATTTTTTAAACTGCGGGCTTTTGGATATTGTTTTTATTCAACATGACGCTGAGAACCATTACATCCGAGCACGCTCACCTTTAGCAGAGCAACAATAAGGCCAGTTAGGACCAAATAAAATTGCTGCAATCATTCAAATAATAGCATTCATTTTAGAGCTAAACGAAAAAAAAAAAAAACAAACCCTGTCTAAGAATGAATTCTACCTTAATTGCATTTAATCAACAAATGGGCAAACATGCTAAGCTGTAATCCAAACAACCCAAGGATCGGTTTACAACCTTGACAAGTTAATAATGTTCTCTGGAATAAGATGTCAACGGAGGAAGCTGACTTATAACTAAACGTGTATGATGCTGAGAAATCATATCATGAAGGAAACTAAAGAAAAGTTTTATTTTTGCAAGTGTATGATTGGACCCCTTACCGATGCGAAGGCCAACCAAAACACAATCAGTGGTACAATTCTAATTAGTGTGTCTGAACTCTGTTTTGGTATCATTCTTGTGTGTGGTTCACAGGCTGAAAGATACCACACACAAAATGCATAATGTTCTAAGATTTCTTATTATCCATCATGCCTCATTAATGTAAAAAGCTAAGCTGGAGAGGAGGACAAATTAGAAGAGCCAGTTCTTTTCTATCCTAAGTTGTCTGAAGGTAAGACTGATGTACAGGTTTTTGGATGCAGGCTAAGTGAGTCACAGACTTAAGAGAGTCCAGAAAATGAGTATAAGAGTGAGCCAGCTATGGAAATGATATACCATCAGTGTATAAAAATGCTGTGCTGATTTCTTTTCAGACCCTACTCCTCTACGCATCTTGTCACAAAGTAATCTCTTAACTGCTCCCCTTTCTTAATGAGGATAATAAGCCCCAGACTTTGCTGACTAAATGGAGGAGAACACATATGTCCCTGCAGGGAGTGAGCTACGGACCACAGCTCTCTCACTCCAAATCAAATAACTTCACTTTCTTAGGTGAAGGGTACAAACCCTTCTGCCAATTTTTAGGTGGCTTGTTCTTGAATCCATTATTATTTTATGGAAATCATCAAATGTCTTTACAAAGATTTAGCTATAAAAATCTTATTAAACTGATAATAATAATAGTAAAAAAAATAACGTGTTAACCCAAATATCCAATCCATAGATTAATCACTGTGTTTTTATATAAGAGAATACTCACGAGCTTTTAAAAAACACTTTGTATTACTATTTGACATAGAAACTAAACCTTTATAACCCTTTCTTTTCAAGATTTGTTTATTTGAAAGAGAGAGAATGTGTGCGTGTGTGAGCACAAGTGGGGGGAGTGGCAAGGGGAGAGAGAGAGTTCTCAAGCAGATTCCCTGCCGAGCACGGAACCCGACGTGGGGCTTGATCCCATGACCCCAGACTCTAAGATCATGCCCTGAGCCAAAATCAAGAGTCAGATGCTTAACAGACTGAGCCACCCAGGCTACCCTATCACCCTTTTAAGGGTTTATAGCCTTTTTCATTTCACATTTTGTGAATAAGCTAACCCATTTCCAATAAAGAGTATTTTAACCAAAAGAGATCTAGATTTAAATACCAATTGCATGGTGCACTGGGTGTTATATGCAAGTAATGGATTATGGAACTTTACATCAAAAACTAGGGTTGTACTGTATGGTGACTAACATAATATAATAAAAAATTATTATTAAAAATAAATAAATAAATAAATAAATAAATAAATAAATAAATACCAATTGCGAACAGTGATGAACTCTGGTTGGTGGGATTATGAATTGTTTTTTTTTTCTTGCTTATCTGAATTTTCTAATTTTTTTCTACAAGAAATATAAATCACTCTTAAAGTTAGAAAAATAAACCCAAAAATTTTTTAGAAACATTCATTGTGCCCACTCCACTTTCTTCTCTTGACTGTATTTCTATGGTATCACAATAGGTTCACACATGTTTATCTTTGAATCTACCCTGAGAGACAGAAGTCAAAACACATCCAAGAAAATAAATGATGTTTTCCGAAACCCTTCATTTGCACATGCAGTGGGAATCCCTGCTGTGGTGCTTTCCTCCCACTCCATCTCCTGCCCAGAGACATACAGCCATAAATCATGTCTGCTAATATGGCAGCACTGGGGACAATGAGCATCACCTGTGTTTGCAGGGAACTGTGGCGGGGCCATCAACTAACTTCCTCACAAGGGGAACCCTGATGATTCTTTCATGACTCTTTTCCTGATGATACACGTTAACTTTCAAAATTTCTGAATGTTCTCAAGAGGTCAAAGACAGTCCCCCACACCCCACCAAACCAAGCCTGTGCCTATAAAATTTATCTACATTTTGACAAAACTAAAGAACTTCAAAGAAAAAGGAAAAATGAGAAAACATGAAAGATGGTAGTTCCAAGGACACCAGGAAGAGAGAACAGAGAACCCCTTCTTGAACGTATAAAAAATGGTTTACACATTTTCTACAGGACTTCTTGGAGAAAAGCAGATCCTACACGCTAAACAGGTTTAACCAAAATCTACAGTTTGAAAAATATGTTAAAAGCAAAAACTTCATATAAAACTCAAGTACTAACAGTAATAAACACTTGACTATAAATTAACTGCCACAGCCTTGTGCTGCTCATATCTAGGATAAAGAGACAATGCCTCCATTACTACTAGGTGAGACAGTGTAATTGTCCTGAGGCCTTTATTTCTTCACTTATAAAAACAAAGATAATATTTACCAAGGATCAACAAATTAAGACAGTGCAATTTCTTTTTTTTTTTAAAGATTTTATTTATTTATTTGACAGAGATAGAGACAGGGAACGAGAGAGGGAACACAAGCAGGGGGAGTGGGAGAGGAAGAAGCAGGCTCATAGCGGAAGAGCCTGATGTGGGGCTCGATCCCATAACGCCGGGATCACGCCCTGAGCCGAAGGCAGACGCTTAACCGCTGTGCCACCCAGGCGCCCCTAGACAGTGCAATTTCTGACTCAATATAATAATTAGCTCATATGATTTAGTCTCTTACAGTTTCCTTAAATCAAAATCATGCCTCTTATGCTACCAAAAGGCTCTGGCAGCTGAGAGGCACACGGTACCATCATGTGAGACAGTAAATTCAGAAAACCAGTAGAGAAGACCAGAAGGAATGAGGAGGTGCACAGATGAGGGTGTTATGACTAATTCGGTTCATACATTTTGAATTTAAGGTGTCAAAAGAATGTCAGTGTGAAAAAGTCTCAGATGTGGGTGGAGCTACAGATCTGCGGCTCTAGAAATGGGTCATGCTGGACATGCCGACGGATTGGGGAAGCCATCTATTCTCAACCCCGAATACCCATTAGAATCAACCAGGGGTTGTATAATCCCTAGAGTTCTAAAATGATTTAATTGTCCTGGGGTAGGGCCTGGGAATCCATCTTTTTTGTTTCTTTCCATAAAGATTTCATTCAAAAGAATGAAACTTTCATTCAACTTTTCGTTTTGTTCATTCAACAAACATTTCATTTACATGGATGAATTATTTTATTCATTTGTTTTTTTCTTAAGATTTTTTTTTTTGACAGAAAGAGCACAAGCAGGAGGAGTGGCAGAGGGAGAGGGAGAAGCAGGCTCCTTGCTGAGCAAGGAGCTCCACGCGGGACTCTATCCCAGGACCCTGGGATCATGACCTGAGCCGAAGGCAGACGCTTAACCGGCTGAGCCCCTCATTTCTTTTTTTTTTTTTTTAAGATAAAGTTCAAATCACATAAAACTAGCCATTTTAAAGTATATCATCTCAGTGGCATCTAGTATATTCACAATGTTGTGCAACCACCGCCTTTATCTACTTCTAAAACACTTCCATCATCCCAGAAGGAAACCCTGCACCCATTAAACAGTCACTCCCCATTCCTCCTCCCTCAGCCCCTGGAAACCACTAACCTGCCTTCTGTCTGTATGGACTTACTCTGATTATTTTATTAATGGAATCATATTAATACATAGTCTTTTATGACAGCTCCTTTCACTAGGTATGTGTTTGAGCTTCATCCATATTGTAGCATGTGTATCTGTGCCTTCTCCTCTTTGTGTCCAAATAATATCCCACTGTATGGATATACCACACTTTGTTTACCCATTCATCCGTTAATGGACACTTGGGTTGTTTCCGCCTTTTGGCTGTTGTGAATCGTGCTGCTATGAACATGACCATGCAAGTTTTTGTCTGATTACCCATTTTTAATCTGTGGGTTGACACCTAGCAGTGGGATTGCTGGGTCCTATGATACTCCCATTTTTAAATTTCTGAGGAGAACAAATTGTTTAAGTTCTCTTGGTGATTCAGTGTAAACCTGGAGTTGAGAATCACTAATATGGAAGGTAAATGAAATCATGAGAATAATGGAATGCACCAGGGAGAAGAGATGGGTGGGAATACGATAAGGCCAAAGGCGAAACCTTGGAAATAACATTTCAAAGGCTGCTGAAAAGATCCCATAAGGAAGAGACATATGTAGGAGGAAAAAGAGGTGTCACAGAAATAGAGGCAAATCCAGTGGGGGGAGCCACTGACATCAGCTGCTGAGGAGGAGTCAAGAAAGAAATTGAGAGTCTGTTGCATATGGCAAGATGGAGGTCACTGGCATCTGGGGATCTCCTGGCTTCACTGAAGCCCTGCTTTCAAGGAGTTGAGGCCCACATGAGATGCAAAGTTGAAGAGAGGCGAGTAGTGTAACATACTCTTATTCATTATTCCATGACACCCAGAAACATACAGGACAGATATCAAGCCTACCACAAAAATGTTATTAGACCAACAAGTTTCTCCCTCAACGAACAATGTGGCGCTGTCCCTGGCAGCTACAACAGTAAGCCACAGTACAGTACTGACCTGTACCTGTTTGGCTGACCTTTTCATGACCTTTCTAGGATTCTAACTACATGGAAAATATTTGGGTATAATAATATACAATTAGCTAAATTGTTTGGTCTAATGCCAGCAAAATATTTCACAAATTCTTACATTATTTGCCCCATTTTCTGCCTAAAACATTATTTTAGCTTAAAAGTATTTATCAGTTTTTATAAAACATTCACTGGTCTCCGAATCAATATCGATGGCCGACAGTGCTTCATGATTTCACTGAAGTTATTTTCCGAAAGAAATTATTTTCTTCTATTATTAGAGAAAAGGGTAACCTTTACAATGATTGCATTTTAAAGATGAAAAGTGAGAATTAAGGTCAACCTTATGTTTGAAGTCATATTAAATTCAACTTAGGTTTAAATTCTCAATGAATAGTAAGCAACATCTGAAGTACACGAGTGCTTTTATTTAAAAAAAAAAAAAGTATGTGTTGGGTTTTTGTTTTTTTTTTTAATTTTGAGTATGAGACCAGCCAAGAAATGTCTCCTGGAGCGGTAAACTAGTACACTATCCTAGATTCCTTTTTTCAATTAGTGCTTCTATTCTGTAGACAGTAACAGTATTTAATTTGAAATTTCCTCTTTCTGTGCCAATTCCAGTTTGAACTCCTTCCTGGGAAGTCTTTGAGTGCACAGCTTTATGTGACACACAAAGCCCTCTGAAAGCAGCCAAAGAAAGAAGGGGAAAAAGATGTTTTTCTTTAGTATCAAGCACCTGGCAAGCAAAGAACGTGTTCCTGTAAAGCCTTGAAGGCATTCCTGCTCTCCCCGGAGAATCCAAACGGTCTCGTTTTGATTTCCCTTTGAAAAACCATGAAGTGAGAGCACGTTTGCCTTGATTTACAGTTTACCAGACTTTTCCGTGTTGTTTCTTGTTGCTTGTTTCTCCTCACCAACAAGTCAGGGTGATGGTCCCTTGACCAACTCACAGCTGGCAGAGAGAGGGACTCCCTCGTCATGACTTCTGGCTCAGGGTGGGACAGTGACATCCCCCAGTGCTAAGGACCTCACAGAAATCACGGACCTACTCAGCAGCTTTATAACACAGACACAAAGAAGAAATTACAAGAAAAGAAGATTTCACCACAATTCCTCCCCTTCTTGCCATTTGCATGTCCCTGAGTTAAACGGCCCAAATAGAGCCCAGGAAAGAAAGCACAATATCAGCTACTTAACAAAGGGAGCCATTAGACAGGACACCGAAGCACAGGGTAAAAGAATAAACAGATACATTGGACTTCATCAAAATTAAAATCTTTTATGCTGTCAACAATACTTTCAAGAAGACGAAAAGACAGCCAATAGAATGGGAGAAAACATTTGTAAACCATATTTCTGATAAGGTACTTGTATTCAGCGTACATAAAGAATGCTTACAACTCAATAACGAAAAGACAAACAATCCAATTTAAAAATGGACTTGAACAGACCTTTCTCCAGAGAATATATACAAATGGCCAATAAGCATATGAAAAGATGCTCAACATCATTAACCATCAGGGAAATGCAATCAAAACTATGAGATACCACTTTACAACCACTAGGCCAAACAATGAAAAAGGCAGATAATAACTGATGGTTGGATGTGGATGTGCTGGTGGGAATATAAAAGGGTGTAGCCACTTTGGAACCCACTCTGATGGTTCTTCAAGACATTAAGCGTGGACTTACCAGCTGACCCAGCATTTCTACTCCTCAGTATATACCCAAGAGAAATGAAAACAGATGTCCATACAAAAACTTGCACATGAATCCTCATAGCAGCATTACTCTGGTCAAAAAGTATAAACAACCCAAATGCAAATCAAGACGGATGACTAACAATGGTATATCCATTAGCCATACAATAGAATATTATTCAGCTGGGAAAAGGAATGAAGTACTGATCTATTCTACAACGTGGATGAACCTTGAAAACATATGCTAAGTGAAAGAAATCAGAAAAAGACCACATCTTATATAGCTGCATTCACATGAAATGTCCCAAATTGGCAAATCCTTACAGACACGAAAGCAGATTTGTGGTTGTTTAGCACTGAGGGAGGTTGGGGGAGGGTGAAGGAGGATGGGGACTGATTAATAATAGATAAGAGGGTTTCTTTTTGGGTGATTAAAATATACTAAAATTGGTTGTGGTGATGGTTACAAAACTCTCTGAATATACTAAAAGCCATTGAACTATACACTAAATGGGTGAATTGTATGATAGGTGAATTATATCTCAATTAAGTTGAGATTGAGAGAAAAGAGATAGAGATAGAGAGAGAGAGAGAGAGAGATGATCATAAAACCAGGAAGCATGGCCTTTCATTTCCAGATACTCTGGTCATTCCTCACTATCCCAGTTCCCTTTTAGCTGTACCAAGTTCCCTGACTTAGACATAACACCAAGTTCTCTTCACTGTTTCAAACACATTTGAATTTGTTCCTCACCCCGAGGTTCTTGAACATCCAACAACCAGAACGCAACACCTACATTCCCTTCTATCATGGAGCCTCCACCAGCTGCCACCCCAGCTCTCCTTGACCTTTGATGACATGTCCCAAATTACAGAGAGGAATCAAGAGAGCAGGATAAAATGAGAGAGAACTAGCATCATGTGAAGACAGCTCAGGGTTCTGAGTAGGGAGATGTATTCATGGGGAAACAGCAACAAATTGTTTGGTCTCAGATACGAACCACTGGGAGTGGGGGGCAAGGTTGGGGAGACAAGGGAGAGACTTTCCTAATAGCTTTCCCCCAGACTTATGGGCCATCCCAAACAGGCAGTGTCATGAGAGGTCTGGGTAGAGAGGCATAGGAGATGATGTCACTAGAGACTTTTAATAAGGCAGAAGCAGCAAGACCATCTTGTCAATGTGACAGCCATTATTCCGAACAGACCATGATCGAATCCCCAACAGGCGTTCTTAAAGGATTAATGCAGGAGGAATTTAAAAGCATCCTGATAACTGACTTCTGACAAAATACCCAAGAAGACAATGTATAAAAACTGTGTAACCGTAAAATATAAGAGCAAGCATAAATGAGATTATTAATGCAATGATATGGATTGTGCATTTAACCATGTACCAGGTAATGCCTAAGCACAGTGTTTTCAGAAATGAGCAGCTCTCCTCTCACCTTTCAAGTTGTTTGCTGCACAATCAGGGTGGTGCTGCACATCTTTCTAGTAGTTTATTTTCTTTATAATTCTGACTCTCAAATCTTGACTATCAGAACTGGACCTCACATAGCCAGTAGTCAATGGAATGTAGCAATGCCCACCTTCAAACACCTTCCCAGATTTCATGAAAGAACAACAGGACTTCTTCAGCGGAAACTAATATAACACCGTATGTTAAGTAGTCGGAATTAAAATAAAAACTTAAAAAAAAAAAAAACCAACGAAGTTGTCTGGTTAGATCCTGACATAAAAATTGGAATAGCATGGACCCAACCAAAGTTCCTTACTGACTGACTAGAAATAGCCACTGTATATATCCCACAAGTCTTGGAAGCTGAACTCGGATATCCAAAACCAAGGACCCAAGTACGTAGGGCTCTTCTCACGTCCCACACCGGCTCGTGGCAGACTTATTCCCATTAATCTCCCAGGAGAGAGACCCTGACTCTTCTTTTATCTTCTCAGAAGGCAATAAACCAAACTGTAAAAACCACTAACTGCTTCTCCGCAAATCTGTGAATGGACAGTTAAACTAGTATTTTTATTTTGCTGGCTTTTTAAATGAAACTTGACCCCTATAATTTCCACGCAGTCTTCTTTAATAAAAGCACAGGAGATAGCCATGTTGGAATGTGAACCACGCACAGCCCGTGCATGCCTACCTGCAGCATATGACCGCTTTGCAGGAGAGTGCCAAATCCAGGAAGCTTCTCCTGACTTCAAAGGACAGCGCATACTTCAGTGTGTGGCCATCGATGATGAGGGCCACGTCGTTCTCCTTGCCCAACAGATTCCCAAGGTCAGTGCAGTGCTGCGTAATGGCTGCCCTTGTTGCCTGAAACAAGAGGGGGGGGTCATGATTTTGTGTGTTCCATAGATCAAAAACAGAACTTAAGAAAAAAATCAAAATTTCCTTAAAGTGAGAACATGCCCATTCTAATGTAAAGCATACAGAGTTCAATTTGATGTGAGTGTATATAAATGCACATTAAAATTCCACTGAACTGCCTGCTAAGTCTGTTTTATGGGTGAAAACATCCCCTTTAAAGATATTTACATTTGATATTTACAATAACCTACTCTGGTTGCATTCTAGGCTGAACTAGAATATTCAAATTCTTTTCCACTGGAACTTTCATTGCTAAGGTTCTTATGACTTTTTCTCCCTCCTCCTTTATACTACATATATATTATTCTTGGTGCCTCTAGAACAGGAAACACCATATAAACAAATGTGTGATTTTTTTTTCCAAAAGATAAAATTGTTAAAACCTAAATGGCAAATATTTCTCAGTTTGCAAAGACAATCTTTAAACCCTCCAAAAGGTATTAGGGGATATACACAAAAGATTAATTTCTATCCTCTGCTGAGATCTTCAGATTAAAACACTTCTTTCCATGGGTCATCAGAAGAAGACACAAACTGATCATTTTTTCATGTTACAGAAAATATCTAATCAAATTAAACATTTTAAAACAGCACTTTTTGGGGCGCCTGGGTGGCACAGCGGTTGGGCGTCTGCCTTCGGCTCAGGGCGTGATCCCAGCGATCTGGGATCGAGCCCCACATCAGGCTCTTCTGCTATGAGCCTGCTTCTTCCTCTCCCACTCCCCCTGCTTGTGTTACCTCTCTCGCTGGCTGTCTCTATCTCTGTCGAATAAATAAAAATAAAATCTTAAAAAAAAAATTTAAAAAAACCAGCACTTTTTAGGACACTACTACCAGCCTAAACAAGTGCCTTGGTGTGATGTCTTAATCAGATTCAATTAAAGCACAGAATCTTTCTTTGGATTTTAAAAAAAAAAAAGTATGTCTGACTTCCCAATGAATTTATGACTATGACTAGGATATCTGGTTCAAATATAAGAATGAAATTTTTAGTTCATAATAAAAAAATGTGGTTTAAGTTGATCAGGGGAGCACAAAGTCTGCTGAAATTATTCTGTCAGGACAACCTTTGGTTATTAAACTACACTTACATATAATTTACGCCCCTGATAACATAAATTACCATCTTGAAGAAGTATGTCGAATGGACAGGAATCTTTCTATCTCTAGTTAAACCGAGGATCAGCTACCATCACAAAGCAAGGTCCAACTGCTATTGTCTTACTGCTCAGTTTTCATTCTCAACAAGACACTTGAGACAACACTTATCAGAAAGTGTTTGAGGCATAATTGTGGTCTAGAGCTCCGTTCTGTGGTCAGATGTCCCAGGGTCTTCTCCCAACCCTCTACTTAATACGTCTGTGACCTTGGGCAAATCACTTAGCCTCTTTCAACAGCAATTCTTTTTTTTTAAATAATATTTTTTATTATATTATGTTAGTCACCATACAGTACATCTCTGGTTTCTGATGTAAAGTTCCATGATTCATTAGTTGCGTATAACACCCAGTGCACCATGCAATATGTGCCCTCCTTACTACACATCACCAGCCTATCCCCTTCCCCCACCCTCTTCCCCTCTGAAGCCCTCAGTTTGTTTCTCAGAGTCCATAGTCTTCTTAAGTGTAAAACAGAGCTAAGAATAAGTACCTCATAGCACTTTTGTTACGAACAAATGAACTAATCGGTACCACCTGCTTAACACTCAGCTTGGCACATAATAAGCACTCAATGAAGCCCATTCTTCCTCTGGTTACTATTTATGCACTAAGAATTTCCTACATCTAGGAAAATACACAGTGGTGCTACTTCAGGTGGTGACTAAATGCCATCACTGACAATGCCTTCTTTGTCAATGTAATAACAGAAGCATAATTGATGGAAGAGTGTCCTAAGAATAAAAGTTGACTTTTAGTAAAAATAAAGGAAACTTTATACTTTTTCACTCTTAATTAGTTGCATAATTCTGAATCTCAAACAAAACATCTATGTTTACCTTATCTGTACAAACAGCCTGCCCTTTAGAATCTGGGTAGAAAAAATCCCACCCACTCAGGGAAATCCCGGTGTGGCAGCCTGGGTGTGCTCACCGGGGAGCTCAGACAAGTCTGGGCAATTCTGAGGAGTGTGTTTGCCAGGGGTCGGTCTGTGGTGGACAGAAAAACCTCCTGGGAAATATTTTACTAAAAGGGATGAGGCAAGCTATGCTGATCTTTTCCATGGTCAACATGCCAATACTGTCGTAGAGGGACCGTCTAGCCCAGTGTCTGTTACTCCCGTTGCCGCCCCCTCCGCATGGACTTATGGAGGAAAAGGTTGAAGAATACGAATCTCTGAGATAAGGAGACCCCTGCCTGTGGCGTCTTTGTAAGGGGGCACAGTACAAATGAAGATATGCATCAGTTAGTAATATTATGAAGGGTACTTTCTCCACATGGGGGTATTTCTGGTCCACTGAGAAAGACAGACTGAACCCTTCTTCCTCAGCCGAGTGTTGGCAGCTGACTGCCTGTTGGTGTGTGAGGCTCTGGGGCACGAGCAGGGAGGGTGCCCAGCACTGGGACTGTGAATAGCAGAAATGTGATTACTGAGACATAGACAATCTTCCCCTTCCCCACATAGTCAGTCAATCAATTGTGTAGGGAAGGACCTGAAAGGGAGCTGGAGTTTCAACAGCGGCAGGCAGGGACACAGAGTCACCCACATGGCCCATCTTCCTGAGAGCTTCCTATGCCCACAGTGGCCTGGGGAACACGGATGATACTAAGTTGAAATATTTTCAGGTTGAACCACGCAAAGTGCTATGGACAGAATGTTCGTATCCCCCGAAAATGCAGACATTGAAACCCTAATCCCCAGTGGAAGAGTATTTGGCGGTAGAGCCTTTGGGAGGTCATTAGGTCACAGGGGAGAAGCACTCAGAATGAGATTAGTGCTCTTACAGGAAGCTACCAGAGAGTTTCTTCCTTCTCTCCCTTTCTCTGCCCCTCCAGCCACAGGAGGACACAGCATGCACACAGCCAGTCCATACCCCAGGAAGAGAGCCCTTGTCAGACAATGGATCTGCCGTCACCTTGATCTTAGACTTCCCAGCCTTCAGAACCACGAGGAATAGATTTGTGTTGTGGAAGCCACCCCGTCTATGGTATTTCTGTATAGCGGACTGAGCAAAGACAAAAGCCAACTCCTTGAGCCCACTGATGATGCAGCACTACAACTCTTGGCATAATGGATAACGGAGATGAAAACACGCGGCTTGTGCCCAAGACAATGTGAGGGCACACAGACTGAGCGCGCAATAACTGCTTTCGTGTTTATTGTCTAATAAAATGTACTAACTGCACAACAGATACATGTGTCGTACTGAACATGGAAGAGAAGACTGCTAATACATGGGCGGGGTGGGAGGGCAGCAGAGGCGTCTTGCAGCAGGAGATGCCCGCGGGAGTGAATGATGCCCCAAGGCTGTGCTGAACTACAGACTGTTAGAAACATGGCAGTCATGCTGTCCAGTTGCAAAGAGAGCACCAAACGTTACTAAGTTACCATGTGGGCCATTCAGCCTTCCTGGGACATTTTGCATTACATTTTCCTTTCCTTTTTTTTCCCCCAAGTTTTTATTTAAATTCCAGTTAGTTAACATTTGTATAATATTAATTTCAGGTGTAGAACCGGATGATTCATCACTCAGATACAACAGCCGGTGCTCATCACAAGTGTTCTCCTTAATCCCCATCACCTATTTCCTTCACCCCCCCCCCACTTCCCCTCCAGCAACTCTCAAGTTTGCTCTCTGTAGTTAAGAGTTTGTTTTCCAGTTGATCCTTCTTACTCCTCATATCCTACTCCTTTTGCTTGCAACGTTCTCTATTCCTCACCTCTGTTCCTACCTGAACCATCCTGTTCTCCTCTCACTTCATTTGCACAGAATCACACCTTTGCCTGTGAGACTGAAAACCTTCCTCACCACTAAAACCTCTCCAAATCCATCCTCCTAACTCCACCCTTGACTTGTCTCCAGCCTCTACTTTGGTTTTAATTCCTTGGCTTCCAGTGCCCACTCAGCAATAATCTTTGATCAAACCCAGACTAGCTGGGTTCACTGCACATGTGTGGCAGAATATAGGTCCCTTCTGTGCAGTTCTCAAGCAAGCCAATCGAAGGTATTACTATCACAAACAGTTCCTTATTCTCAAATGGACTATGATTCAAAAGTCTATTTGTAAGTTAGTTATTGGGCACTTAGAATCTATTTTCCCAAAGGAACGATGTTACAAATTGTGGTTGGATCCCAGGGCCTGTTAATGCCTATTTAGCCCAGTCGCTAAAATTTATACTGCAGTCTCTTATTTTAATAAAAAACCAATTACTGAAAGTTACAATGGACTTAGCTGTTATGAGGGGCATAGGGAGTTGGGACCGGGAGTTTCATTCCCAGAAAGATACAGAACATTCCAAAATCCTTCATTAGAATTTGCCTGTTAGGCATTAATATGAAAAAAATCTATTTCCAGGTTTTCATACATGTTCTACAATATTATTTTCCTTCACAATTAAAAACACACACGATTTACAGCCAAAGTGAGCAAGTGCAGCTACTGACTGTTGCCATAACCACGCCACTCACTCACCTGTCCCTCACCTGTGCTGTACTGGGAACCCTACATTTCTTATCAGCAAGCTCAGCACTTGCCTTTGCATTCCCAGCTTTTTAAACAAAATCATGTAAACACCACAGACATGCCACCCTAGAGCTCGGGAAATGGTCATCTGTCTGCTCACAGATCAGAGGTTCACCTGAAGTACAGTCGAAGTTGAACCTGCCCAATTTACACACAGCAGATGGGATCCGAAAGGTCGTTCTACTGTTAATCACTCTGGATTTAATAAGCCGGGAAAGATGAAGATTTCTAGAATCTGGATGCCTGTCTACCAATTTGCAGGTAGCAGGAATCTTTCCTCAAAATGAAACCATTCCAGCAACACTGAAATCTGTCAAGGCAGGTGACCCTCTCCCTCCACGAGCTTGGCAGTGTCATAAGGAATTTCTTAGACGCTGAGCTAGCAGCAGCTGCCTCAGACCCCACTTTGATGTTCTGCAAATTCCAACAGGCTCAGAGCTGACGATGCTGAAAGCCGGACGGTTCAAGTTTCATGAGCAGCAATTCAGCCAAATCTTACTTTGCCTTCGAGAGCAAACTCCCTTCTCCCGAATTAACCTTGGGCTAATGAGTATTTAACCATAATGCTCATCCTCTGGACCATGGGTTGAAAATGGTTTTGTTGTTCTTCCATTCTAGCCAACTATTTTCTTGTCCCTTGCCAACTGTCAGATGCACCTTCTCTCACCAGTGCGCATTCTCCTGTCATTCCCACCGTCCAGCCTCCCAGACCAGCCACAGTGAACATTCTCCTTATTCCGGCCACTTCCATTTGTTTACTATCATTTTCCTTTCCAATATAATCACACCTGTTTTCTGACGGCATTAACACTCTCAATACTTTTGCATTTATAAACCCTAATGGACACAAAAGTTTGTAAAGCTAAAGACAAAGCACAAATCCAGCAAACCCATTCTAGGCAAATAAAAAAGGTGAAGGCTGAAAACAAGATAATTCCTCATGGCCCCTACTGGCAGCTGTTGATGCCAGCAGAACTTATACCTTTTTGCTCTAGATGTTACTTTGTTGTAATCTATGAATATCTCTAAATTTAAAGTTCATTAGAAAGTCAGAGGAATCTCTGTTAAATGTTTAATGTTTCAAGGATTTCCTACAACACTAATAATTCCAAGGAGGATGGGATGCTATCTCACAGGCATCGAGCAAACATTCTTAAGAGATAATCTGGCTTCTTGCCACCAAGCACCCACATACCTGTTTGGTACCCTCAGGTCACTTCTACTGCCACTCCCATCAAGCATTCTCCACACCGGCCATCTCCACCTCCTACAAAATGTTTCTATTTCTGATTTTAAAAAATTGTTTATCTTAGATTACTGAGATTACCCAATTTACTGAATTCTCTGTAACATACAAACTTTAACGGAAATGACGTTTTGTTAATCACCTTCATCGAGTTATAATTAACATACAGTAGAGTTGGGCCATTTAAGTGTACAATTCAATGAGTTTTGGCAAAGGTATGCAGTCCTGTAACCTCCTCCATAACCAAGGCACAGGACATTTCCATCACCCCAAAACGTGCCCTCCTGCCCTCCTGCACGCAATCCCATCCCCCTGCCCCGACCCGGCCCCTGGCAATCATCGAACTACTCTGTCACTAGAGTTTTGCCTTTTCTAGAATGCCACATAAATAGAATCAGACTTTACAGTCTTTTCTGTCTGGCCTATTCACTTAGCCTAAGGCTTTGAGATCTGTCTGGTGTTTCTGTGCTTATCAATTCCTTTTTGTTCCTGAGTCCACTGTATGAATATACCACAATTTGTTGAATTCACTCACCCATTATTACACATTGGGTTGTCTCCAGTTTTAGGATATTATGAATAATTCTAGAAATATTTGTATACTGGTCTTTGCATGGACATATGCTCCTAACTCTCCTGGGTAGATACCTAGGATTGGAATTACTCTGTCAAAACCCCAACAGACACACAGAGCAAGTGTACGTCCAACTTTACAGAGATGGTAAGGCTGTTTCTAACAAAAAGACCTGGTGGTGGCATTTCGCTTTGTTACCAGCCCTGTGTGCATGCTTTGGTTTCTCCTCATGCTTGTCAACACTGGCACCATTGGTCTTTCCGATTCTAGCCATTCCCATGGGCGTGCAGTGTTAGATTTGGTAGTTTGCATCTGCATTTCCCAAATGACTAATGCTATAGAGTATTTTCTAATGCTTACAAATTAAATGAATTTGTTTGCTGGGATTTTAAGATGCACGAGTAAGCAAAGTAGAATAATGCGGGTGGTACATGGGGGCCATTCCTGTGCAGGGTGATAACCACTGCATCCACAGGCGAGCCCCAAGAACCCCTCTTCAGGGGAGCTGCAATATCTTATGTTGCAACTCCTTCTTTTTACCTCTCACATCTCTAAAAGATCTATGTTTTCCTGAAAAGGCATCCCAGGCAGTGTGAGAAGAGTGATGTAGGAGGTGGGCGATATGGAAGAAAACTGGCAGCAGCTGTTAATGAGCAAGTATCATTTATTAAAAAAAGAGAGAGAGAGAGAGAGACTATTTATTCACATAGCCTCCAGCGCCTAGAAAAAGTCTGAAAACACACAATCACTGCCACTTATTGAAAGACAATTTGACTAACAGTTGTGACTGAGCTCAAGTCCTTGAGGTCAAAAAAGTCCCTGAAACTAAGTACTTTCCTTTTCATGAAGGATATTAAATAGCAAAGCTACTAGGCTTCCTTTATTTTCTTTCAAAAAACTAGATTTTGATTTTAGCACTGGGAATCCTTTTACATGCTAAGTAAATATATCCTTGAATAGCTGTGTACAAGATCTCAAAAATAATTTATATGCTTTAACAAGCATTGCTATTCCAATCTTGATTTTTTTTTGCAATTTTTTAAAAATGTGGAATTCTTCTTAAAGTAGATAACTCTTTTCCTACAACAAAATGATTTTGCAGTGTGACCCTCCTGCAAGAAGAAAGCAAAATCAGCATTTGTAAGTGATCAGTCAGCTGTTGCATACAATGACCCTCCCATAATTCCACGGAACAGTTGCTTGTCACACATTTGCCCAGACTGCCTCTCTGGGAGTCACTGTATATTTCAGAGAGAGAGTGAATCGCTGCCACGGTTGATATCACACTAACTAGGAATAATTTTACTATGAACATAACCACTTTAGCTTAATTAATTTTCTGACCTTTTGGGATTTAAATTTTTAACATTCGATGTATCAATGAGACAGCCACTGCGCAATTTTTAAAATCTGCTTGGTTCCTGGAGTTATTGTAAAGTCCCCAAACCAAACACAATGGTGACCAAGTTTATAAATTTAAAAAGAAACTACTGCAGAAAATGATCTCTAGACAATTAAAATTTGCAGAGTGCTTTTAAAGACTACGTGATTACGTACGTCAGATACACTTTAGCAAAAGAATATAGAGTGCTACTGATCTCACACAAAAAGATAAACTACCAGCTGCATACTGAAGATCTACATTTTGCTCACAGAGACAAATGCTGGTATCCATTATGTCATCATAGAAAACGTAACATAAGTGATGCAAAGTCATCTCAATTCCTGAACTACTTATTTGCTTAATGACAAAACCAGTTTCTTAAAAAACATATGCTCACTTTTTGAACAACCCCTTACAGATGCCATGCAAAAAAATGAACATAATAATCTTAATTTCCTGCCCTTAAGGACTTAAATTTTAACTTCAATATTTCAATAATGCAGCCACTGCACTTACTCCTAAAGTCTTCTTGACTCTTAGAGAAATTACAATGTGTCCAGAATGTGTTTAACTTCTGCAAACAACAAATGAAAACAGTAAAAAAAAAAAAAAAAATCCCAAATCCACGTGTGGCAGCTGCAGGCTGTGTGAGGGAGTAATAGGCATAGGGAAGGTTGCAGCCACGTGAAGAATATGCGATCTTGGGCTCCCCACTAGTACCTACTGAAACAAAAAGACTGCACACGAAGGGCTGAGACTGGCCGCCACCCACAGCTCCCAGGCTGCAGCTGAGCCACCATGGGTAAGTTCTGGAAAGCACCTGCCAGCGGGACCTCCTCAATTTTCCTTGAATCATAGACTTGGGGGTACGGAAAGAATGATGTGAGAGCGAAGACCAGCTGTACACAAATCCTCTGCTATGTTGGGAAAAAATCTCATGTTTATGTGGAACACTGTTAGCACATGTAAAACCGGGAATACTTCCTAAATGACAGTCTCCAGTCGGTAAAGCCAGTGGCATACTTATTACATAGATACAGACTTTAAAAATAAAACCAAATAAATAAGCAGAAAGTGTAGAAAAAGTCCCATTTCCGCTGGAGACCGCCACGCTGACAGATGAGCAAGGAGGAACTCTCAGCACATAAAACCGGCCAGAAGGCTCCCCCAGGTGTGCCTAATCCATAACCAGCTAGGGTAGGTGAGGGCAGGCTCAGGGTCAGGCTGGAATACACTTCAGCATTCTCTTCTCTACACAGACTGCCCAGGATTCAAGGTTACAGAGACAGAAGTTTACATTGAACCATGAGAGACTGTGGACTCTGGAAAACAAACTGAGGGCTTCAGAGGGGAGGGGGTGGGGGATTGGGATAGGCCGGTGATGGGTATTAAGGAGGGCACGTATTGCATGGTGCACTGGGTGTTATATGCAAGTAATGAATCATAGAACATTGCATCAAGAACTGGGGATGTACTGTATGGTGACTAATATAACAAAATAAATATTATTAAAAAAAAGTTTACATTGAAATATAGAGGAAAAAAATCCTTTACTTAACCTTTAGCCATTAAGAGCCTATAACGTGCACAGGTTTCTAGGGGTGGAGAGGCCCCCCAGAGAAGGAAAGAGCGCAGGGAGGGGGCACACAATAGCCTGAAACTGCTGCATGCCTGGCACAGAGCAGCAATACCTTAGCCGGTGCTGATGCCGGCCCGGAAGGCGAGAGGAAGCCCAGGCACAGCTCGGATGGTACTGGGGGCGGGAGCCTGGGCAGACAGCAGGCAGGACCGGAAGCCTGTGCACAGGGAGCCAGCAGAGGCTCCGGTGTGTACGAATACCTCACTCAGATGTTCATATATGGAAGCTCAGCCACCAATAGTAGAGATGACGGATTGGACTAGGAGACAGACTGGCAAGAAGATGATGAGTCTAACCGCTGACTGGGATAATAGAGACAACACCAAGAAATGCATTTCAGAAGAAGGAGATGCAGTGCCTGGTGAATGGTCGGAGGGTGAGAGAGGATACGGGGATAAGTAGTGTCTGGCCTGGTCAGGGAAGGAGGCCCGTTGCTGGGAAAGGGACAGAGGAGGACGGGTTGGGGGGGGAGAGCCTGTGTTTGGGGGTCAGAAGATATTTCATTTTGACTTTGTGTCCAGAGAGTCAGCTCTTTGGTTCAAGAGCAACCTACCATTCCCTGCGAGACTGGTGAGGAGGCCTGGAGGGACAGTGGGGGATTAGGGGGCCTCTCGGGCCCTGGACCACCCGGCGCTGCTCTCTGAGGACCCTGCTCCTCAGAAGTCCCTCCGCCTCCTGCGCCCCCATCCACGTCTGCAGAGCTCTGAGTGAACATCCGGCAGCCATCCCTTGTCCTTTGTGGATCATATAACCTCTCAATCAATGCTGGTTGAAGAATGGAAAAAGAAACCATTTGGGCAGTTTCCTTACCACTCCCTCTGGGTGAAAAAAGCAAACAAACAAATCACTCAGCATACAGCAGGTGCTGAGAAAATGCTTGCCACCCCTTGTCTGGGGAATATTTGCTGCTTCCTGAACTCCTGACCCTGGCAGAACAATCGCTCACTGTCTGTGGTGAATCCTCTCTTTTCTGCTTCTGCTGGTCTCTTCTGCACATCACGGCACTCGCCTCATGACAATGGCCTTCTATTCATATTTTGTAAAGTATCTGAGACCTCAGCTTGGTGGACCACTCACACAGTGAGTAGCCATGGGACGCCCACGGCGAGGACGCCGCCATGCGCAGAACGGCAAAGGCCCTCTCTCAAGCAGCTTACGTGCTGGTGAGGAGACAGGTATGAAGCAAACAGATACCTGACACATGCCGCGTGTTACGTACCATGGAAGAAAGGCAGGTAGGGTTTAGGAAGGAGTCCATCAGGAACTGGACAGGACGGGTCTCAGACAGGAAGACCAAGACTGGCTTACGAGCAGAAGTACAATAGTTTGTGCTTAAGTGGACAAAAGGTCCCAACGGTCAATTTGGGTGGCCAGGAAATCAATAGGTTGAGTTTAGGTAATTCATCCCATATTTAAAAAAAGTGTTTGTAGCCAAAATTTAAAAGCCAGATGATGTCACATGAAAAATTTGATACCCAGCTTTTCTTGAAAAATTATAGTACCTGGGAAACTTAAACCAGTGTTCCTGCAAAGCAACACCCAGCTATACGTAACAAATACACGCTGGCCACAACGCCTCCCAGTCCGAGCCCCTCGCCAGCGCTGGAATGCCGAGTATCACTGGTCACTGCGCATGTGCTGCTCTGTTGCTGTGACACACCCGTCCATTAAAAGTGGGAATAAAACTTACCAGGGCAGGCCAGAGCTTCCTGGTGAGGGGGACACAGAGCTCCGTCAGCATTCTCACCATGTCCCTGGCCTGCGGGCCTGTGCCATAGCCTCCCAGCTTGGTGAATGCAGTATTCCTTAATTTCTAATGAGACACAACTCGGGGTCCTACCAGAGCTCCGCCCAGATTCTCATTAGGGTTGTCATGGACTGCTAATACAGGCATGGTGTCAGACCCTTTATTTTACCTAGTGGCTGAAGGTTCAGTCCCTAAATTAAACTAGTAATACTGAGAAAACATACAAATTCCCAGATTTAAAACCCAAATCTATCCAGAGGAATGAAGATTTCCTGAAGCTTCTTAAATTGCTTTCTGTAGAGATTTCACCTTTAACACACACACACACACACACACACACACACACACACACACACAATTTTCCAGATGGCTAGCATTTCTATAGGGAACAATCAAGTGTCAGCTTTAGTATTGAAAATGTTGAATAAGATGGCATATTGGATGGAATTAATAACTTCAAAGGTGCCAATGAGAACTTCTTTCTTCATACATACATTTTTGGGCTCCTAAGCCTTAGCGGTAAATGCTTAAGAGATGAAAAGCTATTGAGAAAAAATATATATATATACACACATATACATGCACATATATATACATATACATACACACTGTGTTTGATATACTAGAGAAAAGGCATAAATATACAAAATATTTATAAAATATATATTATATACTACACCAAATATGTGTGTATATATGCGTGTACCTATATATATATAATACATACATATATATGGGTGTGTGTATAATATAAAACAGAAACCAACCACTTTGATGAACCTTAAGAAATCAAACTCAATTCTACAAATGCTATGCTGTTACATGCAGGTGATATTCAAAGTACTGGGGACAAAAAGACGGAGAACCCCCTTGCCTTCCACCCCAGGCGCACATGAATGAAAAAACAGGCTAAATACTATTATGGAAGACTGTGAAGAAAAGAACAACAATGTACAAGATGGAGACACAGATTCTAACAGGGGAAGGGGAAGGAGCAAGGAATACTACCAAAAGGAAAAGGTAATATGGAATGTTTAGCAGAGGTTTGGGAGGATCAAAGGGCACTCTGTCAAAGAAGACAATTACGCAAAAGAACTGCAGCTTGACCACTGTCCTCACCTGTTGATGTATAGACGAGGAACACCTAGAGACACTCAGGGAAGCTGGGCTGGGGACAAGGAGGAAATCCTGCATTAAGAAAACTCTTTCTGAATCTTATAAGAAAAACGATTCAGGGCTCAGTCCAAGGACTTTTCCTACCTGTATCTTTGGGGATCTCAGCTGGTCTTCTGTCCTTAAATCCATTAGACTCACAAATGTGTATTTCTAGGTGGAACCTCTCCCCCAAATTTCAGACCTGAATATCCATGACCTAAGTTGGTATCTCCAGTTGGCTGTCTTGTAAGGCACTGCAAATATATCATGTCCACACTGAGCTCCTGATTCCCTCCTTCCCAAGCCTGCTGTTCCCTGTATTAAATCCTTTGAGAACACCAACAATGGGGACACAGCAGGGACAACTCCAACCTTCCAGATACTCAAGCCAAAAACATGGTGGTTATTTTTTTTCCAGATTTTATTTATTTATTTGAGAGAGAGCACGAGCAGGGGAGAGAGGGAGAAAAAGGCTCCCCACCAAGCAGGGAGCCCAATGTGGGGCCCGATCCCAGGACCCTAAGATCATGACCTGAGCCAAAGGTAGATGCTTAACCAAGTGAGCCACCCAGGCACCCCTATGGTGGTTATTCTTATTCCTTTTTTGCACACCCTAAATAATCAATCCATCATCCAACAATGTCACCTGTGTCTTTGAAATACATATAGAAGCTGGCCACGTCTCACCAGTGCCCTGCGAAAGCCACCCCCAGACCATCACAGCAGGCTCCTGAACTGCATCCCCTCTTCCACCCTCCCCCCACGCCCACCCTGTGCTCTTTTCCTAACATAACAGAGTCCTGGGAACAAGAAGGGCAGATCCTGTCACTCTGTTCAGTCTTCGGAAGCTTCTGAAGATCCAAAGGGCCTTACCATGCCCCATGGGGCCCAGCACCCCCTCTGAGCATGCTCGGGCCACCGGCACCCACTGACATCTTGGTGTTACTCCAACACACCGTCCTGCTACCTTCCAGCCCTTAACACTAGAATGCTTAGCGGAAGCAACAGGTTTCCAGTGGCTCCTCCCCTCTTCTCAATGTCACCCTTCTCAGTGACCCTACTTGAAATCATACTCCCCTGGGCACACCCATTTCCCGCTCCTGCTTTATTTCCCTCAGGGCACTTATTTGTCCAAATTTTTCTTGAGTAAAAGGCCATGGGAAGCTGGGGGACAAGTGCAGACACCATGCCAACACCCAAACCTATGGCAAGGCCTGAACTGAGGAAGCGACAGGACTGAAGACTTTTCAGGGGTAGAATGTACAGGGTTTGGTGACAATGTGAGGGTCGTACATGGGGGCTGGTAACATGGGCAAAGCTTGACAACCTTCATGCATATGGACAAAGCCAGGGGGATGAGGGGTGGGGAGGACACAGCTGTTCAATTTCTGAGCATGTTAATTAAAAAAGGCCCATTAACATATGTATTACTATGCCCTTCTCAGATATAGCTCAAAGCCTAATAAACTCCTCCAAGAAAATTGCTAAGGTTTAAGTTACTCCTAAATTTCATAACCCCAAAGACTCACAAGGGCTCAAATTCACTAGGTATAAAGGCTTCAGGTAACACTCCATCCTCCAGAAAAACAACAACAAAAAAAAATTGCAAACACCAGAAGAATGTGGGAAATGATGATTTGCAGAAGACCAGAGTGTCCCTAGTGCTTGAAACTATGTAGAGAATAAAAAAGAAGTGGCTCTGTTCTCCAGACTTACATTTAATAGGTTCTAAATCCAGCACAGATTTGACCTTTGCTTTAAATAGATTTTCTTGGAGAGGAGGGAAGAAAACATTGATTCATCCGAGACTCCTGAACGACCTACTGTTCACATTAGTTGAAATAAAGTCTGCTTTAAATCAGAATTCTTGAGACACAGAAATAAATATACCAAGAGGTTTCTAATTCTATGCTTTCGCCAGCTGATTATTTTCATTCACAACAGTGGACGAACTCGATATGGTCTTTCCAGAAGAAGGCCCATGGCCACAGAGAGAGCACACAGAGGAATCAATCAGATCAATGCCATCCGGGCTCAGACTTCAGCTTGTCTTGTGATCAACACTTTGAATAGAACAAATACGAGAAGTACGTGAAATGGAGATGACTTTTTGGGGGTTTCTAAAGCCCATGTTAATTTAGCAACATTTGAGGAATAAGGGAAACCTAGGAGCAAAAATGTTTCCAGTGAGACTGAAAAAGGTTAAACCAGATTATTCAATACCAGGATTGTTCACTCAGGAAACGGGAAACATACAAGCTTTCCCACTCTGCTAAACACAGTCATCAAGATCAGTGCCACAGATTTAAGGGCTAATTAGGCAGTTAATGTATAATCCTGGCCCTAAACCTTCTTAATCTATTTGTTAGCAATTCTGAGTGTTTCCCTGCTCATTTTAAACCATAGTCAGAAGACAACTGAAGAGACAAAACACAAATCTACATCAAACAGAGGTATGCCTTACTATCTATTTGCTTCTGAGGAAGAATTTGAAAATGTGCTTTGGGTACCAGGTAGATAAATGACCTCAGGGCACCAGACAGGTAATAAAGGTACAGCTGCAACATTAAGGAGCATGGGGTCTGTAGCCAACTGGGAAGTGTCTGTCCCACCTACCAATATTCACAGTGCTATCCAAACACGACACTACTGCAGGCTGCATTTGGCCCACTGACCATCAATTTGACACAAAAATCAAGCATGATCAGAGACTCACAATTTAAAGAGGAAATGATAATTTATATGGCATTTTCCCAAAATGGTGACCATTTCTTTTTTTTTCTCCTACGCAAGCTAGTGTGTCTTATTTGTTTATTTTTATTAAGTTTTAAATTTTAATTCTATAGTAAAGTTAACACAGAGAGCTCCATTAGTTTTAGGTGTGCAGTACAGTGATTCAACAATGTCACTCAGTGTTCATCATAATAAGCGTACTTGTTTTCTCTGAACAACGAACATCACAGCATGCTTTCCGAGACGCCACCACCTGTAATCACATGTCACTCTCTTATCGATTATAGGAAAGGAATGCTCTCTGGGCAATTCAGTTGAGATGAGGACTCATACCTATGGTTATTTCAAAGTTCTAACGTCAAGAATCAAATACAAATCTGTAGACCGAAACAATGAGTAAACACACAAACTAACACACATACCCACCCACAAAAGTACACACTAAATCCAGAAGTACATTACTCTCCCACCAAATCAAGCATTTTGAGAAATCTAATGTGTAGAGAAGACTTAACCATCACCAGGACCAACCGTGGTCCATATACCCAGGCCTGATGTATGGACAGAGTAGAAATCGCTCACCTACACTCTCAAGCAGAGCCTCACCTTGGAAATTGCAGTGCCCACCAGCTTCATGCCAAAGGGCAATGTGTTCACACAGAGCCTCCCTCCTAGCCTTTTTGTCTACTTCACCCTACACATGTTACTAAAATAACCTCAAATTGTACTATTAGCACATCATTTTTCTGTTTGTGGTCTTTTGCTCTCAATTTATGTCCTATCAAATGAAATATTTGGAGATCAATTTAATGTTTCCTCTTCTTGTTTGTTTTATGGTTTACAGTAGTAAAGCTTCCAACCTTTTATAGCAAATAACCACAGAATCTCTCTCTTGTTGCATTAAGAATTTCTCTTTTAAGTCCAAGGGAAGACTATTAGGTATAAAAGAAAGTCATAAGTGCGCATGAAACCAGCCAGAAGGGACCCGGCCCGTACCGCCGACCAGCCCTGAGCTCCTGGCCCCGTGAGAGCACTACCTCATATTCCTTAAGTAACTTACCCATCTACTGTGGGGAGAAAGCTTTAATGTTGCTGTAAACCAATACACACATGTGAATCCTCAAAGCAGGCCTCGCAGTATAAGAACTTTCGGGAAAGACACCCTGCAGCTGAGAACCAGGTTCCACGTTCCTTAGGGTGTAACCCAATCGGCCAGCCTGCACAAACTCACCAAAGGACTGCTTGCTGAAGAAACCAAGCAGAGGAATGTAGCAAAGGGTGCGGGCCTCATCACCCGCAGTATGCCCCATGGAGGGAAAATAACCCTCAATAAAGAAGGTGGGGAAAATTACTCTTGTATGAGTTTTAAGGGTTTCATGACAGATGAAGAGAACTGTGGCCAATTAAAGCAGCAATACAACTAAGAAAAACAACTGTCGGCTGGCAAGCCAGGCTGCTCCAGTCACTCCGTCTGGAAGGTGATGAGGGTCCCAGAGCCAGACTATGGGAAAGGATTTCGTTCCTGATTATCACCTCTCAAAACTAGAAGGTGTTTGGAGAGACTATGGAAGAAGGATCCAACTGACAATAGGAGCCCACAGGAGGGTTGAGAAGAAACAGACTTTGGAAATGGAGCGTGGCTGATACCAACCTCACTAAATCTAGTAGCTTCACTAAGGCTCCATGGCCCTTCTTACTAATAGAGTCTAAGTTACAAGGAGTGGCAATCATTCTTTTTTTCAAATTTCACTTCCCTTCAGCTAGAGTTACACACATACAGCTTCACACGGAAACTGATATGTGGTAATTTTGCTTCATTTTGATGTTTTTCTTCTAGGCGCTAGCCAAAGACCAGAGTGTTCTTTGGGGCCTGGATTATATCCAAACACAGTCACTTGGTAAAGACTCATTCTTCTATCAGAAGGTGAACCAGATCATATCCCAAGCAGTCGGTCCAAAGTTTTCCTCCATTCCCATCTGTTTTAAACGGTACACAAGAATGCAACCCCCGAGGTTTCCTTTTTCCAACCTCTTAGATCACTGTTTTCACACATCTTCAGCAAATAAATCATTCCGAGGTGTTCTCAAAGACTTGTTTGCTTTGTTTTGATAAGGGGTAGGAGGGAGGTAAAAAAGCAAAAAATTAAATACTTGTATCTACGGAGGAGGAGGAAACAAACCTGTCCACAAGTTCACATTGGCACTCTTTCTCTTTTCCACCAGAAGCCAACTGCCATTCCTGTAACAACACTGGAAATTGCACGAAGGGCTCCCTGCAGGCTTCCTTCCCTGGCAATGGGCTGAGTGACAGGAATCACTGCCCTGAACCCCACAGCAGTCAGGACTGGAGGAATACACACAGGTCATGGCACTACCCAAAATTATGTACCTGTCAACCTCTGCAAAAATTAGGAGTGTGGAAATACCAAAGTAAACACTAAGTGAGGGGTGCACAAACATTTCATTCCGCCTCCAATATGGGGAAAATCTTCTAAAACATTAGCACTAATCCCAAATTCATTTCTGATGCAGGAGCTCTAGGGTAACAGATTAAAGACGTTCATTTTCCTCATATCCAAACTGTCTGGAGTCTTGGGAGAGAAAGGCAACCGAACCCTGCAGGGCCTTCTGCCACCTCCCTGCCCTCAATTTTGGTTAAGTTGAGCACAACTTTTTCTTTCTTTTTACATTTTTCCCCAGTTTCCCAATCTTCAAAGACTCTCTTCTCCAGAAAGCAGTCTAGGATTTCCAGTTTTTATGGACACCCTTGCAAAAGGAATCAGTCACTTTAATACCAACTGTTTCTCTCTCTTCAGAAATATGTACTAGGGCATACTGCTTGAGTGCATTCTCTGCAATGAGAATTAAGGCAAGGAGTGGTTGGCACATTGAACCCATTCAACCTGAAGACTGCTGTCCTATTAAATGCACAGGGCCCCTTGTATAATACCTGCAAAAGAAACCAAATGTCCATACCAAGTGCAACCTAAACCCAAATAGCCAGGAACTAACAGACCAGAGATGAATAAAACCTGGAATGCAGATAGTGCCTCATGATGATGGTGAAAATCCCCCACTATACTTTCGAAGAAACTGAGGTACGGACAGCTCATGGTGATGTAGCCAGTTAGTTGTGGAGGCTGCAGAACACTCCCCTTATCTAGAGGCTTTTAGCGCTCAACATTGTTTTCCTTACTCCATCTCTCTCCGCTGTTCTTCAAATCTTGAGCCATATCTCACAGCACCTTGGTTTCCATGACCTTCATTTTCACTTCCCTTTAGCCACTATCAGTCTCCCAGGGCTGCCATAACTGACCATAAATGAGACAGCTGAAAACAACAATAACAAAATTATCTCCGTTCTCAGGGCTAGAAGTCTGAATGCTAGGTGTCAGCAGGGCCATGTTCTCTCTGAAACCTGTAGGGGAGAATACTTCCTAACCCCAGCCCCTTCCTACCTTCTGGTGAGTTGCAAGTCAGGCTTGCAGCTACAGTGACTTCCGTCTCTGCCACCACTCCCTCCCTTATGTGCATGCATCTTGTCTCTTCTTGTAAGGACACCAGTCATTGCACAGGGCCTGCTCGACTCCAGCATGACCTCATTTTAACTAATTACATCTGCAATGAACCTATTTACAAACAAGGTCACATTCTAAGGCCCAGGGGATTAAAACTTCAACATATCTTTTGGGGTGAGCACAACTTAACCCATTAAAGCCACACAATTAGCACAGTCATACCCAAGAAACTATAACATGAAATTTCCCTTTTGTTCCCTCTTACTCAATTTCTTCTACCCCCTTCAACACTGCCTGCCTTGTTTTCAAAATGCGTTTTGTTCCATAAGCCACTGAAGACTTACTCTCAGGTCTTTCTTGGCTTGGCCTACCTCTCCAGCTATGCTGGATTTCACAGATACTGATGCTGTCCTGATCCCCTTGACCTTCTGTTATTTCAACATTTCCTAATACACCATCAACAATCTGTATTCTCAACTCACATTGTCAATCTACAGAGCATCAAAGGAGAAAGACACTAGCAATATCAACTGGTCCTGTTTAATATCACTTGACCTGAAAGGGCCCAGGATAATAACCCTGAGTCAGGCCTCCCTTGATCTTCCTCACAGTGACCTCAGTTTCAGATCATTCATTCATTCAAAAGAATATTTACAACTATTTACTGTGTGCATCTAAGCATTTAAACTTACGTTCAAGATTGATAGTACACAAGATAATACAATTCCTCCTTCCCAGAATGAAGCATATATCAGGAATATGAACAAGTAAACATGTAGTGCTAAGTGCCATGATTCAGGCAGGTAAGGAAGCTACAGATGCATCAAGGAAGACTTAACACCAAAGGAAGTTAAATTGCATCCTCTCCCTCAAGAGTCTGATCTGACTCTGGCCTTCTTCTGATACTTCTGCCTTGGTGACGGCATTCAATTCCAAAATTGCCGACACTGCTTCTAGTGGTTGGCACTCAACTCCAGCCTTCATTTTTCCTCTGTGCTTCCAACTAGACTTCTCCCGGCTGTTTCTAGAAGGATGTTCCAGCAGTACCTGGAACTCAGTAAGCCCAACACAGAGACCATCCCCTCGATTGCCAGTCTTTCCCTGCAGTACTATCTCACTACCACTATGTTCTCAGTCTTTCAAACTTGGAATCCTGGTATCCTTCTTCTCTTTCATCCTGCTGCCTCACCCCTGTGCTTAACTGGTTTCCTAACTGGTTTCCAAGTGCAAGTTTTAAATTCTTACTAGAAAATTTTACATCCAGGGATGCCTGGGTGGCTCAGTCAGTTAAGCGTCTGCCTTTGGCTCAGGTCATGATCCCAGAGTCCTGGCGTCGAGTCCCTGGTCGGGCTCCTTGCTCAGTGTGGAGTTTGCTTCTCCCTATCCCTCTGCCACTCCCCCTGCTTGTGCTCTCTCTCTCTCTCTCACACAAATAAAATCTTTAAAAGAAAGAAACAAATAAACAAGAGATGTAAAGTTTTCTTTCGTTCTTTTTTTTTTTTTCATTGCCATAGCCTGGGCTCATGTTCTCATTAATTTATTGTGTTTATTGTAAAGATATCTTCACCAGCTTTCCTTTGCTCAGATCTCTACCCAATGCAATCCAATTTATAAGTAACTTGAATTTTTATAGCATGTTAGAGCTTATAAAATGTTTTCACAGAACTTGCTTTTCATCCCCACATCAGCCTACCCTGATTGATAAAGAATTACTCTTCTCAGAAATGACCTGAGAGGTTAAGTGACTTGCCCAAGAGCAAGTAGTGGCAGAGCAACCATTCATTCAATACTGATTTCAAATGCAGAGCTCACCAGCTACACTGCTGCCAAAATCATCTTCCCAAAGAGTATTTCTGATTCTTTCTATAAAACATGTGTTCAAAAGGCAGCCACTCCCTGGGAGATGTCGTCTAGAGATGGCTACAGAGGCCCTCACCTCTACTTGGTTCCACCAGCCCTGCCCTCCTGCCTCGGGAGAATCCCTTCCACTGGAGCTGCTGTGAGGCCAGAGACAGGGCTGGGAGGGAAGTGCCAGTAGCTGAACCAGCGACGTTTACTTTGGCACCTTGGGTCTAGGTAATTCAATAAACTCAGCAACTCTCCAGTGGGGCCTTTTAATTCCATAAACTCAGCAATACTCCCAGCCACATACACCCCCTGCTGCCAGCCCAATCACTAAGGACCTCTACCTTTCTCCCCCAACCCCTCCATTCATTGCTGAAATTACCGCCCTAGGCATGGATATCTGTTTGGCACCATACTCCATGACTACTCAGTTTGGTGACATCAACCTTCCGCACACAGGCAACAAACATTTAAGAGCAATCCAGTCATCATCAAGGGTTTTGCAGGTGCTAGGAACACAAAACTGAGGGCCAACTTCTTGCCACCATGAACTACCTGAGACTCCATTTCCCTATCCACTGCATCCTGTGGAACCTGAGCTGCCGTGGGTCATCTTCTCTTCATCTGAAACTTCTTTTTTTTTTTTTTAAGATTTTATTTATTTATTTGAAAGAGACAGCCAGCGAGAGAGGGAACACAAGCAGGGGGAGTGGGAGAGGAAGAAGCAGGCTCCCAGTGGAGGAGCCCAATGTGGGGCTCGATCCCAGAACTCCGGGACCACACCCTGAGCCGAAGGCAGACGCTTAACGACTGAGCCATCCAGGCGCCCCCATCTGAAACTTCTTAAATCCCTGCATCATGGTCATGATTAAAATCTGACTTGCCCTCAAGGCATCATTTGTCTCATACCCCTGTATCATGTTCTGTCTCTCTTGCACTTCCTCTCTTCTTTGTACCAGATCAGTGCGGTGATCCCTCCAGAATCTTTGGACCTCTAAACTCCCATCATCACCTCTCCTCATTTTCAAGAACACGTTTGTCCACTAACACCCTTGTCCCCATCTTCTTTGCAATTATTGAATCAACTCTTTCATGTTCTCTCTTTAAAGACAGAGGAAACTAAAGATCATTAAAGATGGTTCAATTCTAACATTGACCAAAGACCATGTGAAGACACTTTCTTATATAAATCCCTAAGAGAGGATACAGGCCACCTGTCTCTCACCTTCCCTATATTCAGCTTATCCTTCACCAGAGATCCTCTATACTCCCCAAATGATCTTCACATTCACATATTTTCCCAGAACCTTCTACCACCTCCTGCCTATTGGAACACCATTCATTCTTCAAAAAGAAATAAAATGCCTCTCCTCTTCCACCAAGCCTACCCTGAGCACAAGGATTTTTCTGAAAACCTTCCAATCAATTATATTCAATCTGTACAGATAAGCAAGATTTGGGGAAGCTTGGAAGCCAGGCTAAGGGGTTCACATTTAAGCCCTAAGAAAGAGGAAACTCTTAGGGGTGTTAGACCAGCATTGCTCAATAGAACTTTCTGTGATGATGCAAATGTTCTTCTGTACTGTCCACATGTGGCTCCTCAGCACTTGAAATGTGGCTAGTACAATGAAGAAACAAAAATTTTAATTTTATTTAACTTAATTGAAATAGCCACATGTGGCTAGTGGCAACCATAGTGAGCAGATTTCTAGGCTAAGTTGATGCCATTATAGAAGAGTGTTTAGAAAGGTGAGTCTGATGTAGTAGGGATAGAAGAGAGTGTGCTGGGAGCACAGTAATAGAAACTAGCTAGCTAGGAATCCGTGGCAGTGATCTGGGTGGGAGACTTTCCTTTCTCTTGAAAGGAGAAGAAATACATGACTCTGCCCTATCACCAAAGCACTAGGAAAAGAAAAGCACACACACAAAAAAGGAGTTAGAGGCTATCTAAATCCCATTTGAAAAAATAAAACTACAGAAGACACTTTTTTGTTTGCAAGTTTTAACTTGTCAAATTGAGTTTCCTATTGAATATCGACCATAGTTTCATCAAGTCAAATACAAAAATAATTATTTTCTCGAGAAAAAATGCATAAAATGTAAAATAATCATTTCATATGCTATCTATTTTTTCCTTTTCACCTTGGCAAAATTCAAACTTTCCGTTCAGGCACACATAGAACAATAGGTTTCTGATGGAGCACAGTGAGTCTGGGGAGAGACAGAAGGCTGTTACGATATGCACACATAAAATAAACCTGTTGCCAGGGAAATGATTAAAATGTCCTAAGGTAGAATTCACGTGTGGTCTCTGAACCAGATTAGATCTCACCCTTCTAAACAGAGCCCTGAAATGACTTGCTTGTTTCCTTTCTCTCCTCCACCTCACACAGTGGTCTGTACCTTTCCAACACAACTCAACTCAGAGGGCGAGCTACTGAGGAGAGCCAATTTAGAAATAGCTAAGCCAGGTGGGAAAAAAACAATCTAGTTCATCCTTCCTCAGATACCTGTGAAATGTAAGGATGTTTTAAGATATGTTTAAGCTCTCAAGTTAGAAACATGTTCCTTAATTTGAAATTTCAATCCTCTGATCTGTACTGCCTATCAGATTATCTTATAATCATTACCAACTTGTCAGAATATCTATCCTCCAAGGCAATACTGGTTTTTAAATAAATAGATAGGTTAATTAATCATATCAATTTGATTTATATAATATAAATCAAAGGGAAAAAGCACTAATTGGGGGATTTCCACTTAAAATGTTCTTTTTTGATGAAAGGTTCAGCATAGGGAATACAGTCAATGGTATTATAATAGTTATACGATGACAGAAGGGAGTGCAGCATAATGTGTAGACTTGTCCAATTACTATGTTGTACACCTGAAAGTAATGTAGCATTGTGTGTCAACTACACTTTAATGAAACAAAGTAAATGACAAAATAAATTAAATGTTCTTTTTTGAGGCCTATCAATCCACTGGAAGCATCTGGCCTGCCTGCCTCCTAAAGGTGAGCTTACCCAACTCATGGACTCCAGCAGAGCCTGGGGAACTACTTCCAACACTCTTCCAAATACTGTCATTCTCTCAAATATACTCGTCAGAGCAAAATTATTGCCCACATCTTCTAAATTTGTGCACATGATCTTGTTCCATAATCCTTCCCTACGTAGAGTAGAATGATTTCACATTCTATCAAAAACACACAAGACATTAACTAGAAACAGTTGTGTCATCACATTTCCCAAAATATTGAAATGAGAAGGCTACTTCATGAGGCACATAACTTCCACATAGTTGCCAGCAACTGAAAATAATTGGAGGTGTTTCCCAAGGTGCCGCTCTGCACCTGGTCCGATCTGTTTCTGTCTGTCCTGTTCTACAGCTCTCCTATCGACCAGGCTTGACTTCAACAGCATAAATGTGTAAACACAGGATGCCCTCTGGAAAGGAAGAATGTGAGACATTTTTAAGCATTTGAGATTGACAACTGCGGTACAGTGGCCCCGGAGAAATTTAACTTGGCTCCTGCTCAGCCACCTGGCATTACAGGTCACGCAGTGCAAATCCTAAGGACAAAGCCAACATGACAGACATGTACATTGTTGCCATTCCCAAAATTCTGTCCCGCTAGGGCCTCTCTGTCACCTCAAGAGGACCGTGTCTCCTTCATATGTTCACCTTTTCTTATAAAACCTGAACGCTAACAAGCTGGCAAGTGCACTTCAGGGGAGCGATCAGAATTTAGGGACAGAGGAGTGAAAAAAAGCAGGATCACCCCATTTGGTTACAGAATTCTCCCATGAAAACAGAGAAGTAAAGAGAAAAGGGAAAGAATAAAGCATCTTTTCAGGCTGCCTTATATTCACTTGGTGACTGCAGTTTGCTTTTCAATTACTCAGAAGAATAATTCGTGAATCTGGTATGTGCAAAAGCTCACTAGTGGGGCACCTGGGTGGCTCAGTTGGTTAAACATTCAACTCTTGATTTTGACTCAGGTCACGATCTCAGGGTTGTGGGATAGGGCCCCAAGCCAGGCTTAGCATGAAGTCTGCTTGAGATTCTCTCTCCCCCTCTGCCCCTGCCCAACCCTCACCCGCTGCCTACTCCTAGCCCCCCACCTGCATGCACACACATGCTGTCTTAAATAAATAAATAAATAAATAAATAAATAAATAAATAAATACATACATACATACATACATACATACATAAATACATAAATACATAAAATCTTTAAAAAAAAAAAGCTCACAAGTAAGATCACCTTCAAGAGGCCAGAAAAAACTAATGTAGACTGGGTTTAAGCCCACAACCAACTGCTGGCTTCCCCAGGGCTCCCAGTTCAATTCTATTCGCTATTGTAGTCACATTGTAATTCTGAAAAATTATTCAAGTTTCACTTTCTTGGTAGCCAAGACATGGGAAGAAACGTACTGGTGAGGACTTAGGGGTGGGGAGAACAGGTCAATCAACACTCTTTCTCATGAAGTTTCACTCTCGTTTTGCTCTCCAAGTCTGATGGGAATTTTATAATCTTTGGAGACAGAATGAGTAAGAAACTCAAGTCTCTTGCAGGGATTGTAAAGCGACAAATGCACCACTTACTCAGAGAGAAAGAAATGAGAGGCCAGCTGTGGCAGGGAGCCCATTCCAACCTTCACATGTTGCAAAATGTGAGCCAGCAGGCATCAGAGATATTTCAAAACCAATTTGTTTCAAACAATTCGAGACCTAATGACTTGATTTGGGGGCCTAAAACTGACTGGAATGGAAACAACATACTATTTGAGGTGGCATCATTTACAAAAATGCTGAATGTGCATGATTTATCTCACACATGACTGAAGACAGAAGAAAGTGCCGTAGGTCCTCACAGAACAGGTAGTTTCTTGGGGGCATGCACCTGGACCCTCAGTGGGAACCCTGGCAAGACACCATGAGCAGGACGGACTTCTTCACACTAACCCAAAAAGAGACAGACGTCTGGTGGCTTCTCTGACTGCAGAAATATTACTTTGGGCAGAAAATGGAGCTGTTCTAATGGCTGGGTTGTAACTTAAGATGTCAACGTGATGAAAACTTCTAAACCATTCCTAAGATTCATTCTAATGGGGGGATATAGCAGTCAAGCTCCTGACTATTACCTGCTGAACTGCAGAAAAACAATTTGTTTCAAAAACATAAGCTTAATGATGATACAACAGCATATGGACTATATAATTTTCAACCAAATGTTTCGTACCATTTTTTACTTTTTTCCCCCTAAAATCCTTTTCATCTTTTTCTCCTGTCCCTATGTGAAACCAAATATAACCAGGACCACACAAGCAAATAAATATACATTTTGGATTATGGGGTTCTTTTTATAAGTTAGTTCAGTAGCCATTTTTCTTGTGCTAAACTGTGAGTCATGCTTTATCCGACTAAACCATTCTCCCTACTCACTGATAGCTGTTTTGATGAGGCAGACGGAGGGGCATGATTAAATTCGTGTCTGGGGTAAAAAGTGAACTTACTAGAGGAATAAGCAGGGCAGACAGGGAGCAATAAATGGCGATTTGTAAAATATCATGAAATTAGTAAATTAGTCAGTAAGGTCACAGGACTTTCGGTATCACGTTTGTTGGAATATTTTTTTACTTCAAGCCCTATAATTACATCAGTATTATGTGGGACAGGATTAGAGTAATGAGACTCGATTTCCTGTGTGGAATATGGAAACCAGAGTCACTGCTTTGCAGCTATAGCAATTGGTCTCATTTGCCACATCATGGTAATCTTGTAACCCATCCAGAATCTGTGTGAAGTTCAACAATTATCACGTAGGATCACATGCAAATGTACAGAAGACCATCAGCGTGCACCTGGGAGTAACTCCTACTGAACTCTGCTAGCAGGGCAGGCTAGAAGCCACTGGGCAACCAGAGATAAAGAAGAATGCATTCGGCCCCTCCTCCCTCTCCTTGCCTCTCCTGTCCTGGTGGGAAAGAGGCAGGACTGGAAAGGAAACGCAGTGCTAATGCAGGAATTCTGGGCTTTTTGAATCTAAAACACTCTTCACATTTTCATTTGGAAGAAGGAACCTGCAGAAATTATTTTCAGGGAATACTGATCATAAAAACTACCAGATGAACAAACATTTTTGCTCTGTCCTGCTCCTTTCATCTTTTCCAGCAATGCCTTATATTATCTGTGTCTCCCAGAGCCTCCCAAACCACTCAAGTCTGTCCACTCCTACTCTGTAATTGCCTCCTTCTTCCTCTGTGACCTGGGCTTTTCCGGTCTTAAATAAGCATGTTCACAGTCTTGAAATGTTTTAATAGCTATCATATGCAAGGGAAATTAGATTGAATATATTAGCTTAAAAAGGCAGAACCGAGACCTACTGGTACAGATTTTGACCCTGTCCTAGAGTCAACTTCATCTTTACTCAAAGAGGAATAAAACCCGTGCTCAGCAACCAGGATAGGCAGCTCCAGAATTGCCACAAAACCAACTTAGAAAATGAAGAAAATAAATGGGAGCTGGAAAAAGTTTGGAAGTGAGGAAAACAGAGGCACACATTTAAAAAAATGAATTCTTTATACTTTTGGATTTAACTTCCCTTGCTAAATGTGTTAGAAAAAACCATCTTCCTACCCTCAATTCCATCCTCAGAGAGAAATGGAAAGACTTTGCTAGCACAGCAGCACATAAAGGTGATGCTGTGAGAGGCATCCAGTACTTAAGAAAAAGGTTATAATGCTACAGTCTGAAAAACAAAAGACCTAAGACGGCTTTTCTAAGGTATCTTATAAGAACAGCTGAAGTGGAATCGTATCCCTGGATATCGTGTATTATCCCTGTAGGAAAAAAAAAAAACTAGAATCCTCAAACAAGACAAAAACATGTAAAGAAGCAAAGAAAGAGATGAGAAAATAGACAGGCAGACACTAACTCCTAATAGATGCCCATGCAAGGTGGACGCTATGGCCTACAAGGTCCCCCATTGGACAAACTGCACCATGCTCCTTGGTACGTCTCCAGAGGCTGAAGCACAGCTGAGGCATGACATATGATAGAACGGTGAATAAGAAATGAAGAAAAACAAAAACATAAAAACCCCAACTCTCAGTAATGAAATGGACAAGGCAACAGCACCATGATTTCACACAGGGTCCAAGCCTTCGGTGTTAGGGACCCAATGCAAGTTGGAAAACCATAGGTTGTGATTCCAGGTAAAGCCTTTAGATAACATAATGTATCTAAGCACATAGCTAAGCTGTGAGGAAATCTATAAGTTTCTAATTAAAGTATCAGTAGGAACATCCCTGAAGACATTGAAAGTTGCTACCTACCAGGTTTTTCCCTCAGGAAGTCAAAAACCCAAACTAAGAGCTCTCCCAGTCAGGCTTAGCAAATTTATTTAAATTTAAAATCACACCATCGGCTAGATTGGCTTGACAGTTGAAAAATCGTAAAACATTCCTCCAAAAGTTTCTTTTTACATAGCTAAACTCAAATACTCATCTATTTGGCAAACAATAGTAAACACTTACATTTTTTTAAGATTTTATTCATTTATTTGAGAGAGAGGGAGAGTGAAAGAGAGAGAGAGTGTGAAAGAGAGAGCACACAAATGGAGAGGGGCAGAGAGAGAAGGAGCAGACTCCCTGCCAAGCAGGGAGCCCTACACGGGGCTCGATCCTGGGACTCCAGCATCATGACCTGAGCCAAAGGCAGACACTTAACCAACAGAGCCACCCAGGCACCCCAACAGTAAGCATTTAAAACAGTAGGGCACTATGCCAAGATTTTCAGAGAATGTCAAATGAACCAATATATGCTATCTTCATATATCTTAAAGTCCAAGAGAAGAGAGAGAATATATATCAAAAATAACTATAATACAAGGTACTAAAGTATTAAAAGCCAAATAGTAGTAAAGCTAATAAGGACTTTTTTAAGTAGATATTAACTTTAGCAAAGCCTTCACATCTGGGCTACGTTTTAAGAGAGAGGTAGATCATGGGCATAGGAAGAAAAGAAGGTGAGGAAGGGGGAAATTGGAATAAAAGAAACCACAAAATGGGCACCCTCCATTTCTATACCAGGAATGGTCACTCTCTTCATTTAGTGGGAACAGAAAGAAATATAATGGGAATAAGTGGGCAAATAAGACTAGGCTAGATTATTGGAGCATCTTGAAGGGGAGCCCGAGAAGTCGAAGCTTCTTTCTGAAGTTATTAAAATGTATTTTAAAAGTCACCAGATCGAAGTAGTGCTTAAAAAATATTAGACAGGTCACAACACTGAACAGTAGAGTGAAGAATGGAGAAGCCAGGGGCCTGAGGCTACAGTGACAACACAGAAAGAAGGCTGAGGGAGAGTCAACTAAGGAACCAGCAGCAAGAGGGAAGGAAAAGAGCACATTTCATCTCCAACTCAATCTACACAGCTGCGGGACCTTGACAGTGGGGCAAGAGGCTGCTGCACAGAACAGCTTATTTAATAACTCCCAGGCAGGAAAAGATTCCCAGGCTCTGAAAGGCTGCTTTAATAACAGCATGTTTAGATAAAAATATTACTACTCAGATTTGTATGAAGTGGGAATATCATCCTTCAAAAAGTAATTACCTGCACTTATTAGAATGGCCAAAATCTGGAATGCTGACAACATCAACTGCTGGTGAGGATTTAGAGCAACAGGAACTCTCATTTACTGCTGGTAGGAATACAAAATGGTGCGGCCAATTTGGAAGACAGTTTGGCAGTTTCTTACAAAACTAAACATACTTTTACATAAAATCCAGCAGTTGCATTCCTGGGTATTTACCCAATAGAGTTGAAAACTTATGTCCACACAGAAACCTGCACCTGGATGTTTATAGTAGCTGTATTCATAACTGCTAAGACTTGGAAGCAACTAAGATGTCCTTCAGTAGGTAAATGGAGAAACTGATACATCCAGACAAAGGATGTATTATTCGAGGATAAAAAGAAATTAGTTATTGGCCAGGAAAAGACATGGATGTGTCTTAAATGTGTATTGCCTAAGTGAAAGAAGCCAATTGGAGAATCTTACATACTGTGTGATCCCAACTATATGACATCTGGAAACACTGAAAACTAAGGAGACAGGAAAATAAACAAACAACATTGCTTACCAGGGTTTGGGGGAGGCAGGGAAGAATACGTGGAACACAAAGGATCTTTAGGGCAGTGAAACTATATGATACTGTGATGGTGGATACCTGACATTATACATTGGTCCAAACCCACAGAATGTACACTGAGAGTGAACCCTAACATAACGATGGGCTTTGGGTGACAAGGATGAGTCAATGTGGATTCACTGTAACAAATTCAGCACACTGGTGGGGGGTGGTGATAGTGGGGGAGGCTCTGCATGTGTAGGGCTAGCAGCTCTACAGGAAATCTGTGCCTTTCCCTCAATTCACCTGTGAACCATAAGCTGCTCTAAAAAAAATTAAGTATCAGTTTTAAAAAATGACCAAAGAAGAAAGTAAGTCCCAAGTTATGTACCAGAAAATCGTGGAATAGGGTGTGAAGAGAAACAGTTCCTCCACTGAAGCAATGATTAAGATGGAAATACAGACACAGTCAACTTTTTGGCACTCTGGGATTTAATTTAAAAACCTACAGTAACAAGGGGAGTTCTTAGTGAAGATAAAGGTGGCAGAATTTCATTAATAAAGCACTGTGGCCTTTTTGCATACTTGCCTGGCATTCCCTGGCACCACACTGTGGCCATGAGGATGGTGGCCCACATTCATAGTGAAGCTTACTGGTGCCAAGGGGCTCATATGTATCTTATTCTTCAAATACTGCAGTTGTGCATTTTGACTTGTCCTGAGGTTCCCTGAAGCCACTGGTGCAGAGGCTGACCTTTTTTCACACCACCCTGCTAGCCTCGGGCAGGAGTGGCTTTCCAGGTGGTGGTGGCACCCGTTATAAGATTTAAAGATTACTCCCTCTGCCCACCTGGGACAAAGGACAGCAAAGAGGGCAAGCAGTAGATAGACCCGAAAGCCTGGGAAGCGAAAGGCTAAGGAGGAAGTCTCCTGAATGAGTAAGGGCTTGGAAGGGACACCCAGGACTGATGCACATTCAGAAAAGACTTTAGAGGGCCAAGACTTGTACTTCTCGCAGTTCTGTCAGTGCCGCACAAACAGGAGGTAAAGGTTAAAGCAGAGTTGTAGATGACCTAGCTTTCACATTAAAGGAGTGCCCCAGCTCATAGCTAAGACAGGGAAAATATTTATTTTCTTTTCAGCTCCAGACACTTAAGGAAATCTGACAGGTCACTGGATGACCAGTGAGAAAACAACAGAGCAGAGACTTGAGCAGCAACACATCAACAGAAGAGAGACTTCAGTGATAACACATGACAAGGAACAGAGTTTTTGCAAAATAGATAAGCAAACTCACTAAACAAATGGCAGTACTCAACAGTTAAAAACTAACCCTAGCTATGCAGACAATCTGATTTCCAGATCTATCATGTTATAATATTTAATATAACCAGTTTTCGATGACAACAACAAAAATTACAAGGCGCATGAAGAAACAAGAGAGAATGTCCCATTCAGAGGGGAAAAATAAATTCAAAGAAATCTTCCCAGAGGAAGAAACACTGAACTTACTAGACAAAGATTTTAAATCAACTGTCTTAAATATGCTCAAAATGCTAAAGGACACATGGACAAGAAGTAGAGGAAATCAGGGAAAAGTATGACAAATGGAGAATATCAGTAAAGAGATAGGAATTATAATAAGAAACCAAATAGAAATGGAGCTCAAAAGTAACAGTAGCTGAAATTAAAAATTCACTAGAAGGGCTTAACAGATTTGGACAAGCAGGAAAAAGATTCAGCAATCCTGAAAATAGGACAACTGAAATGATACGGACTGAGGAACAAAAAGAAAAAAGAATGAATAAAAATAAATAGAGCCAGAGGACATGTAGGACACCATCAAGCATAGCAGCATACAATTTTGAGAGTCCTAAGAGGAGAAGAGAGGAATAAAGAAGAAGAAAAAAAAAAAACTTGAAGAAATAATGGCTGAAAAATCCCAATGTCCATAAAGCCAACAAACTCCAAACAGGATAAACTCAAAGAGATGTACATTAACACACATTATATTCAAACTGTCAAAGACAAAAACAAAGAGAATCTTGAAAACAGCAGAAGAAAAGTTACTCGTCATGTACAAGGCATCTTTAATAAAACTAACTGCCAATTGTTCATTGGAAACCATGGATGCCAAAAGCAGTAGAATGACTGTATTTAAAGTGCTGAAAGAAAAAAAAACCTGACAAGCCAAGAATTCTATATTCGGTAAAAGTACCATTACAAAAATGTAGGGAAAGAGGCACCTGGCGAGTTCAGTTGGTAAAGCATATGACTCTTGATCTTGGGGTTGTGAGTTCAAGCCCCATATGGGTGTAGAGATTACTGAAAACAAACAAACAAAAAAGCCAGAATAATTAAGACATGCCCAGATAAAATGTGAATTCATCAATAGACCTGCCCCACAAGAAATACTGAAGAGCAGTGCTTCAGACTGAAATGAAAGGACACTAGACAGCAACTTGAAGCCCTAGGAAGAAGAGCTCCAACAAAGGTAACTATACAGGTAAAACATAAAATCCATATTAGTGTATTTTTGATTCGCAACTCTTTTTATTTCCTATTAAAAGATAAATGCATAAAATAATTATCAATCTATATTAATGGGCATACAATGTCCAGAGATGAAATGTGTGATAAGAACAACATAAATAAGAGGCAGAGCTATATAGGAGCAATTTTTATAAGCTATTGAATTTAAATTGCTATCTATTTAAATTGGACTGTTATAAATTTATGATGTTGGTTGTAATCCCCACAGTAGTCACCAAGTAAATAGAAAATGTATGGAAAAGGAAATGAGACATGTCTTCGTCTGCTCAGGCTGCTGTAACAAAATATCATAGACTGAGAAGCTTATTGAAAAGCAGAAATGTAGTTCTCACAGTGCTGGAGGCCGAAAGTCCAAGATCAGAGTGCCCACATGGCTGGCTGAGGGCCTCTGAGTCCGAAGTGAGGGCTCCACCCTCAGGACCAAATCATCTCCCAAAGGCCCAACCTCCTCATACCATTACCTTGAGAACTAGGATTTCAACATATGAGTCTGGGGTGGGGGGAAGGAGGACACACACATTCACACCAAAGCAGGGATGGATGAAAAAGGTATACTAGAAAAAAAATCAAACACAAAAGAAGGCAGCATTGGATACCAAGTAAAAGAGAGACAGAAAACAGACTTGCCAGGGGTGGAGGATTGGCGGGGGAGGGGGTGTAGTAAATCCTTAAGGAGCACAGTGTTTTATTTTGGGGTAATAAAAATAATTTGGATCTAGACAGAGGTGACAGTGGTATAACATTGTGAATGTATTAAATACTACTGAATTATTCACTTTAAAATGATTAATTTCACGTGAATTTCGCCTCAATGGAAAAAAAGTGAGCAGGAAAAAGAAAAATACCTCTAATTTTGTTTTCATTCTTCCAGTAGCAAAAGCTTATCCCTTGTAAGAACAGAGTGGACAAAATGGTCTTCTAAAGAACGAGACACCAATAGTAATTTTAGAATCATCTCAGCCTTGCCTCTACCCAGAAAATCTTAATCAAGTTGCAAATCCATTTGGAAGTTTTACCCCTTTGTTCTCATCTCTCTGAAAGCAAAGTTAAAATGCATGTTCATTTGTTATATTGAAGCTTGGTGTCATCAAAAGGCTGAGAGTTTCACATATACAACAGTGGAAAAAGGGGAAATACCAAAAATACCCCCTGTTAAACCCGCAAATTCAAGTAATTACTATAATAAACTCCAATATTTCAGAGAGCAAAGTTTAACCTGAATTCATTAATTTAGAAACTGTTTTTAAGATTCAACAATTAAAATGTGCCAAGAAAAAGCTTCTTCCCATTATGTTTAAAACCTATGTCAAACCACGTCAATATTTGGAAACATAAAGGCAAAGCAGCCTTGGCCAGGATAAACATTTTATGTTTGGCTTGCAATCCCTTGATGCCCTTCCCATTGGCCAATAAAAAGAAAAAGATAGAAACACTCATTAATAATCTTAAAACCTCTGCCACACATTTTATGAATATATAAGGCTTAAAAACCCAGGTCTGGATTAAAGAACCTAGCCAACATGGTTATTGTGTGCAACTTTAAAACCCATGATTTCTGGAATTCAAGACTGAATGACAGGAGGTGTGAACGGATTCAGATTAAGCCCTTACCTGGTACCAGCACGACTGTGCAAACACATTAGTGTTCCTCCCCACGAACCCCATAATGCTGCCCACGTTTCACACATGCTGCGAAGGCCAGAATCAAAGTCACGTACGAGCGAATGAAAGTTTACATGTAGCGTCTCTATGACTGATAAAAATAATAAATTGTCCCAATTCTGACCCACGTATCCTAAAATACTCAGAAGACTTGAATGAGCTGTCACAGTTTCTAGGTATAATGACATAATCCTGAAGAGCTGGATATGAACTTGAAAAATCAGGGCTGCCCTTCCCTGAGAGGGAACATGCTGCTTCCTGCGAGGCTGCACCTCACTGAGTACAGAGGCTTCCGCCACCCCAGACTCTGAGGACGCAGCCTTCGTGGTTCCTACTGCCTTGGACACCTGAGCTCCGGAAGAATCCATGGCCATGCTGCTCCCAGGATCTCAGGCTTTGGTTATCTCTAATGCCCCAAGAAATTATTTTCTTAATTCTCCAACATTCTAGACCAAAGTGTGGACCTTCTTCTTGAGTGCATGTAACAGACGTCTTCTTACGTGTCATTCTCCTCACGGTGAAGGCTCTCTCTACCATCCAAGAACATGTGGGTGCCACCACACGTTCCTTCAAGGGGACGGGGGTACGTACAGTCACTAGATATGCAGGAGAAAATGAACACCAAGTCAGGGACCCAGAAACCGGGGGCAGCAACAGCAATGTGGCAAACCTTTCGCTACTTTTTGATGGTATTTCTGGTTCTCTCTGGAGGTCTTTCTCTATCTACTTGATCAACTGGTTCTCTCCCCCCTCCCAGGTTTGGCTTCACGGATCCATCATAGCCAAACCAATCTAAGCTTTATTTGGCTTTCCAGCTCCACTAACCCCTGCCCCCTGGCAACTGCATTCTCTGTTTTGAACAGTTTCTCGGGGCATTCTTTTTTTTCTCTCCCAACTTCTCTGAGGAATAACTGACAAATAAAATTGTGTATGTTTCAAGTGTACAACATGATTTGATATACATGTACACATGAAGTGATTACCAAGATCACGATAGCTAACACATCCATCACCTCAAGGACACAGTTAACTCTTTTATTTATTTTTGTGTGGACAGAACGCTTCGGATCTCAGCAGCCTTCAGGTATACGACACCGATTTAACTACAGTCGCCATGCTGTACATTAGATCCTCAGCAAGTTACTCTTGGCACTGAAAGTCTGCATCTCGGGGCATTCTTGTTGGTATAGCCTGTCTTTTGAGTCGGTCCACGTCAGAACCCATACAGACACCTCCTGACAGTGACATCCAAGATCCTACTGGCCGTGAGGACAGTCATGTGACTCACTTCCATGCTGGGGGAGATAGGGATGGGGAAGACAACAATAGAATCTCAAATACTACCACCATTCTTATTTCATAGTCTCTCCTACCACCTAATCAGTATTTCAGGCCTTTCACTCAGCATGCAAGAAAGTCAATCACTATTTTAATCATTCACCTTGTAACTTCTGTAGTTTCTAATTAAACTTCAGAATTCCCCCCCCCATTCTGCTATGGCAATCCCCAAAAGTTATAGGTTTGACAAAGGTTTTCAATCATCGGTGGTTAGCAAAGATTCCTATTTCAGGAGATCTCTAAGAATGTCTTTGACCTTGAGCAAAGGGTTAGAATAGAGGCAAAATTCATATTAGTTCTGCACATAATGGGTTGTCATAAGGTCCTATTGCCTGATACTGACCAGGTCAAAAATGCTTTATCTCTTTATATTTATATAACGGGTCTAGAACAAGGAGGATTCTAGTCCTGAAAAAGAAGCTTGTCTGCAATCCTTGAAATAGAGAATTCAGGACGCAACTCTGGAGATTAAGGGATAAAAGTCAGTAGCCCAACTTGGCTTCAGTGAAACATAAAAGAAAGTGGATTACAAGGCTATTTGAATATTACATCAGGTAATGAGGTTAAATTGAGACATTCTTACTCTAGTTACTCCATTTCTATTGCAAAGGTGACTTGAAGAATACCGCTCCCTATCTACAAACTCATAAATGACACTTGCTCAGTAATAGGAAAAAAAAGTTCAATCCAAATTCTATGAATATAATGAACCTGAAATAATGCACAAGAAAAAACTGAATTAATATTGGTGTAAAAGTCCCATCTGCACCAAATTAACTTCTGGAGGCATTAGTCGACTATTATGAAACCCACATATTCAGGAACTTCATCAACTTTGGAGTTGAATTTGAATCCTGACTCTGCCATGTACTGTTTGTTATCTCGGCCAAGACACTTATCTCCTCTGAGCCTCGATTTCTTCAATAGGCCAAATGGAAACAGCACGTCCTGTTTTGGACGCCTGTGCGTGCTCACTGGAATGATCACCTACAGGCACCCAGCACAAAGCACAGGCCAGGGCAAGCAGTGAAACGTCCACTTCGCTCCCTGCCTGCTATTTAAGTTCTTAGGTGATCTCTTTTCCTTTGTATTTGATCTGCTGCCCTCTGTTTGCTGACAAGGTGCTTGCAAATGAGTTAATATCTGTGTCTAAGGGTTTTCTTCTATATTGTAAGAGGATGTTGCCTGCAAATATTACACTGTACCAGAATACAACCTTAGCACAGACCCAGGTTTCTTTAAGGTTTTCAAGTGCACCTAGTTAAATCCACTAGGTAATAGTTTTCAGGGGTATTTGCAGCCTAAGCCTAAAGACTACACATAAGTACCCTGATGTGTAAGGTTTATTTGTTGCCAAGGGCTCATTTTCTTTTTCTAGATTAGATTAATCACTAATTCACTTTATATCATGAACTCGAGCTTCCCAGAATAATTGTTTCAGTCTGCCGAGGCTCACTGTTAATTTCCAGTCGGGTTTTGTCAGTTACACAGAGCACCTCAAGAACGTTCTTATTTTTATACCCAAGAACCTAAAAATTAGTAAGTCCTCTCTCCAGTTCAATAAAATTAAGGAAAAAAAATTCAATAGGTAAAGCTAGAGAACAATGAAGTTAATCAGGGAATCAGAATCCCATATAGAGGCTGTCAGAATTGAGTCTTATAACAATCACATGCTAGGCCTATAAATTCTTTTTCTAAAAAAAAAAATGCGGCACCGTCTTGGGGCACCTACTAAACTTTGCTAAGGATGTAGCCCCATAATAACTGCATCTCTGATGCTGTGAACCTCCTCTGTGTCCTAGTAAACTTTTGCTCATTAATCATAGCAAGTGACAGTAACCAATGTCTATGGTTTTTACAATATGCTTTGCATTCTTTTAATGTGGGTATCTTAACTCCCTTCAATCCTCACGGTAATCCTATGAGGTAGATGTTATTATTAACACCATTTTTAGAGTCAGGAAAATCGAGGCACAGAGTTTAAATGATTTGCCCCAGGTCACAGAGAGAGGAAGCAGCAGAACCAGGATTCAAATTCAGACAGTCTGACTTCAGAATGCTTGTGTTAATCACTACCCTGTGCTGCTTCGAGTGTCCTGAAAACAAAGATGCTCAAGGTACATAATCCTCATTGTTCACACTCCTTGTCATCTCCCATCAAAGAAATGATTCCATGCATGTAAGTCACAGCTTCACACAATCATTCCAATTACCATCTGATCCTTTCTTTTCACTTTAAAATCTGATACCTTATTTTTTTTAAATTAACTTTATACAAACAACAAAGTGACTCATCACCCCTAAAGAACATGCTTACTCAAATTCCAGTGCCCATCGGGGTGTTAGAAATAGGTACCGAAGGGAGGCCTCACTAGTCACGATTTAGATATTAAGTCTCACATCTTTTAAATTTCGCTTTACAAAAATGATATTAGGAAAGATGGTCTCTCAAGAGCTATGCAAATTGATTTAATCCTGCTTAAGCTCCTAATCATTTTCCCACTCTTTTCTTAAAGCAAAGTTCACTTTATTTAGTATATAATTGATATATCACAAGCTGATGAGCAAGAAAGGAAAGATAAATCTCGGGTTCCACTCAGTGATCTATATGAGTAATTATTCAAAACAAAAACTGTGTATCTGTCCTAACCTGGACCAAAAGACCAATCAATGAAAATGAAAAAACAAGCAAAAAACAAACAAAAAACCAGAGAGGAAGGCAAACCAAGAAATAGACTCTTAACCATAGAGAACAAACTGATGGCTACCAGATGGGAGGTGGGGTGGGGGATGGGGGAAATCAGTGATGGGGATTAAGGAGAGCATTTATGATAAGCATTGGGTGTTGTATGGAAGTGTTGAATCACTATATTGTACACCTAAAACTAATATCACACTGTATGTTAGCTCATTAGAAATTAAATGATGAAATATAAAAACACAAAAAATATATATACTACTAAAAAAAAGAACAAATATCATCTGAATCACGAAAGGTACTAGTAGAAAAATAACTTTGACCCTTAATGCCATGCATTCTTTTCAGGCTCTATAGACACCTAGACTAGGTGGGGGTAGCCCTAGGCAGCAGCAGATTTTTTCAGAAATAGAGTAAAACACATGGTTCCCACAGTCAATATCTGATAGGTAGGCCAGGTTATACTCCTCTGTCAGAGAACCTATGTACCATAATATTCTTAGACTTCCAGGAACTCACATTCCAGCAGAGGAATGTAAACACCATGCATACATATAAAGTTAACTCTCCCTGTATCTCCCAGACCCACGTATACATGCAAATTAGCCATCACTACAATTTCCTGTTAACATATATTCAAAAATGTAATACATCGCATACATTTGCTATGAGGAAAGATAATTCTTCTAAAAGTGCCCAGCATGCAGTAAGCACTCAACAAATCACATCCATTATTATAAGAGGGTCGTTACAATCAACCTGAGAAATACAGAGTAATGTACTTATGGCTGGAGTCAAAGACTTTCTATCAGCTAAAATGCATGTATAACCATATGTTATAAGTCTATTGTTTGTCCCAATTTGCTGAAAATATGCTGAAAGGATTTTTCTTTAAAAGCCCAAATGTAATCACCCTAGCACATTAAAAAAAAATGTGTACATTTTCTTACACATCCACACAGGGTAGTTCACACACTGCCACTTACATTTATAGTATTCATTAACCTACCTTAGCAAATGTGTGGGCTTTTACTAAGTAGGTGTATTAGTTGCCAGAAATCAAAAGACGACCTGACAGGCTCAGCTCTCAAAGAGGCCTTGTTACAGTATGGAAATATTTCTGGATTTGTGACTTGACTTATTGCTTCAACCTGAGCGTACTATCTTTTTACTCTTCTACTGTGCTTCCTACAGTTTGAGAATTTGTCATTTTTAGTTAATCTGGAGCATGTTTTTTATTTGTCTTAGGTTTATAGTGTGGGATCTAAATGTTGGCTCCAAATTGCCATTTATCTATGCCAATATCATTCGTGAACAATTCTTGGGTCTTGTTAGATAATAAAATAGACCCGCTTTGCTAGCTAGTGATTCTCCGCTGCCCTCTGGGTTTCTATTATCTTATGTCAGCCCCAGCACCATATCACTTTAAGGACTAATGTTTTAAGTTGAGCTCTAGTATTCCATGGGTTCAACCTTTTCCCCAGATCTGTTGTTAGAGTATATGCTATTGGACTTCCTGGTCCACTTATTTTCTGCATGAATTTTAGAATCACATCATTTCAATGAAGATTTAGGTTTCGCTTTAGGGAAGAAAACTCAACATGTGGAGGCACCCATACATAAAGGCAGAAGTAACGTTAACGGATTTTCCCAGTCTACATTAAGAAAAAAAAAGAACTTGATACTTTGCAGAAGCCTTAAAATGCCAAAATTTAGAAGAGTAAGATGGGTCGAAAATACAGGGCCTCATAGTAAAAGATGCTGAGTTCCTTTCTTCCTGCGTACTGTAAAACAACTGGCTCCAACTTGTTCTAGTTCATTAAAAATAAAAGGGAAAAAATGGCTAATAGCAAATTCAAGAGGGTAGCTTGGCTCTTGGTAATTTAATTCTAAATGTAATAACATGCTTATTAAAAATGGAAGGTCACTCTTCCAAAAATTTCCCTAAAGGCACAGCTGCCAAATTGACTTCTGATCTAGTCTTTACAACATTATTAATTCAATGACATAATAAAGCTGGCAAGGGAAAGCTTCATGTCTGCCTCACAAAGGGAGAGAGCAGTGCCTGAGAGAGAACTTTGCATGTTTCCTAGAAAAGTGACCTGAAAAAAAAAATTCAGCTTATGTTGTTTTGTTTGTTTGTTTTTTTAACTGCTCTGATAAAGGACTGAAAATGCTTTCCTCTCACCTTTAGGAAAAGCCTAGCAAACTGGAATTCCTACTTCCCTTGCCTTATATACTTTGTGTTGCCTTCATGTGTTAGCAACAAAGCATTCTACATCCAGTGGCATAGAGATAGCTTATCCCAGGATGAGCCCCAGGGATTTGGTCTAATAGCAAGCTGGCCTGGAGAAAAAGCAGAGCCTCCTTGCGGGTTCTCCACATCCCAGGCTGAAGACCGTCGAAAGGCACCTGGCTTGGAAGTCGGGCTCCAAACTATGACTTGGCAGCAAACTCTAATTAAATGAAACTTGACCGCAAAATGCTTGTTGATCTTCACTTGTCTAAAGTTCCAGACTCTGCCGGACAGCAGGTTGAAGCCTGCTAGTGTTATAATCAGCACAATCTATAGCTTTTGGAAAGCACTTAGTCTAACTAGGTTTCAAAGGGTCATGTCCTCCTATTTGCAATGTGAATCACACTACGTCTGCCCGTAGACACTGACGTGCTTTCCCACATGCCTTAGCAGTATCTTATATATACCCCACCTTGAAAGGGAGACAATTTTTGAAACAGCTTTTATTCAAATGGATCATTCAGTCTTTAACATTAACCCCCCTTTACAAACTTTTCTGTGTCTTCTTCCTTTAATTTTTATAAGTACCAAAAAGTAAATAACTGCATAATATTATCATGAAATCTTACACAGGTATCAATACCGTCATCCACTGGTCACCAGGACAGACTGGCAGAACCATGCTAGGTTTACTGGCTTGCTGTAATCAGGGAACCAGGCTGTGGGGGGCTGTGGGGTGGCTTGTTACCGATTTGGGTCCTGTTAGGTGATTTTAAGAAAGGTTCACAGAAGCATCATTTGCTCTGGATTAGGAACTGTCAGAAAGCAGGGGGAAACCTGTGATGGGGTGCCTTGGTAATTTTATCTAGAAGATGGGAAGACCAAACAAAAGCTAAATTGTTAATGGGAAAAGAAGCAGCAGTCATCATATCATCTGGGAAAGGAGAATGTCTGGTCATTTTTGTGGTTTGGACATAAGTCATTCTAAGTGTATATCTGCCTCCATGGTAAACTTACCAATTCTTAGAACTTCTGCAAGTAATACAACTTAGGGAATCCGCTACAAACACCAAAGAGCTGTTGCTGAAGCAGCCACTCAACAATCGGACTGACCCTCACTTACGCAAAAGACAACAGGCATAGCCATACCAGCCGGCTGGGTGCCAGCGGTCCAACAGAGTCTGCTGTCTCTATTAGTTCCTAAAGCTTCCAGAACTCCAGACTCCGAGCCATTAAACTAACGTTCTTTAGGAGATGACACCATCATTTGAACATGAACAGCAGAAGAACCAGAAGTAATGTTTCCTTTATAAAACTAATAGCATCTAAAAGGCAAAAGATGACCATTCCAAATATTTTACGGGATGGCAACTTGCAGCTTCTGGGACACATCTGACCTGCAGCAACTGTTCACTCAAGACCATGCTCCCTTAAGTGGGTAGGGATTCACCCATTAGGTGTGCCCTGAAGGCTGATTGTGCAGCAATCTTAACTAGTCCACCAGACACCGTTTTAGTCAGAGATGCTAGTAAAATTACCTGTTATCTTCAATCCTGGTGTGCTACATGTATCACAAACTTTTTCTTCTCATTTCAGAGATTGACAGCTAGTGGCCTTAAGCCTGGATCTAATGTAAAGACAGGACTTATTTGGGCCATGTGGAACTCTTAAAACATTGGTTTCCAACATGTCAAAATCTGAGATTTTAAGTAAAAATCTGGGTTTCTGTCTTCTCTTGTCCCAGCCCGCTGCAGGCACGTACTTTGCCTGTCTCGCTCTGGATGCCTTCTGCACATGTAAACTCCCACTTTGCAGAAAGGGACACTGAGGCACAAAGTCAACTTCTAGGACAGGAGGGAGAAAATTCTCCAGTGTGTTGTAGCGTGCTCATTAAATCATGCTGCTCCTAGGACTTCCCTGTTCTCAGCACCCCACAGGTCTCCAGACCAAGCATCTGGAAGAGAAGCACTTCCTCCCCCCGTGTTCACACCCTGCTCTCCTGACCCGAATGCCAAGGAGCAACCCCCAATTCACTTTATATGGCTCTCTGGAGTTAAAAGCAAGTATAGCCCCTATGTCAAAGCTTTTCCCCAACCTCCTTGGACACTTGATATCTTAAATTAGTGAATAAAACATACTTACATAACAGATTGTGGATTTTAGTGATCTGAATCCATTAGGACTTTTAAGGAAAAAATAATCAAAATTGAAATAGTACAATTCACTAAGAATCACTTCATTTAAGATAGCATTTTGGTCATAAGTGAGAGCTACATTTTAGGAACAACTTCATTATAATGTAAGCTAACATTTCAGTGTTCATGCTTTGTCAGACACAATTCTTCATGCTTTTCCGTGTATGAACCTATGTAGTTCTCATAACTTGCCTGGAGTACCATTATTATCCCCATTTTAGCAAAAAAAAAAAAAACAAAAAAAGAATAAAAAGAAACTGAGGCACAGAATGTTAAAGTAATGGGCCCCTAGTTACACAGGATGGAATCAGGATTTCAGGCCAGGCACTGGCTCTACCTATGATTTCCTGCTATTGCTATTCCATTTGTCAAAAGACTCTTAGAAATTAGCAAGTGGTGTGGCACTCGGGAAGAAGGGCCTGTTTATAATATTCCTTGAAATCAGGTGACCTAAACCATGACAGCTGATGAGCCGGCAAAATGGCTGGCACTCCCAATCCATCCTGCATGTTTGTATACAAGTACTGCTAGAACAAAATATAAATCACACAGGGTGCACAGCACATTCACTGCGATAAAGTTGAACCAGGATTCGTTTACACTACAAAAAAATGGAGAGTTAAATAATTATGTTGCAAGATCTAATACAGTTGATTATTTCCTTTAGTGACGTGCTTGGGGCCATCAAGTTGGGAAGCAGCACGTTGATGCTTTGGTTTAGCTCTGAGGAATCTAAGGGATCTCCTTCCAGTCAGAAGTATTTGGCAGCTGCTCGGACACTCCCCAGAGGGGTCTCACCTGTCTACCAAGAGGGATAATCGCGGCGGGGCAGCGTTTCAACAACTGCGCAACATCACCATCTCCCACCGTGCCTAGCCCTGCTGGTATCAACAGCAATCGTCATATTCCAATGATGTCAGGAACTCCACTGAGGAAGCAAGGAGATTAGATGCATCGCGGGCGATAGCACATTGCACCAGCGAAGAATGCGAAGCTTTTCCAATTCTCCCCTCACCTCAGACACCACCTATAAAACACTTAGTTTCACTGAGAGGTTCGTCCTGGCCTTCTTCCGGCCATTTTCACCATTGTCAGTAAACCAGGCAATTCGTGTAACCCTGAACAAGGTTTGGAGGCTTCTCTTGAACATGGTGGAGTGCCAAAAGGTACCCTAAGGAGGGCGGATATCTGTGGAAAACTCCTCAGACTCATTGGATGATCAAAACCACGTCACCGACAAGGGTTTCAAGGAGCCACCTGTACAACATCACCTGCAGAGACTTCAAAGTGGACCCCAGTGAGAAGACACTGAAAAGACAGAGACAGGCACCTGTCTATGCCTACAGTCCACAGGCACAGAGAGGGGCAGACACAAGCTCTTCATTCAAAGATCCACCCACCCAAAAGGACACCATACATTAGCTGGGGTCTGAACATAGAATTCCCACATTTTCTATTTTGTAAGGCCAAAGGACAGCCTAGTGATTCAGTGCAGTGACTTAACATCCTAAGAACTATTTTCAAAATGCTGTCACAGTCTTTATTTTTTTTAATTAATTTATTTATTTGAGAGAGAGAGAAAGCACGCATGCACATGTGAGCAGGAAGAGGGGCAGAGGGAAAGGGAGAGAATCCTCAAGTAGACTCCCCACTTAGTGCGGAGCACAACGTGGGGCTGGATCCCATGACCCTGAGATCACGACCTGAGCCAAAATCAAGAGCTGGACGCTCAACTGAGCCATCCAGGTGCCCAAAACACTGTCACAGTCTTTAAAAGAAATTCACTAGAAAGCACACATGAGCAAACTAGAACTGCTCTCTATTTGCACCTGAAAACCATTTTGTTAGATCTCGAGGCAAACAATAATTTCTAAAGTGCGCCCCTTCATGCATTATCTTCAGGGTATATGGATAGAAAGCAAATGTCACCATCTTTCTCCCCACCTTTCTCCCCATGGCCAGTTCTTCTGCATGTACCCCAATTCACCCAGCTCTCTCTTCTACACCTGCATCTAACTGGCACCGAAACTTCAATCACACCTCTTCACTCTGAAATCTAATCCTGATTCTCCGTTCCAAGTAAGTCTACCTAAAGTTCACATTCCTCTGCCTGGAGAACTGCAGCAGACCTTCCCAAGCTTCCTGACAGTCCTTCTTCTCTTCCATCAGAGTCTCCACATTGCCAGACGGCTGCTGCTAAAACACAGATCCACGCATTAATTTAACCAATGTATCGAGTGCCCACTGTGTGCCATGTACTATGTGTTGGGAGACAGCAGCAAAAAGATCAGAAACTCCCCGGCCCTCAAGAAGCTACAGTCTAGCAGGGACAAGTGACACTAGATGAGTGGTCACAGGGAAATAAGCCATCAGGATGGAAGACGGGCTGTTCCAAAGTATACGGCAGAGGACAGAAGCTAGTGAAAGGCTCCAAGATGACATCTTAGGGGAAATGACAGCGCAGCTGAAATCTAGAGCTTGGGGAGTAATCAGCGAGAGTGGGGGAAGTAGTAGAGAGGACCACATGTAAAAGGAACAGCAGGACAATTCAAGGACAAGTGACACAGTTCAGGAAATGAAAGAAGTCCGACGGAGCCCAGATGCAGCGTGTGCTTTAACCACTCCGCTGAAAGGGAATCGAGGGCTTTCCTATGCACCAATAATAGCCAATTAAAACCAAGAAAATGTCATTGTTTTCACCAACTCAAAGAGAAAATGAAAGAAAATTCCATGACAATGAAAATCCACACATAGAAGAAATAATCTTAACAAGAAAGGGATGAAAATTACACAAAAAAAGGTAATAATGTATAACAGACCCTGTTTTGAGTGACATGTTTAAATGGGAACAAACACTACATTATTCTGAGTGGACAGATGAGAAATGTTTTTAAAAGGAAGAGTAAGGAAGACGGTAGAGCAGTCTCACCCAACAGGCAAACATGTTCTAGAGCTCTCCTCCTGTAGACTGTGACATTGGCATAAGATCACACTGCAAACAGAGCCCCATAACGGTGTCTGGACACCCTGGAGTTTAACACATGGTAAGGGAGGAATCTTAAATGAGCAATGAAGGAAAAGATTGCTCCATAATTATTGCTGGAACAACAAAATATACCTTTATCGGGAAAAATATAGTTAAATCAGTCTTCCCCATCTCTGCTTGCACATCGCAAGCTCTTTGTGATATTTCTAAGAAACAAACATTCTACGATCTCACCACCCCACTCCACCCCATCCCCAAATTTAAGATTCAATAAGTCTAGAAGAGGATTGGATGAAGCTCTTTAGAGGAAGAACTTCAGGGGATCTGATCATGAAGCTGGAACACTGAATCATTGTTTAGAGTCTTATTTCACATCATAGGTCAGATTAAAATTCAAAATAGTTTTATTAGACATACCATAAAATTAAGTGAGAAGAAATTTTTAGATCTTTAATTTCTAGATAGAAGATGGTTCTCTAAGTTTAAAAACAATGAAAGAAATTACAAACAAAAAATCTGACTAAAAATGAAAGATAACCAGAGAAAATCATTTACAACCAAGTTGTCAGTTAGATGATGAATATCTTCCATACATGAAGACACAGCTTGTAAGAAATGATAAGAAAAATACTTGCATCATAATTGACAAGAGAGAAACAGACATGTACAATTTAACCCCAAAATGACTTTCAAATAAAGCCAAAGCTTATTCTTTAAAAGGTCTAACAAATTCCCGCAGTAACACTACACTACTAAACAAAATCTCAAACAAATAAATCAAATGAAAATGAGAGATGCTACCATCATAAACCTGAGAATCATAGCTTTGAACAACTTCAAGTCAATTTTGTTGAAAATTTAATGATATAAATAAACCTGGAGGGGGCAGAGGAAGTATAGCCTAATAACCTGACTTCCAAAGAAAAAGAAACCTGAGTAATCTTATGATTACGGAAATTGACTCAATAGTTTAAATCTTTCCACAAAGAAATATCCAGGTGAGTTCTAGGAAGAAATAATCCCAGCTTTATCCAAACTAAGAGCAGACTAAAGCAGGGACCAGGTTCCTAAACCATTGTGAGTTACAGAACTCTGATGTCATAACCCAATAAGGACAATTCAGGAAAACAAAAATTTTAGACAAATTATACTCGAAGATAGGTATACTATTTTAAATAAATATTTACACACGAAAGTCAATAATGAATAAAAAAAGTAATTCATCATGACCCAGTTGAATATTTCTAAAAATGCCTGATTGGTTTGGTAAATGTAATTTAAATATCAAAAGATGTTTAAAAGTTATATAAAAAATCTATAATAAGCATCATTTCTAAAAGTAAAACATGGGAAGAATTCAGGTCAGAGAAAAGCAAAAGTAGCCCCATGACTACTTCTACCTGGCAGCATGCAAGAGGGCCCTAGTCCACAAGGTAAGTCAAGAAAGGGAAATAAACCACCAGGACTGGAAAGATGTACCCAAATATCATTCAAAGGTTGTCAAGCAGAGAAAGACAATTATCATATGGTTTCACTCATTTATGGAACATAAGAAGTAGGAAGACAGGTAGGAGAAGAAAAGGAAGAATGAAGGGGGGGTAAACAGAAGGGGGAGTGAACCATGAGAGACTGTGGACTCCGGGAAACAAACTGAGGGCTTCAGAGGGGAGGGGGTGGGGGATTGGGATAGGCTGGTGATGGTTATTAAGGAGGGCACGTATTGCATGGTGCACTGGGTGTTATACGCAAATAATGAATCATGGAATATTGCATCAAAAACTGGGGATGTACTGCATGGTGACTAACATAACAAAATAAAAATTATAAAAAAAGGTTGTATTATTATTTACTTTAAAAATTCCAAGGGAATCTAATATTAAAATTAATATTAGAGCCTAGCAAGTTTCCTAGATTACAAAATAAAATACTAAAATTTCATTTAGAAATATCAACAATGTACATAGAGAAAATAAAATTCTTGAAAAGTTATTATGTATCATAGCATATAAACACAAGGTATCCAGAAAGAAATCTCAAACTGTATGGGAACGCTTTAAGGAGAAATTATAAAATTTTATTGGAAAGACATTGAGGAAATACTAAATATTTAGATGATGCCATGGATTATATGACTTTAATATCAAAGATGTCATTTCTTCAGAAAATGACCTATAGATTAAGTGCAATTATATGCGAAATCTCACCAGAGTACTTACATAAAAGAAGAGACTAGTGTCAATGAAAAGAAGTGTCAGAAACATATGCACACATACGGGCACTTCACTGATAAAAGAGCTGGTGTTTATGATAATCAGGGAGAGAACAGATAACCATTCAATTAATGGTGCTCATACAATTTTACAAAATTGCTTGTGCCCATAGAATAAAATCAGATTGCATCTTCACATCCTGTACAAAAATCAATACAATACTTACGTGTGAAAGACAAAACCGCCAAAAACGATGTATAAAACTACCTTTATGATCTCAAGGAAAGGGTTTCTTAAGACACAGAAAGAATGAGCCATAAAAAGGAAAACCACTGATTAACCTGACCACATCAAAATTACAAACTTTCCTCCATCAAAAGAAACCACAGAGAGAGTGCAAGACAAGCCATGAGGTAGGAAAAGATATTTGCCACATGTACAAATTAATAAAATTTTAATATTCAAAATATATAAAAGAATCTCTACATATTGGTAAGAAAATTATAAACAACCCAATAGAAAGACAGTAATAAGCACTTCACAAAGGAGGTCGCCAAATGCAGACTGGCAAAAATTAAGTCATCTTTTCTTATGAGACCGAGGGTTGGAAAGAAGGAACAACAGAACCTCTAATGCAGGAAAGTATATAAATTGCTACCACCACTGTGAAAAGCAGTTGGCATCATCTCACAAAGTTGAATATGCTCGAACATGATGACCCAGCAATTGCACTCGCGGGCTTACACAGAGAATGCCGCACACAGCCAGGCCCGCATACAAGCATGTTCATGAAAACCCGTAACAGCAAAACACTGCAAGCACCTCAAATGTCCATCACAGGAGAAAAGGTGAAAACACTAGCCTCCAATGCCATAATAATATTCAGCAGGGAAAAGGAACTACACCTGTATCAAAACATGGCTACATTTCTCAGCAGAACTTTGCGTGATAATGAGCAAAGTCCAGAAAAGTACATACCACTTAGCTTGTAAAGCTCACAAACAAGCAAGACATACATAATGTGGGTAAAACTATTATTCTCTGGCGTTTAAAAACAAACACTAAGTTGAGGCTAGGGGCCGGAAGACAGGAGAAGACGGTGGTGGGGAACATCACTCAGGGGGATTCAGAAAGAGCCCCATCTGGGTGCTGGGTTCATGGCTGTGCACACCTCACAGCCTGCTGTACTGACTTTGTGCCTGTTGATACCCTAATTCAAAAAATGGTAAGATGGTATCTTCAGGAAAACTAAGACGATTGGATAAATTCAAGAATGCCACCTAAAAGCAAAAATTTACAAACATTACATGTGGCTTGGTGGGGGCAACAAGACTCTCCATGCGACTCTTGGGAGGTTTGGACAAGCATCTCAATACACTACCATTCCTCATGTGAGCTGAAAGCAGTCATGGGTACGAGGAAGCACCAAGGCCTTGTATATTATCAAATATAATTTAATCAGTCAACTCATATTTCTTGCCGTCTATTCAGTGCCAAGCCAGCATCTAGTGGAAACACAACAGGGAGGTTTTAAAAAGGCCCTGCTCCGAGTAAGAGTATTTGATAATAAGTTGCTCAAGACAAAAAGCTTCCAGAATTCCAAGATATTCCTTCTCTATCCTCCAGATCCACTCCCCAAATCCCTCTCCATCTTTCCCACCAATCCTTGAGGTCTTAGCACTGGGCCTCCACCATTTGGTGATCTTGGCACCACCCGCATCTCTGCCCTCATCCTGCCTTCCCTGATCCAGCCTCCAGGCCTGCAAATCTGGACAGGAAGCTTCACTGAATCCCCACAGAACATCAGGGAACATTCTTCTTGCTTAAACAATCGTGCAGAAGCTCCATTTACAACAAACGATCCCAGTCTCAAGATAGCTTGCATTGCTGACTCTCCATTAAGCGGGGAGTCCCTGGAGGGTTCCGAGAAGCCAGTCCCTTCCTTCTTTGTCTCTCCAAAGCAGAGTGCCTCAGCGTAATTACAGCAATTCTGTTTCTGATAGGGGATGTGAAGACACCAACATTTTTACACAAAGGAAAAATTCAAAATTGGAGCGTGGCCTAGAAGACTTCCTATCGTCTGGCTCAGGCCAAGTTTTGCAGCCCCTCTTCCACCACCAGCAGACAGTACTTCCTGAGCCACTGAACAGAAATCATTCTGCAGACTAGTGCAAGGATTCCATGTACAACTAAATTTAGAAAATGCTGGATTAAATCAACGTAAGCTGGTTTCTTGGCAAGGGGACACCTCAGAGACTTTTGAAGGGTTATGTGCTCTGAGCATCTGCAAAAGGGAAATCTGAGACGTTTCACCCTCAAGCTCACTTAGCCACAACTACCCTTTCACACAGAACACATATTTACAGCCTGCAGAACAAATATCTAGCAAAACGTCCCCCAAACATCTCCATATCCTTTAAGGAATGGTTTCTTGTTCCTCATTTTTCCCCGTATGCTTCTCTCTAATTTATTTTGTCAGGCTTAACCTTCCCAATTTTAGCATGCTTCTGTCCTGAATTCCCCCTTTATTCCCACAGCACTCTAAATATCTGGTTATGAGTTTTCATTTTTAAAATGTTATATGCGTCCTCCTCCCTTCGCCTGAACTCTATTAGGTGGGCTGATTCTAGTTTCGCACCTCAGCACAGAGCAAAGTTCCCGGCACATAGCATGAGTTGTCACATGCTAGGACACTGAAACAGCACACACACATTAATGCAAATTCCCTTTTTTCCCTAGTTTTGCTCTTGTACTTCTTTTAAATTAGAAGGAACATTCCTCAGAGCAATTTCAGGAGATATTTTTCAGCCTCTCTTAAAAGAAAAAAAGGCTCACTAATGATCTGATGATGGTTTTTATGGCTTCTAAACCAATTGCTAACCACAATGGTTAAGTGTCAAGGAGATTAGCCTTCGTGGTCGTAACCTTCAGGGAGGCCGATGCGTGGTCAGAGACCAGAGAGTTCCACGGGCAATTCTGAATCAACTTAAACCAACTTAGAGGAGGCAAATGGAAGAAATGTTTGGTGCAGGTCATCTTTCAGATGTCTTTTCACTGAAAAGAAAACAACCAACCCACCCCCACCACCACAGGAGGCAAGGGAAAACAAAGATGCGTAGACTTACTACAAAGATGCATAGACTTATTTTCAATGTCACCATTTGGCACAGGAGAATTTAAAAGAAAACATCAGTTCACACCTCCTAGGGGAGTCTTAAGAGATTATTTCAGTCATAATTTAAAAGCCTTAAATACAAACTATGACTCATTACATTTTGAATTTTTGTATAGCTTAGGATGAGTGTAGGACTTGTTAGAACTTTATTTGTGAACGTTCACTTTCTGGGCCTGACGAACACACACACACTCTAACAGCGCTTACCACAGTCAGAGCATAATGTCCCCATTTTAAAGGGCTAGTGATGTTGAGTTACTAGGTATTTACTTTCAAGAAATCATTAATATTCATGGGTTCAATTTATTTGATGCCTACTCCATCAGGAGCACAGTTCCCGATTGTAGCCAGAGTCCCTTGAGAGAACCTGACGGCTTTCTGACAACTCATTTTGAGATGTTGTCTCCTGAAACAACCAACTAAAAGTAGAGGCAGCTTATATGTGTGTCAAGCTTGACTGAGTTAATCTACTTTAAATTCTTACGTTTTCTGGTGAAATTCTCAGTAGGTTTGTAGATACAGCCTTAAAGTTCATTTTTTTCCCTACCTACTTTTAATATGCAGGTGGTTTTTCCATCAACAAAAAAACATTTGCGAGGCATTCTTGACGTCACTCTGATCTTGATTCCGTTAGCTATATTACATGCACCTTCTCTCACACCTAAACTCCCGGATACAAGCTTCCCCACAGACACGCCTGCATAAAGTGGTTGTTACATCATCGTCGTCATCATCATGGTTATTTTATTGCTGTGGCTGAAAGGGCATAGTAAGAAAGTAAGTTTGATGCCCACATGTAAGGTTTCTAAAAAGACAAAGGGTTGATCTCATGCATACTCCCTGGTGCATTCTCTTTCTCTTTTTGAAAAAAAACAAAAAACAAAAAACAAAAAAACAAGGCTGGAGTTCAAACGGGGTATTCTGAGGCTGATGATGCATATTCTCCACCCTTAGGTTCTTAGAAATCATACTGTAAGATGAAGCCCCTTAAAAACGTACTCATGAATAGTGAATATAGAGTATATAATGAATCCTCCAGGAAGGAAGGAATTTCTTTACATGTCATTCTGAAAGAGCAATAATTGCTTACTTGCTGTGTATAATCTTGATTCTGTAAAACGAAGCATACTTGGCCAGATCTACATCACTCTCTGATGGTTATTATAAAGCCTATCGCCAGGCTCAAGAGAAATCGAACTTCATTTTTCTTTGCTAATGTGGAGACATGGAGGCTTGAACAAATCATCGGGATCTTCTTCTTCAGTACTTTGAGAATCAGTGAAACATTCTTAGATACTAACTATATTCCCATGACTCAGTGCTTTCATTTAAAAGGCTGAATTATAAACAGCTTGTCACTCAGGCGTAACAGCATAAGCAAGCTACTGGTAGTAAATAAGCTGTGTGGCTCTGAGGTGCCTTCCAGGGCCTCCGCACTGGGGAAGCGACAAAACACTTGGAGGGGTGAGCAGAGCACAACCTCTTTGCTCTTATACTTCCCAGCTGAGGTGGAGAATTAATAAGGTGACTCGTCACAGAAGACACAGGTTCCCACTCTTCCTCCGACTCTCTGCTAAATTAAAGATACTCTCCCACCAGGTACCGTACAAAGGGGCTCAGGATTCTACCTTTCATGTAACTCCCACCCTACCCAATGAGCTACTCTTGTTCTATGATCTCATTCACAGCCTGCAAAAGTCAACCAGGCAAAACACAGCATGGGGTGAAGAATAGGAGCTTTAGGGCAAAAACCAGGTTAGTTGAGGATACAACATAAAGCTGAAAGCAGGGAATGACTCCTATGTTGATGGTAGTAGTATTTTTAAGATACTTTTAAAAACAGTAATAATGGGGCACCTGGGTAGCTCAGTTGGTTGAGCGTCTGTCTCGATTTTGGCTCAGGTCATGATCTCAGGGTCCTGGGATGGAGCCCCACATTGGACTTTAAGCTCAATGGAGAGTCTACTTGAGGATTTCTCTCCCTCTCCTTCTGCCCCTCCCACCACTTGTGCTCACTCTCTCACTCTCTCTCAAATAAAGAAATCTTAAAAAAAAAAGTCACTAATGATGTCCCATGGGTCACTCTAAGGTAAATCAGCATCAGTGAGAAAGTATAATGCCTAATGCAGACATAGCATTTGTACTCTTGATCTTGTGAATGAAGCTGGAGACCACCAAATTATTCTTCACATATAAGCAGCAAGCATTTTCTTTTAGGGTCAATGTAATCATCAACCAGCAACTGACAAAATGATGTTGTATAAACACAAAGTTTAGATGACCGCAAAAACATAAGCCTCTTCTCAAATCAACTTAAGACACAAATACAAACATCCTGGAGAAGAGCTAAGTACACTAAATTTATTCTGAACCATCAGGTAGAACATTCTTCAGTCATCAAGAAATATTATTCTAAATCGACACTGTCCAATATGGTAGCTGCCAGCCACATGTGGCTAGTTACACTTAAATTTAAATTTAATAAAAATTTAGTGTCTCAGTTGTACTACCCACATGTGACCAGACATCGCCGTATTAAAGAGCACAAATGAACATTCCCACCACTGCAGAATGTCCTGTTGGACAAAGGTGTTGTAAGTTCTGAAGACTAGTTTTCCCCATGCAGAAAACACAAGTAAGGTTTTCTCTTACCTAACAATTATTTGCCTGCTTGGTAAAAGCTATTCGCTTGCTTGGTCAGAAACTGTAAAGCGAAACTCTGTCAAAGTCTCAGACACCCCGCAGTCAACAATTCAAGATGCAAATAATGTAATTAAGCTATGACAACAGAGGCTCCCTGGCATTTCATAGGTGAAGCCTATAGCCTCCGGCACAGCCAAAGGTCTTTGAATCAGACATAATCCCCAGAAAATACTCCAAGTCAGTCCCAGAAGTAATCACTGTTCTTGTAAATTAAAATGAAGGATGAGAAATAGGACTCTAAGGACTTTTTTTTCAATAGATGATGCAGTTTCCTTTGGTATGTCCAGAGTATTAATAGAGAATAAACATCCTGTTCATTAGCCAATCACACTGCTCAAGTTATCAGTCAACACTCCATTTATCTGATTACCATGAACATGTATTATTAAGAAGCATATTTTACATGTATCAACATAAGAGCTATCTCAAGATTTCCTGTAGAACCATTCCCTCAAGGAAATATTTGGAAGATCTTTCTATTCATAAGCGAACATAAGCAGCAACTAGCTGCATTTAGCAAACCACAGCTCCGTCACTTAAAATTGTTAGCCTGCAGCCAAGCTTCATCAATGAGGGGATGAACACCGATGCATGTGAAATGAGGATTAGGGCTGAGCATATTGGCAGGGAAAATCGACACTGTGAAATAAGTGTCACACCAAATAAATGTTGTCACATGAACAAGGGAAAGAGCTTAGTCTCAATTGATTAGTCATCTCTATGGAGATCTGCCACTTCTCCTGGATACATGACAGCACCTGGAGTGGGCTTTTTTGCCAGTGGGTCTGTGTGAGTTATAAATTGTTCTATGAACACATTATTTGCCACTAATTGCAAGAAAACTAGAAACATTTCAAGGCCACAAAATTAAACCTCTGAACCACCTAGCTTTGGGTTTATATGACCATATGGTCTCAATTCACTTAGAAATAAAACATTAGAAGCAAGCACAAAAAATCCTAGGTCTGGTTTTCCCTCCCTGTCCCCTGTTCAGGGAAGGTTAAAAAAAAAAAAGTGTCTTTAACAGCATGAGGGTGGTGTGCACGTCTATGATAGAATAATAAGAAGTTTCTTTGAAAGAAGTTGCCAACACAAAGCTTTCAGTATTATAAATACGTCACCATTTCTAAAGTCATTGATTTTGCCATAAAACTAAACTGTGGCTGCCATATGAACTGCAATATTATATTACCCCATCCTCCCATATCCTAAGTTCTCTCTCAATTATCAAAATAAAAGTATTAATATAAAGTTGTCATGAAAAACAGACCAATCTATGCTGTGTGTTAAACCAGCATTTGTTCCTTTGAGGTCAGGGGTTTTATACTAGAAAATTGAAGCCACACCGGCCTCAGCAGAGAGAGAAAGCAGAGGGAAAGCAGTGGGTGGGTGGGAGAGGGGTTGGGTGATCACTGAGGAAAGGCAAGAACATAGGAGGACACTTGGATGGGCCCTCTTACTAGTTTATACATCTCATTCACACTAGAACAGTCGCCAAAACCTATTGTGGTTTTCCACTTATTATATGGATCATGTAGCCTAATGCAAAATATTTGGCAGCTCTTCAAATATCAGATGAAATAAGATATTTTGACCTATTATTTCAAAATGAAAGAATATTCCTAAAGAAGATTGGAAGAAAGGTATTTCTGAAGACTATGTACAAGATTAAATGACTGATTAAAGAAAATAACTTAGCTGGAGAAAGTAAAAGGATCCAAATCAATAAGGGAGAAGTGCAATTGTCACTATTTGCAGAGGACACGATACTATATACAGAGAACCCTAAAGACTCCACCAAAAAAAATTGTTACAATAAACAAATTCAAAAAAGTTCTAAAAAAGATACAAAAACATATTGCGTTTCTATGCACTAATAAAAAACTATCAAAAAGAGAAATTAAAAAAATTTACAATTATGATTTACAATTACATCAAGAAGAATAAAATACCTAGGAAAAAAATTAACAAAGGAGGGGAAAGACCTGTACACTGAAAACTACAAGACAGTAATAAAGAAATTGAAGATGATACAAATAAAGGGAAAGATATCCATGCTCATGGATTGGAAGAATATTGTTAAAGTGTTCATAATACCTAAAGCAATGCAGCGATTCAATGCAATCGCTGCCAAAATTCCAATGGCATGTTCACAGAAATAGAACAAACAATCCTAAAATTTGTATGGAACCACAAGAGACCCCCAAATAGCCAAAATAGTTCTCAAGAGACAAGAACAAAGCTGGGCAACAAAGCACCCCGATTTCAAACTATACTACAAAGCTAGAGTAATCAAAACAGTATGGTATGGCACAAAAATAGACACGGAGATTAATGAAACAGAATAAAGAGCCTAGAAATAAACCCATGCACATATAGTCAATTAATTCATGACAAAGGAGCCAAGAACATACAATGGGGAAGAGAGTCCCTTCAATAAATGGTGTTGAGAAGACTGGACAGCCACGAAGAACAAAACTGGACCAGTTCCTTACACCATACATGAAAACTAACTCAAAATGGATTAAAGGCTTGAATATAAGACCTGAAACCATAAAACTCCCAGGGAAAAACATAGGTGATAATAGGTGATAAGCTCCTCCACATCAATCTTGGTGAGGATTTTTGTGGATCTGACACCAAAAGCAAAGGCAACAAAAGCAAAAATAAGCGAGTGGGGCTACATCAAGCTGGAAAGCTGCTGCACAGCAAAGGCAATAAAAAGAAAAGGCCACCTACTCAATGGGAGAAAATATCTGCAAATCACATATAAGATAAGGAATTGATATCCAAAATATATAAAGAACCCAAACAATTGAATAGCAAAAACCAAACAATCTAATTAAAAAATATGCAGAGGACCTGAACAGACATTTTTCCAAAGATGATATCCAGATGGCCAACATACACATGAAAGATGCTCAACATCACACATCATCAGGGAAATGCAAATCAAAACCAAAATGAAATAGCACTTAACACCTGTGAGTATGGCTACTATAAAAAAGATAATAACAAGTGTTCACAAGGATGCAGAGACAAAGGAACCCTTGTGCATTGTTGATGGGAATGTAAATTGCTGCAGCCGCTATGGAAAACAGTATTAACATTCCTCTGAAAGTTAAAAACAGAACTACCACATAACCCAGCATTCCACTTCTGGGTATCTATCTAAAGAAAACAAAATCACTATTTCAAGAAGATATCTGCATCGTCATGTTCACTGCAGTGTGCAGTGCATTGGTATTATTTACCAATCATATTTTATTATTATTAATACCCAAGAAAATGGAAGCAACCCAAATGTCCATCGATGGATGAAGGAAGGACATGGATGTGCACGCATACATGCACATGCTCACAGGCACACACCATAGAATATAATTCAGCCATAACAAAGGAAATCTTGCCATCTGCAACAACATGGATAGATCTTGAGGCTTTGAGGGCATTTTGCTAAGTGAAATAAGTTGCATAGAGAAAGACAAATACTCTATGATCTCACTAATGTGTGGGATCTAAAAACAAAGAAACAATTTTTAAAAAATGAGCTCACAGATTCAGAGAATAGACTGGTGCTTTCTAGAGGTGTGGAATAAGGGGTAGAGGAGATGGGTCAAAAGGTAAAAACTTCCAGTTACAAAATTAATAAGTCATGGAGATGTGGTGTACAGAACGGTAGCTATAATTAATAATATCATATTGTATATTTGAAAGTTGCTAAGAAAGTAGATCTTAAAAGTTCTCAGCACAGGGTGTTATACATAAGTAATGAATCACGGAACTTCACATCAAAAACTAGGGATGTACTGTATGGTGACTAACATAATATAATAAAAAAATATTTTAAAAAGTTCTCAGCACAAGAAAAAATATTTTTGTAACTATGTACAATGATGCATGTTAACTAGACCTACTGCAGCAATAATTTCACAAGAAAAAGTATATTTGGGGCACCTCAGTGGCTTAGTTGGTTAAGCATCCGACTCTTGATTTCAGCTTAGGTCATGATCTTAGGGTCATGAGATCAAGCCCCATGTTGGGCTTGCATGGAGCCTGCTTAAGATTCTCTCTCCCTCTTCCTCTGTCCCTTTGCAGAGGTAATCACAAGCAGGCCGTAATCCAAAATGACTGGTATCCTTATGAAAATGGGAAATCTGGACCCAGACACATACAGAGGGAGAAGAGTGTGAAGACACAGGGAGAAGATGGCCATCTACAAGACCAGGAGTCTCTGAGACCACCAGAAGCTGGGAGAAAGGCTGAGAACACATTCTCCTTCAGAGCCCCCAGAAGGAACCAACCCTACTGACACCTTGGTCTTGGACTTTCAGCCTCCAGAACTGTAAGACAAATTTCTGTTGTTTAAGCCCCCCAGTCTGTGGTACTTGGTCCAGCAGCTGGAGCAGACTAATGTCAGCAGTGTGGCTCCAGCTGAGTCGGAGAAGAGAAAGGGTATGCCCACACAGGGATCAGGGCGAACAGAGACAGGAAGAAATGAAAACAAGGCAGTGTATTACAAGTGTGGACTACAGAAAAAGAGCCTTAGAGTGGTGATTGGGAGGTTGGAGAGAGATTCTAGAACTTGAAAATGCAGTATGATTAGTTAACATAAAGGATCAAAGTTGTGTGACATTATTTTAGAGAATGAACCGCTCGGACAAGAATTTGACTGAAGGAATTAACGACAAGGAAGAAAACACTGTGAATCAGAAAAAGGTTGGTCTAAAGAAAAGGACTATAAAGATCATTTGAGGCCAATAGCATGGGTGCCTAATCAACAAGGGTGAGAGCCCTAGGAGTGTCCAGCCAGGCTTTGCAGAAGTTTCACAGAGACCTAGCCATACCATGAGATGCTTTAGACATTTAAATTTTAGAACAAGTGCCCTTCTATCTGGAGTCCAAGTTCACCCAGCAACTTTCTGGGCATCTAGATACGGCATCTCAGACACTTTGGTCAGCACAAGCCATATACTCAGCTTGACAAAGAAAATGTTTTTTTAAGGTTTTATTTTTAACTCCAGTTAATACAGAGTTATGTTAGTTTCTGGTATACAATATAGTGATTCAACACTTCCATACATCTCCTGGTGCTTATCACAAGTGCCTTCCTTAATCCCTATCACCTATTTCACCCATCCCCCCACCCACGTCCCCTCTGGTAACTATGAGCTTTTTCTCTTTAATTAAGAATCTGTTTCTTGATTTGTCTCTTTTCCCCCCTTTGCTTGTTTGTTTCTTAAATTCGACATGAGTGAAATCATATGGTATTTGTCTTTCTCTGACTTATTTTGCTTAGCATTATACTCTCTAGTTCCACCCATGTCCTTGCAAATGGCAAGATTTCATTCTTTTTTATGGCTGAATAATATTCTGCTCTGTGTGTGTGTGTGTGTGTGTGTGTGTGTGTGTGTGTGTGTGTGTAGGGGTATTTACTCCATCTTCTCTGTCCATTTATCTATTGATGGACACCTGTGCTGCTTCCATACATACCGCTGCCATTGTAAATAATGCTGCTATACACATGGGGGTGCATGTATCCCTTCAAAATAGCATTTTTTTTTTATTCTTTGGGTAAATATCCAGTAGTGTGATTGCTGGATCATGGGATAGTTCTATTTTTAACTTTTGAGGAACCTCCATACTGTGTTCCACAGTGGCTGTACCAGTTTGCATTCCCACCAACGTGCAAGAGGGTTCCCCTTTCTCCACATCCTCACCAATACATGTTGTTTCTTGTGTTGATTTTAGCCATTCTGACAGGTGTGAGGTGATATCTTATGGAAGTTTTGATTTGCATTTCCCTGATGATTAGTGACGATGAGCACCGTTTCATGTGCTTGTTGGCCTTCTATAGGTTTTCTCTGGAGAAATGTCTGTTCATACCTTCTGCCCATTTTTTAATTGGATTATTTGGTTTTGGGGTGTTAAGTTTTATAAGTTCTTTATATATTTTGGGTACTAACTATTTATTGAATATGTAACATGCAAGTATCTTCTCTCATTCTGTGGGCTAACTTTTAGTTTTGTTGTTTCCTTCGCTGTGCAGAAGCTTTTTATTTTGATGTAGTCCCAATAGTTTATTATTTTATTTTGTTTTTCTTGCCTCAGAAAAGATATCTAGTAAGAAGTTGCTATGGCCCATGGCACAGAAATACTGCCTGTGCTCTCTTCCAGGATTTTTATGGTTTCAGGTCTCACAGTTAGGTCTTTAACTCAATTTTTTTTTTGTATACGGTATAAAAAAGTGGTCCAGGGGCGCCTGGGTGGCACAGCGGTTAAGCGTCTGCCTTCGGCTCAGGGCGTGATCCCGGCGTTATGGGATCGAGCCCCACATCAGGCTCCTCCGCTATAAGCCTGCTTCTTCCTCTCCCACTCCCCCTGACTGTGTTCCCTCTCTCTCTGGCTGTCTCTATCTCTGTTGAATAAATAAATAAAATCTTTAAAAAAAAAAGTGGTCCAGTTTCTTTCTTTTGCACATTGTTTTCCCGTTTTCCTAACACCATTTGTTGAAGAGACTGTCCTTTTCTCAGTGGATATTTTTTTCTGCTTTGTCAAAGATTAACTGGCCATATACTTGTGAATTCATTTCTGGGTTTTCTATTCTGTTCTAAGGTCATTGTGTCTATTTTTGTGCCAGTACCATACTGTCTTGATGACTACAGCTTTGTAATGTAACTTGAAGTCCGAAATTGTAATGCTTCCACCTTTGTTTTTCTTTTTCAAGATTGCTTTGGCCATTTAAGGTCTATTGTGGTTCCATACAAATTTTTTTCAATTTTATTTTATTTATTTTTATTAACATATAATGTATTATTTGTTTCAGGGGTACAGATTTTAGAACTGTTTGTTCTAGCTCTGTGAAAAGTACTGTTGGTATTTTGATAGGGATTGCATTAAACATGTAGATTTCTTTGGGCAGTATAGATATTTTAGCAACATTTGTTCTTCCAATCCATGAGCGTGGAATGTTTTTTCATTTGGGTCATCTTCAATTTCTTTCATCAGTGTTTTAAATAGTTTTCAGAGTACAGGTCTTTCGCAAACTCTTGGGTTAGGTTTATTCCTAGGTATCTTACTATTTTTGGTGCAACTGTAAATGGGATTGTTTTAATTTCTCTTTCTGCTGCTTCATTATTGGTGAATAGAAATGCAATAGATTTCTTTACATTGATTTTGTATCCTGTGACTACTGAATTGGTTTATCAGTTCGAGCAGGTTTTTGGTGCAGTTTTTCAGATTTTCTCTATATTGTGTCATCTACAAATAGTGGAAGTTTTACTTCTTCCATACTGATTTGGATGCCTTTTACTTCCTTTTGTTGTCTGACTGCTGTGGTTGGGACTTCCAGTACTACACTGAATAGAAGTGGTGAGAATGGACATCCTTGTCTTGTTCCTGACCTTAAGGGAAAAGCTCTGTTTTTCTCCACTGAGGATGTTAGCTGTGGGTTTTTCATATATGGCCTTTATTATGTTGACATATGTTCCCTCTAAAGCTACTTTGTTGAAAGTTTTTATCATGAATGGATGTTGTACTTTGTCAAATGCTTTTTCTGTACCTATTGAAATGTTCATATGGTTCTCATCCTTTCTCTTATTGATGTGATGTATCACACTGTTTGATTTGCAAATATTGAACCACCCTTGTAACCCAGGAATAAGTCCCACTTGATAACGGTGAATGATTTTTTAATGTACTGTTGTATTCAGTTTGCTAGTATTTTATTGAGGATTTTGCATCTGTTTTCATCAGGGATTTGGCCTATAATTCTCTTCTTAGTGCTGCCTTTATCTGGTTTTGGTATCAGGGTAATGCTGGCCTCATAGAATGAATTTGGAAGTTATCCCTCTCTTTGTATTTTTTGGAATAGTTTAAGAATAGGTATTAACTCTTCTTTAAATGTTTGGTAGAATTCGCCTATGAAGACATCTGGTCCTGGACTTTTGTTTGCTGGGAGTTTGATTACTGATTCAATTTCCTTGCTGGTCATTGGTCTGTTCAAATTTTCTATTTCTTCCTGTTTCAGTTTTGCTGGTTTACATGTTTCTAGGAACTCATCCATTTCTTCTAGGTTGTCCCATTTGTTAGCATGTAGTTTTTCATAATATTTTCTTATAATTGTTTGTATTTCTGTGGTATTGGCTGTTATTTCTCTTCTCTCGTTTATGATTTTGAGTCCTTTCTCTATTTTTGATGTCTTGCCAGAAATTCATCAATTTTATTGATATTTTTCAAAGAATCAGCTCCTGGTTTCATTGATCTGTTCTATTGTTTTTTTATTGCTACTCCAGTTTTCTTTTGACATCTATTTGCATGATAAATGTTTCTCTGTCCCCTCACTTTCAATCTGCAGGTTTAAGTCTAAAATGAGTCTTTAGGTCTAAACGATTAAAGGTCTAAAATGAGATCTAAAATGAGTCTCTTGTGGGTCTTGATTTTTATACATTCTGTCATCCTGTCTTTTGATTGGAGCATTTAGTCCATTCAAAGTAATTATTAATAGGTATATATTTTATGTCGTTTTACTATTTGTTTTCTGGTTGTTTCTGAAGATTTTCTCTGAGCCTTTCTTCACTTGCTTCCATGTTTTGTTGATTTTATTTAGTGATATATTTGGATTTCTTTCTCTTTATTTAACAAAGAGAATTTTCACTGCCAATTGTGAGCCATGGTCATGTCTGAACCCAATAGGATAGAGTATATATCAGTACGCTGAGGTCTAAACATTCAGCCAGAGTGGCCAAAGGAAATAATGCATTACCCACCCACCCCCAGCAACTTCCCCAACTCAGTAAATCGCAGTACCTGTCAGTGAGAGGTCACATTACATCTAGAATCATCTGGTCTCCTTCCAAGTCCTATAGTACCCTGTGTTATGCGCTCTTCCCTCGCTTGCTTCTCGACCACCTCCAGCACTAGGAGGTCTTCCTCCCTAGGCTCTGCCTCAACCACGGCCTCTGTGTTCTGCCATGCACTGTCTGGAGCAGGGAGGGCTTCACTGGCCATTTCCCTGTCCTGCATGCTCCTGCCCTCGCCCCACCTCATCATCACTGGTTCTCAGGCCACAGGTCACCTCCTTACAGAGAGTCCTTGATCACTATATCAGAAGGTCCTCTCCTTTATTCCCCAAACCACTCAATACACCAGCCTGTTACTTGTCCTTCAACACACTTAATGCTATTCTGGTTGATTCATTTGTTTTATTTGTCCACATCTCTCGAGTGAAACTGGGAGCTCCACTTAAGGGACCATCTATGTCCTTTTTAACCCCTTACTCCCAGTTGCCTGTAGGTGTGCTTAGTACCCAGCAGGTGTTCAATACATTTGTTGAACCAAAGAATGAAACTTCCTGTTTAATGAGTATCCCATCTTTATTCTTGGAGCTTGGAACGGCAAATCAAAATAACTTTAGATACATCAGAATAGCTCAGATATAGTAAAAAAACAAACAAACAAACATGCGGAGCCAGCAAAGCTAGTCTCAGCAATTCTAATTTGTGTGACCTCTGATAAATCATTTCTGAGCCCAACAGATCTATGTGTGCAACAGTGACAGAGCCAGTCACATCATAAGCTCTGGTGAGCATTAAATAAAAATAACTTAGTTACGGACCAATGAGTGTTTTCAGTTCATAAGTAATTTTATCTAATTTCTAGTTATTCAGAGATCAACACAAAACACAATACTGTTGAGTGATGCAAGAGATCTCTGCTTTTTTAAAACATCCTCTGGAATAAAGTGTTAATAAAATCTCCAGTCATAGAAAGGAGCAACAACCCATAAGAGCTCTGTAGCAGCGAAGCTGTAATGAGACACCCGTCACCCCTGCTTCCCTGAAGACCTTCACTACCCACTGCTCCAATGCATTAGTGTGGGTTCCCACAAGAAGGTGTAATTTAATAATCTTTGAATTGCTGAGGACTGTGTATTTTTAAACCTGAAGGCTCAATTAGCAGCTGCAGTTCAGTTACTATAGTAGCACTTGTAATTTTAGACAATTACTTCATACTGTGTGGAAAACTGCAGATGTAAAGAGCATATATTTTAAGTCACATTTGCACGACTGCATTTCTGCACCCTTTTCTGAACAATTGATGTTTTCAAAGACTGCATTTGTCCTACCTCAAAAAGGGATCTGATAGAGTAAAGAGCTTTCTCTTACTACATGACACTTCTCACGTCCTTTGATTCCTAGGCTCCAGCTTATGCGTTCCTCCTGACGAATGGTGTCTCTAATTCTCAGCCTGTTGAAGCAAGCACCATCTTGGAATCTATACTGATCTTTTTCCTTCCACCACTAAATGTACATTTTCTCATTGCCCACCCTGGCCTACTTAGAGTTCTTGTCCCCCAAAATGTGGTACCTATAATAGACCGCACACAATCCATTGTTGCTGTCAAGTCTTCCTTATATCAATAAATAAAAACGTAACCTTTTCATGTTTTTAGAGATCATTCAAATGCAAAAACCTTACAGCTCTCAGCTGATTCAAGTATGCCATAAGCAACACACTACTGCAAGTGGAAGGGACTTCTTTTAAAATGGTATAGTTGTAAAACTTCCAGGAGCTGAAAGAAGTGAAAAACTTAGAGGGGTGGTCATCAGGAAAATTGTACTAATCACTTTATTTGGGTAAATTGACTATTTCTGGAAAGCAGCTCACACTGGCAAGACCACCCCTGGGCAAGTGTAATTCACACAACTTGTACTTACCCAACTAATAGCCAATCACCAACATGATAAACACATAATTACATACATACTTCAACTGCCTTTAGTACATATAATTTGGGGAAATATTGTAATTTGTACTTGGAACGTACATCATTCAACTTTCAGGCAATACTCCACAATACAGGTGCCATTGAAAATACACAGAAAGACTCACATTCAGTATCTTGTTAAAGTTAACTGGGTCTCCCAACAACAAAGCAAAATACAAATTGAGATGAAATTTAAAAAGGTAAAGCACTTGCCTACAGTAACAAAAACCAGAGACTTAAGGTTATAACTCAATCAGCCTGAGGCATTCAATAATGAAATTTCCTCCTAATTTCTCTCCTTTACCTCTTCCGTATTCTTAAACCATGAACTATAAATAGGTGGTAAAGGAACTCTAGGCCTAACCTGTGATCTCTTTCAAAGCCTTAAATGCCATATGTCAGGGATTCACACACACCAGCAAAAGAAAGAAACATGAAGGATATACGAACTATTCAAGTAGAGAAAGTTTTCCATTGGACAATATGTTTCTTAGGGATTTCAACTCAGTGCGTGTCTTAAGCACCACTTATGTGCAAACTATTTTAAAGTTCCCCAACACCAAAAAATGATGTCTTAAACAAGCTTACAGTTCAGGGAAAGTAATGGAGCAAGAACTCCACTGTATCATTAATAGAGGGCAGAATATACCCCCTAAGATAAGTACATGGAAATCTAAATCTAGCTGAAGAAATGGGGAGAAATAGCAAAATAAGTCAGGAAGAAATGACATTTCCCATGAGTAGGATTAGGGCTAGTGTTTTAGGGGAATCAGGAAACAGAACTTACAAAGTGATAAATTCATGCTTTCAATCTGCCGAGTACCTACCATCATGTTAGGCAGTGTGCTAGATGCTGAGAATATAATGGTGATACAACACAATTCTAAACAGAGTTATAGAGAAAAGGCAAGGAAAGATAGATTTAGACCTGTTTTGTGAAGCTTCCTACACTATGTGAATAGTTAGAATAGTATTATTTCCAACAAAGTAAAAACCACGAATGTCCAAAAGTCCGTGAAGGTGATGAATCCAAAACAAAGAAAGAAATTGAGATAATAACATAATAATAGTAACAACAGATAATAACAAGATCAGAAAATGAGATTAGTTAATTAGAAAAACTACATAGCACAATATATCTTTAGTGAATTCATAAAATTTTTCTACCATTCAAATCCTTCCTTAAAAAAAAAAGCAAAAACAAATTAAGGAAAAAAAAAAAAACCCTTTTCATCACTTCCGATTTGACACTGAGAAGAACCTTCCAAAACAAACAAACAAAAAAAATCATGGTCCTAGTTATTACGTTCAAGTTTAATTTGGTGGGGGGAAAAGGGGTAACAGTGCATCTTAGAATATATTTATAATTCACTTGCTCATAACTTAATTTTTTTAAACAATTTTCTTTTTTTTTTTTAAAGATTTTATTCATTTATTTGACAGAGATAGAGACAGCCAGCGAGAGAGGGAACACAAGCAGGGGGAGTGGGAGAGGAAGAAGCAGGCTCATAGCGGAAGAGCCTGATGTGGGGCTCGATCCCATAACGCCGGGATCACGTCCTGAGCCGAAGGCAGACGCTTAACCGCTGTGCCACCCAGGCACCCCACTCATAACTTAATTTTAACAAAATATTAAAAATATTTGCTTTAGAAGATTTCTAATAGATTTACATCTAATTTCAAGAACACATCTTTGTTAAACAATTTTTCTCTTCAACTAATATGATGACTTAGATCTGTAATGACCCTAAAAGGAACATTTGTTTCAGATCATTTCACCCTTTCCTAAAGTATAGGAGGGGGAAGAAGGCAGGGTAAGACAGGATTTGTTACTTTTTTAGGTTTCAAAATACAGCAATTTTATATCTCAGCATTCCCTGTTTCTTGTGATATCCCTTCTCCTTGCTTCTGCTCATCATCTCTCTTGCACTGGTGTTTATCTCATTCTATTCCCATTTCTTTCTTAAGAAACTAAACTTGCCAGTTGCCAAAAATCTGCTTAACTTTAATTATACATTTTCCACTTGGCATACAAATTCCCTGAAGGTCTTAATTTATAAAAATAACACATGGCTCAATGTGTGATTGAATTATATCCACAGGACAAAATTCAGGGCCCATTATAGATTTTACAAGACATCAAACTTTGGGGTAAATTTGCTTGAGATTCAGTGCAAATTTGTTTTCTACCATTTTTTATTTTGACTACAACCTTTCAATACTCCAAAACAAACAAAAAACCAATCTCCACATTCCTAGAGGGCAATCCATTGTCACATAAGCAAGCCTACATTCCCTGTACCCCACTTCCGATTTTCTTGGTAGTATCAAGACTGGATTTGGTAAATATCAAGCCAAGATAAAGCTAGAATGAAGAAAAACAGGCTCACTCTAAAAAGGTGAGATGGTTTTGGACCTCACCAAAACAAACAAACAAACAAAAAATCTACACAAATCTATAAAGAACACCTCTGGCTGGAAAAACACAGAGATAAGATATATAAGACATTTTGGATCATTTACTCAAATACAAACTCAGAACTAGAAATAACCTAGTGAGGTTCCTATAGGAAAGCACAAAAAGCAAATATCTTTTGCCCCATGAACTGAACTCATAGTTAATGAGTATTTGCCACATGCATGCAATTGAAAACAAAATCTACAAGATGAGCAAAAGAAGAATTGCCCTTTTTTGGAACTTTTAAACATAAACCTAAAACTCCAGATGCACACATGCCTTATAATACAAGAATAAAAACGCAACCATGGTAAATTTACTGTTTGCTAATTATATTTCAATAAAAAATAAGAGTGCATTAAATAAAACCCAAGAAAACTGTACTTAAGAGAAAGGAGCTGACCTCTTAGCTCTGTAAGGTATCTCAAGAACTTCTGAGATCAACACTGACAGACAGTATCAGCCTCAGATAATACTTTAAAATAAGTATATTTAACTTTTACAAACCCAAGATGTTAAGAAAACACCAAATAGCAGAAAAGATTGAGGAAAATAAAAGCAGAGAAATGGACAGACTCAATCAAAAATAGGTCAATCTCATGGCTAATTTGTCCTCCTGTGCCTCCACCAACACTTCACCCAATGAATAAGAAATCTGACATTTGATACACTTATGTAGATTCCATACTTATTAATGCATAAAAGTTATACACAGAACATCTTTCCTAATTATGAAGTAAACATCTCCTGACACAGCTCAAGGTACCTTCTTGTGCCCTGAAGAACAGCGCAGATAGAAGAGGACCAGGAAAAGATTTCTTCCCCAGATGCTGAGTCTAGTGGGGAAGTCACTGGGACCAAGAATTCTAACAGCAAGGGAGATGCTCAAACAGGTGTCAGACAGCAATGTCAATGGCCCTTCTGTTTCCATCGGCAAGCACACTGCTCAATTCTCAACTCAACTTCCCACAAACAAACTTAGGATCATAATGATGTGTTGAGGTTTTTGCTGTTAATTTTAGGTCTCTTTTCCCTCTATGGCTTCATATAACTTTACTAAAAACAGTAAATGGTCATGATTGGTTCACTGACTTCCCTTTTTCCTCCTTGATTACAGGAATCAAGCAATATGCTTCACAGTGCTTCTTTTTTGTTTTTAAGATTTTATTTATTTATTTGACAGAGAGAGACAGCCAGCGAGAGAGGGAACACAAGCAGGGTGAGTGGGAGAGGAAGAAGCAGGCTCCTAGCAGAGAAGCCTGATGTGGGGCTCGATCCCAGAGCACCGGAATCTCGCCCTGAGCCTAAGGCAGACGCTTAACGACTGTGCCACCCAGGCGCTTATTTCTAACATTTTATTCTATTATTCTATTAAAAATGGACTAAATGGTTTTTAGTCTTAAGATTCCTACCAACTGTAAAGCTGTTTGTGCTTGAAAACTATTTCTGAACATGAAGATTTTAAATATCTATTTCCCACTCTTCTCCACCTGTAGGCTATTGTTGTATTATACTCCAAATTCTATTATACTCCAAATCGATTTCACTGCCTCCTACAGATAGTGTTGAATATATTCAACTTTAATCTAGGTTTTATCACATATTTAACACTTTCTTCACTTTTTGTTTCTTTGCCCAACTCAGGTGTTCCACCCGAGGTCATTTTCTTTCTCTGTAAAATGTAACTGTAACAATTTCCTTTAGTAAGGGTAAGCTGGAGGCACACTCCCAGCTTTGTCTCTGTGTTTTGATGTTAAATCATTCTTGAAAGATTTTTCTGCCTTTACAGCTCTCAGTTGGCAGGTATTTCCTGCCAGCACTGAAAATATCATTCCACTATGTTCTAGCTCCACTGTTGCTAGTGGGAAGTCACCTGTCTCTCCTAAAAAAGTCATCTCTCTAATGCCCCCTCCTGCTTTCAAAACCTGGCTTTGTGCTTGGTGTCTGGAAATACCCAGTGGTATTTGGTAGTTTCACAATGATGTATCCTGGTAAGGATGTTTTCATTGACCTTGTTTAGGATTTACTGGGCTTTTCAAATCTATGGAAAGATGACTTTATCACTTCTGGAAAATTCCTAGATATTATTTCCTCAGATACTTAATCTGGCCTATTTTTTCTCTTCTTTCCTTCTAGGACTGATTAAGCACATGGCAAATTCTTTCCTTCTGTCCTTTATGCCTCAGCCTCTTCCGAATTTTCTCTCGTTCCTCCTCTCTACACTGTATTGTAGATTGGAGCCAGGGAAGAATGGCCTGTGGGCCTAATCCATCCCATGGCCTGTTTCTAGTATGGCTTCTAATCCAAATTTTTTTTTTACATTTTTAAAGACTTTAAAAAAAATAAAAATAAAGAAGAATATGTAACAGATACTGTATGTGGTCCACAAAACCTAAAATATTTACTACTGGAGCTTTACAGAAAAAAACTGTTGACGTCTTCTATTCTAGATAACTTCTTACCTATATTCTGCTTCACTTTCATTCTAGAGTTTTATCTAATACACTGTTTAACCCTTAGAATTTTTTATTTTTTCATTTCCAGAAATTTTAGGGTTATTTCTCCAGTTATATTCAATTTTCCAGTTATTGTATTTTTCATTTCCAGAAATTCTATTCAAACATTTCTCGTATTTGTTATGCTATCTTTTATAGTTCACTGTTCCCTACAGATATGTTTAGGTTTACTGTCTTTTTTCTTATAACATAGCATGGTCATTTCATATTCTATATCTGATTATTCTATTATCGTTAATCTTTGTAGCTTGTTTCTAGGATTTTTATGCTAATTGCGTGAGGTGTCTTTTCTCCTGTGCTTGATTATTTCTGACAGTGAACTCATTTTTTGCACTTAGACTATCCTCCTATAAAAAACATCTGACTTGGTTGCTGGGAGATGCATGGCTTGAGGGTCCCTGGACCATACAAGTGAGGAGAACCCAGGTGTCAAATCCACAGGAAGCCAGTTTTAAGTGTAGCTCACTCTTACCCTGGGGCTGTGGCCCTCCAAGGCCCCCAGCACAAAGCAGCTTCATCGTTCCAGCACTCCTCATGTCTCACTGGGTTCCCGCAATCCCTTCAGTTTTTCCTGAGATTCCCTTACTGTCTTGTCTTCTCTTCAGTGCTTTTTAAAATGTATTTTTTAATTATTTTATTCAACAGTTGTACTTGTTTTCAGTATGGGAGCTGGTTAGGGTAACCTCACCTACCATTATTGGAAAACAAACCCTAGTTCAAGTCTTTAATTACATTGCTGCCATTTAGAGAATTGGGAGTTCTTTCCATTTCGATGCTAAGAGGCTGGTTAAGCAAGCTCCTTCTCATCATCCAAGAACCTAATAAAAATGCATGTTGGATGTAGTCCACAAGAATGCTATTCCACATGTTCCTGCAAGGCCTTAAGGCACCTACTGGCTACCACTAGGCATCACCTTTTTACCAGCAGCATGAAATCTCCCTGTCTCAAATAGGGAATCCTGCTGAAAAAGGAAATTTTAACTACTAACAAAACCTTAAATCCTACAACCTCTAAAGAAGGACATGCTCTCCCTTTTTGAACAAATTTTATTATCATTAGTGTAATTCTTCATTGCTCTAAAGCTTAAAACAAATTTCCTAATGAGATTGTTTTCAGGTATCCTAAACAAGTATACTCACAAGGTAAACATAAAGTTAGCCAACACTTGCCAATCTCATGCCACCTCCCTGCTTGATTCCCATTCCACACAGTTCCTCCCCCAAGTCTACAAATCTTTCCAGATAGCATCGAGGTGGTCTTGGAGCAGTAACAACATCTTGCATGAAGAACCATCTACTCCAGTGTCTCTTCCCAACATTGTCCCTCCAGATTCCTCAGCTCGCAATTCAGAGGACAGCTCATATGATTATGCTCACACATGTAAAAGCATATGCTCCTAACCAATTCACTCTCAAACCTGCCTGTTCTATTTTAACATTTACAATTACTGAAGTCAGTTACCAAAGTCACTCTCAAACCTGCCTGTTCTATTTTAACATTTACAATTACTGAAGTCCTGGAGTGTAGACCAGTGCCACTGACACCCAGACACTGAGGGACAAAATCAGAAATCTAAGTTAAATATAGAGACTTATGCCGTCAATATCTTGAGGATGTTGAGAAATCTCCTTTCGAAATCTGTAAATATCTATTTACACTGATGTAGTCTTTCAGCTCCTAAAGAGGTTTTTATAGGGTTGGCACCTAGACACAAATTCTAACACTGCTCTCATGAACTTATTTGCTAAGGACTTGCACATAACTTATAAGCCAATAATCCATTTCTATATGATTTAAGTTGATAATATAAACATGGCAACCCATAAATTAGCTAATATAAACAATGTGTCACGAGGAGTTGGTAGATTAAATGAATAAAAAAGATTTGGCATATTAAATTCTAAACACACATATCGCATCACCAATTGCTATCTTGCAAAAATGTAAGAAGCCCTCTCCTCTCCTTCCCTCTATAGGTCACTCATCTGTTGTGTGTATTTTAAGAGTAGATATTGAGACTGATGAGGGCAAGACCAGAAGGAAGAATAAAAAAGGAAGGGTGTTTCTTAAAACATTCTCAAGACTGCTCTGATCTCTCCAACTCTGCAGGAATGAAAGGAAACCATGGAAAAATATAAGTAATTCAGTAAATTTCACAATGGAATTCTAACAAAAATAAATTCAAGAAATTCCTAAGAAAACCACCATCAAACACAAAGTCAAGGTCACACCAAGTAAGAATTGAGTCTGCAAGGTCAGTATCTGAGTCCTCTTCTCTGTCCCTAAGTGTTTTTGTCAGATAAATCAGATTTTAGTTTTATTCTGCCAAACTTTTCAAGTCATCTCCCACACACAAAGCTATCCTGTCAATTCTCAAAGGAGAGGACTGAAATAACAAAAATTATAACTCATGTAATCAATGGAACAGAAAATTCCCAAATTTAAAGAGCTATAAAAATAATCAAACCCTAAAACTAAAATCTAATACCCAAGTTCTATAAATGCCACATGAATAACAAGACCTTCAGACTCTCTTAGACAACGATAAAGAAATTGTATACAGCAATGAAATAAAAACTTACCATATAATGATAATCAAAAAATTAACTGTAAGGAAATGAAACTTTTTACATTCAGCTTGGCATTATAGCTTTTGTTATTTCCACATAAGTGCAGCAGGCATTTTAGTCTGACTTGAATCTCTTTGTGGAGATTTATCAATTCAGTCTTGTCTACTACTAAAACTATAATTAAACTGAACAGTAAGCTATTTATATGTCTGCAATGATTTCCTTTTCAAGATACACCAGACTTCAGTTTTATTCTGCAAAATCATTTTCAATTACATATTTAATCTCTGTGTTATTGCTTAAATTACACGTGCACCACCCTCCAGCTCAGATCCTGGCTGCATTCTCTGGCAGCAGCTGCCACGCATGTCAAAAGGTTGGTTATTACATTCAATAGGAGCCACATGCGCTGGTCGGCCACAGCAATTTGTACCCTATGAGCTAATTCAATCTATCAGAGTTTGCTCATGTTTTGTTCAAGGAACAAAGGGTGATTCCTAGTATTCATGATTCAGAAACAAAATAAATGTTCCAGAAGTGAGGCATCCTGGAAGTAGCACTGTCTCTTGAGATCCCAAAATGAGTGACTATTTGGGGACTTGGAGAACGGGACAAGATAAGCCATACCAAATATTACTGCTCTGAAAATTTAGATTTCATGAAGTCGTCACTAAAGAATAGAAAACAAGAACAAAGTAATGGCTGTCGGAGGGGATGTCGCTGGGGTGGGGGGGACGGGGGCGGTGTTGGGTGAAACAGGTAATGGGGATTAAGGAGGGTACTTGTGATGAGCACCAGGTGATGTACGGAAGTGCTGAATCACTAAACTGTACACCTGAAACTAATATTACACTATGTTAACTAACTGGAATTTAAATTTAAAAAAAAAGAATAGAAAACAAGGAAAGGATTCATGTTCATGCATTTGAGGGGGAAAAAAAAGGGGTTGCTCTGGAACAATCTCACCCACTAAAAAAGGATGGGGTAAAGCCACCAAAAAGTTATATACGGCATACTGGGTTCAAGACCGGTAAGAAGAAAACAACGTTTCAAACACTGATACCAATTCTTCACACAGGTGTGAGGAGACTTCTGGTAGATCAGGGTGAAGTGACCTGCTACAGACTTTTCTCCCAAGCAGCCAACAAGCAGTAGAAGATTCACTAAAAACTGACACTCAGTCTTTGGCACAGATAACAGAGAAAACGGACATCTTGCTCTTCCTTTTGCCTGAAGGACTGAGCACCTGCGTTGATGGGGATATGGAGCAATAAAAATTTATGCCCACTCCTGCAGGAAGTGAAATTGGTAGAACCATCCTGGTGAGAAATGAGGTAATATTGAGTAGCTCAGTTTCTGTTTCTAGGCACACACCTGACAGATTCCTGCACATGTACCTAAGAGACAAGCACACACAATGCTTTCTGCAGCACTTCTGATAATCTAAAAAATGCAAAGCAATCCGAAATGTCTGCCACCAAGCTTTAAATACCAGACAACTAGAACTAAATTTATGAACATAAATGTCAAGAACATGAGTGAAAAAAAGCAAACAGCACAAAGATACATACAATATGATTTAATTTACATAAACATGAAAAATCCAAAATAAGTTTGTATATAGCTTATGGATACATACACAGGTATGGCAAAGGTATAAAAAATTCCAGAGGGTGGTGGTTTTCTCTAAGGCAATGGGATGAAGGAAGAGAAGTAACAGCCCTTCAATTATCTGTAATGTTTTGTTTCTTTTAAAACCCATTTTGGCAATCTGTCTTATCTCCTAATTATGATTCATCTGTTGATTTTCTTGCATCTTATATGTAGACAGTCATATTATCATATTATTAATGAAAGTTATCTATTTTAATCCTTATACCTTTTAACTTTAACTTGGAGCTAACACCTTTAGTATAGTGTTAAAAAGGACTGCTGGCAAGGAACGTGCCTATCTCATCTTTATTTTAAAAGGAATATTCTATCACTTCACCGTGAAGTAAGATGTCTAACATAGGTTTTGGTAAATGCACCTTATCTGGTTAAGAACGGCTACTCCTATTCCAGGATGAAAAGTTTGTTGTTGTTGTCACTTACTGATAAATGCTCATTAAAAAAAATTTTTTCTGCATCTAATTAGATGACTGCATGTTTTTTTTTCCTTTTATCTATTAATGAGATGAAGTACACGATCAGATTTTTTTTAAAAAGAAAATACATGTCTACGTTCCTGGAATTAAACCTAACTTAGATCATAATGTATGGGGTTTTCTTGTTTTGTTTTGTTTTTACATTCTTGGATTTGGTTTGCCGTTCTTTTATTAGAGAATTTTACCTCTTACTAGAAGAGTCATTTCTCTAATACGTGTCAGAACTTAGGTTAGGAACTGGCTTAGACTGATCAGGAAGACACGTCACCTTGTAACTATGTTGAAGTTAAAAATCAATGCATTTTAATGACCTTTTTTAAACACATACTACGTGTACAATGCTATGCTGCAAGTTGGGGGGGGGGCAAATAAAAATGAATCAGATAAAAATTCCTATCTTTAAAGAGAAAAGAAAAAAAGACATTTACCTCTCGGTTCACAACTAAGATTGGCCTACAATTTTCTTTACCATTCTGCCCCTCCGGGTTTTGAGTCGAAGCTTACATTAGCATCGAACTACATTGACAGGTATTGGCTTTTACTTTCTGGAAGATTTTTGTATAAAATTGCAACTGTTCTTTTAATGCTTGATTAAACTAGACTATTAACATTGCAAGAGTGGTGTCGTCTTTGTAGGGAAGATTCTAAGTAGTGGTATCACTTCTCTAATAGTTGCGGGGTGATTCAGATTTTCTATTTCCTCGAGTCTGATTCTGACAGTTTTGTATTTCTCCTGCTGTCATTTATAACTATGTCTATAATAATAGCAATCTGGCCTACTAAAAGAACTCAAATGTTTGTTGATTTAATATAAATTTGGAAATTAAACATGCATTTCTCTACTTTCTGAGCATTCTCTTTCACGCAATTTTTACATCAATCAAGAGGAAAACCCCTATTTTTAAAAGCAGCATTTCTAAATCTGTGCTCCTTGTCACAAGAGTTACTCACCAAAAAAGAATTCAGAGGTCAAATAAGTTTGGTTAACAAAATATTCTATATCTAATGCTTTAATATTTACAGTACAATAAATTTATTAAAGATTGCATTAAAGTATAGTAGAGAAACCTATTATTTATAACTCTGTATCTCCCCAAAATAGCCATAAATCTCATTTCTCCCATAATGCTGAACATTTCAAAACATGTTTTAGAAAAATGCAACAACGGGGCGCCTGGATGGCACAGCGGTTAAGCGTCTGCCTTCGGCTCAGGGCGTGATCCCGGCGTTATGGGATCGAGCCCCACATCAGGCTCCTCCGCTATGAGCCTGCTTCTTCCTCTCCCACTCCCCCTGCTTGTGTTCCCTCTCTCGCTGGCTGTCTCTATCTCTGTCGAATAAATAAATAAAATCTTTAAAAAAAAAAAAATGCAACAACAGTCAACTAAGGAACACATATGTTGCATTGTGAATGAAAAGAACCAAAAATATAAATATCAAATATAAATATATAGATATACAAATATATATTTACATAGAGATATATAAATATATAGATACACAAATATGTAGATATAAATAGATCTACAAATGTATATAGACACATATAGATAAGTATATATCTATACAGAGAAATATATTAATATTTATATGTATATATGTGTGCATAGATATAAAATATATGTTTCTACTTGCCTCAGAAAGGAAGTTCTTAGACTATTAACCAAATTTTTCATTGTAATTCTTTGGGTAGTGGTATTTCAAACAATTTTATTTTATTTTTTTTGTCATTTATACCTATTTTTTCTTCTACATTAAATGCATTGATTCCAGAAAGGGAGTAAATGAGGTTTAAAACTATTAGATTGCCATAAAATCTATATTATCCTCAGAACAAAGGGTGATGGTTACACTCCTGCTAATCGAGTGAACTTCATCAAAGGTGCTATCTTAGATACATCTTGGAAGTCATTCCAAACAAAACATGCTCAGGTCTACCTAAGTTTCCTCCTACAGGAACAACAGTGCTTAGAAACCTGACACAAAATCAACTTCGTTGATGAAGGAATTTGACAGACTTAAGCCTCCAATGTAATTTTTCCTCCTATGATACCCTGGCTGTATTGTCACAGCAAAGAAGGTTGTTATCTCAGGCTAAGAACTGCCATCATTAAGCACTTGTCATGATATACCTTTATGATACACCATGCAATTACCGATTATCTTCACTTAGGCAGTCAGCAGTGGTAAGAGTCATCAAGCTCTTTGACAGGGTATGCCTTCCTGTTCTCTATGCTGTTGATGCTTTCAAGGATACCATTAGCACTAGAGGTGGACAAAGCCTTCTAAGTCACCCCCACCAAGGCTGGATTCCATAGACATGGATGATCATAAATAAACCCATTGGACGGGAATAACTTTTGCCATAGCTACAGAACAAAAGAGTACTACCAGCTCTAGTCTGTAAAAAAGTAGGTTTAAAGTTTTGATTCAATTATTTCAAGACCATTTGTGATAAATATTTACCACTTTCACTTAAACAGAAAATGTTAAAAGCATATTCTTTTTATTGCTAGAGTTTATTTTTTTTAATCACAATTTGTGATACATTAATAGAAGAATAAATTACCCATTAACTTGCTTATCAGAATAAGGAAAGATGTCACCACACTAACCAAAGATCTGTCAAAAGTTCCAGTAAAACTCACAGAAATCTCTATACGTTTTTTCTCCCATTCTTCTCCACCCAACCCTTTGTACCCACTCCAGTCAGGCATTCATCTCTACAACATTCCCCAAACAATTCTTGAAATGTCACTGTTGACCTCCACATTGCTGAATCCAGTAACAAATTCTCAGACCTCATCTCACTGGATCTATAAAGCAGCAGCTGATACAGTTGTTTCTCCTTCTTGAAGACCTAATTCCATATTTGGTTTCCAAGATATCAACCTCTTGTTTCTCTTCCTACTTCAATGACCACACCCGCTTGACCTCCTTTGCTGGCTCTCATCTCCTAATCTGTTATACAATTAAGCTCCCCCAGAGCTTAATTCCTTTTCTTTAAGATTTCATTTATTTATTTATTTACTTGAGAGAGAGAAAGTACGTGCAAGCAGGGGGAGGAGCAGAGGGAGAGGGCATGGAGCCCGATACAGGGCTTGATACCATGACCCTGAGATCATAACCTGAGCCAAAATCAAGAGTCAGATGCTTACCCGACTGAGCCACCCAGGTGCCCTCTGCCCTAGAGCTTAATTCTTAACCTCTTTGCCATCTCTAATCAATCCTAGGGGTCCCATCAAGTTTCATAGTTTAAAACGGTACACTGACTACTCCCAAGAAACTCTCTCCATCCTAGACCTGTTCCCTGAATCCCAGACTTGTATGTTCAACTGCCTGAATATCTCATCACCACCTCAACCCTAACATGCCCTAAAAGACTTCTGATCCCCCCAACCATAGTTACTCCTACAGTCTTCATCTCAGAAATGGCAACTCAATCTTTCTAGTTGCTCAGATCTAAACCCTCAGAGTCCTATCCTTCTTATATACCACATCAATATATTAGCAAATCCTGTCAGCCTTACTGTGAAAATACTATACACCCAGAATCTCACCACCACCCATCACCAATACAGCCAACACTCAGATCCAACTTTCCCCATCACCTCCTACCCAGTTTATCACAACAGCCTGCTAACTGGGTAATCTGCTTCTGCTCTCACCTCCCTTTAGGTCTTCATCCACCCCAGCAGCCAGATACCATTAAAAAGTAAATCACATCATATCACTCTGCTGCTCAGACTCCACCAATGACCCCCCACTCCACTCAGAATAAAAGCTAAGTCATAACAACAAGCTATGCAACTACAAGGTGAAGTTCTTGCTATTTCTCTGACTCTGTCGTCTGCTCCACTGCAGCCACTGGCTGCTCAAAAGAGTAGGAAGAAATCAGCCTTGGGACTTGGCACTTGGTGAACCACCATCCTGGGACACTATTCCCCCAGATAATAATGACGATATGCCAGAACAACAGGCATACACTAAGACTATCCCCGGCAAAATGAGATGCGTAGTCTCCTGTCTAGACAGCACCCTGGCTCCCACCCTCCTCATCTGCCCAAATACCATCCTATCAGAGAGAATTTCTCCAACCAAGCTATGTAACAGAGTAACCTCTGCCCTTTCTGCTTTTCATGTCCCCTTCATCCTGCTTTACAGTCCTTGATAACACTTAACAGTTTTTCTGCCCTTTAAACACTAAGTACTTTGAAGGATTAAAATAATTATTACTCGAACATGCCTAAATCAAATTGGGGAAAAACCTGCTCAAGCAACATTTCTAGTATAGCACAAAAAGATGTTGAAGAACAAATGTAGTTATAAGGTGATCTTACCAAGTAGCTAAGTATTATCAGGATGACAGGGGGGAAAAGGGAGAGGAATTTTTTTTAACTATCTTAACACCAGCCTTAAAAAAAAAAAAGTTTCACTACCTCTAAGAATTGCTAGGAAGTTTAAGAGCAAGAACTAATGCTAAGGGTCAACAACTCATGAAGAAACACTCAACACACATGAGCTTGTAACTGGAGAAGCTGTTTAGCCCATGGCTTAAGAGATGCAAGCCACGTTTTCTCATTGCAAGCATTTCTAAATATATCTTTCTCAAGTGTTTTCTCCATACTAAAAAAACCCGTCATCATATCACACATTAAAACATCACTTCCATCTTCTTTTTTATTATTGACGTATAATTGACGTACAATGCTGGTTAGCTTCAGGTGTACAACACTGACTCCACGGTTCTCTGCATTACTGAGAGCTCACCGTGATCAGCGTAGCCACCATCTGTCACCAAACAACATTATTACAATACGAACTATATCCCCTACGCTATTTCTCTGACTTTTCATCTCTGTGACTTATTTACAGATGGCCAACAGACACATGACAAGGTGCTCAACATCACTCATCATCAGGGAACTACAAATCAAAATCACAATGAGATATCATCTCACACCTGTCAGAATAGCTACTATCAAAAAGAGGTGTTCGCAAGGATGTGGAGAAACGGGAACCCTTGTGCACCACTGGTAGGGATGAAATTGGTACAATCAACTGTAGAAAACAGTATGGAGGCTCCTCAAAAAAGTAAAAACTGAAACACCGTTTGATCCAATAATTCCACTACTAGGTATTTACCCAAGGAAAATGAAAACACTAATTCAAAGGGATACATTTACCCCTATGTTTACTGCAGCATGGTTTACAATGGCCAAGATATGGAAGCAACCCAGGTGTCCATCAACAGATAAATGGATAAAGAAAATGTGGTACATATATACACACCCAGAAGTATTAGTCAGCCAATTAAAAAGAATGCAATCTCCCCTTCGTCTGGAAGCAACAAATGATAGTATAATTGTGGGTATGAATATGGGCATGTGCTTACACATTGTAAATGTACTCTAGGTAACTTACCAGGGAGCCACCTATCACTAGAGAAAAAACCAAATTAGAAAAGTGGGCTTTTGTAAAAGAAAAATAGAAAATACATAGTAACTGTGACTTACTAGGAGAATTTGCCATGAGAACAAAGAGAAACAAACTTCGGAGTGGTATATGAAACGTTCATGGTGACTCTACATATCATTACAAAGTAAAGAATCTATTGTATGTTAAAGGCCTAACTTTTATGAAATCAACCACATCGGTGAGATCCTATAGCATTCTGTGTACTCCTGACTCCCAGTTCTTGCCTACGAATTTGCCAGTACCAGATACTGTTTACTGACGGATTCTCACTATCTATTTCCATCCTCTTCTATGTTTTTCTCTATGTGGCAAGGCCTGCAAAGCTAAAAACAGCATTTACCAGACTCCCTTATTAACAGGATTCAGGGTGGGTTCTAGCAGCAAGACACATTTATGTAAGATTTGGAAGACAGAAGGAAGAGAGCTATTCCTTTACACCAGGGGAAGGATTCCACATTCTACCACCCAGCACGAGCTTCACAGGTATAGGAAGCTGGAAGCTCAGCAGTGATTTCCTCAAGTCTCCTGGGATAGCAACTACCGTGTCCTGACCTTGAGAATAAACGTATGGTGCGTGAACTGGAAACCCACCTATGACATGCAGACGTCTGCTCCTTCAGCTTTTCCAGTAATTTTGCAAGCATCTAATTTACTGTTTTAACTTTCTTTATGCCTGAGCTTAGTTTCTGTGCCAGTTACTAAGTTAACAACTCAGCCTCAAGCCTACCCCGCTATATGTAGTTTGTGATCCTGGAACAGGAACTCTACAAACCACACTCCCCATTTGCCAGAGAGCTCCATGCTAGGCTCTGCCAGTAGGTGGTGCAAGAGGAGAGGAGAGAGGCTCCAATCTGGAGATGAAACTGCTCTTTCCTATCTGTCTCCTGTGGGTTTCCTGTCTGCTACCAATTCCCTTGAGAGCTGCTTCTTCACCCTGGCAACCACAGTTCCTTCCAACGCAGAAGACGAATCCGGGTTTCAGATTTCTGTAAAACTTGGAAAATTATCTTCATTGTCTTCTACCCCAAAGGCAGAGACACAAGACCAGCCAGGCATCTCCCCTCTTCAGAGATCCAAAGATCAGCTTTGAGAGTCCTGTCTTTGATGTTTAAAAGGATTAATAATTCCAATCTTTTTCCCTGTGTTCCTCAGCCCTAGGAGTGGTCACTGCTTCCTTCAGTTGCCACTATAAGGTACCTTAGGGCAGGCGAACTATTCTAAAAAGGACAAGACAGTAAATACTCTAGGATTTGTGTGCCAAAAGTCTCTAACGCAGTCTCAAATTCACTCTACCACTGCAGTATGAAAGCAGCCACGGGCAATGTGGAAATGAATGGGGATGGTGGTGTTCCAGAAAACTTCATTTGTGAAACGGGTTGCCTCCAATTTTTCCTAAGGGTTGTTACTTGCCCTAGAATTTTCTTTTTACACTTTTTGTTATCTAATTAACAACTCCACACTTAATTCTCAATTTCGTATATTAAAATCACTCTGTTCAACTAACATGTGGGGTATTTATCTCCTGATCAGACCTGACTGTCACTATTTCCTGCACTGAATCCTGACTATTCCTGTATTAGGTATCAGAAGCCGTTCTAAGAAACAGTCTAAAGATGGGAAACTGGGATTAATTATTTCACCTGCTTGGGTTTCAAGGCAGTGATGATGATCTTATCACCAGTGGGGAAAAAGTGCTAGTTGTCCATGACAAGCAGTACTCAAACATTATTTAAATTATCATCTATGATATTCTTTCTTTGATTTTCCATCCATCCTCTTGCTTCTTCTCTGGAACCCAGAGGTCATAACAACACTCTACACTTCTTTTCTTTTCTCCTGACCCAACTGTTTCCCTAGAATTCTCAAAATCAGAGACAACTGTCCAAGCTCCAGGACCAGCAAAGAAAAATTCAAGTGGGTGCAGACCTTTAAATTTGAAATGAGTATTTCTCAAAGATGACCTGACAGCAGCAGAAGTGGTCAATCAAATTCTGCTTCCAGGCATCATTCATAAAGTAACTGAAACAGTAGACTTGTAAATAACTAAAAAATTGGGAAAAAAATATGAAACGTTGGACAACAGGCAACGCAGGACTAGGATTCTTTTAAGAAGTAAAGTGAATGAGATGAGCTTCCGCTTATATGTGAGATGAAGTAAGGGAAGCTAGACCCAACACTTTTAATTCTGGGACCATTTCCTTTGATTGCTTCAACCTCAGAGCTCAACATGAAAAGCTCAACTTGGGAGCTCCACAGGGATCTACTATATGCCTAACTTATTTCCCTAGGACTCTGCTTTCATTCCACACCTACCAAATGAAGTATTTTGAGAACAGGAATGCCTTCAACCTAACTAAAGAATGAGGGGGAGGGAACCAGGTGAAAGGGGATGAGGGGGAGGGGAAAGAGGAGAAGGACTCTCATCAGAAATATGGAATGCCCCCTGGAGTATGGATCAAAAAAGGGGCCATAGAAATTGCACCTCTGTCCATCAGATACTGAGTACGTGAAAGCCATTATACTTGAAGATGATGTTCCACACTGGTTAGGAAGAAGAATTCCTAACAGGTGCCAGGGGAAGCCAGGCAGATTCTTTGAAACTTGTTTGGCTTCACAAATCACTCCATGATCTAGGTCAACCAAAAGTCCCAACTTGTACTTATGGCCTTACACTGTTATGTTGAGTCAAAGTCCGTCTCTTGATTCCCGAGAACACCTGGCATAAAAGGAAAACACAGCCTCACTTCTGAGTTACCACCACATTAGAGGCTTAGTTTAAGACTGTGGGTGCCTTGGGTCTAGAAGATCATCAGCAAACAAGGAAGCTCCTGGCACAGACATTCTGGGTGTGCTCACAGGCTATTTGGATTTGTCCAAGGGTGAAGCTCCCAAGCCATGGAGCAGTATCTTGCCAACGGAGCCTTGGAGGCACACAGACTCACCCCCTGACTCCTGCCTTTGGAGTCCTGAAGAGGTAAGTGTGTGTTGGCCTTCAAGTAGGATTCAGGGCCTCCTGAATCTGCAAGTAAAAATGTCTCTGTACCACACCTCATCCTTTTTAATAACGCTGTCATTTGCTTCTATATAAGAGGCTTTAAATATACTGCGTGAAGGGTGGCCTTGGGTTCTGAGCAGTAACAAGCCCTTGTTATAAGTCCTGACAAATGGAATCTCATAGCTCAGCTGATATGTTCACATCAAACTACTTCCCAGGTCACTGGTTAACCTCACATCTGTTCCCACCCCTGGTCTCATCAGAGGCTTTAGGCTATGACTGGGTGGGCGCAGGTCTATAAAATGCTCAGAGATCCATGCTGTTCAATCCTTCATGAGCTGGTGGCATTGGAATGTCACAGGAATTAAGTGCATATGTAGCCTATTCTTATATAAATCCAAACAACTCCTGACACTTGAGTATTACTGTTATATTAAAGTTTGTGCCAGAAAGAAAATCCTCCAAGTCTCCATATTAATCTACTCTGGAGCGAACCATCACCACTTAGCAAATCAAAATAGGTCCCATTAACATTTTAAATGCACAATTCTAGATAAATAAAGGAAAGTATCATGAAGCAGTGTTCCAAATTTACTATTTTGGTGTTTAAGGATAGGAATTTATGACATCTGTTCATAAATAACAAAATACACATAAAGAATAGTTTTAGAATTGTTTTTTAGTAAAAAAAAACCTCATTATCAGTTATAATAAAAATAAATAAATGAAGAGTTTAATACAGTAATAACAAATACAACTTTCGAAAAACTACTCACATCCAAAGAATCCTCCTTCAACAGGATAAGGGCCATATTCTGTGATACCAACCGGCAGGAGTATCCTAGAATAGAGGAAAGAGCAACACAAGTGAGTTTACCATTCCTTCCATGAATTCATTGCTTTCCAATAGCTATTTAAATTCAGCTTCCCTTCTTATGTCTTCCATATTACCTTTTTAAGCCTCTTGGGGAAGACAGAGGAATTGGACAAGCGTGTGGGGTAGGAAAAGTAAGTTCTTTAACAGATTTGATTCTTGCAGACAGCGTGAATAGAATTGGTTGGGGAGGTCTTCATAACTAATGACTAAAATAAATATTGGTCAACTTTCTGTGGATTTTTCTTTATGCTTGTATAACAGCAGGATAAGCCTTGGATTATCTTTAAAAAACAGCTAACACTTCAGGAAGACACATGGAATCTGATGATGCTTCCAAATCAGCATAAACGAGTCTATCTTACTATCAAGATCCCTCATTTATTTGTTTAAAAAGTAGGTAATTCTCACAACAGATTTCAAAGGAATGCTATCATACGTAGAGGGAATCACTTTTCCTATCCAAGTTCAAAGCAATTCCCATTTAAAGAATTAAACTTGAGTTAAAAAAAAAGTTTGTTTAGAAAAATATGTCTTCCAAAACCGATTCTTATCAATGATTTCCATCGCATTTTAAAATAGTTATCGTTATACGCTAAGCAAGATACTCTTCTACTCTTCCTCCCAGAAGGTGAACATGTTTTCTCTGAACCACTTTCCTACCCAGGCTTTGTAGTCCATGCCAAAACATCTGGAGACACTTGGTGACACCCACAACCCAGGAGGAGAGCCTCCCCCCTCAAATCCACACACTCTGGGAAAGAGCAGCTCCAGCAAACCCTAAGACCCTGGATGTCTGTCAGGACTCTACTCTTTCCTTTCAAACTACCCTCCACCCTCTCAAGTGCCCCTTGAGAGAACTGGCGCTTTTCATCAACCTCTAATCTCAATTTATCTCATTGAGAAGAGGTAAGAAAAGAATCCTTCCACCTAGAAAATTGCTTCTTTTTCCTCAGCACCTGAAAATAAAGGATTAATGATCACGGAAACATGAAACAAATCATCAGCACAGAGAATTACAACCGTCAAGCAAGTACCTGGGTGACAATCTCAAGGAAGGGGCTTAACCAACACTGTTCCTAAAGCAACGAGGAGCCTGGATTCCCCTCCACAGAACAGCTAAAATATCCATTTGGGCAGATGCTATATTTAAGTGGAAAAGGAGACAAGCATTTAACTAATGGGCAAGTCTCAAGAACTACAGCATTTACCTGACAGTTCTACTCAGCAGGGCTTCCCACAGCCCACCCCCTCCAACCCCGTGCTGAGGAAACCCTATTAAAAGCCACCAAATAGACTTCAAGACAACACAAAAAATAAGGCCAAGAAAAACCTTGTTTTGTTGCTGTTGTTTAGGAAGGAGAGAGACAATAAATATTTATTTTGGAATGTACAAAGTATATCCTTAACTACCGTCATCTCAGAATATTTTGTAGATCACCTCAGAACACAAGTCTTCAAGCACAAACATGGCTTTTAATCCAAATATTTTTTTAAAGCAATACCATAAAGATATAGTCCAGACGGTTAACAATAGTTACCTCAAGGGAATGAGATTATTTTGCTTGCTAAAACCACTGCATATTATTTTAAAAACCAGAACTGAATAATTTAAAATCATAATACCACATGGGTAAATACCTGTTTAACCCCTAAGACAAAAAAAAAGGAGGAAACATGAAATAATATTCTATACATTTTCAAACTTGTTCAAGTCTGTATTTTAACAATAGTGATGAGTAAAAATGAGACTTTCCCAGAATGCCATTCAAAGTTCTGCCTGATAGGATTGACATAATTGAAGTCTTTGTTTACCCTTAAAATTTTACAAATGTATTCTTCTTTCCTATAAATTCTTAGATCAGGTCCAGAAGGGAGGTCTATACTTTATTTTCATTGACAAAAGGGGATGTTGCAACTTTAATTATTTCCCACTATGGGAGGCTTACTCTTTCTTTATATCCCCAGAGACTTCCAGCAACTTCATGCAACATAGACTGTTACAAATTTAGTATAACTAATGCAAAAGGATTTGCTGGTAGTTTTTGATTTGAACAACAGCTGCAGAAGCAAGCTATAATTTTTAAGCCCTAGCTTGCTGCTTCATTTTATATTTTTCAGTTTAAGCAAAATGCTGCTTGACAACTGAAGCTGCACAAAGATATTATGGAAAAACTCTTAAGTGTTTTTTTTAGCCGTTGCAGGGAGAGGGCAAGAAATAAAACCACTGACACGTCCATGAATTTCAATGTACAAAACTAAAGCTTCTGGAAATAGGTTTTGTTTGTTTCTTTGTTTTTTAATTTGGAAAACGAAGTGAGATTCTGCTTAGAGAATTATCACACAGAACACCTGCACTGTACAGAACATGGAAGTTTAACACAGTTAATTGTGACTTAGCGAATGTAGCAAATTAAATTATGTCAACCCTAGTTTGGTGTGCTTGATTTCTAATGTTTGTGGATAAAATGAGATCAACTCTTGGAGAAGAGCCAGGTATTGAAATGTCAATCCACGCTTCTAGTTCTTTAATCTTGCAATCTAACAAAACAACCATAAAATCACTGAGAAGAGAACCTCTGGGATTTCACTTTTTACTACACCTGAAATTAACAGCACACCCTAAAAGCATTTGGTCTTTCTACTACCTGAGTTTAATCAACATTCAAAGAAACCAAACTATTACAGACTCTATGGTACTTAGAGCAGGACTTCATCTTAAGAAAATTATTATGCACGCTAGAAAGTATCACCAAACCAAACCTCTCAGATCTTGCAATCATTCTTTCTCTGTTTTGAGATAAGCTCACATTGTCAAAGATACCCAAATCCAGATTTCCTTGGAGACATTTCTGGAAGGGTTAGGGACAGTTTATCCTTACTAACCATGCATTTTAGGATTAATAAAGCTACCCATCACTAGCATTCGACATGGTTCCAACCCACAGTAAGTGTGTTGGTCCTAAATATTTTCAGGGACAGTGTGATCAATATTTGAGTATGAGTGTATGAAACACACTGCCAGACATCAGGAATGGATAATGAAAGATGGTATTCTTAATCTATTCCAGATGGGGCCAAAGAGGCTCAGTACAAAGTCCATCATCCAGAGAACCAGGAAGCTAAGGACTCATCCACAGAGCCACACACCTGGGCACCTTTCCCTCCAGATCCTTCTCAGGAAGGATCCATCACATGTACGAGCACAGGGCCTCAGCCTTGCCTCACAAACCCCTCCCCACACCAAGCTGGGCTGTCCTGATCCATTCTATGCTCAGACGTTTTTTTAATTTAATTAGCCAACCTATAGCACATCATCAGTTTCAGATGTAGTGTTCAATAATTCATCAGTTGTGTACAACACCCCATGCTCATCATATCACCTGCCCTCCTTAATGCTTTTTTTTTTTTAAACAAATTCTTTAAAAGGCTCAAGTTTTAAACCTATGTCATCCATGAAGCTTCCCCAGTCTTTTTTGACTCAGGTATCTTTCCTTCTAGGAAGTGAATACCAGCTGTCACAGGCACACACTCAGATTTTTGACACAGTCTCTTGTGACCTAGGCTGAGCTGCTTGGTTTTCTGTGCCTCAGTTCTATCTTTAAAGAAGGGATGATGGCTACCTCCAAGGAATCAGAAAACTGGCAGAGAGGACTCAGCACAGTGTTTCGCACATTCTAGCTAACCTTCACTCAGTAACTAACACCAGTCATACTTAATATCTATCCTGTGCAATTAGTACTTTCTCATCTATGTTACTCTGTTTTGTCTCAGAATTAACTCATGCCCCAATTAGGGGATGTAAGTTCCCTGAGCCTAGAGAAGAGCATCTGGCAACAATGCCAGCTGCATGTAATCAAGAAATAATGTGTCTGACTTTTTCGTAAAAAAAAAAAAAAAAAAAAACACAAAACACTCAGATTGAGACCACTACCAAACAATGTCCCAGCTTCCCTGAAAACAGAAACAGGTCTTCCCTTCGACAGGCAAGGCAAACTATAGGCAATAATAACAGCAGCAAGCACCATTATTTACTCACTTTTAAAAATTAAACTTCTAAAACTGTAAGAAGTGGTTTAAAAGTATTAAATGAGTCACAACAACTTAGAAATGTTTTAATGAAAGCTCTGTCCCACTTAATGACTTTAAAATGGATTTTGTTCTCACTCATCCTACATCCATTCAAACAAAATTATAGATTCTGTAGACTTCATATACGTTGTTTATGTATTTAATAGACGTCTTACCCAGTGGTAATAAGGAAATGACACGATTCACAAAAGCTACATCTGAAATTTCGCTTTAGACTAACAGATGCCAAATCTTTAAGCTAAAAAAACTGCCAACTCCTTGAAACACAGCTAATTAGCATAAATTCAAGCCCAGCACAGTTGGATTCTGGCATCATGCCAGTTCCAAACTACCTAAAACCCACCGGCAAGAAGACCGTCTATCTAGTACTCATTGATTCCTAAGAAACACAAATACGCTGGAACTTAATTTGACTAAATATTTGCAAGGTATGAACTAAGAGCTACATTTTACAAATGCTTCTTTTTTTTTAAAGATTTTATTTATTTGTTAGAGAGAGAGCACGAGAGAGACAACACAAGCAGGGAGAGTGGCAGGCAGAGGGAGAAGAAGACTCCCACTGAGCAAGGAGCCTGGCTTGGGACTCCATCCCAGGACCCTGAGATCGTGACCTGAGCCAAAGTCAGATGCTTGGCCGACTGAGCAACCCAGGAGCCCCTTACAAATGCTTCTTAAACTATGATAAATAAATCCAATGCCGGGGAAAGCCAACAACCCCAAACACCAAACATACCAATTGTCGCCTCTACAGGTGAACTCTTACCATAAGTACCCCTAGGACGATGCAATTACATAGTAGGAGTCAACAGCTGCAAGACATTCCAATTTCAGGGATGTTGACATAGGACAACAATGGGCATCCAGGAATGGCTGAAACACAGGACCATTGTCCCCCAGTCTTCGAGTTTCAGAGAACAGTTGTATGAAAGCTACGTGAATCTGTTTAAAGGGAGCCCCGCACCAGAAGTGAAGAGCCCTGGGACCTCATGCCAGCTTGGTCATGAAACAGAACCTAACCTTTATAAACACTGAATTTCCCCCTTGAGCAGTGAGACCATTCGCATATAACGCCTGAAGACAGAATTCAGAAGGTACTCCTAGCAGAGTGCTGCACTCAGCAGACATTCGTTCATTTGCTCTCTTGTCCTTCCTTCATAGAGAAGTCGAACTGCTAGACACCTGATCTTCCTCCCAAATATCTTCTGGGTGCCCGAAAATGCACACAGAATGCACTACCATGGGGACACCTGGGTGGCTCAGTCATTAAGCACCTGCCTTCGGCTCAGATCATGATCTCAGGGTCCTGGGATCGAGTCCCGCATTGGGCTCCCTGCTCAGCAGGAAGCCTGCTTTTTCCTCTCTCACTCCCCTTGCTCGTGTTCCCTCTCTCGTTGTCTTTCTCTCTCTCTCTCTGTGTCAAATACATAAATAAATAAATAAATCTTTTTTAAAATAATTTTTATTTTGTTATATTAGTCACCATACAGTACATCCCCAGTTTTTGATGCAATGTTCCATGATTCATTATTTGCATATAACACCCTAAATAAATAAATCTTAAAAAAAAAAAAGAATACACTACCATGTACAGAATATCCAGTATTATGGAAAACAGATCAATAATGGCTCATATTACCAAGGGGTTGAGGAATATAGTACGAGTAAACTGGCATACAATCCATGCTGTATCTGGGGCACGACCTTGTGCTGCGTATAGCTGTCACCTGTGGTCTGCAATGGACAAGTCTGATACAATGTCTGGACGCCTACACTTTTTGCAGGCTCGACAGATATCCTAAATCAGAAGATGACATTTAATCCTTCCACACTGCCCGGGATTACCATTAAGTTCTGAATACAAAGTGAAAAAGTAATTCAGACAGAGCTCTTTCAAAGAATATCTGTTCCCTGGCTGTTGGCTGCATACTTAATAATACCAAAGAGATGTTTGAATTCTGATACACTAGAAAACAAATGGGAGTACAAAAAAGCCTTCAGAAGATAAGACTTGGGCGAAGTCATCAGCTTATATAAGCAGGAAGCATCATTTCACTGTGGTCTTACAGAGTATTTGCTAAGAATGATCAATTTTAAAATATCTAATGCCTATAAATGCTTCTGGTACCAAAACTACAGATGTTGCTATACTCACTTTGAAAAAAAGCACAAAATAATATCACCATTATTTTCACAAACTCTTCGGATGGGCATCAATTATCTTGTAAGGCTCAGAGAAGCCTCATGGCATTCAAGTCAAACTTTCCTTTATGAATTATAACCCATTTGTGTTTTCTGGGTTGATTTTCAAGCCTTTGTTTTCCTTTGTGTTTATTGCAAACTCCTCCAGACCCTGATATGCTCAGGTATGACAAAAGGAACAAAGCAGGAAAAGGGACGCGTGGGCTGCCCAAGGGCAGGGTGATCTGGCGCAGAGGCTATGAGAGGGACAGTGGCCTTTTTCCAGCTAGCACAATGCCAGCAAGGTCACACTCGCTTCTTACAGCAAACACAAGAAAGCACTTAAGGGAGTCATCTGGGGCTAGGAGCATAAAAAGGTCATTCGTCCAGCAGGAACACTCAAGCTCTGTTTTCCAGATCTTATCATTATCGTGCAATTTTAACTTGAGGGGTTACTCACTTCTTAGATACTGCTCTAAGAGGGCAGAAAGCATTCCCTTAAACTGTCAGCATTTCGGGGCAGCCGTCAACTTTATGTGCCCTGCGTGAGCCACGGGAGCCACATAGCAGCACCAGGGTTTCAGCCCTGAGAGAAATGTCTATGAGAAATCATACCTGAAGGGGCAACATATATACACAGACAGAGGCACAGTAAACCAAAAGCAGGGGCTTACCTTCATTTTACAAAACACTGCTGACATCACCCAAGGGCTACACACTCTGGGTTTTTATTTTCTAATAGTAGTGAGGGATCCACACAGAAACATCATTTGACTTTTGTCCAGAAACACGCACTTGAAAGACAACACAAATCCACAAAGTCTGCAGCTGAAGCTTCCAAGACTGTTTATGAATCACGTGTCACTCGCCTGTGACTTCAATTTCACTTGTGTGGGAGCCCAAACGGCACGTGACTAGCTTCCGCCTTGCTAAGAGGTGATTAAACTGAGTCTGGTTCATTAAACAAAACCAGCGTTCGCTTCAGAGGGGAGGTGTTTGTCTACTACTGAGGTTATCCGAGAGACAGAGCTGCTTCGGAAGGGAAGGCTTAAGGAAACGGGCGTGCCTGGAGTCAACTGATAATATTCCCAGGAGACTGCTCCCAATAGGGCAACAGTCATTTACATGTGGAGGTTCCAGCATGTTTCTTTCTGAAGGGACCTGGGACACAGTCTACTTCCACAAATATATCATGAGTCATGCGGCCCTTGCACACTCTCGATCACGTATGTACCGGGCTTCTGATGCCATCACGGCACTACAGAAGCACCAGGTAACTCGAAAGTAACTTCAAGAACCAAAATCAGATCTTTTAAAATGAGTCATTTCACCTCCTTTCAAACTCAAAATGTGCGTCTTTAACATTAATGTAAGTTATCTGGACTTAAAATTCCCTTTCTTCAACTTTAATTTCTGTGAAGTTTAGCAAGCAAAGAGGTTACCAACCCACACACGGGAAGGAAAGAAAGAGACGACATTCTTAGAAGACCCATCAGTTGGTAAAATCATTCAAGTGGTTATAATTATTTAAAATTATCATGCATATTAAACTTGGTGAAAACATGATCTTAGTCTCAGACTACAATTTTGTGAAGAGAGCAGTAAGAAAAAGTTACCAAATCTTGAATTCTGTATCCTATATAAGTGTGTTTAACACAATTCAGGGAGACATAATAGTTTTAATGTTTATTACAGGCAGATAACACTCATAAAAGATCTTCATTTGATTCAGGTAAACTTTCCTTGGCCTTAAAACATCATCTGTCAATGCATTTGAGGAAGCCTTAGGCACTTCTACAAGATACTTTAAAAATAATACAAAGCCAACACCGGGAAAATTTACAATTAATTACCTATATTAATTGCAGTTTCTTGTTTATCTCCTGTCAACACCCAGATTTTAATTTCCGCCTTCAACAGAGTTGCTATGGTTTCTGGAACGCCTGCCTGAAGGCGATCTTCAATGGCGGTGGCTCCAAGTAACAGTAAATTCTAGATTGAGAAAGAACTGCGATTACAGACTGGTACAGCCTTAAGAGCAGCATCAATGACAAAACTGATCCCGAAAGGTAGTCAAATATTCTGACAGTTCTCTTATTTCCTGTACACTAAACCTTCATTTGCAGATAATTAATGGTATCTAGATGTGCGGCATTTCGGAACTATTTGCAATATTAGAACCACCTGAAACACATAGGCAACCCAGCGTTGATCATTTATTTCTTGGACCATGGGCATGTTAGAATAGGAATCACCTTGCAGTAAAGCATACGGGCAAGTTATCCTGAAGATATTCACAGGAGGTGAGCCTTCCCCTCTCACTCCACTGATGAGTAACGTACATATTATAGTATGGGTAACACAGGAAAAAAACTGATTCTAGATGATAACACTCATCTGACGATACAAGACTAAGAGACAGCTGATGCTAACATTTCAACAGCCAGAGAAGAAAATATCAAAGTATCTTAAGATTGAGGAGCTATCAAATGTTGCTCCTGTTAAACTTCTTCCAGGAGCACAGAGGGCCAGTTCACAGTGAGGATGGGTGTGGACATGTGGACGGGTGGAGACTGCCTGCTGGCCTGGCAGATTCCAGAGCCCCTGCACAGAGCACCTACTTCCCCCGAGTCCCCCCATGCTAGGGCACCATAGCTTGATGACCCGACTGTGGAAAAAGAGATTGACCTCTGCTTGGTACCACACGGACCCATCACCTATGTAATCGTTTTCTGATTCTATAAGTAATTTTGCTTATTTCCAGTAAAGCAGAGCAAATGAAACCTGAATTCTGTTCTACTCCTACCAAATTCCATTAAAGTGACAAACAAGTAAATAGAAAACTCAGACAAAAGCGGAATATAAAAAAAGCCAAAAAGTAATTTTAAGAAACACAAAGAATGGGGGCGCCTGGGTGGCGCAGCGGTTAAGCATCTGCCTTCAGCTCAGGGCGTGATCCCGGCGTTGTGGGATCGAGCCCCACATCAGGCTCTTCCACTATGAGCCTGCTTCTTCCTCTCCCACTCCCCCTGCTTGTGTTCCCTCCCTCGCTGGCTGTCTCTATCTCTGTCGAATAAATAAATAAAACCTTTTAAAAAAAAAGAAAAAAGAAAAAAGAAACACAAAGAATGAGAAAAGCTAATGACTTCAGAGTTCTAGAAACTGGAAAACGAATGGGCCGATGGGTGCTGAATGAAACAGAAAAAGGTGAAATCCAACTGCCGGATTTGAGGGAATCCAATACGTAGAAAGCTACCTAATGCTTTGGGATAAACTGCAAAGACCAGCAACAACAACAAAAATCAAAGTAGGCAATATGGAGTAGCAATGGCAAAGGTAGCTATTATTAGAGTAAGTGTGAACATGCTTAGAATGAACAATGTCCCACCAGCCTACGCCTTCTGAATGCTCCTGTAACTCAATAGGGTGAACAATCTCATTAAGCCTAATCCTAGGTAAACCCCGAGAGTCACTGACACTGTTTTTGACCTGATACTTCTTAAGATACCATTAACACTTAGCCAAAGGTGGCTCGACCTCTCAGGTGCCCATAAAAACGAAGTGTTTCTTAAAGCAAAGAAAGACCTCGTTAAAAGCTAATGCTTAAGATATGTACAGGAAAAGGGAACATGGCTATATAGTGAAATGATTCCTGTCCAAAGACTGTTCAATACTCGGAGCTCCTCATTGGGCATGCAACAATGGTATCACAGGTAATTACCTTCTCTATGATCTCATAGCACTCTTCCAACCGTTGAGCTCTGTCTTTCAGGATGGTGCTGGCTTCCTGATAGACCTTCAGCCACTCCTCATACTCACGCTCAGAGAGGTCAGCGTAAGCCACACAGAGAGTCCTCAAGCCTGCAAAACAGCCACAGCATATCCAGCGATGGAAGCAAGCAGGGCACCCTGCCTCCTAGGTGACATCATGGGGCTCCATTTTAAACCAGCATGCTCAAAAAAATTAAACTATCTGCTTTTTAGGTCACTCTAATTTAACTTTCACACATCTAGAAAGGGAATTGAAGAACAACTTCAGTGCGTTTTGCTGTAAAGTACCTCGTGTATAGATGTGAGAGTACGTGGAAGCCACGGAGTGAACTCCCCACAGCAGAGAGTAGAGGAGCTGGGCACGCACTCTATGTGCATGAGCAGTGAGCAGGTATCAGCAAGCAGAGGAGGCAGGAGGGACATTTTGAGACAACAATAAAAGCCCAACGTGCATCACATGGACGATCCGGACCAGCAGACACATGTGTGTACAAATACACACATGCATGCACACGCACATGTGACCAGAGGAATGCACAAAGGTGAAAAAGCTGCAGTCGGCACTTCGACCAGTCCCCAGGTTTCATCACCTTCCCTTGCTGGAAACCCTGACATCAGTGTCATTCGAGGCCTTTCAGAGAACTCCTTTCCTAGTCTCTACAGGCTCAATGAATTATTGTTTCCTCGAGTCATGGATAAGCCAGTAGTCATAAGGATAACAAGAGGAGGACAGAGACATAACCTCATGAGTTTTCTGAGAAGAGGAATAATAACTACAAACTGATTCTACGTGTGGTGAGCTGGCCTGCCTGTTCCTTCCACACTCCTGGTGAGGAGTCAGCAGAGTCCCAGACAGGTGGCGCACATCTTGTCACTGCCACAGGCACAGAACACAGAGGGAGGGGACCGGGGGAGCACTAGAAAAGTATATCCTATGAAGAGAGCCAAGGACTGCACAAAACACACGTGTCCATTCAGAACATGACTGCATCAGCCACAAACACATGAAAATACAACTTCAATGGTTAAATACATTTCCAAATTTCACTTACCTTCTGTGGCAAAATATTCCAGGTGGCACAGTGTTTCCTCCATATATTTTGAATCTTTTGAGAGTCTCTCAAAAATGACATTATCCTGTAAGATAGAGAAACCCTGTGACTGGCAATCCCTTAAGTAAACCTTCCAGTCAGCATTCTAAACCTGGCTTTGTTGTAATGCTTGTCCAGTGTGCATGAGAACACCTGAGTGGGCAAGTAGAAATACAGTCTTGGCCAGATTTAGTCATGAGCTTTGGAAAATAAATCGGGTATGGGTGTGTCCAAAGAAAAACTTTTTGGGGAGAACTGTAAGTGTCAAGAGAATTATCAGGGACACAATGCTGCCTACATTTACCCACATTTGCAAAATACATGCCCAAGTTTATACACCTTCATGCAGGAGTGGAATGAGTAACAGGCACGTCCTAAGCTGCTCAACTACACTCTTGCCTCCTGACCCTGCAGGAGCTCCTGGCAAGGGAGTGCACAGCCCACAAGGCACTAAACCCAGTTCAGCTAAGAAACACTGAGGAACACAGCTCAGAAAAGTTGTGACAACAAACAAACCACAACAACTACGAAGAGCTGCTGGCAGACACACACACACACACACACACACACACACAATCTCAGTGTACTTAAAAGACTATCACAGGTCCATATGAATTATTCTATCTTCCCAAAGTCAGAACACGCTCCAAGGATTTCGCACAACACAGCGAACTGCTGTCTCTGAAACCAACTATTGGCTAAAAGCAAGCCTTTCACGGGCCACCATTGCCACACTGGCCTGAACCACCACTATTTTCAGTGGGCTGTTACTACCAGGTCAGTTTTATGGTCAATCTGAAAGAGCCTTTCAACCTCGGGCAAACGTGCAGCGCATGATGGGGACAGTGGTGGAGAGCAGCAGTGGATGAACGACGTAGCCAGCAAGGGCGCCCTGCTGCGCAGGACACTTAGGCGGTACTTACAGCCCCCTTACAATAGAGCCGAAGTTGGCCTGACGGAGTTCGAACAATTACAGACATTCTTTTTCTGTCACTGCAAGGGTAAGAAAAAGAGAAAGAAAGGAAAGTCGTCATTGGTCTGTATGACAGGACCCATGCCCTATGATTAAGCACCAAACAAATCAAAAGATGATCTGAGAGCCCTAAAAATGGCAAAGCTCCATTTTCCTTACTTTTCCTTCAGAGCTGGACTTTAATTGTGTATCTACTACTCTTTTTATTTACATATAATGGACATAAACCTATTTTTCCCTTCCCTGGAAACTGACTAGTATAGCTATTTATAGCAGGAGAGCAGAAATGGAAAATTTGACCATCTATTATGCACATTTAATTTACTTCTGATAATACTGTGTAGAAGTGTTATTTTACAGCTCAAAATATTAGTCATCTGTGCCGTAAGTAGCAGAGGGGAGCTTCAACATAAATCCACTTAGTCCAAAAGCCCCTTGTTGTATCTTCTATTAAGCGGAGTAGAAAAAAATTAGAAATTCATAGAACACTCCTGATTCAGCCCTTAGGTGTGCCTGATTACTGCCCCTCCCCACTCCAACACGGACACTTCTGCACTCTTCTTTCATCGTGGCCCGTGCTCACTCAGGGAGCCTTCAGTGGCTCCCCACTGCCTACAGATTCCAGTTCTTGCTGACCTCCCCTCACCTCTGCAGCCTGGCCTCATTCCCCACGAGCCCGCCCACCCACCCACCTGCCGGCCTCCCGCACACCAGAATACACACTACACTCGCACTCTACACCTTCTGTCCCTGCCTTTTGCAGACATTCTATCCTCCTGAGCTACCTCCCAACCACACTAGGCCCCCGGCCACCCATGCCAGTAAGGGGATTCCCAATGGACTCTTCGCTCCTAAGACTAAGGCACACGCTCTCTCCAGCTTCGTGTAAATTCCCACATCCTAACCCACAGCACTCTGTCTGACCTGGATTTGAATTCTCCCTCAGCTACCTAGTAGCCAGGTACTCTCAGCAAAGTTGGTTACCCAGCATCTCACTTTCTGAGTGTATAAAGCAGGGCTGTCACCAAGGGCTGAGAAGGAGTGCTGTCAGAATTAAGTGGCACCTGGAAAAGCGGAGTCTACTAGAAAGAAAGAGAACCACAGCTATAACTCCAAAGGACTTTTCCAATCCCTCGTATTCTCCCAGAAGTTTTTAATACATCCTCATGTCTCTATCCATATCACCTGCTTTAATCGAATTCCCTTTCCTCCTTCTTGTCCCTGTAATAACTGCTGGTTACCACTGCCACATAACAGCACAGTTTCCAGGACATCCACAAGAGATGGGGCACAGAAACGCTCGGAGCAGTGTTTAATGTGTTCCTTACCTCCACACACAGGGACACTGGCCCCTACTCCCCTACATGAACCACTACTGTTATCAACCATCCTTCCTCCCCTCTGACTCGCCCAGCCTCAAGGGCTCTTGACCTACCAAAGTTCAAGTTTGCGGTCCTAAAACCAAAGTCTAGGACTGGAAAGCATTTCCCACAAGAGGGTTAAAAATTGATCTTTTTCAAACAACTTATAAAGCAGAGAAAATAAAGCGTGAATCATTTAACAAAGGTTATTGAAAAACTCCAGTTTTACTAATGGGAAAACATGCTTTTGAGGTAGCGACAGAACCTTGCTCTAGTATTGACATCAAGTTCAATGTTAAGAAGGAAAGATACCAAACATTAAGATATTTTTAATGACAAGGGAAGCAAATGATCCAAGAAATATTCCTGGGTCTTAAATTAAATAAACCACACTGGGGAAGAATGAGCTGGAGTATATACAAGAGAACTGCCCGACTCAGACAAAGCCTCTGACAGGATGGACGGATCTTATCGACCTCCGCTCATCAGTTTCCCAGGCCTGACACGAGAGTGCTCACATGGAGCACGAGGCACGACCCCATGGGACGTGGGAAAAACCAACAGAAATAGGGCCCTCGTCACATACTCCAAACTATGCAGACATGTCTGCAGCTGCTGATGCCAGAACAGCAGGTCTGGAAATCTAAAGAAAGAGGAGGATATGGAAGCATAAGGTTTCATTTGGAAAAAAAAAGAAAAACGACCTACTTCACTTTCTTTAATGAAAGTCACAAATTCCAGCAAGGAGAGGGTTTGTGGAGATATATTTACTAAATTCAATACTTAGGTACTATATTTAATCATACTATACAATCTTGCAAACACTGTGATGACGTTGTGAAATATATATGGAAGTATTTTATTTCAAGTGCACGAAAGAGAAACATACCTAGAAAATTCCAGGACGTTAAGGATTCCAAATGTCTGTTCCTGTCCCATCTAAAGGAAGAAAAGCAGGCTCTTACCTGAGGTGCAAAGTATTAAAACCTTGTAACAACAGTCTCCCCAATCATAAACCTCTCTGTACACACATCTCCCCATCCCGCCAGCACTTTCTCTCTCTGTACATAATACACATACACGTATATCCCTCTCTCCCTCTCTCTGTAATATAATACACACACACACATACACATATATTCTCTCTCGAGCTCTCTTTCTATCCCCCTGTAAAGGCCTTTTCAACAACAGCTAGGGTTTTCCCACATGCCAGTCCGGTGGGGTCATAGCTCCCCCTTCTGGTAGAAGCTTCTCATGCTTCAATAGGCTGTCGCAATAGCTGGCCGACACAGTCCCTTCCAAGACAGGGAAAACACGGGACACAAGCTACACAGGTCCACTTGAAACCCTGGGGCAGGTCATGCGTCCAAACTCAGAATTTTACACATTTTATAAAAATGCACGCATACATCATATGCCATAATTTCCCCTGGGGAGTCTGGGGCAACACCCTGTGATCCAACTCATCAATTTTCTACAGCGTAACGTAGGACTATCCACACTGAGGTTCCGAAGACCACACACGGCCTCATGTCAGTTCTGGTTACATGGTGCTGCCAAATGCCTAACTCCCCAAATATGGGGGAGAAACTCAGAATTCAAAGCTTCTTGGATTTTGGATTTAGAAATAAGGATTATGGATCTGCAAAAGATTTTAGGGCAATTTATCAGATGTCACCAAGTCATCATTACTGCCCTGTCCACAACTCCCCACTCCTTCTCCTTGCATCCTGAAATACAACCAGGAACCCACCTCATCCAGCCTTCATTGGCCTTTATTTCCCTCCTTCTGCAACCACCAGTTCTTTTTCCTCACCCTGTCCCAACCTGGTCAGATGCCCATTCAGAAATGTGCCCACTGGTACCGCACAAATCAGCACGAGTGCTATGACTGCCAGGAGCCAACCTCTCTTTGCTATCCCATCAACCACTGTGCAACCAGGTGCAGCCCACAGACTCGGCCATTAAGATGACCAGTTGGGTCACTTCATGTAAATGGCTGGTAACCAACACAAAAATGCGTGGTTTGAGGATATTCTGCTATTGGTGGTTAAACAGGATTTTAAAGTTATTAGTATGAACCTTAAGTAGTCATGTAGTCTTATTTACTCTCAGAAACATGCCCTTAATAGTTTAATAAAATGACGAGGGGCTGTCAATCCACTTTTAGTCAGCCTCTACCGCCATGATGACAATGCCAGTGGGCTGTCTAGCTCTCCATATTTATCTGGTACTGTGAGCAAACCAGAAGCAGCCATGCTCTCTTTGTCTCTCCCACTTGCGTCCCATCAGTGCACACCCAATCCCCGTCCCCATCACTGCAACGCAGAGAAAACAGCAGCACCCACACGACAGAAAATTCTACTGTGATTGTTACCAATCTCCTCAAACTGAAGGGGGTAAAGACTTCATTAATGAGAAGCTTCTATGAAGGAAATTGAATACTCAGTTACTTTGTTCTACTTTAAAATAAAAATAATTATGCTTTGATCTCTGTACTCCAGAAGACAAGAACGTGAACGTGCCAAGAAACAGGCACACTGTAAAAGGTCTGATATTTTTCTAGGTTTTACATATAAGTACCCAAAAAATGGAGTACCACCAAGTCAGGAACAATAACAATTTACTATATAAATTAGAAGTGAATTTCAAATGCATTAAGAAGGCCTAGAGATACAAGGATGCATGAAAGCAAAAACTGTTATAATCCATGAACCCGCCCCAAATTGAGAGGTGAAGGCAGGCAGAGGAGACAGAAGACAGTAGTTGTCTCCAGGCCCTCATCAACCCATCCTGCAGCAAATTGCAGCCCCCCTAATCAGTCAGCATTAAACACACCCGCACCTTGCCACTCCTAACCAACAATTCCCCCATTGCCCACCTCAAGGGTCCTTCTTTATTGGCTGTTATTCTTGACTCACATTTTTTCCTATCACCAAATTTCTCTCTCAGGCTTCCTGAGCAGGGAAACTCAAAAACCAATCATAAAATACAGGACGCCTGAGTGGCTCAGTTGGTTAAGCGTCTGCCTTCGGCTCAGGTCATGACCCCGGGGTCCTGGGATCAAGTCCTGCATTGGGCTCCTGCTCAATGGGGAGCCTGCTTCTCCCTCTGCCTGCTGCTCCACCTGCTTGTGCTCGCTCTCTCTCTCTCTGACAAATAAATAAAATCTTTTTTAAAAAAATCAATCATAAAATAAATAAAGCCCCTAGGCCTTAGGAAAAAGAAAAACTCCTACAGATGACAAAGGTCTTCAGTGCCCACTTGCATCTCCCCAGTCGGGGAGACTGAAACTAGTGCGCCGAGGGCTCTGCTGTGCACATAGCCGGGGTGCCAAGGCTGCAAAGACAGAGCCGCAGATCCTGCCCTCAAGACACGTGGGCCATGTGGTTATTCCCCTGACTGTTAGAGAACGAAGAGCAAGCTTGCTAGCTTCTGTACTACAAATCACACCAGCGTATGAAAGACTCGTGGAGAAGCCTCTCCGAGAGACAAAGATGCCAGTAACACAAACACGACATGAATAAGCTGATATCATCACAGGATACCCGCGGCTTCCCAATGGATCTAGTTTCTCACAGGAAAAAAAAAATGTAGCTCTCACGTTTCCATCAGACATGCTATTTCGAACAGAGAGTCTTCGAGAAAGTAGGTGAGGTACAAGGCGAAGAGGTGCCCAGGCTTGTCACTTACTGCTTCTATGATGACCGAGTATGGCGTTCTGGCCGTGAAGACAAAGCCCAGCTTCCTGGCGCCCTTCACCAACGCAGCTTCGTCTGTCAATAGAGGTGATGAGGCACTGACTCTCCACAGGCAATGGCAGACTTCTGTTGAGCACGTGTTATTTCTCAAATCAACCAAGTCCCCAGCAGCTGGAGGGGCCTGGCGCACGGGCGCAGTGGTGAGGACTCGGCTCTAGGAGGCACGCGCTCACTCCCAGCACCCGGGTCCTGACGGCGGCGCTTGCATGAGGTGGGAAGTCGGGAGCTAAAAAGACGCTCTGGGGACAAGAGCGATGGCATCCCTGCCGTTCTCGGTGGGGGTCAAGTTCTCCCTAAGGAACTTAAGTAACGTTCCCATGACTTTCTGACTAAACGTCTTCTCCAAGTGAGGCAGTGTTTCTGTTCTAGCACAGATTCAGAGCTCCGGGGATTCAGAGCTCCAGGAAGTGGGTTCAAGAGTTAGTACCCAGCTTAGCGCCATCAGCAGCTGGAAAATCTATGGTGGGGGGAGGGTGAACAAAGAAGCCAGTCCACCCTCCCCTGCGAGTTTTGTCTAGTGCACGGTCTTCCTCTAGCAGACGCAAGATGGCCTGGGGTCTCGCCCTGCTGTCACAGTGTTACGGAGTCAGGAGGGCTCAGTGCCACCTCTCTGGGGCTTTAGCACTTGTCACCATAACCTGCAAACCGCGTGAGGCCAGAGACAAACAGTGGAGTCTTTGTGGGGCACGCCACCCCACCACAGCCCCCAAAGTAACTGCAAACACCCAGAGAAGGGGACGGCGGGGCACACTCAGCCCGGAGCCCTCACCTGGGGAGGAGGCCTGGTAGATGATGTTCTCTCCATCCTTCTCGGGGACCACGGTGTGACACACGGCCAGGAGGGTGAGGAACTCCTGTATGCACGGAGCTGTGGGCTACAGACATACAGGCAAGATCCTCTGTTACAACACTGAGGACATACACCACAGTTAGAGTCAGCCGTCCTGGGCTTAGAGGCCTGCATTGGCTTCCCGCCCCTTTAGAACAGAGGTAGAGGTCCTAGCCTGGACTCCGTGTTCCCCGGGATCTGGAGCTGCTTACCATCCAGCTCCTCCTGCCTCTTCCCCCCTGCAAGCTCCACCCACCACTCTGGTCTGTGGCTCCTCACACAGGGTTCCACCTGCCCCGTGGCTCCATCACCACCCTCCCCCCGCTTGCAGCCAGTTCTTACTCATCCTCCAGGCTGCAATCTGACAGCCACTTCGTTGGAGAAGTCCACTATCACCCTGGTCTTGGAACATCGTTCTTGACGTGCTAACCCTGGGGCCAGCTGAGAACAAGGAGCCATGCGCCCTTCCCAGGGCTCCCCCAGCACCTGCCCCCCTTGTTCCAACACTTCAAGCACTCCTGACGCTCACATGCTTCCCCCACATCCGTGAGATCCAGGAGCGCCAGCAGTTATCTGCCTTCCTCACCAGTGTAACCCCGGGCCCCGCAAACAGAAGGCACTCAAATCTATGTTGGGTCAACCAAACAGGTGAGCCTTGTTCTTCTCTTGCATTGTCCTGGCACTTACTCTACACCATATCTGTTCCTTAACTTAATAATTGCTTAAAACCAGTAAGGCAGTGTATCCCATGCTTACTACTTTAAAAAAAAGAAGAACCATTGGTTCTTGTTATTTATTTCTCCCATCCCACACACACTCCTTATAATTTTCACTGGGATTAGACTAGGACATCTTAACACTGTTTACCCATCTAAGAATACAGAATGCTTTCCTATTTATTAAAGGCTTTTAACACTTCTAAATACAGGTGCTGGCATAGTTTCTTCTTATAATTTTTTATTCATTCAAAGAATAGGTACATGCCTACCATACGTGAGGCACTGCACTAGGCATTTTATTTATTGCTTCTTATATCATGAATAGAATCTTGTTTCTATTACATTTCACAAGCGCCCATTCAGATGTAAGTAAAAACACTGAATTTCATAAATGAATTTCATGTGCAAATGTAATTAACCTCTTCCTTGCTCCCCGAGTTTCAGTGGACTCTCCTGGGTTTTAAGGCAGCCAATTATTGTATCATCCACAGATGACGACATTTTCCTTTTCTTTTCTAACATATACACTTGAGTTCTCACTTGCACACTAAGGCTAGCACTTTCAGGAGGGTGTTCAACGCCAGGGGTGACACCAGGCCTCCTTGTCCTCTGGTTATTTTAACGCTGAGGTCTTTAATTTTTCACTGTTTGATAGGCAGCTGGCTATGCATTCAAGAGAGAATTGTATTTGCACATTCAGGAAGCAAATCTGTTTTCTAATTTTTGCAGCGTTTTTCTCTTGGCTTTTTAGTCACAAATGGACGGTGACTAATATTTTAAAACGTTCGTAGTTTCTCCTCTGACCTGTTAATGTGATTTAAGAGCAGCTGTATGGAAGCAAATCACAACTGTTCTCATGGCTACTTCTTATCAGCCATTGGGAAAAGGACATGCACAATTACAGTTAATGAAATCAAATAAGTTAGGGGATTTACAAGTTCCCCAAGGCCTATACTATAAAAATGCTAAGAAATTTTGCCCAAAAGCACTGAGACGACTAGGCTTCGATTCCAGATTGCCTTCGCCACCTGCAAACATCTCCTCATATCTCACTGGCCAAAACGGTGTCAGGCTCCACGCCCCTGACCTAAGCACTGTGGCTGGAACCAAGCCCCCAAGCCACCTAATCGCACCTTGTCCAACAGGGTGCTGGGAATCAACCAAGGTGACGTCAGGTAATGGAATTTTGAAAATGAAAATGTGACTGTCTCTAGGAATATTAGTTATTAGTGTTCGGTGGATATACTTACAACATAATGTTAATTTCTTGAGAAGGCAGGATAAAAAAAAACTTCATATACGGTATGATCTCAATACCTGCAGTGTGTTTTTATGTGAGTGTTGCCATGTATGGAAAGGAATAGACTGAAATGTTAACAGTCATTTGCAGCAAAGGACAAAAAGGGATTTAGGGGATTAAATATATTTCTCTTTATTCTCTAAGTTTTCTGCAATGAAAATAAATTGCTTTTTATGTAGAGGCCACCATTCCTTCCAAGTTTCTGCGAGTCACCACAGCAGCCTAGCGAACTGGCTCTCCGAGAGAGGACATTCTGTTGACTGCCAACAACAGAAGAATCCCACATTCCAACGCACTCTCCCTCGTGCCACTTTCTGTCACGCCCGCTCTCAGGCACGCTCTCCCAGCCCTTGGTGGTGTGAACTACCAGGCCCTGCAGCCCCTGCAGTGAATAATCCCTCTTCCAAACTGGCAGGGCCATCATCGCTCCAGTCTGCCATGCTGAAATGTGACCCCAGGCTTATCTAGTGGAGAAGGTGGGTGGTGGGGACAGACCCTGAGGAAGATGAGCACTTTCTGGCAAGACATCTGCTTTAGCGGAGACCTGATCATGGAAGCACAGGGAAGCTACCATCTTCTATGAAAGGCAGGAGACCACTTCCACAGGCCCACAAGTTCCAGAGGAACCTGGGGGTCTCAGGTTCTTGGGTGCCGCTACCCAGGAGACCCCAACCCTAGTCCCAGGGTCTCCTTCCTACTAGACTTTGGTGCAGATGATTTTGTGAGGCTGCCAATTCAGCCTTCTAAGAAGTTCTGCCAATTTTACGATTAGGTCTTGGGCCTGGTCTTTGGCAGTATTGGCCTTGGAGGCAGGAGTTGAAGGAAATATTTAAAGGCTGCCAAGGATGACTTGGGGTTCCACTCTGGGCCTTATGTTGGTAATTCACTGACCTGGGCTCACTGTGATCAGCAACAATCAGTTGCACAGACAATTCAGTGAAAAAGAGACACATATATAAAAATGTAGTAAATGGGAAGGAAAAAAAAAAGATTGCTTTCTCCTGCATCTGAGAGCCATGGAGTCCAAACCATCACCTCATCCCACAGTGAAACATGAAAGAGGGTCTTTGACTTCATAGCAAATCGTAAAATATTTCTGAGAGCTCTAAGGAGGAGCTGCACACACTCGCAAAGTAGTGGTAGGCCAGACAACATTCCTAAAGATAAAAAACAATCCCTAAGACAAAACCATTCTAACTTTGGTTCTCTAGTTAACCTGATGCTCTATAATAAATTAGAGAAAGGAGACAAACTCCATTTGCAGCCTATGGATAAGATGTTTGTAATCTATTTTAAACAAAAGCTCCATGTTTGAAAATAATTTTTTTTTCTGTAACTTCTAAGAAAAGTCTTTTATAACTTCAAAGACCTGATTGTTGAAGACTGTATACATGTATGTATGTATGTGTGTGTGTGTATATATAATCTTTTTAGAAGTTAAAGTTTTAATGTGTCGAAAAATATACATATACTCTATCATTTTAACCATCTGTAAGTGCATGATTCAGGGGCATTAAAAACATTCACATTGCTGTGTACCCACCACTATATCTATACCCAAAACTTCCATCTTCCCAACAAACTCTGTACCCATCAAAGAGTAACTCCCTGTTTTCACCTTCCCCTAGCCCCTAATAACCTCTACTCTGCTCTGTCTCTATGAATTTGCCTATCTTAGGTACCTCATAATCATAAAATATTTGTCTTCCATTTAACAGATTTTAGTCTACACGAAATGCTTTATATATGTAGAAATGAGTATTTTTTACTTGATGAATGTAAAAAATAGAAAACTTGGCATGTATAAAATTGGAACACCAAATCACAGCTATCGAGTATTAAATGTACATATAAAAGCAATTTCTTCTTGAAGACTCAGCTCAAAAGTTCCAGGCATAATGATTCAAAAAACAAAAAAAAACTGTATGTTCTTCCTTGGTAAATCTTTGAGAAATTATCCCACAAATAGGAAGTCATGGGTTAGTAATGTAATCAAAGGACCACATGAACTGTTTCTTGAAATTTTCCATAGGTTGCTTCTTTAACAGGCAAATCACATCTTGGCTATCAGCCCACACAAAGCTTAAAACATAGTCCTAAAGGACCCAGAAAATAAAAAATGATGACCCAGGAAAAACAAAAATTCTGTAGCAGATGGAAGTACTCTCTTGGGAGGAAAGTAAAGGTTTCCTTGGTCCAAATGCTTTAATTTTAGTCAATGGTCCCAAGAAAATTTAGATAAGAATGTGGGATATCCATAGGCTAAAATCCTGAAATGCTTCTTCCCTTTCCTCAACCATATTTTGGCAAAATAACCAAGTGATTTAAAAAGCTCTATATTTAAAACGTTTTAAAAATCCATTCGGTACACTTAATCCAATCTCACATTTTCTGAAAGAAAAATATTGGAGCTTATGGTCTTCATTATTTATAGTCGAACTAGATGTTAAATGTCAATGGGATAATTCACACAGTAGCCAAGATGAAGAACACTTCAGAAGGCTTCAAACATAGCTTTAAAAAACACTGAACTTAGGCAAGTAGGCTTTCACTAAACAATTAGAAAATAAATTCTCCAATCCATGGCCACATTATGCATTTAATGAACTGTGAGTGTCCAGATGATTAAAATATCCTTTAAAGTCTTCACGCTTTCAATGATGCTTATGATAACCTAAGTCAGGGCTTCCTGTTCGTAAGGGCTGCATCTGCCCCCACTCTCCATGGCCTTCCCATTGGAATAAAAGGAAATTTGGCTCAGGAGGGTAGAAGGTGAGGGGGGAAAGGAAGAAAAAAGGAGCTCACTAACTTCTAGAAGAGTGGGGATCCTTCTGAAAATGCCTGACATTGGTCATGGGACAGGAAATGCTCATTGGAGGATCCTGATCCAAGCTCAGAGCTCCACTCAAAGGTCAAGAGAGGACAGGCTCAAGAAGAGCATGTGATCAGCGGTCAAAACCCCAGCACACATGGTTCAGCTTTGAAGAGAACGACTTGTAAGCGTATGTAAATTAACTGAGCTCAGTATTTCCAGATTCCAGAAATCGCGATCCCAGCAACAAATAGATCTCTCCTCCAAATGAGATTTGCCCCGTCCACTGGTTTTCTATACCAGCCCAAATTTTAGGTGGATGCAAACACCATTCAATGTGGGTGCCCACAATGTCCACATTGCAACAGTCAGGTTAACCCTAACACCCACCAAAGAGATCAGACTCCTTTATCTACACAAAACAACATCACTTTCTCAGGGAAGCGGTACCATACCTATCCCGATGTGTAAAGGTATACAATGGCTCCTAGTGATTTCACATCTGTTTCCCCAATTAATAGAAATCCCTTGAGTGTTTTTCATTCATTTCTGCCCCTAGTTCCTACCAAGGTAACTGATATAAACTACCAAGATGAATGAAAAGATAAATGAGTCTCTTATTTAAACAGGGATCCACGCATGTGCTGCTGTTTCTGAGTCCACGCTGGGATCCTGAGGAACTCCATGCACTAGGCTCACCTCACTTCCTCTGCGGCTTTCTCACCTACTGATCAGGCCAGGAAAACAAACTTCATGAAAGGACACTAAGAGCAGTCTCCTAAGCCTCTAGGACACCCTTCCACCTTATTTCTCACTCACCACCCCAATCTGAAAGGACACATTTAGTCAACCTAAACACTCTCTGAGTACTATTTGAGAATACCTGAGTCCTCTTTTCAGAAAGCAAATCCTCACAAGGCCCAGGTGCCCTCTGACATCCTTGATTAAAGCTACCCTCCTCCACAGAAGTTTCTTCTGAGATCCTACCCTTCTGCTTGGAGAACCTCTAGCCTAGTAGCTCGACCTACCTCGAACATCAAAATTCAAAAGAAAGACCACCTCCATGCCTATGAGTAACACAGAGCATGGACTTCAGCACATCCACTGTGTGGTCTGGGACCACTGCAGCAGTATCGCCGGGGGCTGAAGCAGAATGTCTGTATCCCAGCCTGTGGATGTGGGTGCCTCACACACTCACATTGGAGAACCATGGCTGAGAAGGTTCCAGCATCAACAAATGGGCAAGTGTAATAGAGAACAGGAAATTTCCCCACTGAGACTTCAGAGAATATCTTAAGTATATTTACACCTTAACCAAATTTTGGAATGAAAAAGTTTTAATTTTGCCCAAATGTACCTAGTTTTAAAATGTTTTCCAGAAAAAAAACAATATCAGATCTAATCTATACTGATGAAACCGGTTATAAAATGTTTCGATCATTAAATACTTTTCTAAGTTGGTATTTTTCAAAGTAGCTTTTAAAACAAATTTAGGCAATCCTATAGTTAATCCTGGTTTGTTGGAATAATTGAGATAATGTGATGTTAAGAATCCAACAGACTAAAGTTCTTTGTCTCATTTCTAGATTTGTTTGGTGGTTACTCTTGGCCAAATCAATATTTTCACGCAGCTTCCTAGCACCTCTCTGGGGAGACTCAAGTGCTAGAGGAAATACACATCAAATGTTTGGCACATAGTAGAATGCTATATATGCCACATGTTGTTCTGCCTTACTTTCCTCCCCTAAATTATGCTGGTCCAAGCATACTGAAATTGCTTTTCAAATTGCATGACCTCTTAGATTCAGAACTATGAAGAAATAGTACTGCAGAAATCTTAAAAAGCAAAAGAAATCCACAATATTAAAGAATTTCGTGGTAAGATTCATCTCAATCTGGATGTGCAACTTTCTATCTTCACCACATATTTAATTCAGCTTTTCATTAACTTATGCAGAGTGTTAACCACATACCATTTAAGATCACTTCCCTGAATACTAACACCAGAAAAGTAAAACTGCATCTCTTCCCCAAGGTCTAAAATTACAAATTTCAAGACACTACACATACACATAAATACGAGCGCACCCTAAGTTATGTAATGTCCTAGAAGCAAAATGGTGGCCTTACGTGATGATCTTCGATGTTCTTCAAGAGCCTGGGGTCATCAAAGTCACATGAGTCACTAGGGGTAGGAGGCATCCGGCTGTGAGAGAGAACAGAAAATACTTATTCAGTTCAGGGGTTCCTTTAAAATTAGCCCAAACCTAGTAAGAATCTGTCTTCAAGAAGAACTACACCTAAAAAACCTACAGGGGCGTCTGGTGGCTCAGTTGGGTAAAAAGCCTATAGATTTATATTAAACTTTTAAAGATTTGGAATACTGTATATTATTTCAAACCTTGAGAGGGAAAAATTTAGCCCGACTATAAGCAAAATATTTTATAAGTTGTTATAAACAATGACATAGTTACAAGGAGAAGTAACAGGCAGGGGTCAACTCTTTGTCACTTTGGTTGATCTATTTAACTTCTACCAGGGAAAACTTCAGAATATCTGCTCAAAGCAGGTAAAATAAGAGGAATGACTGCATTGCATCTGTGCATTCATTTATGGCCACAGCTGATATGCAGGAGAGAGAAGGAGGCAAATAATTGTCAGGAAGAAAGTTTGATACGGTGACTGTGTGCTATCACACTGAAGAAAATGCGAACAGTGAAGTGTATTCCTGTATCCCCACCTCCTCCTGAAACTCCTTCAGAACAAATACAACGGAAAGAGTGACCACAGTCAAGGTGATGGCAGAGTTTTAATACAGCGGAAACCAGCAGCTTACAAAGGGATGCACCTAGAACGCAGGCTGATGACCCCAGCAGAATCTTGGGAACTCTGAGGAAATGGCAGCCCAATGTACCTGTCTGATAAAGGGACCGTGGAAAGCAGGAGAGGTTCCAGGTCCATCTGAGGAAGAGTCAGCCTGCAGGAACCCTCCCTCATCCCTCACAGCCAGGCAACTGAACCTTTGGCACCCAGCAAGCCATGGAAGGTTTATCATTTAGAGAGGTTAAACCAGAGTAACCTTGGACCCAGCCACACTGGGCATATGAGCAGGTATAGGGTAGGGAATTCTCTCCAAAGACAGGAGTTGTAAGTGAAATCCTTTATACTGTGATAAGTATGATCACCGGCCCTCTACCTCCACTCAGCTCCCATAACAGCTGCAATAGCCTAGAAAGTTCTTCTCATGAGAAAAAGTCTGAGCAGTTCATAAGAAAGATAGATGCTAACATCCAGGGACCCTCTAATAAGACAGTGGGTCCTGGCTGATCATCATCCCATAGGGAAGCCAGTCAGTCATCAACTACACTGTCTCCCTACACACACAGCCCTGGCAATCAGCTTTGTTAGTATATAAATCTTAAAATATGAGCACACACCATCACTAAACCTAAGAGAAATGCAAATCAAAACCAAAATGAGATATCACTTCACACCCACTGGGATGGCTATTATATATAGTAAAGAAACAGAATTTTACAAGTATCATGAGGATATGGGAAAATTGTGTGTTACCGACAGGAATGTAAATGGTACAACTGCTGTGGAAAACAGTTTGGCAGTTCCTCAAAAAGTTAAAGATAAAATTACCACACAACCCACCGATCCCACTTCTAGGTATAATCCCATAAGAATTGAAAGCAGAGATTCAGATACTTAAATACCAATGTTCATAACAGTATTATTCACACTAGAAAAAGTAGAAAAAGTCCAAATTCCCATCACCAGATGAATGAATATACAAAATGTGGTATACACACACAATGAAATATTATCCAGCCTTTAATGTGAATAAAATTCTGATACATGCTACCATATGTATGTTACAACTGTGAAGACATTATGCTAAGAAGTCAGAAGTGAGTGGGAAGTACTAAACCAAGGACTTACTATTTTTTGTTAAATCCTTGTAGTTCCACTACACTTTTAAAACCATATTCATGTTTAAAATTTTAATTTAGTTCTCTCTTGGAATAACAAATATGAAATTTTATTTACAAAATATTCAGGTAAAAATGCCAATACAGAATTATTCCTTCCCACTAAAGCATCAAGAAGTGCTAGAATCCACTTACCAAAAATCATCTGAGGATGGTTCTCTTGTCAATTCTGGAAAATGACTGCCAGAAAGAAGGAAACAGAGTGGTCACAAAACTGTGATCAAAAGAGGCACTCCCACATAAACATTCTGCAGGATAGATCACAGACAGGCCATAAAACAGTCTTCATAAATTTAAGAAAACTGAAGTCCTGTCAAGCATCAGTTCCAACTATAATGGTATGACTAGAAAACAACTACTTGAATGAAACTGAAAATTCACACATATGTGGGGACTAAACAATATGCTACTGAACAACCAATGGGCCGAAGAATAAATCAAAAGAGAAACCAGAAAATATATGTTAAGACAAAAAAATGGAAATACAACATAGTAAAACTTATGGGATGTAACAAAAGCAGTTTTGTTTTGTTTTGTTTATTTATTTATTCATTTATTTATTTATTTGACAGAGAGAGAGACAGCCAGTGAGAGAGGGAACACAAGCAGGGAGAGTGGGAGAGGAAGAAGCAGGCTCCCAGCAGAGGAGCCCAATGTGGGGCTCGATCCCAGAGCACCGGGATCACGCCCTGAGCCAAAGGCAGACACTTAACGACTGAGCCAGCCACGCACCCTGTAACAAAAGCAGTTCTAGAAAGGAAGTTCACAGTGACAAACGCCTACATCAAAAATCAAGAAAAATCTCAACCTAATTTTACATCTCAAAAAACTAGAAAAGGAGAACAAACGAAACCCAAAGTTACTGTAACGAAGACAGTAGCAAAAATTAGAGCAGAAATAAATGAAATAGAGGGAAAAAAAGATAGTAGAAAAGATAATGAATCTAAGTGGTTCTTGGAAAAGATAAACAAAATTGACAAACCTTTAGTTAAACTCACCAAGAAAAAAAAGAGAATTCAAAATCAGAAATGAAAGAAGAGAAATTATGACCAATAACAGAAATATAATAGATCATAAGACACTACTATAAACAATTATATACCAACAAATTGGACAACCTATAAAAAATGAATAAATTCCTAGAAGCATACACCACACAAAGACTAAATCATGATGAAACAGAAAATCTTAGATTGATTACTAGTAAGGAGATTAAGTCAGTAATCAATAACCTCCCAACAATCAAAAGTCAGGTTCAGACAGCTTCACTGGTGAATTCTCCCAAACATTCAAAGAAGAATACCAATCCTTATCAAACTCTCCCCAACAACAGGAGAGAAGCCCAAACTCATTTTGCAAGGTCAGCATTACCCTGACACCAAAATCAGACAAGGGTACCACAAGAAAAGAAAATTAGAGGCCAATACCCCTGATGAACATAGGTGTAAAAATCCTCAGCGAAGTATTAGCAAACCGAATTCAACAATACATTTAAAAAATCATACACCAAGATCCACTGAGATTTATTCCAGGGATACAGGGATGGTTCAACATCTGCACTCAATCAATGTGACACACCACATTAACAAAATGAAGGATAAAAATCATCTGATCATTACACTAGCTGCAGAAAAAGCTTTAGACAAAATTCAACATCCATTTATGATAAAAACTCTCAACAAAGTAGGTATAGAGGGAACATACATCAACATAATAAGGGCTATATAGGACAAGCCCATAGCTAACATCATACTCATTAGTGAAAAGCTAAAAGCTTTTCCTCTAAGATCAGGAACAAAAAGATGCCCACTCTTGACACTTTTATTCAACATAGCACTGGATGTCCTAGCCATTGCAATAAGGCAAGAAAAATGAAAGGCATCCAAACCAGAACAAGTAAAACTGTCACTATTTAGAGATAACATGATACTATATACAGAAAACCCTAAAGAATCCACCAAATAACTGTTAGAATGAACGAATTTAGTACAGCTGCAGGTTACAAAATCAATACAGAAAGGTCTGTTGTATTTCTATACATTAGTAATGAGCTATCAGAAAAGAAATTTTTAAAATCCTATTTACAATTGCATCAAAAAAATACCTAGGAACAAATTTCAACCAAGGAGGTGAAAAACTTATATACTGAATACTGTAAGACATGAAAGAAATTGAAGATACTAATAAATGAAAGATATTCACACTTGTAGAGTAGAAGAATTTATATTGTTAAAATGTCCATACTACCCAAAGCAATCTACCGAGTCAATCCAATCCCTACCAAAATTCCAACAGCATTTTTCACAGAAATAGAACAAACAATCCTAATTTATATGGAACTACAAAAGACTCAAATCACCAAAGGAATCTTGAGAAACAAAAACAAAGCTAGGGGCCTCACACAATCTTATTTCAGACTATATTACAAAGCTATACTAATCAAAATGGTACACTATTGGCATAAAAACAGACTCATATAGATCAATGGAACAGAAAAGAGAGTCCAAAATTAAATCCACACACTTAGGGTCAATTAATTTCTGACAAAAGTACCAAGAATATTTAACAGGGAAGAGACGATCTCTTCAATAAATGAGAAAATTGGCCAGCTACATGCAAAATAATCAAACTGAACCACTATCTTCACTATATACAAAAATTAACTCAAAATGGACTAAAGACTTGAATGTTAGACCTGAAACCGTAAAAATCCTAGAAGAAAACATTGGTAGTAAGCTCCTTGACACTGATTACAGTATGATTTTTTTGACCTGACACCAAAAGCAAAGGCAGCAAAAGCAAAAATAAACAAGTGTGGGACTACATCAAACTAAAAAGCTTCTGTACAGCAAAGGAAACCATCAACAAAATGAAAAGACAACCTACATATGGGAGAAAATACTTGTAGATCCTATCCCTGGTAAGGGGTTAATATCCAAAATATATATACATCTATCTATCTATCTATCTATCTATCTATCTATCTATCTATCTATATAAAACTAACCCATACTACTCAATAGGGAAAAAAAAGCCAATCTGATTAAAAATGGGCCGATCTGAGTAGACATTTTTCCAAAGAACATGTACGGATGGCCAACAGATACATATAGATATGTTCAACATCACTAATCATCAGGGAAATGAAAATCAAAACCATAATGAAATATCACCTCCTACCTGTTAAAATGGTTAGAAGAAATAACAAGTGTTGGCAAGGATGTGGAACTCTTATGTGCTACTGGTGGGAATATAAATTGGTACAGCTGCTATGGAAAACTGTATTGGAGGTTCCTCAAAAAATTAAAAATAGAACTACCATATGACCCAGCAATTCCAATTCTGGGTATTTTTCCAAAGAAAATGAAAATATTAACTCAAAATAATACATGCACCCCATGTTCACTACAGCATTTTTACAATAGTCAAGATATAGTAAAGATGGGGCGCCTGGGTGGCACAGCGGTTAAGCGTCTGCCTTTGGCTCAGGGCGTGATCCCGGCGTTATGGGATCGAGCCCCACATCAGGCTCCTCCACTATGAGCCTGCTTCTTCCTCTCCCACTCCCCCTGCTTGTGTTCCCTCTCTCACTTGCTGTCTCTATCTCTGTCGAATAAATAAATAAAAAATCTTTAAAAAGAAAAAGATACAGTAAAGATGTCAGTCTATCAATGAATGAATGGATGAAGAAAAGATGGTACATATACACAATGGAATATTATTCAGCCATAAATAAGGAAATCTTGCCAATTGTGACAACCTGGATGGACCTTGACGGTATTATGCTAAGTGAAATAAGTCAGACAGAGAAAGACAAATACCATATAATCTTACTTACACATGAACTCAAAAAAAAAAAAAAAGCAGTAGCTCATAGATACAGAGCACAGATTAGTGGTTGCCAGAGGCAGGGGTAGGGAGTGGTCAAAATGGATGACAGGGGTAAAAGGTACAAACTTCCCCTTCTAAAGTAAATAAGTCATGGGAATTTAACATACAACATTGAGACTGTAATTAATAATAAATACTATATTGCATATTTGAAAGTTGCTAAAAAATAGACCTTAAAAGCTGCATCACAAGAAAAAAATAAATTTTGTAATTATATGTGGTGACAGACGTTAACAAGATTTATTGTGGTGACCATTTTGCAGTATATATCAATACCAAATTATTATGTTGTACTTCTGAAACTATTAATGTTACATATCAAACACCAATAAAAAATGTTCAAAATCATTAGCCATCAGGGAAATTCAAATCAAAACCACATTGAGATACCACCTTTGTCCAGTTAGAATGGCAAAAATTGACAAGGCAGGAAACAACAAATGTTGGAGAGGATGTGGAGAAAGGGGATCTCTCTTACACTGTTGGTGGGAATGCAAGTTGGTACAGCCACTTTGGAAAACAGTGTGGAGGTCCCTTAAAAAGTTAAAAATTGGGGGTGCCTGGGTGGCACAGTGGTTAAGCGTCTACCTTCGGCTCAGGGCGTGATCCCGGCGTTATGGGATCGAGCCCCACATCAGGCTCCTCCGCTATGAGCCTGCTTCTTCCTCTCCCACTCCCCCTGCTTGTGTTCCCTCTCTCGCTGGCTGTCTCTATCTCTGTCAAATAAATAAATAAAATCTTTAAAAAAAAAAAGTTAAAAATTGAGCTACCCTATGATCCAGCCATTGCACTACTGGGTATCTACCCCAAAGATACAGACATAGTGAAAAGAAGGGCCATATGCACCCCAATGTTCATAGCAGCATTGTCCACAATAGCTAAATTGTGGAAGGAGCCGAGATCTGCCCTTCAACAGATGACTGGATTAAGAAGATGTGGTCCATATATACAATGAAATATTACTCAGCCATCAAAAAGAATGATTTCTCAACATTTGCTGCAACATGGACAGGACTGGAGGAGATAATGCTGAGTGAAATAGTCAAGCAGAGAAAGACAATTATCATATGGTTTCACTCATTTATGGAACATAAGAAGTAGGAAGATCGGTAGGAGAAGAAAGGGAAGAAGAAAGGGGGGGGTAAACAGAAGGGGGAATGAACCATGAGAGACTATGGACTCTGGGAAACAAACTGAGGGCTTCGGCGGGGGGGGGGAATGGGATAGGCTGGTGATGAGTATTAAGGAAGGCACATATTGCATGGTGCACTGGGTGTTGTATGCAAGTAATGAATCATGGAACTTTGCATCAAAAACTAGGGATGTACTGTATGGTGACTAACATAATAAAAAAATATTATAAAATTGAAAAAAATATATATCACCTGCATTAAAAATTACTAAACAATTCTGAAAATTAAAAAAACACCAATAAAAAGACAGGCATTCAGATCAAAATATAAGTAAGACATTTATAATTATTAGACTATAAATATGAATTTATAGAATTAAAGTTTTAAAATTAAATGTATAGCATTAAATCCAGGGATTTCTCCCTAGTAAATATTTGCAGAATAAACTGGCTAACTGTTCCAAGTTGAGACCCATTAAATTTTAAACACAATCAGTAGTAATTACATATATAAATCCTTTATAAATATCCTTTGAAAATATCAAGAAGGCATTTGGCTAAGCAGCTAAAAATAAACTTATTTTGTTGTAAAAACACAAATCAAATTTTTAGTAAGTGATAAACATATTTACCCATACGTTACTCCAGCAATGCTGCACTTCTTGAAGTTCATGATATTGCATGTAAGAGTTCCAGTTTTATCAGAAAATAGATATTTTACCTAAATCAAAGAATGGAAGAAACGTACATCAACAATGTAGCTAAGATGCAGAGACCAATAGATAACGTCTTTCCTTCTATAGTTCTCAAAATTTCTATTAATTTTAAAAGTAAATTTCCTTACAGTAAAATACATTTTATAACTATATATTACAATTATATGTTATTATAAAATTAATATATTTTAATGCTTATACCACTTAAAAACCTTTTCCACTAACCAATCCTAGAATCAAACTGTATGGAAATGTGTAAAGGAGGCTTCAGTAACAGCCCTGGAGCCACGTCAATCTATAACCATAAGCACTAAGTTCTGCTACAAGGCATCTCAAGACACAGATTACTCTCCAAAATATTCCCATGATCTCATAAAGCACTCCATTCTAGTGTTCAATATATCAAGACAACAAGCTCAAACTTTGGCAAACCTCAAAATATTTTTTATCACTCCACTCCTAGTTGGATTAGGAAGGTATATCCTGAAACAACACAGAACAAACAAAAGTCCTCCATCACAGTAACAGTTAAGATTACATGAAGGTGTCCTAGGACTGCTATAGATTATATATAACTTTCTGAAATACAAAGTTTTATAGATTTAATACACCAGGTTCTGAATATACAAAGGTGAAAAGAGAAAATTTCTAGAGGTCAACAAGCCAACCATTTTAACATAATTAACTGAATGCAAAAGAGATGAACTCCAAATGCATATGTGCTGTATGAATTATGTTCTCCTATGTTCTCTCCAGTGGATCATGTGATAGGGAAGAAGGAAACGAGTTCAAGATCACAAGAGGACAGTAGCCCAGTTCAGGCTCTGGATACTAACTAGTCATGTAGACTAGAAAAATCATCTCATCCTTCTTGGCCCCAATTTCCACATCTATGGAACAAAGAATTTGGCCAGAAGATATAGAACATCATTTCATGTCTAACATTCTGGAAAATTATGTCATGAATTGGTGAAGGGAGAGTAACTAACAGAACTGTCTCCAGTAAAAATTCCTGTTTCTCAGGTCATGATTGCTGCTGGATGCTGGATGTACTCCAGGGATCACAGGGGAAGCCATGCTTTACCGGTTTATGGAAGAGGGATTAATGCTGTGAATTATTTATTCTGTACTTTTTCTTAATGATACAATATAGGCAAATACACTATGACTTGTTTTTAAAGCAATCAAAGGTCTGTCAAGTAAAGGAAAATTATCAATGTTCCTAAAGAAGTCAAATAGTACATAGAAATAAAAAAATAAGTAAGCTATGGGTAATTAATGCCCCAAGTATAAATAAGTTTTTATATACTTTTTATATGCAGTACTTCTAGGGGTATAAAAAATTCAGTAGAATCAGCCTTCCAATAAAATGTTTCCTTCTACCTCTTTTTAAGAAAATTAAAAGATTATATCAAAATGTTAAAAAATGAAAAATTTCTAATAAGGAACTCTCATTTTCCTATTGAATTTTAATTTATCCTTAGGTTCCAACTCAAAACTTTTTGAGCAAGCAAACTTTTCCCATATTCCCAATTAGGATGAATTATTATCCTGGGTACAACTTGAGCACTTTTAATCCTCCAATTACTGGGACCCAGTTTAATGGATCCTGAGAGCAATGGTATACTGAGCATTATGCTAGACTGACCAAGGCAACCAAAGACCTCATCCCAGGCATGTCCATACTCTTGAATGGGCTTGAAAGGCTCAAGATGGAAACCGACACCACATCACTATCATGTCTCTCACTTTATGGTATTCATAATTGGAGAGACTGTTATGGGGACATAGAAGAAAGATAAGTTAACTTTACCCAAAAAACTGTAAAAGGGTTCAAAGAGGAGGTAAATTTAGTCTGACATATATAGCACCCAGCCCCTAGGGCTGTTGGGATCTTTAAATAAGATGTATAAAATAAAATTATAATCTTTAATTGCAATGCATTCAGAAGAGGATATTCCTTACAGTAATTTCAACATTAGATGAAGATATAATGAAAAATGCGACTCATTTAAGGCCAAAGGAGTTTCAAGGGTGATGGCAGAAAAGAAACTCGTTCCCTGGAAAGCTCCAGAAATGAAATCTAACACATGTGAGAAATTTAATAAATTTATGTCCTTCGAATTAGCTCCCCCATGTTTTGTAAGAATACCCAATACCCACATATCCAAACCACTATTCTCCCCATCATTTACTCCTGATAAATAATTTTAATGTCCAAAGTAATTTTGCACTTATTTTTTGTATTATTTTTCTATAGGCACCTTCTAGATAATGAAATACATTGATGTCTCAAAAAGCAGATCAAAGCCAACTAACACTTCTATTTCACAATACTTTCAAATGCGATATATATAGCTCTTCAGACATCAAAACCACATTCGTAGAGAACTATTCTCCCTAAATCTCTCATGGTTCTAGCACTGGTCTCCCCTGATGCTGGAGTCACCACTACCAAATTTCCCAAGGAGGCTCTCACCTGCCCAAGCTCTTCATTAAGGTTTGAGGTCCTGGCCATTGCAGGAGTATCATTTCCTAGATAATACATGTCTGTGTCCTGAGAGAGAGAAGGAGTGGAGGGTGCTTCAGAAAATAAATACCATTAATCCTTCATTTAGACTAACACAGAAAAGAAGCTATAACAGATGACTTAATACTAATGCTCATTTTTAATTTGGGAGTGAAAGTGCAGTGGCTATTAGTATAGAGAAACACTGTGCTAGAAGAAAACATGCAATTTATACACAGAAGATTTGGTTTCAAGATGATCATAACCCATACTTCTGAGCTCAGCCAATACCTCCTTCACGGGATTGTCATGAAGATCAAATAAAAACGCACATGAAAGTGCCCAGTCTACAAATACTGGCTGCTGAAGTCCAGTGCTTAATGGCATGACAGTTCCTTTAAAATTCCACCTCCACTCTTGCAACAGAATCCAAGTTTACGGTCCCCATGACCTTTGACATGTAATGCATGCTGAAATAGACACACCTCTGAGACTTTTCGTGCAGCACATTAGACTGTAAAAGCAGGAGCAGCATTTGCAGCATTTTGTCCCCATTCACCAGAAGGCGTGCACCTGCTAAGCATTCTGCTTCCATGATCTCTACAAGAACCCCTTGAATAAATAGGCACCAACGTCCTCCTGTTTCATGGACCAGGAAACTGAGGTGTCAGGTAACCAGTCATTGGCATCACCAGCTCAGGGACAGCCTTGCCAGAGATCCCTTGCCAGTTCACTGGCCAGTTTAAGTCCCAGACCCAATCATAAATGAACCATAGTCGTCCTTTTCTGGGGGCTCAGCTGAAGGACTGATGCTCTGAGAGAGTATGAGAAAATAATGGTTGACATTGCTCCAGCTGCTCAGCTTTGAGGTTCTGCTGTGATACTCACCCAGTTTATAAAAAGGGCTTGAGTGTATTTCACAACCTCAAGGGTCACCAAGAGACTGATGGGAATAAGATTGTTGTACAAGATGATGAACGTCAACAAGTTATATCCGAAATTATCCGAGGTCGTGTCTGTGGATGAAAACCAGAGTATCTGTATTGCTTTAGTTCGTCTCATTCAGTTCCCTGAATTATTGTGGACTTTATTATTGTGGACTTTTTCTAAAAGATGTTCACCAAAAAGAGTCTACTGGTTTATGTATAAATTTAGAGATTTGAGTTAAAACAGTTACTGAGCTCTTACTACGTGGCATGAACTATGAATGCAAAGACTATTAATACAATGTCTTCTAATAAAGAGCTGGCTTCTAACAGGAGGCTATAGGGGAGGGGAGTAATCAGGAGCAGGCAGGAGCGAGCATGCCCCTCCCTGACCATGTAGCAGCGTACATCTACTGAGGGGGAGTTCATAGGGCACTGATGAAACCAGGACAGGAGGTTTATTTTAATGGGAAGGCATGGTCACCAAAGGCCATCCAGAAGAACAGAGGCTTTAGTCAAGTTTTGGCAGAAAGAGAGAAGACAGCTAACTAAAAAGGATGCAGAAAAGAAGACAGGCATGTCAAACGGCTGTAAAGAATATCTACAACCTCACTAAGGTAAGAGTCCATCTGGGATACTCCAAAGAGTTTATAAGAAGCAAAAAAGTATCAGTGGTAGCAGGCAAAGAGAGGGAGGCAGGAACACTGGAGCTATTTATTGAAGATAACAGAAGAACATCTTAACAGAAGAGGACTCCTAATGATGGATCAAGACTCCTAGGGGACAGAATCCAAAGCAGAAGTAGAGTCAGCTTAGACAGGAAGAGGAACCAGGAGAGAGAAAAGACGTACAAGGTCTGTATCAAAAGAGAAGTATTTTTTCCCGATGACCATGACACCCTGGTTGAAGGAAAGAGCAGTAAAAGATTAACTTAGCAAGAGGCAAGGGAGGGTTGCAGCAGGTTAAAAGGTATTAAGGATGCCTCTTGAGGGGAACTGGTATTTCAGGATAGCAAAAGGCTAGGACTGGAGATTAGTAATTTGTAAGGACTTCAAACCACAGTTGAGTTTTTCCCCCAGGAAATTAGTCAAATGGTGGTGGTTTGACTCAGCCTGCGAGTTCTCAAGGGTAGTTGTGCTGGCAGGATAACGGGCTGGTAAGGGATAACAGGGAGTAGAGTAGGCACAGGCTGGTCAGTAGTTTCACCTTCCTACCATCCCTTTATTTTCTTCTCATCTACCAAAGCTTCTGTTTTTCCTGCCAATTGCTTCTTTTCTTTCTGACATGTTACTTTGCTACCTTGTTCTTTTGAATTAAGTAGTTATTAAATAGGATCTCTAAGTACGAATAGTTAACAAAAGTCTCTAAGGTATAATTTCCTTAGGCACAAATATCTGCCAATTAGAATTATGTATTAAGAAATCTAAAATTTCAATTTTGAATACAGGCCAAAAGCTGTTCTGTATCATCATATATATCATCAGGAAGCAGAGCGCATTCGGGGAAGACTCTATGTATAAAAGTTCATTCAGCCAAACAAAAACAATCAAGTGGAGATGAACAAGGACAGAACCTGATAGAAATTGAAGTCAAAGCTCCAACAGTGACAATGCAAATGTGAAGTCTGATGGCTTTTAACAGAGCTACTCCAGCTTTTCCATAAGAAAACAAAGCAGACAGCATTATGGGTGGGACAAAAAGACCATTCTTCCATCATAAACCATGCAGCTAGTACTAGAGTTTGACAATAGGCAATTAAATGCCAGCTTCCACAAAGCCCGCAGATTGTGCCAATGCTGTTATTTACCCAGATCATGACATTTTGAAACTATGTATGTACACAAAGTATCAGTCTTCATATCGGAAGCTAGACATATAAGAGGGTCCAAATCCAAATTTTTAGAAGCAAAACCAAGAGTTCTGACCCAACCTACAACTCGAGTCCCAGTCATATTTGTAAAGTGGCAACAATAGTTTTCCTGGGCAGTTAAAAGTGTTTGATTTTTCTGCCCGAGATAATTAGAAAAGGAAAAAATGTTTTGATCAGTTTAACCAAAATATATTAAAAGAGAAGAATAACAAAAACTTCAAGCAAAGTTTCTAAAGTTTTAAAATTCAAATTTATTTTTTAAAATATTTTGTCATTAAATTTTATTTCTTTTCTGGAATTGCTATGTAAGGAGATTGGCAAATCTCTCCAAAAAAGGAAGCAATAAAACTGAACAAAATTATCAAAAACAAGGATTTAAAGTGCTTGGAAACTGATCACAGTGCATACAAAAAATTCAAAAGCATGTATTCAAAAAAATCTACTTAATCTAAGTGGAAACCTTTGGCATTTAAGTCAGAAGCAATTTCCCTCTCCTTTCCCCTTGAGCCATAATGCTTAAATTCTGTTCTGGGTGGGTGGTTGGGACTGGCAGCTTGCATCCCCCTTCCCCCCTACCCTTCCAACACTCCCCCCCGCCCTGCCCCGGTGACTCCAGCTCCATATTGCAGAAATTCCTTCCCAGGGTGAGGCAGGCTGGTACTCTAGAGTAAGGCAGGTTGTCAGGACAGGAACAGCCTGAGGAAGATGGCATTATTTGGAACAGAGCATGAAAAAAAGCCATGCCAAGGGCACTGTCAAAAACAATAGAGATCCCAGTGGCTAATAATCAGGGAAGACAAATATCTCACAATACTAGCAGGAGCAAACAAACCAGAAGACTAGCCAGAAATTAAACAGGGTTATCCATGGAAAGAAATGGCCAAAGAAGCCTTGGTACAATCACACTGAACCCTGGTGGTCCAGAAGGTCATGTCCATGCACAAGGCTGCACCTGCTTAGGAGAGACCAGAGAGGGTACTTGTGAACTACTCATCCCTGACTGAATGTGGGCAGACTTTAAATTCCCCAAACATTGAAGGCATTCCACAAGCCACACATAGGTCAAACAACCTCTGACCAATCACTGGCTAACCTCTAAGCTATGCTGACCCCTAGTAATCCAGGCTTAAAAATAAAAACAAGGAGACGAGTGCTGGCTAATGAGGACAGGGTTTCTTTCTGTGGTGATGAAAATGTTCTAAAGTTAGGTAAGGGGTAAATGTTGCACAATCTGTGAATATCCTAAAAACTACCACATACCTTAAACTATACACTTTAAAAGCATTAAAAAGTCAAAACATGGAAATAAAACTGACCAGTAACAGCAGAGGCTATACACTGCAGGAGAAAACAACATACTTCATAGAATTTTTCCTGGCAAGTCACTAAACAGATAAACAAGAAACAGCAACAAGACCCAAGAGGAAGAGGAAACAGAATCCAGAATTGCCACAGCATATTATCTAAAGCATGCAGTTTTCAACAACAAAGAAATATGAAACATACAAAGACACAGGAAAAAAGCAACAGAAACTACCTTTGAGGGGGACCCAAATGATGGACCAAAGACTTCAAAGAAGCTATTAGAAATATATTTAAAGAACTAAAACTGTATTAAGAATTAAAAGAAAGTATGATGACAATGACTGTTGATCAGAGAACAGTAAGAAAGAGATAAAAGAAAGAACCAAGTGGAAATTCCAAAATTGAAAAGTATGATAATTGAAATGAAAAAAAATATCACTAGTAGAGCTGAAGAATAGATGTGAGCTAGCAGAAGAGAGAAACAGACAGACTTCCATAGAGATCGATAGAGATTATGTAATCTCAAGAACAGAAAGAAAACAGAATAAGGAAAAATTCAGAGCCTAAGGTCGTATCATGTGGACTAACATGTACCTAATGGAATTACCAGAAAGAGAAGGGAGTGAAGATGTGGCAGAAACAACATTTGAATAAATAATAGCTGAAAACTTCCCCAGTCTGATGGAAAATATTAACGTACACATCCAAAAAGCTCAACAAACTCCAAACAAAGTAAACTCAAAGTTATTGAAAACCAAGGACAATTCTGAAAGCAGCAATAGAAAATGACTCCCATACAAGGGAAAAGTAAGATTAACAGCTGACTTCTCATCAGTACAATGGAGGCCAGAAGGGAGTGGGATGGCATATGCAAAGTACTGAAAGGAAAGAACATCAAGAATTCTACAAGAATCCTGTATCAGCAAAACTGTGCTTCAAAAACAAAGGAGAAATTAACACATTCCAAGATAAAAACAGAGAATCTGTTGCTACCCAATCTGCCTTACAAGAAATACTAACGGAAATTCTCCAAGATGAAAGGAAATGACACCAGACAGGAATTAAATCCATATAAACAAAGGATAATAGTAAAGGTAATAACACAGGTACTTATAAAAGACAATTACATATTTTTTTATCCTTTCTTTTGGACCAAAAAAAAATGGCAAAAATGATTATGAAAGTGCATCACTGGACTTATACGCAGATGTAATATATATGACAGCACAAACGAATGAGAGGATAAAACTACATGAAGCAAAGAAATAACACAAGCTGGTAACTCAAATCTACAAAAAGAAATGAAGAGTAGTAGAAATGGTAAATAAGCAGGTTCATGTAAAACAACTCTATAAGTATATTTATTTTCTTTTTGCTTAACCAACATTAGATAATATCAAGCAACAATTATAACACTGGAATCCTGGGTTGATAACATGGATGTAATATCTATGATAATAGCACAAAGCAGGGCAAGAAATGAATTATACTGGAGTAAAATTTCTGTATTTTACTGAAATTAAGTTAGTATTAATCTAAAGCAAATGCTGATTCTCTAAGACATTTATTATAATCCCTAGAGCAACCACTAAGAAAATAACTCAAAAAATAGTTACAAATACAATCATTTGAATATAAAACAATCCCCACATGTGTCCATCTCCATTTCATCATATGACTCCTAATCTTTCAAGAAGGCTGGCCTCTTATAGAGTAGCCAAAAGAATGAAGGATAGCATGGCCACCATACATAAATTACACTTGGAAGGGTTTTCCAAAGTGGTTTCATCCTATTTCAACAAGCACTCCAACCCAGCACTTACCCATCTTCTTGATGTACCAGTTCTTTCCACCTTGAGACCCATTCCAGTACAGGGCCCCCACTGAGCTCACCAAGGCCATGACCAAGAGGATGCCAAACAACACCAGGATCTGCACATTAGTCACTTTCTCAACATTCGATCTTTTGAGAGGTGCTTTCGTGGAATTCTGTACAACAGCATTGAAAAATGAATTAGAGTCATAGAACAGGCTTGGGGTTAAGGAGTGGGGAGAAAAGGAGGTAAGTTAACCAAATTCAACAAATAAAAAGTAAAAGAGTGTATTTTTGCCAAATAACTAATGAAATTAAAAAGTGTACCATACTCCTGAATCAACAGCTAGTTTTAAATAAAGAACACATTTTGACTCCTCATGAATCAATCTATACTTATGATTACATTTTATTATAAAATTAGCTACCTTTGCAATCTTAGAAAACAAGTTCTAAATCACTTAAATCAGTTTAAAAGAAATCAGGATGTCATTAATTCAAGAGAAACTTAAAGATTTCTCAATACCATAAAAATCTAGGCTGAATCTTCAAAGTAATAACAGAGCTCTATAACTAATATACAAAGAACTATTTTTGCAGTATATATTTTCCCCTCAAAAATGAGGAAAAAAAGACATACACAGACACATACACATCCAAAATGCAAAATAGGTGTTGACATCAATACATATCAAAATAAATGAATGGACAGAGTTCATTTGGAAAACTGGGAACAAGAAACAAGTAGGAAAGTCAAGAAACTCTAGTGACTGCGAGAAATCTGAGTGCAGTCTTGAGTCATAAAGAGGATGTAGACAGGAAAGTAAAACAAAAGTGGAAGACAGCTTAGCCATCTATAAACATTCATGGTCTGATTTCTCACTGCAGGTAGGGAAACCATCCCAGCTTGAACAGAAGCTAGTGTTGGCAAGTGAGTTCAGAAACATTCAGTATCTGGGTGGCTCAGTAGGTTGAGTGTCTGACTCTTGCTTTTGGCTCAGGGTCATGAACTCAGGGTCCTGGGATGAAGCCCTGTATTGGGCTCCATGCTCAGCATGGAGTTTGCTCGTCCTTCTCCCTCTGCTCTCTACCCCCTCCCCCAACTCTCTCTCTCTCTCTCTCTCTCTCTCTCTCTCTCTCTCTCATAAAAAAAAAACAGTTTAAATTTTAAAAAATTAAGATATTACTTCTGGAAATTTTCTTGGATTATGCAAGTAGGTCCAATTTAATCACATGGACCCTTAAAAACAGAAAATGAAGAGATTCTTTCCTGGCTACAGTCGGGGGAAATGTGACTACACAAGAATAGCCCAAGAAATTCAATACTGCCAACTTTGACAATGGAAAAGGGGGTCACGAGCCAAGAAGTTTGGGCAGTGCTAAAAGGTTGGAAAAGGCAAGGAACAGATTCTTCTCTAGAACCCCCTAGAGTGTTCTAGAAAGGAATGCTGCCCTGCAGGCATCGTGACATGGATGAGACCCGTATCAGACTTCTGACATACAGAACTGTACCATGACAACTTTCTGTTATGTTAAGCTACTAAGTTTGTATAATTTGTTATGGCAGCAATAGGAAACTAATACAGTAACCCAGAAGATAGTAATAATCCATTCCCGGAGATGAGCAGAGCCTGGATAAGATTGAAAGCCGGGAGATATGAACAGACACTTTTCCAATGATGACATACAAATGGCTAACAGACACATGAAAAAATGTTCAAAATCATTAGCCATCAGGGAAATTCAAATCAAAACCACACTAAGATACCACCTTACGCCAGTTAGAATGGCAAAAATTGACAAGGCAAGAAACAACAATTGCTGGAGAGGATGTGGAGAAAGGGGATCCCTCCTACATTGTTTGTGGGAATTCAAGTTGGTACAGCCACTCTGGAAAACAGTGTGGAGGTCCCTTAAAAAGTTAAAAATTGAGCTACCCTATGACCCAGCCATTGCATTACTGGGTATTTACCCCAAAGATACAGACATAGTGAAAAGAAGGGCCATGTGCACCCCAATGTTCATAGCAGCATTGTCCACAATAGCTGAATCGTGGAAGGAACCGAGATGCCCTTCAACAGATGACTGGATTAAGAAGTTGTGGTCCATATATACAATGGAATATTACTCAGCTATCAGAAAGAACGTTTTCTCAACATTTGCTGCAACATGGACGGCACTGGAGGAGATAATGCTAAGTGAAATAAGGCAAGCAGAGAAAGAATTATCATATGATTTCTCTCATCTATGGAACATAAGAACTAGGAAGATCGGTAGGGGAAGAAAGGGATAAAGAAAGGGGGGGTAATCAGAAGAGGGAATGAAGCATGAGAGACTATGGACTCTGAGAAACAAACTGAGGGCTTCAGAGGGGAGGGGGGTGGGGGAATGGGATAGACTGGTGATGGGTAGTAAGGAGGGCACATATTGCATGGTGCACTGGGTGTTATATGCAACTAATGAACAATAGAACTTTACATCAGAAACCAGGGATATACTGTATGGTGACTAACATAATATAATAAAAAAACATTAAAATTAATTAAATTAGATTGAAAGCCAGGAACCAGATAGAGGCAGATGGACGCAGAAGCTTAAGTCTACAGGTCTCCCTCCATGAGTCACAAGCTTGGTCTCTCTACTGGCAACACCGATTTACAAAAATCAGGTGATCTGAAAGCTTGAAAGGCATTAACTGGCCATAAATATGGTGCCTTGTGCAAAACATAAGTCAGCACTCTTCACTGTTTTCATCTGATCATTAAAAGAGCTAGAATGAAAATGTCTCCAAAAATAAGAAGAATAAAGTTACAACATAAAAATAAAATCAAATGAAAACAGGGAGCTTGAAATGAAAACTTCCTTAAGTTCCCTAAAGAAGCTCATACCACATCACTGAAATGGTTACCTGAATTCTATCAGCAAACCCACAAATATTACCATCATGGCCTGGTTTTCTGCAGGTGCGGGGAGGTGGGGAATCAGTTTACTGGCAGTTTTGAAATGTTTCAGTATTTAAATAGCACAGCAACATCTTTCTTTATATTCTTTTCTCTCTTTATATTTTCTTTTCTCTTTCACTTTCTCTGAATTTTTTGTCATTTACAGACTTAAAAAAAAAAGTCCTTTAAATTTCTAAATGGAAATCTATTAGGGAAGGCTTACCCATTGATCAAATCCCATCTACAGGTAGATGGAGACAACATATCACCTCTGGTCTTACGGACAAAGCCAACAGACCAGTTCCAAGACTGCCAATCCCAATCTTTTAAAAGTCATGATTTTTTTTTCATAATAATATTTTTATTATATCATGTTATTCACCATATAGTACATCCCTGGTTTTTGATGTAAAGTTCGATGATTCATTAGTTGCATATAACACCCAGTGCACCATGCAATATGTGCCCTCCTTACTACGCATCACCAGCCTATCCCATTCCCCCATCCCCCTCCCCTCTGAAGCCCTCAGTTTGTTTCTCAGAGTGATCTTATCAGTTTTAAGAAAAAGTCACTGGAGCACAGGGAGAAAAAAATTTACAATAAGTATTATTTCTATGACTCCACTAGTTCATTGGCTTCTGATTTTTCCAATGGTTCAGTCGTGGCAGGCAACAGGGTTAGGAAAAGTTATCTTTCATCCAATATAAGAGCCCAAAACTTCATCACACACACTTTGTGGAAAGTCAAGCTCTGCTTACTTGCCCCCATTCCCTGAACATTTCAACTTACAATGATGAGCTTGTAGTATTAAATTCTGACTAGCATTTTAAATTCTTCCATAAAATTCTTAGAAAGTACTGTGCTTTTGAGTAATGGAGTTCTTAACAGAAATAAGCATTTTTCAACTAACATCTTTCATGAAGATGTTAGTGATTATATGAATCTATACACATGTTAAACCACATAGAATTGTATAGCAAAAAAAAGTTATTTTTATGGTTTAATTCAACAAAATTTTAATAGTGATAAAAATAATTTAAAAACCTGAATTAAGTGGCTATATATAATTCCAGAACCATCACTATTGTCGTTTAGGTTTCTTAGAATGTTTTGCTATTAAAACAACCATGGAGCGCCTGGGTGGCACAGCGGTTAAGCGTCTGCCTTCGGCTCAGGGCGTGATCCCAGCGATCTGGGATCGAGCCCCACATCAGGCTCCTCCGCTAGAAGCCTGCTTCTTCCTCTCCCACTCCCCCTGCTTGTGTTCCCTCTCTCGCTGGCTGTCTCTATCTCTAATAAATAAATAAAATCTTAAAAAAAAAAAAAAAAAAAAAAAAAACAAAACAAAAAACAACCATGAAACTAGTGCTGATAAATGTATTTAATAAAAATTTTACTTAGTTACCAGAAAAAAGCCAAAATGTCAGAGTTTGAAAAAGTTTATAACTGACCTGAATTTTATACACTTTCTGCCCTCCCAAGAAAGTAGTTGGTAGAGTCGCTAGTGAGAACATGAACTCAGGAACCAGACTGCCTAGGTTTGAATCCCAAATCTCTTTCTTACTGGGTGGGTGTGTAACCTCAGTAACTACTTAGACACTGGATCTCATTGTCCTCATCTAGAAAATGGACACAATAATAGTATCTTCCTCAGAGGGCTATTATGAGGAATAAATGAGTTAATACATGCAAATTGCTTAGAACAATGCATGTGGGCACTAAGTATTTGCTGTAATTAAAGTGATGATACCTCTTTTCCTTTAAATCAACCAACAGAAACAGTAATATTGAAAATATTTCCACGTGTAACTATGCTGAATTTGAAACAAGGGAACTCTGAAGAGAAGACACTGAGGTAAGAGTTTACAGAACAAACAAAAAAGTAGAAGAACCCTAAAGTAATCGTGTTTCCCCTCTGTGATCAAGCAGCACAAACACAGACAAAAAATGTTATTTCACAAACAAGATGGCTTCCAACTATAGGTGTTATATTACATTCCTCTTGAAAGCTCATTATTTTTATTTGTTATTTCAGTCCTAAAGGCACAGCAAGTCTAGTGCAGATGTTTCTGGATCTTTCCATCATTCTGTACTAAACAGTCAACACATAATAAGCCTTGAATGGGCTTAACACACGTAGGTGCAAGGAGAAGTACCTATCTCACTCACAAGATGCAAATTTATGAAGTAACTTTGTGCACACCTTGCTCACTGAAAAGGTGATGGGATCATTTTTAGGTATAGCTTGTTTATCTCTTACACCTTAGCTACAAAGCTGTATTACCAATGTCACCCTGAAAAGAAAAAAAAAAACAACTGGTATACAAGAAATCTTGGAAAGTAGCTAAATTTGTAATATGCACAATCTAAAAACAGGTGTTGGGGCCCTGCCTAAATTTGAGCTAAGTCTTAGTCATCTCTGTCTTTTCCTCATAAAAACAAAAGCGATCTGTGGTTAGAGCTCCAAGTGTTAGGTGTTGCTGCTGGGCCTGGACTGGGAAGTCAGAGGATACTGAGTAGGTGGCAGAGCACTAAACCATTCATCAAGGTAAAGTCTCCACTTACAGGCTGCTCAGAACCAACAAACTTTAAACTTCCTAATCAGTCCTGAACCAGTGAGGACCTAGCAGGAAGGACAGATGAAACACACCTCAGATACACTGCATAATCTTGATCCATCCAAGAGGGGCCTCAGCATTCACCAACTATTTGTTCCTTCAGCTGCCATGGATCCCCACCCTCACGCACACACTCCCTCTGTAGCCTTGCCAAAACACCCTACCATCCTAGGACCAAAACTTCTCCATGTCTTCATCCTCCTTTGGGAGCTTTTCTTCCCAGCTGAGAGCACTCCTTCCTTGAAGCCCCTCAAGCAGAGGGTGCTCCAGCAAAGTCTCACATGCCTTGGAATCTGAAGCCAATAGTACTCCTGACGCTCTATGCCTCTAATGCCATTTTAAAACACTCACTCGTGAAATTCATGCCATCTGGCTACACTGCCTTCTGCCTCTTCCCTCAACAAATCCACTAACCTCTCAGCCACGTCCCTCACTCTCTAAAGAGGTGAGCAGTTGGCTTATGGTATCCATCTTGGTCCCTGCCCTGCCATTATCCTGTCTTCAAAATCACAACATAGAGCACCAGAAGTATTGTCTCTCAGTCCTTGAATGGCCTCCCACAGCTCTACCATTAGCTTCCTACTCCCATGGCTCACTCCCTGATCTCTCCACCCCAGAAACTCCAACATAAGTGCCCTACACACTGATCAGCCTGTTGAGAAGCAACAGCAATAGTCTTCAATGTCATGAGCCTCTGAAGACTTCTCATGCCCACCATCTCCCCCACTCCCTGCCACCCCATCTCCATTGCTTTTCCCAGCTGGGGTAGACATGGGGTCTATCATCTCATCTGTTCTATTCAACATTTAACTCTCTCCTCTTCTGTCATCTGAGACAGTGGACCAACACAAGAGCCCCCCTCTCTAACTCTCCATCTAAAATGGGTTTCTAGTATCTAGTCAACCAACAGCCCCACTCCTGGGTTGCTTGGCCTTTCTGTAGAAACCCCCAGCACTTTGTAATGACACATCCAGCAGCGATTCTCATTCTATCTGGTAATTCTGTATTACTCCTTAGTCTTCGTGGCTCCCAGAGGGTCAGCTGGGCCTTTCACTATTGTATCCACACAGCCTGCTTCAAGACTTGATGCGTGGTGGCCACTAAATAATTTTGAACTAAGAAATACAGCCAAATACATGCTTTGGAAGTGATACAAAAGAGTAGATAAGCTGAAAAGCTGATCTCATGAACAGCAACCATTAGCAAAATAAGATCCAAAAGATACCAAAGAAATATAAGAAATGACACATTGGGACACTGATTTATACAGAATTTCAAAAGCTGTCTGGTAAAATACGTCATAATACAAAAATGTGGGCTGCCGTAAATTCACAAATATTTTGAAAATCATTAACAGAGAAAGAGCAAAATCATTTTAACTTAATTTTTTGGTGTATGAACTTTGGTGTATAAATATTAGTTCAAAAATAACTGATTTTAAATTGCCAAGGATTCAATTAAAAGGACAATTTACTATAAAATCCTAATTTGTGGCATGAGGAAGAGAAGAAGAGATATAAGGAAGATAGAATGAATCTCTGCTTAAGTCCAGAAGATAAAACAAGTTAGAACGGATTGTCCCCCAAATCTGGAAAAAACAGACCATCGATATATCAAACAAGAGGTAACAAACATCTGATAGAATAATGGAAATCCAGGAAAAACTATCCAAGGAACCAGAAATAAAAGGTACTTCCTTTCTAAATTTAGGTTCACAAACAAATTTGCGCCCCCTAAATGCAACACCTGCATTTGCACTCTCTATTCCATAAAAATGGACAGAAAAAATAAAGACTGAAATCAGCATTGTTTTTCAGCATAGAAATGTTTTACCTGCATGAGTTTGGTGTCGTGTCCAGTATAAACAACTATGCCAAAGACCCACTGAGTATTTCTAAGCTGTGTACCTCTTAATAAGATCTGGTCAGGCCCAAGGGGAACAGGGCTAAAAATAAGAAACAACATTTATATTTAATGATAGTTTGACAAATGAGCAAGAGCTTTCCCCCTTAAACATAAACCCACAATTAATCAATTAATTTGATCGTTTCTTTTAGTCAAATTTGAATTATTTCACTGAGACAGAGAGGCAATAAAGGTTACCATTGCCTTCCACTACAAAAAAAAAAAAAAAAAAAAAAGGACCCACAAATAAAAGTTTTATCCTATCCATTCATCACTACCCATGTTAGAGGGAATTGCATTTTCTAAAAACCCATTGGTATAAAACTCCACACCCAAAAAGGACATTGCTAAAATAACCAGAAGCGTATTTATTGGGAACCCCAGTTTATTTTATAGACTCTAAAGTTAGAATATCAAATTTGTCAAGAATGACTTAATGACTAAATAAAAGGATGAGTGGAATGTAAAAATTCAAAATGGGGAGCCTATGGAATGGCTCTGCATGCTAAAAGAAAACCAAGAAAGCAGTCACAGTTGTCATAGTTATTTGGGGTTGATTCCCGCGGTTAGGTGCTTCCCTTTGGGTCTGTTCAAAATACAAAGGTGGGAAGCATCGGTAGGGAGCATGCAGATTAAAGATGGGTAGAAGGGAGAAACTGCACCCCAACATAATGACAAAAATGACTGTCCAACAATCAAACAAATGCCAAGAGGACGAAGACAACGCAATATCGACAACAGGGCGGTGAATATTCTAAAGAAAGAGTAATTGCTGTTCCTTCCACTCAACTTTATAAAAACAAATGCTACTTAGAAGAATGTTAGTCAAAAAAAAACACAAACGGATGTTTCTCTAATTAATAGATTAGCTCTTAAACGCTTGATATGCTTCTCTTCTGCTTTTCTGGACAATTTTATGTACCCCAAACCACCTCTCCTTCCTGACAGGTAATACACACAGAAAAATAGCCGTGCCTTTAATCTCATTTCAGACCCTGGGGCTGTTTTTCCTGCCAAAAATCAGTTCTTTCCTTAAATTTAAGGAAGAAGGTTTATATCGACTGAAATTGTGCTTCAGGAAAAGCTCAGTCTCTCATATCTAAGCTAAACATAAGAAATCTCACAGTTTTAAAATATTTTGAAACCAAAAAACAAGCTGATATTTTACCAACTCCAGTAATTCTTAGTCCCATTTAAGAACAAAAAAATAAATGAAATAAAATAAAATAAAAACAAAACTAAGAAAAGTGAAAGTGATACCTTTTCCCATCTACGTGCAAGTTTCCAGTGAAGTCATAGAGATGGCGGTTGGGTCCCTCACATTCTATAGTTCCAGATAACTTCATCAATACTTCCCTTGTTTGCATGTCAGCAGTGTGACTCAGACCCTAAAATGTTAAACCAAAAGAGGAAACAGTCTTCCAGGTTTGGGGACAACATTCACAACATTCAGCATCCCCATCGTTAACCCAAAGGAAATAACGAATCATCTAAAATGGAGTCACTGGGGAAGCTAAAAAATCAAGGTACCAGCCCCTCAAGATAGACTTCCCAGGCAGCCTTTGCCATAGCAACCTAATGTAAAAGTTTCCAAAGAATTCCATGAAGTGCAAAGTGAAGATTCTCCCACTGTGCTGGGAACATCCATGTTCTTACAAGTAACCACATACTCAAGCACCTTGCAGAGAGTACTCTATTAGCTCTACTTTCATTCAAGTCATAAAAACAGAATAAAGCATTCTTTTAATATAATGTTATATTAGTATTATAGCTAGTACTCAGCAACTCTTCTTTAAACGGAAAAAAAAAAAAACCCTACCTAATTCAAATATCTAAGGTAGAAAAGAAAGACAGGTGGATAGAATTAACAAATTCAACTTTATGCAACAGAAAATTTGAGTGTCAAATGCTTAAAATTCGTGTTACAGTAAAGACCATTTTTCATTCTAGAATTAAAATGTATGGTAAGAACAGACTTAAGGCATAGAAATTTTATATTTAATGTGTTACTCTCTAGAATTAAAGTCTCAGTTAAAACAACAATGTAAAGTAAGGTACCCAGAGCTTGTCTACAGTATCTCTCCATAAAGATGATGCCCTTTCCAACACACAGCTCAACCTAGCTGAAAGGATCTCTTTCCACCTGCACGAACAGACGTAGATCTAAGACATAAATTAAGGCAGGATACGCTTCATGACCCATACTTGGATGAAGCTCACTTTTTCTAACCTGTTGTCTCTCTCAAGAGGTTCCCTTCATAATAAAAGCCGCGTTCTTCCCATGGGTTCCATTAGGGTTAAGACATAACCCTTTCTAGCAGAACATTTTTCTCTAGAAAAAGCACTGACTAGTACAGTGGACCAAATTTTCAATTTGGGCCTCCAAAACAACACGAGTCATAAAAGCTTACTTTACCTGACGTATTTTAAGGTTCGTCTCCCCATCTAGATTGGCTGTTTCAACATAGCACATTGCCTGAGGTTCACTATGGAGAGAGAAATTTAAAAAGCCAAAGTTTAGGAAGATCCCCTCCACAAATTCCCAGCTCATAAAGTCTCTACCATGGAAACTGTGTCTGCTGACTGGCCCTTCAACCACTTTCATAGTAACTGGCCAGAAAGCGCGCCTCTTTGAGGCTCAACACCAACACAATTGTATTGTGTTTTCCCAATGATCCACCCTTCCAGGCCCCACATACTGGCTGCTTGACCTTAAGTAGCAGAAATAATGGAAGAAGAATGAGAAGAGGACTGGTGGGTTAAGGGAAACACAGCATGTTCCAGCTAAGACCCCACCACTGTGTTTGGATGACCGTTAGAGTCTGAGACTCGGCCCGCTCCTGACCAAAAGAGCAGCGCTAGACACAGCCAGTACAAACACTTCTTTTGAAGAACATTACAGCCAGAGTTCAGCAATCGGGACACAGGCTTGGCAAGCCTTTTCTTCCCTGCACCTTTTACTATGTCAACAGGTAACTTTTTAATCAAAACATCCAATTTTAAGGACAGAACCCTTGAAGAGTAACAATAAGCATGGTAGGGGCGCCTGGGTGGCTCAGTCAGTTAAGTGTCTGCCTTCAGCTCAGCCTATGATCCCAGGGTCCTGGGACTGAGGCCTGCGTCAGGCTCCCTGCTCAGCGGGGAACCTGCTTCTCCCTTTCCCTCTGCCTCACCCCCTGCTCGTGCTCTCTCTCTCTCTCTCAAATAAAATCTTAAAAAGAAAAAACAATAAGCATGGCAGATACTGTATTGTTACTTCTAATCACTGGGGTTAGGTGCATAGTTAGTGGTCAAGAGAAGTCTATAACCCACTGACTAAGTTAAAATCTCCTACTGCTACCTTTGTGGGCTGTGTGGACTTGGAAGTTGTTTAATCTCTGTTTCTGTGTTTTCTCACATATAAAGGAGGGATACCAAGGGTTTGGGGGAAGAGTAAATGGGATAATGTACTCAGTGGACTGCTTAGCACAATGTACAGACTCAAACAGTAATGAGCATCCTAGAAACATGTTGTCAGCTCAAACCATCTCATACTAAAACCAAGTTTTCTGAGGGTTATGGTGAAAACTCATGCTCCAAACTGTCAACTGATCTACATTTCACTATTTCTCTTGTTACCAATCAATACAGACATACATGAGTCCTGCCCTATGTATGCTCTTCCTTCTCTATGGGCCTGGGATCCTATTTTTAAACCTTTTATCTCAAGCAGAAAATTTATGCTAAGGCTTAGAATCCAATGTAGGATCAAACCCAATAAAAGCAACACTGTCTGCATTCAAAGAAAATGCCAACAGTGTGAGCATCTAGGAGAGTCCCTAGATGCCAGTCCCTGCAGCACATAAACATAGGAAGTTTTAGTCCTATCACAGAAATTAATCTTGAACTCATGAAAAGAAATTTATTCATATCCTAATTATAGCACTCCATCTTGGATATATACTTTTATGTATCAAGCCAAGGAAAAGTCATGGATTGCTCGGTCCATTATTCATGTCACTTAGTGATTGGTGACACCTTCCAGCATGAAACTACCTGGAGAACATGGCAATGGCACTTGGGCAGAAAGGGGGATACAATGTGGATGAATGAAGGGGCAACACCAACCACAGGTCATGTCTCTGCTGTGAACATGGCCCAGATCTCTGAGAAGCTAGTAAAGGAGGCCCTGGCTCCATGGGAAGGCTCCTGGCTGGACCCACCAGAAGACTGGTTCTCAAGCCTCAGAGAGGCTGCAATCTGCATGTTACTGATGGAATCACTCCACTGCTCTGGGGAGTCTCCTATGAAGGAGGAATAGCCCAGAACTGCTACGAGACTAAAATGAATCAGTACATCTAAAAGAGTTCTATGAAAGTACAAGGGAATGGAGAAAGAAAATTTAGGATTAAGGCAGGAACAAAAAAAAGGCAAATGACAAGTAAGAGAAGAACAGGCTGGTGAGAGAAGGCTGGTGTCTCTGGGGGATGGAAGGGAGAGGGTGGCTTGTGATTCCTGTAGTCACCACTTCATGTTTTATACACAGTTATTTCAAACAATGTGCCCACTCGCACACCTGACCTGGAGGACAGCAGGGCCATGTCTGCTGGGAGGTACTGCCCATTGACGACCTTCACAATGTCTCCCACTGCCACCTAGAAAACCAAGGACAAGGACAGAGAAGCGTGAAAGACAGGAAAGCACAAACAGTCATTAAGGTAGTTAAATATTTGAAGAAAAAATTACTACATAATTATGCCATGACGCTTAAGGCAAAAGCCCAAATTATTTTCCTTGACAAGAACAGAAGGAAAACATTTCAATACAAATGATAATATTGCCTTTCTACAGTGATGTTGAATAAAAAAGAAACAAAAAACAAAGGGACAGTAAGAAAAGAGAAGAGTCAGAACAACTATCAAGGTCTCACTTTCTTACGATTATTCCATCTACTTGCAAATCCCCACTTTTGAACTTGGGAACAATTACCAAGCTGTACACAGTAAGGGAGACTGGTTAAGTGCACAGCTCCAGAGCCAGTCTGAATGCCAGGCTCAAGTCCCCAGGCTGGACTCCTTGCTAGCCCTGAGTAACCCGGAGCAAGTTAGGTAAACTCTGTGGGCATCAGCCTTCTCATCTATGCATATAATGAGGTTGACAGCATATATTTCATGGGGTTATTGCAAGGGTCAATTGAGTTAACACACCTAAATTTTCTCCATTTTACAAATGGGGAAACTGAAGCTCAAAGAGAAATAACTTGATCACGGTCCACACAGCCCGTAAGTGTTAGACCCAAGATTCAAAACCGAACAATGGGCCAGTGTGGTCTGATTACAAGGCAATACTGAATTCATCCATGAACAGTACATCTAAAAGGTCCCCTGGAAACACACCACTTAAAACAGAGAAGATTTGTACAGCCTCAAGAACTTGCCAAAAAGAGTCACAGCCAAAGTCAGAGACCACCTAGGGAAACAGACTCTCCAGACACAAGACCCCAAGCTAAAGAAAAAGGCCTTAATCCGCTGAACATGGGCACCATGACCAAGAGTCTGTAAATGCTTTACATGACGTCACAGAAGTACCCAGCTGGGTAGAATACGGCTTTCAAGTCAGGCAGGCTGAGGTTCAGATCTGAGCTTCACCAGCCCTGGGATCTTGGCAAGTTCTTCACTTCTGTGAGCTCTAGCGTCCTCACTTATAAAATGGAGAAAGACCAACACTTACCTTGTAGGGCTGATGCAGTGATTAAGGAAGTACATGCAAGCACCTGGCCTGAAACAGGCACGTGCTAAGTGTCAGTCTCTGCTAGCAGGGGTATAACCGAATGGACACTATGAGTGTGAAAGTCCCAGAGGCCACGATTCTCAGAGAGCACAAGAACAAAGGCTGTTCTCAGCACATGTAAGTAAGTTCAAAACTCAACATGGGCACTATGCCTTCCTTCTTATTCTAATGCATATTACTATTCTCTTAGAAATCAAGAATTTCGAACCGAATACTTCAGAAATACGTATGAAAGTAATATTCATGAAAGACTCCTGGATCTTGCAAGCTAGGAGAATGGCACTGGCAGGTGACTATATTTAACTTTTTATTAGGAAAAAGGAGGGTTTACTAAAAACATGTCCTGCTAGTGTTTTGAAACGAAACACTATCAAAGCATGTGGGGAAGTAAGAAATCAGGCTCAATGTAAGGAAGGGGGGTAAAAATTAAATTCCAGAACCACTGTATGTTTGAAGTTAGTATCAACTTAAAGCCAAAAGGAAGGCCTATAAGTATATTCCACATTCCACAATAAAAAGAAAATCAAAAAATAGGGGCTACTGAGCTATTTGAACAACCATCAGTACAAAAGTAAGGAATGCTTATGAAAACTGAAAATGTTTTAAATGTAAAAGAATTTTATGTGAATAGTTTAATTATATTAAAAAAATCAGAAGAAGCTGTTAGTTAAAAACTAGAAAGGAAAATTGGGCATGTTTTCAAAAGAAAAAAGGCAGTGGATTTTTTCTTAATTCAGTGGGAGGACAAGGGAAATTATGGCTTTCTCCTATCTTAGTTATTTAAATAAAGAAACATCCATATCCCAGTCACAAAGTTCCGAGAAGTTCCATGCACATGAAAAACGACGTGGTTGGAAATGTGTTTGAAAATGGTTTTCTATTTGGTAGTCTTATGCATGGTTGTCCCTTGAGTGTGTGAAGTTTCCCAAATGAGAATTCTTAAGATGAGAAAGAACCCCCTCTAGATCCCTGAATCCACTCTAGCCTCAGAGGACTTCTCAAGCTTCTTAATTTTGAAGAGTAAGCTCAAAGGCCTTCTCAAAGTCACCCAACGCTATGGAGTTGCACTGAAGAGCTGCCTCCCAGCCTTCACTAACTACCGTGCTACAGCCCAAGGGACTGCCAACGCGAGCTCAGCGTTTCAGATTAGAGTTGTATTGCTTTGGGAAGCTTAAAGATAGCCAGGCCCACCTTGCCTGACATCTCTGGTATTTGGTACCTCTTATCACCCTTCTTCTTCCATATTCTCATCCTTGTTCTGAGCCACTCTGCAGATGTGTCTGGCTCTGCTTCCCATACACCTCAGACTTTCACCCAGTTCTCTCTGGAACAGCATTTCCCTCTTAAAATAGTCACCTCTCATTCATCCTTCAAGAGAACACCTGAACATCACATGAGGGAAGCCTGTGCTCATCTGAACCGATGGGTCTAGACTCGCCATCCCTCCCCTTTGTTCCAGAAGCATCTGAAGCATGCCCCTGCACAGAGCTCAGGACCCCACTGCATGCTATCCAGCTGCCTGCCACTCCCATGACACCAGTGGTTCGGGCCAGCGTCATCAGCCTCACCTGGGAACTTGTTACAAATGCAAAATCTAGGGCCCAGTGGAACTCCCAAATCAGAAATTCTTTTTTTTTTTTTTAAGATTTTATTTATTTATTTGACAGAGAGAGAGACAGCCAGCCAGAGAGGGAACACAAGCAGACTCCCAGTGGGAGGACGTGGGGGAGCCTGATGCAGGGCTCGATCCCAGGACTCCGGGATCACGCCCTGAGCCGAAGGCAGACGCTTAATGACTGAGCCACCCAGGTGCCCCCCAAATCAGAAATTCTGAGGGGACATCCCACACAGCACTCAGTGTTAGACCAGCCAGTCAAGCTACTGGGATGCCCACTGAAGGCTGAGAACAATGGTAGGCAGCTTCTTAAGGGCAGGGGCCGTGCTTTATTCTTACTTGCATCCCCAATGCCTAACACCATCTCTGGGACATGCTAAGAGCTGCATTTAAACAAACAAAAGCATTTTAATTGAAACAAAAATATTTGTGGCAAAGCATATAACAGGTATCTGGTTTGGGATTTTTTTTAACTTCAAATGTGTGTAGGAAATGGTAATGAGCTTTAGGAGTCTGTGAGGCCATCAATTCCTAGACCCAGAATTCAGAGACCATCACTTCATTTTCTACTGTTTCATGTAATGCAAACATCCAAATCCCAAGCATTCTTCCCTCCAGCCACTGTTCGTACCTTTCTGGGCCAGGGGAAGGTGTCAGGAAGCGCTTGGAGAAACAGAGGCCATTCCTAAGTGCAGTGGGAATCCTTGAACCCCCACAGAACTGAGCATTTCTAACCTCTATGAGGTCAAGAATTTCCAACCACTTGACCAAGAACCACAGACTTCTAATAAGAGGGAGGTCAATTAATATTGGCATTACAGGACTTCTAGATTGCTACCACGGTTAAGGTGTTATCACAAAACACTATAAAAAGACTTCACAGTTCTCTTATAACAAAGGAAACAAAACACAAACGAAGCTGAGAGCTGCAGTTACTGTACCACAGGTATTTTGCAGAGTAAAAGATCATAGAAGCATATTTAAACACTGCTTGTTAAATGGTTAGCAGGAGAAACTATTGGTAAGTGAACCTTCTAAAAAGTAGTTTTCTTTTGAAATCATGTTAATCAGCTTCAAATCCTGAAGTCAAGAAAGTCATCTCCCCCAAAAAAACATCTTGCAACCATTAAGAAGGTCCAGGTAAAACAGAGGCTCACTTAAAAAGCTAACTTTATCAGATACAAGATACCCAGATGGCACAGCATATTTCTTCTACATTTTCTATTCATCACTATAAACAACCCAAAAAACCCTCACCATCCCCAAACCCTCCCAACCTCACGTTTCCAGAGACGTGGAGGCAAGCCCTTCTCACTACTGTAAAGTTAAGAGCAGTGACTGCTGGTCATGACAAACAAGTTCAGGATCAAAACAGGCTGGCCTCCAACCCCCACTCCACCTCTGTTTACACTTCACAGTAAAACCTTAAACCCAAAACTCTTCCCACCAAAAACGTTAGAAGTGAGATTCTCCAAAGTTAGAAAATCTTCAAAAAAAAAAACAAAACAAAAACAAAAACAAACCAAAAGCTGGATTTCAGTTAGGAGAACAGAAGACCAGGGAAGAGGTTTCTTGGATTAGAGTTGGAAACTAGAGAATCATTTGCTATTTCAGAAGTATCCAACAGGATCAGTGAATTTCACAACTGTGAACTGACAGAATGAGCACTTTCCAGAAGAAGCAAGGAACTGAGTCAAGAGGCAGCAATTCTGAGTAAACTTCATGGGAAACTTCACAATGTAAAACTTACATGAAAGATTACTGATGTCTTAAGCCGGACTTCATCTACTGCGATCAATACTCACAATTAATTACAAGTCCCCAAACAGTACTTTTTCTGGCAGATCTTTAAAATTAGTGGTTTTTTAAAATTTTTTATTTAAATTCAATTAGTCAACATATAGTACATCATCAGTCTCATATGTAGTGTTCAATAACTTATCAGTTGCATATAATACCCAGTGCTCATCACATCACGTGCCCTCCTTGATGCCCATCACCCAGTTACCCCATCCCCCCACCCACCTCCCCACCTCCAGCAACCCTCAATATGTTTCCTATAGTTTTTACCTCTTTCCACATAATGGTATGCCACATACCATTTCTTAACACTGAAAAAGAAAAAACAATGTACCAGTTAATATTGGTGATAATCAAAATAAAATCAGCTTTTCAAAATCTAAAAGGCTCCTTTCAAAATTTCACTTACTAATTTCAACATACCATATCTTCAGACATAAAGTCATACCACACCACTCCTCAAAATGGAGCCCCAATCCACGTACCATATATACATGATAATGCATACACCACACATATAGATACATGCATATAAAACTAGCTGTATTTATCCCAGAAGAAAAATATCACCCTGTTGTTATGAGATTAAACACACACACACACACACACACACAATACGGACCTAATGTTCTAGAAATCAATACAGTAAAAAATAGAGAGGTAGGTAGCAATTATAAACCAAGGATGTGAATGGTTGGACTTTTTATAGACCTAAAGTATGTCTAGTTCCTGAAATTTACCACCTTTTCTAAGCTTCTAAAATAGAAAAATTCTGTTCAAATCTTAATAGCCTGCACTCACATTTTGTTGGATTGGTTTGTAATTTTGCTATTTCTTTAAAATATTTTCTAGATCATTTCCCTCCACTTAATACCATTAGCTACTTATTATAAATGCTTTAAACGTGGGTCTAGAGTTTTCTAGTGGAAAAAGTGATTCAGCCTGGTGTCTTACCTATTGTTTTCTTTTTGTTCACTGCATTGTCTGCCTTATGCCGCTTCTGTTACCAGAAAGAAAAGAAAGTTTTTAGATTCAAAAGTTCCAAATGCATAATTGAAACAGCAACAATAGATCAGGAGAGAAACAAGGCTCCAGGAAATGGACCTGCAGCAACGCAAACGCTGTGAAGCTCGGCTCAGAGGTTTGTGACCCAGCAGCACTCACTAAACTCAGTAGACAATTGTCACAAACATGGATGCCTTCTACTCTGGTGTCAGCCAGGACATTTTGGCTCCAACAAGAAAGGAGCACTCTGAAGTTTGAGGTTTCTTTTTTTTTTTTTAAGATTTTATTTATTTATTTGACAGAGAGAGACAGTGAAAGAGGGAACATGAGCAGGGGAAGTGGGAGAGGGAGAAGCAGGCTTTCTGGGGCTCGATCCCAGGACCCTGGGATCATGACCTGAACTGAAGGCAGATGCTTAACGAGAAGCCACCCAGGCGCCCCAGAAGTTTGAGACTTCTCATGCGTTGCTTCTTTTAGGTGAGACTAAAAGAATTACTCAGTATGATAAACGCAACAGCAACTGAATTCATTTTACTGGTAAAGAACTTTGAGAGATAAGTACTTCTGATTTGCATTCCATTTATTTGTTTACCTATTCCCAGAAAAAATGTACATAATGTGTGCTAGTGTATGTGTGAGCCTGAGAAAGAGAGACAGGGGTGGGGGAGGGAGGGAGGGAGAGAGAGAAAGGGGAGGAGGGAGTGAGGGGTAGAGAGGAAGAGAAAGACCCTGCAGACAAGACCATAGACTGAGAAAAGGGGAAAAAGCATGAATATGATTGTAGCCAGTGAACTTGGAGATACACTGAGATAAGTCTGGGGAGAGAGAAGATTTCATAAAATCACCCCAGGCACAGCCAGCCCAATGCTGCTATAAGAGGCAGCAATACCACCTTTTTGCTACCCAAATTAGCAAGCTCTAAAGAAGAATTTAAGGAACATCAGTGATAAAAATCAAAGAGGGTTCACAGAGCTAACATTAGAAAACACAGTTGGAACTACTTCTGTGTCACTGTACAGGTATTTAAGACACTGAGTATACACACTCCCTCCCCAAAAATACCATCATGAACCTTGAGAGGTTAGTTAAACTACTGACCAATTTTCTATCTTCAACAAAGAAAAACAGAACAACAAATAAATTACAAGTTATACTCAATACAAGGTTTTTATTATATGAAAGCAAAAACTTACAAAATCTTCTACAATCTCTTTGATGCCTGCAATTGTTAAAATAATGATCAGTGGTACCAGGGTAGTGTATCTTCCTGTTGGAGACACATCTGGAATTTGCTGTAAGACAAGAGACCAAAAGAGGGAAGTTGACAAATTAACATTTTAAAATCAAAATCCTCTCTACAAAAAAGAAAATATGACACTCAACACTCACTCTTTGGACTTTTCTGTTCCATTTCTGTTTTACCAAAGTGATTACCTTCTTTTTAAAAACTAGCTACGTGTTTTACATATTTTAAAAATTTCATCTAACATTGCTATGTGTTTAAAACTGAAAAGGGGTTAAAAGTATGACTCTAGGGCCACTTTTCAGTGCCTGTTTTAGTAACTGCAATTATCCTTATGGCAATACCTAAAGAAGTCTGCCTTTATGCAGAGTTCATGTCTGTGCATGAAAACGACTGGATGAGGGGACAAATTACATTCAAGTATGATGACACTTTTTCAGTTAAGTGACCTTTCAGCAAAATCCCATTTTGCATGCAATTAACATTATGAATTTTAAATCACTTTTAAAAAAGCGTTACCTGTAATAAGGCAATGAAGAGGAAGAAGGCATTAGCAGCTCTTCTAATCTGCTCATACAAGAATCGAGGTAGAAACGTCAACACGCTGTACTTGGCCGTACTAAAAGTACAAAGAAAAATGCTACTGTCAGCACAGATGTAAATTCTACAAAGAAAACAAAAAGTTGAGAGAATTTTAAAAGTGGTTTTAAAAATAAAATATTTCAGAATTTAGGACAAGAAAATTGCTGTGCTGGCCCTGTCCCACAAAGATTTTGTAAAAGGGCACACCTGACAAGAAAATCTAATGTGATCTTTGTTTTCAAACTTAGATATATTTACTATTCACACACCGTAAGCAGAAAGATTTACCCGCCTTCTAAGAGCTCCAGTAAGCACGTCAAGAGTATTTGCTGGGCGTCTAGGTGGCTCAGTCAATTGAGCGTTCGACTCTTGGTTTTGGCTCAGGTCATGATCTCATGGGTCGTGAGATGGAGCCCCTGGCAGAGCTCCGTGACCAGCAGAGAGTCTGCTTGAGATCCTCTGCCCCTCCCCCTGTTCCCACTCTCTCCCTCTCTTTCTCTCTCTAAAATAAATAAATAAATCTTTAACCAAAGAAAAGAATATTTGTTAAAGGAAAATATGTTTCAAGGGTCCCAAAACAGAAAGAGGTACACATTCCAAATACAGCAAAAGACATGAACACTGAAATAAAGAGTGAGATAGAAACATTAATTGAGGGGCGCCTGGGTGGCTCAGTCGTTAAGCGTCTGCCTTCGGCTCAGGTCGTGATCCCAGGGTCCTGGGATCGAGCCCTGCATCGGGCTCCCTGCTCCGCTGGGAGCCTGCTTCTTCCTCTCCCACTCCCCCTGCTTGTGTTCCCTCTCTCGCTGGCTGTCTCTCTCTCTCTCTGTCAAATAAATAAATAAAATCTTAAAAAAAAAAAAAACGTTAATTGAGCGATCCTCGTGAGTAGAATTATCCCTGGATGTGTGATGTGTGACAATTCTTAATATAAAGCCACTGATTCGACGTAGCAAATCAACTCCATAAAGGATGCGCTGGGTCCCAGGCGTGTGTGTAACAGGTCAGTGTGTCCCTCTAGATCCCTACCACAGGGGTTTATGCTTTCAACCACACTGGAATAAACTCCATTCCTATCACACCCTTTATTTGGCCACCTTTGCTCATGCTTGTTTGGAATTTTTTCCAGTCTTATTGAGAAATAATTGACATACATCGCTGCACAGCTCAGGCATATGGCAGGATGCTCTGATTCACATATATTGTGAAATGGTTACCACAGCAGGTTCCGCTAACACCCATTTTCCCATGTGGGTACAAGAAAAAAGGAAAAAAAAATAACTTTCAGATATATCATGCTACTGCCGCATGTTGTATACGACGTTCCTTGTATGTATTTATCTTACAGCTGGAGGCTGTACCTTTGCGCCACCTTCTCCAATTTCTCTCCCCCCCACTTCTGGTAATCACAAATCTTATCTTTTTCTATGAGTCTGGATTTGTTTTGTTTTGTTTCTTTAGATTCCATGTGTGAGATCATAGAACATGTCTTTCTTTTCTGATTTACTTAGCATGCCTTCAAGGTCTATCCATGTCACAAATGGTAGGATTCTGTCATTTTCTGTGGCTGAGTAATATTCCACTTTATGTATATACCACAACCTCTTCATCCATCAGTGGACACTTCAGCGGTTTCCATGTCTTGGCTATTGTAAACAATGCTGCTATGAACGTGACGGTGGAGATATCTTTTTAAGTTAGTGTTTTCATTCCCTTTGGATATATTCCCAAAAGTCGAACTGCTAAATCATAGGGTAGTTCTATTTCATTTTTTGAGGAAACTCCACACTGCTTCCCGTAGTGGCTGCACCAGCTTATAGTCCCACCAAGAGGGTTCCCTTTTCTCTCTATCAATGCCAGCATTGTTATCGCTTATCTTTTTGATGGTGACTATCCAAACCGGTGACACATGATAGGACCTTATGGTTTAATTTGCACTTCTCTGATGACTAGTGATGCTGGGCATCTTTTCATGTGCCTATGAAAGCTTTTCATATATCTTCTTTGGATAAATGTCTATTCAGGTACTTTGCCCATTGTTTAATTGGGTTATCGTTTTTGGCCATTAAGCTGCAGGAGTTCTTTGTATATATTACATATTAGCCCCCTATCAGATACACAGTTTGCAAATATTTTTTCCCATTCCAAAGGTTCTCTTTGCACTTTACTGATGGTTTCTTTTGCTGTGCAGAAGCTTTTCATTTTGTTGCTTGTGCTTTAGATGTCACATCCAAAAAATCATCACCAAAACCATGTCAAGGAGCTTTTTTCCTATGTTTTCATCTAGGAGTTTCATAGCTTCGAGTCTCATGTTTTAGTTTTTAATCCATTCCAAATTAATTTTTGTAAGTGGTGTAAAATAGGGGTCCAGTTTCATTCTTTTACATGTGCAAATCCAATTATCCCAGCACCATTTATCTAAGAGACTATCTTTTCTCTCTTGAGGATTCTTGGCTCCCTATCCAAGTATCAGGGGACCCTATATGTTTGGGTTTATTTCTGGGCTCTTGATTATGTTCAGTTGGCCTATTTGTCTGTTTTTATGCCAATACCATACGTTGTGAGGACTATGGCTTTATAGTATAGCTTGAAATCTGGAAGTGTAATACCTCCCACTTTGTTCTTCTTTCTCAGAATTTCTTTGGCTATTTGGGGTCTTTAGTGGTTCCACATAATTTTAGCAGTGTTTTTTCTACTTCTGTAAAAAAAATGCCATTAAAATTTCAATTTAATTTGTGTTGAATCTATAGATGCTCCCTTTTTTGCTTCCACCTGGGACATCCTCCGCATCCACATGGTGTCTCCATAACTAAACTGCCCTTCCCATCTTCCTCTCCCATTCAAACTCATATCTTCCATTGAGTTTGATCAAACCACAAAGACTCCTCTTCCTCCAAGCCCACAGGATGGTGTTTACACCTACATTATACGGTCTCTGCTTTGTTTTATATTTTATTTATCTATCCCCAGAATAGATTCTGGGAATATTAAGAATGGTTACTTCAACTTTGTATGTTCCCACCACAGAGCAGATAATTAATGAACAACGAAATAATCTAAAGGCATAAACTGAGAAGCTGAAGGGGCAAAATGAACCATTCCTCTTTTGGCTGCTCGAAGATTTACCCATAAAAGTACCTGCTTGACTTCTAACTTGCCTTCCAAAGACATGATTCTGAGACAACTCTTACATGAAATATATTGTAGCAAGACTATCTAGCAGGTTTCGAATACACAACAAATTAGAAGCACCAAAATAGAAGAGCAAAGGGTCTTCTTTTGCTTAAAGTATTAAATATACATATTAAAAAGTATATGAAACCACTTTTAAGACAGTTCAAACTTAAAGATTCTGACACCTGAAGGGATATCACTGAACTAGCTAGAAAATGTGCTTGCATGGAGCCCCTACACACTTATGTAGTCCTTTCGAGTACAGGTTGTCACTGTAAAATTTTGCCAGACAGAAGATACTAGCTCAAATCAAGCTTATTAAAGCATAGGGAAACTATATCAAACTCATGCACATGATAAGCTCACAGTGCAAAGTTCTCTTAATTGCAGTTTAGCAGACAAATTCGAACAGAACACCATGCATTCCTTTATGGTGTACTGACCACTGAAATAAAGCAAACAACATTATCATAAAGGAAACATGAAAATTCACACACTCTAAGACTAGAAAGCTTCTTATAAGGTAGTCCAACTGTAACATTTGAACCCCAGATTCCATCTGTATGAAATAGACACACACACACAGTTGGCACATGACCCCGTCTTTGTGTGAACATTTCCCACTTGAGTAAAATACTAAGTATGCTTCAGGGGACCTACGTGTCTCTGAAATGCCATAAAGGTAGAAGGTTGGATAAGAAAAAGATCCCAAACCAAAGATAAGATGGGGAAGGAAAGCAGACTAACTTTGATTCTAGTCGAAATAGAAAAGTGAGTCTAAAATACTTTCAGACTGAAATAGAATAAGCATAATCAATAACTCAGAGAAACTGACGTTCATGCAAGAGATGGCTGCTGTGTAGTAGTAAAACAATGCTGCTGGTCCAAGGACCACACCCTGACTGGCAACCGCCCTTGCACAGGTAGATTGGTTCAAATCTCCTATTTGAAGTCAACCCAGCTGAACACTATAAGACACAAAAGGATAAGAGATATTTACCATCCCCTGTAGCAGGGGAAAGAACAATCCACAGGGTGAAATGGGTCAGTGAAGGAGGTTCCCAACAGAAGAGTTTGTTCACCCAGGTGAATGAGTCACCCCCTAAAGATGCCCACTCGGACCACATGTGTCAGCATACCTACGAGGATGGCTGTTCACAGTGAGGACAGGCCCGGGCTCCAAGTGGTCCTGGGTATTTAGCACATCTTAGAGCCTGGGGAACGGGGACAAATGACCAGGAGAAAACCAGGGTTTCCTGTGGTTTACTCAGATTCTCTCTAAACATGTTAGACGGCTATTTCTTGAAATTAGGTGGCATGAAGAATGATCAGGGGTTTGTCAAAAATCCATTCAGCCTTCCTTCAGCGGATGTTTCCTGTGGTTTACTCAGATTCTCTCTAAACATGTTAGACGGCTATTTCTTGAAATTAGGTGGCATGAAGAATGATCAGGGGTTTGTCAAAAATCCATTCAGCCTTCCTTCAGCGGATGTTTACTGAGCCCCATCTATGTACTATGCACTGTACCAGGCACTGCAGGGAACCAACTGGTCAAAAATGCATACCGTCAAGAGAATTACATTCTAGAAGAAAAATCAGTGTGAAGAAAAATATATGACAGGATACATGTGCTAAATACCGTGGAGGAAAATCCATCAGGGAAGGAGGATACAGAGGGGTAACACAGGTGGGATCCAGGGGAAGGGGCACAATTCTCAATGGCGCGACCAGGGAATGTTTCACTGAGAAGGCGACGGGTGTGCTGAGCCCTGGAGGAGGTGAATCAGCAGGAACATCTGCATGGGTACACAGGGCAAGAGTGCCACAGAGTGAGAGAACAGCACATGTGAAGTGTGGAGTGGGAGAGCTCCTGTTGTTCCTTCTGTGGGAGGGGCAGGAAGGGGCCAATGTGGATGGAGCCACGTGGAGCAGTATGAAGAGACCAGAATGGCCACATGCTGGCCTTTTCTTCTCAGGAACGGGAAGCCTCTGGAAGCCTCTGGATTCTAAGAAGACAAGCTCTGACAACAGCAACAACCTGTGAAGCCCCTCCCCTGGGGAACGTGGCTCAGCAGGGGTAGCACTCAATTATGTGTATGGTGGGCGTGCTTCTCTTGGACACTCGTAGGATCTGGCAAGTACGGGAAACAACCCATAGAGAAAATAGGGCCTGGCAAAAATGTGGGTCTGGGGCCAGGTCTGCCACAAATCACAAAGCACTGTGGAAGTCAGATCTCCAGAATCAGCACAAAGCAAGAACCCAGACATGACACTTGAGTACAATTTTCTAGCTGTGAGAAAAACCCGAGTTGACAACTGTTCTCCAAAGGCAAACCAAAAACGTAATAATTGCTCAAAGTGCAACTTCCCCTAAAACAAGCTTCCAGAAACCCAGAAATTAAACTAGCTTAACACTCCTCCCTGAAATGTAAGCAGTAAATCCACCTGAGGTATACATACAGCCAGAAGCATTGTTTTTATTCTCCTGCATTACATGCACATTACATTCTCTTGTATGTGCCCAATGAACAGGAAGTGTTCAATATTGACTGAAAGAGAAGAGGGCCCTTTTAAATAACTCCACAGGAGGCTGACTGTGAGCTGAACCAGTGCTCCATGATCATGCTCTGGAAACTTCCATTCCACCCAGGTCCTATAAGATGCCATTCACCTTTCTCCTCTCAAAATAGTCACTCAGCAAGGAGTTCTGGATTATTAAAGGTGGAAGACAAGAAAACACAGTATCCTAAGAAAGTTGTTCATGTTCATTTCATAAACAACTTAATTCATTTGTCACTTAGTGTATTAAACTAACTCACAGAAAAGACCAAGAGTGAGTGAGACACTACATGCAAAGGCCAGGGGACCCCCTGCCATTCCTGCTGACGATGGTCATCAGGGCACAGCTGGGAGTCACCCAAGAGGGGGTGCCAATGGACAACAAAACCTACGGCCCTTCCCAGGTAGCACGGACTCCTGCTGCTTTGCCAACCAACCCCCCTAAGTTATATTCTGGAAATCCTCTCCAATATAGAAACTGCTGCTGATAAACAGGGATAGGACCACTTCACTAGAAATTTTCACTTCATTTGCCTGAACTACTGCAATTTAACCAGTTGCAAATAAAGGTTAAGAAGCTCATTTGAAAACAATGATATTGTTATTTTCGACACTTTTCCTATTTCTTAGTCTATAGCTGGGGAAAAACACTGCCTTATCTCATAGCTTGCTCCCAGAATGTAGGAAAGTGGACCTAGACCGATGCTGTCAGTGATACACCTCTTCATAGCACTTTATTATGGCTTACCTAGACCCTTTTAGCATATTCTTTATAATGCACATCCAATGAGAAAAATGAGCTGAGTTCTAATCAACTTATAAATATACCTGTGAACATAACTGCATCAATTAGAGATTCCCTTTAATTCCTACTATATCGTGAGTCCCCATATTTTCAAATCTGTTCTATTATACATAATGTATTATTCAATAAAGAGCTCTGGACACAAAGCATTTATTTCAATACTTCCATGGAAATGTGGACAGGGAAGAAGAGAACAGAGAGACAATAACATTTTGAGCACAAAGCATGCTGCCAGGGAAACCTTCCACCACGGATGCCTCTCAGACAAGCAGTTCAAAAATGCAAGACACGCTGGGTGTTTATGGCTACTATCTTTAAATGTGGCACCTCTGAAAAGCAGGTTTTGTTCAATTAATTTACCAGAAAACCTGTGAACTTTAGGATATAAAGTCAACTGAAAAGAAGTTGTGAGACTCTCATCTTCAATAAAATGAAACAACAACTATTATGAGAATGCCTGACCTAAAGGCAAACAGGTCCCGGAGTCACAAATGAAGCCCAGTCCTGCCACTGCCCCAGAAGAAGCAGAACAGGTCCAAGTCTATTGCATTTCATTATACCTTTGGTCCTTCACTCAGAATTCAATATATTCTTTCTGAACACAGGGGAAAAAAGCCCAATCAAAAGGTCTTAGGCTGTCCTGAGGGCTGACATACTACAAGTCAAACAAGGTGTGAGAGGACTCTGAAATAGAGTCATCACAGTAGAAGTGTCTAAGGCCTGCTCACACTCCAGAGAGGCTGCTCTCAGTCGAGGAGGCAGGGCTACCGCTGGTTGCAAGGGCAGGTCGAAACTCATCAAAAAACCTCACTTCCCAAGCAGCCAGAGCCAGGAACTCCATTAATGAGCCAGACCTACATGGGATGGTAACCGAAGCAGACAAACTGGGAAACTAGCTGGAGATGCAGGGTTCGCTAGTGTGGAACGCACAAAAATTTCATTTAGGTCTGGATATAAAGCAAAAAACTGTGAGTCCTGTGTGCTACAAAGAGGCCAAGGAGTTTATGAATATCAAAACTCCAAGTGAGCAGTATCATTTTTAGAGTCGCACATAACTGCCAAACTTCATTCAAATGTTTAATTTTAATTCAAATTTTCCTGCTAGGTTTTCTGCCCTTTCCAGTGTGCATGAGGAACGAAGTATACGGCTCAACTTCTCATAAGTGAACATATCCATGTAGTCGTCCACTTGAAATTTCACATAGAGACGTGAGGAACGTAAGATTTTACCTGTGGGGTTCTGATAGCAACAAAGGCCCAAGCTAAAAAGTACCTGGCTTCGGACTCACAATTGTAAAATGGACACACACATTTATCACCTTTGTCCACTCAGGGACCATAAATTAGTAGAAAGGAATGTAAAAACACACAGCCATGGTTTTGAAAATGAGGAATGGAATCATCAGCAAAGAAGATTTTTCCCCCCTAAAATAGATTCTTTTCTGCTTTTGGCAAGATAGTTGTGTGTCTCTCTCTACGGTACTTTCTGAATAGGAGCGACTGTGAGAGAAAATCTCTAGAGGGCACCATCACCTGGGGAGAGGCCCTGCTCTGAGGGAGAAGAACAGGTTCCACTCTCAGAACTGTTTTCTGAGAAGATAAGTCAACCCATTTTTAAGAGAGTACTTCAGTTCTAGTAAGAGGGTCACTGCATTTGTCAAGACTCTCCAGAGAAATAGAACCAACAGAATGTGGATGTAGAGATATGGTGAGATTATAAATTGTTCACACAATTATAGATTCTGACAAATCCCAAGATCTGCCATCAGCGAGCTGGAGACCCAGTGGTGTAGTTCCAGTCCAAACACAGGAAAAAGGATGCTGTCCCAGTTCAAAGGCTGTCAGGCAGGAGAGGTTCCCTCTTACTCAGCCTTTTTGTTCTACATAGGCCTTCAACTGACTGGATGAAGCCCACCCACACTGGAAAGGGCAATCTGCTTTACTCTAGGATTCAAATACTAATATAACCCAAAAGCATCCTCACAGAAACACCCAGAATGATATTTGACCAAATATCTGGGCACTCCATGGCATATACATAAAATGAACAATGGCTGTCACTTAACAGACAGGGCAGAGGCAGGCACACCCCACTGTGTCCAAGGGGCCTGTGGACAGGAAGAGAGAGGCATTAGCCTACAAAACAGAGGTGGCTCAGGAGGTAGAGACACGAATGATGGAAAAAGGATGGAGGCCAGGAGGGAAAGCAAGGCGAGCCAAGCCAGGAGATCAAGGTTAAGAGTCTGGAGAAAATTCAGGAGATAAACTATAAAGGGCTAAAAGCAGAGGCTTAAGAAAAGCAGCACTATTCTTCTCTTACAAACCCCCTTCTCCTGGCTGCTCAGAAAGTCCACACAGCCAGACTCCCTACACCCATGGCCAGAGAGCCAAAGATCATGCTCCAGCCAAACACTGAAACCTCAAGGAAGACAGAAAAAAGTCCTCCACATACTCACATTCAAAGTCCTTCACCTAAAGTCAAGCTTGCTATCTGAACCATGATCACAGAGCTCCCCTTGGTCTTCTGTGCTCTTTGGAAAATTACGAGATATGTGCAGAAATTTCCCATTATGAAAAAGAGATTCAAAAATGAAAATGAAAAAAAAAAGACTAGAGGAAACACAGTGCAGCAAACTTTAAAAAGAATACTTTTTAAAATGCTCACATCATCAGTTATCAGAGGATAATACATTCATATAAAACCAGGGTAAGGTGCTATTTTTAAAATATAACAGAATAAAAGAGCTATTAGGAATTAGAAGTACAACAGTCTAAGATAATCTAATCATAGAAGTGAAAAATAAAAGTAAACCTCCCAAAAAGTAGAACAACAAAAAAAGATGAAAAGTAGAGACCTAACAATACTGATACGAGAGTCAATATCCAACTATTAAGAGCTCTACAAAAGTTAGGGCAAGAAAACATTTTTTAAAAATATACGAGAAAATTCATCAGAATTCTAAGATAGAAGGTTTCTGATTGAAAGGCTTCACCAAGTACCTAAAACAACAAGAGACTTACACCAAAATTTAAAATTACAGAATATCAAGTATTTTTTAATTGCAAGATTATAAAAATAACTTATTTATAAAGGGGAAAAAATATCAGTGTTGAACTTAACAAACAGCTAGAGCCGTACTTCAGATTTCTATACCTAGCCAAACTATCAGATCCTCAAATTTACTTTTCATGTAGGCTTTCTTAAGAAACTGCTTACTGCAAGATGGGCTTCAACAATACTAGAGATTAATCAATAAATAAAACACACACACTCACACAGTATCCGAAAAAACAGGGAATTCAACTCAAAAGAGCAAGGCAGTTCTAGCATGATTGTTTTACAACACATCCACACAACAGCCCCTTTACCTGGGAAGGATGATGCTGAGGGGAAAAACAGAACTGAGACACTCTTTTGAGATATTTCTTTTAAAAATATAGGGAGAGGTTGATAATAGATAGCAATCTGAGGGGAGAAAAAAGGATATGCAAAAAAATGTTCTAGTAGAAAAATGAGGCAGAAAAAGCAAGTTACACTAGGAAGGAAACAAACATGATATACCATGTCAGTACTTGGCACCAAAGTCAAGAATTTAAATCTTCATCTACAAGAGAATTCAGAAAGATCATTTCTAAACCTCATTTAGAAATATGGTAGAAACCACAAAAGAATTAAAAACAGAATGAGTTCAAAGTGGGTGACTTTGGTAGAACAGAACCAGAATGGGAGAGATGGGGAGGGGGGCTACTGATTTGCATGGCAAACTTCCACACTATTTCAACTTTTAACAATTTACATGTATTACTTTAATAATAACTTAATATTTTAAATTAAAATTAGTAGGATCCAGATGTAACTGTCAAGGGACCATCAGTTATTTTTAGCTCATTTCAGGAACGGCGTACATAAGGAGCTGTTTATTAGAACATGAAATTAGGCTAAAGACCTAATTTATTCTTACACTGCTTCCCACCACAAATGTTGTAGTAACCACTCATATGTGATATTAACCCCTACAGTCACTCCCTCCTGCCAGCAACGACTGGGCCCTACGTTAAAGAAGGAAATTCTAATCTACCCAACTTGAATCTAACAAGAAACAAACATCAGTACGACATCAGAGTATAACACTTTTACACAGTCGTTCCTTTGGGAAGAGCAGTCTGGCTTTCAGCACAAGAGTCTTTACCCTGTAACTCAGCCCACAGGAAAAAATGAGAGTAAAGTTCCTCCCCCTTAAATAGAAATCACTCTACGGTGAAGAGTATTAGCTTTTTAAGTTCTCTTACTTCCTTTAATCTCCTGCCAAATTCCTAGAACGTCTTTCTTTCCTCTTTTCATCAAACCACATCCTTCTCCACTTCTGAGCCAACAGCCCAAGGGGTCATCTTCTCTAGCAAGCTTTTCCCTAATCATGTCTACCCAATGCACGATCTGTAATACACGCATTTCAACACTCAGTTTCTCTGGTGCGTGTGAAAGAGATAAAGCAGGAGCGGGAGGCAGGAAGAGAAAGCCATTTCTTCTCCTCTTACACACATACACACAGAGCTCTGGAGAGCCACATCAAATATCTATTCTCTTAACCACCTCTACGGCGCTTGTAGACAGAGCTAACCGCACATCTAGACTGACAGCATGGCGCCCCCTGCTGGCCAGGCATCATAGCAATGTTTTCCACAATGAAAACTTCACTGGAGCGACACCTCCAGGCCAGAGGAAGATACGTTTCTCAGCAATTTTCTTTTTTTCTACTTTTTTTTTTTTTAATAATGATTTTTTAATATATTATGTTAGTCACCATACAGTACATCCCCGGTTTTCGATGTAAGGCTCGATGATTCATTAGTTGTGTATAACACCCAGTGCACCATGCAATATGTGCCCTCCTTACTACCCATCACCGGTCTATCCCATTCCCCCACCCCCCTCCCCTCTGTAGCCCTCAGTTTGTTTCTCATAGTCCATAGTCTCTCATGTTTCATTCCCCCTTCTGATTACCCCCCCTTTCTTTATCCCTTTCTTCCCCTACTGATCATTCTAGTTCTTATGTTCCATAGATGAGAGAAATCATATGATAGTTGTCTTTCTCTGCTTGACTTATTTCACTAAGCATTATCTCCTCCAGTGCCGTCCATGTTGTAGCAAATGTTGAGAACTCATTCTTTCTGATTTCTCAGCAATTTTCTAAGGCAAGTCGTGTTAGTATAAAAACACAAGGCACATAGGGCCGCCTGGGTGGCTCAGCCGAGTTGAGTGGATGGACCTTGGTTTCCACTCAGGCCATGATCTCATGGGTCATGGGATTGAGCCCCAAGCCAACTCTGCGCTCAGCGGGAAGTCAGCTTGAAGATTCTCTGCCCCCTCCCCCTTCTCTCTCTCAAATAAATACATACATCTTTAAAAAGAAAAAACACAATGCTCTGTAGTTCATTCCAAGTAATCCTAAAATGTTTTCTTGTCTTTTCATTTGGTTTACTCACTATATACCCACACTTAGATACAGGCTTTCTGGGGCTTGTATACAATTTGTATACAACATGCATACAATTTGGGGATCCCACTTAAAGAAAATTACGAAATGACAAAAACAAAATAGAACGCTTACTTAGAACAAGCAGAGAAATCGCAACATAATTCATAAAACCTGAAACACACTGCATTGCAACTTCCAGAAAACACAGTATTTTTATTATCTATCTGGTGTTCTACAATACTTTCTCCCTTGTATTTCTTTATTTCATTTGCTTAGATCACTTCTTACCGGACAATTTTTGTAATAGTTTTTGCAGAAAGATAATTCATTCTTTCTTCTATGGTTGAGAAGTTATATTTCACTGATCTTTTGATAATGTTTCTTTCCACTTCACAATTCATGAAGAGCAGTAATGTCACAAAATGTTTATGATGTCAAATTCAGAGAACTTCTATCAAATTTTGTTTATAAATGAAACTTAAAATCAAAGATTTTTCTACAGACTAGCTTCTGGCCCCAGACATTTCAAACATTGTTCCTGCAATATGACCTACACACTTCCGTGTAATTTTGATACTTCTAACTCTGCACTGCCCTCGCACAACCCCAGGTGAGGAGATGGCAGTAGGAACATTTCTGATACTTACTCCTATGCAGGGACAGTTAATAATTCATTCACAAAAGTGACTGCGTGCCACATAAATATATCTCTAAACCCACATGAAATGTTATTTCCTACTTTTCCTTACCCAGATCCCTACAATGCCACTCCAATGCCATCTAACGAAAGAGGAAGTGTCATAAAGGGTAAAGTCCAATTGAAAAGAGGCAGTGGTCCTAACTGATCGGGGTTCAAATCTATTTCCTATACAAAAGTCATTGGCCATATAAGCATGCGGTAGCCTCTCTCCCGGGGCCTGGGAATGAGCAGATGTCCTGAAGCTTATGCTCCATTAGCTTCAAGTAAACCTGCCTCTCTGGATATATACATAATCCAATACAAATATATAAGCAACCTACACATGATTATTTAAATAACAACCTATATGCTTTTCTATAATTTTCTCTAAGCTTATAAAATCCTACAAAGACATGGATACATATCTACACGTAGACAGTTCCCCATATTCCACAAAAATGGGACAATATGCCATTTTCTGAATTTTGCTTTTCTCAACACTGCAAAATCCCTGCAAGTCAAGGGTACAGCTCTAATTCATTTTTTTAAGATTTACTTATTTCAGAGAGAGAGAAAGAGAACTCATGAGCGGAGAGAAGGTCAGAGGGAGACAGAGGAAGAGAATCGCAAGTCAACTCTGCATGGAGCATGGAGCCAGCCCAGAGCTTGATCCCACAACCCTGAGACCGCAACTGGAGCCAAATCCAAGAGCCAGACATTCAACCTACTGAGCCACCTAGGTGCCCCTGCTCTGGTTCATTTTTAATGACTACATAATATTCTTCAATTTACTTAATCATTCTATGATGAGCATTTACTTTATTTCCTGGCTTTCATACCCTAAAATATGTCATTGTAAATAGCCATGTTCCTAAAACTCACCCATGATTGCTGGTGGGTTTATTGCTATGAGATACGTTACCTTAAGTGAGATTAAGAATCTAAGGATCATGTAGCTTTTAAAATTATTAACCAAAGCCCACACTTCAGATCTCCTAAGTTGCTACCTAACGTTTTCTGTTGTCAGAGGATCATAAATTTTTAATTTTAATAGATGGCAAATTATTTCCCAAAAGCATTTTAAAACATTTCTACCAGCAATATACAGGAATATTCCTTATCCCCATATCCCTGCCAATAACAGGTATCAACAGTCAATTTTACGGCACTCAGACTTCTGTCAAATAACATATCATTGTTAAATTTATGTGCACTTCTTCAATTATAACAAAGTTGAACATATTTTCATACATTTGTGGGCCACATGACTGCTCCATTATCACTTTCTTAAATACTTGGCCTATTTTCCTATTAGTTTGGTGATCTTTTCAGTGTCCATTTGTAATAATTCTTGGTATAAATTAACTCTCATTTACATAAAATAAGATTTCTAGACTGCTCATTTACATAATGAGTTTTTTAAATGGTATTTCTGACTTACAAAGAGGTACTGGACAATGCAAATGTTCCCAAAAAATTTATAGCACCTTGGTTTAGTATTAAGAAATTCTTCCAGGAAAAAAAAAGAAAGAAATCCTTCCTCATCCTTCCATTACGTACATGTAGTCACCAAGATTTTCTTTATAGGTATTTTTATTTTAGATAGATATTTTAGATAGATATTTTAAAGTCAGTCTTTAATTTTTGCAATCAGAATTTATTTTTATATATGATGCAGGAAGGAGTTCAATTTTGTCTTTATCCTGACAGGCATATTATTTAATAAATGATACCAGCACAATTATTAATTCTACCTAATGGAAATATCGCTTTGTAATACAATGGCATGTATTTAGTTCCACGGATATCTTTATCAGTCCCCATGCCAGTACCATTTTGATTTACAGTAGTTTTGTATAGGCTCTGACATTTGCTAACGTAACTCCTCCCCGATACTCTTCCAAAATTGTCTTGTTCTCCATGGGAAACTAATACCACAAAAAAATGCATTAGGACAGATGCAAAAGGAAGAGCATTCGTTTTCCTATCTGTTTTTAAAAATGGTTATTGTGGATTTGAAGATGATCACTTGATGAAATAATGCAGAGAAATTGGCTCCATCTTAAGTGCCTCTACTGATTTTTTTCAAATCATACACATACATGCTTTATGCTAGAGTACAAATTCCCAGATGAGGATTTGGTTTCCTGATCTGTTTAAGTCATCCTTTTAAGGAAATACACCTGCATTTTTCTAGAATTTTTTGCATGATTAACAATTCCAATTAGTAGTAATATTTTGATAAATAGAGCATATTTTGGGGGATGGACATTATTACGAGCGAGTGGCAAAAGAGTCGCATGATTGTGGTAATAAGACAAAAAGTCAATCTAAGACCGATCCACAATATTTATACAATATTATGGCCAATTTCTCAATCTTGCAAATTTTCAAGTGTAAAGCACATTATACGCCATTACTAAGAGAATCCTTTTGATTGAAAGCCAAGGAGAATGGAAGGACAACTGCCAAAAAAGAGGTTTTGAAAGGCAAACATGAATGCAAGTGAATTCTCAGAAAAGGAGCAGATACTTTAGTTAGAATAAAAAATATTCTTAATTAGAAATTGGATTCTGCTCCTTGTCACAAAAATTCATCTAAAGCCACCGAAGCCACCTGAGGGAAAGGAGATGTTTTCCTCTTATAACAGAAATTCTGGAGATAGGCCATCCAGTGCTGATGCAGCAGCTCCCCAAATGTCAGCATCCTGGGTGTCCTCTCACATTGTGCCCCACTATCGTCACAAAATAGCTGCCTCCCCTTCAGATTCACGGCTGTGTTCCACACAGGAGAAAGGCTCTGCACCTTCGTTGAGAAGTGGAACGTCCCCGGATCCCTCAGTCGATGGCTCATTGGCCAGAGCTGCATCTCACGACCCTTCCTCCTTCCGAGCATTTATACACACCTGGAATAAAATTGGTGGGTGGTATCCATCTTAATGCCATTTTCTGAGGTAAGCAAATGTCTGAGACATTTTGTGGCCTCTTGGTTTTATGAATGGTAGGTTGGCCACGTGGCACATACCTCTAGTCCATGCTCAGTAAAGAAATCAGCAGGGAATGAGGTTAGGAATTGAACTGAGACTATGCAAAAATTGATTAGATTAGGAAAGAGTAGACATATTAGTGGTTTGTGTTTGAGGCATGACAAAAATCACATGCCCATTAAATTTTCCATACAACGAACTCAGGGGTGGAAAAACATGTCAGATCCCCTCAAATGAGACTGAACTAGAAAATAACCAACTTTCAGCGATGAAAGCAGGAAAGGCTCTAGACATAACAAGTAGGTATTATCTACAATAAACCCAAAATTAGAGTTTTAAAAAATCTAAAAACCATTGTCCTTTATATTGAAAAGTCATCAAGACTTCGTTAGATGTAGTTTCCTCTGAATAACAAAGGAGGAAAAGGCCCAGTCAGGGAGTATGGAGAGCTGGTTTCTAATCCCAGCTCCAGCTAGTAGAAGCCGCTTGACCCTTCTACACTCGTAAGACTACTTTTTTTCCTTTCTATGCCACAGGTCTTAAAAGGGTATAGCTAGTTTATAATTCTAAGGCAAGAAAGAACACCTGTAGAGGAGAAGACAAAGAAAAATAAGAGTATGCCTGATATTAATAACAATACCTTAATATTATATAATATTAAGTAGTATATATTATATAGAATAATAATATTAAGATCTGATGGAAGTTGGCTGGCACTGGCTCTGAAAAGGATATAAATGGACAGGCTCTCATCATGAGCAAGACCTAAACAGCTAAGAGCCAGAAAATCACATATTGCTGACAAAGCATCTCTACATTAGATATACTGAAAGCAAGAAATATAAAGAGCTGAGCATGAACTAAAAAGGTAAAGGACTCACAGTAGGCTGTATTTTAAGAAGTCTGAGGCACAATCTCACGTGTGAGAGTGTCTCTGACACGTGTTATCAGCCGTATAACACAAGCTGGTTTTACTATTCAGACTTTATAACTAACTCCAGACATGGAGGTTATCTCCTGGAAACCAGGGAGGGAAACAATGGTCTTATGAGGAAAAATAAATCAAGGCCGTGTATATAATTTTGACAAAAGAAACTGAAAGAAAGAGGGAAAGGTGTATGTCGATAGGTCTCTTAAAACAGAGAGAGAGATACAGTCATTTCCAGTGATGAGAAAATAACTGTGACCCAAAAAAAGGAGAAAAATTCTGGCTAACAAACCTAAAGAAAATAAGTCTTATCATCTGCAAGCTTGAGACCAGGGGCCAAAGCAGACAGTCTCAGACACATTCAATCCAATCATCCTAAAACCAACAGACACTGTTCTTGGTAAAGTGACTACCACCAGGATATTACCCCACATAGGGGAAGATAGAGAAGCTTCCTTAATGACTATCAGTCCTCATTCACAGTGTCACTCTGAGAACACAGGCCAAGGTTAATAGCTTCAGATGACCTCACAGCTGCCAACCCAAGCAAAGATTTTACAAGTAATGACAACAGCTGCATTTCTGAGCATGCGCTTACTAACGAGGGGCTATAAATTATACATGGCCTTTCCCATCACATTACAAAGTGACAGTCTGAATTCACATTATCTTTTTTAAAGGAAAGGAAAATAAAATTTGCTCTTAATGAATAATACCCCATAACTACAACTTCAAAAACAAAAAAATGAAAAACCCATACGGAATAGATGTCAGATGAAGAAGAATATTTTTAAAGATTTTATTTATTTATTTGACAGAGGGGGGAGAGAGAGAGAGAGAGCACAAGCAGGGGAAGCGACAAGCAGAGGGAGAAGGAGAAGTAGACTCCCCACTGAGCAGGGAGCCCAACATGGGGCTCAATCTTCTTGACCTGAGCCAAAGGCAGATGCTTCACCGACTAAGCCACCCAGGCGCCCCTGAAGAAGAATTTTAAAAGAATAGGGTACCAATTCAGTTGTGCCCTTTCAAAATGCTATACCAATCTTTGAAAAATTCTACCAAGATTGAATCCCCATATCTTTCATATACACAATACTCAACAGTGACAATATTCAGTCCAAAACCTGACTCGAGGGGAGGTGGTTAGACACACAATAAATACCACTGAACAACATTCCATTGGCATGAAGCAGAGGAAAGTGACCACAAATCCCCCACAGATGCTTCTACCACGCTTTCCAGCATACAGGATGCCTGTGTCCACCATGGAGTCATCTCCTCTTACAGCGTGACAAAGTCATGAGCTCAATATCTTATATGAGAAGATTTTTTTAAAAGATCTACACACCTTGTTTGGTCTTGAGACTGGGCTACACCAGCTTCCGTACACAGAGTTCTCAGCATCGAGGAGGGCAGAGGCTGAAGCTGCCAGGCACCTTGAGGGGTAGGCTCTGTCGCAGGCATGGTATCACTTTTGCCATTTTTATTGGTCAAAGCAAGTCACAAGATCATCCCAGGCTGTTCTGCTGTGTCTAGTATGCATTCACCTGCTCATCTTCATGCCCATATTTGCTGAACGTCAGCAACAGACTCATAGCTACACGGCACCCTAGCCAGTTAAGTATTCAGTCTCCATCCTTGTGGGCTTGTTTTTTTAACCCGAGGTCTTTAATTTTCTTCAAAATTTACTGTATGATGATCCATTTCAGCATCATGGGGGGGGTGGCAAATATTCAAATGCAGAATGAGCCACAAGAGAAGTTTTCCAGAGTGTTTCATTATTTTTATGACATCTTAATACTTCCAAGAGGATGTTCTTTCTTTCTACTGAGCAAATGAGGCCTTGTCCTGGGCCCGTGTGGAAATAGATGCTTAGTTCTTACGGATTTGGTCCAACTGTCTAAGTATAGAATCAATACCGAGTATTTTACCCAAAGAGCTAACGCCCACTTTAGCACAACTCTTAAACTGGAAAGCTCTTTATGAATTCTATTTCATAGCTCATTTGATATCACCATGCTGACCTCCTTCTCCAACCTTACAGCTGGTAAGATTATTTCCCTTTTTATTCAGTTCCCTAGTGGGCCACCCCACTTGGATGTATCACCAATTTGACCCCAACCAGGACCCAGTGCTGGAGACACTACACAGAGTAACCAGGCGAGGTCTGATTGAACCGTCACTCAGTCGTCACACCAGTTTGGGGAAGCATCTTAATCATACAATCTCTGTTTTAATTGTAGAAGGCATGGTGGGGTGGAGCTAGCTCTGATACCAGACAGCGGCTTCCATCTGGACAGAACACCTGGCTCTCCACATGGGTCGTCCTCGACATCACAGCCCTGCCTGGACGCCTCTGCAACAGTACATTCACCTGCCAAAGCAGCCCAGCCCTCACCCCCAAATGCTCAGTCAGGGGGTGCCTGAGTGGTCTCTTCCCTAAACTAGTAAACTAAAACCTCGCCACTCAGGTTCCTCAACAGTGCCTCTTTATGTGGAATGGCCAAACAGCATCTATGAAACACAGTGTCTACACTGTCATACTTAACAGGATGCTGGTCTAGAGACAGTGGCAGACAGGCAATCACACGGGCAATGGTAAGTACCATGGCCATGACAACTGTGTAACACAACACATACACACAGAGAGAGACTTCTGAGCCCAGAGGACACACAGGAGTGAGTTCGTCAGTGTTTCAGGCAGAGGAAGGAGCACATCACAACCTCTTGAGTCTGAGTGCCCTCTTCTGAACGTTATAAGAGTTACTACTGGCAGCTTAATTAATTTGTCTTTTATCACCGCTCCCCCCAAAATGGCAGAGGTAGGATTCAAACACAGCTCTGCCCAACCCCAGACTCTGAATTACTTTTGCTATGTTCTAATCCCCTTCGGGAATAGAAAGAAGGTAACAGAACCCCCTCAGCAGAAAATGAGCATATGCCCATTTGCAGCATTTTAGATTTCAGTCTTTGACAGTAAGTTCATTTTGCCAATAACATTATGATGATAGTACAACGAAGCTCAAAGCCTAAAGTCTTTTCTGGATAAATTAATATAGCCAAATGTCTCCCATCATTTTCTTTTTTCGCTCCCAAGCCACGATAGCCTACTGGTAAGCCCCCATCATCTCACACCTGCTAACCAATGCCCCAGAATTTATCCCATACAAAGACACCTGACTGCTCTCTGACACACCACATGTCATATTCAAAAACACCCGAGAATCCAAATAACCACCAGTATTTGCTTTTGAGCAGCAGCATCAGGAAGCCCCATCAGGGGCATGGGGTCTGGACTCACACTGCTGACAAACTCCTAATGCTCCCCAGCCTGGAACGAAAAGGGTCTAACACCCTGTGTCCAGGCAGGTCTTTCTACCATTGATCTCTCTCCAGGGCAGCCCCTGCTTCAGACACACTTGCCATCCCTTTCCCCTGAACTCACCATGATCATTTCTCTTCTTTCTCCTTTAATCATGCTTCCCTCTAAAACCCTTGACTCTTCTACCCATCCTTCAGGACCTTTCCTCAGAGCCCAGGGGGGAAAAGACCCCTTCTCTCAAGTCTGAGGAAGTCCAGCTCACCCTTTCAGCCCTGGTCCTTACACTTCACTCCATTACAAGTTATTCACATCTGTAGGCCCTTTCTCAGTTTGATTATACATAACTAAAGGCTTCCCATCTTGAATCAACTACACGTTCTTATTTCTGTATCCCTGATGCTCTGGCATGTGGGGCATCACTGGCCATAGAGGACTTCCCCTCTCAGAGTTAGTTAATGCCTAGAGATAGCAAGCAGCTTTCCCAGGACCATGTCCTGCATATGCAAACCAACCAACTGAAAGCCACCCCCTCCCCGCCAACTACTTGCTTTACTGAACTGCCACACACCAAGATGGGCCTGCTATCCTCGCAGAGTCAGATACCAGGCAACCAGGGGCAGCCCCTTGTCCCAGAGCCTACTGAAATCATCCAACTATCCCATCCTACAACTGCTTATCATGCCTTGTCTTGCCTTACCACAGCAAAAGCTGTTGGCTACGCTTTCCCCTCACCCCCTCTGCCACACGAATGACACTGGTGTTTCCGTGTGGCCCAGCATGGCACACCCCGTCTCCTGCTTCTCGGGAACTGTGAGTACAAACTTCTTCCTTCCAACATCAGTCCTGTGTCTGCTTGTCTCACTATACCTGATTAAAACACATAAATTGTGTCGCTTTTAGGATTCCCCCTTCCTACCCAAACACACAACTAAAAGTGTCAGAGTAGGAGTCAAATATGTCAAAGGAATACAAACATGGATCCGAGGCAAAAAGACTTGAAGTTTTCAGATGTGAAAAATACCTAAAGCATACAAATCAAAGATGGCATATGGAATGTATCTATGCCTCAAAAGAATCAAAATATAAAGATTTCTATTGGGTCTCAAGTATTGGGTGTTATTCTCATAGTCTATTTCCACTTTAACTCCATTTTAGTTTGCTTCCCTAGCGCTGCACGAAGCCTCCACAGAAACAACCTCACAGAGCCGATCTGCACACACAGAGTAACACCAAGGACTTTTTTGAGTTTGATTAAGCCATTTAAATCTCTTTGGTAAATTTAAAGGTGCTTTTTAAATGAGATAGAGCTTCTATGCATATCCTCTCATGTTACACCTGAGTATTTCAATTACACTGTCAAGAAAGCTCTATAGAAATATAATTGAGTTCACTTGGCTTCTCTATGGGAATAAGGGGCTTAGACACTCTAGTAAATTTGTAATGACTCATGCGGCATCTCATTCACTCTACTGTGCCTTCAATTCAAGTTCAAGGAAAAGGGAATCTTATTTTTACCATACTGCAAAGTAATACAGCATTAGGCAGTGCACTTTTGGAGGGCACCTTGGTATCTTTAAAAGGAAGGGTTTGTAAGGAAATAATTTACTCTTACCCACTGGGATGCATGCACCTTGGTGAACCGAGGGACTGTTACGCTGGGGAGTCCTGGCTAGCCTGCCCTAGGACCATGGGGTTAAGAACACATTGCTGTGAATAGCTGGGGTAACCCTAAAGGTGATGGTGGCTCCCCAGCTCCCTGATCTCACCAGGAGCAGCTGCTCCATTTTCTGCTCCTACCCTCTAATCAGTATCCTTCCCACCGCTCTTCTCTAGGTGGTTGGTCCTTTCTCTTCCTCATATCTTGATACACATATCACCTCCAGGGAGACACTGGCTGATCTTCCCCCACCCCACCCTGACTATTCCTTACATTCTCTTATTTTCCTGATAGCCTCTGTTACAATCTGAAGTTTACCATTTACTGTATCTTCCTAACTAAATCAGACACTCAAGTATTCAACAAATATTAAAGAATACACTGGAGAGGAGAATGGGTACCTATTCTGGCAGAGTGAGAAAATAGCTATATAGCTCCTGAATGGTAGAAGACAGTGCCCATATGAGGAATTGTTGCCCACCAATTTAGTAATTAACATATGCCCAGCAATTAACCTTTGGAACAAATCTGTTTGCTGGCTACTAATTTATAAGGATGGAAACACTCTCAAAGAAGATATTGGACTTGCCTGGGATCACATAGCTAGTCAACAGCTAAGCCAAGATTCAAACCAAGTATGTTCAGTTCCAAATCTCATATTCTGAAACAATACACAGACATGGATTAAGAACTACGAACTGCAGGGGCACTTGGGTGGCTTAGGCTGTTGAGCGTCCAACTCTTGGTTTCAGCTCAGGTCCTGATCCCATGGGTCATGGGATTGAGCCCTGAGCTGGGCTCTGCACTAGGGGGGAGTCTGCTTGAGATCCTCTCTCCCTTTCCCCCTCCCCCACACTTGTGCTCTTTCTCTGTCCTGAAAAAATAAATAAATCTTTAAAAAAAAAAAAAGAACTAGGAACTACATCTGTTGTAGGGTCAAAAACCTACACCTTTGTAAGCTACACCCAAGGTCCATATTCTTTTAGGGTTTTTTTTTTTTTCCTTATTGGAATACACTAGCCTTTGCACCAAGACTTCCTTAAACATTGTGTAAGGAATTTAGTGATGCAATACTGTCTTATTCCATTCAGGCTGCTCTAACAAAATACCACAGACTGGGGGACTTATAAACAGCAGATATTTCTCAGTTTTGGAAGCTCGCAGATTCATTGTCTGATGAGAGCCAGGTTCCTAGTTCAGAGACAGCTGTCTTCCAGCTGTATCCACACAGGGCACAAGGGGTGAGGGAGCTCTCTGGGATCACTTTCATAAGGGTACTAATCCCTAAAGCCCTCATGACCTCCCAAAGGCCCCACCCCCAAATACCATCACATTGGGGATTAGATTTCAACATATAAATTTTGAAGGAAACAAGCATTTAATCTATGGCAGTTGCTATATATCAGAGAGTCTGTGTCCCTAGCTGGCCTGACTACTTCAGGCCACCCACTTAGGCCAAATAGAGGGGCAACAGCTAGCATGGGGATGGGCAATGGGGAATGGATCCTGGGGGACATTTACCCTCTCCCATGTGGTGCTACTATTTTATTGTCAAAAGTAAGGGATCTCGGTCTGATTTTCCTTAGGCAAAGTGTCCATGGTCTCATGTTCTGATTTGAACAAAATATCATCAATACCTGCATATGAATTATCTCTGGATATAGGACTCAGTATCATTCCAGTAATAGATGTGGCATGTGGCTAAAAGCATGAGATCTAGAGCCAGACAGCTGGGTTTGCTATGAAGGAAAGCAGAATACATGACCCCAAAATATGCCAGTTGGGCATACAGATTATTTTGAGCTGAAGGCAATCAAGAAAAATCTTCTTCTCTCCCTTAACTACCTAAAAGAATTTAGATAGGGGGCCTGGCTCAGAGAGAGAACTATTACTAGAGATAACCTTTATCTGAATGACTTATTTGTATGGTCACTGAATTAACAAAGATCTGCTCTTATGTCCTACGAATTACTCTCCTCTCCTTTGAAGCCCCGAGCCCCTGTCCCATCCCTCAGCTCAGGATGGTATACTATATATATATATATATATATATATATATATATATATATATATATATATAGGCCTCAACGGCATGACTTACACTTGAGCACCATATTTTTATGGGTCTCCCATAAGTACTAAATTAAATTTGGGGTTTTTTTGTTAATCTAATTATGTTAACTTAATTAGACCAGCCAAAGAACCTAGAGGATTAGAAGGAATATTTTTCCTCCCCAACACTAAGAGAACCCTGAGCCAGTTATTTTATCACCCCGTGCCTCACTTTCATCATCTATAAAGTAGCAGAGTTAAATACTGAGTCAATAGAAATCGCAATTGGCATGCAATAAGTTCTCAACAAATGTTAGATCTTACTACTACCGTTCTCCAAAACCTCTACCTTCAAATTTTTACTCCAACGCACCTGCAGGGAAAGAAAAACCTTTTGAAACTAGCTGTATTCACCCAACATTATCTTCTGAGCTTGGCCAAGGTATATTATTAACAAAGCCAGCATTATCCATATCGGCCTATCCTATAACCAAAAAGAAAACTTTTATACAGAGGCTTAACTATCAAGCACATCATCAGTACAAGAAGAAAGTAGAGCGCATGTCTGAGAGAGTAAACCTGTAGTATCATTTGAGAACTTGTGATTACCAGAAACACTCACGTATAGAAAAAGAACACTTTGTGAGAAGGATGATTATTGAAGGAATAGAGTCCTTTTACAAATTACAAAGCTTACTGATTTCTATGATGAGAAATTTTACAGATAAAATTTCAAATCCTATTAATGAAAGTCTGCCGTCTAAAATTCTAGTCAGGCACACAAATATCACTGCTATATTTGCTGACCTCCTACTGACATTCTTCTCACAAATGTCTGTCACACGATGGCTAAAGCATCTGCTTCTTTCTTCTGCCATGCCAGTCCCAACCAATTCACCTTTGGGTCCCCAGTGCAGAGCATGATGCCTGGCCCCGGTGGATACCCAACATTCAGTGTGCATATCCCTATGTGTGGGTATACAGCTTACAAGTCAGGTAAAATAGGCAACAATTATGATAAACAAGTACCAGAGAGTGAAAGTTTTATTTTTATGTCACTATCTTCAAGAAGGAAAGGAGACCTGGAAAAAAACAATGGCCTAAATTATAGATATTCACTTTCATTGGCTTAACATACCCATAAATTCTCCCATTAAAGGAAAAATATCATAAAATCAAAAATATTCCTAGGAATTTATCTGAAAACAAAATTTTATTCTCCCCTTAAATCTGAATAAACTTTTGTCTAAACCAAATTAGGCTTTGTAAGTTCAATTTTCATTCAGTTGTTCAAACTTATTTCCCTAGCCAGAAATTCAGTAGGCAATGATTAGTCCTAAAACTAACAATTATTTTGAATGTCTAAACCAATCCTAAAAAGTGGTAACTTTAGTTACTCTATGTTTAATTCAGTCTAAATGGGTATTACATTGAAATGTGAAGCTTATAATCTTCCCAAGAAATAAAAGCTCATTCAGTGTCTTTAATCACACACAATATTCCCTCCATCTTTTTCTGATACTAACGGCCTGCCTTAGACTTCGAAGAATTCCTCAAAGCAGCCAATTTAATCCGTGTTGATTTACCTCTAAAATCTAATAAAATCTGACCCTCCCTTTGTCTCTTCGGACTTGCCTATGTTTTTAATCCACAGTTTGCTTGTCCTGAATCACAATTCCTCCACTATTCCTAAACAAACTCATTTTGCTAATAGAATAACTATGTTGTTTTTAAGGTTGACAGAAATATTTCTCAAGAAATGGAATTTTGTTCAAAGGGCTGCCAGTGGTCCTATCACACGACAATCACCAAGCTTCCGTTACTTCCCATTTTACCAATAACAACAAAGACGGTGTTGACTGAAAATCCCAAGTGTCCCAGACACTATTCCCTGTGTATGTTTGTGTGTGGCGGGGGGAGGTTTGCATCATGTATTTAGTGTTTAAAAATCCCTTCACAGGTAAGATCAACTTCATTTTCTCTAGTGAGGAAGTTGAGGTCCATTTAGATTAAGTTGCCTTTATATATATTTTTCAAATCTCTTTAATTAAAAACTGTTTCTGTCAGGGGTTTACTAACCTGAGAACAAAATGGTTTCTCCCTTTTAATGCATATCTCATGTAGGGCTTTGAAATAAGAATCGATAGAAAAACTATGCATTCGTCTAACAATCAAGTGGGAGATGGCAAGGAATTGGCAGGTCCAGAGAAACGGAGGTCAACCGGACTGCACAACTTACTCAACCATTTTTGAAGATGTTCTCAATCTTTTTTCCCCACACATAGTCTCCTCTTCAACAACTATTCATTTGGAGGACACCATGCAATTGCATTATGTCTTTAATTGTAGAATTAGCCTTTTACAATAAAACTTAAAATAGTCTAGTAAAAAAAAAAAGCTGACCCTCTTTTACTGCAGCATTATTTACAACAGCCAAGCTATGGAGAAGCCCAAGTGTTCATCGATAAACGAATGGATAAAGATGTGGTGTGGGTACACGTGCGTGCACAGACACACACACACACACACACACACACACACACACACACTGAAGTATTACTCAGCCATAAAAAAGGACATCCTGCCACTTGCAACAACATGGATGAACCTAGAGGGTATTACGCTAAATGAAATAAGTCAGAGAAAGACAAATACCATATAGTTTCACTTCTATATGGAACCTAAAAAAAAACAAAACAAATCAGACTCAGATACAGAGAATGAATTGGTGGTTGCCAGAGATAGTTGTGAGGGGGACTGGCAAAATAGGTGAAAGGGATCAAGATGTACAAACTTCCAACTATAAAATAATTAAGTCATAGGGATGCCATGTGCAGCATGGAGAAAATAGATAATAACATTCCATTAACATATAAGCCCACATAGGTGTTAGTTGTGGGAGACAGTTAGCTCAAGAGAAATCTAAGGAAACAGCTAACCCACTCTGTGAACAGGAACAGTAAATAGAAGAAGTGAAGCTCTGAAAAGAAAGAAGACTAACCCCAGAGATGCTAGTTAGCGAAGACCACTAGGGGACTGGAAGAACATGGTGGCACTTATACACTAAACCCATTGGTCCCTGTATTTGCTGACATCACTGCTAAAATCATCAGTGTCAACTTTACTACTGCTAGAAGGATTCAGATAGAAGATGTCTGAGAAAATATATAGGAAGGTAAAGTTAACTGTGCTTAAGAACAATTATGGAACACTACATCAAAAACTAAGGATGTACTATATGGTGACTAACAACATAATAAAAAATTTAAAATAAAATAAAATAAAATAAAATAAAATAAAATAAAATAACAGCTATAAAAATATCAGACTCTTCAGATCAATGTTTAGCCTTGTGTTTTCAGTTTTTTTAAACATAGATGAAGGTCCAGTGAGTCCCAGAACAGCTATTCTAAAAACCAGCAGATACCAAGCATCCTTGCCCCTTAAAAACAAAACAGAAAAATACAAAAACAAAACAAAACAAAAAAATAATCAGCTGTGTTCCCTACATTCTCCCCCTCTTATCATAAATCCTTCCTGCATTCATCTCTGCCAAACAAGCTTTTATACCCTTTGCAGCATGGTTTTGTTCCTAGGAAACCTAGTAAAATATTTATAAATGATTCAATATTGGCAGCAAGAATCCTCTGCAATGGTGGAAAGGTCAAAGCTTTCACACACACCCCAATATACACAAAGCCCCCACTTGGAAACTATACCTACAATCCACAAAAAAAGCAACAGACTCAAACTGATTCCATGTGGTATTTCCCCCAACAAAAGATTAAAAAACTAAAGTAGAGTATTCAACAAAGCAAAATTAAGTGGGTCCCTTCACATAAAGTAACCTATGTGCGTTTTCCAAAGTCACCTAAGTTCTCCGTGCCACTGAGCCTGGACAGCTCCCTCTCCCAAGCACTACTGGCTGATCCAACCCTTCCACGTCCTCAAACTCTCCACCCTACCCTAACCCCCTGCCATCCTCCCACCTCTCATTTAGCCTTTAACCTACACTACCTGGCCTCTGACACTCTCATTAACAGAAATTGTTCAGTGACCTGACTGTCACAGTGGAGGGATTCTTGCCCATGTCTGACACCATTACTTCCTTCCATGAGGAGCCATCCTGGGTTTCTGCAGCCCTCTTTTTCTAGTTATCACCTCTCCCCTGGATGGTTAGTTTTCTTTCACTGCTGGATCCTTGAACAGGGATCCTCCCTAAGGTTCTGCCCCTGGCCTTATTCAACATCCCATCTTTTCCACTTCCACAGCTCAAATTACCACCACTGTGTTCATGGTCACCAAATCCACCTCCAGTCCCAATCTCTATACCACAGCCCTCTCTAGACACACCTGCCTGCTTATCCCACACCCTCTGCAAGGTCAATGTGGCCAAAATGGATGGCTCTGCTCCAGTTTCTTCCATTTGTTTAGTAATCCCACAATGAATTTCATCAACCAAGCCCAAGAGTCAAGGAAAAGGTAAGCAAACAAAAATAACAAAATGATCAAGATGTTATAAAAATAGGTCAAGTCCCCTACTCAATGGAAAAAGGATCTCTGAGGGGATTCTGTTATTCAACACAGAAAAATTTATGAGCAAAACCATACAACACAAATATGAACAAAAAGCAAACAAAGGCTGTAATATTAACATACAATGAAGTTTAGAACCAAAATAACAAAGGCCAAAATACTAATTACAACTATGTTACCACTGGTGAGACAAATGCTATATACTAAATAATGCAGCAGATAAAAGATGCAAAACAAAAATAATAAGCAAATTGATCAAAAACTTTGTAATGGGAGACTAATGCTATTACCAGACTAATTGGATAGACTAAGAAAATAGACTTGAAAAATGTAATTAAGAAGTCTCAACAAATGAACTCTGGATCCTACAGAGAATACATCTTCCTTCCAAGTGCAGACGGAAACCTAGAATAACTCCCTCATTCGTAGTCCCAGGGACTAAAGCAGCAGGGAATAGATTACCACATCCATGGACTAATTTGAACTTTTGCCAATGGGCAAGAGAAACTGGCTCCCATTGCATTAGGCCCTGGGGACCAGCAGGAGTAGAGGGTCACAGCAATAACTGGCCAACAGGTCAACCCAAACACTGTTCTGCCCGTGCCAGGTCCCCAGCTTACGATCCATTCAACTACAGGATTTCACAACTGGAAGAGACCTTGAAAAGGCCTGGAAGAAACCAAAGCCTGGAAGATAGGGTGCTACATCTACATACATTGACACAAGGGCAGGAGCAACTGCTGCTCCGTGGTCAGGGACACGTGAGAGTCCAGAGCCAGGTCAAGGCTGGCTCACCAGGATGCCAGCTATAGGCAGTGACCCACCCACCCGGTGTGTGTCTGACACCCAGAGGAGAGTGGTTTGGTTTTTTTTTTTTTTTTTTTTAAGATTTTATTTATTTATTTAACAGAGACAGAGACAGCCAGCGAGAGATGGAACACAAGCAGGCGGAGTGGGAGAGGAAGAAGCAGGCTCATAGCAGAGGAACCTGATGTGGGGCTCGATCCCATAACGCCGGGATCACGCCCTGAGCCGAAGGCAGACGCTTAACCGCTGTGCCACCCAGGTGCCCCTGGTTTGGTTTTAAAATAGCCCCCTCCTTAATTTACAAAATTACTTTCAATAACAATCACGAAATAAAGACAAAACCGACGAGGAAAAAAAAGACTCAACAGCAAACATTGTCTTTATTAAATTTTATGTAACCATGTCAATAAATTTTTGCACAACTATTTATTCAAACATATTATACCATAACAGTTTGAACTTTAATCCTTTGGTCATTGGCTGCTAGGATACTTATGTCAATAACTGTCAAGAAACTAGTAAGTGGGGGCACCTGAGCAAGAGGCAGGTGCTTAAGCAAGTGACTGAGCCCACCCAGGCACCCCAATTTTAAGATTATTATTAATCTAGCCTATGTACATGCCTGGACATGCTAAATGTCTTCTATCTAGAGTACAGTACTTATTTAAAATAAAAGTATGCTCATTTGAAGCACATGTATTATATACATATGTATAAAATCTTTCAGAAGAAATAATAACCACGGCAATTATTTAGAACTTAGTTCAACTGAAGACTTTCTGAGGGAGACTATCTTTATTGCCAACATTGCCTACAGTTCCTGGTGCACAAGGCTAATAAAAACCGTTCAGGCGGTCTCATGTTCGCACCTCAGGCAGGTCACTCCTGGGTCCTGGGAAGCCTGTGGGATCTTGGGCAAGTCACGCAACCTTTTCTTGTTAGTTTCCTGGTCTGGGAGGTGAGAGCACAGGCTGGCAGCAGTAGCTCTGCCTGGCCCATGCCTCACTTCCGACCTCTCCTTAGGAGGTGCAGGTACAGATGTGGGAGCCCTGGCTCTCTAGCCTGGGAGCTATTTGCACCCCAAAGTGAGCCTAAGAGGACGTGCCGTGGAAATGAAAGTATAAATGGGCCAACCTCTTGAGTGATGGCATGGTCCACCTACGGCTGGGGAGAACACACCTGAACGCTGCTCTCACTCTCCTGGAGCTCCCCCCTCCTATTTTTTTGGAATTTATGTATTTATTTGAGGGAGAGAGAGTGCGCGCATGCAAGAGAGAGCAGGAAGAGTGGGGAGCGGCAGCAGAGGCAGAGGGAGACGCAGACTCCCTGCTGAGCAGGGAGCCCAATGCCGGATTCTATCTCAGGACCCTGGGATCACGACCCAGGCTGAAGGCAGATGCCCGACCGACTGAGCCACCCAGGCGCCCTGTAGCTCCTCTTTTAGGAGGCTGAGGACCTGGGCTCAAAAGCAGAAGGGGCTACACATGTGTTCTCTAAGTCCTCTTTCTCAAACCTACCCAGAAAGCTAAAGAGAACTATGGGGAAAGGGAAGAAAAAAATAGTAACAAGAGAAATAGAATCATAAATGCAGAGGTCTTGCTTTCCCACCACCATATCCCCAACACGAAGCACAATGACCGGTATGTACTAGGTATTAAAAATAAATCTGATGAATGAACAAATTTTAAACTTCAACTGATATAAATGACTAATGATGCCAGCAATCACATTAAATCCCAAAGGCACCTGCATTTGAGGGCAGACATCAATCTGTTAAATCTGAAGAATTGACATTAAGAGCATTTAACTCAGCAGCCCCCTAGTGAGAGTACTTTATATATAAAAGCACATCAAAACCACATAATACATCAATTTTTGAGGCTTAAGTAACTGCTTTGGGGGTTCTGCACTGTTCAAGAAGCAATTAAGTGTGAAGGCAAATCTTAGAACAACACATTAAGCCAAGTCCTATTTTCTGTGCAATTCTGACCTTCACCTGTACAGCAAAGTCATTCGGCCAAGATTTTGCATTTCCTATTGGCCAGAACTGTGTTCGGTGCTGGGAGAACACAGCATAAAACAGACAGACTTTGCTATCAAGGATGATACAGCAGAGCTGGAGAGTCAGAGACACAAAAATAGATATGATGCACTGTGCTAAGTACCACAACGAAAGAGTGTGCAAAGCTGGGGCATGGGCAGGGGTGGCTCAACCTCTAAAGGGTGAGGATGCAGGACAAAGGAGAACATGCTGGAGAGGCAGGAGACCTGAGCCTTAAGAGACAGGACTGACCAGGTGGAAAAGCTTCTGTAGAAAAAGAGAGCACTCTAGGGAAAGTACTGTGAGTCAAGGCCCGAAGGAGTACTCCCTGCGCCAGAATGCAGGATGAACAGGGACATGGGGAGCTGGGACAGTCAACCCGGGAGAGAAGGAGAACAGCTTCATGTGTCTTATTGAAGACAAAACAGAAGTAGCAATGTCACTGAACAGGGACTAGCATAGCGCCTTGACTACTTGTGGACCCGTCACCTCCAACAGTCTAGATGGGAGGGAAATGGGTGTGGAGGCCGGCAGTCGTGGTAGAAGTGAAGAAGGCAGAGCCTGAAGCTGTGCCATAGAAACCACCTACTTGACAAAACAGATCCGGCTTAAAACCCCATGCCAATCCCCCCACATTCCCTCCTCAGCCCTCTGGTTTTCCATCCTGGTCTCAGAATTTCCCGCCTTTCCCAGGATCATCAGGGAAGGAGGGGCATGATAAAGTCAACCACCCTGCAGAAGTGGGGAAGAAAAAGAATCATGTGAATTTCCCTTAAACGTTTAGATCTATTTTTTTTAATGTTGTTCACTGTGACAAATCAAACCAGGAGACAAATCAAACAAGCCAGGAGACAAATCAAACAAGAATTAAAGGATGGAAACTGACCACTTGATAGAGAACCAGATCTCCCCATAGCAGAGGAGAATTGTAATCTCAAGGAGCAATAGGACTATTGCATGAGGTACCCAGAGTATCAGGTTCATAGAGACCAAAAGGGGAATGATGGTCGCCAGGAGCCGGAGAAGTAGAGGAACAGGGACTTGTTTCATGGACATTAAGTCTCACTACTCTGGGAAGATGAAGAGGGTTCTGGAGATTGGTAATACAACAATATGAATGTATTTAACACTACTGAGCTCTATACTCAAAAATGGTTAAGATGGTAATTTTTATGTTATGGGTATTTACCACCATTAAAAAGAGCAATAAGCCTATCTAATAGGTTACGGAAGATGGGATATACAATATCCATGGTGCATTACATTCTGGACATTTTCACATTTATAACCTCACTTAGCTACATGGCAAGCAGTCAAGGAAAGTATGCTTCCCACCCAACAAGTGAGGAAACACAGGCTCAGAGAAATTATGGGTGAAAAGTCATTCAGCTAGTCACTGGTGGAGCCAAGACTTCTAGAGTAATTTTCGTTTGCCCTTTTACTTGACCTAATTACCTTCCCTCTCTGGCAATTCAAACAAAACAAAACAAAACAAAAACCCCATAGTTTACACTGCTAGTTTTTCCATTGCCATTTTTCCAGTAAATACTTAATAATTTAAAATTATCCACGATAACCTCCGGCAAATACTAAAGTTAATCTTAATCAGGTTGCTGCAAAAAGAGAATGTTTGTGTTTGTTCCTTAAATACACTCATCCTACTCAATTTGCACATTATTTTTTAATCCCCCTGAATGCAATTCAAAACCTGGTTGTTTTTAACTCAAATGATATGTAACAAGCTTGGTGAGAGAGTTATTGCCAAACATATAATCTAAAATGCAAGTGACAATAACATCAAAATCCATAAAGCACCCAGCCAGGCACTGTTTAAAATGCTTTATACTTAGGGCTTCAGAGGGGAGGGGGGTGGGGGAATGGGATAGGCTGGTGATGGGTGGTGGGGAGGGCACATATTGCATAGTGCACTGGGTGTTATACGCAACTAATGAATCATCGAACTTTACATCAAAAACCAGGGATGTACTGTATGGTGACTAACATAATATAATAAAAAAAATTAAAAAAAAATAATTAAAAAATAAAATGCTTTATACATATTAACTCACTTAACTAATCTTCACAATAATCCCATGAAGTATGCACTGTAGCTTGGGGATGACCATAAATGAGGACCACCTTCAACAGAATCCCCTGGAATGTTAGTTTCAAACAGAAATCAGCCTTGCCCCAGACCAAATAAACCTAGATTTTTCTTACAATGTAAGATTTAGAAACAGTGAGCCATAAACAGACACATGAAAAAATGTTCAACATCATTAGCCATCAGGGAAATTCAAATCAAAACCACACTAAGATACCACCTTACACCAGTTAGAATGACAAAAATTGACAAGGCAAGAGACAATAAATGTTGGAGAGGATGTGGAGAAAGGGGAACCCTCTTACACTGTTGGTGGGAATGCAAGTTGGTACAGTCACTTTGGAAAACAGTGTGGAGGTTCCACAAAAAGTCAATAATAGAACTACCTTATGACCCAGCAATTGCACTATAGGGTATTTACCCCAAAGATACAGACGTGGTAAAGAGAAGGGCCATATGCACCCCAATGTTCATAGCAGCATTGTCCACAATAGCCAAACTGTGGAAGGAGCCAAGATGCCCTTCAACAGACCAATGGATAAAGAAGATGTGGTCCATATATACAATGGAATATCACTCAGCCATCAGAAAGGATGATCACCCAACATTTGCTCAACATGGATGGAACTGGAGGGGATTATGCTAAGTGAAATAAGTCAAGCAGAGAAAGATAATTATCATATGGTTTCACTCATATGTGGAACATAAGAAATAGCAGGGAGATCATTAGGAGAAGGAAGGGAAAATGGAGGGGGGGGGAACAGAGAGGGAAATGAACCACGAGAGACTATGGACTCTGGGAAACAAACTGAGGGCTTCAGAGGGGAGGAGGTGGGGGGATGGGCTAGCCCAGTGAAGGGTATTGCATGGAGCCCTGGGTGTTACACGCAAACAATGAATCATGGAACACTACATCAAAAGCTGATGATGTACTGTATGGTGACTAACGTAACATAAAAAACAAAACAAAACAAAACAAAACAAGAGAAGAGAAGAGAAGAGAAAAAAGAAAAAGAAAAGAAAAGAGAAAAGAAAAGAAAAGAAAAGAAAAGAAAAGAAAAGAAAAGAAAAGAAAAAGTGACCAATTGATTGGGGTCTCACCAACCAAGTGACCTTTATACGCAGGCAACAGGGAAGGAGAAGCTCAGCACAGCCTGTGGCACGCAAACATGACAAGAATGACAAACTGAGGGCAAAAGTAAATATCACCACAGATAGTATTTTGCGAGGATTCCACAAAAATGCACTGGATGGTTTTTAGGTACATAAACCTTGGCAAAAAGATTTTAAGACAATTCACTTTTTAGTCAGAGACTATCTTTAGTCTCACAAGTACAGTAGAAGTTACTACATAACTACAGCACTCCTGTAGAACTCAACCACAGCTCTCTTCTCTTATAAACAGTATCCCATGGGTGTATATGGACCCATCTGTATGCTGTTCTATTTTTTTAAAATACTCAATATATTTTCAGGAAATAAAAACCATAGGAGTTTCTTTAAAAAGGCTAGATATTATATTTTCTAAAGATTTTATTTTTAAGTAATCTCTATACCCAACATGGGGCTTGAACTTACAACCCTGAGATTAAGAGTCACATGCTCTACTGACTAAGCCAGCCAGGCTCCCCAGTTATTATATTTTTTCTAATCATAATATCTCAAAATGTCAAAACTCATGAGGTCCCTTAGCACAATAGTTCAAAAAACAATTTATCTTCAACTGCTATGTGAGAAAACATTTGACTGCGAAGAATGTTAAATCAATATTTTCCAACTATTTACAGAAGTTTTAGGATTTAAAATCAAAATCTGCAAGTTTCTTATAGTCTACTATGCCAAAATCCTTAAATATAACGGGTTGATTTCTGTAAGACACTTTACTCTCTCACAAATCCCAACACTGTATTAAAAACAGCTTATCTAATTAAGTGTATGACATATGATAAAGTATTTTTGAAACATTGTGGTGTGCCCATGTGCCATCCAAAGAAAATACTAGCAAATGGACCACAAAACTAGGAATGCATGATCCGAAGATATTGGAAGAGAAACACATGAAAGTATTGTCGGTTGCTGACTGACCACCTCCAGCTGTCTCTGCATTTTCTCAAAATTCATACGATACTAAAATCCTTTCTCTACAGCTGAGTCTATGACTATTACACTAAAGATTAAGGGCACTATTAAATGCATGACAGTTCATCAATACTAATTCAAATGTGATATCAGAATATTTTGTTATAGTGACTAAACTCTTTACAGCTCCTTATGGGCCAGTTGCTGCTTTTTATATGTGGGAATCACAAGAAGCCTCAGTGCAAAGGGAGAACTTCCCCATCAAGTAAGAACGGCCTAGATTGGTTTACCAGGGGATTTAATAAGTTCCCAACATAGGCACGTGTTCATGTGTAGGACAAATGAATTATAAGCATTAAGTAAGAATTTCAGGGTGTGCATAAGTGTGAATACGTTTACACAAAGTGGTGGAAGAAAACTGGTCAAGGCATCAGTAGGAATCTCCCATTACATTTATTTTTTGCTTTGGAGTTCCACGACTTTATAATCTCTACAATGCTTGGCTTACAAATATGCCTAACCCACATCAAGACCTCCATATAGAGAATACCGGTGGTATGGTAGACACACACTCCCTCCCTCCTATATTTAAAACTATATCTCTTGTAATGTCTAAGCTTATGTAGTGAACAAAACGTTATAAAAATACAAGTAGCAATGAAACTGATGACTGGTAGCAGGCAAAACAGTAATACCGAGAGAAGTGAATGTCTCTGTCTGCCCTGGGCATAGTCATTATATGAAATAATTAAATTCACTGATACATCAATACTAGAATGATTAAGAAACTCTAATTTATAAAAGTAACATTAAAAATTAATATGAGACAGTTTTAACAAAGATGGAATACTAGGGAAGTAATTACAATACTACTCAGCAAATAACCTTACTGTCTCAAAATAAAGAGCTCTATTTTTAAACTTGCAGGGCTTTGGTAACACGTTTCATATACTAGACAGTAATACTTTCAAGACCACCACCCTTTCCTGGAATACAAAAAAGGAGTAATATTTTAGATTGGATAAGAATATTCCTTTCTATAACTGAATCTACGATGAAGTATTCAAATTAAATGTGATAGACAGTATTCCTTAGGGAGAGTCAAAGCACAAGCCAAATGGCCAAAAGCTGACTGTCCAGAACAAGGAAGGAAAGAGGAAAGGAAGGGGGGGAAGAAAGAGGGAGGGAGAGAAAGATACAGACTCTACATTCACCACTCAATAACATTCTAGTTCTCCATTTGCACCAAGGATAAGGTTTTCACCATTCTGTGGTCAAGAATCTTCACTGGTGTTTGGTTGCAGAGGGAGGTCTCAGTGAGTTTGGTGTGAACTTACACCTGACTCTGTTCTCTCCATACAGCCAAAAGCAGCCGCCCATTTCCTGATAGAATGGTGATATAGACGTGCACACTCGAACACATCTCAGTTATGCTCTCAGTACAGCATGCTTGCCAGTAGAAGTTGCAGACTAGAAAAAATATACAAAAGCCCCTAACACCCTAAATCTGCCTTGTTATTCTTTAACCTGCATGTTCACTCCTTGTGTACTCAGTCCCTTGCACAGGGTAGTACTCAAGTAACTTTCCTTCCCCCGCCCTCCCATTACAGCTTATCAACTGAACGTACGAGCTCCCAAGTAAGTGGCTAGTGAGCAACACGAGTTGCAGAAAGGAACATTAGTGATCACTAGGAGATTTTCAGCTACCCTTTGGACACAGTATACCTAATACCACATCTTGGGTTATACACGTACTCTCATCAAATTCCTACCAGTCTAAGACGTACAGTACTATAGTGTCTGCTTACTGAGTCAAATATCTTGGAATCAAACATTATCTCAAGGTAGAGAAAATCTGTCAGAAGCTGGGGTGACTCTCTGGTAGAGCCGGTGCTGCTGCCACCTTGCTGCTGGAAGATGGAGACAAAAAGATAGCTCCACACCTTCACGACTAGGCCAACAGAGGTCACCATATATACCTCTGATCCCCTGCGGTGGGGTAATACTGAGGTAAAGGGAAGTTTGTGCTATTTTGAGGTCAATGACCTTGCCCTAACTCACTGTTCAGTAGAGTTTAAAAAAAAAAATCCTCCAGAATATGAGAAACAGTGTCACCCCCTTTTCTGCCCCCAAAACTGGACCATGAGGACCAGGCTTGTCTATTCCTCCACCCACTCACGACTTCCCATCTAACCACCCCAGTGACTTATGCTTCTATAATGCTACAGCCGCACACCTCATCTCGGACAATTACAACAACTCAAGTCTGCTCTAAATAGCAGAGTGTGCTGGAAGGTTCTCAAGCACAAATACAATACTGTTACTTGAGCTTTACCAAGCTTCTCCTGGCTACACCTAACCCATCTCCAGTAGCCTAGCTTCTCACAGCATATCATCCATGTCCCTGCTTGCTTCCACATCCTTGCTGGAAAGACACACATTCAGCTTTTCTACGCCTCTGCACCTTCACATGTGCCGTTCCCCATACCAATGATGCCCTCCCCACATGAACCACACCTTGTCTTTCAGGCTGACCTCTAACTCCTCCTCCAGGCCAGCTTACTGATCACCCACCTGCAAGCTTGCCCCTCTTCTGGCTGCCTCACCCTGCAGTGCAGCCAAGCACCCAGCCCCAATTCAGCAGGCTTGATAAAAGGGGACTGAAGTACATTTCTTTTTTTTTTTTAAGATTTTATTTATTTATTTGACAGAGATAGAGACAGCCAGCAAGAGAGGGAACACAAGCAGGGGGAGTGGGAGAGGAAGAAGCAGGCTCATAGCGGAGGAGCCTGATGTGGGGCTCGATCCCAGAACGCCGGGATCACGCCCTGAGCCGAAGGCAGACGCTTAACCGCTGTGCCACCCAGGCGCCCCACTGAAGTACATTTCTGGTATATATCAAACACTGGGTTAGAGATGGTGCTAAGTCTCATTGCTGTGATCAGTCTCAGTGCTGCTGAGGTCTGAAGTCAAAACTGGAATGGGTCAGATCAGATAGACTCTGTTCTTTGGAGAAAACCTAAAGCCGGTGGCTCCAAAGTAGAAGGTAGGAAGAGATAATCAGCTTACATGTGTGTGCACCTCCAATAAGTGAGATTTAATGACCTTTATCGAATAGATTGGCACTGGGGCCCCCACATGGTCCTACGTAATACGGTATGAAGGAAAGCTCCCTAAGCAGGAGAGAGGGAGTTGGGGATGCAATGAACCCCTGAAAATTGATATGTGGAAGCCCTGCCCCCCAATGCGATGGTACTTGGAGATGGGGTCTCTGTGAGGTGATGACATGGAGATGAGGTCATGAGCATGCGGCCCCATAACAGGCTTTTTGCCCTTATCAGAAGGGATACCAGAGAGCTAGGTCTCTCGCTTCTCCATGTGAGCACATGGCAAGGCAGCAGCTGTTGTAAGCCAGGGAGAGGGCACACACCAGAACCTGACCATGCTGCCACTAATGGCCTTGGACTTCCAGTCTCTAGAACTACAGGAAAAATCGTGTTTATTATCGTGAGAGAATGTTGTCTAAGCCACCAATGCTATTCACAGTGGCCTGAGAGGACCAACGAGGAGTGATAGCGGTACCCTCTCCCGTCTGTTCGCTCCACTTATTACTACATATTTCCATTTCTGTATCCAGTTAGGTGCGTTTATGGAGTAATTTAGCTTATTTCAGCTCAACTACCCTCCCAAGAACAAATGGCTTGAGAATCATGCAATGAAACCAACCACAGGGGGCGCCTGGGTGGCTCGGTCATTGAGCGTCTGCCTTTGGCTCAGGGCATGATCCTGGCGATCTGGCCACCTCGGACTCCTCCGCTGGGAGCCTGCTTCTTCCTCTCCCACTCCCCTGCTTGTGTTCCCTCTCTCGCTGGCTGTCTCTTTCTCTCTCTGAAATAAATAAATAAAATCTTAAAAAAAAAAAACCACAGATTGAAAATAAGCAAATAATCAAAAAGAACGATTTCTCAACATTTGCTGCAACATGGACGGCACTGGAGGAGATAATGCTAAGTGAAATAAGTCAAGCAGAGAAAGACAATTATCATATGGTTTCTCTCATCTATGGAACATAAGAACTAGGAAGATCAGTAGGGGAAGAAAGGGATAAAGAAAGGGGGGTAATCAGAAGGGGGAATGAAGCATGAGAGACTATGGACTCTGAGAAACAAACTGAGGGCTTCAGAGGGGAGGGGGGTGGGGGACTGGGATAGGCTGGTGATGGGTAGTAAGGAGGGCGCGTATTGCATGGTGCCCTGGGTGTTATACGCAACTAATGAATCATCGAACTTTACATCAGAAACCAGGGATGTACTGTATGGTGACTAACATAATATAATAAAAAAACATTTAAAAAAAGAAAGAAAGAAAATAAGCAAATGACAAGGAAAAAAGCTGAACTGACGCTTCTCTTCCTAATAAAAGCTCTTCAAATCCATTTTACTAGGCTAAACATTAGAATAATTAAATCAAATCAGATGAAGTCACCCAAAAGTATTCAAAACATTCAAAATTATTAACATGGATTGACATCCAGTTGTTAACTGAGAACCTTGGTAAATGCACGTTGAGTCTTGAGCTAATAACTAATGATAGTAATATATACACAGATACTTAATATACATATTAAAGTTTCATGGTAGAGTGTTTTACTAATGGGACATGCGATCAAAACAGTCTGGAGACCAGGGACATAAACCTAGAACTTCTATGAGAGCAATAAACCCACTCTCAAGTGGACGTCTTCTCTCAGGCAGTCCTGAAACGGAAACCAGCCAACGCTCCTTCGGAGTGGCAGTTTCTGTATCAAATACCAAAGATCCATAAAATAATTCTCAGAATGACCAACAACATCCCAAATTCAACCCCACATCCTTTTTTAACTGTATTTAATATAAAAGAGTAAGTGTAGCTAAAAACCTACAATTCAAGTTTTGACGAGCTGGCTTTAAGAGAAAAGGGTAGGTCAGCATTTAAATGATCAAATCCAACCTCATGGATTTCAGGAAATTTCTCTGTAAAACATCCCTGCATGTCTGACCCCAACAATGGTCAGACCTCTCCTTTTGTTCTCTGTAAGCATTGTCCCTCTTAAAAGGGATGCTGATGAGCATTTCTGAGTAAGCTTTTGCTGTCTGTTGAGTGACTCAGCCATGAGTGGAATAAACACTTAGATGCTACTTTCTAGAGGACTACACAAAAGCTCACGTGACTAAACTCTGACCACAGAATTTTCTGCATTCACTTTGCTACCTACTTTTCAACTTCTGTACAAGTAGGTCAGATGTTATGCAAACAGACTCTCCGTGTTGCCATCTGAGGGAACGCTGTTTGACACCCAAGGAGTAAGTATTCTCCCATCTAATTAGCACAACAAACATGTCAAGAGATGGGTCCGGTCTCCTCAGACCATCATCCCTTCAAAACCATGTCTGTCTCCAGCAAAGGACCCAAACATTTCCCAAAGCACCAACACAAAGAGAGGAGTGTAGTATTCAGTTCCTATTCTCCCAGACACTTCTGGTTAGTTTTTCATATATTTTGAGGTAAGTTTGTCCTTACAGAAGAGTCACAAAAAATAGTACAAAGAGTTGCCATATGCCCTTCCTCCAGTTTCCCCACAATGCTAATATGACCATAGCATAAAGATCAAAACAAATAATATTGGATGTCACCTACCTCAAAAAAATTACTACAGCAAATATGAGCATAACACTGACACAATACTAATCCAGCTATATCATTTATTCAAAGTTCAGTTTTTCCACTAATGCACTTTTTCTGTTCTAAGATCTGATTCAGAACTCACGCTACATTTATTTGTCCTAGGTCCTTAGTCTCCTCTAATTCTGGTTCAATTTTAAGTTGTTTTTCACAAATCCTCATACTCAATTCTTTTTATTGGTAAGAATCAGAAATGCTCACAAGCTCACAGAAGACAGTAAGACTTAATAAAATTTGGGAGTAGGGGAGAAAGGAAATAAGTTACTAGCTAAAACTCTCAAGCCAAATGCCTCTACCTACTTTCACCAATGAGAATGGCATAGATGTGTCTTTGATCAAATTCAAGGTATACTCCATATCCATCCATATAAGGGTCAACTTGATAAAGAAATTACCATGTGAGTCTGTTCTCCTAGACATTTGCTATTTCCGTAGAAACATCAAATACAAAACTGGCCCAAGGCTGACACGATTTTCTGTCTCCAAAAATACACTTCAGGAAAGCTCATGCTTTCAATGGTTACCTGAAATACCGTGCTAAACGTCCCTGCCTCAAAAGCCTCATCCAAGGGTGTAAACCTGATAATGTTCTAATTACAAGAACCTTCTGTGGCATCAGTTGCTGCTGGTTATGTACAAATCAAGGACGCCCAACATGCAGTGATATTCATGTGCAGAAAATACCCAAGCCTGGTTTGGAGATTAACCAAGTGTATTTACCTCTAAACTAAAAGTGAAGAAATGAATGAGTGAACGGTCACTAAGTGAGGAGATGAGATTCGCTTGACTAATCATTTCACTATGTATACACACATCAAATCATGTTGTACATCCTCAATATATGCAAATTAAAAATATATAAATAGATCAATAAAAGCAGCATACATAGTACATCTTGAAGCAGTTTTGAGGTAGGTAACAGGAATGCTTTCAATAGAAATTACCCTTTTTAAAAATATTTTATTTATTTAGTTGAAAGAGAGAGAACGAAAGAGAGCACAAGAGCACGAGCGGGGGGCGGCGGCGGATGGAGAGGGAGAAGCAGGCTCCCTGCTGAGCATGGAGCCTGATGTGGGGCTCCATCCCAGGACCCTGAGATTATGACCTGAGCTGAAGGCAGACACTTAACTGACTGAGCCACCCAGGTGCCCCAGAAATTACTCTTGATGAGGATTTTTATGTATTTTACTTTTGCCAAACTTTTACAGGAATAGCTGTCTCAGATATGCAAACTTTGGTTTTTCAAACTATAATCTTCATGTGAACCAAAGGGAAGTTATGATTCTTACCAGGACCTTAATACTGTTTCTGTTAAGTTTTAAGCAGCTTATGTGCTATGACCAGATGCTACCTAAATTCCTCAAGCTTTGGAAGACAATCATGCGTCCTTTCAGCACTCAGTAACATTAGATCTAGAACAATATATGTCATCTGTCACCACTATTCACGCACAAACTGCCATCTGAAGATTCTGAGCCCTTCAGTCCTTAAGACAAACATGCCCCCTCAGACAGTAAGATCCCAGCACAATACTGTAAAACCTCAACACTGTAAAACCTACCACATGGTGCTCAATTCCTTTTTCTAGAAAGGCAACATTCTATTTTACACTTATCTTAGCAAAAACAATATTAAGCAATTTTCCTTTAAGACAAACCAAGAAGAAATGCAATAGCTTGACAAAGCCCAAGTTATTGCTTTAATGAAGATTTTTGTTAACTAGAACTCCCACCTGAAATGACTCATTCAAAACTGAGTATCTGTAAACATGCCCAACTTGCTTTGAAGACCTCATTTCAAACTGCCTCACAGCCTGAAACTCACTATTCCAAATGGCCTGCTGATAATCACATAAAAAGACTGCATACACCTGATCTTGATTGAATCCCTTTGCTCATTCCTTCGATCAGTAAATTTCAAGGTATTTTCTGGAAAAAAAAATTTGACTTTAAACATTTTTTAAAATTTAGATAATACAAAATTAAAGATTCACCACAGGTTGCTCTAAATAGCAGGCTTTCCATAAGCATTTAATATTTAAGTTAAAACACTAAAGAGGAAATGATATCATTCATATGAAATGTCCAGAACAGGGAAATCTACAGTGATAGAAAGGAAATGAGTGGTTCCTCAGGGCTGGAGGACAAAGAAGTAGGAAGAGGGCAGCTAAAGGGTATGGGATTTCTTCTGCAAGTGATGAGAATGTTCTAAAATTGTGGTGATGGTTGTACAACTTTGAATATACTAAAAATCGTTAAATTGTGGGGCGCCTGGGTAGCGCAGTCATTAAGCGTCTGCCTTTGGCTCAGGGCATGATCCCGGCGTTCCGGGATCGAGTCCCACACCGGGCTCCTCTGCTGGGAGCCTGCTTCTTCCTCTCCCACTCCCCCTACTGTGTTCCTTCTCTCGCTGGCTGTCTCTGTCACATAAATAAAAATAAAATCTTTAAAAAAACAAAAAACAAAAAAATGTTAAATTGTATACTTTAGGTAGACAAATTACATGGTATATAAAATATATCTCAATAAAGCTATTAAAAATATTTAATAGGAGGTTGTACACCAGAAAAAAGGGATCTTGTTAGGTGGACATATACACAATACTACATATGTATGTACATTACAATATTCCATTAATTACTTCTCATTTCTAGAGGGTGAAGAAGAGGGTGATTGTCTTCATAACTAAGGCCCTAGAGAAATCAATGCTGAGGAGAAAAAGACCCTGTCCTATTTCTTCACAATTACAATAATCCAAATTCACTGGCTTCAATAGTGTTCTAAAATTGACTTACACCTACTACAGCTTCAAATCAATCACTGGTGTTATTTTCAGTGCCAAGAACAAGAACAAGGTTTAGAGAGACATCTACTGACATGGGGCAGACCCTCCCAGAATTTCAAGGAATTGCTTGGGCTTTGGAGTTACCCTAAGGGCGCCAAGGCCACAGTCAACTCCAGCTGTGACCTTACTCCTACTCTCCAGGCCCAGCCTCTTTATTGGATACATGAGTTGAAATATTAACCCTAGACTTTCAATGCCTGTCCTGAATTGTACCATTCAACCCCTCACCAACCTTCCCTAATACCTGACAACCACGTCCCTCCTTAGCAAACTCTGATCCCTTTTCTGAAGTCAAAATGCCAGGTACCCATAAAGGCAGTCACAGTGCAACTACCATGATCCAAGGCTCCGAGCCAGAGAGGGTCTGGGGTGGGGAAGGCCAGTGAGAAAACCAGCCTTCTGAGGTATATCGCAGCCACAAAATCAGTACCCTTGACTCCTGGGTCTGTCCCACCTGGTCTTTCCTTTCCAAAAACTGATTTAGAAGTAAACAATCTGGGGGACGCCTGGGTGGCACAGCGGTTAAAGCGTCTGCCTTCGGCTCAGGGCGTGATCCCGGCGTTACGAGATCGAGCCCCACGTCAGGCTCCTCCACTATGAGCCTGCTTCTTCCTCTCCCACTCCCCTGCTTGTGTTCCCTCTCTCGCTGGCTGTCTCTGTCAAATAAATAAATAAAATCTTTAAAAAAAAAAAAAAAAGAAGTAAACAATCTGGGATAAATACTTCATGCCCCTGCCTCAAAAAGAGAAGAAAGTTAAACCTTTCTCAAGAAAAATTAAAAAAAAATAACTTATCAACTCCCTTTTATGAAAATATTCCTTTGAATAGTTTTATCAACTTTTAGCAAATTTTCATGGCCAAGAAAAAAAGTGTTATTAAAAGAATTAATATTTTTATAAGACTTGACTTCCGCAATATTAAAGTATGAAAATAATGTGGCTCAATGTTTTATAAAATCCTTAAGCTTTAATGCCAAGAAGTTGTTTTTTTTATTATAATAATACTTTTTATTATATTATGTTAGTCACCATATAGTACATCCCTGGTTTTTGATGTAAAGTTCCACGATTCATTAGTTGCGTATAACACCCAGTGCACCATGCAATATGCGCCCTCCTTACTACCCATCACCAGCCTATCCCAGTCCCCCACCCCCCCTCTGAAGCCCTCAGTTTGTTTCTCAGAGTCCATAGTCTCTCATGCTTCATTCTCCCAATGCCGAGAAGTTTTATAATCAGTTCCTTAATAAACTAGAATTCACATTAACACTAGTAATTCTCCTAAACATAGAGTGGAGGGAAGCAAATACTCAAAAGCCATTTTACAAAATAGCAAGGGCCACATTTTAATTTCTTAGATCCTATGCAGTGTATTCTGAAACTTATGTTCACAGTATAAGCCATGAACACAGAAATTGTATGAATTTTAACATTTAATATATATTTCAACTAATGCAATTATATTCGTATACAAGACTTTAAATAGAATAGCTGGTATCTACTTACTTTATTCCTAGCCAACCCCACTGTATATTCCCATACTTATTCCTCCCCCAACTCCAAAAAAGTACAAATGCAACCATACAATAGATAGCCACTTGAAAAATCAGATAATAAAATCAGCCTCTCAAAAGTCAGCTTTTCATCTGGATTACAGAACAAGTAGTGAAGCCACATTACCAAGGCTCTTAAAAATCTTCACCTTCCATATGGTAGAAAATGTAAACAAAACAAAGACCTTTATTTTCTCAACTGTAAGCATGCTTAAATGGACACCAAAGTCAAAGAAATTAAGAGGAATTAAGCAAAAATACTACTCAAAAACTTCCTAAAATTTAAAAAGAAAATTTTTCAATTCTGTATCTTTATATTGTGTGTGCACTAGCTTACACATTCACTAAAGTGTATCGTATGGTAAAATATATAGTATAGTACTATATAAATTTCTTGAACCCCAAAATCAAGAAAAGAAAAAAGAGACAGGATATAATCTCTTTTAAAGTAACCTTTCCATCTTTTTAAAAACAATTGAATAGAAACACATATAAGGTATGAAGAAATGGAAGCGTATCGGCAAAAAAGGATTCCAAACGGTTTTAAGTATATTCACAGAGTTGTGCAATCACCACCTCAGAATGAAACCCCACATACAGTCGCAGACACTCCCACTTCTCAACCTCTTCCCGCTTCCCTAGCCCTAAAAGTCACTTATCTATGTCTCAATGGATTTGCCTCTTCTAGACATTTCCTGTAAGTAGAATGAGGCCTTCTATGTCTGGCTTCTTTCACTTAGCGTAATGTTTAAGTCTCACCCTTATTGTAGCATGTACCTATATTTTGTTCCTTTTTATGGCCAGTAATATTCCATCGTATGGATAGGCCACATTTTATTTATTCATTCACCAGTTGATAGACATTTGGGTTGTTACACTCTGGGGCTATTGTGAATAATGCTGCTCTGATCGTCTGTGTATGTGTGTTCGTGTGCACATAGGTTTTCCTTGATCTTGGGTAGATACACCTAGGAAGATTGGTGGGTCACATGGTAATTATATATTTAATTTTGAGGAACTGCCAAACTGTGTTCCAAAGCGGCTGCACCGTTATTCATTCCCATCATCAGTGTATGGAGGGCGCCAATTTCTCCACATCCTCGCCAACACCCAACGCCTGTTATCTTTTTGATTAGAGCCATGTGAGTGTGTGAAGTAGTAACCCACTGTGGTTGATGCTCTGTATTTTAAACCAAGCCCACCCATTCTTGTGTGGGACCTCGGCTACTCTTCTAGGCTACACTTTTAGGTGAAGAATATGCCCCAATAGTCATTCTTAAAATCCAAAATAAAGCCAGGGTGATCTAACACTCCCTTAATAAATGAAGGTATCACCTCCATATAAAATGCACCATTATTCTACCACAAACTCTATCAAGCTACAATCATGCCCAACAGCCAAACCTTTCTCAATAAAGATGTCAGGCTAAGCAGCCTATGTAAGTGCTAATGCTGTAATGAAATACTTAAACATGCAACGAGGTTTTACCCAGAGCTTTCCAGAAACACTGGATTGGAATTCAAGCTTGTCAATAATCTATGTGTAACCTGATCATTTAAATCGTCTACACCTGAGCATGGAGTTCTGAGGCACACACAGAACTACATCCTCTGAAGTCACTCACATAAAGTTGTGTAAGTCTGAGAGTCTAATGAAATTTGAAAAAATACTAACACCCATGCCTAAAGACCTAGCTTCGCACGGCAGAAAGAATTTGAGCTGCAGTAGTCAGGGAAGGCAGGTGCTACTTGCAGCTCTGTTAGCAGCTGTATCACCACAGGTACATTATTTAACATCTTTCTATCTCCGTTTCCTGATCTGAAGGTAATGCCTTCGAGAGGTACGAGGATTCCTTGATCCAGTACAGCTAAAGCATCTAACACAGTAGCCAGCAAGAAAAGTAGACACTTAAATGTTAGTGGAAAGATGGATGAAAGCTAACTCTGGACAAAGTTTCCCAGCAAATAAAGACCTCATAACCAATGTCGGGGACCACTTAGGGCTGAATGTGAGTCCTTGTGACCTGTGGGATTCCTTTATAAAGCACTTCCCCGCATTATGGTGTGCAAATTGATAAGGAGAGCTATCATTTGGCTTAAAACAGGACTAGGAGGAATTCTTGGGAGGGAGCCCAGGGATGAAAAGATAAGAGACCTCATTTTTGTCAGGGACACAAGACTAAAAACTTCCTCAGGGCTCACAGAGAGCCTGAGCGCAGAACAGATCCCACGGAGAGAAAGGTAAAGGCTGTATTCACATGACCCCATTGGCAGCGCAGGTAGAGACTGCCGGGCTCTAGGGGGACGGGGGAAGGGAAGGGGTTGGAGGAAGAGAGAGGGGTGGGGGCTGGCTAGGTGTGTGGAAAAGCTGCCAAGAAGAAGACATACCCCCTCCCAGCTGTGAATTAACTGTCCTTGCGTCTCTCAGCCGCCTTCCCCTACCTGATCTGGTTGTCACGGAATTTGTTGAGATGCGGTTGGTTGAGGTAAATGGTGCGGGCTGGTGCCTCCAGCTGGTCTCCAACAGACGTGGCCCGGGACATCTCATCCTCTGCCTTCTTGTAGCCCGAAGAAGGACGAACAGGTCCTGCAGAGACGGGGCGCGGGCAGAAAACAAAACACAAAGAAGTCACGCCAAGCAAGAGGCAGCGAACACGGGCTGCGGGCTGGCGGGCGGGGACCAGCTGGGAAGGATGCTCCGGGCGCCGCTGGGCCCGCCTATGTACCTTGGCTCCCCCTGGAGACCTGCCGCCGCAGCTGCTCACGGCTCCGCCCCGCCCCCTCCCGCGCCCCGCCCCCGCCCCGGTCCCCTGGGCGCCGAGGAGGGAGCCTCTGCCGCCGCCGACTCCGCCCCGCCCCCTCCTGCCCGGCTGCAGCGTGAGGCCCGGCTGCCAGGGGCACCGCTGCTGGCTGCAGGGGCGGGAGGGGCCACGGGGACAGTGGGGCCTGGGCCTCGCCCCACCGTCCCCCGACGAGCTCCCCCTGCAGGCCCAGGGACTGCGCTCCGGAACTGGGCTGCTTTGATTGTGCTTAGGACAAAGATACCAGCAAAGGGGATGTGCCCTGCATTCCGTCACCACATAAAAGGATGGTGAAAGCATCCCCATGCCCTACAAACGAAATTCCCAACCCTCCGGGTGATGGACTTGGCTATACCGTGATCCTGAATGCACCGGCGGCTTTTCTCCCCAGAAGCGCCCGGCAACCTGAGTGTGGTTAGCTTTACCAATCCCAGCTCACGGAGGGATGCGTGATCTTTCATTTCATTGCTCATTTAGGTTTCTGTGGTTAAGACACAAGCAAGTCTGTCTCGGTAAGAGTGGATTTCAGTCCTATCGTCAAGCCTCTCTGAGCTCAACCTCCCCATAACCTTCGCGTAAGGAGGTGTCGGCATGGAGAGTAATGAAATGCCCCTTACTCACACAGCTACACCTGAGCACAGGCAGCCAGTCAACCCGGTCGCCAACAAGGCGCAACCTCGTCTCAAGGGGCAAACCACCTCAAGAAGGGACCTTCAGGGACGGATGCCTGATGTAGAGGATCACAGAAAAATAAATGCCCTGCAAATGCAGCCTTCTCTCCTTTCCCTTACATATATTTCCACTCTAATATCTGCCATGCTTTCCCCTGTCAAAGAGATCAAATCAAAACCACACTAAGATACCACCTTACACCAGTTAGAATGGCAAAAATAGACAAGGCAAGAAACAACAATTGCTGGAGAGGATGTGGAGAAAGGGGATCCCTCCCACATTGTTGGTGGGAATGCAAGTTGGTACAGCCACTCTGGAAAACAGTGTGGAGGTCCCTTAAAAAGTTAAAAATGGAGCTACCCTATGATCCAGCCATTGCACTACTGGGTATTTACCCCAAAGATACAGATGTAGTGAAGAAAAGGGCCATATGCACCCCAATGTTCATAGCAGCAATGTCCACAATAGCTAAATCGTGGAAGGAGCCGAGATGCCCTTCAACAGATGACTGGATTACGAAGTTGTGGTCCATATATACAATGGAATATTACTCAGCTATCAGAAAGAACGAGTTTTCAGCATTTGTTACAACATGGACGGCACTGGAGGAGATAATGCTAAGTGAAATAAGTCAAGCAGAGAAAGACAACTATCATATGATTTCTCTCATCTATGGAACATAAGAACTAGGAAGATCGGTAGGAGAAGAAAGGGATAAAGAAAGGGGGGTAATCAGAAGGGGGAATGAAGCATGAGAGACTATGGACTATGAGAAACAAACTGAGGGCCTCAGAGGGGAGGGGGGTGGGGGAATGGGATAGACCGGTGATGGGTAGTAAGGAAGGCACGTATTGCACGGTGCACTGGGTGTTATACGCAACTAATGAATCATCGAACTTTACATCAGAAACCGGGGATGTACTGTATGGTGACTAACATAATATAATAAAAAAACATTTAAAAAATAAATAAATAAAAATAAAATAATTAAAAAAAAAGAGATCAACGATGTATCCTGTTTAGGAAATGGACATCTCATCTCAGTCAACATCTACTTCACAGCTTCAACAAATATTCACTGACAGAGAAAATCTTGAAATAGAAAGTTCTGGCTATTGAAGTATGTCATCTTTTTTAAGTGATTATAATCCTATTATAATCTTTATCATAAGAGGGGGACAACCAAAACGTGTAATCGGTTGAGAGCTGACGTATCCCGAAGAGTATTCATAGCTGGGTCCTTGGTCACAGCACCCTCACTATTCCCCAGTAAGGGACTCCATCCTCAGATCCCTACTCCCTGCCTCCAGCCTCCACTATTCCAGGTTCCTCTGGCTTGGGGAGGGGGGTGGCGGGGAACTACTCTGTCCTCTGCTTAGCATGAACAAGGGGCAGCAGAAAGCAAAAGTCCCTACTTCAAGTCTGACTGGCCTGAGAGCTCAGTCTCCCATACTTCAGTCAGAGAAGGCTGGGTTTTAAAGCATTTGCCGATTTAAGGCAGATAGGCTAGTTTCAAAAATATTCCTTATATAAAAATAGTGCTTTTCTCTTGGTCCACTTACCCCACTTTATCTCCAGCATTTATCATCATTACCTGACTTTATTCATCGATGGTCTATCTTCCCATGGCCAAGCACAGAAGCTCCAGGACAACAGGACATGTTTTGTTCAAAACAGTGATCTCAGCACCTACAACAGTGCCTGGCACATAATGGGCATTCATATTTGCTAATCAAATAAATCATTTTGTTATAAAGCACATTCACTTTGAATTCTCCAGGCAGAGATGCAGTGATATGCACAGAGGGCTCAAAGGCCATACACTCATACAGGTCAGAATAGTTCATTGCTTAGACTGTGTTCAATAAGTGGCTCTCCACCCTTGCTGCACATTAATATCACCAAGGGAGCTCCCACGATTAACTAGATCGTGGGCACAACACTCACAATTCTGACTTGTTTTACTCTGTCTTAAAGTAACTTAAGAGAGGGGGGCCTGTTAGGCACTGACTCTTAATCTCAATTCAGGTCTTGATCTCAGGGTTATGAGTTCAAGCCCCATGTTGGGCTCCATACTGGGCATAGAACCTACTTAAAATTAATTAATTAATTAATTAATTAATAATAAAAAATAATAAATAACTTAAGGGATTGGACTGGGCAGCCACAGTTTAAAATCACTTGTTATATGCTGCTGAGAACACAAAAAACAAAAGATCTGGCTCCTGCTCTCCAAAATTTTAACTAGTTTAAGGTGCTACGGTATAATCACGGCTACCAATAAGCCACAGTTAATGACAAGTGACTAAGAGTGGGCTTGAAGGTGCTGAGGAGGGCCAGGAGTCAGCAGCCTGTTTGTGCTTGAGGGGAGCTGGTCCGAACAGAATTTGAGGACAATTATAAAAGCCTTACAAGTATGGGTAAGGTTTCTATTAGGAAAGAGGAGGACAAGGACAGTTGGGGGAAGAACAAGAGCTTAAGCAAAGGTCCAAGTAGACAAGATGTATGTCAAGCCAATTAAACCAAACAAACAAAAACCAGCACCGCGGGTCCAAAGTGGGAAACAGAAAGAAAACTCAGGTGCAGGGGCAGGGAGGAGTGCGGAGGGGTGAGAGACTGGGGAGGACTTAAATGCCAGGCAAAGGAGTTTAAACTTCATCCTGAAGGTCATATGAAGCCACAGACGGTTTCCAAGCAGGGGAGAAATACAACTGGCAGTGATATACAAGTTGGAGCGGAAAGAGGGGAGAATCTGTAGATAAGGAGATCAGGTAGGAAATTAATTCTACATCTAGAAGCAAGACGTTAAAAAGCAAAAATCAGATGGAGAATGGGCAAAAAAAAAAAAAAAAAAAACATGGACAGAAGAACCATCTCAAAAGAAAACCAAGCAAGACTTTTTTTGGATTGAGTGTGTGGGCCAGAAAAAAAGAACATTGGGTAATTGGGATTTGAAGAAGAGAAGATTGGGACCAAAAAAGCACTACTGATAGAAATGAGAATGGAAACAGTTTTCCCAAACAAGAATGTAAGTGTTGGATAACAAATATTGGGGTGCAAAACAATTACACAGTTAGTGATAGAATTACATGAAATAATGCCTCCCAAGTACACACCATACATGAGGCCAGCTCACCTTTCTACACTACAACAGGGCCAGCCCTAGAATTTTATTCTAGGTAGCAGTCACTATAGCTCCCCCCTACCTAAAACTCTGATAACTTTTTTCTGCCTCAGTGGCCTCATCTTGACCCAACCCTGCTTTGGAGAAAAACATTAATCTTTTCAAAATATCACACATCTGTTGAAAAGTATCGCCTAAAGAAAACACTATACCATATATAGTGAAGCACGTTATGACTAAGGTTTCAAATTCAGACTCATGAGACGAATACTGAGCTAATGCATTTTGAAAATACCACCATGCAAAATTAGAGTAGATGCTTACAACTCCCCCATATAAACAAGCACAGTGTCAGCAGACGGTGGGAGTTCGATAAATATCTGTTGAGAAAGAAACCAAAGTAAAAAGGATAAAGAGAAACAAGAGTAGGCAAATGGACAAGCACTAAGCTTGCGTACTACAAAATGGAAATGCAGACAAGAAAGCTGGTGGCCAAGGGCACGAGGGCAGGGACTTCGTCTTGCTCATGGTTCTAGAGCCATCATCCTGAATAATGCCAAGCACACAGTAGGCAGTCTGTAAATACAGCCTGTAAATAAAAGGCTAATGTAGCAGGTGCCTTTTGAAGATGCCCACCCAGCTGCTGAACTCCAGACTCCCTTGTCTGGTAACTGAATCCTTCCCCTCCCACATATAGGCCAGGGAGCCCCCAGACATGTCTATAAAATGCAATCTCCTTCATCCATCACAGCCCTTTGCCCCAGGGACAGTTACTTGGTCCAATGTGGACCATTAGCAGTCTTTTGGAAACTTTAATAGGGGACCTAAGGAAGATGGTTTCTGCATGTGGCTGCTCTACGAACATATACACTCTGGGTCTCTGATGGCTCTCTGCTACCCATGGAGTAGGCAGGGAGCTAAAGTGTTTCTTTTGGAATAAAGATGAAGCAGTTTCATGGAGAGCAACAGAAACTGTCCCAACAAATTCCTAGATTCTGGGTAAATTTCCCTCCTAGATCCTAGCTATATTAGGGTCTTTGGGTTCCATGACCCACCTTGAATAACCAGAAATGCCAACCAGTACCGTAAGGGAGCACACAGAGAACCTATTTTTCCCTTTAAGACAAATGAGCAAGTAAGGTTAACGAGGAGGGAGAAATATCTATTCATATATAAATTGCCCTGGGAGGGGGCAAGGTTTTAGATGCCTCTGGCACAGGTGTTCTTAGATGTCACAAGCCACATCCAGGGAAGCCAGATCTGGCAGAGGAACACCTGCATGGCAACATTCAGGTTGCTTGGTTTGGATAAAGCCCAGAAATAGGTGGAAGATGATTGGCTAAATAAAGAAGCCCCTCCTCCCTTGAGACTTTCTGCCAGGATAGGAGAAAGAATTCTAAGACACAGAGATAGATAACAGGCACAGTCTCCTTATGGAGGGCGTTCTCTACGAGGACAGATAAAGAAGAGAAGGGGCAGAGGAAAGCAGGCTAGTTCTACTGCACTTGCCACTGACACCCACAGCTCTTCCACGGGCTCCAGCCACACCATGGCTCTAGCTTGCCTGTGAATCTCTTCCTACTCACTTTGCTCATGTCCTGGCCCCATTTCTCATTCCACTCACACAACCTATCTGTGGCAACAGGGATGTGAAGTCACAAGCTAGGAAGCAGGGACAATGCTAGACCTCCCACTGGCAGGTAAGCAGATAGACATGAGGACAATGCCTCGTTTCTCCTCATTACATAAATTAATTCCATGGAGATTGTTCTGGGAAGAGAATGAAAAATCTTAACAGGTTTCTGAAATTATATATTATTTTATGACTATTTATATAATATACATATTAGTGTGAATGAAATTGGTCCAGGGGGTTAGGAACCTTAAAGATTTAAACACAAAAGGGGACTTAATGTAAGGCCAATTTTTACTAAGCATTTCATTGCCTTAAGCAACACAGAAATAAAATCCTTCACTCTGAACTGCAGTATTTTTCTCTAACTCAGAACTCTAGAAGATGCTTGTGACTTCTCTAGTCCACATCTCTTGCAAAGAAGTCTTACTATCTCACAGTAGCAATTCTTGGGAAAGAAATACTCTAGTCTTCCAAAATCAGAAAGCTATTAAAGTGGTGAGCCTTTTCCCAGAACCTCTGGGACTAGCTCTATGGGAAGTCAGAATTTGGTTGGACATTGCTGTAGGATAGAGAATCTGGCTGGTCTCTATCCTGGTTTTCTGGGGGAAACTTCTAACCCTTTGGAACTATCCCAGTGACTGCAGTGTCTTTGTCATTCATGGTGTGGCCTTGGGGCCACACCCAGTTTTATGCTAATGAGGTGACCCTGATGGGTCCCTAGACCATTTTAGTTTTATTTTATTTTTTACAGATTTTATTTATTTGACAGAGAGAGTGAGAGAGAGTACAAGCGGGGGAGTGACAGGCAGAAGGAAAGGGAGAATCAGGCTCCCCGCAGAGCAGAGGGAGCCCCATGTGGGACTCGATCCCAGGACCCCAGGATCGTGACCTGAGCCACAGGCAGTCACTTAACCAACTGAGCCACCCAGGAGCCCTGTCCCTAGACCATTTTAGAAGGGGGGTTGACCTTGCCGGAAAACCAACCATGTGATTTACGGGGTTGGGGTCTGACCTCCCAACACCGGGGAAGTAAGGGGACTGGAGACTGGAATTCAATCACGTGGCCACTGATCCGATTAATGATGCCTATGTAAGGAAACCCCAATAAAAACTATGGACAAAGCTCAGGTGACATGCCCTAAGGACACAGAAGCTACATATGTGGGGCCCTCCCCAACCTCTCCCTGTGTGTCTCTCTCCATTTGGCTGGTCCTGACTTGTATCCTTTAGAATAAAACCTGTAATTCTGAGTATAGTGCTTTTCTGAGATCTCAGTTTTTCTAGCTTATTATTGAAACCGAAGAGGTAATGGGAATCCTTGAATTTGTGACTATTTGCTCAGAAGTACAAGTGGTCTAGGCATCCCAGAGCTTGCAGCTGCTGTCTGAAGTGAGGAGGTCTTGCAGAAAATTGTGCCCTTAACCTGTGAGGTCTGAGCTAACTTTGGGTACTTAGTATTACAACTGAATTGCAGACATTACTCTGTGAACTCTAGAATGACAGAACCAAAAGGGAGACTTTATGGACAATCAGAGAAGTACATTAGGTCAAACCCAAGATAGGATTAGAAGCCAGATCTGCAGAAACTTGAATCCAATGCTCCTTCCATTAGGACAGGCTGCCTCTATAAGCTTCGGCAAGTCAGGACACCATCTGAGCCCTGGTTTCTTAATCCGCAAAACAGAAATCAATGGTATAAATCAAGGGTTGGCAAACTTTCTGTAAAGGGTCAGACAGTAAATATTCCAGGCTTTGAGCTACATATGGCCTCTCTTTTTTTAAGCACAAAAATCTTAAAAATGTAACAACCATTCTTTACTCACAGGCCCGATTTGGCCCACAGGCCACAGTATGCTGACCCGTCGTACGAACTAAGTTCTTTCACAGTTAACAACCCAATTACATCCCAACTCCCACCTCAAAGAAATATTAAATATCTCCCGTATCAACAAAACAGGACATAAAATTCCTAGTAAACAGGTTCTGCGGGCTTTTGTTACTGGAGTTCAGTTGACTATGTATTTTTCTCCTAATTTTGTATGTATTTTAAAAGTAGGTAAAAGATGGTTCTCTTTGCCTCCAGAAAAATTTCCAGGAAAACAGTACAACCATCATAGAGCTTCATAACAAGAGGCACATGCGTGTGCACGCACACACGCGCACCTCCGCTTCCCAAAAGGGTTTCAAGTTCAGCTCTGGCCTCTACTCTATATTTACAAAGATGTTTCGTAATCCTTCAGAACACAGACACAAAGCAGTCCAGCAGCTGGGGAAGCACTTGAGCTGCTTATTTCTCCTAATCAAACAAACACAATGAAAATGCAGTGCAAATGCGGGATGTGATTATTCTAGCCCTGGCGGACACGTTTTGGAGGCCTTCTCTAGACCCCACTTGGCACAAACCACATCTCTCCAAATATAGCATCTGTGATCCATTTCTACCCAAGAATTAAAAAGAAACACAAAGAGAGAGGGACACTTTTTGCTGCCAATACTTATTGGCTTCTCTTTTCTCTTTTTCAGGGATAGAGAAAGTGAGAGGGGAAGTAACTGGCCCTGGACCATCTAGGATTTGAAATACTGTTGGGTGTTGAATTTAGTTAAGCATGTACTGGGCCCTCCTAGATCTAAGTCATTTTGCTAGGTAGTGGAAGGGAAAGGTATGCAGTGCAAGCCACGGACTTACACTTTAGTAGAAGCAACAGAAACAAATGAGAACGAGAAATAGGAGAACCCAGAGGACAGAGAGGAATGCCAGTCTCATCTAGGGCCAAAGAACTGGGTGACTTCATGGAGGAAGCATTTGAACAAGGCTTACAAAAATGAGTATGATAGTCTAATTGGGTTGCGTGGAAGAAGAGTGTCCCAGGAATAATGGTGTGTGAAAAAGGCACATGCCAGTGATACTTTATATACAACCTAGTTGGCTCCAGCACCGTGGGTGACAGAGGAGCCGCGTAATTTGAGGCTTTGTTTCCAATAAGGACAGCAATACAAATCAGTCTTCTGTTCCTCGAAACCCCCATTTTTACACCTTAGATCATTTACTAATTCACAAGTGATGAATTTTAATATAAGTCAAGGCAAATGTATTTTTGAGGAAATATCTTTCATACATAAAAGCAAAACAACCAAAAAGAAATGCTAGGTTTTACAACATGCCATTCAGAGGGTTTTTCAATATGGACTGGATTGGCTGAGGCTTAAAACACAAGCCCAGTGGCTTCTCTGTAGCAACTTCCTGTGTTGCTAGGAGAGATATTCATTACTCCTGGGGCCAGGAAACTGGGCGCAAGTTAAGGACACCAACCTGAAAAATCCTGATTCAGCATGCGTGAATGCAGCCTTGGAACCGTGAATCCTAGGAGAGGTGCAGCTTTCTCTGAAGGGGTTTGCCTGTCTTCTGCATTTGGAAGACACACATCTTGGCCAGGGGTGTTTACATTCACTGCACTTTGTCCCACAGCCAGCCCACCTGTCCAGTGTCAGTAGCGACCAATCTCACTCTTGCTCACGGTCATCAGCCACTTATCATCAGCCCTGCCAGGGTCAGCGCCTGGAAGATCCAACAGCTTTTCAGTCTGGTCCCAGACCACATGAAAAGTACAGGTGGGCAATTCAGGAAAACGAAACCTCGTCTTACTCCTGTTTTATCCTCAGGTATGTCACATGTCTCCCCTTTGGGGAAACTTCCCCCAGAGAGAAAAAAACTATGTTTCTCTTCAGATTGATTTCTTCTCTCCCCACCCCTCCGCCTTCCACCTCCTAGAGATCAAAAGGACAGGCAAGCTTTTCCGTGTACGTCCCTGACATCATCCTCTTTCTGGATCCCAAACAACCCTTTACAAACCCATGTGGGTAGCTCTTCTTCAATGTAGAAAATGCTGAGAGTCAAGCCCCCAAATTCTGTTGTAAATACTACAAAAGGAGAGAAGAATTAATCTACAGAGTCTCCTCATACACAAAAGGCTAGCTTGCCTATTTACTGCTATTTTTGAAAGGGATAAGGTGAAGACACCCTGATATTTCTCTTGGCGGATCTTCTAAACTTTCGCAGGGAGGTGGGCGCTCCAAGTGCATAGAAATCAAATGTCAAGTACAAGAAAAGGCACATTGATTTGCTCCAGCTCCCATCCCGTGCCACATGTCAATCCGCCTGTCATGTTTGCTTTGTACCACTGGTCATGTGAACCTAACACCCTTTATTTCTATCAACAATCTCAACGTAACCTTCAAAATTACATGCAATCAGACTTGAGTCAACAAGGAGGCCAACTTTATTCCCAATCCCACTGATACAACACATTCTTTTCCAGTGTGATGGCTTTTCCTGACTTTCTTGTTGATGTGACATTTTGTGTATCACGTTTCTTCTCAGACACAGAAGTGAGAAAGTTCCAAATATGGAAAAATCTTTTAAAAGGAGGAGCGATGCCAAAGAGATGCAGATGGAGTCCGTTAACTCCCCAGCACCCTCCGCCAATTCGCGGTGCCAAACCGATTAGCTGCCTTCGCCATGTCACCGAGAGGTCGTAAAGAGTTATGGTAAGAAGCACAACAATCTTTGGTCGAGCCTGGTCTAAGCACTCCATATGTATTAAACCATATAACTCTCAAAACAATCATGAGGAGTAAGTTCATTTTGGAAATAATGAGAATGAGGTAATTTACCAGCTAGCTCAGTATCTATGAGAATTGTGTTCCTTACAATACAAGTCATTGATAGAACCTGCATTATAAATAATTTGGGGGAGGGGCTTCAAGGAGTTTCCTAAAATAGACAAATATTTGTTGACTGTCTTTTAACTTACTAGGTTTCAGTTTATTTTTTTTCTTTAATTAAAAGTATATCCCCAGCGTCTATACATAAAAAAAAAAAACCTCCCCCAAATGCCAGGCTCACGGGCAGCATGGTTGTGGCAATAGTGATTATGGGACTGGATGCTTAAACTAGGAAACCCAAGTCTCTAGAGATTCACGTGCCCCGAAGGCAGGAACTTGTAGGAGAAATCAGTAAGTCAAGCAGGCAAGCAAAAATATTGAGGCAGACCAGAAGTCATTCATACATCCAAGGTTCAGAATATTCTATGTGCACAATACCAAAGTCAAAACTCTCTCCCTGCAATCAGAGAGCCTGTAATCAGGTAGGGAAACAATAGGTGCAGAATAATACAGTGCAGAATGTGAAAGGTTTCCTTTCACCTGGATTTTCTTTCTTATAGGGTGTTCTCTGCCTGCAAACAACTCATCCTTAAGCCATAGCTCAGGTTATCTCTCCTCTGAGAAGTCTTCACTCACACTTCTCCAGGTTGGTTTAGATGTCCCTCCTCTACATACAGGACCCTCAGACATGGCCAGGCAGGGAATTCCTCTGGGGGCATTTTTCGCAGTCTCACACAACCTACATAACCACATGCAACTGTCCAGTCTGTGCATTTTCTGTGTCATAATTACTGTTTATGTGTCTTTCTGATTGTGTCTCCAATTGGAAAAGTACTGACAATGCCTTGTTGATCTTACTATCCTCAGCATCTGTGGGAGGGGAAGAAGGGACAGTGAACGCTATGGGTATGTGGGGTCTAACACAAAGACTAGTGCTTCCAGCTGGTGTAGAAAGGGGGGTGGTATTGGTTGGAGAGATTTAGATCTCTCACTATAAAGCCAACAACTGAACTCTATGTGAAGGGCTCTAAAGGGTAAAGATGGAGAGGGACATGCACAGAGTAAGGCAAAGCTATGGGCAAATATGCGATGTGAGCAGCTCTCATGCAGCCTTCTAGGATGTCCTCTGAGGACGGGGCCCTACTCCCCTGCACACCCAGACAGATACACAAGAATGACGAAAGCTCCTAGTTTTGCTTCCCTATACAACACTGCCTCTGAAGACCAGAGCAAAGAGTAAGGAATGGAAAGACCATTTTGATCGACAAGGTGTAAGAGGCTAGATGACCGAGAGGTGAAAACATGTACAAAAGGACACAGGTGCAGAGTAAGAAATGCTGTGCCAGAGCTACACGTCAGGGATGATGCTCACCCAAAGGAAGGGTCTCTAGTTGTAGGTTAGAGAGCCGTGGGCACCAGAAGGACGGGTAGCTGATTTTAGAAGCAGTTCAAAGGAATTAATGAACAAAGGCTGGCAGCTGACTGGCTGACGGGGAGGGGAAAGACCAGAGGCTTGCCATTTTCTGATGCTCTTCCTTTACCTATGGATTTCTGATCGTATAAGCAATTAGTTCCCCCCTTGAATGAAAGGATTTTCACAATGGATTATGAAATTGTAGAGTTAATACTATCAAATATATTATATATGCAGCAGAATATCCTTATGACCAATAATTCAATGAAGATGAGGGAATTTGAGGCCCAAATAATAAAAGCATTGCACACTACTCTTGGACAAGAGCTCAATCTACCAAAGACACTACTTAAATGGACTGAGTATTACAAAAACCTGCCAGAATTATCCCAAGTTCTCAGTAACGTCTGACATACAATCCTGGTTCATAACTACGTTTCTCTGGCATACTCCACTCTGCAAATCCTTTGCTGATGCACTAGCAGCAAGGGTGGTCATAACCAGAGTCCTGAATTATTTCCAGAGCTTCCTTTTATTACCTTTTACTCTGCTGACAATCCAACTCAGCTCTACATACCTGTGGTTGAAAATCTTGGGGTAGAGGAAAAGAGCACTAATCAAGAGACTACACCACTACAGAATTTAGGGACCCCCTCAGAAATGGACCTCCTTGCAAGGAGATAAATGGCCTTATAAAATGGAAAGAAACACACACACACACACACACACACACACACACACACACACACACACAAAACAACCACTCCAGAAGATCAGTAAATGTGATGTTACTAAGACCAAAGTAGCGCTTAAAGTTCTGTGATTCGTCCAAGCCGTTAAGATGGTGACAGGCCCACAGGCTGGAACTTGCCAAGCCCAGCTCTAGAGGGTCCCACTGGACCAGCATCACAGCCCAAGGCTCTGGCAGCCCAGCTCTGCTGCCTTCCCTCTTTTCCATGACAGGCAGCAGATCAGCACTGCTGTAAGAAGGCTCTCTTGGCTCACTCCCACAGCACCACAACCCCACCTGCATCTTTCAGAGGCATTGCCCCTAAGAAAGCTCTCCTACTCCTAACCCCATCTCAGTGTCTGTGGTCCCTAGATCTAGTGTGCCCTGGTTGCAACGTGCATTTTCCCATCCACAGAAAGAACAGTTTCTGCTTTCATTTGAATAATCACAGTAATGGTTGGACTGCTATACAGTGGGTTGACAGATGTACAAACAACAAAGTGAAACACACACAACACTTGCAAAGAGATAGCCAAGCAACAAAGGATCAAGCACCAGAAATAAAAAGACCATACCATTTACCCCAGAGAGACACAATCCCCCAGAGGATCTGGAAATGGAAAGATAAAACCACCAGTGAAGCTCTCCAAGTGCTTAATGAGACCACCATCAGAAGTACACATTCCATGGCGAAATAATTCCTCTTCGATCTTCAGCCCTTACGCACATGGAACACTCTCTTAGTAGCTTCAAACACCAAAGCTGGTTGACAGAGTGAGGGATGAGGTTATTTGAACTTATTTTCTTAAGATACATTTCTTTTTTTTTTAATTTAAATTCAATTAGCCAACATATAATACATCATTAGTTTCAGATGTAGTGTCCAATGATTCATCAGTTGCATATAACACCCAGTGCTCATCACATCATGTGCCCTGCTTAATGCCCATCACCCAGTTACCCCCATCCCCCCATCCACCTCCCCTCCAGCAACCTTCAGTTTGTTTCCTATAGTTGAGTCTCATGGTTTTTCTCTCTCTCTGATGACTTCCCATTCAGCTTTCCCTCCCTTCTCCTATGATCCTCTGCATTATTTCTCATATTCCATATATGAGTGAAACCATATGATGATTGTCTTTCTCTGCTTGACTTATTTCGCTCAACATAATACCCTCCAGTTCTAGCCACATTGATGTGAATGGTAAGTATCCTTTCTGATGGCTGAGTAATATTCCACTGTATATATAAACCACATCTTCTTTATCCATACATCTGTTGAAAGACATCTGGGCTTCCTCCACAGTTTGACTATTGTGGACATTGCTGCTATGAACATTGGGGTTCAGGTGCCCCTTCGTTTCACTACATCTGTTTCTCTGAGGTAAACACCCAGTAGAGCAATTGGTAGGTTGCAGGGAAGCTCTGTTTTTAACATCTTGAGGAACCTCTATACTGTTTTCCAGAGTGGCTGTCCCAGCTTGCATTCCCAACAATAGTGTAAGAGGGTTCCCCTTTCTCCTCATCCTCGCCAACATCTGTCATTTCCTGACTTGTTAATTTTAGTCATTCTGATTGGTGTGAGGTGGTATCTTATTGTGGTTTTGATTTATATTTCCCTGATGCCAAGTGACATGGAGCATTTTTCACGTGTTTGTTGGCCATTTGTATATCTTCTTTGGAGAAATGTCCGTTCATTTCTTGACTGGATTATTTGTTTTTTGGGTGTTGAGTTTGAGAAGTTCTTTATAGATCCTGGATACTAGCCCTTTATCTGATATGTCATTTGCAAATATCTTCTCCCATTCCGTAGCTTGCCTTTTAGTTTTGTTGACTGTTACCTTTGCTGTGCAGAAGTTATTTATCTTGACGAAGTCCCTATTACTTAAGAAAAATGCAAATAAAGTACAAATGCTTTTCAAGTGCATGGTTTGAAATATATTACCTCAACTCTTTGTAAGTAGAGATGCTTTATTTAAAACTCATTACCCAGAATATATCAAGTGTTGCTTAGATTCAAACATCTCTTCATTCAGCCTCATGTCTTACTGTTCCAGCCATCGCTCAAACTTGAGACTTCTTGGGCCACTTGCAGTGGCTGAAAGAGCTCAGTCCTCTTTCACAGTGTGACACCTGTAGCTCCTACTTCTTTCTTCACTTGGGAAGCAACAGATAGGAGACAACACAAACAGAAGGGCCCATGCTGGGACCTTGCCTCCCCATACTTCCCCAGCTCCTGCACTTGTGAGTGTGCCTTCTCATGCATGCTTACCTTTCCCACTCTTGCTTCTCTTCCTCGCCGGTCTCATTAAACTCTCAACAGATTGCTAGGTCCACCTTGGCCTGTGCTTTCAGAAGACAGGCAAATCTGGACCCAGGGACTTCCAGGCATTGAGGCAGAGCACACAGAAGAGGTCAGTGAGCCTAGCAGGTGACTGGAAGCACCACCCCGACCACAGCATATATACTGAAATTCTGTGATAGCTGGTAATGCCTTTCTCCCTGTGAAAACCTATTTTAGGGCAATCATAACCTACGCAGCTCAGGGCTAAGGTGGAAGCAAGGAATAGTGTCAGCGCATGAGCAGCCAGACACCAGAACAGTGTCTGCTCAGGCACGGAACAAAAAACAACCTTGTATCTTTCTGCTCCTAATTAGATTTTATCACGTTCTGCTGAAACAATACAGATTGAAATCTAAGGGGGAAAGCTTGATTTATAGATCTTAGCTTGATTTATAGATTATAGATTTTAAATACTGTGAACTTTAATAATGTGTAAAGTATTTTTCAACTTTAATTTTTTGAAATATTATTTATATAAATTCCTTCTTTTTGCGTATTTCATAGGACATGCATCTCTAAGCTTTATCATTGCCAAGGTGTACAGAGAAGAAAAGTGTAAGTTTATGAATATAAAAAAGAAGCCATATAATTCAAATAGGTAATGACAAGGATAATAAAAAGTAACTTTATTCTTCACTCCATGGACAATAGGGGAACACATTCATAAGAGCCAACGACACCCACCATGCTTCCTATTTGTACCTCCTCCTGGATACTTTCTCTGCCAGTACTTTCTCCTCTATTGGCTTTAATTCTCTCCTCCTCTTAGAGAATAACTTGAACTTTCTGAAAGTCCTGCTTTTGGGTCCTTGAAGTCAAGGACTATTTCATTTCCCTAGAATCTCTGGCATTTAACATGTGCTCAAATTGAATAAACGGATTGTCTTTATATTGTGGAGGGCAGGGAATCCCTCCAGGAATGACTGACCTGAATTAGAAGTAGTGCAGCATCCTCCCTTGCAATTTCTTCCCAAATATTTTGATTTCTCTTCCATCCCACATCCAGTCTGTAAGGAAATACCATCAGTTTTTTTTTAATAAAAATTTTTTATTATATTATGTTAGTCACCATACAGTACATCCCTAGTTTTTGATGTAAAGTTGATGATTCATTACTTGTGTGTAACACCCATGCACCATGCAATACGTGTCCTCCTTAATACCCACAACTGGCCTATCCCATTCCCCTACCCCCCTCCCCTCTGAAGCCCTCAGTTTGTTTCCCAGAGTCCACAGTCTCTCATGGTTCATTCCCCCTTCTGTAACCCCCCCCCCTTTCTTCTTCGCTTTCTTCTCCTACCGATCTTCCTACTTCTTATGTTCCATAAATGAGTGAAACCATATAATAATTGTCTTTCTCTGCTTGACTTATTTCACTTAGCATTATCTCCTCCAGTCCCATTCATGTTGCAGCAAATGTTGTGAATTCGTTCTTTTTGATGGCTGAGTAATATTCCATTGTATATATGGACCACAACTTCTTAATCCAGTCAGCTGTTGAAGGGCAGATCTCTGCTCCTTCCACAATTTAGCTATTGTGGACAATGCTGCCATGAACATTGGGGTACATATGGCCCTTCTCTTCACTACGTCTGTATCTTTAGGGTAAATACTCAGTAGTGCAATGGCTGGATCACAGGGTAGCTCAATTTTTAACTTTTACTCCACACTGTTTTCCAGAGTGGCTGTACCAACTTGCATTCCCACCAACAGTGTAAGAGGGATCCCCTTTCTCCACATCCTCTCCAACAATTGTTGTTTCCTGCCTTGTCCATTTTTGCCATTCTAACTGGCATAAGGTGGTATCTCAATGTGGTTTTGATTTGAATTTCCCTGATGGCTAATTATTTTGAACATTTTTTCATGTGTCTGTTAGCCATTTGTATGTCTTCATTGGAAAAGTGTTCATGTCTTCAGCCCATTTTTTGATTTGATTATTTGTTTCCTGTGTATTGAGTTTGAGAAGTTCTTTGTAGATCTTGGATACTAATCTTTTATCTGTAGCATCATTTGCAAATATATTCTCCCATTCCATGGGCTGCCTCTTAGTTTTTTTGACTGTTTCCTTGGCTGTGCAGAAGCTTTTTATCTTGATGAAGTCCCACAAGTTCATTTTTTCTTTTGTTTCTCTTGCCTTTGCCATAGCCGATGTCAAAGAGGTTGCAGCCTATGTTCACCTCTAGGATTTTGATGGATTCCTGTCTTACAATAGCACCAAAAATCATACGCTATCTCGGAATTAACTTAACCAGAGACATAAAGGATCTATACTATAGAAACTACAAATCGCTCTTGAAAGACATTGAAGAAGACACAAAAAGATGGAAAAATATTCCATGCTCATGGATCGGAAGAATAAACATAGTTAAAATGTCTATGCTACCCAGAGCAATCTACACTTTCAATGCCATCCCAATCAAAATACCAATGACATTTTTCAAAGAACTGGAACAAACAGCCCTTAAATTTGTGTGGAATCAGAAAAGGCCCCAAATCACCGAAGAATTGTTGAAAAGGAAAAACAAAGCTGGGGGCATCACGTTGCCAGATTTTGAGCTGTACTACAAAGCTGTGATCACAAAGACAGCATGGTACTGGCACAAAAACAGACACATAGACCAATGGAACAGAATAGAGAACCCGGAAATGGACCCTCGGCTCTTTGGGCAACTAATCTTTGACAAAGCAGGAAAAAACATCCAGTGGAAAAAAGACAGTCTCTTCAATAAATGCTGCTGGGAAAAATGCAAAAGAATGAAACTTGTTCACTCTCTCACACCATTCACAAAGATAAACTCCAAATGGATGAAAGGAAATACCATCAATTCTACCCCCGCTCCTAACCTGAACAGATCCCGAATCAGACTACTTCTCTCCCTGTCTGCTGCTACTACCCCAGATCATCCCATCACCATTCCTCACCTGGACACTGCAGGAACTTCTAACCCATCCTCCTCCTGCCTTCCACACAGGAGGCAGAGTCATATTTTTAAACATAACCCCAGATCTGGTGGACCATTTCTCCATTACACTTTGAATAGAGAGCAAACTCCCAACCATGGGTTAGCAAGGCTCTATTCCAGATGCACTGGCCTTTTCTCCTATCCCTCATATATCTCCAGCTCATGTCCACCTCAGCTCCTTAGCTCTTACGATTCCTTCTGCTTAGGAGTTATCCAGAGCTGGAACTCCCTCCTCCTACAACTTCACTTCTCTGGTGTCTTAGTGCTTGGGTCTCTGCTCAATGTCCCATCTTCAAAGCATTCTTCTTTAACTGTGCTATCCATAGTCCTTCTTCCCTTTGGGCATTTGCTATCCAGGCTTTCTTTTCTTTAGAGCGGTGATAACTCTTATAAATATCATTTATCCACATGTCATCTGTCTACCCCTCCAGAATGTAAGCTGCGTGAGCTGAGCTTTTCTTGTGCTCTGCTCTCCCTCCGGTACCTGGTGCATGTGTTTGGTACTTGCCTTTTGAATGGTTCCATGAAGTCAATCTGCTTTAACAAGTCTTAGCAAATAATCTATTGCTAAACCCAACTCTGTTGCTAAGGTTCATTAATCATCTAGCATATATCAACATTACCCATATCATTGTTTCTTTTCTCTATCACCATAAGTAGACATTTTGTCCTTTGATAGGTCAGGCTTTGAGCCTCATTTTACTAATTTCTCAAACCCACAATGTTTAACCTATAATTGAAAGCTATATCTATGAAATTTGACTTCTTTATCTGAGCGATGAAGATAATACTTACTTTGCCTAATAATTTTATAATGCTAAAACTGAGACCTTGGGTTTGAAAAAGGTAGGTAAACTATAAAGTTCTATAGTAAAATAAGGAAGTTATTGTAAAATCACAGAACACAGTCACTAGTGACTATATGCTAATAATTAAACACCCATTTCCTAAGACCTCCCCCCACTGCCAGAAGCTGTCCGCACAAACTCACATTTAATTCACAGCCACCCTGTGAGAGTTATCATCACCCTTTAACAGATGAGAAAATTGAGGACTTGTGAGGTTAAACTAAGGTCACTTAACTCATAGGTGATAATATTCAAAGTTCAGATCTAGATGTGTCTGGTTTCATTGATCAGGCTCTGAAATTAGACAATATTGTTTTATAAAGATGTTCCATGGGACACCTGGGTGGTTCAGTCGGTCAAGCGTCTGCCTTCAACTCAGGTCATGATCCTAGGGTCCTGGGATCGAGTTCCGCATCAGGGTTTTGCTCAGCGGGGAGCCTGCTTCTCCCTCTGCCTGCTGCACACACTCTCTCTCTCTCTGACAAATAAATAAATAACATCTTTAAAAAAAAAAGATGTTCTGTAGTAGTAAGCAGTCATCCAAGAATCTATATAATACTATTGGCATGAGTAAACGGAAGAATTTTTTAATGTAAACACAGTGACACAGGGAGAGAGTGTTCCAGTCACAGAAGGCAGTCAGGGGAGTTCTTCTGGTGTTCTGAGTGGTGCCATGGTACCCACCTGCATTTTTGGAACAGGAAGAAGACCATGTATTACCCATCAAAGCCATGAAGACCGTAAGACAAATACCCGTGTCCAAATGTGATCCAAATATAAGAATATAGGGCAACAAAAAGTTCTGGAAACATGAAGAAATATGGTGAATAAGAAGACAGGGTTTGAAAAAGGAGCCACATTGAGACAAAGCTGCACATGTTTCAAGTTACTTGGCCAGCTAGGTCGAACAACTTACACTAAGAGATTTTAAAAACGTAATATCTGAAAATAAATGTGCTAGAACAGTGCTGGTTGGCATCTTAGTTGGCCTCAGTAACTTTCAAAATGAGACCTACTTACTTCCCATTTTGAATTTTATGATCACCTTGAGAACAACTTGGAAATCAGAGATTTGCAAAAACATTCAGCAAACGTTCACAAGTCAAAAGTTAATGATCTAATAAGCAGCCAAGCCTGCTTTATAAGAAGATAAAAATTACTAAAACCAATCCCCCAGAAAAGAATTCCTTGAAGGTGGTATAACATGTAACTACATGAAACATACAACGATTCATCATCACAAGGGCCTCACTCCACATCACAGGTTTGCCTGGCTCGCTGCTCTCCCTGGCTCCACTACGGTGTGAAGCACATATCTGCCAAGTGGCTGCTCCCCTAGGTTAGTAACTCAGTCTTAAAGCTACTCAACTCTACAGAAAGCTCACACACCTAACACTGACGTTGTTAATACAATGATCTCATTACAACAGCCGCACCAGGTGTTACTCAAGTCTAATCCAGAGTCCTGAATCCACCTCCAACTTGACAAAACCAAAGAACAGGTCTCTCCATCTTCCCAACCCCAAACACGGATACGCTCTCCTGAGAGGTGCTGGATACAGGTATCAAAGAGAATTCTGTTAGGACAAAGTTTTTAATTAAAGAGTCTATTAACGGATATGGTTGTAGTCATCAAACAGAAACGTCACATGACAGCACTTGCTAAATATCTGAACATCAGCCCCTGTAATGCCTCAAAGCCCACGTAACGCTCTTTCTGGCAAGAGTCATCATTCCCAAGAACTTCTCCGTATTTACTTAGTTTATGTTCCAACCAGGAATTCTTTGAAGGCGGTCCACTTAGAGTCTCAGTTTTGTGTTTCAGATCCCAAGGGCAATCCCCATGTCCACCCTTCCCTTCTAATAATATCACTCCTGTACCTTAGAATTCTAGTTAAATCCCATATTTTCCTTGAGCAAAAAATCACTTGCACATTAACCCAGTACCCTCTTCTTTTTCCTACTGTGCTTTTCACAGCTCATGTTGAAAATCTTTACTATGTTTAAGGTTGCCCTGAAATTTTTATCATTGAGAGGCACTGCATTATAAGGACCCTCTGTTAATTACTCTAGCAGGTATAAATATCCTGACTAGAATACTGAGAAGTATAATTATGAATAACCAAAAGACCAAAGATTATTTCATTATGGCTATCCAAAGTGCATTAAATATGGCTATTTCTTTTTTTTTTTTAAGATTTTATTTATTTATTTATTTATTTGACAGAGAGAGACAGCCAGCGAGACAGGGAACACAAGCAGGGGGAGTGGGAGAGGAAGAAGCAGGCTCTTAGTGGAGGAGCCTGATGTGGGCCTCGAACCCAGAACCCTGGGATCACACCCTGAGCCGAAGGCAGATGCTTAACCACTGCGCTACCCAGGCGCCCCTAAATATGGCTATTTCTGAACACTTTCCTCATACTGCAATTTGTGTGTGCACGTATAAATTTTGAATAATAAGAACGATGTTGATCAGATAACAGAGAGTAATAGTGTGCTGTCCAATAAGGTAGCCGCTAGCCCATGTGACTACTGAGTACTTGAAATATTGCTAGTCAGAATTAAGATATGCTATAAGTGGAAAATACACAGCAGAATCTGATATTTTTATTTTATATTAAAAATGGACATAAACTGTCTCAATGTTTTATACTGACTAAACACTGAAATGACATTTGGGATTTATGGAGTTAAATGAAATATACTGCTAAGGTACAAATATGCTCACATTAGATTTCTACTGTACAGCACTGGCTTAGCCGTTATAACTTCATTATTATCTTAGCTGTCAACATATCCCACAGCCTTCCCCACCCCTCAAACTCACAATGTGTATCTAAAGGAGGAAAAGTAGTTTTAAGACCAGCTTAAGGAAAACTTACTAGGGAAGAGAGATATATACCCAAAATCACTGCATGAAGCTGGGTATGAGCACTTTGCCTAGCTACAACTTAGCCTACTGGCAAACACCCCTCCAGCTGTGATTTAGGGACCAAAATGCCTGTCTGTAGAGAAACCCAAGTTGATATAAGAGTTTTTAACTAATATCAAAGCAGTTTTCCTATACAAGAACTTTAGTCCTGCCATAGAGGTAAGTACATATTTTGTTTATCCTTGTTTCTAGTAAAATTAACAAACTAGACGTTCCCTTACCTTAGAGACAATTAGAGGGAAAAAGATCATTACAGTCAGCCACACATCAGTCAGAAGTGACTGTCCACAGCAAGGAAGGCCAGAACTGCACAGGCCCCACAAGTGTACCAAGCACAGCGACCCTGAGGCCATTCTGAGTCATTAAGAAAAGTCTGTGTAACACTTTACCAGGGGTCCTGATGCTTTGCCCAAAGTTATTTTTATTTTATTTTATTTTATTTTTTAAGATTTTATTTATTTATTCGATAGAGACAGAGACAGCCAGCGAGAGAGGGAACACAAGCAGGGGGAGTGGGAGAGGAAGAAGCAGGCTCATAGCGGAGGAGCCTGATGTGGGGCTCGATCCCAGAACGCCGGGATCACGCCCTGAGCCGAAGGCAGACGCTTAACCGCTGTGCCACCCAGGCGCCCCCCAAAGTTATTTTTAATTCAAAACTTTCTTATTACGCTTTGATAAATATTTTTCAGAACAATGTTAATTTATCAAAACTGCATTTTTAAACAATTTTAAATGGTTAATTTAGTATCTCTGATAGATAAAGCTAAAGAAGATATTTGCTGTCTGAAATATTTAAGATCTTCCTAAAAATACAAAATGTTTAAAACAATATACAGTAATGTACCTTAAAGACCTCTGTGTCTATAACGCATTTAGAGCCAGTGAACTACTATGTACTTAATACAAACTTAAATAGCATATCAATCTTTAATACCCCTTGTCTTTAATAATTAATAATTATTTACTTAATTATTTAGTAATTAACATCTTTAATACCTCAAGCATACTATATTGACATTTGCTTCATACAAAAATGTCACAGCCAAGCGGACATAAAAACCAGTCATAAGATTATAAGGGAAGAAAAGCACCTAAATAGAATTTAGTAGAAAAATTCAGGATGATATTCTATGGTCCCCAAAGACTAGACTGTAACATCCTCTTTCTACCCTCAATAGGGAAGGTGCCAGAGATAAGTGTGCAATAGTTCCCTACTTTTCCACGCCTCGTGTCACAGCAGTCACTTGTGTGTCTACCACTTGAGCTAGGCCGTGAGCTTCCACTATGTTCTTCAACTAAAATTTGTGGACTTCTTAAATTCATGAAGATGTATTTGCATACAGAAGAGGATAGCTCTTCCCTTTTTAAACTCTACATTGAAAACTGAACCCAGCAGGATGTCTGTGGTTTTGGTAGGGTGTGACTTCCCACCACTGTAAGAACCACGCAAGTGAGAGGATGTCCAAGCAACTGGCCCCTCAAACTATACCATGGTAAGCCCAGGAAGTCTAAGCTAATTTAGAAGACAAAAAGTACACATCAACCACCAAATATAAATCACAATGAGAGCTTGTTTCACAAATTGATAGTTTAAAATATACCAATTGGGATTTCTGTTTCTGACCATGAGGGGTATAAGGAGGTCCAGACTAGCACCCCTCCACTAAATGATTAGAAAACTAAAGAAAATATAGGAAACAACTATTTCTGATACCAAGTGACAGACGGTATAAGTAATCCTTGAGAGAAAAGAAACAAGGGGAGCGCTATGATCATACCTCTCTACCTGAAAACAATTTCTGGGCCAAAGGGCAGTGAGCAGAGAACCCAAACAAAAACCTCACAGTCTCATCAAATTGAGGAGACAAAGATCTCAGTGTGAGGAGGCCAAAATGCTGAGAATTTACAGGACAGAGAATGGAGAAGGGAATGGAGAGCTATGCAAAACAGAAGCTCCAGAAATTTGCATAAAGTTCACCTTGAATCTTCAGCTTTCCAGTCTGCACATACATATGGCAAAACTCATCAAGGCCAGGGAAAGAATAATTATCAAAGAACTGTCGGAGGAACAATTTCCAGAGTTCACATAAAGCCAGGAAATTGTTAGAGGTGCTATGAGCCACAATAGAGAGGCCTCATTAACTACATTGGGAATCCTGTCTGAGTTGTGAGACTAGAATAGACCTATAAGAAAAGCTACTCTAGACCCATTGCATTACAGCTTAAAAACTATCCTAAATAGGATCAAATTAATCTACAAATAACTAAGCAGAACAAAGTCCAAAACTCCTGATAGGAATTAAAATCTAGCAAACAGTTCACAAGGTATGGTATTCAATCAAAAATTACTAGACATGCGAAGACCTAGAAAATCCATATGAAACAAATGCTCCATAAGCAGAAGATAATTCAGTAATGAAAACAGACCCATAAGCGAGAACAATGTGGAATTACCACACAAAGATGTTAAAATAACTAATATAAGTAGATGCAATTTGTTCAAGGATTTAGAGTGGGGGGAAGAATATAATAAGAAATGAGATATAACAAATGGAACTTCTAGAGATAAGAACTAGAATATCTGAAATGAAAATGATGCTGGGTGGTGTTAAAATCCAATCAGGCACTGCAAAGGAAAGAACTCATGAATTTGAGGACATAGCCACAGACCTATCCCAACTGAAGCACTGACAAAAATATATCAACAGAGCATTGGTGACTTGTGAGGCAGTATCGGGGGTCTACAGTATATATAAGTGGAGTCCCAGGAACAAAAAGGGGCAGGGTGGGGGAAGCAAGGAGGGAAAAGACAGAAATAGTTGAAGATATAATTTGGAAAAATATTTCAGATTTAATGAAAACTATAAACCCAAAAGGTCCAGAAGCTCTATGAATCCCAAGCAGGATAAACAGAAACACATCAGGGCATATCACATTCAAATGACAAAACCAGAAATAAAGAAAAATATCTTTAGCCGGTAAGGACATAGTGCTTATTGAAGAACAAACATAAGAACTTTCTCAGACTTCTCATTAGAAACTATGAAAGTCTAAAGAAACTAGGATATCTTTGAGGTTTTTTTAAATGTTAATTTTGAATTCCTTATCAATCAATAATATCTTTCAATAACGAAGGTGAAATAAAGATTTTTTTTTTCATATAAGCAGAAGCTGATGGAACTTACATACCACAAGTTAAAGGAAGTGCTGTAGGCTAAAGAAGACTATCAGATGGAAACTGATCCCGTACAAAAACAAGCAAGGTCTAAAGTTGGAAATACCTAGGTAAGTGAAATATTTCCTTTACAAATTCCTAAAAATCATTTGATAGTATAACAGTGTATTGTGGGAATTACACTTAGAACTAAAATGGATAGTGCAACAGATAAAAGGGGAGTGAATAAAAACATACTATAATAAGGCTCTCATACTAGATATATAACACCATATTGTTATTTGATAGAAAGCAACAAGTGGAAAGATGCACATAAGGAAATCCTGGAGCAACCCCTAAAAATACAAAACAAAGAGCTACAGCTGATAAGCCTAGAGTGGAGATAAAATGGAATATCTTAAATGCATAATTAATACTTTTTAAAAAAGCAATAGAAGAGGAAAGTAAAGAGCAAAGAAGAGACTGGACAAGTAGGAAGCAAGATGAGACTTAAATCTAACCACAATGATAACTATATTAATTATAAATAGTTCACATACTCTAATTTATCCAATTGTCAGATTGAATAAAAAAGATCTAACTATAGACAATTCGCAAGAAATCCACCTTAAACATAAAGCACAAGTAGGTTAAATGGGAAATGGAAAAAGTCGTCACGCAGACCATCAAAAGAAAGCTATAGCATCACGGCATCAGACAAAACAGATTTTTAGAACAAGAGTATTGCCAGGGTAAAAAGGCACATTTGATAATCATAAAAACAGCAACTCACCAAGAGGACTTAATCCTAAAGCTTCATGCATCTAATAACAGATCCAGGAAGCAAAACCATTAGATCTGCAAGTAGAACTAGACGAAGCCACACCGATACTCGGAGATTACACTAGTTCTCGGTAGTTTATACACCAAGAAAGAAAATCAATAGTGAAATACAAGATGTGAACAACACTATAAAGCAACCTGACAACACTTCTAGAACACTCCTTCCCAACAAACGAGAAACACACACAGGCATTCAACAAGATGAACTACAATCTATACAAGTCGCAACACATTTAAAAGAGTTGAAATGATGTAAAACACGATCTGACCACAATTAGAAATAATGGAGAGCTCTCTGAGAAAAACATCTAAGTGTCTGAAAATGAAACACACTTCTCAACTATAGGTAAAAGAAGAAATTAAAAGAGAAATCAGAAAATATTTTGAACTGAATAAAAATAAGGCTCTACTTAGGGGCCAGGAGGCAGGGCAGCAGTCTGAGAAGTAGACACATGAAAATCTTTAAAACGACTACTTCCCTCACCTTTCTCGAGATTATTTAGGAGAAGGTAAGTAAAACATGTAAAAATACATTCTGTGTTGCATCACGAGCACCAAGAGTTATGAAGAATGCCTTCAGCAATCATACGGCTTGGCCCTCTGTGCGTGGTCAGGAGAAGACGAGGCAGCCATGGACATGTGGAGAAGGGAGGGAACAGTCCAGCAAGGACTCTGTTTCCAGCAAGAACAGAAATGAAACCAAAGCGTCGATAATACCAACGCTGGCATCTGGAGCACATATTGTGCTTTATATTCATATCCTCTCATTTATAGCAACTCCAGGAGGTAGGCATTAACTTCATTTTCTATATGGGAATCTTGTAAGCTGGTTAACTTGTTCAAGGTCACAAGAGCTGTTAGAGCTGGGAAGATGTCAGAATCCAAGCGCTTCATCGCTACCTCCTTGAGAACCCACAGATGGTTTTTCAGTGGGCGGACATCTCCAGGCCCCCCACGATCTTGTCCCATCAAGTTCACTTACTCTGCCACTAATCCACCAGGCACACTCAGCTTTTGCTCCTGCTCCGCCCAAATGCTTCCCTCCCGCAGCCATTCTCTACGTGAGCCTTCCTCACTGAGACCGAAAAGGCCTCCTCTATAACCTTTTCATGGCCCACTGGGAATTTAAATTGTCTTTCTTTTATACGGTCTCTATTTAAGAAGCACAGGGAGAGCTTACACCAATATGTGAAGATGTATATTTTAGGTAAAAGAAATTTTGTAAATACTCGATTGAAGTCAGCAAACTTCAATTCCATCAATATAACTAGTGACTCCATGTGCTCAGAGAAATGAGGTGCACTCAGGACAAAGAGGAAGGAGACAGACGCTGCCCTTCATAGATCCCCCAGTTCAGGGGAAAGGAACCCAATACGCAAGTAATTTCCAAAGAGAATATCAAGTGCTACAAGGAGCTCAGTTTCCAGGGTCCACGGAAGCACATCAGGGGCCTCCTACCCAAGTCAAGGAAGGATAATACAAAATTTCTCGTAGGGGGTGAATAGCTAGGCCCATATTTAAAGGCAAACAATAAACAGAGAGGCTGCAACAAGACATTCTGGATAAAAGCAGCAATATATGTAATTCCTCCAAGGCACTAACAAATATGCGACATGTTCTGGAGGCTGCAGGAAGATCCGTGTGGCTAGAACACGGGGTCTGTGTTACGCATTGAAGGAAGAGGAGAGCAGTAAGTGGAAACCCAAATCTGGAGGGCCGTGAAAGCCATGTGAGGTCATCAGGATGTTGTAAGCCAACTGAGAGGTAATCATTGGAAAGGGGGAAATAAGATGTGATCAGGCTTGTCGGCATTGAGCAACGTCACCCTGCTCAGGTCAGAGGGTGAGAAGAGGGAAGCCTGGGGAGGATGAGGAGAGCGAGAGGCAGGTTAAATCACCGTGGTGACTAACCGTGTAAGGGACAGTGGCCCCAAAGAAGGCAGTGGAAGAACTGAAAGCAGCAAAGAATTTTGGAAAAATCACTAAGTCACTGGGCTCAATAAAGTGACCATCTGAGGGAGGAAAGCAAGGCCACGAAGGACACTGTTTGGGCATGAGCAATCAATGCGGAGACCACCAATCACAGCGGACAGAATGACGTTGGGGTATCTGAGTGGGTGAAAGGGATGCAAAGGGAAAAAGCATGAAGGAGACAGAAGAGAGAGTTAGTTGCTGTTTTTTTGTTGTTTAGACATGTGAAGTTTGTGGTTGCTGTGAAACCTTCAAGGGAGATATTTGGCATACATTTAAGCATTTGTGTATAGAGGCTGGAGTCGATCTGGAGTAGAGATTAAGGAATCACGAGCATGGACAAAGGTCGAAGCCTGGCGGCAGCAGGGCCTACAATACAAGGACAAGTTGCTAAATGAGAAAAACAAGACCAGCTTTAGATACGTAGTGTGCTTAGAGGGAACGTAAGCTTTAAATGCTTATATTAAAAAAGAAGAAAAGTCTAAAATAAATGAGCTAAGCTTTTATCCTCAGAAGCTAGAAAGAGCAAATTAAACACAAAGTAGAGAAATAGAGAAGGGGGGATAAAAACAATGAAATAGAAAGTAAACCATAACAAAGACCAACAAAAGATTTGTAACACATATATCTGAGAAAGTGAATACAGAAAAATGCCTACAAAGCAATAGCAAAAAGAAAATGTTTACAAATGGGCACCTGTTTCTGAGAACAAAATCTTTGTATATACCTGAACATAACAAAGATAAAATTAAATATGATCTAGGAAAATAGAAAACTTTCCCCAGTCACCCCTCCAAAAAGATATTATACCAGGTAATTCACTTGAAAATACACTCAAAGCAGAAATACAGCCTGCAGAAAGAGCAATGGCACGGCTGCAAGGTGGCTTCCCTGCCTGACCGCATTGTAAGAAAGAAGCCCAACACTAGGAGAGTTTGGGAACAATTTCAGTCGAAGTCCAGTGTACAGCAACCTCACATATTACCAGCCATTAATGGCGCACAGCAGATGCTCATTCCAACACCCCGATGGGCTGGGGCATGAAGGCCACAGCCCCTGCCTCCTTCAGCACCTGGGTCAGCACATTAGAAAAATAAAATGATAAGAGCTTATAAGAAAGTTCACAAAGGAAAGGGGAGGGGCAAACAGGAGAAGTTATGTCCAGAATTTGTGAAGGAGAAGACAAAGGTTCCAAGTCCAAGTTCAACAATCTACTCACTCCCAAATCACCTGCCCCCTTACTGTAGCCAATAGGCCATATTCTCTTAACGTTAGGCAAAACGAAGTTCAATTTAAAAAAAAAAAGTCTGTGTACGTGAAAGTCTGTATAAAAAGAGGCCTTGTGTCTTGGTCTTATCCTTAAGAAAGATGTTTGGATTCAGTACTTGCACAGAATTAATTCTTCGAGTGTCGAATTTGAGTTCATTTTATTGTGCTAACTGCATTTATGCTTCAATATCATTCCAGATAGGCAACGTTTTTTAAAACAGAACACAAACAATAATCTTTGAAGTAACCTTGATCAATTTGACTTCATCGAAATTAAGAACTTTGATTCATTAAAAAATATTAGGAAATGGAAGAGACAAAAAAAACTATATTTGCAATATATGTATCTGACAATAGACTTAAGCCCAAAATAAAGAATGCATACAAGACAGTAAGATGTTAAGACAAGATGAGCAAAAGACTTGAATAGGTATCTCACTGAGAATCCTCAAATGGCCAGTAAGCACGTGAGCAGGTGCTCAACCTCCCTCATTAGAGGAATGCAAATTAAAACCACAGAGGATGCACTAGACACCCACAAGTGTGGCTTAAAATGAGAGGCAGGGGCGCCTGGGGGCCTCAGTCAGTTAAGCGTCCAACTCTGATTTTGGCTCAGGTCATGGTCTCATGGATCGTGAGATCCAGCCCTGAGTCAGGCTCTGTGCTCTGTGTGGAGTCTGCTGGAGATTCCCTCTCTCCCTCTCTCTCTGCTCCTCCCCACACTCGTGTTCTCTCTCTCTCAAATAAATAAAATCTTTATTTTTTTAAAGATTTTTATTTATTTATTTGACAGAGAGAGAAAGAGAGAGAGAGAGAGAGAGCACAAGCAGAGGGAGCAGGAGAGGGAGAAGCGGGCTCCCTGATCAGCCCCAATGCGGGGCTCAATCCCAGGACCCTGGGATCACGACCTGAGCCGAAGGCAGACGCTTAAACGACTGAGCCACCCAGGCGCCCCATAAATAAAATCTTAAAAAAAGAGAGAGAGAGAAGCACTGTTCACCAGAATGGGAATCAATTGCTGTGAGAATGTAAATCACTTCCACCACCCTAGAAAACCATTTGGCAGTTTCTAAAGTATTTATCTCTCCTGTGAATTAATACTATTCCTACATATTTTATCCAAGTTATGTCCACAGAGAATACATACAAGAATCTTATTCACAATAGCAAAAACAAAAACCCTCAGATATCCATCAGCAAGGCAGTGGATAAACAAATGGTGATCTGGGGCGCCTGGGTGGCTCAGTCGTTAAGCGTCTGCCTTTGGCTCAGGGTGTGATCCCAGGGTTCTGGGATCGAGCCCCACATCAGGCTCCTCCGCTGGGAGCCTGCTTCTTCCTCTCCCACTCCCCCTGCTTGTGTTCCCTCTCACGCTGGCTGTCTCTCTCTCTGTCAAATAAATAAATAAAATCTTTAAAAACAAAAAACAAACGGTGATCTATCACACAGTAAAACACGCAACACTCACATGGCTAGATCTCACAGACATGCTGGCTGAAAGAAGCCAGACAAAAGAGTATATCCAATAAAATTCAATTTAACTGAAGTTCAAAGGCAAATAAATCTGTGGGTAATAGAAATTAGAACAGTGATTACATCTGGCAGGAAGGGGACTCTCTGGAGAGGGGCACAAGGGATCTTCTTTTTTTTTTTTTTAGAGATTTTATTTATTTATTCGACAGAGATAGAGACAGCCAGCGAGAGAGGGAACACAAGCAGGGGGAGTGGGAGAGGAAGAAGCAGGCTCATAGCAGAGGAGCCTGATGTGGGGCTCAATCCCATAATGCCGGGATCATGCCCTGAGCTGAAGGCAGACGCTTAACCACTGTGCCACCCAGGCGCCCCCACAAGGGATCTTCTAAGGTAGAAATCGTCTACATTTTTATTTGGGTAAATGGCCCCCAGCATACATATACATAATATTCATTGAGCTATAAACTCTAGATTTGTATGCTGTATATTAAATCTCAAAACGATATTAAGACAAAATATCCCAAATGCATTTGTCCTCCAAGTGACTTATTTTACTCTCAATACTTTATCACTGCACGGATATTTGCTGATCACCTACCATGTACCAGGCACCCTTCTTGGCTAGAGCTACAGCAAAGAACAAAACAGAAGTCTGTGCCCTCATGGAGCTTACACTCTAGAGGGAAAAGACACAATGAAGAAAACAAGTTGTATCGTATTCATAAGAACATAAGATAGCAAAAAAAAAATTATAAAAGGAGATGAGGATAGGGAATGGGGGAGTGTATTACAACCTAGGCACTGACCTCATTAAATTACTGTTTAAATCAAATCATGACAGACAGGCACATATAATAAATTACATGTATAGTTTTTTAACTGTGGTAAAACATTTATCTTAACCATTTGTAAGTATACAGTTAGTAACATTAAGGACATTCACGTCGTTGAACAGCCATCTTGCCTCAATTAAACACTAAGTCCCAGGCCCCTCCCCCCAGCCCCTGGCCACCACCCTTCTACTTTCTGTCTCTACGACTTTGATGACTCCAGGCACCTCCTTTAAACAGAATCCTACAGTACTTGTCTTTTGTGACTCTTTCCCTTAGTACAAGGTCCTCAAGGCTCCTCCAGGCTGCAGCCTGTCAGAATCGGCTGAGTAACATCCTACTGCATGAAAATACCACATTTGTTTATCCAACCTCGGCTGCTTCCACATTTTGACTATTGTGAATGCGTGTGCAAGTGTCTCTTCAATTTTCCCGTCATCCAATACTACTTACATAAAGTAAGCAGGCGACGATCGTTAATTTGTGCCTAAGTTGCAAAAACCTGAGTCCCACATTGTAGCCAGGTTGAAAACATGAATGAGGAGACAGGTCATGAGAAGACCAGACAAGTGAAGCAGGGAGGCTCCCAGAATACTTTGCAGCACAGCCCGCACAGACGCGTCACCACACACACCTGGCATCAAGAGGACAGTACCCCAGTTCTGTACCCCAGGCCCCAGTTCTGTTCCGATTGTCAGGTGGGGACAAAACCAGTCAACTGCCAAAAGCAACAGGTTGTGACAAACGATGCTTTAGATTCTTCTCCCTACTACAGTTTTCAGCAGTTGCAACTTTTACCAGTTAAAGGAAGTCATCTACAAAGTCAGAATCCACGTGTTCTTTGGATTTGTATATTTTAGTAGCCATGACATCACTGTTCAAATTAAATACCTGACAATTTGGGATGATATTTAAACTCCTAGTCCAAAACCAAATTAAGAAAAAGGATTTTTAAAATAAAGTGACTATCATGACCCCCAGCCAGGAGCTTATAGTTTTGAGCTCACGGTTTTCTTTTTTGGTGCCCACGGAGGTAAACAACCTACTCTAAGACAGAATATCATTAGACCATTTTCACATGTAACTTCTGGGTTTCTGGCTTCCTATGTACCATCTAATTCATCTAAAGGTTTCACCTAAATATTTTTATTGCAAAACACTATTTTAAGGCTCTGAACATATTTGGCTAACATTTACAAAAAGAAAAAAAATTCCTTGACTCGCCTAGGCTGTTTTTGCTTCTTGGTAAGCTATAGGACGAATAATCCTTATCGCCAAGGCAGAGGCTTGAAGCAAAGCTAGCTACAGGTAACCGTCTGCTCCGAGCGTGGGTGCTCTTCTCGCGGTCCTCCGTCGGCCACGCCTTGGGTGGGCTGCACCTACAGCCGAACACCGTACATGGAGTGCGTTACCTATGGCACAGCATCTCCTCCAGCCGCAGGTCAGGGCCATGGTGCTCAGTCCTTCACGCAGGGTGCGTGAAGACAAAAGCAGCCGTAACTGTTTGTAGATGTCTAGGCATTAAGAGCTCAGAGCTGATCCCCAAGATAATCTGAGAGAATTATATTGTGTCCTGAAACTGTCCTGTTCTAATTCACCTGGCATGAAGCATCGCTCTTGGGTACAAGAAATTTAGGATGGAGAGCAGAAGGTTAGAGAAGTGGGAGCAATTTTTAATGAAAAAACAATTTTTTTTAACTTTTTACCTACCACATTAGCAAAGGAAAATATTGAAGAATACTCACTGGTTATGTCTTGCTGGATTACAGTAAAATTTCTAGATAAATGGAAGCCCTCTTGGCTTGCTTTAGTCCCAAGTCACATCTGAGGAGGCATCTTTGAGCCTGCGAGCAAGTTATGAGGAGAACCACAGCCAAGACCCCGGCGGCCCCAGCATGACACTGGAGCTCCTTCCCGTTCACCGCATCTCCACACAGAACTCAGCCACGCCAAGGCAAGCACCATCATCACGTCACCTAAGAAGGGGTCAAATGGGTGACACAAGCAGCCCACAGAACTTTTCTCTGGTCAACCTCTGCTCATAAAATGGCGGCAGATGGCAAAGATTGCTCAACACGACAGCTTTTGGTAGATATTTACGTGGAAGAAAACATATGTAAGACCCAAAACTCAGCACACTTAACAAAACCCTATACAAGATAGTTAAAATCCATAAACAGGTTGGAGGGGTGGGGAGTCAGAGTCATGTGACTTTATGTATGTAGGTATGTATTTTAGGATCACGTGACATTTTCAAAGCCTACCAGTAGTAGAGGATGTGCAGAGGCAATGGCAAGGTTATCCTTGAATGGATAGCAAAATTAGACTTCCTTCTATAAAATGGCCTGATGGATTCTACAGCCCCACATGGATAACATTTACGGAAATCAGTAAGTGGTGAGTGGAGTTCCACTTTGTAATTTTTCCATCCTGAAGCACCTCCGACCTCCTCGGAAGATTTAACCCTGTCTCCCTGCATTAGGGAGACGCTGCAGCAGTGCCCAGGCCTTCTAACAGTGCCCGGACCATTTTCCAGAATTGCCCCTGCCTGGTCCTGGCACGCAGCAGGCGCTGGGGGAGCTCGCAACTGACTGGTGTGTCCCCAGGCAACACATCATTACATTTGCTTTAGAGATGGTGCGAAGGCTCTGGTCTCTTATCACAGCACCATTTGGGATTCCTAAGAGAAATTCACATCTGGACTCTATTGGAAATAGCTCAGTGTCTCCAGAGCAGAATTTCTCCTCTAATGGACACTAATTCTCAGGACTGATCATGCCTCCTGTTTGCTTTGGCTACTTAAAGGATGGAAGCCAAATATATTTTGACTTCTGATTTTGTCTTTTTCTTACTCCTATTTCCTCTTATCCCCTATTTTCGCACGTATTTCCAATTGTGACATGCCATGCCATGTTGACACGTGGGATAAATAATTCTTCCATAAAAGGACTAATAAAATATAATTAGCAACACTGAAATAAAAGCCCAGCATAAATGAGGCCGAGTTTGATAACAAACTTGGTTCGAAACTGGGAGACTATATTTTCTAATTCATCTCTTATGGTCTTTGATTATTTATAAAAGATAAAAATCCCTCCATAGAACTCATCCAAAAAAACTGGTAACACCTTTAAAAGCTCTTTTGAAAACACAATTTTTTAGAGATGGGCATCTTTTTTAAAGATTTACTGACTTTGCTTGGTTGCAAATTTCCTACTCAGAACCTCCTTTATTTCTCATCTGTCCTCGGAGTTTAACTGTCCCACAGGTAAAAATCCACTAAGGATTACAGAATGCCTTAGAGACATTCACAGATCTAAGATTTTAAAATTGCGACTCTGAAAAACAGCAAAACAAACAGGGAAAAGAATTAAGACTCTTCATATTCCTAAGCGGATATACATGAAAATGTTAATAGTAGTTCTCTTCTTTGGACTTTAAGACTATAAAGGACTTGTTTCTTCTTTATTCCTGGTTTGTTTGTTTGTTTTTAAGTAGGCTCCAAGCTCATTGTGGAGCCCAACCCCGGGCTTGAATTCACGACCCTCAGATCAAGACCTGAGCTGAGATCAGGAGTTGGACACTTAACTGACTGAGCCACCCAGGTGCCCCTTCTTTATTCCTGTTCTTATTCTCATTTTCTAAAATGAGAACATTTTATAATCAGAAAAAGATTAAAATAGGAAGGTTGTTTTCCTTATCACTTTCTTATTTTTTAAAAGCTGCCTTCTTCACATTGGATTAATAAATTAAGGCTGCCTTATCTTATCAATATATAGTATTCCGTATCTAAATTGGCCAAGAATCCTTTTGGGAATTATGAAGATCCCTGAGTGTCCACTTGTTTAAAATTTACCTCAGTTTCCCTCTAAAGCAGAGTATACACTCCTTTAACCTCCTCTTCCCTACCCATTCTTTTAGATTTCAGATAAAGTAGAAGCTTCCCTTAATGTAGTTTCTTCAAAATCCATTTGTAATCCTGACCAAAAAATACACAGCTCTCTAATCCTGTTTAATGGTGATGTTATTACCATAAAGAAACTGTTAGAAATACTAAACACAAATCCCTAGCAATACCAGGAAAAGCTTTATTTTAAAAAGAGTGGTATTGATTTTATTTACACTATTTCCTGAAATACCACAGCTTCAAAAGCTTTGAAGACTAATTTTATAGGGCTTTGATCTGTTGAAAAACCATCAGATTTCTTAGCATAAACATATCCCTGGGAGGAAAAAAGGCAAAATATGTAACCATCTGAGTTTTTAAATTAACGTTAAAGCAGTTATTAGCAATGAGGTCTAGATGGTCAAAATATTGCTCTGAATCCAAATGACTAATTCTGATGCTAATTGGAAGGCAAACATTTTCACGAGATCCGTTTAGCCTGTAATTTAAGATAAAATTAGGGGAAGAATAAATAAGATTCTGGCCAAATGATAGTTCCAAAAATTAACAGTTTACATTTTATTTCCCATTTCTAATGCGTGAGCATTCTGTGTGCAACTCAGCCCCTCAGCCAAAACTCAAGAATCAAGCCTGTGCACTTGGCTGTTACATAGTTAAGGAACGCTCTAAGAACAGGCTGGAACAATGTGAACTGTAGGACACACCTGAGATTGTCAGAGGAAGTCCACACCACTCCTTCCTCCTCTCCCTACCCACACACACACAAGTAGAGGAATAAACGTATTATAAAATGCCTTCTCCATGTAATCGTGGAAAGGCGTGGGCCAAAGCTTAGGAACTCAGACCTTGCAACACCTCACAGATTAAAAACAAAAGGAAAAAAGAATTAGAAGTCATTCTCCAGACTGACTTAGATTTCTCCTGAACTGAAGAAGTACACGAGGAGCCTCACTACAGCTGACTACTCCCCACTCCATGCAGAGCCAAGAAAACCCCAAGTTTGGGTGTACCTCTTTAGATAACATGACCGCTGGAGGATTTTGATCATAAACTGTCCTGCCACTTACGGAGAAGGAAAATGTGTATATTTAGGGAAAAAAATATAAAATCAAGGGTGTTAGGCTCTATGAAAGAACACTGACCCACCTAAGAACACAGAAATACCTGGAAGCCCACTTAGTTATGAGTCTTAAAGGGTCTTTTCTGGGAGTGCTCCCTTTGAGAAATGTAAACGTGGTCACGTCATCCACAGAAAAGTGGACAAGAAGCAAATGAGCAGGCTAGACTGCTTGTGCGAACCCCAGGGACATGACCCTGGTTGGCAGGAGCCCAGCTCCCAGCTGGGGTGTCCCTAGCCGGGAGGCTCCATCATACCTCCAAGAATCCCTCCCTGATCAGCTCACATACATGTGACCAGATGCAGCCCCAAGATTTTGCTGGGAACCATCGAAGCTCCCAAACTAGTCACTATTCACACCAGCGGGGGGCAGAAACGCTCACTTCATGTTTAGGTAAATCCAAAGATCCCCAATGATGAAAGTCAACTGACACATTGCATGGGGTTTCTGCTCCATCCCAGGGGCCCCAGAAACACCCTAGCCTGGGATCAACTGCAGAAATCCCCCAGCAGTCCCGTGGCTGTGAGCACATAAGCGTGCAGATATACAAGGGCCTCAGGGGTTAGTCAGCAAAAGAACCCCAAGTACCAAGGGATGAGGGCTAAGCTGACAGCACAGCTTCTGTGTGGGCTCCCACATGGTCCTTCATGCACAGAGCAAGCCCAAAGCTTCAACAATTAAAACATTAAAAATCAATCACAGGCACGGGTAAACAGAATGTGGTATATCCATACAATGGAATATTGTTTGACCATAAATAAATAACAGTCTAATTCATGCTATAACACAGATGATCCTTAAAGAAGTCAGACACAAAATACCACATACTGGATGATTACATTTATAGGAAATTTCCACAAGCAAATCCCTAAAGACAGAAAATAGGTTAGTGATTGCTAAGGGCTCTGGAAAAGGCAGAAATGGGGAATGACTGCTGATGGGTATGGAGGTGCTTTGGGGGCAGGGGGTAAAAATGTTCTGTTATTACATAGTTGGGGTAGCTACTTTGGGAAGGTATTAAAAACCCACTGAAGGGGGCACCTGGGTGGCGCAGTCGTTAAGCGTCTGCCTTCAGCTCAGGGCGTGATCCCAGCATTCTGGGATCGAGCCCCACATCAGGCTTCTCTGCTGGGAGCCTGCTTCTTCCTCTCCCACTCCCGCTGCTTGTGTTCCCTCTCTCGCTGCCTGTCTCTGTCAAATAAATAAATGAAATCTTTAAAATAAAAAAATAATAATAAATAAATAAATAAAAACCCACTGAAGTGTTCATTTTAAAGGAGTGAATTTGATGTATGATTGATAGCTCAGTAAAAAACAATCATGTACTTTTCAGTATGTAGGTTATACTCAGTGAAGAATTAAACTTTAAAAAATGCTACAAGTTCACATTTCACTAAGAAGCACCTCATATTAAAGCACAATCATTGCTTAATTAGAAGAAATCAAGTTAGTACTAAAAACTGGATCTCAGATAACCTCAGTAGAGCTGAGGGAGGGGTTTGGCAGGTAGAATCAATTCCCATTCTACTGTAACTACATGGGATTTTCCCGCACTGAAGTTAAAAAAGCAAATAAAATTAAGTTTAAGGTTTTCCAGTCCATTCAAAGGCTTTTTACAATAGTCAGGAGACAGGTATAGATATATGTGTCCATCATATGTGTAATTTATATGTTATAGATGTACATATGTATATTGCGTATGTATTACACAATGAATGCCCACTTTGTAAAGTACATTTTAGGTCAGAATATACACTTACACAAAGAGACACAATACCAACTATTCCATTCCTGTTAAACATGTTCAATTGTGTACCACAACCTTCTACCTTATTCATCTCTCAGAACATCCTGAACAATCCTCATGTCTAACCACCATTCCTCAACCCACTATCGTGACTTCCTGCTACCATCTTCTGGAATCATTCTTCTAAGATCAAGAGCAACCCCTTACCTACCAAATCCAGTTGACCACATGTTCATTCCCACAAACCCCTCTGCAGCATTCAGCCTTATAAAGCACTCCCCACCCCCACCCGCCATGTTGCAACAATCCCTGTTTGGGGTTCTAGGAATCTGTGTGCCCAGCTATCCTTACAGGTGTTGTTTTCTTCTCCTTCCACACAGGTGCCCCTTCTGATGATCCCCCACATGTGAGGTTCCCCCTAGTTCTGTGTGCAGTTCCCTCCCGTGCCGCACACTCACCTGAGGTTATGGCCTCCTCTTCCAAGCTGGCCTGGGTGCTGGACCATTTCCACAGACACGAACCCACATTTCCAGCTGCTCACCAGACATCTCTACCCCGAGGTCTCACATACTTCTCCAACTCTCTAAAACCAAACTGAATGAGCTTTCCTCATTAAATCTGCTGTTTATCTAAGCTCTTCAACCACAAACATTAGAGCCATCACTGATTTCCTGCCTCGGAAGCAACTCACTGGTTCCATCTCTACAAGCCCAGCCCCTCCCCACAGTCCCCGCAGCCATCCGTCTCCAGGGTCTCATCCTCCCAGTCCGGACCATTGCACACCTGCCCACTCCTGCCCAGACCGCCTCCCTCAGCCCCAACACCTGACCCATCACTCCAGGACTGTGATAGCACCTCCCACTTCCCTGGGCCCTCCTGGCCCACAGAAGGGACCTGAACACCTGCGTGAAACACAGAAGGCAAAGCGACTTCTCCTGCCTCAGTTGCCATTCCACGCAAGCACGTGAGCAGTGGGTGAATCCCGAAGGCACCAAGTTCCTGCATGACCCCTGCTTTTCACAGAGTATTTGGCAGTCTGTTTCATTTACCAATTTCTTGAATAATTAATACACTTAAAACGGAAACACTCAAGGAGTACAAATGGCTATAGCATAAAGAATAGCCCATCTATTCAGCTGCCTGGTTTCCCTCCTTGCCAATGACAGCCAGATTTGGAGGAATCCTTCCAAAGAATGAACACGCTTGAAGTCTTCTATTTAGACTCTAACTGCCTAGTTCTGCTGGAATCTAAAAGAATTAAAAATAGAAATACTATATGACCCAGTACTTCCACTTCTGGACATTTACCCAAAGGAAATGAAAGCACTAATTCGAACAGACATATGCACCCCCGTGTTTACTGCAGCATTATTTACAAGAGCTAAGACATGGAAGCAGCCAAGTATCCACTGATAGATGCATGGATAGGGAAGAGGTCACACACACACTGGATTATGTAGCCGTGAAATAGAAGGAAATCTTGCCATTCATGACAACATGGATGATCCTAGAAGGTTATTATACTAAATAAAATAAGTCACAGGAAAAGAAATACAATATGATTTTGCTTATATGTGTAATGTAATAAAAAAAACTAGACTCAAATACAGAGAACTGGTGGTTGCCAGTACCAATTCAAATGTCCCATATTTTATCAAACTTTTGCTTCCCAAGGAAATCTAAAGACTAAAATTCTCTTTAACACTTCCAACAAGAAGAGGGACCCTTGGGGGTCAGGAAAGCAACAAGCAAAAAGGAATTATACCCACATACCTAATTCTTTAGAGAGTCAAATTATATCCTCTACACACACACCCCCAAGCATAAGACAGAAGATTTAATAGAAAAAGATTAAAAACAAGAGATCCGTTTTATTCAGGTTCAGTGATAAAGCTCAAATAGGGTGGGAGTGGGGGTACAATAAAAAAATACTATCAACTTTGACTTTGGTCCCAGGAGTCTGTCCAGCTTCTCACCCTCTGTTAAACCACATCTCAATAGATCTCAGCAAGAAAGCACTCTGTGTCCTCCGCAGACTTTTTTTTTTTTTTGGAAGTTTCTAGCTTTAAAATGGAAAGATTGATCTTGAACAAGAGTGGGAGGAAAGGCAAATGGGAAAAACGTATATTCAAAACACAGCAGTAATGGGACACAGACACGAATGCGCTAATGGTAGCGGAGGGAAAGAGAAGCCCATTTGCAGACTTTCCCAGAGCATGTGTTTCAGGTTGTGTGCTCTAGTCAGGCCCTTAATTTAAGAGATGTGTTGTGCTTGGACTATCAAAAACCATCCATAGCTAGTAAACAAGTGAGGGGCAATGATCATCACTGGAATGCCCTAGGTCTATGAGGAAAACACTCAGGATACATTTTTAAACACGTAAGCCACTCAATAAAATGACTTGGTTAAGTGAACTTGTTTCCAAAAAAGAGCTTTAACTGAGTATTTTACAATTAAGCTTCAAAGAAATCCTGTAGTCACTTTAATCTGTTTTGCCATACACTTTATGTAAGAGTAATAGAAACCTAAACATGTGTGTATGACTGGAACATTCTGCCCAGAAGTTCCTGCAGGGACCCAGCAGCAGTGTATGGGAGACACAAGAAAGCAATCACCAATCAAGTCCCCCCTAAATTGGAAGGTCCTTAAAATCCAAACCACCTTGCTTGACAACGTGGTTATAGAGACCATAAGGTTCAAACTGCTTTTAGAACCATCAGCTCTAGAAGAAATGCCACAGGGTTTGGAAGAGTGAGTGGCAGGTGAGGCTGGGGACTGAAGCCAGAATCACAAAGTCAACACACATTACCACAAAATAAAAAGCACATCTAGGAGAACAGATTCACTGGGCCTCACGGAAGACGCCGCTCCTCCCCGGCCTCTGACAGCTGACTCCCATCGCTTCCCTGCTCCACTTCCCACCCCTCCCCACTCAGGAGCTTCCCCAAGGACCACAGGGCAAGGCACCTTTCCAAGGCCCCATGTGCTGACAATGTCCTGCTGCTACCTGGCCCTGCCCATGGCCTTGCTATTTCCCACCTGGAAAAGTCTTCGCACTCGGCTGAAACCTTACCCTCCTGAGATCCCTGTCCACACATTCCCTCCTACCAGCTTCACCCACACTCTCAAGGGAATGCAGCTCATCTTTTAGGATGATTTGTGTTCCCCTGCTGCTCACCAGCTTGTGTATTCCTTAAAGAGAGACACTTAACCTTCTTAAGCTCTAAATCCCAAGCACCTACTAGTCCTTAGGACACAGACTTCAATTATCTTGTTGAAAGCAAAGCTCTATGCCAAACAACTAATCGCCCACTAATGAACTGACCAATGAGCAGAGAGATGTTCAACACTCGTGATACACAACTGACAATCAGAAAGTGTCTGACAGCCTTTAGATTGGTACAACCCCAAAAAACTGGTTGACAGTCAGTGTTCCCAGGGCTAAGTGGAAAAAGAGTCCTCTCCTAGTTGGTCAGAAATATAGACTGGGATGGCCTTTAGACAAAGAGCATGGAAGTACACAACAAAATCCAAAACACAATCCCACCTTTACAACTCCTTAATACAAAAATATTTTAAGATGTACAGAAAAAATACATAGGACCAAGGATCGCTCACCACGCTTTGTAAAAGCTAGACATCCTAGAAGTTTACCAGTGGGGGAGGGATCATTGAGTTATGGTGGCCCACACATCCCATGGCATTTAACACACCATAAAAACAGACTACACATACAAACAAGGGAAGACATCAAGGATGAGTTAAGTTGCAAATATGTAGAGCTTGACCTGATTCATGTAAAAACAAAAGACCGGGTATTTGTGAGAAGGCAGAGAAAGAGCCCGGAAGGAGAAGCCCAGCAAACCTGAGGCACCCCCCCCTCCCAGAACCAGAGTGCAGAAATCCGTGAGCATTAGCTCTCGTGGGGGGGGCAGAAGTGAAGGAAGAAGTGTGAGTCAGTTTCACAATCTTACTGATAATAGAACTATTAATGGGACTTGTTTATGACATGTATTTAAAGATCTTTTGTTAATTTTTTAAGTGTCCAAAGTGGGAAGGCAGGGGCGTTTACGGACAGAAGTCTGCAAGGACAAGGAGGATTCTCAGTCCTAGGTCTTAAGGGACCAGTCTCTAGGTAGAGGGTATAGCCGACCACACCTGTGCACCCCCAAACCTCAGCTCCTCCCTCAGGTGAGGCATGAGAAACAAGTCAGCGCTTTTCAAATGAGCGTCTCAGTCTACAGAGCAAATGCTTTTGTCAAAATACGCAGATAAAGAGAACAGGCCTTCAAAGAGCCTTTGTAGGTGTTTATTAAGTCCTTACCGAAGTCCTGATTCAGAAGTGTTTGTCTATGTAATACTACACTTAAGGAATAAGCCAGAAAAGGAGTTACACTGCTTCGTCTTTCCTAAGAACCAGAAAGCAAAGTCTGAGCCCTACCCCTGCAGGTCTGTTTCAATCACTTACCAATAATTGCTCATTATCACCATTTTATAACTGATGGGACCGTGGGGGGCGGGGCGTGCAACAAGAGGACTGCCACTCAGCCCAGCTGGGGCCCTGCCTGCGCTGACCTTCCTCCAGCCAATTAATTCTAAAGTGGTTCTTTATAAATGGTTCTAAAAACAAAGCAAAAATAAATAAATTTCACAAAGAAAGGGCTGGGCCTGAAAGGAAAAGGATGAGTCCCTTTCGGCCCTCTCCCCACCCTGAAAATGATGTGAAATTCTGAGATGTTCCTGAAGCTTTCGTTTAAAGGCTGTTCTTGTGACCGGGACCCTTTAATAAAAAAGCTGAGAATTCGGCGGTGATGTAATTTACTCAACCAATGCACCTGGGCACAGGAACGCACACAGGCACTCGCACACTTGCCCACGAGTAATCTAGGGTAGTCCTTCCTAGAGCTGGTCACACACCTGCCGCAGTTCTTTGCTCCCATTAATCGGCAGCAGAGTCCTAGCCCAGATGGCCCATTATCTGGATTGTTAAGAAGTCTGTACAGGGAACCAGGACTCTTTCCTGACCACCTATGGCGTTTATCCTTTATTGATGCTCTTTCACGGCACTGGGTCCTGCTTTACTCTTGTAGTATTTCCTTCCTGTTAAGTTTATATTTGCACTTAGATATAATAAATACAAGTGCCCTAAAGCAAGGGATCATGTCTTCATAGTTCTTTAGAGGTCTGCACGAGATCAATGGTTATACTAAATACACTGTAGCTGGTGGGAGGGGGCAGGGAACTAACTGACTGTTCCCATTATTATTCCTTATTTGAATCCCAGCACTTCCTCTATTACTACAAACTCAGGGAGCCTAGTGAAAGAGCACCCAGGGTGTTGGTTAAACTTTTCTGGTATTTTTTTATTTGGACAATGTCAGGGTACACACCCCTCCTTTAGCCCCCACTCCTTGATGGTGGAGGATGAAGTCAGGGGACCCAGGACAAAGGGCAGCAGAATGGAGCAAACTCACCTTTGGAGAGCACCTGCTGAGTGCCAGGTACTTGACGTGTCATTTCATTTAAACTGTACAAGATCCTAGGATGTGAGGATTGTTATCTGCGTTTCAAGGATGAGACCTCTAGGACTCAGACAAGTGCAGCGATCTGTCCAGTTCGCACACTACAACAAAGGAGCGCTAGAAGGGTCTGGATCTAGATTTTTGTGCTGTCTGCTCTCAGTAGTGAAGAACCAAAACCAGCAGCAAGGACTGGGGAATAATCCACAAAATAATGAGAAGAACCGATAACACAACGTATCATTACATATAAAATGCTCCAGTGTGACTATCCCAGCTGATCCTTACCCAGACATTGTACGACAGGCACAGCGTAGTTTCCCACATTTTAGATGAAGGTACCTAAAGTTAAGTAATCGGTCCAAAGGCCCCAAGGGGTGCAAGTAGTTCATTAGGACTAGAATGTGGGCCTCTAGGGATAGGCCACAAGTCATTGCTTTGATTGATTAGAATGAATGGACACCTGAAGTGTTAGAGCAGTCCCATATCTCAACAAGGCAGCAGAGAGCTTTTCCAAAACACATACACACACAGCCCTATCGGTGATTCTGATACAGCCCTCCCCTACCTGCATTCTCCTCCTTCCCCTCCCCGCCACCAAGTCAACTACCGGAAGGACCCCACCCTTCCTTAGCCGCCTTGCTCCTGTTTTAATACAAGGGCTTAGTTGAGAAAAATCTCAGAGCAGCCCAATTTAGCATAAATTCCCTTCTGCAAATTGTTCAACATAAGTGCATAAAGCCCAAGCAAGCACAATTTGTGCTTCAATAGAAAACGATGAATTGTTGAGCTCATGTCTTTCCAGGTTATTTGATTTTCCCCTTTTCATTGTCTTCGCGTTCTGTGAATTGTAGATAACTGAAGACAATTCAAAGTAATTCTTGTCTGCAGACACGGAAATGCTGCTAGGTGGCAGACAGTTCAATTTACCCCCCATCCCCATTCCTGCAGAAAATGCTACTGTTGCCTCTAGATGCACATACACTTCAATATCCCTGATCTCTAAATGTGTCTTCTTTGGATTATGCTTTGAATGGACTGTAACACCTCCCTGGCTCTCTAACACTATCTGTATGAGAGTCATGATTTAACTTAAAACAAACAAAAATCCTTTAACAGAACGAAGTGAGAGATGAGGAGGCGGGCAGCGCAGCCTTGTCCCGAGGAGATGAGAGCTCCCGAGTGGAGGGCTGGCAGCTGCAGGGCTGAAACCCTGTTCACTAGCTCCTGCAGAGTTGCCATTTCTGCAGAGGCTCTTCAAGACTGCAAGAAAGCCTCTGCTGACTCCTCCGTGTCACACAGCTTCCCTTGGTTCTATGCACACCTTAGATACATTAATCCAGAGGGGTTGGGATCCCTTTGTACAGTTCCCGTTCCTCCACATTTGAGGGTCTGTATTCATAGGCTGCAGGCAGGGAGATGCTGGTGGCTTCCTACACTAGGCCATCGAAGGAAAAAGAGGGTTAGAAGAAGCTGTTAGTTACAGGGGAAATGATAGTTTATTAGCAGTATGGATGGTCTGAGAGGTGTGCAAGGCAAAATCTGAAAGCCTCGGGCACTAGGAGGGAGACCTAGGAGCGCAGGGCAGAGAGCACCAGTTAATTTCACTTTCAGACACTCGAAGTGCCAATAACCGGCTCCACAGTAAAGCTGAGTTTCCCGTTCTATCAGTGTATAGACTGCCACCTATTTATCTATGCTTGAAAGTTTTCATTCTATTGTTGCTGGTTATTTCTGACAGTTGGGTTGTCCGTAGATTGAGCCAATAAACATTTCATGGACGTCTATGCTGTGCAGGCACTGGGTTAGCGAGGAGGCAGTGTTTCTCAAAGTGCAGGCAGCAGACCCCTGATCAGAACTGCTACCAGTCCTTGTTGGAAATGAAGATTCTTGGGGTCCCCCCCAACAGTGAGTCTGCAATCTCCACTTTGAATGAATTTCTTATTTATACACACTGAAGTTTGAGAATCACTGACAAGGAATAATTATACTAACTGGTTGAAGCAGAACAATTTTGACTACAGAATCATGGTTGATTTGAAACCTCAGGAACTTCCCAGATGAAATCTGAAACTGGCCCCCATACCCAGAAGGCAAAGAGAGACAGAAGAAAGAGGCAGACCCTCCAGATCGGTAGGCAGCAGGTTTCATGACATACAAATCTTGTCTTGGGCGGCCACAAGACAAGGCCCCTACACCGGCCCATCAAATCTTCAGTTCCTACAGAGGCCTTCATGGGGTTCAGCCAGTAGACTGATGTCCAGTGCAGATGTTCTCAATGCCACATCGCTATCTCAAGGCTCGGTCCTTGCGGCACCTTCTGGGAGCAGGGAAGGCAAATACAAGCCATATTCCAAGGACAGGGGAGGAGTGAGGAGCCTCCGAGTGCCCAGGCCCAGCTCACAGGTCAACCGTGTTCTGCTGATGACCCTTCCGTAACAATCATCAAATATGGGTTGTTGGGAGGGCCTTTTATCCCATCTGTAACCACAGAGCCATATTACCTGCCTCACAGGGCTAGTACGATAACCACATAGGTAATATATGTGAAGGTTCTTTGTATGCTGTGAAAGCAAATATCATTACGCAGCTCCTTCAATTCTTTCTGAAGCAAGTGAGACTATCAATGAATAAATGAGTCAATGCAAAGTTATCCAGTATCTGAGAATTTGGTAGAAGATAAATAGTTGTTGATAAATGAATTCACCTACAGCTTGTCTAATATTGTCTTATAGATGAAGAAACTGAGTAACAAAATATCGAAGTAACTTGGCCAAGATCACAGAGTTAGACCATGACAAAAAACCTGCGTACGCCGAAAGGACAGGGTACGAGGGCCATGCATCCAGAGAAGTGGAAGAAAACAAAGTAAAGTGAAGGTTATTGTGTAGTGAGGGCACAGCTGCATTATACCAACAGGCTGAAGACGGAAGGAAATGTCTGGTTCAGCGTAAACTGGGAAAAACTAAATCACACCTGCCTTTAGTAATAGCTGCAAATTTATGGAACACTGGGGACAAAAGAAGGTCCCAGGGGACAAAAACATGCTTTCAGACAAGCAGAAATAAACTAAATCTTCTAACACTTCATAATTAAAGTATCAATAAATGGAGTCACTTAATCTGGAACCCAGTTCCCTACACTGCCGCCCACGGTGGTCCAAGTTCTAAGCCACATGGCAATTCCAAGCAGCAAAGATGCGCAACCCCTTGCACCACAATTCCGGGACACAGGCTGTCAGGACGCACTATGGGTGCAGCCATTGTTTCATTCAAATGCCTTTAGTTTGTGCATGCCTCAATATTTACAAGCTGAAAATAGAAAAGAAAAGCTAAAAGAAGCCATTCAGAGATTAAATATTAAATAATCATAAAGTTAGTCATTCTGGAAGAACTACTGACAATGTATGCTTCTCCAGTTTAAGTCTTGTGATACAATAAACTAAACAAATAATGACAGTAATGGTCTACAGTTAACACTCCCCGAGGGGCTGCAAATCTGTTCGTCTTGAGGGGAGTCGGGGAGACTGATACAGCCTCTACAACGTCTGTAAAGGAGGTAGCTACGGAGACACCAAAGCTGCCCAGAATCCAAGCACACTGTCTGGGCTTGCTCCGGCGGATGCTAGAACACAAGAAAACACCCCCAGGGTTCTCACCTCTGACTCATGCCAGGACTTCCAAGAGGCTTTCATATAAAACCTAGAGAGAAATTTTTATAAAATAAATGGGGGTGGGGGTGGGGTACAAGAGCAGCACAACCAAACCCAATGACAATAAGAAAAAAACAAACAACCCTAGTATTTTACCATTTGCATGTTGCCAGTGCCCTTTTAGCCCCAATATGCTGCAAGGCTTTTGGCTTTAGTAGGAATTTTAATAATTGCAATATAGTTCTCAGAGAATCCCAATTGTTCATTTAACAACTATTTGTATTCTGGGGAAAAAAAAAAACCAATGAACAAAACCCAAAGCCTACCTAACGGAGCCTGCAATTTATTCGAGGGGTGGGGGAAGATAAACAAATACATATATAATATATGCCATAAAGCAAAATAAAAGGTAAGGGCAGAGACAGTGATGAAGGAGTTCAATTTCAGCCGTAGAAAATGAGAAGCCTGGTGAGGGAAGCGCACCCACAACGAAGAGAGAAGCAAGTGCAAAGGCCTGAGACAAGGGCCTGTTTCCTGCATCTGAAAAACAACAGGGAGGGCAGTACACCCAGAGTGCTGGCCAAGAGGAAGAGGCTGGTAGGAACAGGCTGAGGGCCTGGTAATAAGGACCACTCCTGTGGTACATTTTATACTATATTCCATGTGGGATCAGAAAACCACCTTACTATTTGAGCAGGCACATGACATGATCTGAGTCAATCATGAAAGGATCAGTCTGGCTGTGGGCCAGAGAATACACGGCTGGGGAAGTGAGTTAGGAGCGAGTTAGGAGACCGCTGCACACTCCACTTGAATGATGCTGCCTCGGACAGGAGCCTTAGCTGGGGAGGTGAGAAGTGGCTCTATTTGGGACAATATTTCTAGAGTAGAATCCACAGGACTTGAGGGATGGGTTCAAAGTGGTGTGGGAGAGAACAGTCAAGGATCGCTTCAAGAATTCGTGCTCCCTAACTGGATAAATGGTGGTGCCGTTTGTCAAGAAGGCGAGCACGTGCGATGTGGGATGTGTTCAATTTAATATACGTATGAGATTTCCAATGCGTTCATGTTCACAGGCAAACATGACCGTGCATAACACTCTGTGCTACGGGATCTATGATGGCGGAAGTGTGAATCTAATGAAAAAGCTTATAAACTATTAGAGCTGTCACATTCTGTTTACTTAGAGCGTCAGTTTTCCCAGAAACCACCCATCTTCAGCATCTCCTTGATCGGCAAAAGCACCATGCTCTTTGGCTTCTTCCCTGGCAAATTTCAAGTACGCGCTCTCCTGGCTAATTATTTACACAGTACCTGCTTGACAGACCCTGTGCCACCAGAAACTGACAAAAGAACAAAGGAAGAAATGGAAGAACAGCTGGGTTGTGGCCAGGGCACAAAAGGAGGGAACAGACAAAAAGGAATCAAGGCCAATGCTCAGAACAAAATGTACATTAGCTAATTAACCACAAATCAGGCATAAAATTCAGCACCATGTGTGATTCTGAGGCACGGAATTAATATTACAATTTGGGTTATTAATATGTAGGAAGCCTCAATTAGATAGATGGAAGCAATCAATTTATGGAAAAGAGGCATACAGAAGATGATCCAGGGACTGGTAAGGACATTTCACATTATGTCCTTGGCCAAAGACCAGACAGCTTAATCTCCTAAGATGTAGTCTATTTCCTCTAGAGTTTAATACAATTGATACTTCTGTTTAGAAACACAGTCCTTGTGATAAAAGAGTCACAGAGGCAAGAGTCTCAGGTGCCAGTCACAGCTCTGATTTTTGACAAACTACCCCAAAGACAAACTCTGATTTTTGTTTGGTCTTTATGGGTCTCTGTTTCCCACTATGAAAGTGAAAGTCATGCCCAGGGATCACCAAGGCTCTTCTGGCTCTAACCATCGGTGGTTCTGCCATCGGTCGTGATTACTCCACATGGCCAACCCTGACCCGTCCTCCCACTCACATCACTGCACTGATGAACAAGAAAGAGCCACGCACTTAAGATTTTCAGTCAACCTGTGAGAAAATGATAAACCTCATCAGTAATCAAAGAAATACCCATTAAAACAGAGAGTTATTGAGGAATAAAAACACAGCAGCCTTCTGGGAAATGAAGAGCCTTTATTCTGAAATGGTGACCAGTTCTTAGGTTAGTGAAGGAAGAGGATGACATCCCCAGGTGAGAAGTTCCTTATTCCAGTCCTGTCAGCCTCGACATCACTGCAGACTTTGGGCCAGTCACAGAACACTCTGGCCTCCATTTTCTCAATTTAAAAAAAGACTGAGTTGATCAAAATGGATGAAAGACCTCAATGTGAGACAGGAATCCATCAAAATCCTAGAGGACAACATACACAGTAACTGCTTCGACATCAGCCACAGTAACAAGACACATCTCCAAAGGCAAGGGACACAAAAGTAAAAATGAACTTTTGGGACTTCATCGAGATAAAAAGCTTCTGCACAGCAAAGGAAACAGTCAACAAAACAAAGAGGCAACCCACAGAATGGGAGAAGATATTTGCAAATGACATTACAGATAAAGGGCTAGTATCCAGGATCTATAAAGAACTTCTCAAGCTCAACACTCAAAAAACAAATAACCCAGTCAAAAAATGGGCAGAAGACACGAACAGACACTTCTCCAAAGAAGACACAGAAATGGCTAACAGACACATGAAAAAATGCTCAAAATCACTAGCCATCAGGGAAATATAAATCAAAAACTATAACAAGATACCACCTTACACCAATTAGAATGGCTAAAATTAACAAAATAAGAAACAACAAATGTTGTCAAGGATGTGGAGAAAGGGGAACCTTCTTGCACTGTTGGTGGGAATGCAAGCTGATACAGCCACTCTGGAAAACGTATGGAGGTTTCTCAAGATGTTAAAAATAGAGCTACACTATGACCTAGCAATTACACTAGTAGGTATTTACCCCAAAGATACAGATGTCGTGAAAAGAAGGGGCACATGCACCCCAAAGTTCATAACAGCAATGTCCACAACAGCCAAGCTGTGGAAGGAGCCGAGATGCCCTTCAACAGATGAATGGATAGAGAAGATGGAGTCCATATATACAATGGAATATTACTCAGCCATCAGAAAGAACGATTACCCAACATTTGCATTGACATGGATGGAACTGGAGGGGATTATGCTAAGTGAAATAAGTCAAGCAGAGAAAGACAATTATCTTATGGTTTCACTCATATGTGGAACATAAGCAATAGCATGGAGGACCATAGGGGAAGGGAGGGAAATTTGAAGGGGGAGAAATCAGAGAGGGAGATGTACCATGAGAGACTATGGACCCCAGGAAACAAACTGAGGGTTTCAGAGGGGAGGTGGTTCAGGGGAGGGAGTAACAGGGTGATGGGTATTAAGGAGGGCAGGTGCTGTGATGAGCACTGGGTGTTATACGTAACTGATAAATCATTGAACACTACGTCAAAAACTAATGATGTACTATGCAGTGGCTAACTGAACATAATAAAAAAAATTAAAATTAAAAAAAAAAAAGAGTAAGTTGAACTCCATGCCACATTTTAGCTTAAACAGAATCAGTAACCAGACTCACTTAATTTTTAACTTAGATTATCACATTACCAAATCAGGTTGTAAATCTTTGGAAAAAGAAGTCTGACTACAGGTATAAGAGATACTCTCACAATAACTACATGATTGATTTACTGGAGTACTGCACATAAAATCAAGCCTAAAGTTAAATTTTGTTTTCCCTTACTGAGTTAACAAATAGATCTGTCTGGCATGACGAGGGTACGCCCATGTGTGTCCTGCCTGAACGCTGTGACGTCGAAAAGAGGACAGGCTGGCGGGGGACCAGTCAGCTCTGCTGGTCCCCTGGGGGTCTAGAGTCCTCATCCTCCAGGTGTCTGGCTCCTTCTTGCTGGTATGACGAGATCCACGACACCTGAAGTGGACCATCTCTGTCTCTTGCTCAAGTCCATAGGTCTCGAGACACCATGAAGGCGGCTCTCATAAGCCTCCAGCCGCCACTGGGCCAGCAGCACTATGGACAATGAGAAGTTTAGAACTCTGCTTCCCTTAAGTGAGTTACTTTGGCCCCTGACAGATTTTGAGCACAGCCTGGGGCTGTGGAAGGCGGATGGTCTCTAAACAACCAAATCCCGTCTCCATGGGAAATAAAGACATTGTTTGACAGGTAGAACCTTTTAGCCACCAGTCCCCAAATACTGCAGCTTAAGCGGTAGATTTTGCAGAGTAAACGATTCCTTCATTCTCAGCATAGTTTTATGCATACTACCCGTCCTGCAGGAGCGTCAGGTGGACTACTGCCATCATGAAACAGCCCGGAGCTACGCCCCAAAGTACTCCATAAAGAGCTGTCCTTCGTCCCGGTCCAAGCAGCTCACCCGACGCACGCCCCTACTCGCCCCGCCGGCCGGCCGTCTGTCTCTGGGAGGTGTACCCCCATCCGACCCAGCCTGTTAATGCGCATTTGCAGTTTCCAAAGGAGCCTATATTTTAAGTTTCCCAACATTCCCTGCAAATTTTGCTAAAAAGCAATCTGTAGGGTATGTTGGCCTAATGCAAGAACAGAAAGAATTGCAGACAAAAAGCACATTTTATTTATGTAACATGAGAAGGACAAGAGTTTGGGTGGGAAGATTTATAGTCCTTTTTATTCATTTGTTTTACACGCTGCAAAAGAGAAGGTAGAGGTCACCCAGAATCCCAACAATTTGCAGAAATGTCCGTACGTGAAATGATAGCGAGCTTCCGTTCTCACGCCACACTCGCAGCTCTCCGTAGCCCCTTCCAGAGCCCGCCCACTTTCTGTGTGCACATACACGTGCGCATGTATACAATTACACACTGTTTCACACAAACTAGAACTATGGGCTAACTCTTTAACACACATTCTGAGCACCTGCGCAGAGCCGCAACGACGGAGCCACAACGTGTGACACGCTATCACGTGGGTACACAGCATTCGTTAAAGTGGTTTCTCCCCGGTCTCCTCACAAAGGTAGAAGACGTTTTTGCGAACAGGTGACGCTTTCTGAGGGAGACAAGGACGGTCGGCCCTGTTTTATGTGTAAGAGAACTGAGGCTGAGGAGGGTAAGTGCCTCGTCGGAAGTCACAAGGCTGCTACGTGGGGAGCAGGACACCGACAGGAGAGTCTCCCCGTTAATGCCGGCCTCCTCCTGCCTCCTCTCACTGACCACTCACCACGTGGAAACACGCGTCTGACATTCTCCTTCCGACCGCCCGGGACTCAGCGTGACCCGCCCCAGGAAAAACCGGAGTCTTTGCCGAAGCAGTCTCCCTCCTTAAAATTTAGGAGGAGTATGAAACTGATAAGAGGAGATGCTTTTTTTATTATTATTTATAAGCTTAACAACATTTAAATGAGCCCCTATTTTTGGCTAACATTGTCCAAGCGGGCGGCGTTGAAGACAAAGGATAAGGGAAGAATCCAGTTTTGGAGGTCGGGAGCGCAGAACACCAGGAAGACAGTCAGTAGAAGAACCAGGGCTGTGGAGAGGAGAGCAGAACCGGATGAACCTAGCAGGATTGTATATACAAGAGTGTTAACAGCAAGAGCAAGGAAATTAAGCAAAGGAGTGGTCATGCAAACTTGGAAGCAAGCTGCAGGTCCAGAAGGAAGCCAAAGCCAGTTCAGGGAATTTCCCAAAGTGGAATTCCTGGGCCGATGTTAGCTCAGTGGACTGCCAAGGGGAAGGGCCAGCAGTGTAGCCCATCAGTGATGGGGCACTTTCTTCCACTCTTTACTGCAAGGCTGAGCAGAGCACATAACGCTCACACAGCGCCTTACTCACAAGGGATATTGAAAATCTATGTGTTATTTAGGAAATATACAGTGAAGGATTTAGGAGTAAAGGAACATGATTATGCAACTTCCTCTCAAATTGTTTAGAAAAACATGATGGGTGTACATATGTATACATCTATGCCCATAATATATATAGATAGATAAAGAGAATGAAAAAATCAGCACACAAACTGTTAAGAGTTGGTGGACATGAATAAAGTATTCTGAGTTCCCTGCACCATACTTGCAAAAAAAAAAAAAAAAAGAAAAGAAAAAGAAAATCTATATGTTGATTTGACATGATCTGCTAATACCTGGGCATTAATCCTTTACTTTGTTTAAAACTAATTTATTTCTCCAGCAAATACAGAGGGCCCTCTAGGTGCCATACTCTGTGTAGAGCATTGAGGATACAAGTAAAAATTAGATATAGTCTTTGAGTTCAAATAAGCTGAACTCCAAAGGGAGAGACAGGTGTACAAATGAAAATTTGGCAGTGAATTTGACTTCTACCTGGAAACAGACAACAGTGCAGCAGGACTTTTAGGAAGAGTTCATCCGTTCTGACAAGACAAAGAGGAAAAGCTTCACGGAGGAAACAGCATTTGACCAAGGTCCTGAACACAAACATGAACTCGAGAATCAGAAACCGGAAGGAGAACATTTATACTAAGTTGAAACCCACCCTAAGCACCGCCTGCATAAACTCACTCGCCCTTGGAAGCGCCCTGGCTGATGTGAGAAGCTAACAGCGTTTGTGCTGCGAACCAAACCACTGCAGCAGGAGCCCCACACGAGACAGACTGCACCTCGTATCTCATTAATTTCGGAAACGCACAGTGCTAATGGGTTCAGCCTCTCTGGCCATTTGGAGTCAGAAAATGCCCTAACCTCTGCTACTTGCTGTAACAATAACCAGGTGTCAGCACAAAATGAAAATTCTATTATGTCTACTGGCAAAACGTAAGGGTCTCTAGTTTCTCCTGACGGTCAGGCAGTATATGCTGTTTCCGGGCTGAATATTAGTTTTTATCTTTAGCTTTTTCCATCCTTTTCCCTAGTCATCCTCACTGATTCAAAGGCGGCACAACGTTTGACCCAAGCTTCATGGTGCTTGGCTCAGTGTTTCCTGTCTCTTTGAAGGTCATGATGCATCCTTACAAGAGCCTGAAATAAAACATGATCATTCTCTTGAATCACTTTTTCCATGTACTCTTCCAGGTTATCGATTTTACCATCTCTTTCCTATTTCGGCTTAGCTATTTGCTATGGTATTTGGGTTTTTTAATCTTAGATCTTGAGCCTCAGATGTCCGAGATCTTATCTCGTTTCACGTTCCTCATGCTTCATAGAGATCATGCTGAGAGTGATATACAAATGTCCATAACCATCTCCTTCCTTCCCAAAAGGAAATGAAGCCCCAGCAAATTCCTTTTCTGTAAATAGACACAATAGACATTATTACTAAGCCTGCAGACTTTAAGTCAATACTTCAGTAGACAGTGCGTATCATGGCAGAGAGGGGATGAAAGCCAGCCTGCTGGTCTAGCCGGTAGTGATGTTCCCAGAAACTGTTTACAGAAAAAGAGAGCTTTACAGGAAGATCAAAATAGAAAAGGGCATATGCCAGTACAGGCAGGGAACAGAAAAGTAAAGAAGAAAGAGTTCTGAATAACAATTCCATGAGATGGTATATGAATTTGCAATCTATTTGCCAATATTAAACTCAAGAATCACAACTATGCTTTATTTCTCCAGTGTTATAATTCTCTGCATGTTTGTAGAAAGCCCATTATTTCTATATTTGAACTGCTCCTTTTGCAACAGTCCAAGAGAATCATAGTATCGTTCTGTATCTATAATCAGAAATTAAAATTATTAGATGTAAAATTAGTTTCCTTGAACTATCCAATCAAGGAGCCCTGAGGGCTGTCCCAAAGCATAAGAGATAGGAGGATTCCCTAGTTAAACAGTCTTTTAAAATAAGGCCAAGATTATTTTGGGAGAGACAAGAGTTTAAGCTAATGGCTTAGTCTAGATAACCCATAAATAGAACTCATTAATAAGACACTCATAGTATACTTTAATTTTTTTATTTAAATTCAATTTAATTAACATATATTGTATTATTAGTTTCAGAGGTAGAATTTAGTGATTCATCAATTGCATACAACACCCAGTGCTCATTACACCACGTGCCCTCCTTAATACCCATCACCCAGTTACTCCATCCCCCCCACCTCCCCTCCAGCAACCCTTAGTTTGTTTCCTAGAGTTAAGAGTCTCTTATGGTTTGCCTCCCTCTCTGTTTTCTTCTTATTTTATTTTTCCTTCTCTTCCCCTATGTTATCTGTTTCGTTTCTTAAATTCCTGCACAGCAAACACTCAACAAAACTAAAAGGCAACCTATGGAGTGGGAGAAAATATTTGCAAATGTCTTATCAGATAGAGGGCTAGTATCCAAAATCTATAAAGAACTTATCAAACTCAACATCCAAAACCCAAAAAATCCAGTCAAGAAATGGGCAGAAGACATGACCAGACACTTCTCCAAGCAAGACACACAAATGCCAACAGACACATGAAAAAATGCTCCACATCTGTCAGCATCAGGGAAATACAGATAAAAACCACAATGAGATACCACCTCACAGTGGGCAGAACAGGTAAAATAAACAACCCAAGACACTTACAGTACACTTGGAGAATTTTTACTTTGCTGTTCTACAAACCTAGTCACCAAGTAAATATCCACCTACTGCAGACTGGGAAAAAATGTCTTTTAACAAGATTAATACACCAACGTGGTGATCCTGCCGTGAGAAACAGGATCTCCACGGCCAGAGTCTCCACAGCCCCCTATCCTGTCCCACCAGCACCTCAGAGGGCAGGGCACATTTATTCTGGAAACCTGATCAAAGGTTTTAACACCAGAGGAATGAGGGCCCTCTCTGACTCCAGTGGGAGTGTTATCTTTGGCCACAAGAGACACGAGCTCCACATCAGTGAAATTAGACAGGTTACACCAACTGTGTGACAGCAAAACCAGCCTGCATCCAGGCCAGCTCATCTCCTGGAATGGAGGCCACAAAGTGGCAGTGCGGTGCCCGACAGCAGCAGCCATAACAGGTGGACCTTAGCAGCCAGCACAGAAAGCAGGGCCGGGGAGGGAGGAGTCTGCAGAGGGAGGCAAGAGTGGGAATGAGTTCCAGTCATTTGGCTCGTGGGCATTCAGAGCCTGAAACCAGGGAGAACTGTGCCAGGTTGCTACAAAGGTAGGACGATAGGCTCTTATGGTTAACAAGGAATTCATCTATCCATTCAAATAGGATTCAAAAAAAACAAAAATTTCATAATGGGCAGAGCTTTAAAGGGATGAAGATTCTGTCCAGGAGTGACTATCAAATTCACCGTCCAGTAGACACTGACCCTCTAGATATCCCTATGTCCTTTACTCCTGTCTCTGTACCTCTAGGCATCCTGAGGATGCTCAGAAGGGTCTGAAAAAGAGGCTGGGATAGTATTTAGCACTAAGAAGAAAGGGGCTATCAGGCCACGAAAAGACATGGAGGAACCTCCCACGCATATCACTAAATGAAAGAAGCCAATCTGAAAAGGCTGCACACGGATGATTCCAAATATATGACATTCTGGAAAAGGTAAAACTGGGGAGAATAAAAAGATGGGTGGGTGCCAGGGTTAGGGGGAGGGGGGAATTTTAGGGCAGGGACACTATGCTATGTGACACCATGACAGTAGTTACATGTCACTACACGTCTGTCAAAACCCACAGAATGGACAACACCAAGACAGAACCCTAATGTAACTAGGGACTTTGGCTAATACTGAGGTGTCAGTGCCAGTTCATTGACTGTCAAAGATGTACCACCGTGGTGTAAGAGGTTGATGGTGGGGGTGGCTGGGCAGGGGCGGGGGCAAGGAACTCTAGACTTTCGACCACTTTTGTTGTGAACTTGAAAAATAAAGTCTATTGAGAGAGAGAGAGAGAGAGAGAGAGAGAGAAGTGGGATCGGGGCCAGATCCAGAGTCCAGAGGATGCAGGAAAAGGTTAAGGAGACAGCTGGAAGGATGGAGACTGGTGTGGTCAATGTCAGCTGGGCCAGTCACAAACTGTGAAGTCAGTGTTCCTTGCCGCATTGATTTTAGAAAACTGTTTTATATAAGAGTAGTTCCTTCCCTCCGCTGAATGGCATTGAGAGATGATGCCGTCCATGTCCCTCAACTCAAGCTGTTCCACACAGAGCCCTTTTATGGTTCCCACAGGTCAGAGGCCTTGTCTAGGGTCGCCCCACATCACTGGCGTGATGCCTTCCACCAAATATATATTCCCATTAGTCGTACAAGGAGAGTCTGCCGTCTTTCTTGGAAACCTACCTGGAGCCTCCCAGCGTAACACAGGCAGGAAGCCTTCCCTAATGGCAAACATCCTCTTCGATTTCAATCCTTTCTTCTAGGCCTTTGGTTGTTTCCCTACTCTGAAATTTCTTAAGATCTGCCTATCATTTTCCTCTTAATGCCCTTGTCTAATCGTCCTCTAAATCAAATAATCCCCACTTTCCAATCCCACACGTGTTTCCCTAGACCTCAACATGAGGTAGAGATGAGGGGGAAGATGGCTTTCCTCTCACTCCTCACTAACTTCACTGCATGTTTGGAGTACAAGTTTCTGACTTAGATGACATTTTGGTATTACCATCACTCATTCTAATTGCATTTTCCAAAACACACAAAGTTGGAAGAGTTTGGCTTCTTAAATTTGTTTCCTCATGGATTTTAACACTTAATAATGAGTAAGGGTCTTCATAGGGAGCACAAAAGTCAACCAGCCCTCTCCCTCAAGCGTCTGGGCACAGGGTAGAAAAGAAGCAAAGCCACAAGGCTTGCCTGTCTCTCTGGCCTGCCGCAGACAGCACAGCTTCCCTCCTTCCCCGCAGCCCACGTGCTGTCAGCTCCACATTCCCACACCTTTCTCTCAAGTCACTCAACTAACTGATCTCTGCTAAATGGGGACTGATGCTTTCCAGGTGTTTACATTTCATAGGGGACCTCAGATCTAAAAGAATGAGATGAACCATAGTCTCTCCTCTACCCACACCTACCACCTGATCATGACATCAGCCTTGTCTGGACATCAAGGCTCCCCAGAGCTCCTCGGGAAGAAGAATGGTGCCTCCTTACACAGGGACCAGTTCCTAAACCACCAGGTGCAGCCAGGCAAGTGAGGGAAATGGTCCCCTCTCAACAATGCCATCGCTTTGCCCACAGTCTGGCAGCGGTGGAAACAGGCCGAAACCAATCAAGAGGGTGGCTCTGTCCGTGGCATGAGCGTCTAAGAGGCAGCCTGAAAACACGCCCCACGTGGAAGCCGCTGCTTACGTGGACGCATTAGCCATGCAACAGCACTGTTCAAACAAAAATATCTTACCTGGAGGAGAGGATACATTCTCTAGGAAGGGTGGCAAAACGGTCTCACCCACTCCTTAACCTAGAATCTGATCCTCCAAGGATGAGATGGGTGCCCTTTCACCCATGCAGAAAGACACACTGACCCTCACACACAGAGGACCAGTGGCCACGAAGCCAGTCTGTGGCTGATACACCTTGGCCTCATAGCCACTCCCAACCAAAAAGCACGAATCTTTGTCACTCACATCTAGCCTAAACTGTATTCGTCACTAAACAGAGAACAGCTGGAAGCAAGAGCGTAGCAATGAAAACATGGTTATTTGGGGAGAATAAAGCTTTTGGCTGCCACTTAAAGAAACAAGAGCCTCCTCACTCCACCCTGAGCTAGCGTGTATTCATAATATTGCTGCTAGCCTTTCTTTTCAGATTCAGTTTATAACCCGAGAGATAAGAGCACCTGCTATAGGGTACACCAGGCTGAAACTGTTGGAGAAAATGCCACTTGTGTGACAGCGTCATGCCACTGATCTGGAGACCCTATTTCTAACACTTCCAGTAAAAAAAATAAAATAATGATCCCTTTCATTTGTAAAATACTTAACCATTTTAAAGAGCTTTTGTGGGGTGCCTGGGTGGCTCAGTCAGTTAAGCATCTGACTCTCCATTTCCACTCAGGTCATGATCTCAGAGTCCTGAGATCAAGCCCCAAGTCAGGTTCCGTGCTCAGTGGGGAGTCTTCTTGAAATCTCTCTTTCCCTCTCGCGCTGCCCCTCCCCATGCCCATGCACTCTCTCTCTAAATAGATCAATCATTAAAAAGGGGGGGGCATTTGGATACTTTTTCATTTTACCCTCACTACTCAGCAGTATCGGAAGGGCAAGAATGCCCTCAAGTCTTCCCAAGAAAATACCAAGTCTCAGCAAAGCGAAGGCCCTGAGTAATTTCTAAGCTGACCAGCACTCACTGTATGCCTGCTTCATCTTGTCTGAACCCGGAGTGCTTGGCAGTTGTTCAACGAGTGAGTCAAAGTTAACAATTAATGATGGCTAAGGAGTTGCTAATAAGAGGAAAACACTAAATAATAAAACCTGCCCAGAACTGACCTGGGCAGTCACAGAACCGATGTGTGTTCAGGGTTGATATGTGTAGTACAACCCTACTGTTGTTAAAACGTGGAAACGTTCCCATGCCAACCGGTAAATCGCCACCATCCTAAGCTCCTAAGCGGCCCTGTGTGGCTGGGCTCCTCTGACCCTCTCTCAGGTACCCCGGGGCCTCCCCATGAGCCAGGGACGGCTAGGTTAGTCCCGCCAAAACGCAGGCCTCCGGGGTCCCTCTCCTTTGCAGGACGGGAACCTGGGCAGCCGGGAACCTGCCGTTCGGTGGTGACCGTGCAAATAGCGGCCGTTCGCAAGACCACACAGAACCATGGAGGATGCTCATTACGATAATCCTGAGTCATCAAGACAGGGTTCAGCAGGGTATTCAGAACCCTCGTGAAGAAAGCAAAGAAATGCAGGGTTCATTTTAGAAAGTGTTCCCTTAACACGGTTTAAAGAAACAAAGGTCTGGCCTTGGGAGAGAGCAGCTTTCATTACCTGGTTAAGTCATTCACAGGGACCACTCTGCTCCTCAGAAGAGCCAAGAAATCGGGGGTGATCTCTCTCATACACCAGTGATTCTCCAAGGGTGGTCAGCAGACCGGCGGCAGCAGCACCCGGGCTGTGCTGGAAACAACTTCTCAACCCACCCCAGACGTGCCGAATCAGAACTTCCGAGGCCGGGGGCCAGCTGCGCACACTTCAACAAACCTCCAAGTGCCTGTGGTGCCCACTTGCGTCTGAGAAGCACTGCTCTAGGCCAGAGGCCCCCATCCTTGGCGGGATCAAATCCCCGCGGAGCTGGTTAGAAGCACAGATTAGATACCCAGCTGCTGTCTCTCGGGACTGTGCCTCGGCCAGTCCACAAATTGGCATTTGGTGATCTGCAAACTGCAGCAAACTTTTCAGACAGAGGTAAAGACTTCTCACAGTAATGACATCTTATCCATAGTTTTACAAATGCACAAAGCCGGGGGTTTATGTCTGTCCCCTGCCTCATTTCTTTTCGCATCCATTACTTCAGTTAGGTAAGGACACTTCATAATAGCATCGCTTTCTCTTGTGAAGTCTTCTTGATCTCCCACCCCGGGCAGAATGCACACGCTTCCCTGCCCGCCTCTCAAAATCACGCATATCTGTTAACAGAATGTATCATGTTGTATGGAAAATATTCTATAAAGATCTTCCTCTTCTCCTGAGTTCCTCAAGAACAAGAAGCACGTCACATTCCAATTTGTATTTCCAGGACTTGCAGCGCAGGGCATTTACTCAACAATGTTTACTGAGCATCTGCTTACACCAGGCACCAGGGGCACAGCAGTGAGACAGAGGAGACGCGGGCTGTCCTCACGCACCTGTGGCCTACGGTGGCAGCCATCAGAAGATCCCACACAGGGAAGTACAATGGCTAATTATAAAGGAAAATTCCAGGAGGTTGTAAAAAAAATCCCAATTGTTATGGACTGAAATGTTTGTGTCCCCCCCAATGTCCAGATCTTGAAGCCCTACCCTCCGCTACAAGGGTATTTGGAAGTGGGACCTTTGGGGGGTGATTAGGTTTAAGGAGGTCATAAGGATAGTGCCTTTGTGATGGAACTAGTATCCTTACAAAGAGGAAGAGGGGGAATAGGTTCGGGGGTGGGAATTAAAAAAAAAAAAAAAGAGAGGAAGAGACCAGAGCTCGCTCTCTCCATCATGTAAAAACACGGCAAGAAGACAGCTGTCTGCAAGTCAGGAAGCAGGCCTTCATTGGGGAACCAAATCAGTCAGTACCTTGATCTTGGACTTCTCAGCTTCTAGAACTAAGAGAAATACATGTCTGTTGTTTAATCCACCCAGTCGGTGGTATTTTGTTACAGCAGTCCAAGCTGACCAATGAACACCAATGAAGAGAGAAACTGATTCCCAGAAGTGGGATATTGTAAGCTGCCAGCCCTAGGGACACCTGGGTGGTGCATTTGGTTGAGTCTCTGACTGTAAGTTTCAGCTCAGGTTGTGATCTCAGGATCAAGAGATGGAGCAGTGTGTCAGCTCCACGCTCAGCAGGGAGCCTGCTGGAGAGTCTCTCTCTCTCCCTCTGCCCCTCCCCCTGCGCATGCACAATCTCTGTCTTTCTCTCTCTCTCTCTCTCTCTCTCTCCTCCCCTCTCTCAAATAAATAAATAAATCTTTAAAAATTATAATAAGTTGCCAGTCCTAAAGTGTGAAACATGAGCTGAGTCAAGGTGGACAAGGAGGAACCTCCACGCCCAATTAGGAAATGGCAATCATCTTCAATGGCAGCAAAGCAAGCAGGTTGAAAGGTCCCGGTGCATCTCTGGATTTCTACCACCTGCCCATAGAGGCTAGCACTTTAGGACTTGAAAAATAAGTATCAGGATGTTGGAGGTGTTGGCGTCGTCTAGTGGACTTTAGTAAGGTCCTATAAGAAACAGACAAGGTTTTTTTCTCAGTTGCCTGGTCTGAAAGTAGAAAGGAAAGGAAATGCAGACTTGCTAGAAGCAGGCTTTCCAACTATAGCTCGGGGTCAGCGTTAAAACTGCCAAGATAAAGTTAGTACTGTTAGGAGTTAGTTGGATAGTTAGGTAGTGAGGGCCAGGTCCCCAGTGAGAAAATATGGAGTCAGGACAGCTAAGACAAAACAGCACTGACATCCCGTTTTGCAGCTTGGACAGGAACGCACTAGCATTCTGTTTTGCAGCCTTTGCAGAAATGAGTGCTGCAAAACATCCTAAAATAAAACAATTCACCACAAAGCATTTGTCACTATCTCAAGCTAGGGGCAGTTAAGACAGAAGCCCCCAGATGTCAGCCCAAAAAGACCATCGGCACATAAACATTAACCTAACAGGTAGACAAATGCATGATCAAAGCCCTGGTTGGCACGACTCAGCACACCCGAATTGCTAAAGATCGCTCTACAAAGGAGCTCATAAAAACCCCTGAACTTGGAAACTCCAATGGCAACCCTCTCGGGTCCCCTCCCTCTTCGGGAGCTTTCTACTCTTGTTTAATGAACTTTGCTTTGCTGCCCGCCACTCTTCGTCTGGTCTACCTCTTCAGTCTCTGAAGTGGCATGACCGAGAATGACAGGCACTGAAGGAGTAGAAATTCTGCAACAGTACGAACACGGAGTATTAATGCATCCAAGAGCATGCTCGTGGTCACAGGCCATCTGAGGTCAAGGACACATTAGCTCACCTTACTAGATGTCCAGGCCAAGAGAGGAGCCACAGAGCCGAGGGTGAGGATGACAAGTGGAGCCCCGTGGTCTTCCTCTAAAAGAGAGAATCCCCCAGGCTGGAGACAAGATCTCTGGCTTTGGTAACTAGCTTCCGGAATGGACAGACGGTGGAGGGACCAGTGGTCTGCGGAGAGGTGGCCCGAAGAAACGTCAAGCCTGGATCTTACTTGTGTCATCAACCTGGCCAGCAACTGGTCTCTGCAGCCTCCAGCTTTCTGCTTATCTCTGCCAGTTCTGATGGCCTCACCCTCAGGCTAGTGGGGGGCAGGGAGTGGGGGCGGGGGCACAGGGTAAGCCTGCTCCATGGTGGTGGGGCTTGCAGTCTTCTTTTCTGTTGGTTTTTGGTTTTCTTCTTTTTTCTTTTCTTTCTTTCTTCCTTTTTTTTGGGGGGGGCTTTTGTTTTCTATTGTCACATAAAACACAGATACCAAAACCTACACAAAGCAAATGGATGGCTTAATGGCTTATCTGAAAGCAACACCCTTGTTGATGTCTGCCTGAGGCCAACTTCCCTGCCTCGCCACTAATTTCTGATGAGCTAGGAGCTCCCCTCCGACGGAACTGTCCCCCCTCTCTCAGCCTACTCATGGACAGATCAGGCCATGTCTGATCACACTGTAGACGGCGCGCCCACCCATCTGCAGCCCGTAAAGGAGACCCAGAAAACCAAACCATCCGCTGGAATCTTTCCGGCCTGTTAAGGATGTACTTACCAGGTGATGGCAACTATACTGATCACTCACTTAAGTTAACTGTTTGACAACAACCAAAACAATAAAAGCAGTTATTTATGGAGTAACTTCCAAAAGCCAGGTGCTGTCTACATAGTCTAGTTGCTCTCAGTGATCCTGAGAGCGTAGTCACATGTTTTAAGTTGGTAGCCCGAGTCTGAAAAGTTTCATAGTTTTCCCAAACTCTCGGGAGCAGACTCCGGGATTTGGAAGCCTAGACTCTCCCCCAGTTAACCCCACCGCCTTGTTAGCGAAGGGCAGAGGAATACGCCACCGCAAAATACGCCTCTTTGGCATAAGGATTATTTTGAGAAACTGTAGACACCGGAAAAGCTCTGAAAACAGAATAGCAGTGACCCTTTTGGAAGGGAAACTTACATTAGAAATGGGGCCATACCAGGAAGAGAGCTATTGCCAGAAATAACTTCATCACCTGAGGGGTAGCCTTTGTTTGCCAAGTATTTCCTCTCCTCACCTTCCTGTGAATCGCCTCCCCTCTTTGAAGCCCCAGACCTTTCCTTAGTTCAGGAACTAGTCATCTGGCTGCCTTCTGAGCCTCCCATCTTTGTGGGGTTCCTGTGCATACTCACACATGTAATTAAAATTCATCATCTATTTCTGTTAATTGATCTTTTAGTACAAGGAGAGGGTTCTCAGTCAAGAACCTAAAAGAGTAGAGGGAAAATTATTTTCTTTTAGATGAGATTTTTTTTTTAATATTTATTTATTTGAGAGACAGAGAGCGAGTGTGAGCAGGGGAAGTGGCAGAGGGAGAGGGAGAGAAGCAGACTCCACGCTGAACGTGGAGCCCGATGCAGGGCTCAATCTCATGACCCTGACAATCGACCTGAGCCAAAATCAAGAGTCAGACGCTCAACAAACTAAATTTTCAAAAATTGTGTACTGAGCATCTGTTGGAGTCAAGGCCCATACAAAATGTAATGAAGCCCAGATGAACCCCCTCGAGATGATGAAGCCAAATATCAGGCTTAAAAAATATCAGACAGGGAAACACATACCGTATGATTTCACTTACATGTGGAATCTGAAACACAAACAAACAAAAACAGAAACAGACTCATGAATGCAGAGAACCAGTGGTTGCCAGAGGATAGGGGTGAGTGAAAAAGATGAAGGGGATTAAGAAGTACGAACTTTCAGTTATAAAACCAATAAGTCACAGAGAGGAAAAGTACAGCATGGGGAACATAGACCATAGTATTGCAATAATGTTGTTTGGCGATTATATGAGTAATATATAGAATTGTTGAATCAATATGTCGTACACATGAAACTAATATTTGTCAACTATACCCCAATTTTGAATAAGAAAACAAATGACCCAATTTAAAAATGGGCAAAAGATCTGAAAAGACACCCCAGCAAATAAGATACACAGATGACAAATAAGCCGATGAAGAGATGGTCAACATCATCTGTCATTAGAAAAATGCGGGGAGGGGAACCTGGGTGGCACAGGGGCGCCTGGGTGGCACAGCGTTTAAGCGTCTGCCTTCGGCTCAGAGTGTGATCCTGGCGTTCTGGGATCAAGCCCCACATCAGGCTCCTCCGCTATGAGCCTGCTTCTTCCTCTCCCACTCCCCCTGCTTGTGTTCCCTCTCTCGCTGGCTGTCTCTATCTCTGTCGAATAAACAAATAAAAAAATCTTTAAAAAAAAAAAAAAAAAGAAAAATGCGGGGGCGCCTGGGTGGCTCAGTCAGTTAAACGTCTGCCTTCAGCTCACGTCATGATCCCAGGGTCCTGGGATCGAGCCCTGCATGGGGCTCCCTGCTCAGTGGGGAGCCTGCTTCTCCCTCTCTCTCAGTTGCTCCCCCTGCTTGTGCTCTCTTTCTCTCTCTCTCTCTCAAATAAATAAATAAAATCTTTAAAAAAAAGTGAATTAAAGGCACAAGGACATACCACTGCTCACCTACTGGAATGAGTAAAATCAACAACAAAACCAAATGCAACAGGGACTCGCTGCTGGTGGAAATGCAAAATGCTGATCCCGGTCACTTCGGAAGACAGTTTGGCAGTTTGTAATCATGGTAAAACACCAGACAAACCCAAACTGAAGGACATTGTATAAACTAACTGCTTAGTACACTTCAAACCTGATAAGTTCATAAAAAAATAAGGAAAGACAGAAATTGTCACAGCTGAGATGAAAGAGCCATGACCAGTAAACACAATGTGGGATCCTGGGCAGGATCCTGGCACAGAAAGAGCACAGCAGGGAAGAAACTGGTGAAATCCAAGTAAAAGGTGTAGTTTTGTTAATTAGTATTTGGACTAATGCAACACAGTTACGTTAGATATAAAAATTAGGGAAGCTGGGTGGAGAAACACCTATGTGCTCAAACCACAGGAAGTGACTGAGGTCAGCCTCCTGAGACCCTCTCAAGGGACCTCCAGGACAAACCACCACCACCAAGAACCAGAAAGCCGGTTGAGGGGAGGCACGCAGGCCATATTTTTGAACAATCAGATATGGAAGAAACATAATGTGTTAAGGGGTCTTTCACATGTCTTTCACACGTCTATGTGGAAATCAGTGAGCCTTAATTTTTACAAGCAAGCAAACCCTGAGACGGGCAACCAGGCTCTGGAGACGCACTGGCAAGCACGCACTCCCCTTCGGCTTTTTGCTTACAATCCCCTGTAAACTGACAAGCTTTGGAGCAGGTCTTTCAGAGCAATCTGAGATACTGTCTCCTGGCCTACCGTCCTCGCTAAGAGAGCGGATAAAACATTTACTAACCTACACTGAGGTTGGCTTTTTTTTTTCCAGTGGACAAAACAAAACCCTGTATTTATCTCTGCAACTTTTCTGTAATTCTGAAATTATTCCAAAATAAATAATTTATTAAGAAAAGAAACCCCAGGGGCTCCTGGCCGGCTCGGTCAGCAGAGCATATGATCAACCACAGGGCTGTCGATTCAAGCTCTACGCTGGGTATAGAGATTACTAAAAAACTTAAAAAAAAAAAAGGAACCCCACAGTGAGAAACACACCCATGAAAGTGCCTAATATTAAAAAAACAAAACAAAACAAAACCCAGTATGTAAATAATCCTGAGAAGGTTAAAAAATAGTATATAAGAATTCAAAAGTGGTGAGCATAAATTGCCAGGGTGGCTCCGGGAAAGAAAAGCTCATTCATCTTGATCAACCATGAAGGGCTCCATGGAGGAAGGGACATTTGGAGCTGGATGGACCCGTGCAGATGTACAAAGGAAAGGCACAGTATGTGTAAAAGCAACAGAATTTTCTTCTGACTGGAGTGTCAGACACTTGCCAGTGTGGGGCTCACCATCAGTCACTCGCGCCACACCAACTTCCACCAACCTACGCCTGACTACACCTCACACTGCCTGGGCTCAGCACTACACGAGTGAACCCGGGATATCCTGGTTGCCTTTGTCCATCCACCTTCATGCAATGGAATTTGATGGTTTTATTTATTTTTAATTAATGAACTTAACTATTATTGTATATTATGATAGACTGGCTTATTGGTAATTTTCAAACTATTTTCTCAGCCACAAACAGGTCTTAAGTAAAATGTAACCGCTGCCCACTGTGACTTTCCCTGAGCCCCACACCCGCTCAAACAGCCTGCTCAGGGTGCCTACCGTGGCCAAAGTTTCTTCAGTATGGCATCCTACAAGGGCAAAAACATAAACATCGATACAAATAGGTTCCATCTCTTTCCCAAAGACCAAAACGAACCTAAATGGCTCCAACTATTTTTTATACTCGTTGATCTCAGGACATTCAAGGCACTGAAATGGAAGGTAAGGTGATCTTCCTGTCCTAAAGGACCCACATCAAAAGTTAAATAACAATTCAAATCATTATATGATAAGTCTTTTTACTAACTGTTGATGTTCCTGTTATGTCCTGCGCTAGACTAAGAACTTCTAGGGGGCAGGGATTATGATTTTTAATTTAACATCACCATAACTCAGTGCCTGGCACTTTGAAGGCTGAGTGATGAATGAACAGAATAAATCAATAGATGATGGAAGAATGGATGGATAAATGATGGATGGATGGATGGATGGATGGATGGATAAACAGACGGGCAAAGAAGGGACAGAATAACAAGAGTCCAGGGTGGGGAGACATTACTGCTGGTTGGTTATAAAGGGGGAAGAAAGGCTTCAGCTGGACTTACCGATAATAAAAATGCAGATAAAACCCTCCTATTCAGGAGGCTTCCTCTCTGATTTACTGGTTCTGCCCAGACTCAGAAACCCTTCTATTCTAGCTCATGCCACTCTACCTCTGAGTCGCCCTGTCCCCTCCCCACCACCACCTCCATCTAGATCTGCCCATTCCTGGAAAACTAACTCAAGGAAACGGGTGAAAGGAAAAACAAATCGTGGCATATTCATACAACGAAACGCTAGTCAGCCACAGGAAGGACGTGCATGAAGCTCAAAAGCAGAATCCAAAAGGACCCAAACACAAAAGAATGCAATACAGACGATTCCATTTGTCTGGCATTCTGGAAAAGGCAAAACTATGGGAACAGAAATCGGACCAGTGGCTGTCAAGAGCTGGGAGAGGGGAGGGAACTGGCCAGAAAAGAACAGGGAGAACCTCGGGGGTGACGAAAATGGTCTGTGTCAAGATGGCACGCCACTGTATGCGTTTATCAAAATCGTCAGGCCAGGCTACACACCTAGAAAGGGTGAATTTCACAGTATGGAAATTATACCTTAATTACCCTGACTTTTTAAAAAACCAAAAAATAAAAAACCTCACTCAAGTGGTGCTCTGAAAAGCATACCGTGATCAGGCCCGGCTTCAAGGGTCCATTTATCACCCTCTGAACTCACTCAGCGATTAATCAGGCCCCGTGGGCACCTCTTCTATTATTGTCTTGAAATAGTATTTATTTTTATTACCTCCTTTTTACATGCCCAGCTCTTATCTCCCCAACCAGGTGGTAAATTCCCTGGAAATAGGAACTATGTAGTAGCATGCCTCCTTTAGCCACAAAGTACCCAGGTCACTGCTTGACACATTATACACAAGAAAGTTTCAATAATTATCTGTTGATTTCCAATGAAAAGCAGCTAGGTGAAGTTATTTTGTGGACTCCTTCAATCCAAATTTGTATGATAAACAGACTCACCAATGCCTTTCTCTGTTCATCACCAAACACACTTTTTCCTGCAGCCTCGCAGAGTGTCTCCGTCATTCGTATATCTCCCCCCCCCCCCCTCCGCCCAGCTCTCTGGTTGCTTTAGCACTGACATAAGATATGAGACCGAAGATGTCCAAGCGAGCCTAGATCAGGCTGAGGACGGTTCCCAGAAAGAGCTTGGACTTTCTGTGCTTTCCCACGATTACTGACCTCAATTAAGCCCAGAGCCTATGAGACACAACAAAATCACATTCCTATATTTGTAACATTACAAAAGCCCACAATTTCTATTTCATTCTCCTTACATCTAAAACGCTAAGATTTCCAATTTCCAAACTTGCCTATTTTCAGTAGCTGAAAATGTAACAATGGCCACCTCTCTCCCTGTATTCCCTCAAATTTCACAAAGAGCTGCTGTCATAATTAAATTGTTGTTTGTCTTATCACACCCTTCTAAAGGAATTCGTCTGTGGTGGGGGGAGGGGACAAGTAGTTTGTCCTGTACTCCTTTAATCCCATGTTAGCTGCAGAACGCTGTGCTTTCACACTGCAGAGCTTTGCCCTGAGTCTTTCTACTTTATTTATTTATTTGAGAGAGAGAGGGTGCGTGCAAGAGTGAGGGGAAGGGAAAGAGGCAGAGGGAGAAGCAGGCTCCCCGCTGAGCAGGGAGCCCGACGCGGAACTCCAACCCAGGACCCTGGGATCATGACCTGAGCCGAAGGCAGATGTTTGACCGACTGAGCCCCCCGGGCGTCCCTGCCCTCACTCTTAATTGTCTTAATTGGTTTCCCCTCAGATCGCTCTTGGCCACCCTCAGGTGAACTTACTTTCCATCAAACAGGTAGAGAGACATTTTCTTTAAGCACACTTTCCATGCACACCTCTCCTCATGCACTTTCCCTTCCACCCATGCCCGCCAGGAAGCTGCTCCTGTGTTCAGGCCGCCCCTCCCCCCTCCTGACCACAGGTACTGTGTCCTTGACAGGCCCGCTAGCAAGTTTTCCATCTTTTCACTGAGGCAGGACCCTTTCTACCTGCTTGTCTTCCTCCTTTCCTTTCTTCCTTTCTTCTTTCTCACGCTAAGATAACACAACAATGTCTCTACCAGAACAACCGTGACCACAAAAATATTTTAAAATATTAATAAAGAGAAAAAAATTAATCTATAGAAACATTTACGTTGTATTTAATACATAAAAATACTCCCAGGTTAAGGAAAAGAAACACCTATTTTACAATTTTCTCATTTACAAAATTTTTTTCTTTTTTTTTAAGATTTTATTTATTTATTTGACAGAGAGAGAACACAAGCAGGGGGGGTGGCAGAGGGAGAGGGAGAAGTAGGTTCCCTGCTGAGCAGGGAGCCTGATGCGGGACTCGATCCCAGGACCCTGGGATCATGACCTGAGCCAAAGGCAGACGCTTAACCGACTGAGCCACCCAGGCGCCCTACAAAAACTCTTATAATTACAAAATTACCATTAGAGTTCTAGAAAGTTATAGCTGCAAGTGATGTTTCAGGTACTTCAATAGTAACTTGGTGAAAGGCTTTTTATTTACACCCATTTTAGAGAACAGTGACGCACCAAGGCCGTGAAGCTGTGCATAAACACCCAAAGCCCACCCACCTGAAGCACGGACGCTGGGAGATGAACACCTCCAGGGCTTGGCCCCACGTCTCTCCCTCCACCTGCTCAGGGCTTCACCTCCCACAGCAGAAAAGTGCTAAAGCCAACGAACAGCGTGCATGTGACCCTCAGCCCACCTCAGGGTGACCTACAAAAGCAGAGGCAAGTGTTTAGAAATGAATACATATAAACAAAAAAGGGAAAAGAAAAGTTTAAGATGTGGAAACACATGTTGGTTTAGACCCTGCCACACAGAACTGTCTGCACGATTTTAATTCCTGAGAAAACACATAGCTGGAGGTTCATGGCTGCTCACACTGCCCTGAGAAATTCTCAGTGGCTCTCTAGGCCCTGGCTGCCTCGGCCACGTTTTCTGGAGTTACTCAGGACCTCAGCACAGAATGAGCCTGTTCTCTTTATTTCCAATGCTAAAGGAGTGGTCCAGAGAAACAATGATTTCATCCTGTATTTAGAAGACCAGCTGAGAAGCCAGAGGGTCCCTGAAAGATATGCTCTGTAGTGGAAATCAAGGTTAAAAGAGAGAGAGAGACCATTAAATTGTTTTAGAATCTGGAATATATGAGGTTGCCACACCTCCCATGTTTAGTGATGAGAGAAAACGACAATTTGGATTCCAAGAGGAAAAACATCCATCCTTGTTAATGCTCAAACTACTGCTTACCATAGTTTCAGTTCAAAAGTACAAGTCTGCAATGGCGCCGACTCGGCATGCCTGTATCCCTGCCAGTGGCCGGTGTGGGCGCGGGGAGGTTGGGTAGCAGGGCTCTGCACGGTCACTATTCCTCGAAGTTTACCAAAGCACCCTCATCAGGCAGAAAACTGGCTTGTTTCACAAGAAGAGACAAATTCTCCCATGCATTTGCTGACACGAGAATTTTTAATGCTCTTTAGAATTAAGGCCACTACAGGAGAGCCTGGGTGGCTCAGTCGGTTAGGCATCCGACTCTTGATTTTGGCTCGGGTCATGATCTCTAGTCAGCAGATCAAGCCAGCATCGGGCTCCCCACTCAGCAGGGAGTCTGCCTGAGATGCCCCGTCTTCCTGTCCCTCTGCCCCTTCCCCTGCTCATGCACTCTCCCATGAGCTCTCTCTCTCTAAAATAAATAAGTCTTTAAAAAGAAAAAAATTAAGCCCACTGAAATTGTCATTTGACTTTCCAGACAAAGACTTCGGTATCCATATAGGGTTCATATTAAATGGAGAAAAGTTCACAATCTACTTATGAACAAAATAAAACGGGGAGGGTCAGAGCCCTAGATCCCTAGCATATTACTCTTGAAATAATTACAGTAGCATTTTATGTCATTGTTTTTAATTATTAATTTTATAATTATTACTGAGTAACAGTAAATTTCAGGCAGTGGTAGGTGCTCCCTGTGTTAGCCAGTTCAAGGCCTCTCAGTAATCAGCCGGGTGGGTATTATTATCACCTGCATTTTATGGACCAGGAAAGAAGGGCTGATGGAGTCTGGTCACTAACTTCCCCATGGACACCCAGCGAGGATGTGTCAGGGTCAGAACTCAGAAGCAGGTCGGACTGGAGTCATCTGGGCTGCATGCCTGCCTGAAGTCAGGGCTGTTTCAGCCTAAACGACAGCACAGATCAAATGAAAACAGAGTAGTGCGCTGGCTTCCCCTCTGCAGCCAGCAGGCATGCGGTCCAGCAAAAGAAAGAGCAGGATAAACAACTTGCACGACTACTGTGGTCCCGAAGGACACCTGGCAAGGGTTAAACCACGGCCACATGGGCCCTTTGGAAACTGACCAACACTTTTCCTTTGGAGACCGCTTCTTCCTGTTCATGGAACACAGAGCTGTTCATGTGGAAGGAAAGGAGCAAAGAGGCTCAGCAGACCATCCGTGGAGGCAGCCCACCTGGTAGCGTGTGTGTGTGTGTGTGTGTGTGTGTGCGCGCGCGCGTGCCCTGCACTCACTGAAGATAGTGCAGACTCCCTGCAGCTCTGCTTTGCCCCCTCTGGGGACCCTCAACTGAAAAAAAGAAAAAATGAGTTCTGGAATCATAAAGTGCTTAAGGTGCATGAACAGCATGAAAAGGAGAAAACAAACAGAACTCACGCTCAAATGATAACACCATCAGAAAAAGGCTTAGAAACGTGTGATTCACATCCTCCAGGAAAGGAGAGCGTTCAATACCTTATGCGATACTAGACTGTTCTGAAAAGAGAATCAGTTAGAGACCATGAAAGAAATCACATAGCTGTTAAAATAAAAAGCCAACAGTTATAAACCAAGGAGAAAGACAAAGCTGAAGAGTGCATTAGTGAACTGAAAGGTAACACCTTTCAATGATACCAAAATGGGACACTAAGGGATAACGAGTATAAACCCAATTAAGGAGCTTGCGGGGAGCGACAAAGTGCCAACAGCCATATGGAGGAGTTGTGGGCAGGAAGGGGGAGAATACTGGGTGGAGGGGGTAACTGACAGCGCTAGATGAAAACGCGCCCCCCAAAAAAAGAAAGAGCATTCTCAGATTAGAAGGGCCCTCCAGCGCTGAGCATTTGATGGGGAAAAGAAAATACTTAGACCATCACATTGAAACTTGAGAACATCAAGGGCACATATATCATTAAAAACTAATCAAAAAGGAAAACAGCTTCGCGGCAAAGGAACAAGGATCAGATGGATTTAGATTCTCATCGGCAAATCTGGGCACAGGAAGATAATGAAGCGATTGCCTTAAAGTGCCAAAGGAACAGAGTTTTGAGTCTAGAACTCCGTATTCAGCAAAACTATCACTTAATGGGGAGGACGACATAAAAGCATTTTGGGGGACAGGAAGAATCAGTTTACACTCACCGATGGTCACTGGGAGATCCTAAGGGATCTACCCCAACGAGAGAAATGGCGCACAAGGAAGGCTGTGAGCAAACAGAGCTGTGCATACCACTGGTTCACCAAGCTCCGGGGCCAACTCGGGATTTCGGCAGAGAAGGGAAGGGGGAGGGAGTCAAACTGCCAAGGATTTTGTCTTCGTTTTGTCTGCAGGGCTCAGTGTGAAGAGGAAAAGGATACATGCGCTGATTAATTCTTGCCTATTTGGGGGGGGGAATAATATGTGTAATTCGCAATTTAAAAGTACCCTCTAAAAAAAATAAAAAATAAAAATAAAAGTACTCTCTAGAAAAATAAGTTTACACCTAATAAGCTTCAAAAAGCTAAGGAAAAATATTATAAAAGAAAACTTGAAACAAGAAGAGCATCATCTATGAAAGTACACATTGATAAGTTGGATTTTGTTAAAATTAAAATGCTCTGGGAAAGACACTAGGAGAATGAAAGACAAGCCACAGACTGGGAGACGATATTTGCAAAACCTATCTGATAAAGAACTTGTATCTAAAACGTACAAAGCATTCTTCAAACTCAACAGTAAGAAAACACACAACCTGAGTTACAAATGGGCAAACGATTCGAATAGGTGCTTCAGCGAAGAAGCTACAGATAGATAAGCATACGAAAAGATGCCCACATGATGTGTCATTAAGCAGCTGCAAATTAAAACAACTATGAGAAAGGCTAAAATCCAAACACTGAGGACCCCCAGTGCTGGTGAGGAAGTGGAGCAACAGGAATTCTTATTCACTTCTGGTGAGAACGTAAAATGCTACGGCCACTCTGGAAGACGGCTTGGCAGTTTCTTACCAAATTATACATACTCTCATTATATGATCTAGTTTACCCAAAGAAGTTAAAAACTTCTGTCCACATACAAACCTACACACAGATGCTTACAACAGGCTTATTCATAATTGCCGAAACTTGGAAGCAACCAAGATGTCCTTCAGTAGCTTAATGGATAGATAAACCGTGGTGCGTCCAGACAACGGAACATTACTCAGGGATTTAACATTAGCTATCAGGCCATGAAAAGGCACGGACGAACCCTACAAGCCTATCACTAAGGGAAGGCAGGCAACCTGAGAAGGCTGCATCCTGTCGGATTCCAAGCGAATGATATGCTGGAAAAGGCAGGACTGTGGAGACAGTAAAAAGACCAGCGGTAGGCAGGGGGGTGGAGTCGGGGAGGAGGAGCTCTGTAAAGCTGCGGGAACGCTGTGTGATGCTGCGATGGTGGGTGTATGTCAGAGGCACTTGTCACGGTGCCACACGACAGTGCCCACCTCACCTGTGACGACACAGCACCGAGTTAGTTCAGAGGTGGCAGAGACATCACCACATCCAAGGTGTCACCTCCCAAGCCTCAGCACGACACGGCTGGCATTGCCCTGGTATATGCTGTCAACGTATCATTCTGCACAACAGAGCCTGGACGGCAAGCCTGGAACTACGGACGACCTCTCCTACCCTGGGTGTCTTCGGTCATACTCTACAGCCATGCTTATCAAGCCAAGACTTCTCCTGAAATATATCAGAGACAAAAGACAAAGCTCTCCATTACACAGACTCACAGACTGAGTCAAATCATACCCCTAGGGGCGTCTGGTGGCTCAGGGAGTGAAGCATCTGCCTTCAGCTCAGGTCATGATCCCAGGGTCCTGGGATCGAACCCTGCATCGAACTCCCCACTCAGTGAGGAGCCTGTTTCTCTCTCTCCCTCTGCCTGCCGCTCCCCCTACTTGTGCTCTCTCTCTCTCAAATACATAAATAAAAATCTAAAAAAAAAAAAAAATCATACCCCTAAAACAAAACAACCACAACCCACTGGTACAAGATATTAGACTGCTAACAACAACACAAGTAACACCTCAGTTACCAAGCCTGTATTTAGTATCACAGCCCATAATTTCATCAATGTTAAAAGAAATTCCTAAAAACTCAAAGTACAGGAACAATCTAAAAAGCCCAACTTCATCCCCTGGTAATAAAACCTACTTTGTCTTTTCAACAAGACTCAGTGCCACTGACAGCCTAATGGTGTTTGAGCACAGCCTTTGGATTATTTTTTCTTTTGTGTTTACTTTCTCCATTTCTGGGGGACACCCTTTTGAGAAAGTTATGAAGAAAATATACACTAAGAGGGAAACATTTTTAAAATGTGTTTCTTTAAAAACTCAACTCAACTCCAATTACCGACTGGCCTCTGGGAAGAGGAGATCTATACCGAGATGCCCACCGGGTGTAAAGGACGTTGTCATCTGAGCGGTTAAGATTTGCCAGCTGCTCTCTCTAGACCATGGAGCACGTGGCCAAAGTTCATTTAATCATAAACTGCAGGTGCATAATATTTGAAGATCCTCTTTGCAAACACTGACTGATGATCTCAGACGACAAACACTCAAGCAGGTTTTAGTAGATGTTAGGTTCAAAGAAATATAACAGGATTTTGCAGTATAGTAACCCCCCCTTATCCACAAAGACACGTTCCAACACCCCCAGTGGATGCCTGAAACTGTGGATAGTAGTCCTGAGCCCTATGTATACTATGTTTCTCCTATACATACACACCTACATACTTGCGATAAAGGTAAATTTATAAATTAGACACAGTAAGAGATTAATAATTACTAATAAACAAACCAATGTAACAATATGCTATAATAAAAGTGATGTGAATGTGGCCTCTCCCCCAAAATATCTTATTACACTGCACTCCCCCTTCTTCTTGTGAGGCTGTGAGATGATAAAATGCCCACACGATGAGACGAAGTGAGGTCACTGACACAGGCATTGTGACGTAGCGTTAGGCTACTACTGACCCTCCGCCAATTGGCCAGAACAAGGATCATCTGTTTCCAGACAGCATTTTGACTGCTGGTGACTGAAACTACAGAAAGCAAAACTGAAGACGTGTGGGGCAGCGGGGGAGGGGGGGGCTACGTACTGCAAGCCAGTTAATTTTCAGAAGAAACTTCAGGTGGATTGCAGAGATTATGCCCAAGAGAGATTTTCACTCAGTGTAAAAGACAGACAAAATAACCCCGAAAAGAATATTGGGCTCTGGGCTGTCACTACCCCTGGAACACTGGGCAAGTTCCAGAATGTAACCCTCCATAGCCTTGGTTTCCTCCCCTAGGAAGGAGGGTGTTGGGCTCCCAGAAAATTTTATTTCTGAAAGTCTGCAATTCCATGAAGGTCAATCACAAATGTTTGGACAAGATCATCAATAGTCCAAGCTATATACACCGTCTTAAACTTCCTAGTAGCCACACTAAAAAAAAAAAAAAAAAAAAAAGTAAAAAGCCACAGAAAATAATGGGAATAATATATTTTATTTAACCTGACCTATCCAAAATATCATTTCAATATATAATAAACAGAAAACATTACTAATGAGATGGCCGAGATTCTTTTTCCATAGTAAGTCTTCAGAGTCCAGTGTGCTTTCTACACTTTCAGCACCGCTCGGTCCGACTCACACCTCAAGTGCTCAGTAGCCACTTGTGGCTAGCGGCCCCAGCTGGGACCACTCAGATCTAGAAAGTCACCTTCGACTTCGATAGTGTCCGACTCTCTGAGTATTGCCGACACCCTGAAAAGCATCTGGGCTCTCAAAGGACAAACAGTGGACAGGCAAAGATGGACACATTTCTCTACCTGCCTGGTTCCATCTCTACACCTTGTCGATCCCAACTCAGCTGTGCTTCCCACAGTCATTCCCTCGTTGCGTCTCTGGTGCTGCCCTGGCCCAGGCCCTCATTATTTCTCACCCAGAATACTGTCACAGCCCCTAACCGTGCACCGCATTTGTGACCTTTACTGATGCCTTGTGTTTACACGCAGCCCGATTTACTTTTACCTGAGGCCCCCTCCGTCTCTGGCCCACACTGGTGCCTTGCCTTCCAGAACACTGGCCCACCCCCGAACATCTGAAAATCAGACGTGGGAGAGTTAAATAGAGTTGAATAGATGCATTTCCAAGCATCAGGAAGGGTCAACACGAACATGAACGAAGAGCAGATCCAGAGAGCAGCTTTCTAATATTCTCGCCAGCACCAATGCACAGCGTCGGTAACGTGGGGAAGGGACTGGGGGGGGGGGGGGGGCACAACAGAAACACTGCACACTATCTCACACCCTTAGCAGTTTGGTCCTTTCAACTCAGCTGCTGAGCAAGGCTCCCGAGATGCCAGAGGACAAAAGATCACTTCGTTTGTTTGCTACATAAACAGGAACTACCTCTTTGGGGGTCCAAAGATAAAAATTCTGTAGCTGTGAAACCAAAGTTCTGTTTCCTCGGTGCATTAGAATAAGGAAAACAGAAAGAAAATGGAAAAGAGCCTTAAATAAGGATAATCGTTATGTGGCTAAAAATAGTTCATAAGCGGCTTGAGCCCATGGAGCACGAAGCTGAGCAGCTTAGCAGCCACGGTTTTCTCCCCCTGAATGTGAATGAGCTTCTCTGCAGTTTGAAGGCATCATTTAAGGCCAGGGAAGAAAGCAACGCTCCCTGAACTTAGCATCTGGGATGAGATTCCGAATGTCCGAGTAGAGAGGTCCTTCCTCCATGTGGTATTTGCTACCCTCGTTCCCCGTAGGACAAGCCTCGGTGAGGTACTTAAAATATTGACAGTAATCCTGGAGCCTCAGTGCTGACTATAGCCGACACAGTATCTCCAGAGACAGAAGACGGAGAAGCAGCCCCCAGACACTTCACCGAAATGTGTGAAATGTGACATTTGCTTATTATTTGGCACAAGATTGCAAAGGACTGGAAAACGTACTTGCAAATGTAAAACCTCTAAATCAAAGTTAATCAGAACTAGATCACTTTTTAGGGTGAAATGTGATGCTATGTCAGATTCCGGTTCTTACAGACAGTGAGCAGTGGAAGATGAGCTGTCAGAGCAAAAGACACACGAAAACAGCACATGCACACACACACAGACACACACACCAGCCACAGGAGTATGCTGACACAGTGAGCCCTCCCCAGTCACTGCTGATGAAGGAACCATATTATTCGTGCGCTCTTATGAATACGTCTTTGCAGGGAGACGCAGGTATCCGTGTGTGACTGTGTCCGCATGGGCTGTCAGGGTATTTTGCGTGAGCAACTAACCATCCCGCTTCTCTTGCTCTATCCTGGCAAGGGCTCTCTCTCAGCTCTTGTTCCTGTGTTCGTCCTTAATGATGGGGAAGAACTCCCAGGGCATGGATATGAGATCACTTCTATTTTAGTCTTTCTTAATGGTTGTTAACACTTGCCCTGAGCGCTTTTCCTGGCCTAAATGGATGTAAATAATATCTCGTATTCAGTGTTGTATTGATCGGGGGTTATATTTAGTAAATGTAAAGATCCAAGGAAGAAAGGCAGAAACTCATCTTTAAAGGTGTTCTATACACATCCTCCCATAACCGTTTGAAAACGCTTTTAGAGAATAATTTTAATTTAACCCCTTGGTCTAGCCAGCACCTCTGTCAAAGAAGGGTTTACGATAAAACGTCCACTGCAAAAGGAAAATCAATTATTAAGCAACCAAAGCCATCACCTGAGGCGCTTACTGGCCACCTGTAGGGTAAAAAAATGGCCTTGAAGGCAGGACAAGCAAACCGAAGGTGAGAGCGTCCAGAGACGCTGGAGGATGAATTCCTATCTACCATCCCGAGCGCCTGGTGGGTGATCACAGACACCTGGGTAATGACACACAAAGAATGCTTAAAATCCTCCAATAATGACTCCTAGTTAGGCCTCCATCGTGAGATTTAAAGCGGGAAATAACGACAGGGGAAATTTTTGCCAGTCCTGCCGGCTTGCAGGGTAAGCATCTGGGTGCAGGAGTTTACCTTGAACGATGATGGGCAGCGTGAGAAAGATCTGACATTGTCAATATGAGCTTGATTACATCACAAAGTTCTCTTAATGTATCAAATAATTAATGCACACACCTTTATACACATTACTCACTAATCACAACTACCCTGTGAGGTACAAAACTTATTTTCATCCACGTCCGTAATAGAAATAAAGGGAGCTTTCCAATATCATACCAAATTGAATCCAATTCTCTCCAGTCCAAAGCTGGGTGTGTTTTAACCCTGATGTATACTGTCATAAAGAAACTTCCAAACATAATCTATACCATTAGACCAAGTTCAAAAATTAATCCATAACAGAGCTCAGTCAGAGCTTTATTTATTGAGTACCCACAAGATAGATGGTACAGAAAACAGAAGCAGGGGGAATTAGGCCTAGCTCTTTATGTATTTCCATTTGAGGAACCGAAGACAAAAACAGAATGTGATCCTTTCAACTTGGGTGTGATACTGAACCAGGCGTGCTGGAGGGGGCGGAAAGCACCCTGGGCTCCACGATTAGCTGGTCCTGCTGGAAACTAACCAGCAAGCAAGGAATGTCTCTGAATTGTTTTTTCTCCTCTGTGAAACTGGAGGATGAAGCCATTTCTGAGATGTCATCCAGCCCTTTGTGCTAACAAACAACGTTTGTGTTTCTGAGTTGCTGTCTAGGTATTTTACAGTATGACATGCCGGGCTCTGGGCATGTCGAGATGGACTTGAGTTTAGGAGTGCACCATCAGTTCCCACTTTGCTTGTCCCAAGGCGCCCTTTAAAATAACCACTTAGAGTTAAGGTCAAGAAAAGCAAGTGCCCTCCACCCCAACCACCTTGCAAGTCATAGGTGCTTGTACCCTGTTCTCTGTGTCCTGTTCACTCATGACCTGGGATAGAGGGCTGCCCCTCCCCCAGCTCACTGCACCCCAACCCTGTTTCTGGGATTTGGAAGTAATACGTCTTGTGACCACTTCCCTGTTTAAGTGTACTGAAACTGCATCTTCAGTCGAAATGACCCCGAGGGTTTCGCTTTCCCAAAGCCCTCGCTCGGGTGCTGAAGGAACTGCCAGCCAACCTCAGGCAAGCGGCTTGTGCCTCCACACTCAGCAGATCGTGATCTGCATATTCTGAATTCAATACACCGCTCTGGCTTCCAACACACCCTCACGTTCTAATATTAGAGCTCTTTGTACTTTCAACTGCCCTCATTTTCCTACTTATCCCCTTGAACCTTGAGGCAGGTTGTTATGGGAAAACTAAGTCCATGTAGGAAAGCATTTTAAACAAAACACAAAGAAAAACACCTTTGCTGACCAGGAGAGGACAGAAGAGATAGATGGGTCCAACGTGGGATTTGGAAGAGGACACACTAGGGACAGTTTCTGGAAGATGTGTACTCCTCCAGGTTCTGTATTTGGTCTTTGTGCTTACTGCCCACCGGCTCTTCATTGCTAATCTTGTGTCATTTAAGCCAAATCCCAAAATTTAATAAAATAGGGAGGATGTTTCTTCCCTAGATATTGCTGACAACATAGTCTATGAGAAACAACTCCCCTTCCTTTCATCCTCCCTGCTCACCTCCACCCCCCGCACACCCATACACACATACCCACTTCACTATTCATCTGTGTGCACTGTCCAGGAGCGTCACCATCTGTGAGTGTCACTGTCCATGAGTGTCACAGCGAGTCAGGATAAGAGAGTTGAGAGCACTGACCCCAGTGGGTTGTAACCAGCCACGAGACCACAAGCTCCCTGAGAGCATGCCTGCTCTGCTCGCCGCTCCATCTCCAGCCCCAGGGGCAGTGCCTGGAACACGGCACGCACTCAACATAGATTTGTTAAAATCGACAACTCCAGTTCCACTCTGTCTCCCTTACTGGACAGAAAGGCTCGATCTTGAGCCAACTGTAAGCTCCATATAGGCAGGGGGACCGCCCCTTATTAGTCTTTGCATTCCCACCGCCTGGGAAACTGTCGGAGATACACTAACACAAAATATATATTTGGAGAAAGGTGGACTTTGCAAAAGTACCACTGAATATCCAGATTAAAGGAGGAGTCAAAGATATCTCATTAGCAAAAAATAATAATCCCAGAATTATTTTCCTAAATAGTAGGCAGCTGAGCACATAATCTTGATCTTTGATCCTTTCACTATGATTTTTTTAAAAAATGAGATAATTCGAAGGGAGCGCACCAAGGTCTGAGTTCACCCCTGCCCCAGACCCTACCAAGATACATCAAGCAGGAGCTGATGCGCCAAGCACGAAGATTCTCAAACACAGAGGTTCTGCCGTGTTACAGAAACAGGTGGTAAACAACATAGTTGCCCTGAGGGAACAGCCTATCAATGAAATTATAATACTATCACTCAAATGTCTTGAATTGAGAGTACAGTACCATTCCTGAAATCTGATGACTATTTTCTTTTGATAAAAATTACTATGGTTTACCTTTTTTTTTCCATTAACCTTTTTATTTTGAGATTTTAGATCCACATGCAGTTGTAAGAAAAAGAGAGATTCTATGTACCCTGTACCCAGCTTCGTCCCGTGGAAACATCTTGAAAACTATAGCACAGTATCACAACCAGGATACCGATGTCGGATACGTCAGGACGTAGAACTATTTCTAGCACCACCAGGATCCCTCATGTCCCCCTTTTATCTTTCCCATCCCCACGCCTTCCTTCACTCTGGCAACCACTAATCTAGTCTCCATTCCTATAATCTTGCCATTTCATGGATGTTGTATAAATAGGATAAAATGACGTGTAGCCTTTGGGATTGGACTTGGACTTTTTTTACTCAGCTCAACTCCCTGGAGACCCATCCAAGTTGTTGTGTGTGCCAGCAGTTGGTTCCTTGTCATTTCTGAGTAGTATTTCACATGTGGATGTACCACAGCTTGTGTATTCTTTCAGCTGTCGAAGGACGTCCATGTTTTGGCTATTATGAATAGAGCTGCTATGGATATTCACGTATAAGTATTTGTGTAAAGATATGTTTCCATTTCTCTGAAAGCAAAGCTCAAGACTACTATATCAAATGACAGCTGCATGTTCAGCTTTATAAGAAACTACCCTACCCAAAATATACGAAGAGTTTATACAATTCAACACGAAAAGAAGTCCAATTAAAAATGGGCAGAAGACATGAATAGACGTTTTTCCAAAGAAGACATCCAGATGGCCAACAGATACATGAGAAGATGCTCAGCATCGCTCATCACAGAGAAATGCAAATCAAAACCATGATGAGATGTCCCCTCACACCTGTCAGAATGGCTCAACTAGAAAAGATAAGAACTAACGAGCGTTAGTGAGGACGTGGGGGAAAGGGAGCCCCAGTGCACTGCTGGTGGGAATAGACTGGTGCAGCCACTGTGGAAAAAAAGTACGGACATTCCTCAAAAAACTAAAAATAGAAATATTATACAATCCAGTCATTTCACTACTGGGTATTTACCCAAAGAAAACAAAAACACGAATTCAAAAAGATATGAGCACCCCTAGGTTCACCGCAGCATCATTCGCAACAGTCGAGACACGGAAGCAACCTAATTGTCCGTTGATAATCGTGCACTGATCATTGAAATGGATAAAGAAGCTGTGGTCTATGTAGACAGTGAAATATACTCAGCCATAAAATGAAGGGAATCTTGCCATTAGCTACGACATTGATCGACCTAGAGGGTATTATGCTCAGTGAAAGCAGTCAAAGCCAAATACCATATTATGTTATCTATATGTGGAATCTAAAAAAACAAAACAAAAACAGCAGAAACAGATCCATAAATCCAGAGAACAAACTGGTGGTTGCCAGAGGGGAGGGGAGTGGGAGATGGACAAAATGCATGCGACACAGGCTACCAGCTGTGGAATGAATAAGACGCGGGGACGAAAGGTACAGCACAGGGAATAGAGTGCGTAGCACTGAATGCTGACAGCTGGTAGCCACACTTGCGGTGAGCACAGCATAACATATAGAAACGTCCAATCACTATGTTGTACACCTGAAACTAATGTACCACTATGTGCCAACATTACTTCAATTAAAAAAAAAGAGAAAGAAAGAAAGAAACCGCCAAATCTTCCCGAGTGGCTATGCCATTTTACATTCCCAGCAACCACGCAGGCAGGATCCAGTTTCCTGCATCCTTGCAAGCGTTTGCTGATGTCACTAGTTTTTATTACAGCCATTCTGATGCATGCGCCGCGATTCACTTTTAATGAACACAAAGACGCAGAGAGGAAAGGGAGAGACCTGACAACCACCCAGGTATCTTTAAGTATTTTGCTGGTCCCGTATGATTATCTTAATATGCGCAATAAATCTGCCTCTGCCCTAAATGAAGAACTGGGTAGGAAGAGCAGAGTGCTTCCTTAGAGTAATACAGACCAGCTACCATCTCCAGCGGCAAGTATCACCCTGCGCATGAAATGCTGGAAGCATTACCTTTAATGTTCTAAGAGCAAAGCAAAAATGGCACTTCTGGTCAAACTTTCTATTGGCAGTACTAGCAAATATCATTAAATAAGAAAAATATTATGAGGTATAACAATGATAAAGGAAGAAATGAAATTATTACTTGCAGATAATGAAGATGTCTACACACAAAAAATTAAGAGAATCCTAAACTTTTTGAAAATTTATGACAGTTCACAAGGTTGTTGATACACAACATAATTCAATAGCTTTCCTAGACATCAGCAACAATCCAACTAAAAATGCAATTTTTGAATAACCCCATTTATTCTAGTAATAGAAGTATCTAGCAACAAATCTTTGAAAATTCTTAGAAATCTATGGAGAAAATTATACCACTTTAACAAAAGACCTAAAAGAAGACACATAGAAATGGTGAGAAATACCACATTTATGATTAAAACGACATTTTCTTAAATGTCTACTCTCTCCAGACTACTCTGTAAATGTAATGCAGATTTAACCAAAATTCTAAAAGGATGTTGTTTCATTTCATTTTAAAACAGGTTCTTTTAAAAATACACGTGGAGGAGTAAAGGACCAAAAGGAGTGAAGACACTTTACAGAATGGGTGACAAAGGTACCCAAAGCTTTGAGCGCTGGCTGTGCTGATGGCAATGTCCCACTCGTGGCGGCACACCCCTGTCAAGTGGAAAGAAGTGGTTTCAGAGCTTAGGACACTCCTAGGCCAACCCTCCAGCACCGACCAGCCCTCCCCTTGCCGCACCCCCAGCCCCAGCACTTCTGTCTGCCCTGGTCCTCATCCAAACTCAGCCTATCAGGCCCTTTACCCTTGTTCACCGGAGTGTCTGGAGTGTCTGGAGCCCACACTATACAGGCCCCCCCTTCTTCCTCACACCATATGCAAATTCTTCACAGGGACTCCACCTCTTAGAACCTTCCTGTCTTCTGAAACTTGCAGCCTTTCATTAGCAAATACCCTATCTCCCCCACCTCTGGACTTCATGCCTTCACTGTTCTGCTTTGATGATCCTGTTCTTCATTGTTGATCTCAGATCACTGTCCCTCCTTTCTCTCTAAAAACCCCTTACTTTGACACTCACGCCATCAACTGTATGATTGTTAACACTAGTCTTAAAACAACCTCTCTGGAACTCACATCTTCCCCTCCAGCTACCATTCAATTTGCTCTCTCCCCTTTGCTACAAAATTCACCCAAAAGCGTTTTCTGGACTTGCTGTTTCCAATATCCTCTTAGGTCTCTCTCTCTGAAGCTATTCTATAGACGTTCTTGCCCACTCTTTACACAAAAACAGCTCTCTGCAAGGTCATCTGTGCCTTTCATGATAGACTCTTCTCGGGGCTTGCGTTTCCTGAGCTCCCAGCAGCACTGGGCATGGCTGAGCACCACTGCCTTCTGAACAGTGGGCTCACTGAGCTTCAGAGCTCTGCTCTGGGCTTTTCCTCGGACCTCGTTGGCCATCCTCTCAGCCCCTTGGCTGTTGCCTTAACCTCCCTGACCTTGAAATGTCCATGTACCCAGGCCTCTGTCCAAGGACCTTTCTCTTCTGGGCCACGTCTATACACACTGCTTACGTAACTGGCAGGTCCCACTGCAAAATGAAAATACAGGCCCCTCATTCAAAAAGTATTAAGGCTTCTAAGACAGCAACAGCACAGCATTAGAGCAATCGCAGGACTCGTCCAAGAGCTGGGCTCTGAGCAACTGCTCTGCCACACAGCCACAGAGCTGGTCCTGCCCAGGACCCTTGAATTTACATCTCTGGTCTAGAGGACTCCGCTGAACTCCCGGTCCATAAATGTAAACATCTCCACTCTGCTCTCTCGCAGGCCCTTCAAAACCAAATTCCTGACCGCGCCCCCTCCACCAATGAGAACCCTATTCTTTCTGCAGTTTTCCCCATCTCAGTGAGTGGTTTGTTCAACTTTCTTTTTCCTCCTAGCCACCCTTTGATTCTCCTTTTACTGAAACCTCACATCCAAATATGAACAAATGCTGTTTGGCTCTACCTTCAAACATATGGAGGACATGCCCACTCTCCCCCCTTCCACCCTAGCACTGTCACAGGTACCATCTGGCACCTGGATTACCGCTGTCCCCTCCCAGCTGGTCTCCCTGCTTCCGCCTGCACTCCCCGCAGTCTAGCCTCAGCCCTCACCCCGCCATCCTTTCACACTGGCATTCTCCTCAGGTGGATCTGAAGGTGCCCTGAGTTACTCAGAAACACTGGTTGAAATGACCTGATGGCTCTTCCCATGCCACATGACTCAACGACAAATATAGGAGAGTCATTTATTTCCATATGCCTATTTTCTCAAAAGAACAACAAAAACCTCACAGAGTACAAGTGCCCCATCCCCAAATTGCAAACCCTGTCCCCTCCTCTCATCCAAGATCAACCTACAAACTTGCAGGCAGTCCTGAAATGGTAAGAAAGCTAATCATTCCTGAAGTTCCCTTTCCATTTTTCATTATCTAAGGGTCTGGTTAACGCATCGTGGATCACAATCACATAACATCCAGCTTAACATGATTCGGGTTTCTAAGTATGTTCTGTAAGGAACAAGACGCAAGTGTCTAGACTCGAGGTGCGGCGGGGCTGTGTCTGAAGCACCGGGGTGTTCGGCTTTAGAGGTGTGGCGTCCCTCCGCACGGGTGCTTCAGTGCAGTGTGGGGTGTGCGGTGGCCGCGCCGGGTGGTCGGAGCGACTGTGTCGCCGCCGTGTGAGCGCGAGCCCCGCGGGCCCAGGTAGCGACAGACGTTCGTGTGACCCTTTGGCTCCCTAGGGCTCTGCCGCAAACACCGCGCAGGGCGAGGGCAGACGCCAGATGGTGTCTCAGCCCCCCGAGTCGGGGACCCGGCACCCCCGCGTAGGGGCGGCCGGGCATGCGCACCGCGGCTCGCACGCACACGCACACACACCGAGCGCGCGCACACACATCCCGGCCCCGCGGGCGCACTGGGGTCTCCAACGCCCCCGCCCCCTGCCGGCGGCGCAGGTGTTGGGCCGCCCCGCCCCCCAAGTGCCGGCGGCGCGGAGCCGCCGGGACCCGCGGCCACGGACAGGCCCCCGCGGAGGGAGGCGGGCGGAGGGCGGGGCGGTGGCTCCCCTCCGCGCGCCCCCGCCCCGCCGACCCTCCCCGCCGCGCGCCCCTCCCCTCTCACCAACGGACGAGCGGATCCGCGACCTTCGGGGCAGGGACATCTTAAGAGCTCTGTCCAGGCCAGAGGCGTTCGGCATCGCGCCCTAGTCGGGGGCTAGGCGGCCCCCGGGCGAGCGGCAGAGACTGCGCGCGGGCCTGGGCGCAGGGGCGGCGGCACGAGGGCCATGGGTGGGCGCGCTCCTGGACCGGACTGCGGGGCCGCCGGGAGCGCCGGCGCCTGTGTCGCGGCCGCCGCCCGAGGAGGCTGCGCCGTCCGTGCCGCAGCCGCCGGCCAATGCGGCAGCGCCCGCGAACGCAACCGCAGCGGGCCCCGCTGGCCCGGCGGCGGGGGAGGGGTCCGGCCCTCCGGCAGGGAGCCGGGCGGGAGGAGGAGCGGGCCGCGGCCGCGGCTGGGAAAAGTCTGGAACCTTAAGCGGGACGCGGGGCTTTTTAGGTGGCGGAAGAGGCGGTGGGTGGGGGAGGATGGATCGGTGCTGTAGGGGGCTCTTCTAGGATACAGGCGCGCCTTGGGGTACCCTTTTCTGTCTGTGCCAGTCTGTTACCTATTTTACCTGTCACTTGTCTTGCGGTGCAAGTGTCCCGTGCGAACCGTTCCGAAACTTCTCTCTTTTCTCTGTTTCTGTTCTGTGTCTACTTTGGTGGGATCTGTATAGGTTCTTCCAGGAACAGGTATTTCTAAGGTGTAGGGCCTGGAACGAAAAGAAATCCTGGGTCTCCAGTCTCCTAACCCCCAGCCCGCTTAGAATTCTTATTAGTGGCGTGTTAATACTGTTAGAAGCCCCTAGGAATACTTCGCTCGCGCCGCACACACCTTCCGTAGGAAACAAAATCAATGAGAGATGAGGTGACTTGTCCAAGGTCACTTGATCCATATTTTATTGTTTTTACTCATCAGTGTTTAAACTGAGCTTGGTTCTTCTGGGCACAGTTCCATAAAGAGAAAAGGGAAAAAAAGCTGAATCTGTTTAATATCTGATGAAATTCTGACCTCAGAATGAAAAGAGAAAAATGATTCAAGAAGAGTCTGACCTTACATTTATTGATGTGATCATTACGCTAAATTTAACAAATACCAGGGGCTGACAAGGAGAAGAAAGACGCTCAGCAGAAAGAATTGGTGCCCCGTGAGAAAACACCGTGCAGTCCCTCAGGCTCCTACTGGCTAGCCTCTGCTCCAGATTTTCTTAGAAAAAATGCAGAAGGGATGGACAGTAGACTGGCAACTTCAGCTTCAATTAGGATTCCCTGCCTGTTCTGGGCCCTCAAAAAAAAAAAAAAAGTGTTTCTGATAAGAAATAAGTCTTCAGCAGGATGTTGAGGAAGAAAATTTTCTAAATTGTTGAGCTGAGCTTCAGGGTGGGAGGTGTTTTCTCAGTGGGTCTTTAGAGCTGCTGAGGGTGAACTTAAAGCCACTTCATCCTAGCAGTGAGTTTGTCAAGAACTTTGTCACTAATGAGTCCGTTTTCTATCGGTGACAACCCCTCGAAGGCTAAGCAGAACTGAAGAGGACTTGAGTGAAAAATACGAATTTTTCAGCCCCAAATTTTAAGATGAAAAATGTTTCCACCATAACCAGATGAGAAAAGAAAGAGTAGATAGACTTATTTTTAATTTTTAAGAAGCTGAGTATGTTAAATATAGAACACTGCCTTACCCACTGTAGACTGACCCAGTGCCTTACCCTGATTTTGTGCACCCTTATCATGAAATGGGTGGGCGGTGGGGAGCACTTCTGTTTCTGTATTTATCTTCTGATAACCAAAACTGTCCTAACAACCTGGTAGATTGTTGAGATTCAGTTGACGCACTTTGAAGATGACATCGTAGATGCAAGGATGGGTGGCTCACTTGAACTTGTGTTCTCTCATTGACTGCCATGGCTAATTTCCCTGATCTGATTGGCTGGTATCTCTCTTGGGAAGTTAGTTAAGGATGGCCTTTGAGCACAGAATCCAAGCCTAAATCTTATCTTTGAGGTCTTCTAAAGATATATATGCACAAAAGATAAAAGCTAGCCAATGACCATTATTTACTATTAGTCTTAGAATCCAAATGCCAATATGGATCATTCAGTAACCTGTGCTTGACCTCTCAGAGAAATGCTTTCACCCTTGCCAGAGGCAGCCTAGGCTAGATTCCAAGGAGACCCAAGATGCCTGTAAAAAGAAGAGCCAATGCAAAATCAGAGCAACAGGGGTAGTCAGAGAAATGTATTTTGTCTCTACCTTATAGAAGCAAGAACTTCTCAAGAAAGAGCATTTGCCTCAATTCTCTAGAGTCACCACCCCAAGCGCTCACAAGCCAGGTGACAGAAGCAGCCTGCAGAAGAAAATATCCCTCAAAAGACAGGTCAAGCAGGACACACAAAATCCCTAGCACTGTGGGTTGATAAATTTCATTGAGCTAAGTCAGAGTAGCCCTTTTTGTCCTAAGGGATGATGTAGAAGAAAGAAAGGGGATTAGAGTTTTCTTTCCCTGAAAGCCAGCTGTCTCCGTCCTCTCTATTCTGTGTGCGCCCTCCCTAAGCAATGAGATCGGCCAAGACAGACCCAGTCTCCCAGAGAGAGAAACCACCCCCTCGTGGTGTGACTGCAGAAAGGCTGACCATGTTTTCTCCCAAGATTTCCAAGGAAGGAAAACCGCACAACGTCCCTTGTCAGCACAATGCTCGAGATCTAGGGTTTTTAAGCAGTTCTTCCCTATGACCATTTTAAATTCTGTTTTAACTTCAGCCCGTTCTTATTTAATCTTCATGGTTCTAAAGAATAGCCAGCTCCCATTCTTCTCAAGAAGTTCTTTCATACAGATACAGACTTTGGGCCATTTCTTAAGTCCCTTTCTTCAAACTGAAGCCCCATTTCCTTTTAGAACGTTTATACATGAAAACATGTTCATGCATGTATACATATATGTGTATATCTCTTACATGTGTACATATATGCCTATACATAGGTAGACATTTTAAAAAAGGAAATGGCATATATACGCCATATAAAAATGTATAGATATGCATATAGAGTTCATCCTTGTCCCCAGTTTAGGGAATATTATAGACAGAGTGGAAGCCACTACTAATCCCTAACCCCTTTCCTTTCCCAGATCAATTTCCTTGTCACCAGATCAATTTACTTTTAGGTCTCCTTCATAGGGCCTCCATCTTTTCCTGTTATTTATCAACAGGCTAAAAGGCAACCCTGATAGTATTGGGCAAAGAATCCAGGAAGGAAGATGATTTAATAGAAAACTTTATTCTTCTATGGCAGTCTCATGCAGCATTCTGTAAATGCATTCTGAGGACTCCAAATTCCTCTCATTTTTACACATTTTCCACAGTGTCCCAAATTGGACATAGAAGAAGAAATATTCTGTAGAACGGTCATCTATCTTCCTAATGACTGAAGGGGCAGGTGCCCCAGACTCCTGCCCCTCGATTACTCCTTAGCACTCGTGTGTAGCATGTGATGCTGGCTGCCCCTGGAATCTTAGCAGGGGCTGTCATCTGGTAGACTTCATCGTGTCCTCTCCAGGTAGCCTGGGCTTCCTCACAGCATGGTGGCTGGCTTCCAAGAGTCCCAGGAGACAGAGCCAGGTGGAGGCTATGTCACCTTTTCTAACCTCGCCTCAGAAATGACGCAGTATCACTCCCACCACAACCTGCTAAGGCATCACAAAGGCCCAGTCAGTTCAAGAGAACAGGAAATAGACTCTAGCTCTTGCTAGATTCTGCTAGAACATAAGGATTGGAAACACTGCTGCAGCCATTTTTGAAAATACATCAAAACTAGCAACAAATTTTAATTTTAATAAAACATAATTGCACCAAAATCATAAAATATTTTGTGGAAAATAATGAAAGACGTGCAAGATGTTCACCCAAAGAACAAAATGGAAGGACATACATTACCTGATTTCAAATCTTACTATAGTACAAATGCTTGTCACGAGAGTGTAGTGTAGACACATGAGTAAATCACTGAAACAGAGTCCAGAAATAGGTCCATGTGTATTTGGTTAAATAATTTTGACAAAGGCATCAAAACAACTCAATAGGGAAGATATAGTCTTTTCAGTAAATAGTGCTATAACAGGGGTGCCTGGGTGGCTCAGTCAGTCTCAGGTCATGATCTCAGGGTCCTGGGTTGGAGCCCTCCACTGGGATCCTTGCTCCCACTGAGTGTGCTTCTCCCTCTTTCTCTCCCGCTGCTCATGTTTTCTCTCTCAAAATCTTTAGAAATATATATATAGTGCTCTAACAACTTGATGTTTATATGGAAAAAAAATTAAATAAGCCTTGACCCCTTAACCATACACAATAATTAAAATGGATAGGGGCGCCTGGGTGACTCAGTCATTAACCATCTGCCTTTGGCTCAGGGCATGATGCCGGTGTTCTGGGATCGAGCCCCGCATCAGGCTCCTCCGCTGGGAGCCTGCTGCTTCCTCTCCCACTCCCCCTGCTTGTGTTCCCTCTCTCGCTGGCTGTCTCTCTCTCCATCAAATAAATAAATAAAATCTTAAAAAATAATAAATCAAATAAATAAATAAAATGGATCATAAACTTAAAGTGTAAAAAACTAACTACACAAAGCTTCTAGGAGAAAATATTTCTTACACAAGACATAGAAAGCAGTAACCAGATAGGCCGGTGATGGGTATTAAGGAGGGCACATATTGCATGGAGCCCTGGGTGTTATATGCAAATAATGAATCATAGAACATTACATCAAAAACTAAGGATGTATTGTATGGTGACTAACATAATAAAAAATTATTTAAAAAGAAAAGCACTAACCATAAAAGAAAAAACTTATACATTGAACATCATCAAAAAGAAGACTTCTGTTCATCAAAAAAACAATACCAAGAGAACAAATAGGTAAGCCACAAACCAGGAGAAAACTTTCACAATGCATACATCTGACAAAGGACCTGTTTCTAGAATATCGAAGTAACTCCTACGACTCAATACTAAAAAGACAAATCTAATTTGTTAATGATCAGGAAAATGCAAATTAAAACACAATGAAATTCCACTACACACCAGGATGCGTAAATCAAGATTAACAACTCCAAATACTGTAGAAGACGGTGAACAACCAGAACCACACTTGCTGGTGGGAGTGTAAAATGTTATAACCACTTTGAAAAACCTGTAATTTCCTATACAGTTAAATGTACACCTTCCCTATGACCCAGAAATTCTACTTCTAGGTATTCACCCAAGAGAAATGTACACATATTTACAAAAAGACTTCAAAAAGAATATTAATAGCAACTCTATTCATAATAGCCTCAAACAGGAAACAACCCAAATATCAACAGGTAAATGGATAAACAAATTGCCATGTCTTCATATAACAGACTATGACTCAGGAATAAACAGGAATGAATTACCAATGTATACAACAACGTAGATGAATCTCCAAACATTATGCTGAGTGAAAGCAAGACCCAAAAGAGGATAATCCCAAAAGAGTGCAGAAAGTAACCAGATAGGGTCCAAACTGAAGTTCCTCATGCTAAACCCCAAGTAAGCAAACCAAAACTTAACTAAGTTTCTATGTTCTGCGCTTCAATCCCCCGGAAAAGAAAGGCCTAGGCCAGCCAATCAGCACCCATCTGTCCAGCACAAATTACCTAACGTGGTTCCAAAATGTCCCTTTGCTCCATATAAGGAAAGTAACCCTGGTTTAACCAATCAGCGAATGCCCAGTACATCTTCCTTGTTCCTGCTCACTTTGATTTATAAAAATTTCTTGCCAGGTGTTCAACATCACTAATGATCAGGGAATTGCAAATCAGAACCGTGGTGAGATAGCATCTCCCACGGCTAATACCAAAAAGACAGGAAACAACAAGTATTGGTGAGGATATGGAGAAAAGGGAACCCTTGTGCACTGTTGCAGGGAATGTAAATTGGTGCGACTACTATGGAAAATAGTACGGAGGTTCCTCAAAAAATTAAAAATAAAAATGCCAGGGGCACGTGTGTGGCTCAGTGGGTTAAGTGTCCAACTCTTGATTTCAGCTCGGGTCATGATCACAGGGTTGTGAGATGAGCCCAGCATAGGGCTCCATGTTCAGTGGGAAATCTGCCTGTCCCTTTCCCTCTGCCCCTCCCCCTATTTACAATAGCCAAGATGTGGAAACAACCGTTATATATATCATTATATACATAATGGAATATTACCAAACCGTAAAAAAGAAGGAAATCTTGCCATTTATGACATGGATGGACATCGATGGCATCATGCTTAGTGAAGTAAGTCAGACAAAGAAAGACCATATGATCTCGCTCATATAAGCATACATCAGAGATATTGCAGATTTGGTTCCCAACCTCTGCAATAAAGCAAATATCACAATAAAATGAGTCAAATGAAATTTTAGGTTCTCCGGTGCATATAAAAGTTATGTTTACACTATACTGTAGTCTGTTAAGTGTGCAATAGCATTATGTCTACAAAAATATGCATACCTTAATTAAAAATACTTTATTGCTAAAAATGTTAACCATCATCTGAGCTTTTAGCAAATAGCCATCAGTGTTCACAGATCACTGTAACAAATGTAATAATAATGAAAAGGTCTGAAACATTGCAAGAATTACCAAATGTGGGGGTGCCTGGGTGGCACAGCGGTTAAGCGTCTGCCTTCGGCTCAGGGCGTGATCCCGGTGTTGTGGGATCGAGCCCCACGTCAGGCTCCTCCGCTATGAGCCTGCTTCTTCCTCTCCCACTCCCCCTGCTTGTGTTCCCTCTCTCGCTGGCTGTCTCTGTCTCTGTCGAATAAATAAATAAAAAATCTTAAAAAAAAAAAAAAAAGAATTACCAAATGTGACCCAGAGACTCAAGGGAGCAAATGCTGTTGGGAAAATGGGGCCAATGGACTTGCTCCACTTATAAGAAACGTGATTATCTGTGAAGGACACAGTAAAGGACAACAGAACAAGATATACCTGTATATGGGGCCATGGAGTGGGGAGTGGAATGGATGAAGGTGGTCAAAAGGCACAAACTTCCAGTTATAAAATAAATAAATCCTGGGGATGTCATGTGCAACCTCGTTATAGTTAACAAAACTGTATTGTATATTTGTAAGTGGCAAAAAGAGTAGATCTTTAAAGATCTTATCAAAGAAAAAATATTTGTAACTGTGTATGGTAACAGATGTGAATTAGACTTCTTGTGGTCATTTCACAATATATACAAATATTGACTCATCGTGTTGTACACCTGAAACTAATATGTTACCTACCAGTCATACCTCAATAAAAAACAATCTCTTGCCTCGTACAGCTCTGCAAAGCTGCTTTCTAATCTGCCAGACTGAATGTTCCTTGATTCATGAATTGCTGGACAAAAGCCTACTCGATCTGGTAAATGGATCTCTAAATCATCTGTGGGAAATTTTCTTTTAACAATTCCCTTTAAATGAAGTTTAAGAAAAGGCAAAAAAAAAAAAAAATCTAACGGTCACTGAAAAGGGACCCAAGAGAACTTCCTGGGGTGATAGGATTTGGGGGGTTTTCTTGACAAAGGAGTGGATATTGGGTGTGTGCATTTTCAAAAGCCATCGAACCGTACAGTGAAGATCTACGCGTTTCACTGTAAACTATACCTGAACTTCTACAATCCTAATAAGGAAGTCGGTTTTTAAATGCCTGCACTAGGATACACATAATAATGTCTTTTATAAGAGCAAAAACTTGGAAAACAAGCCCGATGACAAAAGGATGAGGAAGTATGTTAAAATTCTTTAAAAAAAAAAACTAATTCTCTTTAAAAATAAAATTTTCAAAAAATATGTAATGGCTTGAGAAATTATAATGTTAAATGAACAAAGGGGAAATGTAAAACTATATATGTTGTGATCTATTTTTAATATACATATATACACACAGATATATGATTAATATACACATATATACACACATGTTAAAATGTTAACTGTAATTATCTCTGGTGGTGATTTTCATTTCCATCTTATTCTCTTTCAAACTTTGTACAATCATTCTCCTTCAATGTAGGAATATAGTGAGTTCATCAGCCAAAGTTGTTGCTTTGCTATATTCCAGTTGGCTGAACATGTGCAAAGGATGATGTCAGAGTGATCAAAGCAAGTGTTGGTTGCCAGGCTGAACTGGGGGACCGGAAGCGATGGCAGAATAGCCGAGTACAGCACCTCTTCAGGAAATGCAACACAGCTGCAGAGTACTGGGGAACTCGACAGCCTACACGGAGACTGATGACAAGTGAACAAGTCTAAAAGCGGATGAAGTAGTTTTATAATAATGATAAAAATAGCTAGCATTAGGGCGCCTGGGTGGCTCAGTGGCTTAAGCATCTGCCTTCGGCTCAGGTCATGATCCCAGGGTCCTGGGATCGAGCCCTGCATCGGGCTCCTTGCTCAGCGGGGAGCCTGCTTCTCCCTCACCCTCTGCCTGCTGTTCCCCCTGCTTGTGCTCTCTCTCGCTCTGTCAAATAAGTAAGTAAGTAAGTAAATAAATAAATAAATAAATAAATAAAATCTTTTAGAAAAAGAGCTAGCATTTTTAAGTACTTACTCTGCGCCAGGCAATAAGCTCAATGCTTGCTTTTATTTTCTCATGTAATTTTCAAAACAATACAAAGGGATAAGTACATGATTCTCCCCATTTCGTGGATGAGAAAATTCAGGGTTAGAAATGTGCAACAATTTCCCCAAGATCACACAAGTCGGTAGTAAGTGCAGCCAGAAGTGAGCTGTTACCAGTTCTGTGTCTAGTGGCCACATTCACAATTATGATACCTCCAAAGAGGCCTTTCAACAGAGGAGTAGAAGTAAAAAGAAAGACAGACAGACAGAAAGAAGGAGAGAAAGAAAGAGTTTCTAAACAATCATAATAACACAAAGCCAAAGCACATTTTTATATGAACTGAATGAAAGACTTTAATCAAGTATCTATATTTTCTTCCACCAAAGGTAATTACAGCTTTGAGCAGATGCCCTCTCATATCCAGTATGAGTAAAGACTCATATTCTACTAAATTCTGGAGGTCATCAGATGAACATCTGTTGCCTTGTCATCTTTTATGACCTGCTGTGTCTCCACAACAAGTGATTTGGAGGGAGAGAGCTAACAGCTTCACAGCCCACGCCTGCTATCATTGGAGTGGCGAAGGAATCATTCTTGACCGATCAGACTAAGTCTCCCTGGAAACCATGCTTTATCTCTGAGTAGGAAAAACCAGAAGGCTAGCCCCTTTAGCAGCTCCTTAAAAATGTCAACATAAATTTACCCTATAACCCCAGCAATTTTGCTCCTAGGAATCCACCAAGAAAAATGAAAACCTCCGTCCCCACAAAAACTTGTACACAAATGTTTATAGAGCATTATTCATAATAGCCTCAAATCAGAAATAACTGAAATGTCCATCGAGCGCTGAACAGATAAATGTGGTGTGTCCATACCTGGAATACTATTCAGCAATGAAAGGGAAATAAGTATTTTTTTAAAAGATTTTATTTATTTATTTGAGAGAGAGAGAGAGAAAGCATGCATAGGCAGGGTGGGGGGAAGAGGGAGAGAGAGAAGCAGACTCCCCACTGAGCAGGGAGACCCACGGGGTGGGGGGGCGCTCCACGGAGGCTGGATCTGAGGACCCTGAGATCAGGACCCAAGCAGAGGGCAGAGACTTAACCCACTGAGCCACACAGGAGCCCTGGAAAGAAATAAGTATTAATTCACGCTACCATATGATGAACCTCACTGACATCATCAGAACCTAAAACCACCCTCTTGGCCAACTGGCTCCAGAATATTGAACCACTTGCTCGGGCATAACTCGAGGACAATGCTATGAGAAGTTAACATTTAATATTTGGTTTGCTATCTGCTTTATCACCTCGATGGGCTGAAGATACTTTAGAAACATTAATGCTCCCACCATATTAAACACTTTTTTCCTTGCTGTTTTCTACTTTCTCGCTCTGCATTTAGCAGGAGCGGCAAAGATAGATGAACATTTTCTAAATTATTTAACAACCAGAATGCTCTAGGTTGCATTCTGGCAGAGTAACAGAAGCACACTCAGGCCACTCTAAGCCACCGCCCCGTGAGGGCAGAGAGCGGCCGGCTCTCTGCAGGTGTGCTCCACGTAGGAGGCAGGTGGAAACGCTGGGACGGAGAGAAGACCGACCCCTTGGGGCGCTGGAAGGTCGCGAGTGGCAGGTGGCCTCCGCTGGAGGTCCCGCCACTGCGCTGCAGCCCAGCTGCGCCCCACTCCTACTGATCGAGGAGCACCGTTTACACAGCAGGAGTATTCACCGGTGTGCATCCCAGGACAACGGCAAGATACACCAGTTCGTTTACAACTGAACTTTGAAAAACAAGTCTATCAAATATGCCTAGCAAATGCCCCCCCCCCCCCCGGTTATGGAGAGTGAGGTGCACGTTTTCTAGCAGAATGTGGAATCCGGCACCTAATCATTGAAAGGGCCTGGGCGCCAACGCCCCGCATGCATAGGGGGTGTCGTCTCCCCAGGCAGCTTTGCCAGGAACAGCCCACGGTGTACAAGCAGGTGACCAGGCCTGGAGTCAGTCCCACGCGCGCCCTGAGCCAGGAGAGGAAATGAGCACAGACAGGGTATATGGAGAAGAGGGGGGAGAAACATGGCAGGAATTAGGGCAAAGGGAGCAGGTCCTTACCCTTCCTCCCAGCCGCCCTCCCCACCCCACCCCACCCCACCCCACCCCCGCGCCCTAGAGGCCGCCCCCAGCCTGGAGCTCCTCCACCGCGGTTGGGCTTTCATTCCCACACCGGCAAGCTCTGGACATGGCCTCACCCTCAGCCTTGCACACAGACACATGCGCATGGACAGACGCAAGCCCTCTCCTGCACCGGGCATCACTTCCACTTGTCCTCCCCTGGGCTGCCCCTACCGCCTGCATGGCCCTGGGGCTCTCTTTTCCTTTTCTGGGACCCTTCCTGGGACCACCACCACCTCCAGCCCCAGGCAGCTCTTAACGCCTTCCTTACCCAGGACACCCTGCCGTGCGGGCAAGTGTTACAGAGGCGGACGGGGGACCCTAGTAAAGCTCCGAAGAAAGAGCTGTGTCCGCAGCACTAGGTGGAGGATGCGGTTCTAGAATGTGGACTGGGCCGTGTGGAGCAGAGGGAGGCTGAGATGGAGGGAGCCCAGTGGAGGGGTCCGGGGGTGGGCCCCGGCTGGCTGAGTGCCCAGAGCAGAGGTGCAGAGAGCCTCAGCTTAACCGGGCTCCACAGCGTTCCCCGCTCGAGGCCAGCCGGGGTCTTGCAGATCTCCTGGGTATAGTGTGTCACAGCTTAGAGACAGAGGAAGGCACACAGCCGGCCAATGGACAAGGCACCGGAAAACAGAACCAAACACCCAGAAAGGTAAGGAAATAGAGATTTGCACTTTAGAAAAGATTTCCTTGAAAGGTGTCAACTGTGCCTTGGAAAATACAGCCTGTGGTTTACTCTGCCACCAGGAAAACCTAATAGATGTTAAGTACTTATTTTTTTTAAGTTTGCATAGCTTTGCTTATTATAAAGAATAAACATCTTTTCATGTATTTATTGGTAGTATTTTCCTTTTGTGAATTGGCCATTAATGTTCTTTGTTTATTTATAACGGAGCATTTATTCTTACTGTAAATGTTTTCCCATTGTATTTTTTTTTCAACTAGTTTAGCATGTTTTATGGGAGGAGGGGAGCAGAGTGAGGCAGGGAATGTTTTCCCCCAATCCAGATCTCCATTCGCTAGTGTCCTCTGAGTGCAAGCCATAAACACTGACTCGGGCTAACTCACACAGAAATGGAATTCATAAAAGGACAGGGGCCCTCCCAGAACCACAGACAAATGGGAACTCCAGAGCCTTGGGAAGGGCACACCCCTGGTGATCTGAGGTGCAGGTGCTAGACGGTCTCCTCAGGGAACTGCCACCACTTTCAGACCCTGTGGACCCCAGCTCCAGAGTCACACTTCTCCCAGATGCGGTCAGCAGCCCAGACTGCATGGACACACAGTAAAAGGAGTGTGGATGGAAGGGGCTAGCCCACACAGGACAGCCACAGGACCCCTAGTATCCAAGGAAGGAGGGGATCATGGGAAGCAAGGCCAAGCAACCCCAAGAAACAATGTTCGGATAGTCAACTTCCTTATCATTTTTGCCCTTCAGCTTTCTGAATTCCATGACATTTTTAAAAAGCACTCTTCACCTCCAGATTAAACTTTTAAAAAAATGATCCATTTATTTTCATATTTTTGTGTTTTCCTTTCTCATATTCAGTTTTTCATCCCACCTGAAATTTATTTCGCTTTCTGGAAGGAGGCAGGGGGTCTACCTTTGTTGTTTTCTAAATGGCAAGCAGAATGCACACACTCTTTATTGAACTAACCATTTCTTTCACACTCATTGGAAATGTCACCTGTCGTGTGGCTCTCTATTCTATACTAGATTCCATAGAGACATCTGTCTGTTTCTGAACACTGTCTTTTACACCATGGACAAAGCTCTGCAGGCCGGAAGAAGCTGCAGCCTCTGGGTGAGCGGAGACAGGGACAGGGTCAAGGACAGAGCCTGTCTGCCCACCAGAACCCAGGGAAGTTGCAGAACTCAGAGCTATGAGCGTGAGGGAGGGCAGGATGAAAGAACCAGTTGCAAACAACGGAGCCCCAGTAGTCTACACAGACGTGTGCATGCACAAAAATACGTGCACACACACCCAAATGCATGGAACACGTTCATACATGCACACGTGCATACGTGTGCATGCATACACAAGCACAGATCCAAACCCACATACAGACACATCTGCCTACGTGATGCACAGAACACCCAGCAGGGGTTTAGAGAAATAAGAGAGAAAGGATAGAGAATTAGAAAATTAATGATTATTAACAGAGGTTCCAGAAAAAGAACACTGAGAAAATGAATAGATGGAAAATAGTTCTTTATATATTTTTAAAGAAATAGTTTAAAAGACCAATAAAGGACTTACAAGAGAGACAGCAGAGTAGGAGGACCCTAAGCTCACCTTGTCCCATAAATACAGCTAGATAATACCTACATCAGTGTAAATAACCCAGAAAATAATCCGAAGACTGGCAGAACAGACTCTCTACAGCCAAATGTAGAGAAGAGGCCACACGGAAGAGAGTAGGAAGGGAGGATATGTGGTCCAGAGTGAAACGGACCCATGAGACTGTCCCTGGGTTGGAGGGATGCCAGGGGCCCTGAGAGAGGAAAGAAACAGACCCTCACACTGGGCACCCCATGCACGCAGAACCTGTGCAGGGAGGACAAATCCCTGTAACATCTGGCTCTGAAAACCAGAGGGGCATAATTTCGCAAGTTCTTGGTATCAGTAGGGCTTAATACCTGGAATTTTAAAAATCAGCCTGTTTGGCTCTAGGGGAGCTGGGAAAGTGAGGGAAGACTGAGTCCCAGCCCTTAAAAGAGACAACAGAACAAACAACCCCATGGAGATACAGCATAGAAGCAACATTTTGAAAAATGCCTGGAGTATATGGGAGGGACATTTATTCACTAATCTCAGAGTGCGTGCTAGAGAGGCAGGGATCGATCACTGGGAGATTTCTCCAAGAACAAAAGAGCTGGCAGGTGCCATTTCCCTCAGCCACCCCCAGCCTACACCCAGGGACACGTGCGGGAACCGGTGCAGTGCCAACACTACCTAACTTGCTAATAGCATGCCCCACCCCCATGTTCTGCCAACATGCCCCCTCTAGCCAAGCCTTGGGTCCAGGTGCTCTCCCACAGCAGACCTACCCAAATGTTGCCAACACTGCACCCTTCCTCCACCCTGCCCTCTCTACAAGGCCCTTGGCAAGAGCCCACCCAAAGCAGTGCCATAAGCCTGACAGTGTGCAAGCAGCCCAACAAGGATCAACACAACCTCAAATTGACTCCTACTCCAGGGAGAGGGGAAGATAACCACAAACATCAGTTTGCAGCCCCAGCAGTGGGCTGGGGGCAGACATCTGGTCTGACTACAGGCCCTGCCCACAAACAAAGGCTTCTCAAGGGACAACACGGGGAAAGTGCCCTGCAGTTCAGGGCTACCACACCTCTAGCAAATGCCTGGTCTGACTCAGCTCAAGCCCAAGACAAGCCCAAACTGACCAACCTAACAACACAAGGACTAAACTCTGCCCACAGGCAAACAGAGCCACTGCAGACGACTGGACTGAAGGCAAATGCAACTCGGCCACAATAGTAGGGTGAAAGTAACAAACATAAGAGACACCCCTGAAACACCAGGGCACTACACAACCTCTTCTTCATAAGGCCACTTCTTTCAAGAGCAAGAGAAGTAGCTGACTTTCCTAACATATAGAATGAGACACAAAGAGTTAGCAAAATGAGAAGACAGAAGAATATGTCCCAAATGGAAAAGCAGGACAAAATCACAGCAAGAAAGCTAAATAACAGAGATAAGTCATATGTCTGATAAAGAATTAGAGTAATGGCCATAAAGATACTCACGGGACTTGAGAAAAGAGTGGAAGACCTCAGTGAGATCCTTAAGAAAGAGATAGAAAACATAAAAAAGAACTAATCAGATTTGAAGAACTCAATAAATGAAATGGAAATACACTAGATGGAATGAATTGTAGCTTAGAGGAAGCAGAAGAATGGATCAGCAGCCTGGAAAACAGAGTAATGGAAAGTGGTCAAGCTGAACAGAAGAGAGAAAAAATAATACTAATAAATGAAAATAGACTTAGGGAACTCAGCAACACCACCAAGTGAAGTAACATTTACATTATAGGGATTCCAGAAGGAGAAGAGAGAGAGAAAGGGGGAGGGGGCAGAAAATTTATTTGAAGAAATAATAGCTGAAAACATCCTGAATTTGGGGAAGAAACAGAAATCCATATCCAGAAGTCACGGAGAGCCCCCAACAAAATCAACCCAAGGAGGTCCACACATAGAGACACAGCAATTAAAATGGTAAAAAGTGGTGATAAAGAGAGAATTTTAAAAGCAGCAAGAGAAAAGAAAACAGCTACATAGCAGGAAAACCTCATGAGGCTTTCGGTGGATTTTACAACAGAAACATTGCAAGACAGAAGGGAGTGCCATGATATATTCAAAGAACTAAAACAAAAAAAATCTCAGCCCAGAATGCTCTACCCAGCAAGGCTACTATTCAGAATAGAAGTAAAGATAAAGAGTTTCCTAGACAAACAAAAGTTAAAGGAATTCATGACCACTAAACCAACCCTACAAGAAATGTCAAAGGGGATGTTTTGAGAGGAAAGGAAAGACCATAGCAGGAGTGAGAAAATTAGGAAGCACAAAAGAAATAGTATTAGGTACATCTATAAAAATCAGTCAAGGGACTCACAAAATAAAAGGCTGTAAAATATGCCACCAGATACCTAAAAAAGGGTGGGTAGAGGAGCAAAGAATGGGTTCAAACTTAAGTAACCATCAACTTAATATAGACTGCTACACACATAACATGTTATATATAAACCTAATAGCAACCGCATATCAAAAACTGATAGTAGATATGCATAAAATAGGGAGGAATCCAAGTATATTGCTAAAGGAAGCCAGCAAACCATGAGACAAGAGCAAGAGAAAAAAGAAACAGAGATCTATTAAAAAAAATACAAAAAAAACATAAAACAAGTAACAAAATGGCAGGAAGTACATATCTATCAGTAATTACTTTAAGTATAAATGTACTAAACACTCTAATCAAAAGACATAGGATGATGGAATGGATAAAAAAAAAGTAAGACCCATGTATACGCTCCTTATGAGAGACTCGTTTCAAACCTAAAGACACCTACAGATTGAAAGTGAGGGGATGGAGAAACATCTATCATACAAATGGAAGCAAAAGGAAAGCCAGGGTAGCAATACTTGTATCAGACAAAATAAACTTTAAAACAACAGCTATAACAAGAGACAAAGAAGGACACCATATAATCATATAAGGAACAATCCAACAAGAAGATACAACAATTATAAATATGTATACACCCAATGTGGGAGCACCCAAATATGTAAAACAGTTAATAACAAACATAAAGGAAGTAATTGATAGTAAAACAATAATAGTAGGGGACTTTAACACCCCACTCACATCAATGGATAGATTATCCAAACAGAAAATCAACAAGGAAACAATGGTTTGAATGACATATTGGACCCAATGGATCTAGCAGATATATTCAGAACACTCTATCCTAAAACAACAGAATACACATTCTTTTCAAGTGCACACAAAACATTCTCCCAAATAGATCACATATTAGGCCACAAAACAAGTCTCGACAAATTCAAAAAGATCAAAGTCATACCATTCATCTTTTCTGACCACAAAGCTATGAAAGTAGAAATCAACCACAGGAAAAAAATCTGGAAAGAACACAAATACATGGAAGTTAAATTACATGCTACTAAACAATGAATGGGTCAACTAAGAAATCAAAGAGGAAATAAAAAAAATACATGGAGACAAGTGAAAATGAAAACATGACAGTCTAAAAATATTTGGGGATGCAGCAAAAGCTATCTTAAGAAGGAAGTTAATACCAATACACTCTTAGCTCAAGAAGCAAAAAAAAAATCTCAAATAAACAACTAACCTTATACCTAAAGGAGCTAGAAAAAGAAAAACTAACAAAACCCAAAACCAGCAGAAGGAAGAAAATAAAAAAGACTAGAGCAGAAATAAACAAAGTAGAAACTAAAATTAAACACACACACACACACACACACAATAGAACAGATCATTGAAGCCAGGAGCTGGATCTTTGAAAAGATCAACAAAATTGATACACTTTTAGCCAAACTCATCAAGAGACAGAGCGAGAGGGGCGCCTGGGTAGCGCAGTCGTTAAGCGTCTGCCTTCGGCTCAGGGCGTGATCCCGGTGTTACGGGATCGAGTCCCACATCGGGCTTCTCCGCTGGGAGACTGCTTCTTCCTCTCCCACTCCCCCTGCTGTGTTCCCTCTCTCGCTGGCTGTCTCTCTGTCACATAAATAAATAAAATCTTTAAAAAAAAAAAAAAAGAGAGCGAGAGAGAACTCAAATAAATAAAATCAGAAATGAAAGAGAAATAATCACCAACACCACAGAAATATGACAGATTATAAGAGGATATTATGAAAAACTATATACCAACAAATTGGATAAACTAGAAGAAATGGATAAATTCCTAGAAACATATAACTTCTCAAAACTGAATCAGGAAAAAATAGAAAATTTGAACAGACTGATTACTAGCAATGAAATTGAATCAGTAATGAAAAAACTCCCAACAAACAAAAGTCCAGGACCAGATGTTTTCACAGGTGAATCCTACCAAACATTTAGAGAGTTAATATCTGTTCTTCTCAAACTATTCCAAAAACAGAAGAGGAAGGAAAGCCTCCAAATTCATTCTATGAGGACATCATTACCCTGATACCAAAACCACATGAAGACACTACAAAAAAAAGAGGACTACAGGCCAATATTTCCGACGAACATAGATGCAAAAATTCTCAACAAAATATAATCAGACCAAATCCAACAATACATTAAAGAGGTCATTCACCATGATCAAGTGGGATTTATTCCTGGGTTGCAAGGGTAGTTCAATATCTGCAAATCAATCAGTGTGATACCCCACATAAAGAAGAGATCGTTTCAGTAAATGCAGAAAAAGCATCTGACAAAATACAACATCCATACATGATAAATACTCTCAACAAAGTAGGCTTAGAGGGAACATACCTCAATATAATAAAGGCCATATATGAAAAACCCACAGCTAACATCATATTCAATGGTGAAACACAGAGCTTTTCCTCTAAGATCAGGAAAAAGACAAGAACACTCAGTCTTACCACTTTTATTCAACATAGTCCTGGAAGTTCTAGCCACAGAAATCAGACAAGAAAAAGAAATAAAAGGCATACAAATTGGTAAGGAAGAGGTAAAATTTTCACTATTTGCAGATGACATGATACTATATAGAAAACCCTACAGACGCCACCAAAAACTAATAGAACTGATAAATAAATTCAGTAAGGTCACAGGATACAAAATCAGTATAGAAATCTGTTCCATTTCTATACGCTAATAATGAAGTAACAGAAAGAGAAACTAAGAAAACAATCCCATTTACAATAGCACCAAAAAGAATAAAATACCTAGGAATAAACCAGGGAGGGGAAAACGTTGACCCCCCAAAAACTGTAAGACATTAATGAGAGAAATTGAAGATGACACAAATGGAAAGTTATTACATGTTCATGGATTGAAAGAACAAATATTGTTAAAATGTCTATGCTACTACACATGTAATGCAATCCCTTCAAAATACGGAGAGCGTTTCTCACAGAACTAGAACAAATAATTCAAAAATTTGTATGGAACCACAAAAGACCCCAAACAGCCAAAACAATCTTGAAAAAGAAGAAGAAAACTGAAAGTATCCCCAGATTTCAAAATATACTACAAAGAGCTCGTGGAACAGAATAGAAAGCCCAGAAATAAGCCCAAGATTATATGGTCAATGAATTTTTGACAAAGCAGGAAAGCATATCCAATGGGAAAAAGACAGGGTCTTCAAAAAATGGTGCTGGGAAAACTGGACAGCAACATGCAAAAGAATGAAACTGGACCACTTTCTTACACCATATACAAAAATTAACTCAAAATAGATTAAGGACTTAAATATGAGACCTGAAACCATATAAATCCTAGAAGAGAGCACAGACAGTAATTTCTCTGAGATTGGCCATAGCAACATTTTTCTAGATATGTCTCCTGAGGCAAGGAAAACAAAAGCAAAAATAAACAGTTGAGACTACATCAATACAAAAACTTCCACACAGGAAAAAAAAAAAAAAAACTAAAAGAAAACCTACTGAATGGGAGAAGACATTTGCAAATGACATATCTGATAATGGGTTAGTATTCAAAATATATAAGGAACTTACACAACTCAATGCCAGAAAAACCACAAATCCAATTTAAAAATGGGCAAAAGGGGCGCCTGGGTGGCGCAGTCGTTAAGTGTCTGCCTTCGGCTCAGGGCGTGATCCCAGCGTTCTGGGATCGAGCCCCACATCAGGCTTCTCCGCTAGGAGCCTGCTTCTTCCTCTCCCACTCCCCCTGCTTGTGTTCCCTCTCTCGCTGGCTGTCTCTCTCTGTCAAATAAATAAATAAAATCTTTAAAAAAAAAATGGGCAAAAGACATGAACAGACATTTTTCCAAAGAAGACATACAGATGGTCAGCAGATACATGAAAAGATGCTCAACATCACTCATTATCAGGGAAATGCAAATCAAAACCACAATGAGATAACACTTCATACCTGTCAGAATGGTTAAAATTGAAAACAAAAGAAACAAGCATTGGTGAGGATGCGGAGAAAAAGGACCCCATGGGCACTGTTGGTGGAAATATAAACTGGTGCAGCCACAGTGGAAAACAGTACAGAGGTTCCTCAAAAAATTAAAAATAGAATTACCATGTGATCCAGAAATTCCACTACTAGGTATTTACCCAAAGAATATGAAAACTCTCCTTCGAAAAGATATATACACCCCATGTTTATTACAGCGTATTTGCAACAGCCAAATTATGGAAGCAACCCAAATGTCCATCAGTAGATGAATGGATAAAGAAGATGTGGTGTATATATACAATGGAATATTACTCAGCCGTCAAAAAGAATGACATCTTGCCATTTACAGCATGAATGGATGCAAAGGTATAATGCTAAGTGAAATAAGTCAGTCAGAGAAAGACAAATACCATATGATTTCACTCATGTGGAATTTAAGAAACAAAACAAATGAACAAAGAAAAAAAAGACAAACCAGAAACAGACTCTTAACTACAGAGAAGAAACTGATGGTTATCAGAGGGGAGGTAGGTGAGGGGAGGGGTGAAATAGGTGAAGGGTATTAAGAGCACACTTACCAAGATGAGCACAGAGTAATGTATAGAATTGTTGGATCACTACATTGCACACCTGAAACTAATGTAACACTGTTAAATATTCTGGAATTAAAAAATGTTTTAAATAATAATTTTTTTAAAAAGACCAACCAAGTGCCTAAATCGGGAATTAAAAAAAAAACTCTGTATCTAAACAAAATACTGTGATATTTCAAGATACCAACAAAAAAAGAGAAGATGCTACAGGCTCCTAGGAAGAAATAAACCAATTACTCTGAAAGAAATGAGACTTGGACAGGCAGAGATAACTTTCCTCCTCACTAACATAATGCCAGAAAACAAATTAATGAGGCCTCCAAATTTCTAAGGCAAACTATTTTTAACCTAAAATTTATAGCCAACCAAACCTCTAAGTAAGTATGAATGAGGGTATAATAATTAAGAGTGTTTCTAATTTGTGTGTGTCTCTCTTATTTTTTCCCTTTGCTTATCTGTTTTGTTTCTTAATTCCACATATGAATGAAATCATATTGTATTTGTCTTTCAAACTGATGGTTATGACAGGGGTGGGGGGAGAGGGGTGCAATAGGTGATGGGGATTAAGGAGGGCACTTGTGATGAGCACCAGGTAATGTATAGAAGTGTTGAATCACTGTATTGTACACTTGAAACTAATATAACACTGTGTGTTAACTAACTGGAATTAAAATAAAAACTTAAATAAAAAGATGTGGAATATATATACAATGGAATATTACTCAGCCATTAAAAAGAATGAGATCTTGCCATTTGCAATGACATGAATGGAGCTAGAGTGTATAATGCCAAGCAAAATAAATCAGTCAGAAAAGACCTATAGAGTATCCTGGGAAAAAATTCTAAAGATGAAATCCATCCAACCAAGAGAGGAATCAAAATGGAGCTCACAGCACCAAAGAATGGTGAAGTTCAAATAATTAAAGAATTATGGATCAGTAATCATGGAAACATTGTTCTACAACAGTAAGTGATGAAGCCATATCAACAAAAAGTAGCAGTAGGACTTTTGTAATATAAAAATTGGGAATAGAAAGAAAGTGAGAGAAATTATATGAAGTTACTTACCTGCTTTCTATCACTGTTCACAACAGGAAGTTAATATTTACTGTTTAAAATTATAGCATGAAGCGAAATATGTATATAAAGACTGTAGCTTCTCATTATATTTTCCTACTTATTATTTCTTCATCTTAAAGAACTCATTTAGAAAGCAGTGGTTCCTGTGTGAAGAAATATTTGAGTTTCAGTATATCTATTAGTTTCAATTTGGTTAGGTTTTTATCCCTATGAAACTTGAGGGGAAAATTAAATAGTTTTCTTTTTTTAAAGTATGCATTGTATGGCCTTATTTGTAGAAAAACTATTTCTTCTACCCAACAACTGTTTCCACTTACCTACCTATTTATATGTTAAAGAGATCTGTTTGGAATTATGTATGACCAACATTAATGATGGTTATTTGTAGTAGGATTGCAAGTAAGTTTGAACTTGCATCTTTGTGATTCCTCATATTTAAAAAAAAAAATAGTAACTGTGTTGTTTTTCTAAAACAAGAGCCATTTAACACTACTAAAACAAAATGAGAATGCTAACAAAAGGACATCAGTTTCAGACAAAACTGGATTCAAGGACACACAATATTAAATTGGACAAACAACTACTTTCTACTGATAAAAGTTTACAATCCTCTGAAAAGACAGAACAGTAAACATTATGTACATAATTGCATATGTTTTGTTTATTGTTCAGCTAATGTAAGGCTGAGGATGACCTGAATAATACATTAAAAAATTTTATCTGATTTATCTGATATTCACCCAAGGGGTTACCTCTAGAAAGGGGAAGAAATTAGGAATGAGAAGGGGCAGAGAGACACAATTTTCAATTTTATTCCACGTATTATACTTCTCATATTAAATTATGCCCTCTAGAATTTTTCCCATATTATTTGAATAATATTTAAATAAACAATATCACTTATATTTTTACTTCTTTGACTTATGAGTGTGGTAAGGTTTTTGAATAGATTTCCCAAGAATGAATAATCCTCATCTTCTTAGAATAGCTCCATTTGCTTAAGTTGTACCATTTATTAATGTTCTACTAGATTCGATTTGCTCATATTTTACTAGAATATTTACATTAATACCATGGTTGAGATTGTTCTGTGGTTTTCTTTTTGTGTAGTGGTTTTACTAGACATTTAGATATTTTACTAGATATTTATGTCTTTAAACAATGATTGGACAAGTTTCATCTTTCACTGTGATCTGGAATAGTTTAGGTAGCAAAAGGATGAGGTGGGATAGCTTGGTGGTTGAGTGCAGCCTTTGGAGGCAGACTGCCTGGATTTGCATCACAGATCTGTCATTTCCTAGTGGTGCAATGTTGGGAAAAGTCATAATTTTGTGCCACAGTGTCCTCATTTATAAAATAGGGGTGATGATGATATGATTTCGTAGAGTCATTTTGAAAAATCCTATAAAGCATATAGTAAGCTTTCATAAGTTCCTTAAGAATTTGTAAAAATTCATTCATGAAAGAGTCTGAGCCAGGTCCTTTTGGGGAGTATAACTCTTTCTAACTTTTCTACTTAGACATAGTGATAATATAGATTGAACTGCTATCAAATATTACACGAATACAGCACTACTATTTATCCATTTCTACTGATAGACATTTAGGCTGTTTCTAGATTTCACTATTACAAACCATGCTGCATCAACATTTCCTCTGCTTCCTTACACATATAATGAGCATTTTTCTAGGGTCTATAGCTTGGAGCCAAATTGCTGTGTCTTAGTATATGTGGATCATCAACTTGAGCAAATATTTCCAAATTCTTCTCAAAGAGTTACTTCTGTTCTCTTTTATTTTTTAATTCCCTATATATGCTTTTGCCTGCACTAAAATTTCCTCCTGTTTTTCACTCTATCATTCATTTTGACTTCTAGAATTTAATGTTTATGATTACGTTCCAAAACTCATGTTTGTTCAACATGTTGATTGTTCCTACTTTATACCTCAGTTGACTGGATTACATCGACAAGTAGAGTTTTCAAGAGGAGAGCATGGGCAATATACTTCTCTCAACTCTTGAGACCCATCTGCCACATTCCTGAGTTGAAGCAGCCTCTGACTGCACCCTCCTCAGAGGTCTAAGCACCAACTCTGTGGGTCTCCCTTCCAAATTTCTACATTTTCTATCTCTTCGCTTATCTCCCTCAATCCAGGCATGGTAGCTCCTTCCTGGTTATTTCTCCAGCTTTGGTTTTTGCTCTCTTAGCCCCCACCACCTATGTAACCAATTCTTCACATTAAATCCCTTCTGTTGATATACCTTCTGTGTTGTTATATGTTTGCTGACTCTACTGTGGTCATGAGCTGAAGAAACATCGGTTTTATCTACATCTTCTTCCAATATGACCAAATTACATTCTGTCTGACTTGCATTCTTTGGAATTGATAGCACGAATTTGAAGACTTTTTAAGTTTTAACATAAATATACATTTTTCCTTTCTATTTGTTTCTTTTTAAAATGTATTTTAGCAAGTGAAGTTCTTTCTATGGAAAAAAGAATGAAAGAAATATGCTGAAATTTTGAACTGTATCATCTCTGAGTGATGGGCTTTTTTGTGTGTTTTTAAAGTGTTCATGATAGGCATGTATTACTTCTATAAGCAGGAGCTAAGAGATGTTAAAATTTTTTAGAGTAGTTTTTGGTAAAAGCTATTTCCAAAAATAATGATGGAGGTTCTTGGGGGGCTCAGTTGGTTAAACAGCCGATTCTTGATTTCACCTCAGGTTATGATCTCAGAGTCATGGGATCGAGCCCCACATCAGGCTCCTTGCTCAGCAGGAACCTGCTGGAGATTCTCTCTCTCCCTCTCCCTTCGTTCCTCTCCCCCCACAAAATTAAATAAATCTTAAAAAAAGAAAACAAAAATAATGATGTATATTCTGGATGTTGATCACTTAATGTACAAATTTTGTAGGTCAATTTCCTTCACATATTCACTTAATCCATCTCCAAAAAAAAAAGAAAAAGTTGTCCCTTTCTCACATGGAACAAACAAACAAACCAAAAAGATAAAACATGCCTGGAAATGTTATGAACTCTGCAAGAGAAATGTGATAGTATGGGGGTTTTTAAAAATATTTTATTTATTTATTTTAGAGAGAGAGTGGGGGGAGGGATAAGAGGAGGGGGAGAGAGAATCTCAAGCAGACTCTGTGCTGAGTCAGGGCTTGATCTCTCAACCCTGAGATCGTGATTTGAGCCAAAATCAAGAGTTGGATGCTCAACCGACTGAGCCACCTGGGTGCCCCCATGGTGGTTTTATAAAGTGGAAACATAGGGGTCATTCTTGGTGTTTTAAAGATTTGGTCCTTAAATAACATCCCATTTGCAGACAGTAATTATGGAGCCATGAAATTAGCACAAGGGCAGGTTTCTTCAGAATGTAAAATACTCAACCACCAAAAAGAGCTCATGGAAAAGTCAAATCTTTGTCTAAAACTTAGGAACACAACCGCTACCAACAACCATTATCTTATCTTGTCTTGGAAACTGGGCTGTTTGTTTGGCATTTTCAGTGACTGATGCCTCTGGCCTTCTTGGAAAACAATCTAGCACAGACAGCCCAGCTCTTTGTTTTTCGGTGTTAAAACAAGATGGAAGAGGCACCCCTCAACCAGGCAGCTGCCACCGCTAAGTGAATTATAACAACTCCCTCCACATGGAATGCTATTTGTACACGATGTGTCCTCCTCTGGTTGGAGATCTCTCAAGCAGTGAAGGCAGGCAGCACTGAGTAAATGTTGGTCTGGGGGCCATATGCATGCAAATGCACAGTGGGCAGCTGAAAGATTCCGACTCCGCATTTTCAGTCACCCTGTTTGTTTCTTTTCTGGGACCATCTCTATGGTACAGGATCTGATTTGCATTTTTCAAGATTCTCTCCCCTCTTCCCCCATACCATAGAAAGGATACTTTGCAAATCTTCAGAGTCATTCTAAAGATATAGATCAGTAAATTTACCTTCAGTGAAAGATCTTTAGGAAAAAGTGGATTTATATAAAAAGGACTCTCCCCAGGGGTGCCTGGGTGGCTCAGTCGTTAAGCGTCTGCCTTTGGCTCAGGTCAAGATCCCGGGGTCCTGGATCCAGCCCCTGCGTTTGGCTCCCTGCTCAGTGGGGAGCCTGCTTCTGCCTCTCCCTCTGCCTGCTGCTTCCCCTACTTGCGCTCTCTCTCTGTCAAATAAATAAATAAAATCTTAAAAAAAAAAAAAGATGCTCCCCCAACCCAACCAAGGTATTTCTCTAACTTTTCCAGTGTAGCCATGCAATGAGCACAACTATGAAAGAAGTTTTGTCAGAGATTTGAATGGCAGTGCTATATACCAGCTTGTGAACTGGGACTAGTAACAAATTTCTCTCTCTCTCAGCACAAGACATTAATCATCCTATCTTGAAGGGAAATTGGAAGGTTCAAATTATGAATATAATATTAAGAATTAAAAGGCCAACTCTATCACCAAAAGAGTGAGTAAAACTGGAAATCAAGTGCAGTGGAAACAAGCATCAGTTCAACCCTACATAAGACAAAATAACTCCCACTGTGATTTGGAAATGGAGGGTCAGAGGTATATAGATAAGACTGAAAGCTTATAAATTTAACTCAGCAAAATGCCTACAATCCAAAAAACAGGCTGTTAGGACATAGTGTGAGGCTCAAAGGAAGAATTTAAAACATCTTCCCCTATGGGTCAAAACAGTCAAAGATACAATCAGTGCTCCGTAGAAATTATAAACAGATGATGAGCCTGCGTATGTGTCATCAGTCTTGTTTATTGGGAAAGCAAATGAACATATCATGGAAAACTCTTCCTTATTCCCAGATGGGATCCTGATGTAAAAAATTAGGTTTCCCTGCCTCTTCCACAGAGACATCCCATACAGTGCATACTCTAGATTAATTTTCTATCCCTAGTCTGGTCTCCCTCATGTCATGGGTAATACTCACATAAACACTCAAATAGCCAAAGTCTATTATAGTTAACTGTGCCTTTTTCCTACATTTCCCAATCAATCCCATTTATTCATCCTACCTTCTTTTTGTGGCCAGGCTAGAGAAGGTGGAATTACCTGGTGATAAAAGAAACAATGAAGGATAAATAATGAGAACTTTAGGACCTTCGGCTGGAAACAAGCAGACACTGCCATCATCATACCATTTAAAGCATTACTGAGTTCACGGGGAAGCATCAAAAGCTATCAAAGAAGGTGAGATTGGGGGAAAGATGGGGGGAAAAAGGTAGAGAGCCAAAATGAGAATAGTAGGCAACAAGCAAACAAATTTGCAAGATAGGATTTGCCCTGGAAGCAGCACCACCTCCTGAGTTGAACCTTGAACTCCCCCTGTTAGCTGAGGCCTTCAAAGGGAAAAATTAAACTTGAAGCTGAAATGGCAACTTAAACTGAGAAAAGGCATTAATGACCAAATCCAAAAAATGTTATTCAGAATTACAGCATAGAGAGCAAGGAGATGGAACAAACTAGTCATTAAGAATCACAGCAAGAGGGGTGACGGGGTAGCTCAGTCGTTAAGCGTCTGCCTTCGGCTCAGGGCGTGATCCCGGCGTTATGGGATTGAGCCCCACATCAGGCTCCTCCACTGGGAGCCTGCTTCTTCCTCTTCCACTCTCCCTGCTTGTGTTCCCTCTCTCGCTGGCTGGCTGTCTCTCTGTCGAATAAATGAATAAAATCTTAAAAGAAAATAAAAGAATCACAGCAAGAGCAGAATTCCAGGGCACTGAGGTCATGGGGGTCATTTATGCTGAATGTCCCTACACATTTTCCAGTAACATAAAGCACGAGGAGAAAGTAGCCCAAATCCCATGCTGTCAGCATAACTAGATGACAGAGATTACAAACTTCAGATCAACTGTGTGTGGAAAATAAACTATGGTTTCCAAAGAGATATACCTCAAATTCCCAGCACAAGATTTTGTGGAGAGCTTTGGAGGTTCCCACAAAAGAGAAAATAAAGGAACAAAGAACTTACTATTCACCTAAAAGCTCCCAAAGACACGGAAACATCACCTCAAGAATGAAAATATTGAAAAAGCCTCCTAGCACATCAGAGCATTGACTTAGAGCATTGACAGGACTTAAAAGTACCTTGAGCTCAAGGTGGCAGTCACATAAAAACATCACTTCTGTAGGAAAAAAGTGCTCAAAAAAGATAAGCTAGTCCCCTTTGGAGGCTTGGTGAAGGAAAAAATAACTAGAGGGGAAATTTTAGGATCCTCAAAGGTAAAAGTGAACCAACCATTGAGGAACACATACCCCCAGCCTCCTTTGTTCTTCTAAAAAAAAAAATCCATTAAAAAACAGTAGTTTATTATATATCCATTTGCTACATAGAGAGAAGAGGGTTCTCTTCGAATTAGTGATTTTATGTAAAGATTATTCACAAAGATTGAAGCCACAATTCCTCCTATTTATCTGTATGCCCTTTGCAATAGGATTTAGCACCTTATTTTTCCTGTACCTTGAATCTGGGTTAAGCTCATGATTTGCTTTGATTAGTCGGATGCGATAGAAGTGACACTGTGTGGTGTCTGAGCCCAGGCCCCAAGAGTCTGTGCAGCTTCCACCCTCTTAGAACATTGCCTTCAGGATGAAAGACTCAGGAACAGAGTCCCGGCGGTCCACCCCAGCTGAGCCCACCCCAGCTGGCCCATCAGCCGGCCCATCAGCCGGCCCCTCAGCTAAATGTGACTACGTGAATGAGCCCAGGTGAGATAACACACACTTACAAACCACTTAAGTTACTGTTTCGGGCCCCTAAGTTTAACAGTACTATGTTGTACAGCAAAAGATAACTGATAACACACCACAAACAAACAACCTTGCCCCTAAAATGCATAGATGTAAGCAGTCTTCCTCTATACAAAACTTACCATAAGAGGAAAAAAACATCAGAAAGTAAGAATCAAGCATTCAACTAATGAACCCAATGAACTGCTTTTTCCTTGACAAAAGCAAACATCAGAGGGCAAGTGTAACACAATACTCCAGACAGAACTAAATCATCTCAAACTAGCATTTGGGAAAATTAAAAAATACCTTTAATGAGGAACTTTTATTGAAAAAAGAGGAAAGAAATGGATCCAAAACCAAAGGAAATAAAATGAAATTTAATTAAAATGAGGAAAGAAAGGCAAGCAAAAGACAAAATCATATCAGACATGAAAAGTTAAATTGCAAAGTTTCTGAGAGAAAATAGACTCTAATGAACATTTACTAAGGTGCACTGAAGAGATGCAAAAAATGGAAAAAAAGTGAGATGAGGTTTAAAAAGAAGAAAATTGGTTGACACAGAATATGGGAAAAGAAGATCTAACATGGGTATAAGTAGAGCCCCTCACTGAGAAAATAGGAAGACTAAACCCTGGATGAGGAGGAGGAAGAGAAAGAGGACAAAAGGGAGTAAAGGGGACAAAGAAGAAGGGAAAGGAGTTGGTGCAGGAGGGACAAGGCAGATGATAAGGAGAGCACGCTAACATAACTCATCCAGGGACGAGTTAAGATGGCGGAGGAGTAGGGGACCCCTTTTTCAGCAGGTCCCCTGAGTCAAGCTGGATAGGTACCAGACCAGCCTAAATAACCACGGAATCAGCCTGAGACGCAGGAAGATACATCTGGATCTCTACAAATGAACATCTTCAGTGCTGAGCATTGAGGTACAAAGCGGGGAGCCGTGAAACCCGCACAGATATTGGAAGATAAACGGAAGGGGGAGGGAGCCGCCACGTTCGGGCCCCGGGAAGGGGTAGCCACCTGCACGGGGGAGCGGGCGGGCTCACGGACCAGCACCTGTGAGAATACAGACTGGGACCGTGAGCCTGGGAATGCCACATGCGACCAGACTGAAAATCGGAGCTCTAGAGCGCCCCTGAACCAGACTGAAACAGGGAGCTCCAGATTGCGCATGGGGGCGGCTGGCGGCTGGCAGCTGGTGGCGTTAGAAACACAAAGGACAGAGTCGTGCTGGCCCTGGAAGTGAGGGCTGGGACACCAGCTGGGGGGCGCTCATCCCGGGTCACTGCAGGGTTTAGCAGCACCAGCAGAAACAGAGTTAAAGAGGCCAGGAGAGCTTAGTCAGTGGAGAACGGGCCGCAATCTCTCTGTTCTGAGACAGAGGCTGAAATTCAGCCGCTGCTGCTCTGACTCTCAGAAGAGGCATGGCAAACCGCCAGGGAAAGCCGCCAGAGAACAAAAGCCTGGAAGTACTGGCTCACAGCATGCCCATCCCCATCCCCCCTCGCAGGGGACACGGAGACTCTACCCAAACAGGGTTGCCTGAGTATCGGCTCGGCAGGCCCCTCCCCCAGAACACAGAAGGCAGTCTGAAAAATCAAGAAGCCCACATCCCTAAGATCCCTATAAAACAAGAGCACGCTGTCTGGGTCCTAGTCAATAATTTGGGCTCTGGGCAACCCCGCAACCTCTCCTCATCAGAATGACGAGAAGGAGAAATCCCTCCCAGCAAAGAAAAGATAATGAATCTGTGGCCTCTGCCACAGAACTGATGGATATGGATATAACCAAATTATCAGAAATGGAGTTCAGAGTAACAATGGTCAAGATGATGAGTAGACTTGAAAAAAATATTAACGAAAATATTAACGAGAATATAGAATCTCTAAGGGCAGAAATGAGAGCAAATCTGGCAGAAATTTAAAATGCTATGAATCAAATACAGTCAAAACTAGAGGTTCTGATGGCCAGGGTGAATGAGGACGAATTAGTGAATTGGAGGATGGGATGGTAGAAGAGAAAGCTAAAACAGAAACTTGGCTCAAAAAAATCCAATCTCAAGAATGTAGGTTACGGGAGATTACTGACTCAATGAAACATTCCAATGTCAGAATCATTGGCATCCCTGAGGGGGTGGAGAAAGAGAGAGACTAGAAGAGATATTTGAACAAATTGTAGCCGAAAACTTTCCTAATCTAGCAAAGGAAACAAGCATTCATGTCCAAGACGCAGAGAGGACCCTTCCCAAATTCAACCACGACAAACCTACGCCACATCACGTAATAGTGTAATTCACAAATATTAGATCCAAGGATACAGTATTGAAAGTGGCCAGGGCAAAGAAAGTTCTCATGTACAAAGGCAAAAATATTAGGATTACGTCAGACCTGTCTACACAGACCTGGAATGAGAGAAAGGGTTGGGGGGGCATTTTTAAAGCTCTTTCAGAGAAAAACATGCAGCCAAGGATCCTTTATCCAGCAAGGCTGTCATTCAGAATTGATGGAGAGATAAGGACCTTCCAGAATCGCCAGTCACTGACCAATTTTGTAACCACAAAACCAGCCCTACATGAGATATTAAGAGGGGTTCTATAAAAGTAAAAAGGGCCCAAGAGTGATACAGAACAGAAAGTCACAATCTATAGAAACAAAGACTTTACAGGCAACATGACGTCATTAAAATCATATTTCTCAATAATCACTCTCAATGTGAATGGCCTAAATGCTCCCATAAATGCCACAGGGCTGCAGATTGGATAAAAAGACATGACCCATCCATTCTCTGTCTACAAGAGACTCATCTTGAACCTAAAGATACATCCAGACTGAAAGTGAAGGGATGGAAAACCATTTTTCACGTCAATGGACCTCAAAAGAAAGCTGGGGTAACAATTCTCATATCAGACAGATCGGGTTTTAAACTAAAGACTGTAGTTAGAGATACAGAAGGACACTATATTATTCTTAAAGGATGTATCCACCAAGTGGATATGACAATTATAAATATCTACACCCCCAACAGGGGAGCAGCAAGATACACAAGCCAACTCTTAACCAGAATAAAGAGACATATAGATAAAAATACGTTAATAGTAGGGGACCTCAACACTTTACTCTCAGCAATAGACAGATCACCTAAGCAGAAAACCAACAAAGAAACAAGAGTTTTGAATGGTATTCTAGACCAGATGGACCTCATAGATATATATAGAACACTACCCCCCAAAACAAAAGAATACACATTCTTTTCGAATGCACATGGAATGTTCTCCAGAATAGACTATATGCTGGGTCACAAAACAGGTCTCAACCGATACCAAAAGATTGAAATTATTCCCTGCATATTCTCAGACCACAATTCTTTGAAATTGGAACTCAATCACAAGGAAAAATTTGGAAGAAATTCAAACACTTGGAAACTAAGAACCATCCTGCTCAAGAATGATTTGATAAAATAGGAAATCAAAAATAAATTTAAACAATTTATGGAGAGCAATGAGAATGAAAACACAACGGTCCAAAACCTATGGGACACTGCAAAGGCAGTCCTAAGGGGAAAATACATAGCCATCCAAGCCTCACTCAAAAGAATAGAAAAATCTAAAATGCAGTTTTTATATTCTCACTTCAAGAAGCTGGAACAGGAACAGAAGAATAGGCCTAACCCACGCACGAGAAAGCAGTTGATCAAGATTAGAGCAGAGATCAATGAATTAGAAACCAGGAGCACAGTAGAGCAGATCAACAGATCTAGAAGCTGGTTCTTTGAAAGAATAAATAAGATCGATAAGCCACTGGCCAGACTTATCCAAAAGAATAGAGAAAGGACCCAAATTAATAAAATTATGAATGAAAATGGAGAGGTCACAACCAACACCAATGAAATAGGAAGGATCATTAGAAACCTTTATCAACAGCTTTATGCCAATAAATTAAACTACCTGGAAGAAATGGATGCCTTCCTGGAAACCTATAAACTACCAAGACTGAAACAGGAAAAAATTGATGATTTAAACAGACCAATTAATTATGAAGAGATTGAAGCAGTGATCAAAAACCTCCCCAAAAACAAGAGTCCAGGGCCTGACGGATTCCCCGGGGAATTCTACCAACCATTCAAAGAAGAAATAATAGCTATTCTCCTGAAGCTGTTTCAAAAAATAGAAACAGAAGGAAAACTACCAAACTCATTCTATGAGCCCAATATTATCTTGATCCCCAAACCAGGCAAAGACCCCATCAAAAAGGAGAATTACAGACCGATTTTCCTAATGAATATGGATGCTAAATTCTCAACAAGATCCTAACTAATAGAATCCAACAGTACATTGAAAGGATTATCCATTATGACTAAGTAGGATTCATCCCTGGTGCAACGGTGGTTCAACATTTGCAAATCTATCAGTGTGATCATCATATCATCAAGAAAAGAGTCAAGAACCATATGGTCCTCTCAATACATGCGGAAAAAGCATTTGACAAAATACAGCATCCTTTCCTGATTAAAACACTTCAGAGTGTAGGGATAGAGGGTACATTCCTCAATTTCATAAAAACCATCTATGAAAAGCCTATAGCAAATATCATTCTCAATGGGGAAAAGCTGAAAGCCTTTCCCTTAAGATCAGGAACACGACAAGGATGCCCACTCTCACCATTATTATTCAACATAGTACTAGAAGTCCTTGCAACAGCAATCAGACAACAAAAAGGGATAAAAGGTATCCAAATTGGCAAAGAAGAAGTCGAACTGTCTCTCTTCACAGATGACATGATACTCTATATGGAAAACCCAAAAGAATCCACCCCCAAATTACTAGAACTTATTGAGCAATTCAGTAATGTGGAGGGATACAAAATCAATGCTCTGAAATCAGTTGCATCTCTATACACGAACAATGAGACTGAAGAAAAAGAAATTAGGAAATCCATTCCATTTACAATAGCACCAAAAATCATACGTTATCTCAGAATTAACTTAACCGAGACGTAAAGTATCTATATTCTAGAAACTACAAATCACTCTTGAAAGACATTGAATAAGACACAAAAAGATGGAAAAATATTCCATGCTCATGGATCAGAAGAATTAACATAGTTACAATGTCTATGCTACCCAGAGCAATCTACACTTTCAATGCCATCTCAATCAAAATACCAATGAGATTTTTCAAAGAACTGGAACATACAGCCCTGAAATTTGTGTGGAACCAGAAAAGGCCCCGAATCACCAAGGAATTGTTGAAAAGGAAAAACAAAGCTGAGGGCATCACGTTGCTGGATTTCAAGCTATACTACAAAGCTGTGATTACAAAGACAGCATGGTACTGGCACAAAAACAGACACAAAGACCAATGGAACAGAATAGAGAACCCAGAAATGGACCCTCGGCTCTTTGGGCAACTAATCTTTTGACAAAGCAGGAAAAAACATCCAGTGGAAAAAAGACAGTCTCTTCAATAAATGGTGCTGGGAACATTGGACAGCTACATGCAAAAGAATGAAACTTGACCACTCTCTCACACCATACACAAAGAGAAACTCCAAATGGATGAAAGACCTCGATGTGAGACAGGAATCCATCAAAATCCTAGAGGAGAACATAGGCAGCAACCTCTACGACATTGGCCACAGCAACTTTTTTCATGACACATCTCCAAAGGCAAGAGAAACAAAAGAAAAAATGAACTTGTGGGACTTCATCAAGATAAAGAGCTTCTGCACAGCCAAGGAAACAGTCAAAAAAACTAAACGGCAGCCCAAGGAATGGGAGAAGATATTTGCAAATGTCACTACAGATAAAAGACTGGTATCCAAGATCTACAAAGAACTTCTCAAACTCAATACGCGAGAAACAAATATATCATAAAATGGGCAGAAGATATGAACAGACCCTTTTCTAATGAAGACATACAAATGGCTAACAGACACATGAAAAAATGTTCAAAATCATTAGCCATCAGGGAAATTCAAATCAAAACCACACTGAGATACCACCTTACGCCAGTTAGAATGGCAAAAATTGACAAGGGAGGAAAAAACAATTGTTGGAGAGGTTGTGGAGAAAGGGGATCCCTCCCACATTGTTGGCGGGAATGCAAGTTGGTACAGCCACTCTGGAAAACAGTGTGGAGGTCCCTTAAAAAGTTAAAAATAGAGCTACCCTATGGCCCAGCAATTGCACTACTGGGTATTTACCCCAAAGATACAGACATAGTGAAAAGAAGGGTCTTATGCACCCCAATGTTCATAGCAGCATTGTCCACAATAGCTAAATCATGGAAGGAGCCGAGATGCCCTTCAACAGATGACTGGATTAGGAAGATGTGGTCCATATATACAATGGAATATTATTCAGCCATCAGAAAGAATGATTACACAACATTTGCTGCAACATGGATGGGACTGGAGGAGATAATGCTAAGCGAAATAAGTCAAGCAGAGAAAGACAATTATCATATGGTTTCACTCATTTATGGAACATAAGAAGTAGGAAGATGGGTAGGAGAAGAAAGGGAAGAAGAAAGGGGGGGTAAACAGAAGGGGGAATGATCCACGAGAGACTATGGACTCTGGGAAACAAACTGAGGGCTTCGGGCGGGGGGGAATGGGATACGCTGGTGATGGGTATTAAGGAGGGCACGTATTGCACTGGGTGTTATACGCAAGTAATGAATCATGGAACTTTACATCAAAAACTAGGTATGGTGACTAACATAATATAATAAAAAATATTATTATAAAAAAATAACACACAAACACACACACACACACACGCACACAGAGAGAGAGAGAGAGAGAGAGAGAGACAGTTCCAGAATGGTAAAACAAATATGGCAAAAAAATGGTAAAATTTGTGAAATGTGAGTGAAAGGTATATAAAGTCTTTGTATTATTCTTGGAACTTTTCTGTAAGTCCGAAATTATTTCAAAATTTGAGATAAATATTTCAAAAGTTGAAAAATAAAATAAACAAGACCAGAAAAAAAAAAAGAACTGTTCTCCAGGAGGACTCTCATGAAGTAGAAGAAAAGCTGATTATACTTATTGAAAGGATGAGTCAGATAGCTGGGAAAATTAAGAGAGCCTGGCAAAACTGTTGGAACTTTAAAGAGAAAGAGAAAAAAAATTCTCAGGGCCTCCAGGCAAAAAACTCAAATAACTTGTAAAGGCAAAAGAATTAGACTGCTAGCTAAAAGCAATACACATGGGGAAACCGCACAGCTACAGGCAAGAACCACTTTCTTACACCATACACAAAATTTAACTCAAAATGGATGAAAGACCTAAAAGTGAGCCCCAAAACCATAAAACTCCTTAAAAAAAAAACAAAACAAAACGAACACAGGCAGTAATCTCTTGGACATTGGCTTCAGCAACATTTTTCGAGATACATCTCCTGGCTAAAGGAAACAAAGGCAAAAATAAACTATTAGGACTACACCAAGGGAGAAAGCTTCTGCACAGCAAAGGAAAGCATCAACAAGACAAAAAGGCAATCTCCTGAATGGAAGAAGAAATTTTCAAATGACATATTTGATAAGGGTTAATATCCAAAATACATAAAGAGCTTATACAACTATGACACCAAAAAAATAAACAATCCAAATTAAAAAATGGGTAGAGGACCTGAATAGATATTTTTATAAACAAGACATAGAGATGGCCAAAGGACACATGAAAAGATGCTCAGTATCCCTCATCATCAGGGAAATGCAAATCAAAACCACAAGGAGATACCACCTCACACCTGTCAGAGTGGCTCATACCAAAAAGATAAGAAATAACAAGTGTTGGTGAAGATGTGGAGAAAAGGAAACCCTCAAGTGAAATCATATGGTATTTGTCTTTGACTTATTTTGAGTAGCATTACACCTTCTAGATGGAGCCATCTTGTTGCAAATGACAAGATCGCTTCCTTTTATACAGCTGAGTAATATTCCATTGTATGTATGTACCACATATCCATTCATCTGTCAGTGGACACTTGGGCTCCTTCCATATCATGGCTGTTGTAAATAATGCTGCAATAAACATAGGGGAGCATGCATCTTTTCAAATTAGTGTTTTCATTTTCTTTGGCTCAATGTCTAGTAGTGGAATTACTGGACCATATGGTAATTCTATTTTTAATTTTTTGAGGAACCTCCATATTGTTTTCCACAGTGGCTTCACCAGTTTGCATTCCTACTAGTAGGACATGAGGGTTCCTTTTTCTCCACATTCTCGCCAACATGTGTTGTTGCTTGTGTTTTTTATTTTAGCCATTCTGACAGGTGAGGTACTATCTCATGGGAGCAACATTTTAAAGAAATACAAGGAAAAACACTATGAATCAAAGTATGTAAAGAAAATGTGAACCAATACTGATCTAGCCAAACTCTTTCAAGCTCAGAGATTATAGAAAAACAATATTAAAAATGCAAACTACAGGATATAAAAAACAAAATAGATATAAACATATTAATCATAGGAGATTTTAAGATACCGCTCTTACTACAAGTTAAGTCAAATGGACAAAAAATAAAAATAATAAAGACCTAAACAATATAACCAATAAAGTAGGACTTCTTGGATATATATAGAACTTCATACATTAATACTAGAGAATATATCTTTTACTCAACTGCTCATAGAACATTCACAAAAATTTATCTTATGTTAGGTAATAAGGAAACATAGTAGCTTCCATAAAATACAAATAATATGAACGATGCTCTGGTCACAGTGTAATAGAACTGTTAATTAGTAACAAGTTTTTTTTTAAGAAATATCACCATTTAATTGTGACACTAAATATGGCTATGAAAGCTAAAATATACAAAGAGAATCTTTTTATTATTCAAGACACCAAATGCACAGAGGTTAAGAGCATAGGCTCTGCCATTTATCAGCTCAGTGAGCTTAAGCTCAACTATGATAACCTTCCTCTTCTTCATCTGTAACACAGAATTTAAGAGAATTAAATTAAGTACGTCACCGAGCTCACTGCCTGCATACTGTGAGCACTCAGTGATTAACTGTAAGCTCTAGCCATTATTAGGGGTTGATAGTGATCTGTAAATCTCAGTAATTGAAAATTATAGATTTGAGGGGCACCTGGGTGGCTCAGTCGATGAAGTGTCTGCCTTCGGCTCAGGTCATGGTCCCGGGGTCCTGGGATCAAGCCCTAAGTAGGGCTCCCTGCTCAGTGGGGAACCTCCTTCTCCCTCTCCCTCTACCTCTTTCCCTCTGCTCATGCTCTCTCTCTCTCCCTCTCTCTCGCTCTCTCTCGCTCTCAAGTAAATAAATAAACTCTAAAAAAAAAAAAAAAGGAAAAGTATAGATTTGACAGAATCGGGACTTAAAAAATCTTTTTAAGTGTAGGGAAATTGTACTCTGAAAAACAGAACTCAGTCTAAAGGCTAGGAAGTTAAGAATTTACATTGTGGCTAGCAGAGTTCTACTTCATAATGAAAAATGGATGTGCCCCCAGGGAAACTCAAAACTACCACGAGATACTACCTAACACCTGTCAGAATGGCTCAAATCAAAAACACAAGCAACAACACATGTTGGCGAGAATGTGGAGAAAAGGAACCCTCATGCACTGTTGGTGGGAATGCAAATTGGTGCAGCCGTTGTGGAAAATAGTATGGAGGTTCCTCAGAAAAGAATTACTATCTGATTCAATAATTCCACTAGTGGATATTCACCTAAAGAATACAAAAACACTAATTTGAAGGGATACATGCACCCTGATGTTTATAGCAGCATTATTTACATCAGCCAAATTATGGAAGCAGCCCAAGTGTCCATCGACTGATGCATGGATAAAGAAATACACACACACACACACACACACACACACACACACACACACACCGGAATATTATCCAACCATAAAAAAAGAGTGATTTGCAATGACACAGATGGAACTAGAGAATATAATGCTAAGGGAAATGAGCCAGTCAGAGAAAGACAAATACCATATGATCACATTCATATGCAGAATTTAAGAAACAAAACAAATGAGCCAAGGGAAAAAAAGGTGGGAGAGAGGGAGGCAAACCAAGAAACAGACTCTTAACTAGAGCAAACAAACAGAGGGTTGTCAGAGGAGTGGTGGAGGGAGTGGAAGAAAGGATGGGTATTAAAGAGTACACTTATCATGATGAGAACATTAAGGAAAAAAAAATGGTTGTGCCTCTAAAAGGATATTTGTGTTATTTTTGACTAGGCTACAAATGAAACTGAAGGTTAATTATGATTTTCCAGTGAAATTGGTAAGGTGACACTTAATAGGACCTGGTGGGATCAATGTTTAAATTTTTTCTCCCTCTGAAAATTTTATTAGGAGATTTGATGAAACTTAACCAAATGTAGCATACCCAATAAATTAAAGTCAGATAGTGAGCTTGAATGTGTGTCTGCGTGTTTCTTCCCCTTTAAAAAGTCCTGGCAGAACAGACATATTTTAAAAGGTCCTTCCAATGGAAATTTAAAACCTTGTTTTTAACAACTCTCATGTGAAAGCGCAGTTTTTTAAATTACAAAGTCTCCACGGAATAGTTATTGAAAAGCACTAAGAATCAGAATCTATGAGATACTTTTAAAGATAATGATAAAATCTATAGTCTTAAAACATATACCAATGAAAATGAAAATTAAATTATTAAGCTAAATGCTATTTATAAGAGACATGACAAAAATATAAGGACACCGAAAGTTTGAAAGCAAAGGAGGGAAAGTTTACATTATACAGATATTAACAAAAAGAAAGCAAGAGTGACTGTTAATAAGAGACAAGACAGATAATAGTAATATTACTAGAGGTAAAAGGGTTCTGCCTAATGATAAAAGATTCAATTCACCTAATATAATAGCCTTAATGTGTATAATGAAAACTTGATAGAACATCAGTGTGAAACTGACAGATACATCCTTACTGTGGGAGATTTCAGTACCCGGAGTTCTTGTCACATGGTATAATGCAGCAATCATAGGAAGAACACGCAGTCTGCAACGAGAGTCATGAGTGATTCCTTACTCTGGTACCTACTAGCTGTGTGATGTTGGACAAATTACTTGATTCCTTTCAGTTTCCTCATTGGTAAAATGAAGGTACTGATATTCTCACCTTAAAGGGTAGTTAAAATAATTACCTAATAACTAATGCAAAGAGCCTAGAACATCACCTGGTACATCACCTGCTATGTAATTGCTCATTATTTCATTGTCAAGGTCAAGTGTACCAAAAACAAACAAATGTACAAAATGTAGAGGATTTAAACAACATAAATAAAAGTTTGATTTTTTAATAGGCATTGAAATCTTGCACTCAACAGAGAATGTTCTTTTCAAGCACGCATAAAAACAGAGCAAGTGCTATATCAAAGGCTTCAAAAAGAGTACAGACCACGTGCTATGACCACAATTCAACTAAGTTAGAAATGCATAACAAAAGTAAATATGTGTATTTTAAAGAATATGGTTGGAAATGTAGAGACTCCCTGCTAAGTAACTCATGAGGCAAAGCAGAATGCATGCTGAACATGAATACTTAGAACTGAACATGAGTAAAAATGATCAAAGTTTGTGGGATAATGCTAAATTGACACTAGGAGATAAATTTGGACACATCATGTTTATGTTAGAAAAACAAGAAATGAAAAATAACCCAAAAACTAATTAGCCTAATGTCCATTTTTAGACATTAGGAAAAGAGCAACAGGGAAGACAGAAGATCCAAGAATAGGAACCAAAATTAATGAAATAGGAAAGAAAGATATGATACAGAGAATCAACAAAGTCAACCGTTTATGCCTTCAAAAAACTAATAAAATAGATAACTACCAGTGGGATGGGGAGAGTGGCGGGGGGGGGGGGGATAGAGAGAGACACAGAGACAGACAGAGAGACACACACACAGACACACAAAGAGGAGGTAGTTTATAAAAAAGATAATACATTATGACCAGGTTTGATTTATCCTATGAATGCAAGGGTAGTTTAACAGAAAATAAATGAGTACAATTTAGTACATTAACAGATTAAAAGAGAAAACCTTTATCATCTCAATCGATGCAGGAAAAGGAAGAAATTCAATACCTATTGATTTTTTTTTAAATGTACACACGGGAATTTGCTTACCTAGATAAAGAGAAACTGTAAAAAAATAATAATAATAACAACCTTTAAAGGTGAAATACTGACCAGGAAAAAGACAAGAAAGCTGACTATTATACCTGCCCCTATTTAGCATTGTACCAGTGAAACCAGCCAGGGGGAAAAGAGAATAAAACCAGGTGAAAGGTCAAAGGATTGCAAAGGAAGAAACAAAATGGATTATTTGCAGAGGCTGTGACTGTCAAAGGTAGAAATGTCTAAGACATATATAGATGAATGATAAGAAATTATTAGAATAGGGAATACAAATTCATTATATGAATTCAAAATTGCATTTTATACAATAAGAAAGGTTAATTGTTTCCTTTAAAAAGTGAATACCATTTATAATAGCAATAAGAGCTTGTGAATAAATCTAACAAATAGTGTGCAGGTCCTACTATGGAAAAAGGTTATAAAACTTTATTAAAAGACATTAAAAAGACCTAAATAAATGGAACCTTATACCATGCCACTTGATAGAAAAATTCAGTATTATATGATGTAATTATCCACAAATTAATCCATAGATTCAATGGAACTTAAGACAAGTTTCCAACAGGAATTTTCATGAAACTTGAGAAGCAGATTTTCATCCTTCCTAGAAAGGGCCAAGAATAAGCAAAACAGTCCAAAACAAAGAACAAAGTAAGAGAACTTAACCTACTAGACATATTATGAAGTTACAGAAGTTAAGCTTGTAATTAGTTTCTGTAACAGTTAAGTCAGTGTGTCATTGATGCTGGAAGAGCTGCACAAACCCGTGGAGCAGAATCGTGAGAAGGCGGTGTGCACATACGTGAGCTGTGATCTAAGCCAGAGGCTGTGCGCTGGGCAGTGGGAAAATAATAGATTATTCTATAAATGGTGCAGAGTTTCCATGTGAAAAAAAATGCAATTGTGTCTCTCACCCCACACCTGAGTCAGTTCCAGGTGGAAAGAGCAAAGACTGTTATGACTTCTAAGTAGGGAAAGATCTTCATTTTTTTTTTTAAAGATTTTATTTATTTATTTGACAGAGATAGAGACAGCCAGCGAGAGAGGGAACACGAGCAGGGGGAGTGGGAGAGGAAGAAGCAGGCTCATAGAGGAAGAGCCTGACATGGGGCTCGATCCCAGATCGCCAGGATCACGCCCTGAGCCGAAGGCAGACGCTTAACCGCTGTGCCACCCAGGCGCCCCTGGGAAAGATCTTTAAAATAACCCCCCAAAAACCTATAAAATCATAAAGGAAAAAAATGAATAATTTTAACTACATTAAAACTAAGAACTTCCATTTATCAAAAAACACTCTAGATGAAAAAGACAAGCCACAAACTGTGATTAAACACTGCAACATATGTAACCAACAAAGGATGGACAGCTGGAATTTATGAGTTAATAAGAAAAAGATGATAGAAAAAATGGGCAAAAGATATCACTGATATTTAATTGGAAAGAAAAATATGAATGGCCCATATACATATGAAAATATTCTCAACCTTATTAGTAATTTAGTAACTAAATATCGAAACCACCAGGAGACACCATTTAATACTAATTAGACTGACAAAAATTAAGGAATTTCTCATTACCATAGCTAGCGAGGATGCAGAAAGAGAGACTCACAAACACTGTCGGTAAGAATGTAAATTTATAGAACTCCTGTGAAAAACAATTTGAACATTTGCATAGTCAAATACTCCACAGAAGAATAGCTTTAAATCTTGTGACTATCAGTTGCAATAATATATTTTATATCCCAAACCAGTACAACATGCTTACAAGTGAAAATAGTGTTCTATGTGGTATGCTGATATTTTCTATGTTTTCACACAAAAGTCTTCATTTCTTTTATACAAGCCCTGCCATGAATTTATATAGAGTCAGTCCCAGCCATTTAAACCTCTTACTTTGGGCCTTCATAAAGGCATTATTTTTATATAGAGCAGGCTGGTGTCACAATTGAACCCCATGCCTTTCTCTCTTGACTTCCATTTTTGTCTGAGCATTTTTTTTTCACATTTCAGTAAACTCCCTCAGTTCATTATAACTGAGTGCTTATAACATACACAAGTCACACATTACTTCTGCTAAATATCTTCCTTGATCCAACAATTTCACAGCAAAGGAAACCATCGACAAAATGAAAAGGCAACCTACTGAATGAGAGAAAATATTTGCAAAGCATATATCTGATAAGGGATTAATATCCAAAATGTATTTTTAAAAACTCATACTACTCAATAGGAAACAAACAAATCAATTTAAAAATGGGCAGAGAATCTGAATGGATATTTTTCAAAGAAGACATGCAGATGACCAACAGGTACATGAAAATGTGCTCGACATCACTCATCATGACGGAAATGAAAATCAAAACCACAAGGAGATATCTTCACCTTACACCTGTTGGAACAGCTATTATCAAAAAGACGAGAAATAACAAGTGTTGGTGAGGACGTGGAGACAAAGGAACTCTTGTGCACTGTTGGTGGGAATGTTAGTTGATGCAGCCACTGTGGAAAACAGTATGGAGATTCCTCAAAAAATTAAAAATAGAATTACCAGATGACCTGCCAATTCCACTCTGGGTACTTATCCAAAGGAAACGAAAACACTAATTTGAAAGGATATGTGACAACCCCATGTTCATTGCAGCATTTTTTACAATAGCCAAGACATGGAAGCAACTTAAGCATCTATCAATGGATAAAGAACATGTGTATATATATATACACAATAGAATGTTATCCAGCTACATAAAAGAAGGAAAATTTTGCCATTTGTGACAATATGGATGTACCTTGAGGGCATTATGCTAAGTGAAATGTCGGAGAAAGGCAAATACTATTTTCTGTGTGAAATCTTAAAAAAAACAAAAAACCTGATAGCTACAGAGAACAGATTAGTTTTTGCCAAAGGTGGCTGTGGGGAGGTGGACAAAATTAGTGAAGTTGATCAAAAGGTACATGCTTCCAGTTATAAAATCAGTAAGTCACGGAGATGTAATGTGCAGCATTCATGTGAAAGTTGCTAAGAGTAGATCTTAAAAGTTCTCATTACAAGAAACAAAAAATTGAAACTGTGTGTAGTGATGGACACTAACTTTACTTATTTTGGTAATCAGTTCATAACACATACTGATACTGAATCATTACGTTGTACACCTGAAACTAATATGTCAATTATATCTCAATTAAAAAACGATTGCTCCTTGAACTCACTAAAGTTTTCTATAAGTAAGGTAATATCTCTCAAATGTATCTTCTTTTTGGAATTTGCCCAATGTTTTACATATTTCATGCTTTACGATATGCAGCTATATCTCGTGGCCAAATTTTATGCATTCTAAGCTTTATGCTCTTCATAAAAATTCAAATTAAATCAAATGAATTTCAGAGTGTTATTTTGTCCCAAGATCAAAAGTATAACTATTAATCATTTCTGATTTTATTAGGGTTCTCTAAATATTATAAAATGAAGATTTAAAAAAAGGCAGAGGTCAGATGGTGTACTCCTCCATAGGAATCCCCCAAAGACTTCCCATCTCACCCAGACTGAAAGCCAAAGCCCACGTCGTGGTTTACAGGGCCCTACACAGTCCGATGGCATTTTATTTCTGATCTTCCCATAGGTTCCTACTCTCCTCCCTCTCTTCATTCTTGCCATGATGCTCTTTGAATGAGCCACTGAATCTTCCTTCCTCTGATACGTTTACACCATTTCCCCAGTCTGCTCTTCCCAAGTCTCTGTAGGGCTCCCGGCATCACCACCTCTTAGCTTCACTCAGACCCCATCTTCTAGGTGGGGCTTCTGCAGCTACTTCCTCTCGCACTGGAAGCCTCACCCCCAGCACTCTCTAGCGATCTTTCCCACTTTATTTCTTCCATGCATTTATCACCGCCTCACATTCTACATATTTACCTTCTTATTTTTTATGTAATGGGCGTCCCCCGACTAGAATATATATTCCACGAGGGCTGGAATTTTTGTTTGATGTACTTACTTATTCCAACACTGAGAAAGGTGTCTGGCACATAATAGTTGCTCAACAAATATTTGTTAATAGAACGAACACAGGAACGGTGTATGCTTCCTAAGAATGAAGTGCATAATACGCAGATTGCCGATAAGCATAGGAAAAGATGGTCAACATCTATGTTATTAGGGAAATTGAAATCAAACCCACAATGAGACACTATTTCACTCCCACTAGGATGGCTATAATATTTAAAAAGACAATAACAAGATATGAAGAAATTGGAACCTTCATATCCTGCCGGTGAGAATATAAAATGGGGCAGCTACTTTGGAAAAGTTTGACAGTTCCTCACAGTGTTAAATAGTCACCATGTGACCCAGTAATTCCTTCCGAGGTACACACCCATGAGAATTGAAAACATGCATCCACGCAAAAACCTGTACATAAATATTCACAGCAGCATTATTCATAATAGCCCAAAACTGGAAACAACCCAAATGTCCATTAATTGATGAATGAATAAGCAAAATGCATTATATCCATGCAATAGAATATTATTCAGCAGTAAAAATGAAGTACTGATATATCCTATAATACAGATGATCTTTGAACACGTTATGAGAAGTGAGAGATGCCAGTCACACTTACATGAAATGTCCAGAACAGGCAAACATATATATATATATGAACAAAAAGGAGATTAAAGTTTGCCTAGGACTTGGGGTGGGAGTGGCAGTGGTATGGGAGAATGGGGAGTGAGTACTAATGAGTATAGGGTTTCCTTTTGGGGGGCCAAAAATATTCCACAACTTGATGGTGGCATTGCATGACTTTGTGAATACACTAAAAACCATTGAATGTATACTTTAAATGGATAAATGTACAGCATATAAATTATTCGCAGTAAAGCTGCTTTTTAAAAAAGAATGAGTTGTATACTTAAAGTTAACGAATATTTAATTCGCTGTACTTGGTCAACTGCATTTTGTATGAACTTTTCCTACTCCATCTGTAAATTTCCCCCAATTCCTTACATTACACTGAATTAGTAGCCTACTTCCCAGTTTTTTAAACCACTCTCAGTAACTGGTTTATGATCCATTCGATCATCCGTAAACCTCAAAGGGCAAGTTTTCTTTACTGAATTCAATTCATCTTGACCAAACTCACTCTAGGCCTTCTAGTTCTGTTCTTAACTAGTGAGGTTCATAAAATGATTATCAGAAGTTCCTTGTGAAGTGGATATCTGTTGATTCAATGACTGCTCAGAACTGGATTTTTCTTCCTACTCCATCGGTTTCTATAACACTGGGTTTTCGGAATCCGGTTAAAACCTGTGATTTGTTGCCTGAGAAAAAAAGAAAAATAGTTCAGACTGCATTTTGACAATTATAATTGTTACTATTTATTGCATGCTTAGCCTGTACGAGGCACACATGGAAGCACCTTCTATGTCTTAACTCATTTTAATCCTCATGGTCAACCTGGAAGACAGATGTTATTGTCTCTATTTCACTAATGAGTCACTTAAAAGACAGAAAGAACTTGGCCAAGGTCATCCACCTACAAAGTGGTGGAGCAGAGATTCTAACCCTAGCAGCATGTTTCCAACACCTATGCGGAGAAAAGTCAGCAGTGGGTCACTGAATTAACTCACTCAGTTCATAAATATTTATGGAATCCAATCAAATGAAGACACAAAAACAAAACAAAATAATGAGACAGGGTTCTTATTCTGGAATTACACAATCTAATGTGGGAGAAAAATATATTCTTGAGCACAAAAATATAATACGGTAAGCCTGTATCATAAGGTCCAAAGTCAAACCAGAGCGAAAGGTGCATATCAATTTTGCTGGAGATGGTGAAAGATGAGGAAAGATGGCACTGAGAGGCAGTTTACGCCAGACAAAAGAAGCAGAGGGTACAAATGCAAAGTGGTATGAAAAGAACATGGTGTCCTGGAATGGCCTTGGTGTGTGAGAGCAGCAGAAAAGGGCTGGTCAAGTGGATGCCTGGCTGTGAGGGATCCTGTATATTCTGCTAATGCATTTGGAATAAAGAGCACCAAAGAGTATGGGCTTTATATAATCTTATTTACATTTGGAGGAGGTACCTAAGGATTGCCATCATTGACAAGGGAAGAGACAGTGAAAGGGTAGAGACGGCAGATAGTAGGCTGGTATAACAATTGACCTTCTTACACTGTTGGTGGGAATGCAAGCTGGTACAGCCACTCTGGAAAATGGTATGGAGGTTCCTGAAAAAGTTAAAAATAGAGCTACCCTACAACCCAGCAATTGCACTACTAGGGATGTACCCCCAAAGATACAAATGTAGGGATACAAAGGGGCACCTGCACCTCAATGTTCATAGCAGCAATGTCCACAATAGCCAAACTTTGGAAAGAGCTGAGATGTCCATTGAGAGATGAATGGATAAAGAACATGTGATATATATATACACACACACACACACACACAATGGAATACTACTCAGCTATCAGAAAAGATGAATACTTACCATTTATATCAACGTGGATGGAACTAGAAAGTATTATGCTTAGTGAAATACGTCAGTCAGAGAAAGACAATTATCACATGGTTTCACTAATATGTGGAACATAAGAAACAGAGCAAAGGATCATGGGGGGAGACTCTTTACTACAGGAAACAGACTGAAGGTTGCTGGAGGGGAGGTGGGTGTGAGGATGCAGTAATTGAGTGATGGGCATTAAGAAGGGCTGATGATGTAATGAGCACTGGGTGTTATACGAAACTGATAAACTATTGAACACTATATCTGAAACTAATGATGTGCTCTTAAGTTGGCTAATTCAACTTAAAATTTAAAAATGCAAAAAAAAACCCCCAAAAACCTCCGCAATTGACACAGATTTTTTTTAAAGAAAGAAACAATTTAGAAGTTTGTAGTTTATTTCTCTTTTTAGGTTTATGATAAGCCATTTGTGGTCCCAAGACCATGGTTAGTACTATCTAAAGCAGTACTGTCCAGCAAATATAATGCAAGTCACATATGTAATTTCAAATTTAAATTAAATCAAATTAAAATTGAGGAGCCCCATTAAAACAAGTAAGACAAACATGAAATTACTATTTTATTTAACCCAATACATTATCATCTCAACATGAAATCAATATAAAAATATTTTATTCCTTTTTTCATGCCAAGCCTTCAAAATCCAGTGTGGGTTTTACAACTAAAAGCTTCTCAGATGCTACTTTGGAACTACTGGATCTACATGTAGATTTCCTAAAATTTACAATCAGAAAGTAGACTTGTATATCTGGGTTTTTCGAAACACACTTAAATGTTGCCCAGGATTTAAATTGAATGTCCATTTTCAAATTTAAATTGATTCAAATGAAATTTTTTTCTAAAGATTTACTTCTTTATTTTTTAGAGAGAGAGAGAGAGCACAGGCAGGAGTGGGGAGGGAGAGGGAGCAAGAATCCCAAGCAGGCTTCAAACCCAGCACAGAGTCCTTTGTGGGGCTTATCTCACGACCTTGAGATCACAGGCTGAGCCAAAACCAAGAGTCCAAGGCTTAACCATCGGCGCAAACCCAGGAGCCCCTCAAATGAAATCTTTAAATTCAGTTTCTCAATCACACTAGCCATATTTCAAGTGCTCAGTACCCACACATGGTGAGTGGCTACCGTTTTAGACAATGCAGATTGAAGTACTAATTCTGAACCAAGGCAGAATGACTTACCACACACTCCTGCTTGGCTTATCATAGGTGTTCACTAAATATGTTTGTTACTATCAGAAAGCATAGGATTTAAAAAATAGAGAATCTGGGCCGCCTGGGTGGCTCAGACAGTTAAGAGTCTGCCTTCAGCTCAGGTCATGATCTCAGGGTCCCGGGATCCAGCCCCACATCAGGCTCCCCACTTGGTGAAAAGTCTGCTTGTCCCTCTGCCTCTGCCCTTCCCCCCTGCTCATGTTCTCTCTCCCTCTCTCTCAAATAAATAAAAAATCTTTTAAAAAATAAAATAAAATAAAATAAAATAAAATAAAATAGAGAATCACTGATTCTAAACCAACTACAAATAAAACCATGTATAAGATGGGAGGAATTCTTTTAGAAACCAAAAGGAATAAATGTTGGGCACATTATTTTTGACTGTTATTTAAAAGCACACTTTTCTTTAGACCAATCCTCTCTTCGGCTACATAGAAAATGTAGACCATGATTAGAAAGAATTATTCTTTGTTATTAATGTACCTACAAAGTAGTAAAACACAAAAAACCCAGTCCCAACAGGTCAGGAAATTTACACTGTGCCTTGGATAATGGTAGAAGAAATGTCCCACTAGCCCTCCTGCAGGAGGGAAATCATCTCCCCTGCCCCCTGCTGTCAGCTGCCCTGCACTGCAGAGCTCCAATTCTGGATTCACTGCGTTCAGAGGGATGACAGATGGCCAAAGTCCTTCCACAGCACCAAGAAATTTGCCAGATGGTGAATACATTTCCTTCCTTATGATTATTTGAGAGCAGACTCACTCTCACATCTCTGTGAGTAGGGAAGGCTGGGAGCCTGGCTTCCTGTGAGTTGGTTTCCCCACCAGTCATGGCACTAGTAAAGGAGAATGTAGAGAGGACTCCTATGACAGTTAAAGGAGAGAAAAGTAATGGACAAGGCCAGTGTGCACCAGAGCAAATGATTATACTGGCACAGCAGGTCATTCAACAAGTGGGGTGAACGTAAGAGACAGCTGGGAGCAGTGTGGACTGGGGAAAATCGGAGGGTCAATGACAGCTCGGAAAGGGCAGCTCCCTGAGTAGGTGGGGAGGCCAACCACTGTTGCCAGATCTGTCCACTGCCTGTTCACAAGAAGGAGATTTGGGATTTCATGTAAAATCTGTTTTTTAAAAATCAGCAAATATTCTGTGGGCCAAACCATTCAAGTTGCAGGTCTCTAGTTTACAACCTCTGAACATAAAGTCACAGAAGGTCAAAATAGGGGCACCTGGGTGACTCAGTCGGCTGAGCATCCATCTCTTGATTTCGGCTCAGGTCATGATCTCAGGGTCATGGAATCTGTCCTGTGTTGGGCTCCATGGTCAGTGGTAAGTCTGCTTCTTCCCTCCCCCTGTTCACGCTCTCTAAATAAAAAAATCTTAAAAAAAAAAAAAAAAAGTTCCAAAAAAAAAAAAAAAAAAAGAGCAACACCAGAAACAGGGTTAAAATAAAAGCTATGTGAAGGATAGTTATTTTGAAGAAAGGATAATGCAAACTTGATCATAGACAAGAGAGAATAAAATCACTGCTGGGATAGATGCAATCTAGGTCAGTTTATATCCACATCAGGAATAAGATAGATTCAGTAGAATATACACCCATAACAATCAAGTAAAGGCCCTCCCTTTAGAACTATATTTGGGGGCACCTGGGTAGCACAGTCAGTTAAGCATCTGACTCTTGGTTTGGGCTCAGGTCATGATCTCAGGGTTGTGAGATCGAGCCCTGCCTGGGGCTCCGTGCTCAGTGAGGCGTCTGTTTGAGATTCCCTCTACCTCTTCCTCTGCCCTTCCTGCTTATTCTCGCGCACTCTCTCTCTCTCTCTCAAATAAATGAATAAATCTTAAAAAAAAAAAAAACCACTATATTTGGATTAGATCTTTCAAAATACACTCCCACTACAAAACAACTGAAAATGATGGGTAGAATTTTTTAAAACACTTTAAGTAGGCTCTATGCCCAATGTGGAGCTTGAACTCACAACCCCAAGATCAAAAGTTCCATGCTCTACTGACTGAGCCTGCCAGGCACCCCTAAAAACGCCTTAGAAACTCATAGCTGAGCTAACAAGAAAAGGTAAATTCTTAGAAGTCAAAAAATTGAAGTGAAAGCTTGAGGAAGGGGGAGCACAGAGGCTGGTAGCTGCCAGTGATCTAGAGGGCTTAGCAGATGCTGAGGGGACAGGCCAAGGTCCAGGAGCCTGTGCAGTCTACCAGTTGTCCCCCAGAAAACATTGTCCCTTCTTCTTTACCAATAGGAGCTTTAGCTCAGGCCTGACCACCTACCAAAAGACCTATCCCAGCCTCACTTGTAGTGACCAGGTTCTGGCCACTGTGATGTGGGCAGAAGTGACATATGCAACTTCCAGATCACACTCTTAAAAGGAAAAGAAGTGTTCTCTCCATGCTTTCCCTCTTCCCATGAGCTGGTACGCAAATATATTCCACTGTGCAGGCAAGAACATTAATCTCCAAATAGCAGAACAACACTATTAGGAGTCTTGTCCTCTGAGTCTGCTGAGCAGTCACGTCAAGCCTGGATTGCTTGCTTGGACCACTGGATGAAAGAGAAGTAAACTATCTTTTTCAAGCCACTGCATTTTGAGGTCTCTTAATAAAGCAGCTTTGCCCGTATCCAAAGTAATATGAGCCATAACAGTAAGGAGATGAGAGAACCCCCCCCCCCCCCGCTTCGTAGAACAGGGACACCAAATGCCTACACTAGGAACCACCCTTTTTATCTAATGGACCAGAAGCCAGTGATTAGTTTAGGCTTTGTAGGCTGTAGGGCCTTACACTTACAAAAACTGTAAGTGGGCTTGAGTTGGCCCACAGGCTATAGTTTGCCAACCCCACTGTCAACATATTACTAAATAAATAAATAAGAAAGTATCTGATAAAGATAAAGTATCTGATAAAGAAAGTGCCTGTTGTCGCCTTGGCTCTCTCAAGTGAAAGAAAATTCTACTGAGAATTCATTACTCAGAATTGACTCTCAGAAGGGTTGCTGGCGGGAGGGGGGGTGGGAGGATGGGGTAACTGGGGGACGAACATTAAGGAGGGCACGTGATGTAATGAGCACTGGGTGTTATATAACACTGATGAATCATTGAACTCTACTTCTGACACTAAGAATACACTATATGTTAATTGAATTTAAATTTTAAAAATAATGAATAAAGAAAATAAAAATTAAAAAATAAAAGATGGTCTAAAACCACAAAGACAATGAGAATAGGAAAACTTCTGCAACTGGGGGTGAAGAAAGGACTGAAAACAGAATTGACTAAAAGCTTTAAAGATGAAAAATGGTCACTTCCAAATGGAGAAAAGGGAGACTGCTGCTTTTGTAACAAGGCTTTTAGAAAAAGTTGACTCTTTAAACTGTGTCATGTGATTTTGATAAGAAATAAGAATTAAAAAATGAAAATAAATTCTGCTATTTTCAAGAGTAAGAAATTCACTAAACCAGTAATTCAGTTAGAAGAGCATAATACTGATATACAAAAATAGATAAAAATGTCTTTAAATGTTTATGTATCATCAAAAATAGGGATGACTTTCAATGATACATTTTCAATCTTATTTATATATAAATGATTTTAATTATATCTGTATACACACAAACACATACAGACACACACACCTCACACACAATCAGTTTGGGGGAAAAAAATACAAATAAGACCACATCCACACAGGCTCAACACTACCTACATAAGGATTCTTAAAGTGGTAGTTTTTAGAAACTTCTTAACAGATTTGAAAAATAAGATAAAATCAGTCCATCAAACAAGGGCTCAGTATAGAAGGTCCAATTAAAAGATAGTTTATTCCAGTTTCCATAGTGAACCTATACAGTTCACCAAGTAAGGTAAGAATAGAATTTGTCATTCGTGTTGTTTACCTAAGAGTTGGTGTCCTTGAATCAAGTTATCATGCTATATAGGAGAAAATTTTTATTTTTTATTTTTTTTAAAGATTTTATTTATTTATTGGACAGAAAGAGACACAGCGAGAGAGGGAACACCAGCAAGGGGAGTGGGAGAGGAAGAAGCAGGCTCCCAGGGGAACAGGGAGCCCGATGCGGGGCTCGATCCCAGGACCCTGGGGTCATGCCCTGAGCCGAAGGCAGACGCTTAACGACTGAGCCACCCAGGCGCCCGAGGAGAAAAATTTTTTAAAAATGCATTGGCCACAGAGATTTAACTTTTCTTCTGCCTTCTCAATGTGTAACAATATAGAAGGCTTAAATTTAGAAACGACACTGAGCTGAAAGTACCATCATTTAATAACGGGTTTCTAAGAGACTCCACTAGAACAACACCTGGGATTTTGGAGTCTGAGTCTTCACCATCATCACTGAGCACTTGTGTCATTTGGGGCAAATTAGTTTCTTCTCCCATCTCTAAAAGAAAAATGATATCACCCACTTTGTTACTGGAATGCTCAAAAACTTCATGATTGTCAGTGCACTCTAGAAAGTGGTATGCATGGTCTCTTTTCAGTCCTGCCATTCTCTAGTTATGGCCTGGCACCAGCCACCTAGCTGAGTCTGCTAAAGACGTCATACAATTATGAAGTTGTAATGGTAAATAAAGACTATAAATCGTATAACTTAAAATGTCTTAATTCTCTTTTTTCTTCTCATTGACTTCTCACTCATTCCGAGAAGTCATTAAAAAAAAAAAGACTAATAAATTTTGGCAACATAAAAAAATTAAAATTTCTCCACAGCCAAAACAAAAACAACCATAAAGAGGTGAAAAGGTTAACTGTGAAACATTTGCAATACCTAAGAAATGATATAAAATATGAAGAAAGTTTGAAAGCAACATGAAGGGGGGATGATGACGTAAGTTTCATTTTAAAAAGTCACATGGATCCAAGACTAAAGGTTTAAAATTGTTAGTTTTTCCGAACGTCTCTACAAATAAAGTGATTACATCCAAAGAGCTCTTACAAATAATTTTTTAAAAGATGGCCAAATAACACACAAAAATGTTCAAACTCCCTCATAATTAAAGAAATTAATAAAACTAGATACCATTTTCACCTATCCTACTAGAATTATTTTTAATAGAAAAAAATAGAACCGATCTAAATATTCACCAACACAAACTGGTTGTTAAACACAATGTGGACATATATGCTATGCAGCTATGAAGAGAAACAGGTCCCAGAATGAAAAGAAATGTAACTGAACCTTCCTCTTGCCTTTTATTTTATCCCTTTATGTTGTTCAAATGCAAAATTATCTTTAATTAAATAAACATGTGGTTCTTTAAATTCCAATTGTTAATACTTCATTAAAAATAAATCATATTCCAGGGCACCTGGGTGGCTCAGTCAGTTAAGTGTCCGACTCTTGGTTTCTGCTCAGGTCATGATCTCAGGGTCGTGAGATCGAGCCCTACGTCGGGCTCAACACTCAGCACGGAGTCTATTCAAGATTCTTTCTCCCTCTGCCCCTCCCCCTGCTCTCGTGCACTCTAATAAATTAATAAAATCTTTTAAAAAAATCATATTCACTCATTGCTCAAAGCCACCTACAATTTTTGAGTTTCCCCAAGCCAAATTAGTATCTCCTCTGTGCTCTCAATAATTTTCTTTGTATCTTTATCCTATCACTTAAGAAGAAGCTCATATTGTATTATACTTATTTACATTCAATAAGAGTTAAAATCCTGAACTCTAGAAAAACAGCCTGGGCTTACAGGCCCATCTACTTACTAGTGACCATTAAAAGTTACTGAACTTCTCTGTGACTATTTTCTCACTTGTAAAAAAGAAATAATAGCATCGACCTCACCAGACTGAGGAATAAATGAGCTCATATATGGAAAGCTCTTAAGAGTAGGCGGGTGCCTCCACTTAGCACCGGATGTTAGCAGTTAGTGTTGAGCACAGAAAGTACCCTACTCATATTTATATTCCTCTAAATTCCCAGCAGTGACTGGCATACAGCAAATATTAATAAATGTTGACTGAATTCAACTGACTTGCTACCAGGCGATTCAAACAGGGTTGAGGATGACAAAAACAAGGTCTCTGCAAGTTAAATTTACAGCCCACTCTTGAGCTCTGCAACCTTTGTGAGTCTGGTAGGTGTTTTGTTGGGCTTCATTGGCAGATTAGGTAGAAGAGGAAAAGTGCATTAGATTGAGTAGAAGGCAAAACACAATTTGGACCATGACCAGCTTTTCCAGTAATCCCTACTCTTTCCTCTATCTGCTGCTGTCTCTGAGCACCTAAGCTTCTCGCCCATTTCCAAGGTCTCCTCGGGCCAGTTGAGGTTCATCTCTCTGTAAAGAGAGATCTCGTCTCACGCAGTCTGAGCATGTAGCGCGCTCTCGGGTTCCAGGAGTCAGGCAAGCCTTGCTGGAATGGCTTTCTTGTTAGCCTTCTTACTGTCCTAAGAAGTCCAAATTACTCCCCCTTACCATTTTCAAGGTGAGCAGAACACCCCTCATGCTGGAATGACTGGCTTTTCTTTAAGCCTCTTCACGGGGAAGCAGTGGGAAAAGGGGGCTTACGGGAGTGCAGCCGCTGCTTCTTCTTAATACTCTTTACACCCTCGATGTGATTATTCACCCTCAAGTCCCATAGCCCTTTGTACTTACCTTGCCTTGATCTATAGTTTGTCTACTTGGAAATTCCCTCATGTAAATCATGTAATGTCATTACCCTCAGTGCCTTTGAGAGCCTAGGCATGGCGATCAGTGTGCTATTCCTGTTACCACAGAAAACCCAGCGCCATGACTTGACAGCCATGTGACCTTCCAGTAAACCGCTTAAATTAATTTAAACCTCAGTTTCTTCATCTAGGAATTGGAGTTTTCTGCTTTATAGGATAATATTGCGATTAAACAGGGTCAAGAATATGCGCCCAGAATAGACTACACACTCAGTAAGTGGGTGATACCCATAGGTAAAGGTGACTTTGTGAATGAGATTTAAACCAGGTCCTCCAGCTCAGATTTTTCAGGACAATTGACCCTGTGTCACCGAGTCCCAAGGTTGTGTCCCCTAAGTAATAATTTTGTGGTGTGAGCTCCAAAAATACAGTGCAGCCAGGTCTATACATGGTGAGACTGGAACAAGGAACAGAGGGAAGGGGATGCCAAAGCAAATGTGATAAATCATTCAAACCCAAATATTTCACACATAAAAATCCCATTATAATGTTGCCAAAAGCACTACTCAAATTCCCTTGTTGCCAAAAAACACTACTTGAGATTAGGAAGACATTAACTTGGCTTTATGTACCATCACAGAAGAACAGTTAATCTGCTTCTGTAATAATGCAAATGACCTTGTACCAAGTGCAAGAAAAAATCCACACTCAGAAATAAAATCAAGATGCTGTTAGGAAAAACACTTAACCTAGTATCTAATAACACTGTAAAACCTTGCTGAAAGAATAAAAGACCTAATAAACGCACATATCGTGCTATCCATATTAAGATGTCAACTCTCCCCAGATCATATTTTATTTGTATAAACCCAATCAAAATCCCAATAAGGCCTTTTAAAGAAAAATATAGGTACTCAAGTTAATTTTATAGAAAAGAATAAGTGTCCTAAAATAGCCACTCCACACAAAAACAAAAACCAAAAAAAAAAAAAAGAAGAAGAAGAAGAAAAGAAAAAAAAAAAAAAAAGGAGTAAGGTAGGGCAGCTTCCCTATCAGGTACCAAAATAAAGCACCCAGCTCTAGTGATCCCCGGCAGTGAGGTACTGGTGCAGAGCAAGAGCAGCGATGCTGGCAAAGTATCAGGGGCTCATGTCATCCAAGTGCTTTACAACAGATTCCATTATTAATACAACTACCAATCTTCATTATCCCCACTTTTCAGATGACAAAGCTTCAGGTCTAGAAAAGTGAGTAACTTGCCCAAGATCACACAGGTTCAAGGCAAGGGTCTGAAGCCAGCTGACTCCAGGAGTCCAGACTACTTCACAAGAAAAATATTAATGTCCACTATCTACAGAGATCATTAAGAAAAAAAAAAACCCTACTAAATAACCTAGTATAAAAATGGACAAAGGATATCAACATGCAATTACATTAACATGCAAATGGCTAAATATATATTAAAAAGCTCAACCTCACAAATACTTATTATTAGGATTAATAATATCTAGGGTTACAGAGAATACTTGGAAATGGGTACTCATACATGCTGCAGAAGTGAATGACTTACACAGCAATTTTGGAAGGCAATCTGGCATTAAAAAATACAATGTGTATGCCTTTTCAGTAATTCCTCTTCAAGCATCAGTCCCAAAGAAATATTAAACGTAAGCACAAAGAGCTACATACAAGGATATTCACCGCAGCTTTTTCTGTAAAACTGAAATACTGGAAAGAACCAAACTGCCCAATCACAGAGACTATGTTACAGGATGGTACATAAAAAGCAAATTACATAGACTCACAGGGGAAAACACTGGTGATCTATCGTTAAAGGGGAAAAAAGCAACTCATAGGGAATACAGATTTTTAACCCATTTGTTAGAAAAAGAAAAGGTATCTGAGAATAAGAAAACGTGAGAAAATGAGAGAGAGAAAATAAAAGAGAAAAAGAAAGAATAAACATTTGTGCACATTACATGGAAAATGGCATTTTTTAAAGGGGTCGCAAAGGATACACACCAAACTACGAAGAGTAGACACTCAGGGGAAGAAAGTGGGATTAGGGCCTGGGAGTTGAAGGGGACTTTCACATTCTACCCAATATTCTTCTATATAACTACGTATGTTTTTGTAATCTTGACAGGACAAAAGCAAGTGACAAAGAACTTACTATCTTGTGTTCATGCTGTAATTTTTTAAAGCAGCAATATATTAAACCTGGTAAAAAGAAAACACTAAAAACTGACCAAAGAGAATAAAAGAGCAATAAAATGAAAATTACATATTAAGAACAACTATTGACACCTATAAAGATTCAAAGCAACTGACACAATAAATTTTATTGTTTACATAATGATAGGCTCTGGACAGAGTGAAGACAACGGCGACAATGACAACACATTTAAACTCCTATCACAAATTGATCTGTTACAAATTTCCAGTGGTTCAACATATTAAACTGTAAAATATATAAAGAAAAAAATAAGGAATATAAATATTCAGATTTTTGCAGCACAATGCAACATCCTTTTAAAAAAAGTTTGCTGTTACTGGGTATTTAATTCTGACAGTAATTCAAAACACAAAATCCCACATTTTCCTACTCTTCCCCAAAATCTGGATCTGGGGACTGCAGTATTAGAGAAGTATGCAAAAATAAAAACAACTTCAGTGCTCAGAAACAAAGCATTTTCCTTATTTTAATGCATCAAGGCGCAAAAGTTTCAATTCCAAAAAGCCAATCATTGCTATATGCGGATAAATAAAACATTTAACAACACTTTAATAATCAAACCCAACTAACATTATACTAAAAATATATATGTGTGTGTGTGTGTGTATATATATATATATGCAATACCTATTTTAGAAAAAAAGGTGCCTTGGTGAAAATGATTCTGAAAATATTCACTTGATGCACATTATGTACAAAACCTTCTATATAAAAAATTAAACTATTTTCAATGAAATTCCATGTTCACATCCCATTTGAAAACTGTACTTGAAAGATAAGTAGGTCTACCTAATGGTTTCTGTCTGAAATCATGGCTAAGGCAGTTCTCTTTCCAAGGGCCCTCTTTTTCACCCACTCTATGTCACTAATACTAATATAGACAAATATTACACAGATGCAGTCTGACATGCCTATGTGTTACTACCTGGAGTTCTGTTCACTGTTAAAATGGGACAGTTTTTAGTTGCTACAAAGAATACTTTTTTTCTTAAAATATATTGTTTCTCTATTCCAAATTAAGCACTTACTTAAGACATTAAGAGGCTGATAAAACCACTCCATTTGGTGTCAATATCAATAGCCCTATAAGAAAGAACTCTGTATTGGAATAGCTAGAAAAGTTTCCACTAAAGTAATAGTGCATCCTTCACCTGCATAGAATCAATTTGGCTTAATAGCTCTTTGCCCCTAGACACTAGTCTAGAGTTCAAATATGCTCTTGAAGGTTCATCTCAGATATGAAAAAAACATCTCGTATAGGCAATATGAGGGTATATGGGATAATAAAAGTTGTTACAATCTGTTCAATGATTCTTACAGCACTCCTCATTCAGAGTAGCTGCTAAAGGTTAAGGTGGAAACAAAAATGAAAAAGACTGGGGGCAATGAAGCGGAGCTGGTCAAATATTTACACCAGTAATCATTTCACTAAGTCTTTAAGCAAATAACTGCAATGACCGGGTACCTTTAGCTCATCATTCTACAAGCACTGAGGATTTGAAGCTTAAAAGGTGAAAAATAGAATACCCTTAGAAAAGGGGAACAAGTCTGAGGCAAAAGTTGTAGGTCTGTAAATATATATTTTATATGAACACACAACTGTGTGTATTATTCTGTATATATTTACATATATATTCACAAGATGCCCTGCAGTGTAGTTCAAAAGGCCTTTATCAAGGAACAAACTTGATTCTAGTATAGGACTTAGAGTTCATACCATCTGTATAAGAAACAAATGTGCATATATTCACATCATGTAAACCTTATCAACAAAAACACTGCTATGACACTAGGTTAAATAGGTTTTACTAATCAGTGATGTAATCAGAACATTTCTTACACTGACAATCAAAATAATGAAAAATACACAACTGGGTTTCAAATTCACAAGAAAAAAGATGTTTCGCATGGCAAACAAGAACAAAGTTCAGATTCCAGAGTAGGGAAAAATATCAAAACTTTATAAATCTCCTGGGATGCAATTTAATTACTGCATCGATTTTAGAAAAATAGACTCAGAATGAACGATGCTGCTATGAATTCTCTCAACCACATCAACCCATATGTTTATCTTTTTCCTCTTTTGTTTCCAGCTGGAGGTTTCTTCAACTGAAGGAGTTGTCCTCCTGTTCCAAAACCTGCAGAGGCAGGATTGGACACCCCAAATGTCAAACCAGCTGATGCCGTGATGCCAGGATTGCTGAAGTTAAACCCAGATGTACTTGAGCTGCCAAAGCCTTATGTTTAGGGAAGAAAATATTCATATCAGAAGTTAAATCACAAAAACAAATATAAAAAATGGGGATGAGAGGTAAATTTCTAGCTAAAAGAATACATAATTTGTAAAAATAGCAAGTATCTTAGAACCCTTAATTTGTAACATGGAATTTTACAGGAAAATAATTTAGCTAACAACTAAGAGGCACCTTTAAAGACAGAAGTTTAGTGATCCAGGACAAAAGAGAAACCTTAGCACAAATAACTGAACTCTACAGAAAACTTCAAGTTGATACTTTCCTGTTAATTAAATAAGCCATGGTGCTTTCCTCCTCAGCCCCTCTAGAAACTATTACCAACATGTAGAAGAGAAACTTCACAACCTTTGGACCCTCCTGTAATCCTAAATCCTCCAAGAAGGCCTTAACCCACGATTTTCAGGGCCATGAACACACCAAAGAGTAGTATCAATTGTTCTGATTTTATAAGAACCCTTGCAACACTAAGATCAAGAACTAGCACAGCCTACTTAACTAAGAGTACCATATTTAAATTATAATCCTGAAACCACTGAATTCTGTTATTTTACTCTTTTGGAACTGCTGATTTTAAATACCACTTAATATTAAATGGAATTTCCTTAAAACTCCCTCAATTTAAACATAATTTAATAAGTATTATGTCATTATTTTAGACATGTTATTTATCCCTACACACTGCACGTTAAAGCAAGCCATTATTTACAAACATAGAGAAAATGGAGAAGAAATCTTGAATTTTCTACTCGAAGAATCAAAAGAATATATACCTATTTCAAATGAACAAAGAACCCAATTACCATCATCTCTAAGCCTGATGTTCTTAAAACCAAAGGGACTGATAACTAAAGAACATCTCTTTGGGAGAAAAATTATCCTCCTAAGTAAATAATGATAAAAGCTGGATTAAAACCTTTATTATGATGGGTTCTTTTTATAATAATGAAGAGACTTGTTTAACCATGAAACTAGCCTTTGGGTTTAAAAGACTCTCTCTCTACTTAGTTAAAACAGGACATAATTACTTTTTATATCAAACTAATAAGTCTTGTTGGAAATATTTTACAAACCTGACTTTTAGTTTGTAAGAGAGAGAAAACTATATAATTTGTTAGGCTTGCATGCTTCATTCAGGGAGTAGAAAACAAATCAGGGATCATTTTTGGATACTGGAAATAACAATACTTATACTTTTAAATTAAATAATTTGCATCTTTAAATTTGCCTGAAATTCAGGCCAAAAATACACAAACCTGCACTAAGACTTCCTGAGGGTTTATTTGTTGTTCCAAATCCAAATGTGGAGGCCCCTGTGGTGCTGCATCCAAAACCAGAGCTAGTTCCAAATCCTAGTGGAAGGGTAATAGAGAAATATACAATGGTATGTAAAACACAGGTTAAAGGATACTGATAAATAAAACCGAAAATCATCAAAGGTCTAATAAATACAGTGCGATTTACTCTTTCGCATAAGACTTTTGGAAGAATCAGGTTAATTCTGAAATAAATATTTTGTATGTATTTAGACTAAATTTATGACCCTTTAGTAATTTTAAAGAACAAAGCCATAAAGAACAAGATCATATTAGTATTTTCTCTCCCAAATGGACTAGAAATGTTAGTGACCATTCAAATATGATGTCAAACAGATATAAACATACCTACTTAGGGATATTTCTTTAAAAAAAAAAGACTGACTAAATTCATAAATAAGCATGACATGCACAACAATTTAAACACCAAGTACCATAAGGTAACTTTACTCTGCTTTTTAAAAAAACGTTTTCACTTACAAACCTTTACCATTGAAAAACTGCATAATTACCACATAGTCAATCACGTTAAATCTACTCAGTACAGTAGGCTCCTGTCACATACCAGCCGATGTTAGCAACTGAGAAATTCAGAGTGGGAGCATCATGGTTTTTCTCTTAATGCTACTATTCACAATTTAAATATAGAAATATTCTTCATTATATAAAGTTGAAGAGGTGATTCTGCTAAGTAAAGACTTTGTTTCCATTCTCTTAAAAGTCAAGTGCTCTAAAAATAAAATTCAAATTCTTCTTGGGCTACTCTGCAACAACTTACCTAAAATACTGTTTGACAGTATTATGGCCTATAACACTAAGAAATATGATAGCAAATTGGATTATAGATCATAGGAAATATGCTGTCTGCCAGAATTCTATTAATTACAATTGAGTCTACTATATTAAGTAACCTTGAATGCTCATTGGCTTCCCTCTTATGATGATGTATTTTAGTGGAAATAAGGGAATCTTATTCATTATATGACAATACGCTTGTCACAATACACTCCACTCTCAAGTGCCCACACCAGAGAATTGTGAATACGTTTGTGTTTGGCATGACGACCTGCAGAAGACTTACCTTACTAGTTAGAATTAACTTATAAAACTATTAATTACTATATATACAAGTAGGCATAAAGGCAAATATGCCAAAAGTGCTCAGGAAAAGACAGAAGCCGAGCTGTTCAATTATAATAAAATTATTTCCCCATTTAAAGTGTTCATTTACAGAAAAAGAAGATAACGATTAGTAGGATGTATGTCCAGAAGCAGTTCGGACTCCAAACCGATGCGATGTTAAGACTACTGATTTTTTAAAGTTAATTAAATTTATTAAAACTAAGTAATTTTCAAGTTCACATTTTAGCATATTGCTTTGAAAATATGAACATCCCTACCAATTAATTTTACTACATTTATATTTACTATTCACCAAAGATGAAATGATTTTTTAAGTTCTAAATCTAATTCTAGAAAGCACTAATTATGTTTGGAGAACTGTTTTTGTCAGATGGAACCTTCACTTCCAAAATAGCAGACCCTCTTAAAAATTTTTACACGCTACTATCAATTCAAATGTATAATAGCCCAATGCAATATTAGAAAAGTGAAAGTGTACCTCCAAGGTTTGAAGAACCTAAGCCACTTGATTGCAAGCCAGTGCCAATACCTGAGCCGAATGGCGTTCCAAAACTAACTCCCAGAGATGGCTGTGGCCCTGGTATAACAAAAAACAAAACAAAACAAAAACAAAACAAAACAAAACAAAAAATGGGGGGGGAAAAAAAACAAATTTGCCTTACTCTTTCAAGATTAAAGTTTCCTTATGAAATTATTTTTTAAATAAACAGTGATTAATTTTGACAAATTCTATTTGCTAAAACTCAATTTTCAGGATGTCTCCCCAGCCTGATTTATCTATGCTGATTTACCTATCCAAAAAAAAAAATTGTTTTTAAGTGACTTGTTCGTGCCATACAATTAAGAGGCTTACCACACTGAAAGATGAATGTTAATTTAACTTACTAAATAATTTGAAATCTTTAATGTATTGTAAATTATAATTCTTTTAGTTTTACTTCTAGAATGGTTTTAGATCTCCCCACTTGTTTTCTAATAAAATTATTTGGTGTAATCAGTAAAGGTTTTTATTTTTTTTCTTTTTAAAACAAGCTCCTAAGTTAGAGTCAAGTCTCAACTGATCAAAGAGACTGACACTAACGTGGCAAAACTATCATGTTACTTCATAAGAGTAAGTACCCAAAAACTAGGCATCACTTTATATGAAATATAAATGATATATACAATAAATAGATAAAAAACAAGACAATGTTTTATTTTATTAAATTTATTGTTCATTTTAAAGCAAATCAATTACACAGTAACATGACAATTCCAACTTGTTCACAAAAAGTGATAACTGAGTTCTATTATTAAGCTCTGCTACATTACACCACTTATCACCTGATTAAATAAGATAGATAATGAACATTTACAAAGGCACCGCTGTGTACCTTGACAGATTCAATACATTCAAGATTTCAATTCAGAAGTTTCTTTCCAACATTTTGGAAAATGTACTCAGATGCAGAACAATTAGTCATCCTTTTCCCGTTTGTTACTTTAAAGATTTTGGCTGAGTTTGTTTGGCAAGAATAGCATCAAACTTACTAGCCTCTCTTTTTAACTACTTTTTTTCTTTAACTAAGCAGAATACAAAAATCTAAAAATCTCTCATTTGATAAATAATTTATGAAAATTATTCAATAAATTTCATAGTACAATCTTCAGTCTTGTCTTTTTCAAGCACAGTGATCAGTGCATCTCAAAGTTGAGGGAACTGCCAAAGTAATATACAGATTGAAATTTAAACTTTTCAAAAAAATCAAAGCCTTCAAGTTGTTCAATGAAGAATGAGGTTTGTATATTCAAAAGGTAGTGTAAAATTATAAAACATTAAAAAAAAGAAAAAGAAAACTCAGGAAACTACATTTTGCTACACTGGGACAGAAACTGGACTTTTCAAATAGCTTCTACCCAGAAAATAAAGAATAAGAACTAATAGCAGCTGGAGTTCTTATACTATTATTAAAAAATAAATTAAAAAAGGATTTAAATTTTTACATCCAGTTTGAGATCAATTTGAGAATAAAATACCTGCCTAGCAGCTCTTTTGTAAAATGTTACTATAGGAAAAAGAAACTAAGCGTATTACTCTCTTATTTCTAACAAAAATAATACGTAGAAAACACACGTCCAGTTTCTTGAACACTGAGAGACTTAAGTATCACATGTTGATAGGAGGCACTGCTGGTGGAAGACCCTAAAGAATAATGCACACCACAGCCCTCAACCCTACAAGTCATAAGAGTTACTCAAATAACATGCTTTTTGTTGTGTGTGGGTCTGTTTTTAAGAGTAACCCTAATCATCGATATTCAGGATCTAGGTAATCAAGAACTCTGACAATGACAAGACTTTCCATTGCACAACAGGTACATGATACTTTGAGTTTTGTACCTTCACACAAATTCTGAAGGCAACATCATTTATAAAACTAGTAGGCAAATGTATAACATTTTTTTAATATTAAAAACTCATGATAAATATCTCCCATGCCAAAGTATTAGCATATATTACACTCTGGCCACCATATAAATTAGTTTCACTATTAGAAAGCAGAATCTAAATCCTTCAGGCAAAAGTCACGTAAACAATTCAAGAAATCTGTTTCAAAATCTGAATAGTCATTCAATGAGAGGCTTAGTTCCATAAATAAAACCAAGTTAGTAGTAATATATCCCAATAATTGCCCAAAGTGAAATCTTCATGTAGAGTAACATTTTACAAAAGTTACCGTATAATATATTCACACACAACAAAATCGAGTTTAGCACTGTAATTCATATTTTCCAGAATAAATTCTACTTTCTTAAAAGTAAAACTGCATTCACAGGAAAAGGACTAAAGTGCTAAAATTTTTTAATAATTTTCAATAATTACTCAAAATACCTAATGTAATTAGTATGATTATTCCTAAGTCATATTTTAAAAATAATTTTTTCTTAGAAACAAAAAATGCCTTTTCCCCAATTCGAAAACTTTTAGTTACTGATTTAATGGGGAATGTTCCTTTGGTTGTTAAATACAACAAAACCACAAAACTACAAGAAACTAAAATGAAATACTTAAAATTTCCTATTTAACACTACATCTTAAATGTCCAAACCTACACTAAAAGCTAGAAATTAGGAATTCCTAACAAAATGTCTCAGCTCTCCTTAAAAATAGCAGCTAAGTCACATGAGAATAGTCTTATTATGTAAACATCAAGAACTTTTAAAAGTGTCAAAACACAACAGCAAAACTTAATCCCAATACGTTAGCTTAAAACAATCTATCCTAAGTTAAAATTATACTGATAATCCTAATGTAAATGTCTTAAGCTTTTTAAGAGGCTTCAAAAGCACTGATGGACAAGTGTACTCAAGATCTACTAATATGTCATTTATCCATGTATTGATGCTTATTTCATACATAATTAGCCTGCTGGTTTTTCATCAATTCTCTTCAGCCTTCAGAAGCAATAACCATAAATCATGCAGGCCTAATCTCTATTATATTTTTTTCATTAAAAAACACCAAAGAAAAGTTAAGAAGTCACTTAAATTCATACCTTCACCTCCAAGAAAGACCACACAGAAACCACCTTCAGAAGGTAGCAGCCTAAGAAGCGATCTGCACTTTTTACATTAATGAAGTCAAGAACCCATATGCAACCAAAAGCAAAACCCCTGACAACTCAAATCTTGCACAGATCAACAGTGATGTATAAAAATAGCACACCAGCTTTACCTAACTGAATCTACATGGTCTTTTAAAATTTGTTATTGGCACTTAAAAAAAAAGAAAAGATGGCCTCAAAATCATGAGACATAAAGAATAAGTCACTGAGTACAAAGCACAACGGAAGAATTTCTCAACAGGCTATAACTCATGAAATCAGTACGTATCTAAGAGACCTGCTCATCCATCTCCCTGTAGTGGTGACATGACTAGAATAACTAACATTCTGACTACAAGATGCATAAAGGAATGCACTATCAAGCTAGGGAGGCCTTCAAAGAAACAAAAGGAAAAAGAAGACATAATGCAGAATTGTTACTACTATTGTTTAGCTTCTCAGTTCTAAAAAATATACACAACTCAAAATAAAAACAATGTAAGACTGTTAAGGTTGATAAATTACAATTCCTGCCAGCTGATGAGGAAGCCCTTAAGTGGGTTTCAAAACTGCAGGGAACACAGAAAGCACAGTCAAGTTTCCCTGAAGCCTGGCAAAAGTCACAGATAAAATTAGATGAGCAAAGGCTCCTCAAGTTGATTACTCTAAATCAAGCTAACACTCTCCACAACAGATAGCAAACACCATACTCAACTCATATAGTTTACCTTTGTATCCTTGGAGCCTAGCACATAGTAGGCACTCATATTTATAGAATGAACATATATCTTATGTCCATGAGCCCAAAATGCATGACCTCTCAAGACTGACTACATAAGAGAATTAAAAACAACAACAACCCTGACAAGTGGTTTTGCTTCAAATTTAGTTGTATACCACAGAATATAATTCATTTATACCATGACATTTTAAGTTACTGACCTTTCTCAAGTTGTATTTATTAAAATGGAAATCCCTTATGTTTTAAAAACATTTAACCAAAACCCATGCTTATCTCATCTTTTGTAGGATTGATATTGGCTCTGAAAAGTAAATTGATACTATGTTGGTTTGATTAGCTGGTTAAATAATCAGGAGAACTGATAATCATTAATTATGGGACTGATTCCTATATTGACTTGATAGGAATCAGCCACATAACGACTTTTTTCCCCCTCCGTGACTTGAGAATGGAATCCTACACTCCAGCCAGCTAGAGAACTACTACAGAGTGCCACTGTGAGCCACTATTCACATGGGTCCAGCCATGGAATGTGGACGATTTGGCATAAACCAATCATCAGCCATTCACTGATGGTAAGTCAATTCTGTCATCTCCAAATGTGAAGAATAATTTTTAAACTGCCAGTACTGAAAACCAGAAAATGCTTTCCTAGTAGAGGCAGCCTAAATGCAATCTAGATATGCCTGTTTTTTACTCTTTTTGTACTATAATTTACTACTGGACTATATGGAACTCTTAGAAAGACACATGCTATAGGATAATAAGCATTACTCAAAAATTTATGAATGAGTAAAGTAAAAAATCAATATCCATTAAGACTATATGTTCTATGTCATACTTCAAGCCTGACAAAAAAGAGACTGTAGGAGTAAAAACAATAATCTCCAAAAGACACAGGACCAAACTCCACACTGCAGAACGAGACCACAAAAATGTTTCTATCTTTAGAAGTGGAATTAAACCAAGGACTAAAATTATCTGCTTCCCAGTATCTCATCAATTATTTTCATCATTTGCCCAGCTTCCCAGTTCATACTTCTTAATGTGCAATCCAGAACATCTCAAAACATCTTTTTCCTGCTCTTGCTACTGTTCTGTTCATTCTGAAAAGGTACAAATAATTCTAGCATGTACTTTCTTCCAAATTTGGTTAAGAGGACCTGTACTCTGTTTTCAGTCATTATGCATAAAAACAACCAACTGATCTTCAACATACCTTCAGTTATAATAATGTACTTCATCCTAAATGTGGGTAACTCTGTAATCACTATGTATGAGGAAACGAGAATGCACCATCTATCAGTATCATATATGAAAAATGCAATGTATGGCTGGATTATCTCTGACTTTAAAACAATAAATGATACAATCACAATTTTAGAATCTATATTCTTAAATGTAATTCGGTAGTGAAACACCATGTTCTAAAGGGCATTTATAGCAATACAGCAAATAACATTAAGTAATTCACAATATTCAATATCTAACTGATGAATAATTATTGCTAAGACTACCCTGCATTTTTCATCAGGTATGTTTATAATTGTGTCCATCACAATTTTTAGATTGTACTGGAATAGCTACTCATAGAAATTTCTTCAGTGCTAACACAAAAGGAAGACTTATAAAAATGCACATCAATGTTCTGCATTTGAACAGTAAGAAGCTATAACTTGAATGCATTCAGACCTGTAGCAGGCTGTTGCTGCTGTGTAAGTGTTGCAGCCATGGCAACGGCTGCTGCATTTGGCATGTTGCTGAAAGGGGTGGGTCCAGTAGTAACTCTGGGTGCATTCTGCCACTTCTTGGCTTCTGCTCGCCTGGCTTCAAACACATCTACAGCATCTCCCAAGAACATTTTCCTGTAGCCAAGGTACTGTTCTTTTAGCACCTAAACAAAAGAAAAAAAGAGATGGTTAATAAGTTCTCTGTTGACTTTGGGAATATATGAATAATCTAACTAGGAAATAAGTAAGCAGACAAATGAAAGACACTTGCCAATATTATACATTCACCCTAAAGTGCAAATCAAAGTGCTAGTGAGGCATGGTGTGGGAAGTGATGCATGCAAGCTCTATTACTCTCTTGAGTATTTTCTTCCCTATTTTTGTCACATCTTTACAATAAACTGCCTAAAATATTCTGGCTCCCTGACGCCCTCTTTAAAATGAGTTAGCAAAACTTTTAGACAAGCAAAGTAGTATCTAAAATTCCATTTTCAATATTCCGGTTTTTCGCCTTTCCCCCTCCAACATCCAACGTTCGGATTCAGAAGGCTAAAAACATGTACTACATATTTATCTTTAAAGAAGGTTTATAGCCTTCTTTAAGAGACCTGGGTGACAAAAGTTAAAGTAAGAGGTTACGTTAGCAGAGAAAGCTTGGAGGGTATAAAGAGAGCTTTTACTTTATCAATATAATTTGACTATTTTACAATGAGAAAGACTCATGTTGCTCTTGTGTCACCAAACTGGGCGGGGGTAGGGAGGGAAAGTGAGCTTATAATTTCAGAGTAAGAAAGAAAAATTACCAAGTTCATAAAGTGGACTAGTTCACACAGTGCAACATCTTCTTTGATTAAGACCATTAATAGGAGCGATTCTACTTCATATCAGAATCACTAAACACTTTCATTAAAGGTTTAATCTAATTTAGATCAGTTTTAAACAACTTTTTGCAGAGATGTAGAATTTTCAGATTTCCTACCATTCTCAGCAGAAATTAGTATGAGTCTTTTTGGTCTTAACAGGTAGAGCATTTAGAAATCTTACTGTTAATTACAGTATTTAAAAGTTATCATCCCCTTTTTGTGTGGACATCAGTATTTGATGTTCCAGTCCCAAACTTTCCTACCTCTATAATGTATTGAAGCAGACCTGCCAAGAACTGAAAACTGCAGGAAATCCAGTCAGAAGTAGGGTATGTCATATCAGAAGAATGAATTTTATTAAAATTGATCTCCCCCTAATCCATCCTCCCTTTTCTCCGTGCAATCATATGCACATACCCATGCAATGTCTGGCATTGACAGCCCATAAATTTTAATTCTACTTCAGGTACTAGAAAATAATGACCTACCTTAGAAACTTGAAAGACAACTGGTTTAACGGGGGGGGGGGGGGGGGGGGGGGGGAAGCTGACCTCAGCCATGATTTATGTAATTACTGATACAATGTTCAATTTTGTTGACTTCCTGGCTCAGGTAGTTTAAGCCTGTTTCAGCAGATTATCTCATGAAAAACAATACACCAGGAACAAAAATAAAAAAACACCTCTTGTGAGATTTCTATAAGTCAGTCAGTCTAGAATTTAGTTTGCTCACTAAATGCAGCTGAAAAGAAATGGCAACACAGCACATCCCCTCACAGAGCGTCCTCTGGTTCTTAGGAATGTGCATTACCAAAAAAAAAAAAAAAAAAAAAAAAAAAGTAGGTCAAATTGTCACGTCAAGTTTATCCAACATGATTAGAGGTGATTTTGTGTGAATCTGTCTCACTGTTTTATGGTCATTACTGAAAAGGGTAGTTTTCAAACCAGAGAGGAGAAGCTGCCACTGAAAAAGCATGTATACTTACAAATGACCTGTCTGGAATTTGTTTTAAAATATTCCAAGGGGAAAAAGCATCTCTGTGTGGAAAATTGATAAAGCAAGACCAGCAGGATCTTGATAATGGTTGAAGCTGAGTGGTGAGTAGCTGGGCATTCAGTACAATAATGCCCTACTTTTTGTGTGTATATTTGAAAACTTTCACAGTAAAAATTAAGAAAAAAAAATCTGTACAACACAGACTTCAAAGTATCAAAAGGGAATCATCTTTAGCCCTTTAAAAAACTAAAATAATATTTATTACAGACCTATAAAGTTCAAGAAAATCTGACAAAAATTCCTTTAAGACTAAATTATTGAAAAAATTTGGTTTAGAATTTTAAATATATTAAAGCAAAAGGTCCAAAGTACGCTCATTTCAAACACGGTATAATTTAAATGGTTAACTTTTTAAAAATCTATTACCATGTACCAGATTAAAATAAAAATGAAAATAATGACAATCTCAAACTTTATTCTATGCAGTTACTAATTTATTTAGGCTCAGGTTTGGATACTTTGAATTTTAAAGGTTTTTCTGACTATATAACTCCAAGAAAGAATTTAATTATATTTGTCTGACTAGTTGGAAAAAGTATACTTACGTTTAACATTTCGCATAAATTTTAAAAACTAACATTACACAAGGTACAAGATATTCAGTGACAAATTATTTTATTTGTTACTTAATAAACACAAACAGGTCCCTGTATTTAAAAGGGAAAAATGTTGTAAGCATTTGATGACCAACAAGTATTTAAAACATACCTAAAATTAAAGCAGTGCAAAATGATTTCGCTACTAAGAATGTTTATTTTCTGTAGTGCTGCTTATAGTGGAAAAGATGGAAACAGCCTTAATGTCCAACAAAAGACAATTGGTTAAGGAAACTATGCAAGTATATACAATGAAAACCTACATTACTACTAAAAATGATGCTGAAGAAATATATGTATTAATGTAGAAAGTTGTTTAGAATATACTACTGAAAAAAGTTAACATAGCTGACTACATAGAACACTTGGATCTTTTTGGAAAAAAATAGATCTGTGATTATGTCTGAGTATGATTATGGATTATTTTTGTTTTATTCTTTTTCACTTATATGTAATTTTAGCTAGTGCTGTAATAAGCATAAATGCTGTGCTCTGCACATAATCAGATACTTCACTTGGGTCTAGATATACAGATATGTGAACTGGTAATGAAAACTTACCTTTACATTTTCATGAATAGACTGAAGTTGTGCAGCTAAAGCTACAAATGTTTGATAAATTTTCTGCATAGCCATTGACAAATCTATAAAAGAAAATTATATTATCACACAAGTATCTATGTAACACAATCAGTATTATTTTTCTATTACTTGAGTCCAATTTTTGGTACAGTTTAAGGTATAGGAGGAGAAGACTACAGGAATATTTGCATGAATAAGAGAAGACAGCACAGTGAGCAGACTAAGAGGAGGGTGTCTGCATTAGTCATCAGGGGGAAGGGAGGAGGCTCTGAGACTTCTGCCCTAGTTAGTGTAGTAACAATTCATAATAAAGCACTTTATATTTACAGAGAATAAAGATTTAATCAAGGGCTTAAGGAAATTTTCTTATAGCAGCTTGAGACAACTATTAGTAGTTATTTAGAATATCTATTATATAATAACAACTTAACCTCTCTCACCAAAAAACAGTGCTATCTGAAAAAAAAAAATCACCACAGAAAGCATGTTACCTTGAGGAGTTATATGGGAGTTATTTGCTTGAGTGGCAAGATGGTTTTCTAGTTCTTCAATCTGCTGTCTGTACTGCTGAAGCTGTACCTCAAACTGCTGAACCAAGACTCTGAAGTAGCTATACAAAAACATTTACAAAGTCAGATCAAAGTTTTAAAAATATTATTTTCCTTAACATTCAAAATACTAGATAAATATATGTCCCCATATGACTTAGTCTGATGACCTAATGACGTAGCACAGATATTACTGAAAGAAAAACTAAAACTCGTAAGTTACCAAGGGATCAAGAACAGATGCACATCCTTACTCTAATCATGAAAAATCCCAATTAAGGGAAAATCTACAAAATAGCTTTATACTCTTCAAAAGAATCAGGGTCATGAAAGACAAAGACTAAGTAACTGTTACAGACTGGGAGAGATTAAGGAGAAATAACAACTAAATGTAAAGTGAATAGGATCCTGGAATCGGAAAAGTACACTAGTAGAAAACAGATCGGATCCTGGAGAAGAAAAAAGGACTTTAGTGGCAAAGTCAATAAAACTCAAATAAGTTTTGCAGCTTGATTAATAATATCGCACCTATGTTAATTTCCTATTCTTGGTGGTTACACAGTATGTTAACGTCAAGGGAAGCAGGGTTAAGGGATATTAAGGAAATTCTTTGTATTACCATTTTTGCAAGTTTTCTTAAGGTCTAAAATAAGTTCAATAAAAAGTTGTTTTTTTTTAAGCTACAATTGTCAATGAGATTTTACAAGCAAGTACTTATGGTTCTTATATTTATAATCTGAAAACACTATAGTGTTTACAGAAAGAATGTGTAATACTACTACTATTCTGATAAATTTAACCAGAGAATGCCAGAAAGATAAAAGGAATCTTGAATAGCATGCAAAGCATGCTGAATGTTATTCTGTAAGAAATGGAGGACTATGAAAGCTTTTTGCAGTGGAAAATGATATAGTTCAGCCCATTTCAAAACTAGTTCTGATGGCAGCACGAACAAGACAGGGATAAAATACTAGAGGAAGTCCACGGAGGAAATACAGACCATGCTAATCTGAATAAGATAAAAGGAGCATCACTGTCCTTGTTAACTTCCTGATTTTGATCACTGAATGGTGGTTATGTAACAGAATATATAAGAATATATTATATTTAAGGAATACATTATATTTAAGGAATATATTATATTTAAGGAACACACACTGAAGTACTTAGCATAAAGTACATGTTTGCAAATAACTCAAATTGTTCAGGGGGAAAAATATGTATATGCATACAGACAGCAGGGAACAAAACAAACATAGTTAAAATATTAACATGTAAGGAAACTGGATAAAAGACATGGGAATTCTTTGTTTTATTCTTGAAACCTCTCTATAAGCCTGAAATCATATCATAATAAAAAGTTAAAAGAAAAAAGAAAATGAGGGACCAGGAGTCAGACAGACCTATACCACTCACAAGCTCAGGGCTTCACCTCTTCATGCCTCAGGCTCCTCATCTCTAAGAATGGAATAGTAATGGCTGTAGAGGTTTTGTGGAAAATGAGATAAAGCAGGTAAAGTGCTAAGCACATCACTTGGCATAAGGTAAGCATCTGATACATATTAGCTATTATTATCTCTACCAACACAAAAGGATATTAAGAAAAGAGACAAGATAGAGATCACAGGGCAACTACACAAATACACAACCTAGGTGATGAGACTGCAGATGGATTTTTTAAATTTTAACTTATCTACATTTTCTAATTGCTCTTCCTGAAGACTTATCACCTATGTGAATAAATCTACGCAAATAAGTAAAAGGGTTAAACTATTTCTAAAATGCCCTGTTTAAGGAAGGGACTATCATAAAATTATTTTTAAATTAAAAAGTCCTTATTGGTAAAAAATGTAAGTTTCTACTACCTGCAAAATTTAATATAGTGCAATAGGCCCTGTATGTAACAGGCAAACAAAGTGTAACTGCATAACAGTGGTTAAAAGCTCAGATCTTAGCTGTCACTTACCCTCCAATAAAATGAAGGTAAGAACTGCCTTCTTAGGGTTATTATGAGAATTAACTGGAGAAATCCATGTTAAATGCTTACTAACCCAGGTTTGCTACAGAGTAAACTAAAAATTCTTAGCCTGTGTATTATACTGTTCTGCTTTGTTAAAGTGAGAAAATCTAGTAACTTACTCAGCAGGAGCTGTGTTTTCATGTTGGAGTCCAGGTGGTGTTTTCTGGGTTCTTAAAGCTATTTCAGCATTCTTTAACTCCTAATAGAGCAGAGGTTTAAAAAACAAAACAAAAAAAGACCAGTTAAAAATACTAATCTTCTCTGGACTGAAACTTCAAACAACGCCACTTTCATGCTATGAGAACATGCTATGTTTAACCGGCTTTACAAGTTACTAAAACCTCTTCCCAAAGAAGACAAAGTACACCTTTAAAAAACTTTTTTTTTTTTTAAAGATTTTATTTATTTATTTGACAGAGATAGAGACAGCCAGCAAGAGAGGGAACACAAGCAGGGGGAGTGGGAGAGGAAGAAGCAGGCTCATAGTGGAGGAGCCCGATATGGGGCTCGATCCCGTAACTCCAGGATCACGTCCTGAGCTGAAGGCAGACGCTGAACCGCTGTGCCACCCAGGCGCCCCACCTTTAAAAAACTTTATGATACATTTATAATGAGCTGCTGATCTTAGAACTATGGACTTTGGGGCACCTAGGAGGCTCAGTCGGTTAAGCAGCTGCCCTTGGCTCAGGTCATGATCCCAGGGTTCTGGGATTGAGCCCCACATCATGCTCCTTGCTCAGCGGGGAGCCTGCTTCTATCTCTCTCTGCCTGCCACTCCCCCTGCTTGTGCTGTCTCTCTGACAAATAAAAAATAAAATCTTAAAAAAAAAAAAAAAGAACTATGGACTTCTAAAAACTCATGAAGTTAATTCATCTACAGCACAAGACTCTGCTATTACTTAAAAATCTTTAATATATAAACATAGAAAATGCTGTTTTAAAAAAAGCAAGGTAGTCGCAATAATAATGTTGAGGCTGATGCAGCAGCAGTTAACATTCTGGAAGTGAAAAGGAAGCACTATGCTAAAGGCTTTATGTGTTCTATATCATGGTTCATCCTCAAAAACCACCTTATAATGTACGTGATGTCTCCCTTTATACTAATGAAGAAGGGAAATTACAAGGACATGAGGTAACTTGTTCAGACCCATGTAACTGGAATACCTGAGAACTGCATCAAAGCAGCCCTATTTTAGAGCCTACACACCTAACCATTCTTATATTGCCTTCTTCTGTTCCTCAATGCCATTCCTATCTTTTAGCCAGTGGTTTTTCCGGACTGATACTGTGGTTTTACCCCCTTACATCCCACACTATTACCTCACTTACTTTCGACCTCTATTTAAGTTCTCTTATTTAAAAAAAAAAAGTACCTTAACTTTATATTCCTTGCAGCAACCTCCTGCCCTCACTTCACTGCCAAACTAAGTCTCTAACAGTCTCTACCTGTTCTTTCCACTTCCTTTTCATTCTTCATCTCGGTCTTCCAACCTATCTGACTTCAGGACAAATGCCCTGCAGGGATCTGGACTATTAATGCTGAACCCTGCCTACCTCTTGCCAGGCCGACTCATAATCAGTGCTCCTATGATACTAAACTGCTTACAGATCCTCAAATGTGCCTATTTCATGGCTCCATGCCTCTGCTTGGTATTCTTTCTACCAGCCTGGTGAGCGCTCATTATGTTCAAGATACAGCACAAAGGTATCCTACTCTGGACAGATGATAAAAGTGCCCACTTGAGCCCTTTGTGCCTCTGTCATACCTCATACCTGGAACATGTTACCCATCTAACTCACTCTCCCTAATATATTTTAAGTCTTTTGATCCCAAACGCTTCTGTTGAACTGCTCTATGTACAACAGATCCTTAAAAATGTTCACTGACTACATGTAACCTCAACAAACCACTGGTACCTGCCCTACCCAAAAAAAAGAGACTTAAATACCCCTCATATTTTAACTCTTGAGTTATGTAACCAAAAAAATGAAGGATTTAAGAGACTTTGCTTCCATAAGGTTCTAGTCTTTGAAATCACAACACTGCTCCTCAGAATTGCCTGTATTTCCCAAAAAGGCTTTCTTTGAAAAAAAGGTTTTAGTGTTGAAGAAGACTGATAACTACTTCACTAGGAGTCAGAATATTTTCTCAATTGATAATTCACTAAACTGTGGGTAGAGCAATAATTTCTGTATTAGAAGTAAGAATCTTAGATCAAATTTCTTTGATATCACCTATCAAATTTTCTAAACTTGACTTAGATGACTTTTTCCTTACGGAAACTTTCTTTGACTCATCCTCCTCTTCGTTTACCACCTTTATAGTCTACCCAATGTTTTACTATTTCATTTGCACCACTAGTATCTTTGGGGTTGGGTCTTTATCTCTGAAAGACTGTTAACAAATCTGGTACATAAAAGGTATTCCACAAATATTTATGAGTAGAATCATCCAGTGCTAGCGTTACAGTGGATCCCATTTTAGCATTTATTTCTCTTTTTCCTGAGTTTGCCTCCTCCATTACTGTGCTAATGACGCCTCCCATATAAATAATTTCATATATTTCACATAAGAAATTTGCAATTTCATGTAATGTTTAATTGGAGTCTAAACATTCTCCACTGTCTAAAAGCATAACATTTCCTTCCTCCTAAAAAGATGATACATATGTATCTGATGATGTATACATCATGGAAAAGAAACATGGGAGAATATCTTAATCATATTTAACTAAAGAGCTTGTAGGCAACCAGGAAATCTGAAAGCAGACAATAAAGGCTTTTGAATTCCTTTTAAATATCATAGTTTAGAATAGCTACTTTAGTAACATATTTTTATTAAAAACATCACAAAGTATTCTCTAATAGTTGACTGGAAGACACATAAGCACATACAAACTTCTAATTTTAAATCAAATAAGTCCTGGGGATTTAATGTACAGCATAGTGACTATAATTAATAATACTGTATTGTATACCTGCAAATCGCTGGGAGTAGATCTTGAAAGTTCTCATTTTTTTTAACTAAGTATGGTGGTAGATGTTAACCAGATTTGTTGTGGTCATTTGGCAGTATATACAAATACTGAATCATTACATTGCATACCCGAAACTAATTGAGTTTTATAAGTAAATCATATTGCAATAAAAAAGGACATATAAGCACCTTTAAAATTTTTACTTAAATTATTATCACTTTATTTATGAAGCATAGCACTCTGATAAGCCCATGTTTTAAAAAGGCATATTACAGGGCCATCTGGGTGGCTCAGTTGTCATGAGATAGAGCCCCGCAATGGGCTCCCTGCTGAGTATGGAGCCTGCTGGAGATTCTCTCCTCCTCTCCCTCTGCCCCTCCCACTGGTGAGTGTGCACCCTCTCTCTCTCTGGCTCGCTCTAAAATAAATAAATCTTTAAAAAGGCATATCACATAAAGCTCTTTAACAGATGAGGGAAAACTTTAGTGAAAGATTTCTAGACTGCCATGATCAGATCAAGTATATTTTATAATTGTGAAGTATAAAACAAATCATCAACCATCATTTTTCCCCAACAATGTAGATAAAAACTATTATATATTTTATATTTATTATACCATAGTAACAAAAAACAAGTACACATGAATGACAAAAAACATGAGCCTCATTAACATTTTTAACTAAGACATAAGACTAGCAAGTCATCAGAATATTATTTATAAAGTACAATAGTTTTTATTTAATCACTGACAGATTTTTAAAAACATATTTTTCTGCCTAGCTTGTATAATATAGCAATTTAGCCAGCAAGCACTCTTATGAAGCAAACTAATTAAGAGTATCAGCTCTAGAGTTGGATTATGAGGGTCTGAACCCAAACTCTTCCATTTATTAACAAAGCTCTCTACCCATTTTCTTTTTTTTTTTTCTCTGCCCATTTTCTTATTTATATAACGAACGTAAGAGTGCCTACCTCATAGAGCTGTCATGAAAACTAAACTGGACTAATACATATAAATTGCTTAAAATACTGCATCATAAATAGCAAGCACTCAATAAAAACTAGTAACTACTATTATTACAGCAACTTAAAAGTACACAAGCTATACAGTTTTCTTATAGTGTATTTGTATCAAGTCTTATAATCTATAAAAGAATGATTTCCACTTAAACAAAACAAAACCCTACAATAAAGTGACTGTAAGTTAGTTTACCTGAGCAGTTTCTATTTTCAACTTGTCAATATTGAGGGTGTTTCTCTGTAATCCACTGGCAGCCAGTGACAGAAGCTGCTTCAGAGCTTTAATATCTTCTTGTACTTTAAGCATGGCTTTTGAAGACATTCTACTAATTTCTTCTTGTACCTGTTTTTGTTCCTTCACAAATTTCCTAAAAAGATACATAAAACTGAATTAAAAAAAAATACACCTTTGGTTTCCTACAGGAAAAAAGTATATTTACACTAGGTTGGTCAGACTCCTAGTGTTTTAAGAAGGAAATATTAAAAAATCATCTACGGCTCACATGCTTTTTTCAAAATGACAATAACAAAGTTTTAATTCCTATTATTCTGCTTTCTCTCAATTTATAAAAATATTAAAATTTTTACCCAAGTTAAAATGTTTAAAAGGAAGAAATGTTCCCCCTAAAATATAATCTAACATTCTTCAACATGATTTATCTAATTACATTTGACACACTTACTGGAGATTTTCAACATCCTGGCAGATGACAGGAGGTAGATTTTCATCCTTCAGTGCTTTACTATCCCTAAAAAAATGCCACAGATGTATTAAAGCCATTGAGATTATAAAAAGCTGAAAGTTGAGTTCCACTAGAGTATGCGTTAAAGGGGAGGAAATAAAGCAAATATTCCCCATTTATAGCTTTCATGGTTGATTTCAAATCTCTTTATAAAAAACTCTAAGTTTCCTGACCTTTAAAATAACTTTAACAATTCATCTGACAGGGAGATTTCTTTTCTAAAAAGACTGGCATCTATCATAAGTACACATAAATGCATCTGACCAAATGTTTAAGAAAAAAATGAGAAAATACAACAGATTAAATACTGAACTAAGCTCCCCTGGCTCAAAAATTCTATGACTGACTTTTTATTCAGTTTAAAAATATTAAAACATGCATTAAAGAAAGTCTACAAAACTTCTCATAACAAGATGCTCACTATATTTTACTTTAATTATTTCAATTTATTCTTCAACAAAACAAAACCTAGGAATGGGCTAAGGGAATCATAAATATTTAATGAGGATAGAAATAGGTGAAATTTGGCATGCTGTAATGTAATTATGAGTTAAATTTTAGTCAGAGATTGGCTACTACTTCCTTGATATAACCCTAAGCAAACCTCAGTCTCTTCCAGCTTTCTCATTTATGTAATAGGGCTAAAATATTCACAAGATGTTTTGGAGGCATGAATTTGATCATTTATTTACAAATGTCTTATTTAATGTAATACAAATTAAGTAAGAAAATATAAGTGTAGTAAAAATAGTGATCTTCAAACATATATGATGTATATGGAGGCTTTTCTCCCTCTTCATCATCAGAAAATGGTACGATATAGTAATTTATATATAAAAGGTGTTTTATACATAAAATTGAGCATAAGACATCCTAGAATTGGTTATAAATTTTCCTAATGATTAAAAATTAAAGATTTGACCTTTCAAAATCTTTCCAGAGCATATATTTATTATTTTATTTTAGACAAAAAGTGAATCGAATAATTTTTCTTCTAAATGCCTATATGGTTTCATTTACTTCCAATACCACCTGCCTATAAATTAACAAATAAAATTCTTCAATTAAAATATTTCAAAAGTTAAATTGTAAACTTACTCTGGTCTTGTTCCCGTTTTATCACCTAGAAAATTCAAGAAGCTTCATGTAAAAACAAGTCATTTAATAATGTAGTCTAAACACAAGTTTTAATTTAACACAAACTAAGGTATAAATAGAAACTGCTAAGCATTTTTTAGGCCTCTTACACATCATGTGAGGTCATGACTTGTCACAAACTCCAAACACAGCATGTTATGGAGACATATTCGTGTATATATAAACACACAGTTATGTATCTGATTTGTATCTATTTCTTTCAAGGGCAAGAATCTTCCTCTTTCAACTATCTTCCATGAAAAATATTCTTGCACAGTACAGTTTAACTCCTGAGAGTTTTACCTGATGCTTTCTCAGGTTCTACCAGTTTAGAATGCTAAAACATGTCAGATTACCTGGACGTCTCTAAATATTTTACAAAAGCAGCAATTTTTTTTAAAGATGAAGTTTTTAATGTGTGCAGATATATCAACAACTTTTTACTAACACCTATTTAGTGGTCATCACATTAATAGTATATGTCTAAAAACAGAAAAGTAAAAATGCTCTGTCAGCAAAATGCAATGACTCACTTTCTACTTTTCCAAAATTTATTTCACACTACAAAATAAGACCTGCTTAATTAAGAAAATACAGGAACACACAAAACTTCATCCCACCAGAGAACCTTAACGGTTCCTCTTACAACCTATTTCTGCACTTACACACACACATTTTTAAAAGCAATCAGGACGACTGTAAGTTAACATATCTTCTCAGCATGTTGTAATTGTCTTTTACATGTCACTTAACATGATTTTAAATGACCACAGAATACTGATGACATAGCTGTATCAGAACCTTTATGCCCAACCCTCTTCCTAACATAAGAGCATTCATTATATAAACAATGTTGCTACAATCAATGTCTTTATCTCCAAATACTTGTGCATGACTTTATTTGTATTCCAAACAAAGAGGAATTTATAGGTCAAAGATTCCATCAGGAAAGGCTTCTGATATATTATCAAACTGATCCTTTAAAACAATTGTTCCAATTTATCTTCCCACCTACTATGAATAAGAATACCTTTTCCATCACACCCAACAACAATGAACTTTTTTTAAAAATAATCACTGCCAATGTATAGACAAAAATGCCACTTCATTATAATCTAAATTCATATTTTTTTTTTAATTTTATTTATTTATTCGACAGAGACAGAGACAGCCAGTGAGAGAGGGAACACAAGCAGGGGGAGTGGGAGAGGAAGAAGCAGGCTCACAGCGGAAGAGCTTGATGTGGGGCTCGATCCCACAACGTCGGGATCACGCCCTGAGCCGAAGGCAGACGCCCAACCGCTGTGCCACCCAGGCGCCCCCTAAATTCATATTTCTGACAGTACTAAGTAAAACATTTCAAATGTTAATTAGACAAGTATATTTCTCCTTTAGTGAATGGCCTATTCAGGCTATTTATACATCTTTGAGGAATGTTTCTCACTGACTTCTAAGAGCTATTTTAACATTAAGCATATATATATTTCATGTGTCTATTTCTAAAATCAGACCCTAATTTTAAGATACGACTCAATTTCAGATGTTAAAATGTGAAAAAATAAGCATCTAGAAATCAAGTATTTTACTTCCAATTTCTCATTTACCTTTTGCCTTTGTCCATGGGGATTCTTTTGTTTACCTCTTTAATCTAACTATAATTTATTTTTCCATATTTTGTATTTCACTAATTCTCAGATCTTTCTCTTTCATAGCTTAACATTTCTGAAATGTTCTACAGATGGGGGTCTTTGGATGAGACACAGTAATATAAAGTAGGGATTTAATTTTTTTTTGAAATAGTGCAACTTTTTTATTCATTAATGTACTATTTTGCTCTTTCTTTGATATTCCATTTTTATTATATTTACAGAAGTTTATATACAGACAACCTGTGTATATAAAACTTAGGCCTGTTTTTAGCCTACCACAGGCCCTGACTAGACCATCTAGCTTAGCATCTGTAATACCTGTGGACTGCTATAAAAGCTCCCTAACAGCACTCCGTATCTGTTCTTGCCCTCCTGCACATTATCTTCCATATGGCTGCCAGAATGCTCTTCTTCAAATATGTATCTCATGTCACATTATCCACATCAAAACGCTAGTGGGTCTCAACTGTCCTCTGTGTAATTATAAAACTCCTTAAAGTGGCACACATGGCCCTTCCCTTTATGATGTCTGGAATCTGATCTTCCCATGCTGTAGCTCACTGGTCTTCCAGCAGTTCTTCAAAAGAGTAAAGATCATCCTCATCTCTAGGTCTTGTTCCATGCTCCCCCCACTTACAGAACATTGCTTCCTACCACTCTTCATCTATTAAACCCAATACTGCAGGTCCAGGCTAATTGATATAGCTACTAGAGAAACAGAGAAATCCTTTAGATTAAAAAAGAACCCCTTCACGTGTATAGCAGGTTAAAGGGAACCAGATGTGGGACATCAAGTCATGTGCACTTACTCTACATATTCCTTTTGTTCAACTCTAAGGAACAACCTGAGAGGAGGACAATTGGGGGGGGGGGGGGGGATTAACTCCTTATATTTCTCTTACTCCTTTGCCTCAATCAGCTCTTTTACATGGAGCCTTAAAGCAATTACAATAAAGAGAGAAACAGTTTCATAATTAAAATCAAAGTAGGTGGAGGGTACCAGACAGCTCCAGCCGAGTAAAAAAATAAGCTGTTAAAACATCTAAGATTATTTTTCTAATTTTGAAGTTGCTACAAAGAAAACTAAGTAAAAAACAAGAGATACACCCCAATGTTTAAAAATCAATTTTCAGTCAAAGAAACATAATCCCAAATTTTCTAAGTTTAAAAGGATTTTAGGATAGCCGGCTTTTAAAACAGTACTTCACCCTAGAATAGCATCTCTAATAAAAACCACATCCAAATCAAAAAATTCTCACATAGATATATAGACTCAGCATGTTTTACATCTTCATCTATTACGTCATTCTAAGTTCTTCAGAGGGGTTCAGTGCAATATGCATGTATATACCCTAGTGAAACATCCTTTCATCAGAGGCAGAAGAGACATTGCAAGACAAAACAAAAAATCATGCACAGGGAATCAACAAAACTAAAACACTTTTCAAAATGAATCTGGATTGGCAATTTTTAAAAAGAATATTCAGCATGGCAAGAGCGCAGAGAGAAGGGCATTTTCATATTAGCTGGTGGGAAATAAATTGGTAAAACCTTTCTGGAAAGTAATTTCACAATATATACCAAGAGTCTCCAAAACTCTCCTTCTCTTTAAGCCAATGATTTAATTTTCTAGGTATTTGTTTAAAAAAAATAACCAAAACTATGAATGAAAATTTATAATAAAAGGAAACACCTAGACAGCATTTACTATGTGCCTGGCTCTGCTGAAGTTTTATAAATAGTAATCCTCAGACCAACACTGTTCTTTTCCCCCACTTTACAGATAAAGAAACTAAAACAAAGAGGGATAAGTAACCTTAATAAGGTCACTAAGCTTGTAAATAGTTGGGGAGATTTGAAGCCAGACAATTTCAGCTCAAGTCTACACCCTTAAACTACAATACTATGTTGCCTCTCCCTATAAAGATGCTCAATATGTTGATACTTCCCAGAATAAAAGAACTGAAAACAAACATTAATAATAGAATGATGGTTGACTAATGATACACTGATTCATAAAGGTGATATTAAAGCAGCAGTAAAATATTCCTAAAGAATTACTGAATTGACAAATACTTGTGATATAATACATGAGAATGAACAGGTTACAAAGTAGTACAGTTGACCTTTGAACAATGCAGGGATTAGGGTCCCAACCCCCCAGGCAGTTGAAAATCTGCACATAATTTTTGACTCCCTAAATTTTTGACTCCCCTAATTTTTGACTCATAGCTTACTGCTGACCAGAAATTTTACTGACACTATAAAGAGTCAATTAACACACACTATGTACTAAATATTGCATTCTTACAATAAAATGTTATTAAGGAAATCATAAGGAAATCGTAAGGAAAACACATTTACAGTACTCCACTGTTATTTACTGGAAAAAATCCACTGTAAGTGGACCTAAACAGTTCAAAGCATGTTGTTCAAGGGTCAACTTGTACACTGTATATGCATGCATGATCCCAACTTAAGAATATATATTAATACACACATTAAAATAGCTACATAAGACATATGCACATACAAAACTCAGTTTTCTACAAAAATAAAATCTTAAACACACAGTACACACAAAATTTGTGAAATATAAAGCAAACAAATTTAAAAGTAAAAATTTTACTAGTGAATATATAACTAAAAATGTTCCTGACATAGGAATTTAAGTTACTGTTAGAACATAACATTACTTACTCTTTTTATCTGATGAGCTACTAAAATCTATACCACCAAGGCCTTCATTGCCTGCAGTTGAAGTTGCTGCTGTGGTTCCCAAAGTCAAGCCTAAAGCATTCTGTCCAAGTCCTACAAATAAGCCAAATATAATTTACAAAGTTCACTGAAACTCTTTATAATGATTTTCCCTTAATGACCAAAGCTCTCAAATGCTTTTAAGTTGGATCCCATTTTTCTTCATACTTGATTTAAGCAAATGACAAGGAATAAGTCTAGAGCTGGGAGTCAATGGTATATGTAGTTTGGATGATATAATTTTAACTTCTTTACTTTTTAGGTAATTTTTTTTAAGTGTAGTTGACACACAATGTCACATTAGTATACAACAGTGATTTAACAAGTCTACGCATTATGCTATGTTCACCGTAAGTGTCACTACCCCATCTGTCACCATACAACCGTATTACAATACCACTGATTATATTCCCTAGGCTATACTTTTCATCCCTGTGACTTACTCATTCCATGACTGGAAGCCTATACCACCCCCCTCCCCTTCGTCCATTTTGCCTGTCCTCCCTACCCTTTCTGGCAACCATCAGTTCTCTGTATTACGGGTCTATCAATTTTTCTTTACTAAAAAAGTCAGAGTGTATCTGTTAATTCAATAAATGTGAACATACTATTTGTTTTTTAAACCCTCCTAAAAAAGCAGTTTTAGTTTGTATATTTTAGGTGAATACTTCTTGTCTTCCAGTCATGCTTTGGAATTGTATACTTTTAAAATAATCTAATATTGGATGTGTTAATTAACTTCATGGGCATTTATAATGTGCATGTATATATGAAATCATCATGCTCTACACCTTAAATATCTTACAATTTTACTTCTCAATTATACCTCAACAAAGCTAGTGAAAGATAAATAAAATAAATAAATAAAATAACCTAGTAATGATTTATAAGATTTCAGTATAACATAAAGCAAATAGTTTTACTATTAATGAAATTTAAAGAACTAAGAGTTGGAAGCCTTACAGTTCAAACATCATCAAAATTTCAAACTCCTAAGCTTTTTTAACAAAACCTTAATGAAAGAAGTAGACTTCATTTATTTAAATCCTACCTCACACAAAAGGAATTGAAGGGGCTAAACTATAATTAACCTTAAGTCATTAATGTATGCTTGTGAATCAAGTAGAAAAATTTTAAAGACCATGCACTGGTAAATTATCGAAGTCCATGCATTTCCAAGCCGACACACTGTGGTTCTTTTTGGACAGATGCTATTTACTTTAAAAGCAGAGGAAACAGTAGGATATACTGGATAAGAGCATGGGATAACTGAAAACTGCATTTAAATACTGGCAATGTGTGAAATATAGCTAAATAAATGTCCATTTTTAAAAATATCAATGGCATCTTTAGGTTAGCATAACCATAAATCAAGCACTGACCTGTATCTAGAGTCTCAAAAAAATTAGAACAGGCCTAAAAACTCATTAGCAAGACACAAAAACAATCCTCCACCTCCCTTTTCTGTTATTTTTGTGTTTTGCTCTAACAGGAATCTTTGGGAGAGATGTTTAAATACTTATCCTGCAAAGAAATGTTACAGTCATCCAGTGATTTGGTTATTAGGAGACATTTTGAACAGCTACAAGGTTAGACAATAGTGACAAAAATAAGTATTTGAAAGATCACTGCAAACTTGAATGCTACATATTTTTATAGATTATCTTCACCAACTGTTTTTTTCCCATTCCACTGACCTGGAGTTTCTTCATTAAATTTAGTATCTGAATAGAGTACATGGAAGAACCATTTAACTTTAATAGAAAACACCAGGTCATACTCCTTCCTCTCTCCCACATAACCAGGTATTAGACACATATGATGTCTTCAGTAAAACTTCTGAAATTAAATAGCCATTATAAATGAACATATGCATTATTAGAAATTCTGTGATTTCAACATGTTTCAATGTTGAAAAACATGTTTTTCCTAATGCATAAATTGTTAAAGAGAAATTCTTGATGTTTTATTGCTATGTGAGATAATTATACAATGTTTTCAAATCAGCGGAAAGCTTTTCTCACTCCTACGTTATATTATTATATTACATTACATATAGTATCATATTTCCTCTATTATTCATTCCCAATATTCAAAACATCTGTAGAATCCCTAACATGAGGCTAATTTCAAAATAAGCATGAAATGAAAAATCAATCCAAGACAGAAAATATTAAGTATTCTCTGCCAAGTGAATTGATAATTTAGTATTTCGCCTGACTATCATAAATTTAATACCTGTGTTCTAAAACTGCCTTCAAAGCATGCTAATACCCTCTCCTGATGTCTGTAATGGAAAGCCATTCTTAAAACCAGGGCTTAAAAGTTTAAGTTGTTTTACAATGGACTTAGATACTAAATGACCCAAGACTATGCAACTGCCATTTATTAAAAAGGTAAGTTTCTCTACAATAGTTTACAGGCTCCTTAAACAGGCTCTTCTTTGCTTCTTGATCTAGTCGGTCAATATTGAGAAACAGAAAAATTTACTTCTACAATATGGCTAAGATGTCTAATTATGTACGAAAAACATTACTTTTTATTCAGTTTTCATACTAAACAAAAACCATACAGGTTAAGGAGACAATGTGGTCTGTTCAAAAGGTCAAAATACAGATAAAGTAAATTTAAATATAAATATTTATTATTCCGGAAAATGAATACAATCAATTACCTGATGTCGCTGTATTTGAACTCTGGAAAAGCGAACCTCCCAAACCAGCTAAGGCTCCCCCTAAGGAAAGGCTTGTTGATGCGGTGGTAGTTGTGGCTGTTGTTCCACCCAAATTATTGAGGGTAAATCCTGTAGATGCTGTAAGAAGTGAAACTGTAAGGCTTCACAAGGAAACATCACTTCTAAGAACACCAGAAAAAAATACAAAACACTTCCACCAAAAACAAACCCCCTCATGTCCGTGATAAAATTCACTCTTAGGGAAAACTACTCGCTAAAGATAAAACTATATGTACTTAAGAATAAAGAGAAATAGTACCTTAAAGCAAACGCTAGTGACAGAAATAAGAGTTTTGGGTAATACTAGAATGGTATCAAGTAACTGATTCCAGACAGTAATAGAGTTTTCAACCCAGGACACCAACTTCGCCTTCAAAATGGAATGACTCCTAAGCCAGGCAAGGTTTATGCAAACTCTTATCCTTCCTTGTCACCAAAATGCTCCTTGAAAACAAAGTGGATATTAATAGTTTTACATGTTACCTCTCACCCTGTCCCTGCTATGCTCTGTAGAGATCAACTTCTAGGATGGCCCCTGCTGCTTTAAAGCCCAATGATGATCTTCTTCAAAAATCAGCAATTTAGTAGGTCAAAACTGCTGAGTGATTAAGTGTTTGTTTGTTTGTTTTAAAGTTGGTTTCTCACGGGGTAGGGAGCCCAATGTGGGGCTTGAACTCACAACCCTGAGATCAAGACCCGAGCTAAGATCAAGAGTCAGATGCTTAAACAACTGAGCCACTCAGGCGCCCCCCCCCCCCGAGTGATTAAAATAAAAACTTTCCAAAACCAAAGTTATCTTTAATAAAGGTAGATACCTATATTCACTAGCCAAAAACAAAATAAAATTCAACCACAAAACATGACTTTTTCCATTCTGCCTTACCTGCTGGAGTTGATGTCAGAGCAGACGAAAGAGTAAGACCACTAGCTGAGGTAGAAGTAATAGGGAGAGCAAATGGTGTGGCAGATGCGGCAGGTTTAGTGAATCCTAAACTGAAACCTGTTGTAGACGCAGATGTAGTGGCTGGCGTTCCTGTGTCAAACAAACAAACAAAAAAACAAATCCTATTTTACCATAACTGTGTATGTACCATACCAGTTTCAATCAGGATCCCTAAAAGTTTGTGATCCTACTTTTGTAGATAGGAGGATACTTGGATATGTATGAAAAAGGAAAATATACAAGTTGGAACCAAATCATGGCGGATACTTAAAAGAGGACGCTATGATTTAGGAAAAGCAAAATAAAGTCCAATCAATGTGGTAATATTGAAATCCAATTTCAGTTCGACCCCTGGATTTACCTAAAAGAGCATTTACCCTTCCTTTCCTTTATACTCAGCAGAAAAATATCCCTCCCCTCCAAGGCTAAACCACCATTCTCTACTGCTTCCTCTTCCTTTTGTGTTTCTGTCTGCTTCTGCTACTCCTTTCAGTCTGCTTTTGTCCATCTCCTTCCTCTGTTCACTTCTTATATGATACTGCTTATGGCTCCAGGCCTGCTCCCATACTTTCCAACTGCAGAATTTCAACTAGAGGAACATGGGTCTAAATCCACACCTACCAGAGTCTCCACTGGTTACCTCTACCTGGATGTCCTTTCCCTTTGCACCTCTTCATCTCCCTATACAAAAAAAAACTTTCCTAAATCCCCAGCCGTGGTCCACTCAGTTGCTCAAGCCAGAAACCATAATCACCCCTGACATCCCTTCTCTCTCCTGCACTCCACTAGTCACAAATCCTGTTGATTCTACTGCAGAAATAGCCCTGGATTACAAGCATCCTCAAAACCCTTAGTTCAGGTCATCTCCCTCTCAAGTATAATTATAATAACCTCTTAATTTGTTTCTGTGCTATTGGTCCTTCTAAACTTTAATCTATTCTTGGAATTATTTCGGTTACTTAAAAATGAGAGAGAACACCAACAAAAAATAATACCCCAGTGATTCTCCCTGACTGAAGGTTCTTATTAGTTCTATACTATCTCTACACCATAGAGTCGAAAGGCATGGCACACAACCACCTTTCCTATCTAGTCCCAACCTGCTCCTCACACCCCCTCTCCCTATCATTCACACTTCTGAATCCTAAACTCCAAGAACCAAGTACTCTTCCTATTTCTCTGGATCCCCTTATGACTGGGCCTTTCCACTCCTCCATCAGGAATGATGTTTCCTGCCCCCAATATAAACTCCCACTCTTATCTTCCTCTGCCTTCCTTGGTGCCTTTCATACTTGTTAGAGTATTTACCAGATCACACAAGAACATATTACTATTCCTGCCAGTCACCTTCACCTCATAACCCACTGAATGCCTTACTCATGTACTCAGCAGTTCTTGGCATCATCAGTACCATCCTCACCACCTGTACCATCACCACACCAACAGCTAATGCTAAATGTTCAAAGCATTATGTGTACCTAAGGCCACAGAGTTAGGAAGTAGTAGCTGATCAAAAACATTAAATAAAGAAATACATAACGACCTGTATTTTGGCTTCTCCTCGAGGCGCTAAGAGAAGCAGCTGCCAGAAATTGAACTTCGGACTGCCCTTACCACAACCAGAAATTCCTGCCAGAGTACAGTGCTTTGAAATCCTGTATGGGTTCTACAATCTCAGAAAATAAGAGAATCCAACTGTTTGCCCTTGAAGCCAATCCTGTCCAAAACTCTGGTAGCAAACAGATGTGTTACACTTTCTGCTGATAACAGGTGAGTAGCATCCAAATGAACAAAGTCCACCACTCTTTAATTTCAATTTTTATTTTAAATTAATAAATTTAACTGAGTTTCCTCACTGTCCTTTCATTCATTCATTTCCTTGGACATTATTAACTGCCATCCTACTTACTCACATTCCCTTTAGCATATCACTACAGAGACTATGATGTTTTTGAGATGGAAGGAAATCCAAAAACTTTTTAGTCCAATACACTGGTTTTATAGATAACTAAAAGCTGTCAGATACTACATGACTACCTGAGACCTCACAATGATTTGGAGGTACAAGCAGGGTTTAATTCCAAGACTTCTGGCCTATAGTTTGTTGCTTTTTTTCACTAAGAGGATTCAAACAACTACAAAATACAATGTGAAATAAATCTCCACAGAAAAACCATTTCTGTATTTAAGGTGTTTTTTCTGAATTAAAAAGTCATTGACTTTTTTAAAAACTCCAATACTGAAAGGTCCTGTAATGAGTCGGTGCTGGCGATCTGTATTAGGTTCCTTACATGCTTCCTTCCATACCCCAGCTCTGTGAGATATTAAGAAAGAGAAAAGTAGAAAACCACAGATCTGGGGTCTTTCCTCAAAAATTCTTACCCAGAGTTAATCCTGTAGTTATGGTTGTTGCTATTCCCGGGGACAAAAAGAGAAATAAAATTTAATCATCAATGGAAGATGACATTTTGGGGGGTTTATCACAAGGGCAGGACTTGAAGTCATCCTCAGGGTGTGATACTACAACAACCAGTATCTTCCACCATAACCACTAATACAAACGTTCTTCCTATAGCACTGGTTTTCATATTACAGGCTGTATAGAATTTGATAAATTAGGGAATAAGATTTATAAATGCAAACAACTACTGCTTATAGCAACATTAGGCAAGGACAAAAAAAGCTACTCCAAGCAAACACTGGCACAGAGAATTGTCTCAGAAGCTCACTGGCTGCTCTCATATTTACTCCTGCAGTTCTTACATTTTCTATGTGTGGCTGTGAAAAGTTGCAATCAAAGCTGGAAGGTCAATGCAAAAAGTGGTAACAGAGACCAAGAGGCCCTGAATGGAGAGAATAGAGTAAATAAAGAAGTAAAGTTTTTAAATGGCAGCACCAGTGAAACATATTTTTAACTTAATAATAACCAAATATCTGTTAAGTATTAAAAAACAAACAGCTTTTTATTATTGAAATGTCTACCAGAAACCTTGACCTCTAGCCCCTTCCCCATCGAAACAACTGTTTTAATTATACAAAAACTTAAAACATCTCTTAAGAAGGTAAATTATAATGTTATAGCAAGATAGGATTCTGACCGTCCCACATATGCTAAATTAATAAATATCCAAATTGGTAAACTTGACTTATCTTCACCAAGGTAACACACTGCATTATATAATCCAATATAAAAATTAAATTAATTCTTTAAAGAAGTATATCTTCTATGTGTCAAGTATATTAAAAAAAGTTATTTAAAAAGAGACTTTATTTCTTTAAATGTGTTTTCCTTCCCCCTTTTTTTTTTAAGATTGATTTATTAATTTTTGAGAGAAAGTTTGAGTGTATGGGGGGCACAGCAGAGGGATAGGGAGAAGAGAGAGAGACTCTCAAGCCGACTTTCCAAGGAGCCTGAAGCCCAAAGCAGAGCTCATTCCACAACCATGAGATCATGACCTGAGCGGAAATCAAGAGTGAGACCCTCAACCAACTGAGCCACCCAAGCGCCCCTAAATGTGTGTTTTCCTTTACACTAAAATAGATCATAAAGAATGTTGGGCCTATCACTGGCCCTTAATTCCATATCCCTATATATTTTTTCATCTTACTATTTACCATTTTTCAGGTCTGCCACCAATGACAATCCCTGTAAAGGGAAAAGATACAGAACAGAACTTGAAACAGAATATCCCATACCTACTCCCTGCAAATGTGACAATCATCCTTACCTGTATTTGTTCCTCCTAGAGTGAACCCAGTGGTAGGTTTTGATCCAAAGAGCCCAGTTCCAAAACCAGCTGAAGGAGCAGATGTAGTTGCAGGAGTTGCAGTGCTTCCAAGAGTTCCAAAATTGAGCCCCACAGAAGGGTTGCTTGTTTATAAAAAACACAAAATAAAGTCTACTAGAGCCAGTATTTCCTTAAGAAAAATAAAAATTAACTCTTCAAGGTTAAGTATCTTCTTTCATTTAACATACTCAATATATTGCCAGACTACAAAAGGAACTATTTTTAACCAACCAAATTCAAATATTTTCCTGTTCTCTTCAAAAATATGTCACATACAAAAGATTTCAGATCCCAAGTAATCATTAACAGTAACACATACTCTGCTTTTATAAGTTTTATTGAAAGCTAGCATATTTTAAAATGGCCATAGAGAAACCCTATGAATGTGGATCATTTTCCTCTTGAATGACTCATGTATAGTTTACACTTCTAAATCATTTGTTCTTCCCCAACTACTACTAATATAAAGAAAAATAAAACATACTCAGAAATAAAAAAGTTATTCTAAGTTGTCTTTGCCACCTCTCTGTTGCTATATCACCATAATCATGGAGTTGGGCAGGAAGAAGAAGATGCAGTTAGTTTTCTTGCCACCAAAACAGCAGTAAGAACTGGGGTAGGGATGGGAAGAGGAAAAGGACTAAACATAACCTGGCAAGAGTAAAATACAAGGCAAAATTACCCTCTATCCAGATTATGTTTTCATCAGCAGAAATCCTCTTCAGAGTTTTTGAAAGCTTAAAAAGAACAGCTGATAATAGCAAGTGATGTGAACAAAGTTCACAACTTTCAGCTATTCTTATCAAAACTCAGGGGCTCATATTTGCTATCTATAGTGGGAAAGCAAATATACAAATAAACAAAAAATCCTGACAACTTGACACTCCAAAAACTGTGTAGGAGAGTTAAGAGAGATGTTAACACATAACATAATGGGAGCTACCATTTATCCTATATAGGTATCCTCATTCCGTCTGCCTGCCCTTCCAGACACAATCACCGTTAAGAGAAGCCAAGGTCAGTTTTAAAAAGCTTGAAAGTCTGGGACATTTCAATTTAAGGAGGCAGCAGTCTTATGGCTGGGTTCCAGTACCAGCTCCCCAGTATCCTTGGGACTTGTGTGACATAACTTAGCTCTTTTGATCCTCTATTTCCTCATGTGCAAAATGGGAATAACTTGACAGACTTTTTGCAAAAGATTAAAAGATTATGCATGGTGAATTAACTTCACTTAATAAATGCTGCTACTACTGTCATCATTAGGAACTTAATAAATTCAACTAAACACATTATATACAAGGTATTATGCCAGCCAATCACTGTGAGGGGAACAGAACTTGAAATCAGCCATCAACACCAAGTAGGGGGAAAAAAGGGAGTGTGCCCTGTGTCTTAGTTTATCACTGATTTTAAAACGATCTCTAGGAGCACAGGTGTGTGAAGTACAGAGGGTTGGCAGAACAGGGTTGCAAAGTCTCAAGAACAAAGCACAAATCTTTAAACATTTAATCGACTGAATTAAAAAGGTATTTTAATAAACAATTATTGGCAAATTTTGACCTCAAATTAAGAAAATGGTTATTATGCTCTCCTCCCTCCCAAATAATTCAGTGATGCCATTTGATTTTACTGCTACTCCATAAACATACAAAAGATGTACAGTGAAATTATGTATTTTTAGACAATTAAAATATTTAAAATTTCTTGACAACTTAAAATAACTGAAGACACAATGAAGTGTTTCATAATTAAATATGAAAACATTACCAAAGAAACACATCAAAGTGATATCTTCTTACTCAGAAAAGCAAAAGAGAAATTTCTCTGCCGCAGAGAAATTTACTTAGTTTAACAAAAACCACCCCAGAAAGGACCACGTTTTGTCTCAACCCACTATTATCTGCCAATGACTCATCAGGATATGTTAAAGAAAAGCCAAGTTGCCTCCAACAGGTCAGGAATACTGTTTTAACTTCTCCAGCATGCCCTAATGTGGACTCAGAAAGTAACATTTATTGAGCACTTACCAAGTGTCAGATATGATGCCAAGTACTTTACATGCTTTACCTCATTCAACAACTCTGTGAGGTAAACCCCTTTCCAGATGTGGGAACTGAGACTTGGAGAGTAACTTCGCTAAAATGATTTACCTAAAGAGACTAAGTCACCAGAAGGCACTAGGGGAAGTCAGGTCTCCAAACCAATACTCCACCAAACAAATGTTAGACTGTTTCTCCTTTCATTCATTTATCTAAACCCTAAAACTCTAAAAAACTTTAGAGGTTTTTGTTTTGTTTTGTTTTAATTTTATTTAAGTAATCTCTATACACAGTGTGGGGCTTGAATTCACCATCCCAAGATCAAGAGTTTCATGCAGTTCTTACTGAATCAGCCAGGTACCCCTTACCTAAGCCCTTCTAAAGACTGTGTACATGTTTCTAGCTGATAACTAATAATTCCTTTACTCAGTCATTCAACAAATATTTATTAAAGCCCTCTTCATGTACCAGGAACTGTCACAGGAATTGAGGATGGAGTGGTAAATAAGACTCAGATCCTGCCTTCAGTAAATTTCCAGATTATTCAATCATTCATTCAAAAAATGTGTACTGAGCTCCACCATGTCTACCAGGGGAAAAAAAAATACAACAACCAGTATGAAAAGGTCTTTGCTGTCACGGAGCTTCCATTCTATTGCTGGGATCAGAAAATAAACAAGTCAACAAAAACACAATGAACTGATTACAACTGTGATAAATGTTATGTTACAGAGTACTAAGAAGATGGAAACATCCTCTACACTTACAGATCTAAAAAGGCCTCTGTGGAGATGTCGACATTTGAGTCCCAAAAGTAGGCACTAGCTTGGCATATGAGGCAGGAGGTGGTAGGGGAATTCCAATCAGAGAGAACTGCCCCCAAGTGGGAAAGGGTTTGGCCAATCCCACCTGAAGAACTGAGATAATGCCCAAGTTGCTACAGCAGTATTTTTCAAACTAAGATTAGGATCCATTAGTATAAAATCAATTTAACAGATCACAACTAGCATTTTAAAAAAATGAAATGCAACAGAAGAGAAAATATCAAAGTGCATCACATAAATTAAGGATAAATATCTTTCTTTGAAACTCTGTTTCAGTTATTTCTTTGCCTGTACCTATAATGAAATAATTTTTTTCATGGTAGGTCTGTATCACTAAATTGGAACAAACTGAAATGAGGAGATGGGCTTCGGATGAGTCTGAGGAGGTTCCAGATTATTTGGGTCTTGTGGATCACGGTAAGATTTATTTTTACCTCATTCCAAGGATAATGAAAAATCATTAAAGGAAGGCAATGGGATTTTAAAAAAAATGACTCTGACTATAATGTGGTAAAAAGGTTTTTTTTTTCCAAAGTAGATTTTTGAGACAGGAATTGCGATTCCATTGAACTAATCTAAGTAGATGATGGGAACAGTTTTCATCAAATACCAGAAGGGTTACTGGGTGAAAACCTGAAAGAAATCCTAAGTATTTTTATAAGAATGTAAGCTTCAGGAGAGTAGGACCCTTATTTATCTCACCATCTAAAACAGAGTCTATTATACAGGAGGGTGTTCAGTAAATATTTGTTCCATGAATGACAAGAGCTTGCAACAGGGTGATGGCACTGGAAGTGAAGCAAATGGAAACTGAATAATTAAAATTATCAGGCCTGGCTGATTAAGGGTGCAGAGAGAAAAGGCGGTATTAAGGTACATTCCCAGATTTTTTACTTGCCTATGTAGTCTGTACCCGACCCCCACCCCTGCCGCTTTTTAATGCAACGAAGATATTTTTGCCTTTTTAATCTACAATCACATTCCTCAAGCTTCAGGAGATAGCCTGTAACACTTTCTATGCACACTTCTTGATGTAATGAACTCCTCCACTTTTACCTTAAAAAGATTGAGTTCTAAACATTAAATCTCTCACCATGAAAATGACCTTTAACTATTTTAATGGTCTCTTTCTGGACCTTTGCTAGCTATATTTCGTCACCGCCTGAAGTGGTGGTTTTGCAGGTTGCACAAAAACGATAAATACGCTACCTACATTTTTCAATGTAAGTAGAAGATAATGTGAGTCATTACAACACTCATATACTAATTTGCACATACTGTTCAAAATTATCGCCAATAAATGACGCAACACGTATTTAAAACAAGAAACTACAGTAACAAAGGATAGGGTTCCATTAAGTACAAAGACGTGAGCTCGTTTAAAATACCACCAAATCATTAAAGCAGTGGAATGTCCAAAACTGTGTATCCTGCAATGGAATCTGAATTATCAGAGATAATCTTGTAACTGTCCTCCTTAAAATTTTCTATTGTCTTTTTCTGCAACCCCAGAAAAAGCCACAATGTCGTTCATTCGTTCTGTGCCTCAGACTACCTCACTGCTAGGACTCGGCGTGAAATCCCGGGCCTTTTCACCCAGCCAGACCCCACTCGGTAGAGACACTGTGTGAACCATCGTGGATTCTGGGGACCTCACAACCCTGTGACAATCCTCCCGACTAGGCCGCCAAACGGCAGGACTACGAGGCTGGCGCTGCGCAAGTTTTTTGTTTTTGTTTTTGTTTTTTCCAGGCCCACCAGAAAGGAAGCCAGCGGGAAGAGAGAGGGACGGGCCCACCCAAGAGTCTCGCGGGGAGGACCCCGGCCGGGAAGGCGAGGAAGCTCGGTTACCTAGATGCCCCGGTCCCGAAGGAGAAACCGCCGCCTGCGCCGGTCCCGCCGGCGGCTACAGTGGTGGAGCCGAGCGTGCTGGTCCCGAAGGAGAACCCCGCGGACATGGCTGCCGGGGCTCAGCGCCGTCAGGAAGCTGCAAGGGGTCTGGGACGCTCCTCTCTCAAAGCCACGGCGAGCCCGGTAGCATCGCTCTCGCCCAGCCGCGACCTGGCGGGAACTTCAAGCCCCAGTGACTGAGAGGACAAGGCCAAAGTGGGTGGGGCAACCACCCGAGAGCACGTTACGGCGCCTGCCGCGCGCACGTAACTCACCAGGAGCGAGCCCGTCGCGCAAGGCACCCTGGGATGGGGGTGGGTCGGCGCGCTGCGCAAGGCATCCTGGGAGGGGGTGGGCTGGGGGCGGTTCCGGCCCTCTTAAGCGGTAGGCGCGTAGCGGTAAAGACCAGCGAAACCGTTTCCTTTAGTCCTGTACTGGCGTATGCGTTGACGTAATCTGTACTTTATTGCTGTTGAATCTTAATTATTGCTTATGTCCTTTCCTACTGCTAAAAGGGATGGGCGGAATCCCAGAGTGGGGAAGGCCCTATTGAGCAATCCAAGCCCTGCTATAGAAAAGGAGGCGCGCTCAGTCTTTGGTTGGCTGCGGTCCTTTTCCGGAGAAGGACGGGGAGACTGCCTGCTCCCTGACAGTTCGGAAATCGATTGATAATAATTCGTTCATCCGCTTCACAGCGTTTGGAGCCAGTTGCGAGTTGCCGCCCAGAAGGCTCAGAGAGCGTCCTTTGCTGGGGGGGGGGGGGTACACCCTGTTGGTAGTGCTGCGCAAACCCCCTGGACGTCAAAGGATGTGGTCAAGTCCACGAAGTTTTACAGTGTATCCCGCTGGGTAGGAGTTTGGGACTCCCGGCCAATCGCGGGAGATCGCCCCGATAGCTGCCTTCTGGCTTTGGGCTTTGCCTTGCTCTGACGCCCCTTTGCTACCTGCTAGAGGAACCGCAAAGTGGAAAGGATAGGTACGGAAACAAGCACAGTATAGTGAGGAATTTAAGGGTTCCATGAGCGACCCTTAAACATAAGAAAAATGTAGATTTAAGGAAGAAATCCCCTCTTGTAGAATGATCAGGAAAGGCTTCGTGTCAGTGGTGCATTTGAGGTGCTGTCATCATAATGTGGGTCTTCATTCAGAGATTGTTACATTACTCCCACAAGTGGTTTTCCTACCTGTGATTTCTTACAGTAAAATTCATCCCATAAGCAACCAGCAGATTTGCTTTCAAACATAATTCTCACCACTGCACTGCCTTGATGGAACACCCAGTGGCTCTTTAGTGTAGCACTCATTCTCCGTATGACAAATCTTTCTAAGCTCACGTCTCACAACTCCTCTTAAAGCAGCACTTTCTTCTGTGTTGAGGTTAGGATTGCTGCCTCCTGTAGACTGAATTGTGTCCCTCCAAAATTCATGTGTTAAAGCCTTAACCTCCAATGTGATGGTGTTTGAAAATAGAGCCTGTGGAAGGAAATTAGGTTTACATGAGGTCATGAGGGTGGGGTCCTCATGATGGTATTAATTCCCTTATAAGAAGAGACATTAGAGAACTCTATTTCTCCACTTCTGAGGACACAGCTAAAAGGCAGCCTTCTTAGGCAAGAAGAGAGCTGATGGTCATCTTGATCTTGAACTTCTCAGCGCCCAAAACTGTGAGAAATGAACTTCTGTTGTTTAAGCCACCCAGTCTGTGGTATTTTGTTATGGCAGCCTGAGCACTTATACATTATCTGGGTTTGTTTAATTAAAAACTAAATAACATTTTAAATATTATGGGAGTTACCATAAGAATAATAAAAAAGGGACATATTTGAACTGTAGTATAAAGAAAAATTTCATAGTGATTGAACAGGAGGAGAAAAAATATTGAGGGTTTTAGAGCTTCAGTGATCTAGAGAATGATATCAGTGAAGACTTATGAGATGGACAGTAAGAGGACTATTGGGGGAAAATCTAGGGTACTTTCACCGGAAAAAAAAAAAGATTCAGATGATTTTTGGAGGAAGAGAGAATATGGCTCCCTACATCTTTTAATTCCATTGTGTATTCTTTCCAAAAGTTTTGAAGAATATCAACATAAAATTAGATCAAAATGCTTGGCACAGGGGCACCTGCGTGGCTCAGTTGGTTAAGTGTCTGCCTTTGGCTCAGGTCATGATCCCGGCACTGGGCTCCTTGCTCAGCGGCGAGCCTACTTCTCCCTCTGCCTCTTCCTGCCACTCTCCCTGCTTATGCTGTCTCTCGAAATCTCTCTCTCTGTGTCAAATAAATAAATAAGATCTTTTTAAAAATGCCTGGCACATACAATTTATATGTTAAGTAACAAAACATGTAAGATTAGCTGGAAGGAAAGACCATGTGAAATGTAGTAGGGACTAATATGTTCATAATAGGGGAAACTGATGTGGGCTATATAGGAATTATCTTTGCAATCATTCTGTAAATCTAAAACAGTTTTAAAAATAAGTTTGTAAGGGGCACCTGGCTGTCTTGGTAGAGCATGCAACTCTTGATTCTCAAGGTTGTGAACTCAAGCCCCATGATGGGTGTGGAGTCTAGTTTTAAAAAAAAGCTAAATAAATAAAAATGAGTTTATAAAAGAAAGTAGTGAGAAATATGACTTAGATAAAAGTTTGAGTTTTGGGGGAGCCACTCAAATTAACAAATTATTCTTTTAAGTTTATCAAAGTTTTAGTATGGCATTTTGGTCTAGTAGTTGGCAGAGTAGTTTAAATTATGCAACAGTAACTCCCAAGATGCCACAGAGAGGAGCATGCAGAGATGGAAAGTGGACTACTTAATGAACAGTAGTATTACAATCTGTTACATGCCTCTGGATACACGCAGTATAAGATTGGATCTCAAAGACCTTTTCTCCTATAGCTTCTTCTGTTTGTCCTATTAGCAAGAAAACGCTTTACATCCTTTGTTCTACAGAAATAGAACTCCAAAGAAAGCAGTTTCTATAAACCAGTTAATTGGTTACTCAGTGGAAAGCTTGATATAAAATGTCAACATAAGCTTCATGCCTATTTAAGCCTAAAGCCTGTGCAGCCAGGCAAAACCATGGAGCACAGGTATTTGGCTTAACCATACTTATTTAGAATAACACATTCTACTCCAAAGGATGTTTCAGATATTCCTCTTTACCATTGTGAGACCTGAACCCATGTATCAATTCTATGTGAATTACTGTTTTCCAAGGATGAAGCAAATGATTCAGATTCAAAATTATACAGCAAACCACTTTGCTTCCCCTTGTTTTTCTCTATTATGAGAATCATGCTAAGAAACCCCATCTTTTGCTGATTTACTGGCTGTATGGTGACACTGTTAATGTCATAATTAAACTGAATTATCTGAAAGGCAATAGCACTGTAAAAAATTTTTAATTTCAACTTGCATTAAAATGTCTAAAGAGGCTTGTTTCCGTGGTAAGTTTAGATCAGGATAACTCTGAGAAGTATCATTTGAGAGGTTCTAACATAGAAAGGAAGTTGGAATCTTAAGTCTATTTAAGAGGATCTGCAATATATATGGTCTGATCCTCTGAAATATCCAAGAGAGAATTTATAATTTAGAGCCTATATATAACCAGTTGACCTCTGTCTTGAATTTATTCCTGGGGATCTATTGACTTTAAAGATTTAGATAGTGTCCTTCCTTTTTAAAAATCCTATTAAGTTTTCAAAAGATCCAACAACAACAAAATTTATGGAGAGATAGATCAATAATGAAAATGTGAGAAAATGTTAGTAATTGGTGACTCTACAAGAAAGATATATGGTTGTTCATTGTACTGCTCTCTCAACTTCTCTATAGGTTTGAAATTTTTCATAATAAAAAGCTGGAGCCTAAAGCTAAAACAAAAGTTTCCAAGAATAGATCCAGTAATGATCTGTTTTCCTGATTAAGTTTTCATCCATCACCCATGAAATGAAAAAAAAAAAAAAAAAAGGAAAGGAATATAGGGAGTTTTACATGAAGCTAATTTTATTTTTTAATTTATTTTTAAACATTTTACTTTTTTAAGTAATCTCTACACCCAATGTGGGGTTCAAAGTCACAACCCCACGATCAAGAGTCACATACTCTATTGACTGAACTAGCCAGGCATCCTGAAGCTAATTATATTTAATTTAAAGTGTGGTCATTTGTTTTGAAATTATGTCCTTCCTATTGGTGAGTGTGGGGGATGGGACATGAAAAGGTTGCTTTCATGACCTGATAATGATAATGAATAACAATAAGATCAGGAAAAGAAACTTGGCAATGTCAGCATAAAATAAATAAGGGAAGCTATCTTGTTGCCATTCATTTTCATGCTTCCCTTTTTCCTTAAAAAAATCCCAATATTGTTCAGTGTGGTACACATTTACCTATGGCCAATTAGGTGTATGGGGGAGACTTGAGATGAGACTCACCTCACGTATGAACATGACTCATTTAAAGGAGTAGCTGCCATACATCCCTTTTGCCATTCTCCTCCTCCTTCTTTCCTGCTGCCTGGGACTTAGACACATGGCTGGGTCTCCAAAAGCCATCCTGGTCTGTGAGGAACTTGAGAATGAAACTTACATGCTAAGGAGGGTGTAGCAGAAAAATAGTATCATAGAGTCATCATATCAGCCATGGTTTGCCTACCTTAAGACTTCTTTTATATTTTAAGATTTTATTTATTTATTTGAGAGAGGGAGAGAGAGCACGCTTGAGCAGGGGCAAGGGCAGAGGGAGAGGGAGAAGCAGATTCTGCCACTGATCAGGAAGCCTGACATGGAGCTCAGTCCCAGGACCCTGGGATCACGACCCGAGCTGAAGGCAGACGCTCAACCAACTAAGCCACCCAGGCTCCCCTTCAGACTTCTTTTAAATGAAAGAAAAAATCAACTTCTGTGTTAAGTTATCATAGTTGGGTCTACGTTATTCATAGCTAAATTTAATATGCCAGTTTAAGTAGGAACCCACATTAAAAGATACATTTTACATGTGTTACTGAAGAAACAGGAAATATCCAAGATGAACCAAGGTCCAGATTATCTATAGGACTGCAATATAGTGATACAGGCAACAACAAAGTATCCTGTTATCTAATTGTTTGGAAACATGCTAGCAGAAGGCACAGTCAGGTTCTAGTCTCAAAAACATGGGAGCCAAAGAGGGAGAATGTATCTGCATTTATTGCTCTCATATTTTAAGGAAACAAGTCACTGTACCTGATGGACTCAGTGTCCACTGTCATGAAGCAGAAATGTATTCAGTGACTGTTCATAGCATGCACAAAATTTCCCTCAATTCTCTTTGATCGGTTTTCCCATAGCTTGATTAGACCTCTTTTGGTTACAGGGAATAGAAATCCTCTCAAAGTAGTTTAAGCAAAATGTATGTGGGGGAGATATGGGAAGATAGAGTTACTGGTATGTCTTGTTATTGAGACACGGGAGACAGACATGGAATACAGAGAAGTTTCAAGTGAATCTAGACAAAAAGGAATAGCCAGGCCTCAAGTATATCAGAAAGCAACAGCTAGCTCGTAAGAAATGAACTGGAGAGGGTTGCCTTTATTTTAGAGAACTGAGAAGATCTGGAGGTCCCAGAGGATGGGGGAAGGACTAACCAACTGATTGAGTGCCCAAGGGAGACAGAGGGGCATTCAGGCATCTGCTGCACGAGAATCTGAGACCCGACTCTCAAGGAGCAAAGGCTAGTAAGCAAGCGGGGAGAAAGTGAGACAAACTTGGCAAAACAGATTTCCCCCCACCCCTTCCCCACCTCCAACCCCACTGCTATCAAACCAGGAAGGTAGAGGGGAAAAGAAACTTTGAATAGGAGCAAATTTATATTTATGTTAGACTGAACTCTGACTCCTAAAAATGAGATTTTTCTAAAACCCAGAGTAATCGGTATAAAGTTATCTAGAGATAAAAGGAGAGACAACAAAGAGCCTTAAAGGGTAACTGTGAAGAAAAAGCTGCTGCGTGTTTTACCCCGTAAGAATCCAGTGTTCAATGAAGGGATTACACAGAATAGAGCACTACCGACCACTGTATAAACCAATGTTAATAGCCAGTGTTAATGGACAGAAAGATCCAACATGGATACCAATTAGGTAAATCATCACGATTTGCTTATCTAAAGGATTCAGAGAGTCACACAATCAGGATACATTGAAAAATGATGAGTAATTTTCCTTAAGACAGAATGAGAAGGAAGCCTCCAAATCCTCAAATCCTGAGAGAATGAGAGTCATACTAACCTCTGGAAATATAATATTTCTCCCTTCCAGTATGAGACTGTGGCATATCGGCTAACTTGGCTATGTGCACTTTGCTGGGCCAGTGCACGTCCTCACCTGCAGTTATAGAATACATAATGTGATCACTTGCATACAGCGTACACTCAGATAAGCACAAATGTTTCATCCATCACCATTCTCCTCAAATGAACACAGCCTGATCCAAATAAATTCCTAAACTCAGTGCTGAAGAGTTAGAATGAGGATCAGCAGGTATGCAGACGTCTGCAGGGATTCTAGGATGCATTCTTCTTAAAACACACGTGCACACACCTCTTATTTATTGAGCATTCATTGAGGCCAGCTACTAAGCTTGAGCATTTCTCTTCATTACTTCATTTAATTAACACAAATAACTCAATGGAAAAAACGACGGTAAATACTGCTACTTACAAATAAGTAAACCAAGAGTTAGAGAAATTAAATAATTTTACTAAACTCACACTGATGGTGAACAGCAGAAATGAGATTTGAATTTAGATAACTTTGATTCCAGAAAGAATTCTGATCATAGATTTCATCTTCTGCAATAATATACCCAAAAATAAAAGCTAAGAAATGGAGTCAAGTGAAATATTCCTGTTTTTTTAATGACTTATGTTTGTTTAAGAAACACCCAAATTAAGAAGTATACTTGTCTGGGGTGCCTGGGTGGCTCAGTCATTAAGCGTCTGCCTTCTGCTCAGGGCGTGGTCCCGGCGTTCTGGGATTGAGCCCCCCATGGGGCTCCTCCGCTGGGAGCCTGCTTCTTCCTCTCCCACTCCCCCTGCTTGTGTTCCCTCTCTCACTGACTGTCTCTCTCTGTCAAATAAATAAAAAAAAATCTTAAAAAAAAAGAAGTATAATTGTCTTTACAACACCTCATTAGATGGCAAATAGTAAACATAATCATAAAAGCATCAACATTTACTTTTAAAATATGAAACGTTATCTCACATGACAATCATAGTATCAGACACCTCTTAACACATTTTGTAAGGGAATTAAGTGATTTTTTAACAGTGTGAAAACAAACATTAAGCATAAGGGAGAAATGAATGCAGGAGGCTCTGAGTCCTCATTATTTCAAAACACCATGATTGTTTATTTAATATTTTGTTGTCTATTTGTTATTTTTGATGCAAAAAACCACCATCTTTAAATAGAAGTTCAATTAAGAAAATGCCATTTCATTAAAGTCATCAATAACTAGTCACATCACTATTGTAAGTTGTTTTTGTAGGCGCATGGAAGGCAAAATCTAGGTGTCCCCTAAGACTAGGATGATAAAGGAAGTTACAATTATACACATCAAAACAAAACTAATCAAAGCACAAACATTTAAGGACTCCATAGAAAGTGTGGCATCTTGATAGGAACTTAGTTGGCTGAATGGCATAGTTAAAAAAACAACAGGGCCCTCAGAAGGGGCTTTTTCAGTAATAAAACCTAAATTAGGGTTACTTGATATATCCCTATAATAATGAACATTCAGGGCTGCCTCCAGAGGCTTCCCTGGCCCAGAAACACTACTATTTGTCCTGCAACTGATACATCTCAATAAGATTTACAGACGCATCAAGATTTTGGCTGAATGAGAACAGCTTATCACAACATTTTTTCCCTTGCTCTGAATTCATGCTAACTAAGCAAACCTCTCACTGTAAAGTGTCTGCATACATTTATAGGAAGAGAATATGTTGACCTCATTACTGTTCGCTTTAAACTCTATTTCTCATGGTCAATGATTAATTTGGTATTTTTATATTCACCAGTGTAACTAGCCCTAAGGAAGAGATCTCTTCTTGGCTGTCTGGTCTTCCTTCGGGTTAGTCTCAGTGGACTCCTCCATTGAAAACTATAACTGTTAGGGGCGCCTTGGGTGGCTCAGTCCTTAAGCGTCTGCCTTTGGCTCAGGGCGTGATCCTGGCGTTCTGGGATCGAGCCCCACATCAGGCTCCTCTGCTGGGAGCCTGCTTCTTCCTCTCCCACTCCCCCTGCTTGTGTTCCCTCTCTCACTGGCTGTCTCTCTCTCTGTAAAATAAATAAAATTAAAAAAAAAAAAAGAAAACTGTAACTGTTATAAGTGCCCTATTTGCATAAGTGATGAGATGAAGACAGCAGGAAATACTTAATCTAATTTATTTTGTTGTGCTCCCACTTTTTTATGGAAAGAGAAGATTTAGGAACACTGGTGCACATTGAAGTCCTCTTAAACTGGACCATATGCTTGATGAACATTAATAAGAATGAAACACATCTAAATGAATGAAACTCTTCTCCTTTCTAGTGTCTCTTTATTTCCCTTGAGTGAACCACTCCTCTGTAGTGACAAAGGAATTAGGGCTCTTTGTTTCTTGCGTAATCGCTAGGGGTAGAGCTACTGACAGAAACAAATGGCCTGGATCCTTTGGATTTTTCCTGTGGTGCCTAACTGGGGTTCTACTCAGTCTCTGCTACTGCTGCTAGTAACACATCTGTTTCCAGACTTCCTTGTGCCCATTCAAATGCACAGTAATGGGGGGGATCCGCAACAAATTTCCTACGTCATTGTAGTCTCTGCTACTGCTGCTAGTAACACATCTGTTTCCAGACTTCCTTGTGCCCATTCAAATGCATAGTGATGGGGGGGATCCCCAACAAATTTCCTATGTCATTTTCATCGTTCTATAGTTTGGCTTGCCAATTGTCAAACTCTCCTACAAAGATTGTTTCTAATTAACATTTTCTTTCTTTTCTTTCTTTCTTTTTTTTTTTAAGATTTTATTTATTTATTTATTCGACAGAGATAGAGACAGCCAGCGAGAGAAGGAACACAAGCAGGGGGAGTGGGAGAGGAAGAAGCAGGCTCCCAGCAGAGGAGCCTGATGTGGGGCTCGATCCCATAACGCTGGGATCACGCCCTGAGCCGAAGGCAGACGCTTAACCACTGTGCCACCCAGGCGCCCCAACATTTTATTTCTTGAAAGGATGGTCAAAGATCATCAGATATCAGAGAACAGTTGTGACATGAAAGTCAGAAACCAAAACAACAAATCTAGAAGGAGTCTAGAGGGAATAGAGATAATTTAGGAAGCAAAAATAAATAAACTTATTTATTTATTTTTATTGTATCTCACACCTAGAGATATGAGATCTGCAAAATCAGAACCAGGTGCTACTGAAAAAAAATTGGAAAAAGGAAAATGTATTTAACCAAATGAACTCTTAGCCTGGAAGGAACAATATTACGTAGCAGTAGGCACACCAGTGCTCAGATCTTGCATTCTAATATCATTCCAGTTAAAATGACTAGATCTCCTTCAGAAATGGTTAATTCTAAGAGCTGGGGTGGAAAAGATGCAAGATGAGCCTGGAACAGTGCCAGAAAGTCAGGAAGTGCTCAAAAACAAAAACAAAAACAGCCCCACCTATATTGATGAAGTATGTCAAAGGGACATAGGAGCCAAGTGAAAGAGTTCCTGATGGCCAAAGCTGGAACAGTTCGAGCAGGAAAAAAAGGAACTCTCAGATTATAACCAAAAGTATAAAATGAACATCCATGAATCCATACTGACGGAATAATGACGGAATAAATGAATGAATGAACGAACAATGAACAAACAAACAACTAGGGAAGAATAGGAAAGTATCTTATGCCGAAGAATTCAAATAATTTATGTAGAAACACTACCCTTCAAGAGAAGAACAACTTCTTACTCTGTAAGCGTAGACTGTGAATAGTGATTTCTTTCAAAAGAGAACACTATAGAAATAGGGGAAATAGTACCTTTATGGTGGAGAAGCTTGACAAACATTACCTCAGTCATGTGATTAAGGTGAACATCAACAGTTATTAAAGACGTTGGGGTTATGTACCTTTGACTTGATGTGATAAAAATGGCATTTTATCTCTGTGATCTTCCTCCCCCAAATCCGTAACCCTAGTTCAACTATAAGAAAAACATTAGGCAAATTCCAACAAGGGCATTCTACAAAATCCCTAACCAGTCCTCTGCAAAACTGTCAAGGTTATAAAAAGACAAAATCGAAAACTGTCATCTTCAAGAAGTACACGACTCCTAAAAGTAATGTGGTATTCTGGATGGAATTCTGGCATAGAAACAGGACATTAGATAAAAACTAAGGAAATCTGAATAAAATATGAACTTTAGCTAATTATAACATATCCATATTGGTTCATTAATTGTAACAAACATATCATACTAATGTAAGATACTAATAATAGGAGAAACTGGATATGAAGTATGTGGGAACTCTCTGCCTTACCTTTTCAATTATTCTGTAAATCTAAAGCTGTCCTAAAAATAAGGTCACTTAAAATTCAAAAAGAACTATTGGAAATTAAAAATATAACTGCAGCAATTAAAAAATATTAGAAACAATGGACTATAAATTTGTAAGAATTTTCCAGAAAGTATATTAGAAAGACAAAGGCCTAGAAAATAGGAATAAAAGGATAATAAAATTAGAGTCACACCAGGAGTGTTCACATCTGATAAGACAAAGAAAGAAGAAAGGGAGGGAAATAGGAAGGAAGAACGATTTGGACAGAAGAAGAGAGGGAGGAAAAAAAAGGAGAAAAAAAATAGAGAAAAAGGAAGAAAGAATAATTATCTCAGAAATAATAGAAGAAAATTTCCCAGAATCAAAGAAAATGTGTTTTTAGATTAAAAGAGCTTAGCATGTATGTAAAACACAGGATGGAAATAAAGGAAAAAACCAAGCTTCCTTATTTTAAAATTTCAGATTACGGGGGTAAAGAGATCCAAAAAGCTTCCTGAGAAAATAAAGCAGGGACACCCACAGGGAAACGAGGAAGTCCTCAGATTTCCGGACAGGTACATTGGAAGTTAGGATGTGTTTCTGGTAGCTCTCAAAATCCTATGAGAAATTTTTTTTCCAGCACAAGATTCTAGACCCAACCAAACATCCAACAAAGATTTGCCTTTCACCTTATTTCAGGAAGTCAATAAAGAATATACTCCATCAAAACAAAACAGAACAGAGTAAGTAAATCAAGAATAAAACATAAGATCTAGGAATTCAACACAAAAGACTTGCTAGGACATTTCCCTGGCTGATGGTGTAGGGGAGTCCCAAAGACAATATCCGTTTGGTAGGCCCAGAGAACAACTTGACCAGACTGGAACAAGAGAAGAAGAGGTTCTTAGAGATACCTAGGGACCTCTAGAAAGATGTCTCAAGGAAAAACAAGGGAACTGAGAGATTATCTGCCAGCGTTAACCAGGAGGAATATTGGATCTAGTGTGAGGCTAGTTAACACGAGAGTCAAAGAAAGCTAAGCAAGTTACTCCAAGAGGCCATTGAGCCAGGGAAAAAATTTCAATTATATAAGAAAGGAAATGTAAGTAGTGTACTTAATTTGGATTAACAGTGAACAGAATATAAGAATAATTATGATAATATGAATGTGCATTTAATTTTTTTTAAGTGTTAAAACTCTAGGAGGACAAGAAGAGGGAGAAATGTGAGTCTGGGAGCAGGGATGTTATAAAATAGCGAAATTCTGACTTTCGGTGAAGGAAGTAAACAGAGATCATCTAAAACTGAAAAAAAAATCAAGGAAGAGTCCCATAACTATCTTACTTAGACATATGTAAGTAAAAACAGAAGAAAAAGACAGAAATCAAGATGAGTGCTTTGGGGAAGTAGGGATAGTGATGAAGCATGGGATAACCAAACTTTGTCATAAGCTTTATGCTACTCTTGAACTTTTTTTTTTTTAAGATTTTATTTATTTTATTCGACAGAGATAGAGACAGCCAGTGAGAGAGGGAACACAAGCAGGGGGAGTGGGAGAGGAAGAAGCAGGCTCATAGTGGAGGAGCCTGATGTGGGGCTCAATCCCATAACGCCGGGATCACGCCCTGAGCTGAAGGCAGACGCTTAACCGCTGTGCCACCCAGTCGCCCCACTCTTGAACTTTAAAAACCATTATATATTATTTTGGAAAAAAGTTCAAATTTCCTACTTCATAGACTTTTCCCAATTGTGAAAATACCATACTTGCAGAAGAATGCATAAAGTATGTAAGTACTGTTATAAACTAGACACCCTCGTTTCTAAACACCACATTGTAACCAACACTCATATCAAGAAACTGAGCTCTGCAAGCAACTTAGAAGTTAGAAGCCCTTCCTCAATCACACTCCAATGGTAACCATTATCCTAGCTACTGTAAGGATATATTCTTTACTTTTCTTTATAGTTTTAACACCTACCGATCACCCCTAAACATAGTTGAGCTTTGCCTATTTTTGAACTATAGTATAAATGGAATTATATCATACGCATCATTTTGTGCCTTGTATCTTTTTTTTAAATTATTTTTTAAGTAGGCACCACACCCAGCATGGGTGCCCAGAGCAGGGCTTGAACTCACAATCTTAAGATCAAGACCTGAGTTGAGATCAAGAATCAGATGCTTAATTGACTGAGCCACCCAGGTGCCCCTACGCCTCACATCTTTTGCTCAACCTTATGTTTAAGTTTCACCCTCTTTACATGTAACTGAAGATTGTTCCTTTCCATTGCTGCATCATATTCCATTTTACGACTATATCACCATTTATTTTACTGGTGCTATTGTTTATAGTTTGAGCTATTAGAATGGGGCTGCTATAAACATTATTATACATGTATCCTATTGCATATGCTTAGGATTCTCTAGAGTCCACATTTAGGAGTGAGTTGATGGTTTCTAGGCTATGTACATGTTCCATTGGATAAGGGGATGATAAACTGTTTTTGAAAGGCTTTGTAACAAATTATACTCCCACAGCAACCATGGTCTGAGAGTCCATGCTGCTACATATCCTTGCCAAAACATGTTACTGTCAACATTTTTTAATTTTCCTGATTCATAATAAAGTTAAGTACTTTTACATATATTTATTGAACTTTTGGCTATCCTATTTTGTGAAGTCCTGTTCAAATGTTTTTCCCGTTTTCTCTGTGGAGTCTCTGCCTTTTTCTAATTTATTTGTAGGAGTTCTTTATATTTTCTGAATATGAATCCTTTTTATATCATATGTGTTAAAACTGCCTTACACTCGGGGCGCCCGGGTGGCTCAGTCAGTTAAGCCTCTGACTCTTTATTTCAGTTTGGGTCATGATCTGGGATCAAGCCCCACATGGGGCTCTGTGCTTGGCGCAAAGCTTGCTTTTCCCTCTCCCTCTGCTCCTTCCCTCCATTTGCTCTCTTTCTCTCTCTCAAATAAATAAAATGTTTTTGAAAACTGCCTTACACTCCATGGTTTGCCCTTGTACTGCCTTATTGTTGTCTTTTTTTTTTCAGGAATAGAAATGTACAATTTAAATATTGTTCAATTTATTATCTACAATGTTTGTATGGTCTGTTTTAAATATTTTTCTCTATAATAAAGTCATAAGAATATTCTCAACTACCCTCCAAAAGTTTATTATGCTGCTCTTCACATTTGGGTCTTTAATCAACATGGGAATGCTTAGTGTGGGGTAAGGATCAAATTTCATCTTTTGACCTGTATAGATAGCAAATTTTCTCAGCCGCATTTACTGAAAAGAGAGTTTCCCCACATTAATCTGCAATATCACATTTTTCATAAATCAAATATTTACATACATGTTGTTTTATTTCTGAACTCTCATTCTGTTTGCCTATTCTGGCAACACACCACCTTAATCACTGTAAATTTGTAAAGTCTCGAAAATTCCCTTGGGAAAATCTTGCCTTCTTGTTCTTCCTCAGAATTATTCTTAGCCCTTTACATTACCATATATATTGTAGAATCAGCTTATCACACATACATACTGACAATTCCTCTGTACCCCCAAAATACATACACGCATCAACCTGTTAGGATAGTGATTGGGAATACGTTGAATTTGTAGATAGATTAGTTTGGGAAGAATTGATATATTTTTAAATTGAGTTTTCTATTCCGTAAACATAGTGCATCCTTCCATTTATTTAGGTCTTCTTGTGTGTGTGTGCGTTAGGGAGAGAAAGAGAGAGAGATTGAGATTGATCTATCTCAATATATCTAATATAGCTATCGATCCATCCATTTATGAAGTTTTATAACATTCTTTATAAATATCTTAAACACATTTTGTTAAATTTGTGCGTTGACATCTGATATTCTTTTTATGCAGAGGCAAATACATCTTTTTAAAATTTCATTTTCACCTTCTACTAAATTGAAACTTATATGCTGTTTCTATTATTTTAGCAGTTACCCTAGCAATTAAAACATATAAATGCAACTTTTTTTTTTGAGAGAGAGAAAGAGAGTTGGGGGTGTGGGGGAAGGAGCAGAGGGAATGGGAGAGAGAGAGAGAGAGGATCTTAAGCAGGATCGATCTCACAACCCCAAGATCATAACCTGAGCCAAAATCAAAAATGCAATGCTTAACTGAGTGAGCCACCCAGGCACCCCTAAACACAACTTTTTAAGACTCAAGTTAATTAGCATTCCTACTCTTAACCAAGATGATGCAAGGATCCTAAGATACTTCATTACACTTCTCACTCATATATTTGAATTGTTTTTTTCAACTTTAAAAAACTTTATTATTATTGTTTTATGCAGTGTTTATTTACATTCACATTTCTTCACATTTAAAAACATATTCATTTCTTTTGTATCTTAGATCTTCTATCTGTGATCATTTTCCTTATTCTAAAGTATAATTTAGAATTTGCTTTATATGGGTCATGGCAAACTTAGTCTTTTTGTTTCTGTTTTTTGGAATATGAGACTTTTCCCCTACTCTCACTTTCTGAAAGTTATTTTTTCCTGGGGAAAGATATTTTATTTATTTATTTATTTATTTATTTATTTATTTATTTATTTATATCTGTTTTTTAAAGATTTTTTTTTTTCTAAGTAATCTCTACACCCAACTTGGGGCTCAAGCTTACAACCCTGAGATCAGGTGTCACATGCTCTACCAACTGAGCCAGCCAGGTGCCCCTGGGAAAAGTATTTGAGATTGTCAGTTGTTTTTTTCTGTATATGGAAGATACCGTTACAATGTTACATGGCTTCTATTGCTGATAAGAAGTCAGCTGTAAGTTTAATTGTTGATCTACTGGAGGTAATTTGTACTTCTATTCTGGATCCTTTTAAGATCCCCATTTTCGTCTCTGGTGTTGCCATAATGAATTCACCATAGTGAACTTGTAGTTCACTATCATGTGTCTAGAGATGAATTTCTTTGTATTTATCATACTTAGAATTTGTGGGCTACTTTATTCTGTGGATTGGTGTATTCCATGCATTCTGAAAAAAAAATGTCAGGCATTATCTTTTCAAATATTATCTTTGCCCCAGTCACTCTCCTTCTCTCTCGTATTTTTGTGAAACTATGATCGGATTTATGTAAGATCTTTTCATTCTATCCTTCATTTTTCTTAACCTCTTTTCATATAATCTTTTTGTCTCTCTGTAATCCTTTCCTTTGTGGATAATTTTCTTTTAGTAATTTCTGGTTTTCTAATTCTTTCTTCTAATTTGTCTAATCTGTTAGACCCATCCAATGAGCTTTCCATTCCAATTTGTGTATTACATGTGTGGAAGTTATATTTGGTTCTTCTTCATATTTGCTATATCATTCAAAAATCATTTTCCCATATACTGCAGACATTTTAAATATCTTTCATTTCTTTAAACACAACAGCTGCTTTATAAACAAAGCCTGATAATTATAAAATCTTTTATTGCCATTGTGTCATAACTGCCAATGATCTCTTGAGAATTGTTTCCTTGTGTACTAGTTTTTTTTCATTGTGATGAATATTTTCCTTTGAAAACTAATTGTGAGAATTATTTGACACCTATTGTAGAGGGATAGTCCAACCAAAAAGGATTTGTACTTGTTGTAATAAGATTCCTAGGCACTATTAATTCCAAACATTTTCAACTATATCCACAGCTTGACATTTGAGGCAAGTTTTTTAGGTGGTAGGAATCTAGGCTGTAAATCCATCTATTAACTTTTTTGTGGTTGTAATATTTCCCAAACAAGCAATTTCTCAATATCAGTGCAAATTTCCTGACGTATTCTAGGGGTTGGGTTGGTTGCATTTCCATATGGCCCTGGCTTTATGTAGGAAGAGTGCCTCATTAGACTCCCCACCTGAGTGGGTCCTAAATTTTGACTTATGAACTTTGTGTCCTGTAAGAAATGGAAACGGTCCTCTTGCCACAATTTCACTATCCTGCTTATCTCTCTGGGTATACACTTTCCCTTATATTTTGCACTTGTAATTCTCACTCGTCAGTTACCTGGTACTTTACAGAACTTGATTTCTACTTTGTTATTTTAATTTTTCTTAAAGATTTTATTTATTTACTTGACAGAGAGAGAGACGGCGAGAGAGGGAACACAAGCAAGGGGAGTGCAAGAGGGGGAAGCAGGCTTCCCACCAAGCAGGGAGCCTGATGTGGGGCTAGATCCCAGGACCCTGGGATCATGACCCCAGCCAAAGGCATACGCTTAATGGCTGAGCCACCCAGGTGCCCCTGTTATTTTAATTTTTTAAGGCAGGGTCATTTCCTAGCCTATTATATTATCATAGATAGAACTTTTATACGGATTTTGAAAAACAAATCAGTATAGAATAGCTGTTAAGAATACAGACTCCAGAGTCAGACTGTCTGGCTTTACATCATGGATCTAAGCTTTATCTTCTCTGCGATATTGGGCAAGATACTTAACTTCATTGTATTCCACTTTCCTCATCTTTAAACTGAGGAAAGGAATAGTATTTCCTTCATAACACAGGTGAAGCATTTGGTACATTTTCTGCCTCCTGGTAATCACTTATTAAGTGTTAGTTACTGTTATTACCTCTCCACGAAAATTGGTGAGAGAGAAAGAAGTGAGAAATGACAAGAGAAAGTAGGGAGGATAACCTGGTATGTGAGGACAAACTGTAGGGGAACAGGAAATGGGAAAAATGACAAAAGATGTGGGAGAAATGGTATACAAAGAGGTTTTATCGAGGAAGTCCTGATGTATGTTATTCAATATAATTCACCCTATTCTCTCTCTCAAAAGATCTTCAGTAAGGACCTACATTAGTTTTCAATTTTTTTTTTTTGGAAGCAGGATTCGTGTTTCTTTTGGATATGATACTGTGCCAAGACTGGTGTCTAGGTGGCTCGATCTTATTCCTATTTCATACATACCTACAGGAGTAAGTAATTTCACCACAAAGACTGCTGTGTTTAATAAGTGCTTGCTTTGGCAATCTGTCTGAAGCCTAGCAGGCATTCAAAAAAAACAAAAAACAAAAAACAAAAAAACCCAAACCAAACGCACCAACACCAAGACAAGTTGAATTAAGTAAGTGAATGAAATGCTGGCAAATTTTTAATTAGAAAAGAAAACTTTTCTAGTTACAATAAGTGAGAGCGCTTAGTACAGAACACTGGGGAAACATAAAGCAGGGTTTCTCCACCTCTTCACAGTTGACATGTTGGTCTGGATAATTCTTCATTGGGATGTATGCGTCTGCCGCAAGGTAGGACGTGCAGCCGCAGAGCTAGCCTCTACCCCCCAGATGCCAGTAGCACTCTCTGCACGTGCACACAGTTGTGACCACTAAAAGTATCTCCAGATACTGTCAAATATCCTCCAAGGGGCAAAATCTCTTCAGACTGAGAACCACCGAAATAGAGGAATTATAAAAAATCACCCACAATCCTCCCATCTAGAAATGTAAACTTTTTGTTTATATAAATAAACATTTCAAAACAGAGTCACATTTATCTTATCATTCTATAGCCAGCTTATTTTTCACTCAGTCATACAGCATCAACATTTTTGTTATATAATAGTCCTCTGTAGCATAATTCTTTTTGGTAGTGAGAGTACTTTATAACAAAATAATCCTAATTCCTCCTTCCTCCCTCCCATCCCTTGTATCGTTGCTGTCCTTCCCTTCATTTCACTTATACATAAACACACACACACACATGCACACATGTGTGCACACACATACATAATCAGATATATTATTGCTATTAGTATTTTGAGCAAAATGCTTTTTATTAGGTCAATAAAGAATAAGGAAATGTTTTTATTTTACTTTCACTTATTCCTTCTCCAATGCTCTTCCTTTCTTTAGGTAGATCCAAGTTTCTGACCTGTATCATTTTCCTTCTCTCTAAAGGACTTCTTTTAACATTTTTTTTTCCAAGGCAGCTCTACTGGCAACAAATTTGCTCAATTTTTGTTTATCTGAGAAAGTCTTTATTTCACTTTACTCTTTTCTTGCTGTGCAGCCTCATCACATCTAAAGAGAAGTCAAATGTGATTCTTATCTTTGCTCTTCTATTGGTAGACTGTGTTTTCCCTCTTTGCTCTTCTATTGGTAGACTGTGTTTTCCCTCTGGCTTTTTCAGGATCTTTAATCTTTGACTTTCTATAGTTTGAGAATGATATGCGGTTTTTCTGACATCTCTGCTGCTTGGTGTTCTCTGAGCTTCCTGGGTCTGACTTTGGTGTATGACATTAATTCGATAGAGTATATCAGACATTATTGTTCCAAATACTTGCTTCTGTTCCTTTCTTTCTTCTTTGGATATTCATTACGTGTGTATTACACCTTTTGTAGATGTCCCGCCATTCTTGAATATTCTGCTCTGGTTTTGTTTTTCTGTTTTTTTGTGTTTTTCCCCCTAGTTTTGTTTTTCAGTTTTGAAGGTTTCTGTTGGGATATCTTCAAGCTCTCTGAGGATAGAGAGCTCTTTCCTCAGCCATGTCCAGACTATTAATAACTTCATCAAAGGCATTCTTCATTTCTTTTGCAGTGTTGTTTTTTGTTTTGTTTCGTTTTGTTTTGTTTTATCTCTGTCATTTCTCTTCAGTTCTTTCTTAGAATTCCCATCTCTGTTTATATTGTCCATCTGTTCTTGCATGTTGTCTCTTTTATCCGGATAAATTAGAGTCTTTAGCATATTAATCCTAATTGTTTTAAACTTTCAATCTAATAATTCCAACATCCCTGTCATATCCAAGTCTGGTTTTGATGCTTGCTCTGTGTCTTCACACTGTTTTCTGCCCTTCAGTATGCCTTGTAAGTTTTTCGGGATTGTTGGACATGATGTACTGAGTAAAAGAAACTGCCCAGCACTGGTTGGGCCCATAGGATTGCGGCTTGGCACTAGATCCCAGGGAGGTTATTGCTTGTGGGTTTCCTATTCTCTTAAATTGTGATTCTCTGTATTTGCCTGCCCCTCTCTCTAATTCTGGAGGTAGCGGTGTGCCTGGGACCTCAGTTCTCTTGCAGATCTAGGAAAAGTTGATGATTTTTAGTTTGTTCGGCTTTAACTTGTTAAGATCTACCGCATACTTTTTTGCCCATTGAACATTTGTTTATTTAAGATCTACTCCATAACTTTTAAGGGATAACTTGTGTGCATGGACATACTACACTTTTACATAACTAATTGTGTAGTATTGGGAATTTTGATTGTTTCAAATAAGGCTACAGTAAATAAACCCGATGATACTTAGAATAGATTCTTGTGGGGGGGGGGAGGGTTGGTGGTGATGAGCCTCCACATGCAGGGGGCGCTGTAGGACCCACGGCAGGCCGGGAAGAACCAGACGCCGCTCTCCCTCTGAGGACACTCTGCCCCGCGCGTCTTCTCCCCTCAGCTGCCGCGGGCTTGGGGAAGTGTTTCTAGGAGACGGCGCCGTCGGCTGCGCCTGCGCGGTTGACGCTAGCAGGGGGCGGGCTGACGGGCTGCGGCGCAGGCCGGCTGGTAGTTCCTGCTGGGCCTGGGTCGTTGGGCCCGCCCTGGTTCTCTCGCTCAATGGTACGCCCGTGAGTCGCGTTGCCGACGGACGTCTCCTCGGGATGGAGCACATCCGTACGACCAAGGTAGTCCGACGTGGAGAACTGTTAGGCTCTAGCCACGGTCTGACCCGGCAGAGGTTGGGGGGCGACGGTAGCTCGGCTGGCCGGACCAGGGGGCCTGCCCTGGCCTAGTCTGGGAGGGCACGGGCACTTAGGGCCCGGGTGGGTGCGGAGGCCTCCTGTACCTGTGGGACTGGGCGTCCCGCTTTCACTCTTTGGTGTGGTGTGGATGATTTGGGCTGCTGGGGGTTAAGTCCCATGAAATTGGTCGCCGTCCTCTCAGCGCTACACTTTCTTGGGCAAAATTGGGGCTGCTTTAGCTTCGCTGTTTTCAGGCATTCGCCTCCCCAGAGACCGGAAAACGGGTGGGTCCTTAAATCAGCGTTGCGATATCGTGTAAGCTTTTCCTTGTTCACCATGAATTGTCTTGTGTCACAGATTCTTGATGCAAGTTTTGGAGGCGCTGAGATCAGCACTCTGCTCCACCTCACTTTGTTGTCTCGGTCTCCAACCAGTCATTTAGATTTGGTATTCCGTCTTTGTGCTTCAGAACTTCATTGTCTTTAGTGCCAGTAGTCAGTTTAACAGAGGAGTTACTGAGAAGGAAAACGTTATCCCATATTTTCAAGTGTCTGATGGAACTCTTTTTTAGTTGATCTTATTAAGTCCCACGCTTAATTTTTGCGTGCGAAAGGCATTTATTTTTAGGCACGAACAAGTATTCTTATAATTCCATGACAGATGTTGAAACTGAAGGAAATGGCATCAAAATATTACCAAGTTACGTTGCCAAGAATTAAGTTCAGCTTCAGCCTAGGGAGGGAGAAGACATAAATCAAGACAAGAAGAATTGAATAACATGATTTTAAGATGGCCTGGAGCCTAACAAAGTCAGGAAGAGGACCCACTGTGAATCTTGACTCCTCATGTTTTGTTAAAGCCATCACTTAATTCCTGCGCATCCTAAAGTTACCGTTCATTTGGAAGAAATAGCAGACATACGTTGTCTTCATTTGTTCCATGGAGAATTCGAGGTCTATGTCCTTAAAATGTTTCACGAACCTTTTTAAGGTGTGAGGGATTTTTGTTAGAGCTTGTTTATAACATTGCACATACTATAATAACTGAAGATTCTAAAAACTAACCCCTTTTTGAAAATCTCTCTTTTTTTTTTTCTTAAGAGAAGAATGGTAAAGTAACTGTATAATTCAAGTTGCTGGCTCTTAAAGTTTGAAAATAGAAGGGTGGTTAAGTAAATAACCAAACTAGTAGAAAACAAAGATGGAAAAGAGGACCAGAGCATGCATGAGATCAGGTTCTTGTCCTGGTTCCAGGGTTCCAAATGTGTATTATATAGTAGTTTTTCACAGTGGGCCTATCCTGATGGTTTAGTAAGGTGCTTTTATGACTTTTTAAGGGGGAGAAGATTTCTGAATACTTTTCTATTAAAATTATTTTTCAAGTTGTGCTCTTTTATTACTGAGTTATTCTTCTAGCGTAGGACCACCGGTACTCCAGAATAATCGTAAGTGGCTGTAGGTAGACTGCAATTAAACTAATACTTAATAGGTCCCAGTTATTTGCCAGGCACAGGACAGACACTGGCTATAGACCAGTGAGCACGATAGACATGGACCTCACTGTACATTCTGATAATTGATGTGTGAATTATAATATTTTCTTAAATTATGACTTATTCTTAAAAGATATTTATGAACATAGCCTATTGCATTATTTTTTTAAAAGATTTTATTTATTTATTTGACAGAGAGAGACACAGCCAGTGAGAGAGGGAACACAAGCAGGGGGAGTAGGAGAGGAAGAAGCAGGCTCCCAGCGGAGCAGGGAGTCCGATGGGGGCTCGATCCCAGAACCCTGGGATCACACCCTGGGCTGAAGACAGACGCTTAACGACTGAGCCACCCAGGCGCCCCTAGCCTATTGCATTATTATACTATTTTCCATAACCTTCACTTGGACATGGTTAATTTACTGCAAAAATGATTGTATTTCAGAACTAAAAATGAATTGCTTTAAGTTTACTTAGCTGTTTTGAAGTATGCAGTTTAGTCACTATGATAAAGTAGTCCTATGTAACTATTTGTTCTATATTGAGACAGCTGTATTTGAAAGGTAGTAATTACCATTTCTTGAGCAACTCTATGTCAGTGTAACCAACTGTGCAATATTACTTTACAATATTTATAATTTCACAAACATGCTAATTTATACACAGTTGTCACTAATTTCTTAAATAACCCTACCAGTTGGGTACATTGTCAGCATTTGCAGATGAGAAGGAAATAGGCTTGGAGAATTGAAGTAATCTGCACAATTATCTCATGAAGGGTAGAGTTAGGATTTAAACCAAGGTTTGTCATATTTTTTTTTCATTACTTCTCTAATTTTAATCTAATTGTTAAAATGTATTAATATTCAGAAATGAATCCTAATAATAATAATTCTAAGAGCTTTTTTCCTGTAAACCTCTTTTTGACATAAGTAAATTATATTTATGTGATATTATTTTTGTATTGTTATGGTCATTGTGTGTGTGGGTTTTTTTTACTATTGCTTATGAACCAGAGATTTATCAGATAAACATTTGGTTTACTTACTATATGGCATAACTAAAGGTGTCAAGTCTGAATTTGAATTTCTGAAAGACTATTTCCAAGCTCTGCCTATCATTTTCAGCTCTGATTTCACCATAATGAGATAGTCTTGCCAAGAAACAATGGGAAATATGCAGAGACAGTTCTTCTTTATGCAGTCTTTCTCCTTTCCCTGCCAGGCTCCAGTGCTTCGGCTGACATCATCTATTGATGTCGAATGATGTTGTGCTGTTTGTGAATGGAACTTTACAGAATGTAATGGAAGAATGTTTTCCTAAACTATATATGGAAGACTGCTTTCTAGAATCTGTTAAGGAATGGAATGTCCCATGAAAATCTGACCCCAGTAGGGCTCAAGTTGAATTATGCCTAGTAATGCCTAGTTTGTTCTTAGCTTGCTACCCATTTTTGTCATTAGAATGTGCGATCATAGGTGTATGTACACAAATATGTGTAATCAGTTACAAAGAGATGCAAACTAAGAATGACTAAGAATAAGAGCCAGTAGATTGTGGGGAGCACCTGAATGCTTTTCCTCACATAAAGTGCTATTTGACTCACTCATGTTATCCTATTATACAGGTGAGAAAACTGAAATTTGCAGAAATTAAGTAACTTATCCTGACTCAAACAGCTAGTTCTAATAAGGAAGAGGTGGAGCTGGGGACTTGAATCCAGGTCTTTCTGATACTGGTCCTGTTCTCTTAACCATAACACTCCTCTGCCTCACAGAGTAATTGTCTAATCAGGAGATTTGAGTGGCGCCTGGGTGGCTCAGTTAGTTAAGTGTCTGCCTTCAGCTCAGGTCATGATCCCAGGGTTCTGCGTAGAGCTCCCTGCTCAGTGGGGAGTCTGCTTCTCTCTCTGCCTGCCCCCACTCGTGCACCTGTGCACGATCCCTCTTCCTGTCTCTCAAGTAAATAAATAAAATCTTTTATGAATAGATAGATAGATAGATAGATAGATTTGAATAGTGAAGTAGGTCAGTGTGAGTAGGACTGGAAGGAAGGTAAGGGATGGAGGAGAGGAACTTAGGGGGTAGGATTTTGTCTAGTAGGTAGCCTATTATGAGGGTGTAGGGTTAGGGAAAAGGTGTGCTCCAGAAGAATAGATTCGGAAGTTGTCACTGTTTAGGTAATCATCAATGTTTTTTTTTTTTTTTTTAAAGATTTTATTTATTTATTTGACATAGAGACAGCCAGCGAGAGAGGGAACACAGCAGGGGAGTGGGAGAGGAAGAAGCAGGCTCATAGCGGAGGAGCCTGATGTGGGACTCGATCCCACAACGCCGGGATCACGCTCTGAGCTGAAGGCAGACGCTTAACTGCTGTGCCACCCAGGCGCCCCATCAATGTTTTCTTTTATGGATGAGTTTATGCGAGGCGTATATATAGAGGCTCTGTGGAGAAGAGTGTGAAGGTTAGAGCCCTGGGAATACTTAAAAAGGAGCAAGCAGAGGAAGAGGAGTCAGAGAAAGAGTATTAGGGATATAACGGGAAGAGGGGAATCACAAGGAGGGAGGTCTTCCCTATTCTAATTTCCTTCTTTGTTCCCTCTTCTCTGCTCTCTCCTTTTCTTAGGGCCTGGTACTGTTCTGTGTACTGGGGAAATGGTGGTTCCCAGACAAAAGTCCCTGCCATTCCAAAACTTATTTTCTAGTTGGGGGAGACATAACAGTAAACAAAGTTAACAAGTCAAATATATAATATGGCAGATGGTAGTGAATGCTATGGAGAGTGCCAGGGTGAGGTTGGGGGAGGGCAGTTGTAAATAGGGAAGTCTTTACAGAGATAGGGACACTTGAATACAGACTGAAAGAGAGAGCAAACCATCTTCACAGGGGCAGGAGTTGGGGAGGGGAGGCTGGGAGAATCCCAACAGAGGGAACAGCAAGGACAAAAACCCTATGGTGGGCATGCCTGGTTAGTAAAAACTAGCAAGAAGACCAGTGTGGCTAGATCAGAGTGAGTGAAGGAGAGAGCACAGTAGGAGATTGAAAGTTGGGGACGGGCAAGTCTTGAAGATGAATGTGAAATCTTTGCTTTTATTGAGTGAGACAGGAAGCCATTCATGGAAAGTCACCTGTGTCCAGTGCTGCAGAAAAGCAAAATAAGATAGGACTGAAAAGTGCCCTTGGTTTTATGATCTGTTTTGTTTGGTGAGTTATGCAGCCAGACGCTGTTGTAGGAACTTGGGATACACAAACAAAGAGAGATGAAAGTCTCTGCCCTTTTGCCTTCACAAAGGCAAATTGAAGCTCTTTCTTTTTGAAAGATGTCAGTGCTATGGAGTATGGAATAATGATACTGAGAGTCCCGAATGGGTGCCTAGCTAAAGGGGCGGCTCACAACAGGTGAGAGAAACTGTGACAGTGTGTTTTCTGTCTGCTTCAATAGCCCTTGTCATGTAGTTGTAAAGTACAGCTGTTGGCTACAGAACGTTGATTGAATGAAGATGGCCATTGGTCCTTTCTAGTCCCAGAGGCCACTTGGTGTCCGAATTTTCAGGATGTAATACCGAGTATGTGAGATATCCTGTGTTTTTTCATTTCCAGCTTTTGTAATCAGCTGAAATTTGATCTTCCTTTTCGAGTACCTTTTAGTGCAGGCCCGGAGTTGGCAATAATTCAACTAAATGGCCCTTAAAGTAATGTGTTGGCATTTCCCATCCTTACCATAATGACTATACCCTCCAATTCTCTTCTCCCTACTCTGTTTCTTCTTTGCTTATTTTTTCTCTTCCCAAAACCTTGTTTTTCTTCCCCATTCTCTTTTTGCCTGTGATAATACCTATAATTAAAGGGTCCTACCACTCTTTCCATAGTGTCTCAGTGCTGGGGACTTGAAAGAGTCGGGATTGCTTCCTAAATACCTGATTTAAAACATTTCCAGGAAAGCATTGGGAAAAATCTGTAGCAACATCTGTAAAGTCAGTTCCTTGGTGATAAACAGAAATATGAGGCAGCAGTTGGTGCTTACAAGTTGGCTAAGTCTCTGGTTTGAAATTTGTATGCTGATAATTTTAGCAAAGAAAAAGCTCTGCTCTCTTTTGTTTTTTACATTTACCTTGGGACTTGACAGCTAAGAACAGAATAATCAGTAAGTTTTCTCAGAACCTAAAGTTTCTCCAGAACCTAACGTACTAAATAAATGTTTTGCAATAATGTTCAGATTAATTTTATTATCAGTCATATCCATATAGCAATTGCCATATTGGAGCAGTCATGTAATGATAGACTTTCTATTATATTTTCTTGATTTGAATATAATTTTCCATTTACTAGGGTAATAATCTTCAGTTTATTAAAGTCCTATGTAGTCTCTTTTCTCTCAGATTTACATTTCCTTTTATACCGTATCTTAGTGAATGGCAACCAGTCTGACAAGCTTAATATACATCTTCAAGAAGGGCTTCCTCTTTATGCTGTCTATTGCAGCTTAATCTCGGCCCTTATCATATCTCTCCCAGGCCCCCCTAGATTACTTCATTAGCCTTTTACCTGGTTACCCACCTCCTGTCTCTTCTCTACTCAACATTTTCTCCACATTGCCATTGGAAAGATCTTCTTAAAAAACATACCTGGTCATGGGCTACTGTGCTTAAAATCCTCTGTATCCTTTTATCTACAACATAGATGCTGTACCTTACAGGTGTTTCTTTTTCATTAAATGTTAGTGCCTCTCCCCTTTTGTGTTCTCTCTCTTCTGAGAATTCTATATTTTCTGTGTTAGAGTTAAGAAAATTTTGTTCAGCTTTGCTTTCAATATTATATTAGGAAAACAGTTTTTTCCAGCTGTAGGACACATTAGAATATTGAATTTGCTTTTAAAGGCTATGTGCCTCCTCTGTCCTTTCTCCATTTGAATTTGAACACTAGTTTAATACAGAGGACTGTCAGGGCTCAACTTAACCTCATCAGCTTATTAACTTACTAACAGTAGTCATTTTTGCAAACATCTGAGCACTTTATTGCAAACGTGGGGTAAAGTACCTATATTTATTATCCAACCTTACTACAGCCCTCGAGGAAGAGATTGTTGTCCTTATTTTATACATAAAGAAAATGAGACCCAGACTATTTGGCCTTTAGTTGATAGCCAGTAAATTTCTGTGGAGTGAATCAGTAAACTCTCTTTCCTGAAAGTGTATATTTATGTGGATGTTCTTCAAAGATGTGTGTGTATGTGTGTGTGTGTGGGGGGGGTAAGCATATACCCATAATGCAGTTGTATATTTTAAGGGACCATAGTTGTAGGAAGTTCTTTTTAATGGGAGGACTACACAAGCTGGGGCCTTAAATATTTGGGAATGGAGCATAAAGATAGAGAAGGAACCTAGCCTAATGTGAGTTAAGAGCAAGAGGGATTAATTTGGAGTTAGAAGGAATATCAGTTGCATAAAAATGACCTGATGAGCTTCTTAAAAATACAGATCTTTGGGGGCACCTGGGTGGCTCAGTCGGTTAAAGTGTCTGATCCCAGGGTCCTGGGATTGAGCCTCACATGGGGCTCCCTGCTCAGTGGGGAGTCTGCTTCTCCTTCTCCCTCTGCCACTACCCTGTTTGTATCCGTGCTCTCTCTCACTCTCTCTCAAATAAATAAATAAGTAAATAACCTTTAAGAAAAATACAGATTTTTGGAGATGAGTGAAGTTGAATGGGGCTTAGGATTTGTATTTATGCAGAGTTTCAGAGATGATTCAGATGAACAGCTAGGCTGTGGGACTTGAATGTAGGTAACCAGAATTAAAAGATCTAATAAATGGAATTTCAGATAATTTTGGATGTAGAAATTAGGGGGAATCAAGAAATAGGCGTGGAGTGTTAGGAAGAGTATTTTTAACTTGAATTTCCAATCTTGATAGACAACAAGCCTGAAAGAACTACGTAGTGTTATGCAGCTCTAGAGGAAGAGTGACTTTGTCTTAATTGGGTGATGGGGTGGAAATAGCAGACTGAGAGTCCACACGTGTATTTAAAAACAAAAAAAGCTGAACTATAGCTATACGCTCTTGGTAATTTTTCTACTTATTTTAAGTTTGTTCATTTATTCGTAAATTACTGAATATTTACCGTTCATGTATGTGGGGAAAAGGTGGCAGAGAGAAATGAGGGACAGTATAATGTAACAAAGAAGAACTTTATATAATAAATCTCTTGGATGATTTCAGCAAGAGACAACTGGTAAACTGTGGACACCTTCTGTTTTCTCCCTGTGGGAAATGTTTCTATGGCCTTTCACCCTAGTTCAACGAACATTTATTGTGTCAGATGCTATATTAGTCATTAGGTAGTCAGATGTAAATAAGAGACGGTTCTTGCCCTGGGGTATGTTATGGCTTTAGTGGGAGAGATGTACACATTAACAGTTGCTTTATAATGTAGGAACTATTCTAACAGTAGTGGAAGGTTCAGATTTTAAAAATATTTAAGCTATAAACTTGATAGGAATTGGTGATTAATTGAATATTGGGCGGTCAAGAGGAAGTTGTAAGATGATTCCCAGATTTCTAATGTGGGTGACTGGATGAGGATGGAGTCATATTAGATCAGAAATACAGGATTAGGAACCTTGTGAGGGGTGAGGGAAAATCAGTTTCATTTTCTGTATGCTTAATATGAGTCTTAAGATATCCAAGTGGGGCAGTATAGCATGGTGGGAAGGTGTTCTACCTCAGGAATCAGAACTGTAACAAAGGGTTATTACCGCGCTATTCCACTTACTAGATGTTACTAGCTGTGTGGTGTTGGGACATTTAACCAACTTCTCTTAAGTTTCAGTTTCTATACAGAGATTAATAGTACTTACTACATAGGAATTGTGAAAATTAAAAGAAATAATGTATCTTAAGCACTTATCATAGCACTGGGCATATAGTAAGACCTCAGTACTATGTCAGGAATTATTATAGTTATTATGTGTATAGCAGGCAGAGCTCAGAGTTGGGCACTTAGTTTGGAGAGTCATTAACGTATAGGTTAAAATAATGACAGTGAATAAAATGCCTATAGAGAATGGAGCCCCTGAGGATGAATAGTAAGGAATAGGGGTTGGACAGAAGAGGGTTAAAATTCAAATGAAAGTGATGTGATTGTTTTGAGTGTAGATAATTGTGTGTATAGAATTTGTGCCTTGTCAAAAAATTATTTATGGCTTATGATTGAAGCATAACAAATATTTATGACCTTTTGAAAATCCACAGATTAAAAAACTTCATATGGACTTGAAAAAAAACAAACTTAGTTTTCAGTTAAATTACTGATAATAACATCAGCCACCACTCCCTTTAAACTACTTGCCAATATCTTTTTTTTTAATCTTTTTTGAGTACTATGTGAAGTGCTACAAAATGATGTTGGCACAAATTGTTTGCTTGAGTAGTGTTGATACTTCATGGTAACCTTTATTTCCATATATATTCATTAATTCTCTTTTCTTTAGAGCCATTAACACTTCGCTTTAATTGCTTCAGAGGTAAGGCAGGTGAGATTTATATTATGGTATTGCTGTTGGTTGGCTTCAAGTCTAGCACAATTGAAGAGGAGTCAGCAGTAGCTGATCCCATTTTAAGTGTTTACATTTAAGGTTTTATTCAAAGTGGGTTGTATAATGAAATTAGATTTTTATTTAAGGAAGAAATGGTCCTAAACAATGAAATAAATGCTGATCTCCAAGAGAAATTTTCATACAGGTTTGTAAGAAGGAGGTTTTCCTGTTACCTTAAAGGGCAATGTGTATAATGATCTGACAGTTTTTATATGTCAGATCAACTGTCAGACTTGAGCTATATAAATTAGATCATATCTCTGAGTTTCCAGAAAAAAATGTTAAAACTCAATTCATTGCTGCCCCATACAAATAAAATTTTGTATCAAAAACAGGTATTTTAATTTTACATTTAAATTTTAACTTATTTGAACAGCTGCTGTTATAAGTAAAAAAAAAAAACTCTGGAATTAAATTTCTTTGGGAGAGCTAATTAGCTTTTTACATGGTAGTTATTATTTTGGAAATAATAATTTCATAATGGGGGCATTTGCTTCTTCAATTTTAGTAAGGGAAAAAAAAATATATGTGGGGGGGAAGTACAGAATGAATGAGGTAATTGTTAGTAATCTGGCTTTGAAGACCTACAAGTTAAAAAACTGTCTACAACCTGCTGTTATAGCTGTGGATTAAAAATTTTAAGTTGGTAATGGTTGTTTTACTCTTTTTCCCTCCCCAAAAGAATGGGCACAAATAAATAATTGTGTTTTCAAAACAGTGGTCTCTTACACAGTCCTGGCCAACTGTAACCCCACTCTCCAGTGGCAACCTCGTGTGTGTGTGCGTGTGTACTATTAATAAAGAAGTACTGTGTACCTCACTGTCTCAGCCACTAGAGGACAAAGAAGTAGCACATGATATAATCTGTGACAGGGAATTCAGAGCCAGGAGGAAGTAACTACAAAGCTGAGACATTAAGTAAGTCAATTAATTTTCTGAGAAGTATTCCAGTCAGGAGATCGGGCATCAGTGAGCCCCGAAGAATGCTTAGCACTTAGCTAAGCAGAAGAGACTATCTTAGGAAGGGAGAACAGTATGAGTAAAAGCACAGAGCTGACCACAAAACATTGTCTTGGATGGAGTGGTGAGGAGAATATAGAGATTAAGTTGGACTTTGCAACCATTTAAGTGTTTCTTGATATAATTTTTCTGGTAATTTACCTCCATGATGCTAGATAATAACTGTATATATCTATTACTTGATTTGCTAATGACTTAAATACATGAACTCTTGCATCTCAGAATGGCTAAAATTAACACAGGAAACAACAGGTGTTGGTGAGGTTGTGGAGTAAGGGGAACCCTCTTGCACTGTTGGTGGGAATGTAAACTGGTGCAGCTACTCTGGAAAAACAGTATGGAGTTTCCTCAAAAAGTTAAAAATAGAGCTACCCTATAATCCAGCAATTGCACTACTAGCTATTTACCCAAAGGATCCAAAAATACAGATTTGAAGGGGTACATGCACCTCAACGTTTATAGCAGCATTATCGACAATAGCCAAACTATGGAGAGAGCCCAAATGTCCATCAACTGATAAATGGATAAAGAAGATGTGTATATATGCAATGGAATATTACTCAGCCATCAAGAAAATGAAATCTTGCCAATTGCAATGACGCGAATGGAGCTGAAGGATATTATGCTAAGTGAAATAGAGAAAGACATATACCTATGATCTCACTCATATATGGAATTTAAGAAAGAAAACAGATGAAAATAGGGAAAGGGGAAAAAGAAAAATAGGGAAATAAACCATAAGAGACTCTTAATGATAGAGAACATACTCAGGGTTGATGGAGGGAGGTGGTGGGGGATAGGCTAGATAGGTGGTGGATACTTAAGAGGGCACTTGTTGTGATGAGCACTGGGTGTTTTATGTAAGTGATGAATCACTGAATTCTACTCCAGAAACCAATAGTGCACTGTATGTTAACTAATACTTAAATTAAAAATGTATGGATTCTTGGATATGAAAACTGTTTGTTTATCATGTGCCTCCTTCCTGTTTCCCTTAATATTTGTGTTATTTTTTTTTTTTTACAGAGTTGCTTTATTGGTTTTATTTCTAACTCTAAATAGTACCTGTGTTACTTGTGGTTTACACAGTCCCCAAGATATGTGAAATTTAATGTTCAACATTAAATGAACTTATGTTTTTGAATAAAAAGAGGAAAAAATTTGAAAATGGTACATTTAAATCCTGGGATAACAAAGAATTTGTATTACTTTTGAAATGAGAAATAACTTTTCTTTTTTTTAGGTTGAGCAAGTGAAATTACTTGATCGATTCAGTACCAGCAACAAGTCACTAACGGGAACACTCTATCTTACGGCCACACATCTATTATTTATAGATTCTCATCAGAAAGAAACCTGGGTAAGAAGGACATCTGCTGTACTGCAGTAATGGACTTGGCCTCTTGCTGTATTTCATTTTAATCATGTACAAAAAATTTAATCATTGGTTACCTGTTTCAACAAAAAAATTTTCAAAGTCACCTGATCACTTCTACCTTCCCTCCTAATAAAACAAGGATACCATGTAGAATGTGGAGCTCTCTTGTAAGATATGGCAAGACTCTTTTTATCTGCATTAATAATTATAAAATACCTACTTGTTCCTTTTAAAAAATTTGAGTAATATATGTACATATTTAATAGTTCAAATGGCATAGTCCACTGTATTTTTTTAAAGATTTTATTTATTTGAGAGAGAGAATGAGAGCTCACCCCATCCATGTTATTTTTATACCAAATTGCAGTTATGGTGTTTTTTAATTGATTGATTGTAGATCAAATAATACAGTAATGGATATTTTGTATATATTTCTTCCTGTATATGCCTGGGAGTAAAATTACTGGGTCTTAGATAAGTGCATATTTTTCTTCACTAATGTGGCCCCTCTCCAAAATAGTTGTCTCAAAGTATTCTCAGTAGAGTGTGATACATTGTCCATCAGCAGCAGCAACATTGATATTGTTAGCTCTAAAATTTTTGCCTCTCTGGTGGATGTGCAGTTGTGATTTTAATTTAATTGTAATTTTAATTTACAAGGAAGTCGTCTTTTCAGATATCTTGGCCTTTAGATTTCCCTTTATTTTTCTCTTGGGCTGTTTGTCCTTTTATTGGCTTTATAAGAGTCTGGTTGTTAATGTTTTGTCAGGTATGTGTGTTGTAGGTAATTCTCCCAGTGTGTGGCTTATCTTGTGTGTATACACGTCTTTGAATTAGAGTTTAAAATTTTAGTGTATTAGATTTTTCATTTTTTCTTTCATGGTTTATGCTGTTTTCTGACTTAAGGGATTCTTTTTTTTTTTTTTTTTTTTTAAAGATTTTATTTATTTATTCAACAGAGACAGAGACAGCCAGCGAGAGAGGGAACACAAGCAGGGGGAGTGGGAGAGGAAGAAGCAGGCTCATAGCAGAGGAGCCTGATGTGGGGCTCGATCCCATAACGCCAGGATCACGCCCTGAGCCGAAGGCAGACGCTTAACCGCTGTGCCACCCAGGCGCCCCTGACTTAAGGGATTCTTAAAGTTATAAAGATTCTCCTGTACTTTTTTTCTAAAAGCTTACATTTTGTGTTTCAAGTATAAGTTGTTAATACATATGGGAAATATTTTCTTGGATGATATAACTTAGGGATTCATTTTTATTTTTATTCTTTTATTTTTATTTTTATATAGATACTGGTGCCGTTTATTGACAGTTTCAATGCATTAATGTGTAGTATCAACTCTGTCATAAATAAAGTGAGGGTTTGCTTTTGAACTCTGTTCCGTTCTTTTGATATATTGATTCCGCTGTATAATAGCATACTGCTTTGTTGACTGTAGCTTTTATTTATTTATTTGTTTTTTTAAAGATTTTATTTATTTATTTGACAGAGAGACAGCCAGTGAGAGAGGGAACACAAGCAGGGAGAGTGGGAGAGGATGAAGCAGGCTCCCAGTGGAGCAGGGAGCCCGATGCGGGGCTCGATTAACGACTGAGCCACCCAGGCGCCCCTGACTGTAGCTTTTAATACAATCTCTCTTTTATTGTACTCTCTTGATTTCCCCAGGAAGGCCATCCAGTTGATACGTGATTGCAATAAGTAAGTCAAGATATTTACCTGAGATGTTGATCTCAGAGAAGTTGTATTCCCTTGAGGCACTGGTGCTCTTCCCCATCCAGTGTTGGCCCAGGAACTGTCAAGGGTTTCACCTAGCAGGGCCTTCTTGTAAAATCATTAGTCATGTTACCGTCCACTTTGTCTACCCTTCCTTTGTCCGTATGCCTCAGTATCTTCTCAGTATGTTTTCCATCTCCTAGAGATAGGGAAGTTTCCCGTAGACCTCTTCTTGGAGATGTTGGGAACATAGTTTGGGGGACAGTGAAAAAACATGTGTTATTATCTCCTATTATTGTCCTTAAAATGCCTTTTTATCAGTATACTCCCATATGTCTCTCCTGAATGAAATCTGTTTAATACACTCGATCCATAGAAATGAATATTTTAGATCTAGAAGGGGACTTACTAACTTTATCTTTTTCTTATTTTACAGATAATTATTTTTTCAAGATCACATAACTAGTTAGTGGCAGAGCCAGGTCTCTTCAAGAGTAGTAACTTGGCACAGCCCTACTAATATAAATGTTAATAGTGCTAAATCTTAGCCATAAGTTGGGCTATGTGTAATGTGTACTAAATATCTGTGTTATGTATACTTTTAATGTCTGTAGAACAAGTTCTTATCAATTTTTTTAAGCTTTTCTTGGTAATTTTTTGCATTTAGTCTTGCATGAGAACTTGAGAAAATATATATAATTATTATGATTAATATCAACATTTAATATTATAATTCTGTAATATATATGTATGATATAAATAATCATCCATCTCTTACCCTGCCACAGAAAAAGGCAAAAAGCAGTTTGGAATTTTTTACTGAACTTATATTAAAGTTTTAAATTAATTTGGGATGAATTGATTTCTTGTCATGATATGAGTTTTATCATTCAGGAACCTGCTATGACTCTAAGATCCTTGATTTTCTAGAAAAACTTTCTATAAATATTTTAAATTCAAAAAATATATAAATAAATATTTTAAATTCAAAGGAATGGTATTGAGAAAAAGAAAACTTTTTTTAGTAGCAAGCAGAATATTAGAACTGATATGAATGGTTATCATATATTTAAAATGCCATTAACTAGTGAGTTTATAGTAGGACTTTCTATTCACTCATTCATTCAGTAAACATTGTGATGGAGGTATAAGCAATGACACTTGTATTGCTGACTTGGTCAAATTTTAAGTTTGGGTTTAAAAGATATAACATTTGAAACTTTTTAAAATTTAAGTAGGGTCATTGTAATGGTCCAGATACTGTGTTAGGGGCTGGAGATAAAAGGGTGCTCAACTTAGCCATAATATTGCCCCTTACGAAGTTCCCAGCCTCTGGCTGGAGAAATAGACATTCACTATGCAAGGAATTACTCATGTTCTAAGTGCTATGAAGGGAAACTATAGGCATAAGAAAATGGGGGGGACCTAACTTACTTGGGAAAGGCTGTGGGGGTTGTCAGGCTGTTCTTGGTGATGAGATTTAAACAAAGGCCAGAAATAATACTGGAAGTTCCTAGGTGAAGAAGTAGATCTACAATTTCCCAGTTAGTAGGAGCAACTCTGTGTGTGTAAAGGAGATTGGTGCATTTGAGGAGCCAAAAGAGGACTCTGTCACTCGAACTTGATGTGGGAAGGGACTTGAAATGACTCTAGAGCCAGAGTCTGGGAAATGACATGACTAGATTACTTTTCTTTAATCGCTTTTTAATGGTCTCTCACCTGCCTTATAGAAAATGGATTAGAGGGGGTCAAGAGTAGATATGGAGAGAGCTGTTAGGAGGCTATTTATAGTTACCCGGTGAGAAATAGTGGAAGCATTGCAGCTAGGGGAGTGACAGTGGACATGGAGAGAAGTGGACAGGTTACAGAAGTATGCAGGAGATGCAGTTCTCGGGGTTTGATGGTGTACTGAATATGTGGAGTGATGGAGGAGGTATCAGCGTAGTTCTGGCTTAGGCATTCAGTCACAAGTTTTGAGTACTTTGCTTAAAGAGGGCATTTCTAGCATTTATGTGCTCTGGAAGAGAATACAGTATTTAGTGCTTTTTTATGATGATGATCACATTTTTTTCATGCTGTAGATATTGCACCACCATATTGCCTTAGTAGAGAAACTAGCTTTGACTACTTCTGGATGCCCACTTGTGATTCAGTGCAAGAACTTCAGGATTGTGCATTTCATTGTTCCCAGAGAAAGAGATTGCCATGATATTTACAATTCTTTGCTACAACTCTCAAAACAAGGTACTGTTTTTAGAGACCAAAGCTTACTTAATTTTGAGATGGATTATCTAAGATACTTAATATGCCATTGTTACTTTTTGCTTGAAGTTACTCTTAAGTTCTTGTGCACTCTATTCCAAAAAATTTGGCTTGGAAATAATTAGATACTTCTGATCTGAATTGTAAGAATGGTTTCCACAGAAGGGGTAGGAGTAAGGAAAAAGTTAAACATTTAGAGTACAGATTTTAAAAACCATAGATATATATTAGTTTTTAAAGTTTGTTGGTAGCCAACAGCAGAGGTTTTTTTTTTTTTTTTTCCTCCCCTCAAGTGGGTATCCACAACCAAGGGGAATAACTTGGAAATTGATTGCTAAATGAAAAGTTAAGGAAGTTCAGGCTCCTCTGGTAGCAGTGGGACCAATGAATTTAATTGACCAGAGTGGAGCATAAGGGAGATGATCAGAGGGAAAAGAGAGGGTGAATCCTACTTTACTAAAGGTAGGAGTGAGAGGAGTGTAGGCTGGAAAAAGGAATCCTGTCACTATGCCTTTGGGATCTGGAGGCTTCCTTCCCCCAACATGACTTGAATTATGTAGATCTTTCCAGGGGACAAAGCACACTGGTTACTGAATGTTACTTTGTCATTGAACACCTGGACTGCAGTGGTCTAGGTATATATACACCCTTCTTTCCTAACACATAAAGCCTGTAGCATTTATCCCGTTGTCCCAAGTTAAGCCAGATCTTATAGTAAAGATAGTTCTGTCACTTTAGGGGCTTAATATTATTCAGGAGTAAGTGCTTTCTGGAGCTCTGGGCAATCGTTGCCAGTTTTGGTCGACACTGTCGTGTGGGAACATTTATGCAATCTCATGTTCTATATGCCATCTCTAGTTTTCTATCACAACATTAGTATTTCAATTTTATATCTCATTTGGGAAGTGTAGTGGGTGAGCAGTGTCTGTGTCATTAAAATTATACTTTTAAGAAAAGGAAATATTATACTATTTAATATAAAAGTATTGTTTCTTAGCTTTTGTTGATGATATAAATTGAATCTCAGATTGATATGTATGCCTTTAGATGCGATCATTTGAATTAAAGACCTGAGAAAATAAATTGAGTTCAAATATGTTCAGGTATTAGTTATCTCTTTGAAAATTTTAAAGAAAAAATGGAGGGATAAAACTGAAAAATTACTGTTATTTGTAGAGTTTTAAATCCTAGTCGTATCATAACATTTATGTATTTTGTATACTATAGCAAAATATGAAGATCTCTATGCATTCTCTTATAATCCCAAACAAAATGATTTGGAACGACTACGAGGCTGGCAGCTCATTGACCTTGCCGAGGAGTATAAGAGGATGGGAGTGCCAAATTCAAACTGGCAGCTGTCTGATGGCAACCGAGAATACAAGGTAGCTCAGCAACTTTTTTTTTTTACTTTTTTTTTTATATTCCAGTTAACATACACTGTGATATTAGTTTCAGGTGTACAGTATAGTGATTCAGCACTTCCATACAACACCGGGTGCTCATCATGACACGTGCCCTCCTTAATCCCCATCCCTATTTCACCCATCTCCCCACCCAACTCCCATCTGGTGACTATCAGTTTGTTGTTTATGGTTAAGAGTCTGTTTCTTGGTTTGCCGCCCTCTCTTTGTTCCCCTTTGCTGATTTGTTTTGTTTCTTAAATTCCACATATGAGTGAAATCACACAGTATTTGTCTTTCTCTGACTTATTTCGACTTAGCAACCCTTTGGAGAAATTCAGAAAGTGTTAGTACTGAGAGAGTGTCATAGTAGTAAGTTGTCTATATATTGCTACGTACTGTTCTTGCATTTAGTAAGTTTTAAAGCTGTTTTTTAACTTCATAGTTTTTGAACTGTGGGTAGAATGGTTATATTTTATTTGATTTTTACAGATTTGTGAAACTTATCCCAGAGAACTTTATGTTCCCCGAATAGCAAGCAAACCGATAATTGTTGGTAGTTCCAAGTTCCGGAGCAAGGGAAGATTCCCAGTTCTTTCCTATTATCATCAAAATAAAGAGGTAAGAAGAGATTTTCTTTTTCTTTTTTTCTTTTACAAATGTGGTATAACCCCCCTTCAGGTTTAAGTATCCAGCGAACACTCATTTTTACATAGGGAGGTCATTATTACAATGTTGCTGATAGAGAAGTGTTGGCTTTTCTCTTGATTACGTTTTTTGAAATTTTAAAATTACCCTGAGATATAGAAACTTTTATACTTGTCATTGTTCTTTCCTCCCCTATCCTCCTTCAGTCTTTCCTTTCTTCTGGTAGGGGTTTGAAAATAATGAAATTAGTGAATAGTTAGGTTCTTCTTTCTTGTGGTTCTCTTTTGATCCTGCTTATATTTGGGGAAACCAGATGGTTTTGACAAATCAACTATTGAGAAAAAGAAGAGAGCCAACGGTATTTCAGGCTCACAATTTTTATAGAAAGCTCTTCCAATCAGAAGGATTTTGCAATACGGAGAGGGGGAGGAGACATCTTTATACTGAGATGCTTTAATAGGTATTGCTCATTACAGCAAAATTTTCCTTTGTAGCTTGTAAGAGTAGGCCACAAGGTACTATGTGTTAGATGCTTTATATGCGTGAAGTCCCATGATAATTTTATAAGGTAGGCTCTGCTAATTGTCACTTTCATCCTGTAAAGAGAGGGTAAATCACTTTTCCTATATCTAACAGCTAGCAGGTTGTGGAGTTCCATGCCAGTACTGACTCCCACTGCTTTGTGACCTGATTTTTTCTCCTCAGGAAGCTTTTAGAATCTTTATTCCTCAGTGTTCTGAAATTTCACAGTGAAGTGCCTTGGCGTGTTTTTTTTTTAATTCTATCTGGGAACTCACTTTTGGGAAGTTACTTCTCTATTTCTGTGGTAACTTCCTCTCTTCTGTTACTTTTCTTTGTACTTGTGTGTGTGTGTGTGTTAGTTGGCAAGTGGGCTTCTGTAAGCCTCCGTTTTTCTTAGTTTTCTCTCCGATTTTCCATCTCTTTCTAGTTTTTAGAAAATTTCCTCAACTTTGTTTCCAGTCCACCTCTTTATTTTTGCTCAACCATTTTTAAAATCTAAGAACTCTTTCCTATTTTCTGAACTTTTTAGACATTTTTCTATTCTTGGCTGTGATGACTGGGTTCTCTGAAGACATTAAGAATTTTTTTAAAAGAATTCTTTTGCTCCCCACATTAGTTGTCTGTTGCTCACTGCATTAGTTGTCTGTTGCTCAGAGTTCCTTTTTGCTGTTTATTTTGCTTTTTTTGTTTTTCATGTCTTTCAGATATCTGATTCTTGGCTGGCCTCTCATACTTAAAGAGTGAGGTACCACAAGCTATTTAGAAGTTTGTGTGCATGAGTGATTTCTGTCTTTGGATTCTTTCTGTTGTTAATTTTCATCCCAATATGTGTGTTAGTTCTGTCCAGGATTCAAGTGTGGGAAGGCAGATTCGAGGATCTCACATTTTTTTGTAGGCTTTACTTCATCCTCTTGTTTTGGGGGGGTATAGGGCTTCGCTCCCACCCACATCTGTGCATATTGTCCAGAGTCTTCAGGTTAATCCTTTTCATAGAATAAACTTTGTCTTCAAGGTGAGGGAAGATCGGGGAGCCTTAACTAGTCTCTATCTGAATATTCAACCAATTCTCTTTTCAGTTACACTCCAGCTCAGGCTTTCAGAGGTACCAAATCAATGCTTGCTTATTGTTGACTTATAACAACTTGGCCACTTTTTTTGTTCTGGTAAATTGGTCATTACTAACTTGTCAATCGATTGCTTTCATTTCCTGAAATTTTATTAACATCTCTACTCTATTTTTCTCTCCTTTTCCGTTCTCTTTAATCTTTTGATTTATACATTTTAGATGTCTTCATTAGAACTTTACTTGGGTTTTAGAAGGGAGCCAGAGGTAAAAAGTAAAACTTTAAACAGAAATTCCTAATCTGTTCTTCATAGCAAGTCATAGGGAGTTATGACTGGTTATGGCCTCTGTTTGACACACCCATGTTTGTGTACATTGTTTATTGGAAAGCTGGGCTGAAAATAGATATTCAGTGCCTAACTTAGAAAGTACGTCTGAAAAGAATTTTATATTTTATATTTTATTTTCTTCTATTTTACTAAATTCTCATGGTTTTATTTTGTATGTGAATTTAAAATGTGTGAGTTTATGTATACTTTTTTTTTTCCTTAATGATGCTATGGCTGGAATGATTGGGTATGGTTAAGTTGGAGTTGGTATTGATGAAATTGGAGAAAAAATATATGGGTCTAAATCTTCTAATCTTTTTTTAAGACTTTGAACAAGAGTAAATATCTAATCCACCATAATATTGGGAAAGCTTATGTAACATCGAGATGTTCATGTAGTGTTTAATTCAAATAGGATGTCAAGGTGAATATCTTCTAATTGTCCTGCCAACTTAAACAGATTACGCATTTGATTTTAACTTTTGTTTTTCTTTTAAGCATTTTTGTTTAAGACATGTTTTAGACATCTTTGGATAATCTGTTGTTTTCTGTCCTTTTAAAATTAGGCTGCCATTTGTCGATGTAGTCAACCACTATCAGGATTCAGTGCCAGGTGCCTGGAGGATGAACATTTGCTTCAAGCCATTAGTAAAGCCAATCCAGTCAATCGCTATATGTATGTCATGGATACCAGGCCCAAAGTATGTGTCTTGAATCTAGTACAGTCTGTTAGTTTAATTATCTTTGATACTTTAATTAATGAGAGTTGATCAATTTACCCATATTTAACCTATCTGAATCCCAGTTTTAAATTAACTGAGGCTAATGATACTGAGGAAAGCAGTCTTTTAAAGGATACCAGCTTAGGAGACCTGTTTCCCAGATGGTGATTTCTCATGTCTTCTGATTTATATATAAATTTAGAAAAACAGATTTTTATATTGGAAACTCTTGATAGTGTGGAAGTCTTATATTATTATGAAGAAATATTAAATAGTGTATGTGTTGTGAAAAATTAGAAAATCTTATTCTTTTGGTAGAATTTTTAATTGTCAAAACACTTTGTGTTAAAATAATGGGCCTTAATTTGAAATATTCAAGAAAATAAGGAAAATAGTGAGTTAGGAAACACTGAACTAGAGAATTATAAATAGTGAACAGGAAATAGTTGTTCTGTTAGGCATCTGTAATGTTAGGTTCAATTTTTATCATTGAGACAAATGTCAGAATCCCTTTTTCTTTTTATAAACACAGTTAAGCAACTAATTCATATAGGATCCTGAAACTAAAGTAGTTAAAATCCTGAATGGTAATAGCTAACATTACTTTTAATTTTTATTATAGCATCGAATGCAGAGCTGGTGGGCTACACAAAAGGACATTGGCAGAATTATAGTGAGGATTTCTTCAAAAATCTGGAATGATGAGAAAATAAGAGAAAGCGATGAGAAAAAGCGAGTGAGCGATATAGAGCACAATTTTAGGCAGCTTTGTTGAAAGGAATGGTAGCTGTTTTAGAAGTTATTCTCATCATTATGCATTCTCACAAAAAATAATGGAGGAAACAGAAGATGAGATTAATTTGAGTAAATTAAGAAGTATTAAAACCTAGAAATTGATAATTTGATAATTTTTTATCTTGTTAACAAGAAAAGACTTTCTTAGAAGTCAAGAATGTTGGTGATATCTCTTGTAAGACAAATTTTATTTTTCTTCCTTGTTTAATCTGGGTGGATTCATTGGTCAGAATTACTTCCAGGTGATACTAGATATAAAAGATGGTTGTAATACAAGACTTTCTGAATATGAGGCCTGAGGGTGATCTGTTCCCAGGACCTAGTACCTCTTATTTATATAATTGACTTCTACACAGAAAATAGGCCTTTCTTTGGTAGTTTTGTTTGTACTATTTAAACTTCAACTTGACTGGTAATATTGTGGAACCATTTTAATATCTAACTCTCACCTTTGTCATCATAGGTGCTGAATAACCAGTGAGTCAGTAGGTAGAATTGAACTGTTCTTGTTACCAACCTGGGCCCCCATCTACTGAATGAAAAGTTACTTTTTCTTCCAATTTAGGTTTTGTTTCATCCAAGTTCATAAGAATATTTTGTAAACTGTAGTAATGTGCAATATGAAATCCTAGTCTGAAAGAATTAAACATACCAAATCTTAAATGAACCTCTGATAGCATTTGATCTAGTGACCAAAGACCATGGGCCAGTGGCAGTCTGTTTTCTCCTTAGAGACCAGTTTTGGCCCAATTTTTGGAGATGCATCGAGCTAGTGGATTATATGCCATGGTATGTACTGTGTGGGCCTCCAGTAATCTCTAATATGGAGAACCTCAAATAATCTGACGTCTATTTCAGATCCAAATTTTTCAGGGTCCCTGTGGCTCTCTGAATGATCTTGTGTTCCACACAGGCTTGCTCTGAAGTGAATCTAATAGGTTCATCCTGTAACAGAAAACTTCCCAGCTCGGCTCATCTCTGAATCATTTAGGATTCAGATAAGAGATACTTCTTTCTTTTTTAAATTTTGAAATATTATAAACATAGGGAAAACTAAAAACATAAGTGAATTAGTTTCATAAATTATTTGTGGGGGAACTTCTTGTCTGACCTTTCCATTATATAGCAATTGTGTTGTTACTTTATATAAAGTGTCCTTACTCTTAATAACATACGTGACATTTTTACTTATTAAAAATGGTAGCATATTCAGTTTTGAGGAGTTCTTTAAACTCTGCTAAAATATGGTTTATTTAGTATTTTCATGATGCTTTGGTAAACTAAACAAAAGCAATTTGTCTCTAAATTTCTAAAACTTTAAATTTCAGCTGAATGCTATGGCCAACAGAGCAGCTGGAAAAGGTTATGAAAATGAAGACAACTATTCTAACATTAGATTTCAGTTTGTTGGAATTGAAAATATTCATGTCATGCGGTCCAGCCTTCAGAAATTACTGGAAGGTATGATTATTTTTTGTCTTTGAGGCAACTTTTATCTAATAGAAATATAATGTTAGCACATTATAAAATTTAAAACTATGTAATTTAAAATTTTCCAATATTCACATTCAAAACGTAAAAAAAAAAAGTTGAAATTAATATATTTTACGTAATCTATTAAAAACATGTTAACATGTAATCAGTGTAAAAAATAAGTAGTGACACATTTTAGATTTTTTTCCTTTAAGTCTTAAAAATTGTCTAGTATGTATTTTACACTGTTAAATCACATCTCAGTTTGGACTACCCATGTGTCAGTTCGGGTAGTGGCTACTGTGTTGGACAGTACACTTCTAATGGTTTTGCAAAAAAAAAATGGTTATTATTAGATAAAAATTTTTGCTTAGTCTGTACAGTGAAGATTAATAGTAATGCTCCATTTAAGTATTAAGGTATCTTTCCAGTCGTGGTGCGGAATTTTAAAAATTAACATATCAGACTTTTAAACACTTAGTCCTCCAAATTTTTTTTTTTTAAAAGAGATTGGAGCTTTTTTTAAGCACAAAGAATGACAGAAAAATGAACCCCAAAAATCCAATATTGAGGTTCTAATAGCATCTTTTCATTTACAGGGTCTTGTTTTTTATTTTGTCCTCTTCCTCCCATTCACTCACTCAGAGCTTGAATAGGAGAAGTGGAGATTCTAGCCGCATTCTAATGAAATGTTTTTTTTCCCCTTTTTAGTCAATGGTACCAAAGGGCTTTCTGTCGGTGACTTCTACTCTGGTTTGGAGAGCTCAGGATGGCTTCGCCATATCAAAGCTGTTATGGATGCTGCAATCTTCTTAGCCAAAGTAACTCTTCTTCGCTCATATTTTGTTTGCGGATTTATAATGGTTGGGAAGGAATGCATTTATTCTGTTGGGTGCTGGTACCCTTTCCAGTCAGAACTTTTATGTTTTACTTCTTCAATGAGGCTTACTTTAATTCAAGCTTTAAAAGATCATGTAGCACTTCATGTAGGGACTTAAAAAGAAATCCCCAGACACTTGGAAACAGCAGATTTGGTTTTGTTTTTTGTTTGCTTTGTGTTTTGTCTTGTTTTTTGGAAGTTATGCTGTGACAGCATTGTCCTTGCTGTCCTTGCTCTTCCTTGTAATGCAGTACTTGCTATTATAGTTTTTGAGTCAGTAGTACTTAACTGATATACCTAAAATGTATTCTGCTGTAATCTAAGTATGTGATCTTCCTTTTCAGGCAATAATGGTTGAAAATGCAAGTGTGTTGGTCCATTGTTCTGATGGTTGGGATAGGACTTCCCAGGTTTGTTCCCTTGGCTCTCTTTTATTGGATTCCTACTACAGGACAATCAAAGGATTCATGGTAAGGAGTGATTTGGCTAGACCAGTGATTCTCAAATAGGAGTGATTTTGTCCTCCCAGGAGACATTTGGCAATGTTAGGAGACAGTTCTGGTTGTTACAAAGAAAAGGGTGCACCTGGCACTTAGCTGGTAGAGGCCCAGGATGCTGCTAATATTCTGTCCTGCAGAGGCTAGCCCCTGCAGCAAAGACCTAACTGGCCCAAAAGGTGTATAGTGCTGAGGCTGAAACACCTTGAGTTAGACTGATTTCCATTTGTGCTATCTCTTTGACAATAAGTTTTAAATTTAAAAGTATTTTTTCATCTACAGCCATACCACCCTGAACGCGCCTGATCTTGTCTAAGTTTTTTTTCTAAAACGTTACAGTAGAAATATTCAGTATTTTCTCCTTCATTTTTATCCAACAAATATGAGTGATGTAAAACAAGGCACAAATGAGAGTACTTAAAAATTATGTTCTAGAGGAAACTTTCTATTTAAAATGCCTTCATTCGCTAATTGTAATTACACATTAGTTAGCATGTTTTATATCCGAAGATTAAATTTCTAGTTGAACAGATTTTCTGCTTTGTGAAGCTAAAGCCCTGGCTCCTGTTTTTTGTTTGTCTTTTAACACGTGATCAGATTAACTTATGTTTTCAAAATTTACATCTTAATTCATGACAAGTAAAGTAAGTAAAGAGATCGTAGAAAGTTTTCATTAGTTTAGAATAATGAAATGCAGTGCCATCTTGAAGCAGGGGAAGATTTAACATCACCAGCTCCCTTTCAGCACCATTATTTGGTGGCACTGACATACTGAATCTTAGGCTGAATGGAAGTGCTGCTAATAAAATTATGTGCAGCTTACCTTAAGAGTATAAGATGAGGAATATGTTCTTTGCCATGTTTGGCTTTAATTGTTTGCTAGACATTCAAATGAAATCATGTAATAAATGCCCAGGGACAGTGTGAGAGCTTCCCAGGCAAAAGGAACAATGAGAACCAAAGCATAGCTCCGTAGGCTGAATGCAGATGATATGTGATGGCTGGAGTTCAGGGTGTTAGAGTGGGATGCTTGGGTGCAGAAGGATATAGTGGGATGAAGGGCTCAGGAAGAGGAGACTGGAATTTGGCCTTTACCCCCTTTGGATAGTGAGAGCCATTAAAGGGCTTTAAATAGAGGAAACAGTAACTTGCTTGGGTCTGCTTTGTAAAAAGATGGCTTGATGTCTTCAAGGTGGAGGGTAGTGGAAATGGAGCGGGGAGACCAGTGTAGAAACTGGTAGGATAACTCAGGAGAGAAAAGAGGGCCAGGAGTAAGGCAGTATCACATGAATGCAAGAGGAGGTAATAGGTTCAACCTCCAGGGATGCTGAGAAAGTAGAATCAGTAAGAATTGTTGCTGGGTTGGATGTGGAGAAGAGAGGAGGCCTTTTCCAGGATGATTTCCAGTCTCTGGACTCAGGTGCTAGGATGGATGGTGCTGTTCTCTTGCTCTCTACTGAGAGAAGCAGAAGTCTAAGTGCAGTGAGAAAGATACTGAGTTAAGTTTTCGATGTGGGTGTGTAGAGGACCGGCAGATGGCCTGCAGTAAAATCTGGGGCTCAGCCTGAAGACCACCTGCCTGAGGTCACACAGTTGTGGAAGCAGCAAAGCTAGGATTTGAGCCCATGCAACATGGCTCCAGAAACTGTATCTTTCCCTGTCACGTTATATGGCCTTCTGCAAAATTTACAACAAAGAAGCTAAAGGTGGCTTTTTAAAAAAAAAATCCCTGGCAGTGAGTACTACCTCCCTTCTTTCTTTTGGGGTGAGTTTCTCCATCCCGTCATTTTGTCCGGTAGGAATTTAACCTCCCTGTTCTAGAGTGTGCTTAGCTGAGAATAAGGATCATGTTGCCTCTTGGTGCTTCTTCAATGATGCTTCTTCTCTCCCCTTAGTTATGGAGTTTGTTTTGTCAGTCTTCAGGCGATTTCTGGGGTATTTAGGATGATTTGATCATTATCTATTTGTGTTCAACTGACAAGACCAGCCTGGGACCCTCCTACCCCACTGCCATCTTATCTCCCCCTACAGGTGGCAGTTTTGACACTGTAAAGAATGTACTTGGTGATTATGTAATGAAATTATGAGATATATTAAATACTAGGAAGGTATGTTGTGTAAGTTAGACTGACAAAAATTAGAAGCCTATTACTTCAGTAGAGTTGTGACAGACAAAATACATAAAGAGAGTCCATTCAAGAGGTTGGATATTACCGTCTGAATTTGAATATACACTTTTTATTGGTGTCTTTATCATTTTTTTTCTGGTAAGTACTGTATAAGTAATGTACCACAAGTAAGCCAAAAGGTTTAAAGCATACACCCCAGTCTACCACCCACAGTTAACACTGTTAACAACTTGATTTACATTTTCGTAGCCTTTTTTCTATGCAGATACCATCATTAGACATACAGAAATGTAAATGTGCTAACGCTTTATAACATGTAATTTTCACTTAAAATATAATAAATACAACCGAAATGACTTATGTCACAGGATTACTATATTTCTTTTCTGTGTCATTTTTAGTCTTTGTTAAACCAACCTCTACTCCAGGTTCTTGCTGTCTTTTGCCTATAATTGAACAAAAGTTTGTTTTGTTTTATTTGCAACCATAAGTTAAAAGGGTAAATGCTGTTAAGATAATAGGATTTAATCCATGTTAAACAAAAGGAATTGAAAGTAGTTGTAAAATGGGTTTGCTTTTTCTCATTAAGGTTTTAATAGAAAAGGATTGGATCTCTTTTGGACATAAGTTTTCAGAGAGGTGAGTCATAGTTTTTACATTTATATATTTTGTAAGATTAGTAAAACCATTTTAGAGTGCCAGACTGTTTCTCTTCTTCATGAACTTGCATATCCAGTGGTAGGTGAGAGTGCTATCGGTTTTTTTGTATGAAAACTGACTTAATTTTTTCTGTCATTTCTTTCAATTCTCATACCTTTGTTAATTTTTGTGGCAGTTTATTACCTTCCTTTTTGTCTGGACTGTGGTACTTAGAAGGTAATCCTTTACAGTTGTTGAAAAACTTACAGATTTAAATTGTTTTTAATAAAAACATTATGCTTTTTTTATGACAATAGAGTAGTGTTTTAGGTTCATGTGTATGTGTTTAAATTTGATAATACCGGAATAATTGACTTCTTTCAGAGGCATTTTTAAAAGCTTGTACTTTCTGGGGGGCTAGGTGTGGCCATTTGGATGGTGACCCAAAGGAAGTCTCACCGGTGTTTACTCAGTTCTTGGAGTGTGTGTGGCATTTGACCGAACAGTTCCCACAAGACTTTGAATTCAATGAAGCATTTCTTCTTCAGATCCATGAACATATTCATTCATGCCAATTTGGAAACTTCCTTGGAAATTGTCAGAAGGAAAGAGAAGAGCTCAAGTAAGACAGTTTGCATAAAATGGGCTCTTTTTTCCCTACTTGGTTGAGGTCTAACATAAATCATAGTGGAATATAATAAAATATCTTGACAGTATGTAATAGAACTGAATTTTATTGTAAAGATTTTATTGACTGGTATTTCTGAAGCTAAGTACCCTCTATCCCTCACATCCTCAGGTTAATAGTAAAAACATTTTAAAAATTTGTTTTGAAATGTAGCATACATACAGAAAAGTACATATGGCATAAGTGTGAAGCTCAATAAATCTGAAACTCATCCATCTATGTAACCAGCACCCAGAACAAGAAACCTTACCAACACCCTGGAAACCGCCATCCTACTCCTCTCTAGTCTGAATGTATATTTAGAACAGAAAAATCTTAACATTATTTTATTTCTTAGAAAGTATTGGTCATTAAGCTTTAAAGTTTGGTAAAGGATTTAAAAACTGTTGGTTTTAAGGTAAGACGAAGCCTTATAGTTTTCCTCACATTTCTAAGCAGATAATTTTTTGGGGAAAATAGACCTATGTTGGCTGTAGTGTCTGTCCCTGAGTTGGGTCTCATGCCTCTTCTTTCCTAATCAGTCTTTGGGGAGTAGGGGTTTCTGGCTAAATTTTGATACAAAGGAAATGTGGGATAAGGCTGTGAGAAGTGCTTACATATAAATTTTTTTTAGGTTGGGTTTCTGAGTTTAGATTTCTTACAAGTCAATAAAGAGCAGTTATAGATCCTTGAATGTTCAAGTGACGTATTAGAGAAGCTAAATCTGGTAGTAGTTTGAAGATAGCCACATGCTCTCACTCTCAACAGAGTTGAAGGCAGAACTGGGAGCACTTGGAAGATTCTAAAGACGTGTAAAGGGAACTACAAGTGAAACAAGAGTATGACAGAGGTGCAAATCAAAGAGCGTTCAGACTTCGCTCTGTGCTATAGTAACTCACAGTAGTGTATCATAATTTGGAGCAGGCGACTCCGAGAGTACAGAGCTCTTTTAGGAAACACTGTTCTCAGTTAGTGCCAAACGTCCTCTACAAAGGAAGATGATAATAAAAGCACTTATTTCCTAGTCGTCTTTCTCTAAGAACTTACTTATTGGTCATCTTAGGGGTTTAGAAAAATGAGCAGACTCTCCATTTCCCCCTGTACCCCCATCTATTTTATATTTATTTGGTAAATATACTATCTAAATCATTCTACCCTTTATCCATTTACTTTACCTAACTTACTCTTAGAGTTGCAATATGATTGGCATCTTTTTACTGTTGAATAATGTCCTGATTTTTCCTAATTCCCTTTTTTGCTACTCACTCACACTTAAACTTGTCCCTGCTCTGTAATACATGTTACTACAGCCCAGATATAGGGCTAAGAGAATGAGGCCAAAGAGTGATACAAGTGTCTTACTCTATATACATGTGTATGGTGATTTGAAATAGGTATGACAGAGACCATGTTTATGAAATTGTGTGAGTCGAATCTCTTAACGTGTATGGTTGTGAGAGAAAATGATAGACCTGTGTTATGTTCAGAGAGACATGGTTTTATGTATTTCATGATTATAAGTGAAAGGAGAAAAGGGAGAATACAGAATTCAGAGACAAGGTAAGGTTAGGTTGCAAAGAGAAGGAAAAATTAAAAACTTAAATCTACTTGAGAGACAATTGCCTGATTGATAAAAATGAGTATTAGCATCTGTGGGATAGATCTTTGTTTTTCTCATTACACTAAGGTTAAAGGAAAAGACTTACTCCCTGTGGCCATTTCTCCTGGATGACCAAAAGAAGTATTTAAATCCTCTCTACAGTTCCAAATCTCCGAAATTTGCAGTTTTGGAGCCAAATACAGTATCTTTCAATTTTAAGTAAGTTGGCATCATTGAGGTATTTATACTTGATTTTTCTCAAACACAATTTATTGAGTTGTTATTTTTTGTTTTTGTCATAAAGGTTTTGGAGAAACATGTACCACCAATTTGATCGAACATTGCATCCTAGACAGTCCGTGTTTAATATAATTATGAATATGAATGAGCAAAATAAACAGTTAGAGAAAGATATTAAGGACTTAGAATCTGTAAGTATCCTGAAGTGTCTAATGCAATATATTTGCAATATTAAATTAGTGTATTTCCTTACTTCTGTTCTCAGTGTAAATTAGTATATCTAGAAACCTCCTGAGTACACGACTGCTTCAGAATCACATCTCCTCTACTTTCAGTGGGTTAGTTTGAATTGCTTTCCCTGAATTGCAACATTGAAGTATTTGAAGTACAATTGACCCTTGAACCATATAGCTTTGAACTGCACAGGTCCACTTATAAGTGGATTTTTTTCGATAAATACAGTACAGTACTGTAAATGTATTTTCTCTTGTGATTTTCTTAGTAACATTTTTTTTCCTCTAGCTTACTTTATTGGGAGAATACAGTATTAATACATACAACTTACAAATGTGTGTCAATGACTTTATGCTATTGGTAAGGTTTCTAGTCAACAATAGACTATTAGTAGTTTCATTTTTTGGGGAGTCAGAAGTTATATGTGGATTTTTGATTGCACGGGGTGTTGGTTCCCCCAACCCCTGTGTTGTTCAGGGGCCAACTGTATGTGGAAAAGTAGAGATATGAACATAATATCAGGGAATCTACCACTAGCTTTGTGAGATTTTAACATTTATCATATTCATTTCAGATCTTTCATGTTTTTGTTTTAAGAAATGAAACATGATAGATATATTTGAAGAAATATACTCCTCCTTACCCCTCCCCACCTACTTTGTACTGAATTTGGTGTTAATTGTTCTTGTGCATATTTCTATATTTCTACTATATTATATATGTTTTTTATCCACAATTTATAATATTGCTTTGTGTGATTTGAAATATTTTTATTTTATATTGAAGAAATACAAAAGAATATATTTTTACAAGGTATAAAAGAGCAACAGAAACATGAATGCACATATACCCTTCACCCAGCGTAAGGAACTGCGTGTTTATAAAACTATGTAAAGGTTGTTACATTGTCATGCTTCATTTACTCAACGTTGTTTTGAAATTTATCCATGTTGATACATGTAGCTTCGATTCATGTGTTTTATTAAATAACTACTGTATAACATTCTCTTATATGCATCTATCACAGTCCATTCAGCTACTACAGAACATTTAACTTGTTTTCAGTTTTGGATTTACATGATAACAAAGGAAGTTAAATGACTTTTCATATATTTGCTGGCCATTTAGTTTTTCCTGTTCTCTGAATGGTTTATTCAAACCTCCATTCATTTTTCTGTTGGCATATTTGCCTTTTCCTTATTGATCTGTAAGAGTTCTTTATACACCAGACATCAATTCTTAGTTAGTCATATATATATATATATATATATATATATATATATATATATATATATATATATCACAACATTTACAAAAGCATGGTTTCTTCTTTCATCTAACCTATATTGAACATGTAGTGTGTGTAATTAGTAATTTTTTTCAAATTTGGATTTTAGAAAATTAAGCAACGTAAAAATAAGCAAACAGATGGAATTCTCACCAAGGAATTGTTACATTCAGTTCATCCGGAATCACCTACCCTCAAAACTTCCTTGTGTTTTAAGGAGCAAACTCTGTTGCCTGTGAACCATGCTCTTCGAACTATAGAGGGCAGCAACCCAGCAGATAATCGCTACAGTGAATACGCAGAAGAGTTCTCCAAGTCGGAACCTGGTGTGGTCAGCTTGGAGTATGGTGTGGCCAGAATGACCTGTTAGGTCTGTAGAGTATTTTCTGGACTGACTGTAGTGCGAGAAATGGATTATTGTGAGAATGATCTGTGCGCATAACCAAAAGGAATTTGTCGAATAATGATCTTACAGTTTAAAAGTTGGAGAAAGGATAATAACTGCTCTTGTGAGAGAAATAAGTCCGTTTAATTGCATTTCCAGCAGGGAATGACTTTCAGTTCTTTATGAAACGAGTGGTGGTGGCAGATTTATTCAAAACACCATTTGTAATGTATGCTAGTGAATTGACATTTCTGTATGATTTATATGTTAATTACAGCCAAACATGAATAACCTTCCTTAACTGTAATTTAATTGCCAGGAAACAAACCTCGACAAAGTTCTCTCTTACTTAATAATTGACATGGCATGTACTTTTGATTATATAATTCTGTAACTATGAATATTTCCATATTTTGCCTATTAGTGATGTTTAATGTTGAAGTGCCATGAAAAATATTCTAAGAAAGCCTTAAAATCTGAATTTATTCTTCACTCTTAAGTTTTATAGGCAAGAGCAGGTTTTTGATTCTTTGGGTTTTTTTCTTTTGGTCAGCCTTGTTTTATTTGTAAAGAATTGCACCGTCGTTTCTGCAGGGGCTGCATGCTACAACACTCCTGTATAAACAGATGTGGAAGTGCAGTGTTCAGTTCATGGTCAGCTGCTCCCACGTCCATATTCAAAATTAATGAAACTGAAGGTTTCGTTCCAATTACAGTTTCTGCAGTGCTACATTTGATGACCAGTTTATTTACGACTAAGATTATTGATTTTTTGAATATGTGTAAACATATCTGACTTTCTTTTATGTATGGATTACTGCATTCTTTGATTCTTACTTTGTGGTTGGCTTTATTCCTTGGATAACTGTGTAACTTTAAAAAGCTAGGCTCTAAAACTGTTCCTAGAAACCATTATCTCTCAATGAGTTGCTCTTCCCAGAACAAACTTTCAGTTTCCCCAAAATTTTGGGGTTAAAAAAAGGGAAGTACAGATAGTTTAGACTTTGCTTGGTTGCATGAATTTTAAAGCAGCCATTTCTCTGTGGAACCTTTTTTTTCTCTCTGTTTACATAGGAATAAAAAAGGAAAATTAAAGATAGCCTAGTACAAAGTTAATGTTTAGCAAAAACAACTTAATGCTAAGAAAAGTTTCATTTTGCCATGTTATATTAACTGTTCTGTGTGCCAGTAACATATCTGTAAATGACAAAAAACACAAAAACAAAAACCAATTCACATGCAATTGACAGTATCACCCAGCTGGCTTTAAAATTGAAGGTTTAAGTAACATGACTGGCAAGAGGTATGATTCAGGGGTAGTAGGAAACCTGGGTAGGATCCCTAATGCTTCTCTTTACTGTACGTATATCTATTATATTAGTTTTGAGCATAAATATCTTTTTCAAATGGGAAAAAAAGCTTTATTGTATGAGAACTTATCTAATCCTGTTTATTTTTCCAATGCTTTTGTGTAATGCATTATGTAATAAGAAAAATACTCCTTTTTAAACAGTAACAGAAATGTACTATAAAATACAGTTTGTGATTTAGCCAAGTCTATTTCCATACTGAAGCTCTGGGGCAGGAAACTTAATCTTTGTGACCACAAAGGGTAACTTTTGTGCCTTGTTACTTGGTTCCAGTTACTGATTATGGTTTTAGAATCTTCCATGGCAGACTTCTTATATTCAACTTTTTTTTGGTTCATTATCTTCAACTTCAGGCATATATATGTGTGTTTATGTGCTCACACATGGACTGAGAAATCAGTTACCATCTTAAGTGACCTACAGGGTATATGTTGGCAAAAAGCAGATTGTGTATATGTCTTATAAAATTTACTTTCAATGTGTTTGGGAATGTATAGCATGTAAATTATTACATATTATTTAAAGGTAATTAAATGTTCGTATTTTACTTTGGATGTTTTTCTTTTGAAAAAAAAAAACGGGATCAAGTTGTGATTGTTTTTTTTCTTTCCTCACTTAGGCAAATGGACCTGCACATTATACTAATCATAACACTATAAGGTTTGAGCAAGTCATTTTCTAAAAGGTTGATGTTGATAAATAATAACTGATATGTAAAAATAATTTCCAAAATATTTAAAATAGGTATAGTGGGCGAAAAGGTTCAGCATAGGTGATAATATCACTTAATTTCGGTGGAAGGCAATGTCCAGTATATACATTCAGGGTAAAATGTCTCACCAAAGGCAGATCTGGAGATAAACATGATGATGAAGATGACTTGCAGGAAAGAGTTTATATGGGAGTGTTTTGAAAGGTTAGCTCGGCTAGAAGCAGCTCAGAGAGTCTTGACTAAATAAAGATGGAGGGAAGTGCTTTTTTTTTTTTTTAAAGTTCTCTTTATTTGGTGGAGTAGCAGGGCAGGGGGTAATATCAGGAACCCTCCCCCCTTTTTCAAGACTATTTTTTTAAGAGAAGTTTTAGGTTCACAGCAAAATTGAGAGGAAGGTCCAGAAATTTTTTATATACCCCACCAGAGTAGGACCTTTGTAACAATTAATGAACCTGCTTAACACATCATAATCACCCCAAGAAGTCCATAGTTTACCTTAGGGTTCATTCTTGGTGGTGTATATTCTGTGGGTTTTGGACGAATATATAATGGCCTTTATAGTATCACACAGGGTATTTTTCATGGCCCAAAAAATCCACTATGCTCTGCCTATTAATCCCTCCCTATCCCTCAACCTCTGGCAACCACTGATCTTTCTATTGTCTCCATAGTTTTACCATTTCTAGAGTGTCACATAGGAGGGATCATATAGTGTGTGGCCTTTCAGATTGACGTCTTTCACATAATAAATGCATTTCAGGTTCTATGTTTTTTCATATCTTGATAGCTCACTCATTTCTTTTTTAGTACTGAGTAATATTCCATTGTCTAGATGTATCACAGTTTATTCATTCACCTATTGTAGGACACCCGACTTGCTTCCAAATTACGGCAATTGTGAATAAAGTTGTGTTTAAACATCCGTGTGCAGGTTTTTGTGTGGACAGAAGTTTTCATCTCCTTTGGGTAGATACCAAGGAATGTAATTACTGGGTTGTTTGTCGTAAGAGTATGTTTAATTTTGTAAGAAACTGCCAAACTGTCTTCCAAGGTGGCTGCACCGTTTCCCCCAGCAGTGAATGAGAGTTCCTGTTGCTCCACAGCCTCACCAGTGTTCAGTGTTGCCCGTGTTGCCAGTGTTCTGCATTTTGACCATTCCAATAGCCTTTTCTGACGTCTTTTTGTTTTTAAGGTCAGCTTGAGAGTACTGAAAATTTTTCAGTTGGCATTCTAAGTTGTATGAAATTCTGTTCATTTACAGAACTATTGAGAGTAATTGCAGACTGTTATCAGTGATGTTGATCCATTTTCACTGGCCAAATTTTTGTTGTTTTGTTGGCTTTTCCATGCAGTAGTCCAATTGGCATTAACATGTTTTGGTTAGTTAAAATGCAGAACCTATTTTTAAAAATACATAACTATAAGCTTTAGAAATCTGTAGAAAAAGATCAACTGTAATCTAAAATCACTGAATATCTGAAGAACAGAATATATGCTGTTGTACTTGTCTTCTAAGAAAAAAACACCAATTTCTGCCATTTTTATAAACACTATAGTGCTACTCTAGTTATTTCTAAGCAAGTAAAATATCCCTTTGCACAGCAACTTCTGCGAAATAGTGGAACGTGTAACCGAAAGCAACTTTCAGAAGCGTTTGCATCTAACAGTATTTTGGAGATTCTGTGGCAGAATAGTGGGAGAATCACACTCTAAACCACCCACCCCAATCCGTAAGCATCTCTCTTGCTCTTAAAGGAAATGCAATTCCTCTTGTGTGAAGAGCAATAGCTTGAGGGCATCATATTTATGAAACTGCTACACAACAGGGGTGAGAAATTAACCTTTGTTTTAGGCCACTGAGAATTTGGGCTCTTTGTTACTGTGCTATAACCTAGTTCATCGTGAGTGATGAAACCATTAGCACACCTCAGAAGTTAATAATCCTTGGATTTCATCTAAAATTCAGTCTTCCATTGACTCCAGATGGCCTTTGGCTTATTTTTGCACTCCTATCCAGTTAAGGTTCGCGCATGGCATTTGCTTGTAGCTCTTTAGCCTCATCTTGAACAGCCCCTCACCTTCCTTTGCACTGATGTCTTGAACCAGACCAGCTATGGAGTATCTTACCACTTAGTGCATTTGCCCAGTTGTTTCCGCCGGGTGTAGTTTAACTTGTCCCCTATCTGCTGTACCTCCTAGAAAATAGGCATTAAATGAGATGCAGATCAAGCATTTTAGGAAAGATGCTTTGCATTTCATATTGAATTACTCAGGAGGGTAAGATAGGCTGTTCCACTATTTTGATGGTGTTTGGTCACTTGGTTGGCCTCTCCTTATAAAGGTATATATGTATTTTTTCCCTTTGCACTTACCAAATGCTCTGCCAGGTGTTATTTTGACATCAAAATGAATATCCCATTCCCTAACAACCTGCCCATTGATAATATTTGCCTGAATCAATTATTTTCATTAGGTCTTCCGAAATGGTGATTTTTTAAATTTGTCTTTCCTTTTACATTTATCTGATGGTATTGTTTATTTTTTTTTTTAAGATTTTATTTATTTATTTGACAGGGAGAGAGACAGCCAGCGAGAGAGGGAACACAAGCAGGGGGAGTGGGAGAGGAAGAAGCAGGCTCATAGCAGAGGAGCCTGATGTGGGGCTCAATCCCACAACGCCGGGATCACACCCTGAGCTGAAGGCAGACGCTTAACAACTGAGCCACCCAGGCGCCCCCTGATGGTATTGTTTAAAGAAATGCTTTCATTCATCAAATCAGAAAATTCCTCTGAAGAAAGATGTGATAAAAGCTTAAATCTTCCCTTTAATCACTAGTTTTCAGAATAAGGAGTTGTGATGGTCACCTCCAAACACTAGTGTTCTCTCTTTCTGTAGGATGTGTATTTTTATAATCTGTCCAGAAGAGCTCCAAGGTCCTTCCATACCCTTTTCACGTACCAGTTAGTTTTGAGCACATCTTTGGTTTCTGACATGAGCAGGTGTCCTAAGCTCATCTTGTGCTTTCTTTACTCCAGTTTTGGAATCAGCCATTTCTTGAAGGAACCTTTGTTCCTCTTAGTGGGGAATGATATTTAAACCAAACTCTGGACATATTAGATGTGCTCATTGCTACTGGGGCATCATTGCTCCCAGGCCCTTTCAATGGACAGAGCTAGAAAATGTATTTTTAAAAATAATGAGTTTAAATCATAGTAATTCAAGTTATTATTACCACAGTGTTTTCTTCTTTGATGTGTATCTCTATTTCCCTTATACTAAAAATCTTAGTTTCTCAGGGTGCTTGTGTGGCTCAGTCGATTAAAGTGTCCGACTCTTGATTTCAGCTCAGGTCACGAACACAGGGTTGTGAGATCAAGCCTCACACTGGGCTCTGTGCTGGGCATGGAGTCCGCTTGAGACTCTCTTTCCTTCTCCCTCTGCCTCTCCTCCCCCTCTAAAAAAATACATAAAAAATAAAAATCTTAGTTTCTAATAGCATGTGTAAATTGACATTTTTTGCTTTATACTAAGACATTCAAAGTATAGCTTCAAAATTATAATTAGTACTACTACTAATAATAGGAATACTGAGTAAAATTTAAGATTTCTTTGCAGTTCTCTTTATCCTTATATATATCCTACCAAGAATGTACAAAATACTGTATTCAGAAGTCACTTGAAATTTCTCTGTATGCATTACAGTCATACCTCAGAGATACTGGGGTTTGATTCCAGACCACTGCAATAGAGTGACTATCACATTACGTGAGTCTAATGATTTTTTTTGTTTCCAGTACATATAAAAGTTATTTTTACACTATACTATAGTTATTAAGTGTGCAATAGAATTATGCCTATAAAAACAATGTACATACCTTAATACTTTTTCGCTAAAAAATGCTCACCATCATGTGAGCCTTCAGTGAGTTGTAATCACTGATCACAGCTCACCATAACAAATAAAATAGTGATGAAAAAGTTTGAAACATTGTAAGAATACCAAAATGCAACGCAGAGATATGAAGTGAGCAAATGCTGTTGGATAAATGGTGCCAATAGACTTGATGTAAGGTTGCCACAAACCTTCAATTAAAAAAAAAAAGCAGTATATATGAAGTGCAGTAAAACAAGGTATGCCTGTAGAAATTTGAAATACAACTGAGATTTTGTTTTCAAATTTAGGCTTTCTAATTTTGATTTAGTGGATTTTTAAATAGGTAAGACAGTTCAAAATTCAAATTTATATTAAAAGGTATATCCAGAAGTCTTACTTTCATTACCTTCACTTCCTCCTTGTTTTTTTCCATGACTCTTCCATCCTCCCCACCATAGGTAGCTGCTTTTATTGGTTTCTATTACCCTTCCAATGTTTCTTTTTGTAAATATATGTGCATACTCACATCATGTATATACACATATATATTTATTCCCTTTTTTCTTTTTTTTTTAAGATTTTATTTATTTATTTGACAGAGAGAGAGGGAACACAAGCAAGAGGAGTGTGAGAGGGAGAAGCAGGCTTCCCACCAAGCAGGGAGCCTGTTGGGGGCTCAATCCCAGGACCCTGGGATCATGACCTGAGCTGAAGGCAGACACTCAACAGCTGAGCCATCCAGGTGCCCCATTCCCTTTTTTCTTGAACAAAGGATACATACTATATATATTATTCTATATCTTGAATAGACTATATATTCTATATCTTGAATAGATATATACTATCTATATCTAAAAAAGCAAGCTTTTTTTTTTTTTACTTGACTCTTGGAGATTACTTCATATCATTACAAATAGAGCTTGCTCATTGCTTATTTAAGGCTGCATAATACTTCATTGTATAGATTTTATTAAACTAGTTAATTCAAGTCGTTCCTATTTTTAAAACTTTATTATGCAAATGTCCAAAAGTTCAAAAATAACAGTAGTACAATGAACCTTCATGTTCTCTCTAGAATCAATTTTTAATGGCAGTTTGCGAATCACATTTGATTGACAGTCCACCGTTTTTATTGTTGGCATATATTAAAACAGATTTCAAACATGCTATTTTACCCAAATAGTTCAAAATGTGTGTGTGTGTGTGTGTGTGTGTGTGTGTGTGTGTGTGTGTAGATAGGTAGGTGATAGATAGATAGATAGATAGACGATAGATAGATAGATAGATAGATAGATAGATAGATAGATAGATAGATAGGTAGATAGACAGATAGATAGATAGATAGATAGATAGATAGATAGATAGAAAATAGATGATAGATAATAGACAGGTGATAAGAAGGCATGGTAAAGATATTGTATATTGATGGATGAGGAATCAATATATTTTTTCTTTTTCATATATTTAAGGCCATTTGCACTTTTCTGTGAGTTGTGTGTTCATCGCTTGCCTGTTTTTTTTCTGAACAGGTTCTATTTTGTCTTTACTTAAGAGCTTTTTATATTTTAGGGAGACTAACTCTCTATGACATAATGTGCCAAATATATTCTCCTTGTTTGTCATTTGCTTCTGGTGCTTTTTGCCATGCAAGAGAGTTTTATATTTTGGAGGTGGAATGCTATTCATCTTACACTCCTTGTTTTGAGTGATAGTTAGACTTTCTAATTCTAGGCTATAAAATAATTCACCCATGTTCTTTTAGTACTTACAGGTTTGTTGTTTTTTTCCCATTTGACTCTGATCGATTTGGGGTTTGTTCTGGTATGTAAAAACAAATATGGATCCAAATTTATCTTTTCCCAAATGGTTATCTTGTTGTTTCAGTCATTTATTAGTAAATTCATCTTGTCAGTGATTTGAGACATCATGTTTATGTACTTCCGGATTCCATTCCTTAGCATTGGGGTGTCTATTCACGCACCAAAGCCATAGAGCTGTATTTATCAAGGCTACAGGGTAAAGCTTACCCCGCCTTGTCACTTTTCTTTCTCAGGGTTTTCTTTACCATTATTGTTATTATTTATTTTGAGACAATCTCAACTATGCAGAAAAGTTGCAAGTACAGAAGGAACATTTTTCCTGAACCCCTTTGATAGTAAGATGCCGACATGCTGTCCTTTCTCCTTTAGGCCTTTAGTGTATTTTCCCTACAAAGACATTCTCATGTAACCACAATGCAGCCATTAAAACCAGAAGGTTAACATAACCACTCTATAATCCTCAGACCCCCGTTCAAATTTCCCAGCTGTCCCCTAAATTATTTGAAAAGACAACCCAGCTGTTGAATCCACATTGAATTTGGTTCTCCCGTCTCTTTAGCTTCTTCATTCAGGAGCAGTTTCTCAGTGTCTTCTTGAATTTCATGAGTTATTTTGTACTATCAGGTGAAATCAGTTTATTCTGCCACTGGGGATATTCATTATGATGCCTTGTTTAAAGTGGTATGTCCCAGGGCGCCTGGGTGGCTCAGTCGGTTGAGCCTCTGACTCTTGGTTTTGGCTCAGGTCATAATCTCAGGGTTGTTAGATTGAGCCCCACATTGGGCTCCATGCTGGGTGTGGAGTCTGCTTCAGATTCTCTCTCTCCCTCCCCCTCTACCCCTCCCACCTGCTCTCACTCTCTAAATAAATAAATAAATAAATAAATAAATAAATAAATAGATAAAATCTTTTAAAAAATTCTCTCCTCCCTCTGCCCCCCACTTTCTTTCTCTAAAAATAAATAGATGATAGATAGATAGATGATAGATATTTTTAAAAAGTGATATTTTCCAGGTTTCTTCAGTGTGAAATTACTTTTTCCTCTTTAAAACTAATTATATTAGTATTTTGTGGAAAAGTTCTTTGAGCCTGTGTAAATTTTATCATCAAATTTTCAATTTATTCATTTATTTATATTAACATGGACTCATCTTTGGTGTTAGCATTGCCACAATTTATTACTTTATTGTGTGTAACTTACTGCAGCTTTCTGTATTTACTGTATCTTTTTACTATGTAGACTTTTTTTATTTAAAAAATATTTTTAAACATTTCTTTTAGCTACTACATATTTGGACTTGTATTCAAATGGTTGCCTTTTTAGTGATACTTTATATGATGCATCTAGTTCATTTTTTTACCTTACTTAGGTGTCTGATTTTTTTTTGTCCTCTATATGTAATAATCCTTGGCTCTCATCTGCTACTTACGTGTCAATCAATGAGTTGATTCTACTCTTCCCCTTCTCTCTCACTTCTCCAGCCTTGTTCAGCTGTTTTATTTCCACTTTGTCAGAGCATATGACATTACCAAAATATCCTTCCACCCTTATCCTCAGTTTTGTTGTACTCTAGAATTTTTCACTAAATATCTTAGATGCTAAACACCAGTCTTTTACATCAAACACCAGGGATGTACTGTATGGTGACTAACATAATATAATAAAAAAAATTATAAAAAAATAAAAAACACCAGTCTTTTGCCAAAGTTTCCCCAGTGGAGCTTATCCCCGAGAAGATTCTTCAAAAGGGCTGCTTGTAGGTACAATCTTTCTGTAGTTCTTGTGTGTTTCAAATATTTTCTATAGATTTTATTCTTTCAGGGTAGCGTGGCTGGATATAAAATCCTTTGCTCACACTTTTTTTCCTGGAGTTTCTTGAAAATGTTGCTTACTTTATTTATTGTTGAGAAGTCTGATGCCAGCCAGATTTCTTTTCGTTATAAGTGACCTGGTCCTTTCCCTGGAGGTCCAGTGCATTTTTTTTTTCTTTTTAAAGTCAAGTTGTTTTATAAACTTATGTCTTGCAGTTACCTCTTCTAGGTCGGTTTTTCCAGGTACACTAGGGCCCAGCTCAACATAGAGATTCAGGTCTTCTATTTCAGCAAAGTTTTCTTGAATCATCCTTTAAATATTAATTTTATTGTTTTATTTTACTTCTTCAGGGGTTCAAATTTCCTAAGTGTTGGATCTTTTCAGTTTTCTGTATCAGTTTCTCTTTTTACCATTTTATCCATTTCTGCTTAATTTTTTACATTTTTTATTTCTTTCATCTATGCTGCTTATTGTGTTTTTAGTTATTCATATTCTCCTTTTGGAAACTTAAAATTTAATCTTTGTTTCTGGAATTGTTTTCTTTTGCATCAGTTTCTTTTTCAAGTTCGTTAATTCTTGTTTCACATCTTTTTGTTTGTCCATTTCCATTCTGAGATTTTGAATTTGTGATTAGTGGTTGTTTATCTTATCGGCACTTCTTTTAATTATATTTTAATGCATGTTTTAGTATTACTACAGTTTACCTTTACTTGTAGACTTTCTCTTCGGGGTTTCATCTACTGAAAAGTTTTAACTCGCATCTTTGTTTTCCTCTTATAATAACTGCACATGGATGCTTGTTTTTTGTTTTCATAAGTATTTGTGCAGAATTTTCTTGAAACAGTTATAGCAGGTGATCCTATGAAGAAGAATGGAAGAATTAGCACGTCATACCAGGTTTCTCAGTTCAAGAACTTCCTCTTTTGTTGCTGTAGTGAAGTACAGTTTCTTTAATAAATGTGCCTTTGTTGTCTGTCCTCTGATTTATTTATATTATCTTGTCTCAGCTTATCTTTTGTTGTCTTCTTTCCCAATATCTCCACCTTTCAAAATGCTTTCTTTCCCCTAGAGGTAACATCTTCCTAAGATCACCACAACATATGTTCCAAACCCCTTCTTTTTGACTCTATAGTTTCAGAAATGCTGTCAATATTTCTTCACTTAGATAGGGATTATCTGTCTATGGGCATGAACTGTAGCTGGTGTTAACTGTCCACTGAGACCTCATTGCACTCTCATTCATTTTCCATCTGACTCTCCACTGTTGGTGTGTACTTTGGAAATTGGAACCAATTCTGCTGGCCTCAGATCTTTATTTCCCCAGTCACATTTAAGTTGAAATTTATAAAAATTTCTCAGTTATGCTGCAAGTGAGTGCCAAAAGGGACTTAATTAGCCCTCCCTGTTGATCTTTACAGTTACACTGATGAATTTGTGGAAGTTCTAATGGAAGTAATTGGATCTAAAGGTGGCAGGGGTCAAGTGGCTGCACTCAACTGCCAAAGGCAATGTGGGTATGGTTACTGTAATGGACGGTGGACTCAAAACAGCAATCAGAATAGTCTGACTCATAAAGACCTATGGCATTGGCTAGTTGATAATAGTGTTTCTAGAAGTCAAATAGATAGGAAACCTACTAAATTCTTACTTGATCTGTGTAAACAGAAAAGTTTATGCTCATTGGTCTTGTCATGTTCCCTAATATCCAGAAACACATGGCTTGATAGAACAATGGAATGGCCCTTTGAAGATTCAGTTGCAGTGCCAGCCAGGTTCCAATGCCTTGCAGGGCTGGGACAAGGTTCTCCAGAAGGCTGTATATGCTCTGAATCAGTGTCCAATATATTTTGTTTTTAATTCCATAGCCAGCATTCACGATTCCAGGAATCAAGGGATTGAAATGGGAGTGGCATCACTCACTATTACTCCTAGTGACCCATTAGCAAAGTTTTTGCTTTCTATTCCCATGATATCATGCTCTGCTGGTCTATAAAGGCTTTTTAAAAATAAGTATTTAATTAATTTATTTGAGAGAGAGAGAGCACACAAGCAGGGGTAGCACCAGAGGGAGAGGGAGAAGCAGGCAACACTCTGAGCAGGGAACCTGGTGCGGGACTCGATCCCAGGACCCTGGGATCATCACCTGAGCCAAAGACAGACACTTAACCAGCTGAGCCACCCAGACAATCCTGGTCTACATGGTCTTAGTTTGAGAGGGAGGAGTGCTTCCACCAGGAGACACAGCAATGATTTCATTGACCTGGAGGTTAAGACTGCCACCCAGTCACTTTGAGCTCCTCATGCCACTGAATAAACCGGCAAAGAAGGGAGTTACTATGCTGGCTGAGTGATTGATCCTGGCTACCAAGGGGAAATTAGACTGCTGTTACACAATGGAGGTAAGGAAGAGTATGTCTAAAATACAGGAGATCCTCGTGAGCATCCCTTAATACTACCATGGCCTGTGATTAAGATCAGCGGGAAACTACAACAACCCAATCCAGTCAGAATTACTAACAGCCCAGACCCTTAGGAATATAGGTTTGGGTCACTCCACCAGGAAAATAACCATGACCAGCTGAGGTGCTGGCTGAAGGCAAAGGGACAACAGAATGGGTAGTGGGTATACCAGAAATGACCATGTGACCATTTATAGATTGAGGACTGTAATTGTCATGAGTATTTCCTTCTTATTTTGTTATGAATACATTTGTGTATATATATATAAAGCAAATATCTTTGTTTTCTTTCCCGTCTTATTCCTTATTATATAACATTTAATGTATTGACTGTATTGTAGTATCTAAGTATTGTTAATTTTATATCATAGTGTTTAAGTTCCAGAACATCAAGGAAAAGAGCAAACATCACTCAAGGATTTTATTTCCTTTTTGGGGGAAGGGGTTAGTGCTTTTTCAGTTGTATGCGGTAGAGCTGTATCATGTTAGGCAGAATTATACAGTTATTTCTTTATTTGAAAATTAAGTATGGTTTAAGGAGATGTGTATGGGTGCTAGGTTGACAAGGGGTGGGCTTGTGGTGTTAGTTTTACGTGTCAACTTGACTGGGTCATGGATACCCAGATATTTGGCTGAACATGATTCTGGATGTTCTGTGATGGTGTTTCTGAGATTAGCATTTGAATTGGTAAAGCAGGTTGCCCTCCCCAATGTGGGTGGCACCTTCCCATCCACTGGGGGCCTGAGTAGAATAAAATGTGGAGGAAGAGAGAATTTACCTTCTTCTTTTGCCTGAGTGATTTAGCTAGGACACTTGTCTTCTCCAGCCCTAGGACTGGGGTTTACACCATTGGGTCCCCCTGATTCTCAGGCCTTCACACTTGGACTAAATTATATCACTGGCTTTCCTTGGGTCTCCAGTTTGCAGATGGCAGATCATGGGACTTCTCAGCCTCCATAATCGTGTGAGCCAATTCCTCATAATAAATCTCTTTCTCTATGTATATCCTACTGGTTCTGTTTGTCTGTGGAACCCAAACTAATAGAGATAGCTACAGTTAGCCCAGAGGAACCCAGAAGTCCTGCATTTCTTCTTTTTATGTTATTGTTGTGGTAAAATATACATAACATTGAGTTTACCATTTCAGTTGTTTTTAAATGTACAATTCAGTGGCATTAAGCACATTCACAATGTTGTGAAACCATCACCCCTGTCCATTTGCAGAACTCTTTAAACATCCCAAACAGAAACATCCCAAACATTAATCAATAACTCCCCAGTGCCCTCAGCAACTGTTCTTCTACTTTCTGTCTCTATAAATTTGACTATTCTAGTTACCTAGTGTAAGTATAATCATGCAGTGTATGTCCTGTTGTGTCTGGTATATTTCAGTTAATGTATTTTTCATTTTGATTCATTTTGAGTGAATTTTTGTATATGGTAAGGTAAGGGTCCAACTTCATTCTTTTGCATATGGATACCCAGTTTTCCCAGCATTGTTTGTTGAAAAAAAACTGTGCTTTCCCCATTGAACAGTCTTGTCACTTATTGAAAATCTAGTAACCATATATGTGAGGGTTTATTTCTTTGTTCCTGGTCTCTAAATTTTACCCCAGTAGTGCACATATTGGCCTTTATGCTACTACAACACTGTTTTGATTATTGCAGTGTTGAAGTAATTTTTGAAGTCAGAGATTTGAGTCCTCTAACTTGGTTCTTTTTTCAAAGTTGTTTGGTTATTAGGATCCCTTGAAATTCCATGTGAATTTTTGGATGTGCTTTTCTATTTCTGCAAAACATACTGTGGGATTTTTGATAGACATTCTATTGAACCTGTAGATTGCTTTTGATAGTATTGACATCTTAACAGTAGTAAGTCTTCTGATCCATGAACATGCACTGTCTTTCCATTTTTTTGAGCTTTCTTTAATTTCTTTCAGCAACATTTTATAGTTTTCAATGTGCAAGTCTTTCACCTCCTTGGTTTAAGTTTATTCCTAAGTATTTTGTTCTTTTTGATACTATTATGAATGGAATTCTTTTCTTTTCTTTTAAGATTTTATTTATTTATTGACAGAGAGAGAGAGAGAGAGAGAGAGAGAGAGAGAGAATGAGCAGGGAGAGGGGCAGAGAGAGCAGCAGAATCCCCGCTGAGCTGGGAGCCAGATGTGGTGCTCAATCCCAGGCCCTAGGATCATGACCTGAATTGAAGGCAGACGGTTAACCGACTGAGCCACCCAGGTGCCCTGAATGGAATTGTTTTCTTAATTTTCTTTTTAGACTGTTCATTGCTAACATATAGAAATCCAGTAATTTTTGTGCATTGATTTTGCGTCTTACAAATTTGCTATATTCATTTATCAGCTCTAACATGTGTGTGTGTGTGTGTGTGTGTGTGTGTGTGTGTGTGTGTGTGTGTGTGTAGAATCTTTAGGGTTTTATACATGTAAGATCATATCATCTATGAACAGAGATAATTTTACTTCTTTATTTCCACTTTGGATACTTTTTGATTCTTTTTCTTGCCTAATTGCTCTGGCTAGAACTTCCAGTACTATGTTGAATAGAAATGGTGAAAACAGGCATCCTTGTATTGTTTTTAATCTTGGGAGGAAAGCTTTCTGTCTTTCACCATTTAGTATGATGTTAGCTATGGGTTTTTCATATATGGCCTTTACCATATTGTGGACATTTCCTTCTATTCTTAGTTTGTTCAGTGTTTTTGTCATGAAAGGGCATTGGAATTTGTCAAGTGAATTTCCTGCATCAATTGATCATGTGATTTTCTTCCCTTTTTGTTAATGTGGTGTATTACACTGATTTTTGTATGTTGAACCACATTTGCATTCCAAGAATAAATCCTACTTGGTCATGGTCTATGATCTTTTTAATGTGCTGTTGAACTCAGTTTGCTAGTATTTTGTTGAGGATATTTGCATCAATGTTTATAAGGCATTTTGCTCTCTAGTTTTCTTTTCTTATGGTGTCTTTGCTCTGGCCCAGTCATTCTCTAGTGTTGGCTCGGTATAGGTTGAAAAGCTAGAGGAAGAGTGACCATCAGGAAAAGCTGACACTTCAGCAAGGAAGAAGAGAGAACAGCATTTCTGAGCTGCATTAACTGAGCCATCATCCTTCAACTCATCTTAAATTTTTGTTTTGATATGGTTACCAAAAAGATGAAAATTAAAATAAACATGGCTAAACGGATCGTATAAAATATATAAGAAATTCTAGACTCATAATCATCTGAAAGCAAACACAGAATATTGTAAATGAACTGAAGTTGGAGACAAGTTGAATAGCACACATGAGTGTGAAATTGGGTGAGTGAGAAGCCGCTATATTAAGATCATCTGATGGTGTTATCGAGGATATTCCTGTGGTAAAGTCGTCAAGGAGAAACAGTTGTAAGGAAAGTCCAGATTAATACTCTTCTATAGAGGGGTGCCTGAATGGCTCGGTTTGTTAAGTACCTGACCTTTGATTTTGGTTTGGGTCATGATTTCAGGGTTGGGGGATCAAGCCCTGGGGTGAGCCCTGCATTAAGCCCTGTGTGGAGCCCTAGGTCAGGCTCCGCACTCAGCAGGGAGTCTGCTTGAGATTCTCTTCCTCTCCCTCTTCCTCTGCCCTTCCCCATGCTCATGCTCTCTCTCTCTCTCTAAAGTAAATAAATCTTTAAAAAATTTTTTTTAATTCTCTTCTATAGAAATATAATGCAAGCCATATGTGTAATTTTAAAATTTTCTAGGAGCCACATTTAAAAAAGCAAAAAGAAGCAGATGAAATTAATTTTTATGATAGATTTTATTTAACCCAATACATCAAAAAATTATCATTTTAACAAGTAATTGATATAAAAATTATGAATGTGATATTTAACATATTTTTTATACTAAATCTTCCAAATCTGGTATATTTTACATTTACAGCACATATCAACTTGGACTCACCACATTTTACAAGCTCAGTAGCCACATGTGCCTACCATATTGGGCAGTAAAAATCTAAACAGTGGGATCTCACTTGTCCAGATCTGTTTATCAGTTTAATTTTCCAGAGCTTGACAGATGAAAGTGTTAGTTTTTCTGCTGTCTGTTCTTAACAGATCCAACTGTATGCTCTTCTACAAGGTGGTTCTGTAGGAAGGTATCAATCCTGAAGTCTCTATCTAATGATGTATTCTTTAGAAATAGCCGACATTGGACAGACTGTCAAGAAACAAGTCCTTGGCAAGCAATCTTGGCATGTGTGGAGGGGGCAGGAGGTCTGATGGCTAAGTAGTTGTGGCAGGTGAGGGCCTAAGGGAATTTGTTGAGGATTTTAGGCTCACTGGATCCAGCAGGAGGTAGATTTCTTGAGCAGTTGGTAGATAGGGGAACAAAACATCAGGGGGATTGGGAACAAAAGTTGAGGGGCCGGGGAAGCTGGCCTTTCTTCCCTCTTTCTGTGCCCATGTGAATATGAGGGAAGTGTGTGGACGTGGGAGTGCAGTCTGCAGGACCTTGGGTGTCTGGATCCTACGTATACAGCAGCAGCAGTTCACACAAGTCCCTGTCTGGAGCTGTTTCCCTTCCACCTTACTTATATTCCACTCTCCAATACATCCATTCAGAGTGTTTAATGGGTGTCATTCTTGTCCTTAAAAATTGTGTGTTTTACATTTATGTAAATGCGTTGAGCGCTCCTTCCTGCCTGTTTTTCCTACCTTTGTCTCACTCATGCTGCCTTCTCACTATCTTTTCCTTTGATGCTTTTCCCACTTCAGTGCTTTTCCCCATTTCTTTTCTTTCAGGCATTTGGCATTAGCTGAGCGTCTAGTGCATGCCATGTAGGATGCTGGGTACATCACAGATATCGTTTCATTGAAGTCTCTCAGTAACCCTGCAAAGATGGTGACATTTTCCTCATTTCGTGAAGGGACCAGCTTGGAGCAGTTCGGTGACATGCCCCCTATCAGACAGCTAGCGATCTGGATTCACGCTTCACCTTTCTGATTCCAAAATCTGCTCTCTTTCTGTTATTCCAAAACCCTTATTATTTAGACAAAAATTTACACATCCCTCTCTTAAATGAAGAAATACAAGCCAATTTGGCTATCTCTTGGGATGTAGGGAAACTAGCTATTTGCAGAGTTGTGATAAGAGCAGCTAACATTTATTCAGTGCTATGGAAGCCACCATAGAGCAGGGATTAAGTGCACAGACGTCGGAGCCTGGCTGATCCCAGCTCTGCCCCCAAGCCCCTAAGTATCTGTAGACTTTGGGCTGGTTGTCAAGTCCTCCCTGGAGGAAGAAGCCAAAATCTATGTGGTAGAGAGAGTGCATAGTAAGAAAATAAAGGTTTGCATATTTCTCATTTATTCATCCATTTGGCAAATATTTGGCAGGCCTACCATGTACCAGAGATTACTCTAGGATTATTCTAGGGGCTGGGGATATAGAAGGGAACAAGGTATAAAAAGTCCCTGCCCTTGAGAATCTTACCTTTTAGTAGCAGCAAGCAAGAAGGCTGATACTAAAAGAGGGATGGGGACCTCAGCTGCAGGAGGAAACAGTAATAGGCAATAACTGTAATTTACTGCTGTCTGTGTAGAGCCTGCTTCTGACCAAATGCCATTATCGAAGGATAAGTTTTCATTGTTTCTCAGCTTTATTGAGGCACAATTTGCACACTCTAAAATTCAACCATTTTAAGTGTGCAGTGATTTTTAATAAGTTTATAGAGCTGTGCAACCCTCACCTTAATCCAGTTTCAGAACATCTTCATCACTCCATACAGCTCCTTCTTAGTAAGAGCAAGGTGTTTTTGTTTTCTTGATAAATGAAGGGAGGCGGTTTTGTGTGTGGAAGGAACACTGACCCAAGGGCCAGGAGAAGCAGGCCCTAGTCTTAGCTCTGCCACCGCACGCCGGGCAAGGCTCTTACTTTCCTCACGTGTAATGTAAGGGACAATGCGTACTAAGTCTTCCTACAGTTCTAAGATCTTAAAATTTTCTTTAAGAAAGATCCGAATATCTATGGCACTTAGAAAGGATTAGAGAAGAGATACAAAATATAACAGGAAAGGGAATGTTGATCAGAAAATTATTAGAAGGCATTCACGTGGCAGTATGGTGGCGATTAAGTAGCTCATCCTTTGCCTTCAGCACTTTGTCCAGTGACATTAGAATCAACCAACTAACCTTGTTATATGCCTTAGTTTTCCAAAAATGTTCCAAAATATCATCTGCAGAGTCATTTAGTATCTTACTTCTTAAAATTGTTTAATTAGAAGATCTAATGCAGCCATTTTGCCTCTTTCTATAGATGATTCATACCATGGACTATCAGTGCTCTCTTTACTACTGGAAATAGATTCATTAGCATCTTTATTTATTTTTTTTTAAAGATTTTATTTATTTATTCAACAGAGATAGAGACAGCCAGCGAGAGGGGGAACACAAGCAGGGGGAGTGGGAGAGGAAGAAGCAGGCTCATAGCGGAGGAGCCTGATGTGGGGCTCGATCCCATAACGCTGGGATCATGCCCTGAGCCGAAGGCAGACGCTTAACCGCTGTGCCACCCAGGCGCCCCTCATTAGCATCTTTAAACCTAATCTGATTAGAATGCCAATTCCCCAAACCCAAGAACCAATTCAGAAAACTCATCCCTAAAATTCTGTTCTTCTAGAGCCACTCTTGGTACCAAAATCTGTGAGTGTTAGGGTTCTCCAGAGATACAGAACCAACAGGACATACAGGTGTACCTCACTTTAGCTTATTGTTTCCAGATACTGTGTTTTTTATACACTGAAGGTTTGTGGCAACTCCATGTCAAGCAAGTCTATTGGCACCAATAGCATTTGCCCACTTTGCGTCTGTGGGTCACGTTTTGGTAATTCTGCATTGTCTCAAACTTTTTCATTATTATATTTGTTATGGTGATCTGTGATCAGTGATTATTGATGTTACTGTTGTAATTTGTTTGGGGTTGCCACGAACCATGCCCACAGAAGACAGCAAACTTAATCCATAAATGTGTGTGTTCTAGCTGCTCCACTGACTGGCCCTTCCTCCATCTCCTTCCCTCTCCTTGGACCTCCCTGTTGCCTGAGACACAACAATATTGAAATTAGGCCAATTAATAACTCTATCGTGGCCACTAAGTGTTCAAGTTAAAGGAAGAGTTGCACACCTCTCACTTTAGATCAAAAACTAGAAATGATAAAGCTTAGTGAGGAAGGCAGGTTGAAAGCTATGGCAGACTGAAAATGAGGCCTCTTGTGCCAAACAGCAAGCCAAGTTGTGAATGCAAAGGAAAAATTCTTGAAGGAAATGAAAAGTGCTACTCCAGTGAGCACATGATAGATAAGAAAGTGAAACAACTTTATTATTGATACAGAGAAAGTTTGATTGGTCTGGCTAAAAGATCAAACCAGCTCCAATATTCCCTTAAGCCGAAGCCTAATCCAGAGCAAGGCCCTAACTCTGTCATTCTGTGAGGGCTGCAAGAGGTGAGGAAGCGGCAGAAGGAAAGTCTGAACCTGGCAGAGTTCGGTCCATGAGGATTAAGGAGAGAAGTCAGCTCCGTAACACGAAGTTCAAGGTGAAGCAGCAAGTGCTGGTGGAGAAGCTCCAGCAAGTTCCCTGGAAGGTCCAGCCACAATAGTAATGATGGGGCTACACGCAACAACAGGTTTTCAGTGTAGATGAGACAGCCTTCTACTGGAAGAGGATGCCATTGAGGACCCTTATACTTAGACAGGAGAAGTCAATGCCTGGCTTCAGAGCTTCAAAGGACAGGCTGTCTATCTCATTAGGAGCTAATGCAGCTGGTGACTTTGAGTTGAAGCCAAACGCATAGACCATTCCCCAAACCCTAGGGCCCGAAGAAATTATGCTCAATCTATTCTGTCTATGCTCTATAAATAGAATAATGAAGCCTGGATGACAGCACATCTGTTTACAACACGGTTTACTGAATATTTTAAGACCACTGTTGAGATCTATTGCTCAGGAAAAAAAATTCCTTTCAAAATATTGCTGCTCACTGACAATGCACCTGGTCACCCAAGAGCTCTGATGGAGATATACGGTGAGATGAATGTTGTCTTCATGCCTGCTCACACAATATCCATCCTGCATTCCATAATAAAATAATAAAAATAATAAATTAATAAAACATATTTCATAAGGCTATATAGGTGTCATGTAGAGTGATTCCTCTGATGGATCTGGGCAAAGTCAATTGAATCCCTCCTGGAAATGGGATGCCATTACAAACAATTGGAAGGGGTCAAAATATCCACATTCACAGGAGTTTGGGAGAGGTTTGTTCCCACCCTCACGGAGGACTTGGAGGGGCTCAGGGCGCCAGTGGAGGTGGTCACTGCAGAGGTGGTGGAAACAGCAAGAGAGCTGGAGTTGGAAGTGGGGCCAGAAGATGGGACCGCATTGCTGTAACCCCATGATAAAACTTTAACAAATGAGGAGCTGCTTCTCACGGATGAGCAAAGCAAGGGTTTCTTGAGATGGAATCTGCTCCTGGTGAAGATGCGGTGAAGACTGTTGAAATGACCACAAAGGATTTAGAATCTTACATCAACTTAACAGATAAAAGAACAGCAGACTTTGAGAGGATTGATTTGCATTTAGAAAAAGTTCTACTGTGGGTGAAATGCTGTCAAATAGCATGGCAAGCTACAGAGAAATCATTCATGAAAGGAAGAGCCACTCGATGCAGCAAACTCCATTGTTGTCTTATTTTAAGAATTGCCACAACCACCCCGGCCTTCAGCAACCACCACCCTGATCAGTCAGCAGCCATCAACATCGAGGCAAGAACTTCTCCCAGCAAAAACATTGTGATTCGCTAAAAACTCAGGTGATGATTAACATTTTTAGCAATATTTTTAAATTAAGGTATGTATATTGTTTTTAAGATATAATGCTATTGTCCACTTAAAAGACTGTAGTATAATGTAAACATAACTTTCATATGCACTGAAAAACCAAAAAATTCCTTTGACTGACATTGTGATATTCACTTTATTGCAGTGGTCTGGAACTGAACCTGTAATATTTCTGAACTATGCCTCTGTGTGTGTGTATTTATATATAGAGATATAAATTTTATATGGACTTTGGAAATTTATTATGGGAATCAGCTCATGCAAGTAGAGGAGACCAAGAAGTCCCACAGTCTGCTGTCTTCTAGCTGTTGAACCAGGAAAGCTGGTGCTGTAATTCATTTTGAGTCCAAAGATGTGAGAAAGAGGGAGAGGGAGGCTGATGATGTGACTCAGTGTGAAAGCTCAGGCTGATGTCCAAGAGCAGGAGAAGACAGATGTCTCAGGTCAAGAAAGGAGAGTAAATTCACCCTCCCTCTGCCTTTCTGTTCTATTTGGGTCCACAATGGCCTGGGTGATGCCCACCCACACAGGGGAGGAACATCCGCTTTATGCAGTCCACCAACTGAAATGCTATTTTTTTCTGAAAATACCTTCACAGACACACTCAGAAATAATGTTTTACCAGCTATCTGGGCATCTCTTAGCCCAGTCAAGTTGGCATGTGAAATTAACCATCACAAGGGGCAGGACTGTTAAAGGCCTTCAAATCCAGGTCAAGGATTTAATTCAGTTGAGTGTCATAGGGACACCATTGAAACTTTTGGCTATTGCTTTTATATGTCAGCGAACAATTCAAGATATGGTATCCTGGAACAAGGCTCAAACTTAAATCCTACCATTCCTATCTGTGAATTTGATAAAATTAATTTCCACAACCTTCTATTTCTTTATCTGTAGACAATACCAACCTTACTGAGCTTAAGATAATTGACAAGTGTGTGTGAAGCACATAATTGTGTTTGGTGCCAAGTACTTGGCATTTTAAGATTGTAAAAGGTACTTTATGCATATATTAACTTGGTGGCAAAGTATTGAGTCAACTGATGAGAAGCCAGTTCGATGTTCACTGTTTTTCAAAATATGGTTCTTAGATCAACTGTGTCAGAATCAGTTTGAATATTTTGTTAAAAATGTAGTTCCTGATCCCAGCCCCCAATCTGATGAATCTGAATGTTGCAATGAGCTTTGGAGACCATCATTTTAACATTCCCAGGTGATTCTTTTACACATTTAGATTTGAGAACCACTGTGACTGGTTTGCCCTCAGTAAATATTAGATGTTTTATTTTTGCTGCTGCTGGGAGTTATTACCATCAGAGCATAAAGAAATCCTAGCCCAGCTTGGGGAGAGGCCATCAAAGGCTTTGTTCTGAACTGTTTGCATGAATGAGTAGGCTTGGGCTAGATTTATAGGCTTTGGCCAGGTAAGGAAAAGGGGAATGTTATCTATTTAGAACAAAGGCACAGAAATATGGGAGAACATGGCTTTTGCAGGGAACCCCAAATAGTTCAGAACATGATCATAATGAAAAGTGTTACTAGAGAGTAGTAAGAGTTGATGTTGGATGTTATGTTGAAGAAAACGGAAGGCAGTTCAAAGTTGTGGTTTTAAGCAAGAGTGATGTGAAGTCAGATTTGTATTTTAGGATAGCTCTGGACTGGAGGGAGTCAAAAGGAGGTTGCTGAGATAACCCAAGAGAAAAGGTATGGAGACCTGAAATGAGATTTTGATGAAGGATAAGGCGGGATCTGAATAGAGAGAGAGCTAGAGTAGACTGGGTTTGCTGACCAATACATTGCAGAGAGCCTGAGTGTGTGCATAGGCACAAGTCAGTGACGACTTCCAGATTTCTCTGGTAGGGTAACTAGGTTGGGTGGCACTACCCTTCACCTAGGTGGGGAAGAGAAGGGGAGAATCAGGTATGTGGGGGAAAGATGCTCATGGGCTTAGTTATATTACACTGGAGATATTAATGAGACATCTAAGTGAAGATATTTCTTAAATATGGGAATACGAGGCTGGTATTAAGAGGAAAGACCTCAGTTAGAAATGGAAAGTCTGGAAGCCACCAGTTTCTAGTGGAGGATTAAGATATGGGTATTCACAAAATTTATCAGAAGGTCTTAGAATAAGATAAGAGATTGGAGATTGAGACCTTGAGAAGGAGGCAGAGGAGAAGCCCAAGAAAAAATTGCAAAATAGCGAGAGCATTGGAAAATCAAAGTCAGATAGGCTCCAGGGAAGAAAAGTCTGAGAAAGTTATTTACTGTGTCAAATGCCATAAAGGTCATTTAATTTAAAGAGTAGAAATTGTCTATGTCCTTGTCATTTGGCAAGAGCAGTTTCAATATTAGATCGTGGAGGCAGAAATCAGATTTCAGTGGCTTTATGGCTGAATGGGAGGTGAGCTAGTAAAGACCATGACTAGAAACTATACTTATAATTGGGAGAAAAAAAGAACTTATTTATATAACTCTTAAAAAAATCAAAGTATTAAAGTCACTGATTTTAAAAACCCAAATGAACATATCCTATAGAATGTACATGGAAAAAGAAAAAAATGTCCCATAGGGGATTTTGGTCCTGGACTACAAGCCTTTTGATAACAAGGAGTGTCTTCCTCGTTTTATCCACAACCCCTGAGCATCTTGCCAGGCACCCAGCAATTGTGCAGGAGAGCTTTATAGATTGGGTGGGTAGATGGATACAAAGGCCCAGAATTTATTTATTTGTTTTACTTACTTACTTACTTATTTAATAGGCCCAGAATTTTTAAGATTATTTTTTTTTTCTAATTTCAAATGGAGTCAAAAGAAAGGGAACTAAAAGGAACCATGTTAAAATATTGATACATACCAAGAATGATGCTTTTAATTTTCAAATGGCCTATTTTTTCCCACTTTGCCAGGATTGCTCTCTCTCTCTCTTCTAATAAGCTCTCTCTCCCCTCCGTCATAATTTCATGTGAGTATTTAATCTAAATATTTTAGTATCTTCTAGAGCTTGGAAGTGAGTTACGATTTTAAAATTTGTATGTTGCTCCTGGACAGTAAGAACATCGGATCCTAGCGGGGATACAGCTAATGCTGCTCGGAGCCCTGTGCCCTTCTGTGGAGATGCCACTTAGCAGGCTCGTGTGCTCTGAAGCCAGCCTCCTAGCAGGCGGCGCTGGGGCCACTGCTCCAGGAGTCAGGCCAGGTGGCTCTTGGCCAAATGGTTTCTGAAAATGGGCAATATTAATAAATGTTTAATGCTCCTCCTTCTCGTGCAGCTGCTACAAAGTGCTGTCCTCTTTGTGAAGACCTTGTGTTTGGTGCTGTTTTCCCCGATTGTTCCCATCGAATGTTTTAATCCAGTTTCTTATTCTGTATTGCCATTGTCTCCATTTGCCCTTGTCCCATGCTATCTCCGAAGCCTCTGGTTTAGTGTCCATTTTCAAGTTTCCGGGGATTCTGAACTAGTAACATTGACAGCAGTTGCTGTTACGGGACCATAGTTGAAAGTGTCAAATGTAAGAAGAAGAGAGAGAAGCTGCTGTCTATGCAGAGAAGGATAAGTGGTAGAGGGATGGAACCTTCAGCTGTTTGTATCTGACTCTGTTCATTTAGTACTTCTCTGACCACGTGATGGCAGGGTTCAGGTGTACTTTATTTGGGCATGTTTTTGATTCCTCCATGCACTTATATGACACATGCATTAAATGCTTAGCAAAGTGGCTGTGTTGTTATTCAAGAAATATTTAGTGAATGACCCTTGGGTCAAACACTGTTTAAGTCACTGAAAATAAAAATTAAATAGGGCATAGTAGTCCCTTGACCTCAGGGGCCTCACAAGACAGTGGGGAAGGGGGGCACACATGTATAACAAGAAGATAGGTGGAAATACAAAGTGTGTATATTATTCCCCCTCTAAGATTTCCTTATAATTACCTGTTATTGGAGCAAAGGAGGGGAGCTTTAGGTCTTTGTGGGCCAAGCTGGGGGGCATCAGGAAGGTTCTATAGGAGAGGTGGTAGTTGGGTTGGGTTTTAGATGGTAAGTAAGAATTCACCCAGTAGAGAACAACATTTAAGATGGAAGGATGAGCAAACACAGAGGAGAGAGAAGAATCACGACTAGTCCAGGGGGAACCTCTGGTATGGCTGGAGGCCAGGGCATTGGTGGGAATGGGTAGGTGGGAGGGGAGGTCAGGAAGGCTGTGGTGGTACGATCACGCAGGCTGTATACTCTGTTCTAATGGGTATGGGTGCTGTGTTGTAAGCTCACTCAACTGGAGGATTTTAAGCAGGGGAGTTACATAATCAGATTTATATTCTAGAGAGACATTTTAAAGAAAGGTGGGTTCAACAGGGTAGGTGTCAGCTATCGCTGGTACCTGGCCCCACACCTTTTCACCCTGGCTCCCAGGTATAGGAGATTTGACACCCTCATGGTGAGGAATGGGAGTCAGTGGCTAAATGCCTCTCCTGTTCTCTCCTCAGTGAATAATTCCGAGGGAAATCTGCATGTGTCTGTGAATGGGATCAAGCCCCAGCTACCCACAGAGGTGATCTTAGTCGCCTATCCTTATATTGGCTTTTGCTCCCACCACTCTCCCAGCTCCCTCATTCCTGCTGCCTTGAGCAGGTTCTAATCAAACTCTGCGTTAGGACAGGAAGGGGGACACCCGGGCTGGGTCAGAAGGTAACCAAGAGGAAGATCTTGCCGTAGTTCAGGTGAAGATGATAAAGGATCAAAGCAAAATATTTCTTTTCTTTTTTTCTTTTTTTAAAGATTTTATTTATTTATTTGACAGAGAGACAGCCAGTGAGAGAGGGAACACAAGCAGGGGGAGTGGGAGAGGAAGAAGCAGGCTCCCAGCAGAGCAGGGAGCCCGATCCAGGGCTCAATCCCAGGACCCTGGGATTGGGCCCTGAGCTGAAGGCAGACACTTAACAACTGAGCCACCCAGGCGCCCTGGATCAAAGCAAAATATTAATTGCCAGGATGTCAAATCGGGGAAGGAGTGGAGAGGGTTGTAGGAGTGAGAATGGAAAGTTCTCGATGGCCAATTCAATGTGTGGGGTGGAAAAGGAGGGACTTCTGATGTCTCTTGGATTGCTGAGGAGGATGGTAGAGTCATTAACCAAGTTGAGAAATAAAGCTGTTAGAGCAAGGTGTATGTGGGGGAGAATATGGGTTCTAATTTCCATGTGAAGAATTTAAGGCATTGTGGGAAATACAGATAGAGATGATTAGTAGGAAGTTGGATTCAAGAGTCTGGAGCTCAGGAAAGAGGTCTCTGCCTGGGAGTTTTGTGAATCGTAAGCATACAGGAAGGAGAGGGCACCTACATATATTGAGGGTCTAATATCAGTTAAATGTAGCTCTTTCCCCAGACTTTGAGAGGAAAGGTCAGGGTATGGCTAAGAGTGCCCTGAAAGTACCCCTATTTCCTGCATCCCATTGTTTTAAGTTCCCATCATGCCACTGTTTTGCTTTTGTTTTCATTTTGTTTTACTAAGACAGTGTTCATTTGTTAAAAGTTATGTTATCATACTTTTCTATTTAAATTTGTCTTCCTGAGAAAGGGACTCATGATGAAGTTCCTTGATCACATTTGAGAGCAGTGCAGGAGGGAGAGGAGGGCAGAGAGGCAGGTTCACAGGCTAGGTGCTTGGGTTTTATTCCAAGAGTGCTGGGAAGTCATTGGGAAATGCAGCCATCCAAGGGTGGTACGTGCTGGGGAACTGAGACCTGCCTGGAATCGGGGGAGTTTATTGGCTCTGCCGGTGTAACCCTTGTCATACTCCCTCTTGTCACTCTTCTTAGCTAACTTCTCACCCTTCAAATTTCCTCTGGGGTTAGTGAACCCTTGAACTCGTGATCAAACAGGACTGGTTCACCTGTGATCCCCCAGCAATTCGGATAAATCTGTGTATATCTTCAGCATAGCACTGTGGAGTGAAAATGTCTGAGTCTGCCTCAAGTATAAGTTCCTTGAGGACAGGGGCCAAGGCTTATTTCATCTTTGTTTCCTCAATGCCCACATATCTAACATATCACAGGCACTAAATCATTGTTGAAAAGAACCAAGTATGACACCCAAGGGAATATGTAAAGTATGGGTAGGACAAGAGATACTGGAGGAGACTCAAAGGAGCTGCTAGGGAGGAAGGAGGCAGTCAATAAACTATAACCATTGAAAGTAATTTGTATTGTATGGTAGAAACTGGTAAGTGTTATGAAAAAAATTGGGCTTAGGAGGAGGGGAAGGCTGTGGGTTGCATAGGGTGATAACAGTGGCCTCACTGAGGAGGTGGCATGGGAACAGAGATGGGCAGGGGATGAGGAGTTGGCCATCAGATAGAAAGACCCCAAGGCAGGAGCTGCCTGGCAGGCCTGAGGAACAAGGGTGAGGGTGGGTGCGAGCTGACACTGGTTTCTGTGTGCCCCATTTGTGCCCATCCTTTTGCTCCATTTGCAGCATAGCCCTTAAACTCTCAGGGAGCTCCCGTGAACATATCTGCTCCATGAGGACAAGGATGTTCATGTGTGTGATGTAACGCAGGGGCTTAGTGTAGAGTGGACACTCGAGGATTTGTTGAATGAAAGAGCAAATACAGGAAGTCAAGAGGCGGCAAGGTTTGGAAAGGAGAATGATCCATAACGTGAAATGCAACAAAGCAGCAAAAGAAAATACCCCCTGAAAAGAACCTTTGACTTTGGTAACCTCTCCATGATGATAGGTTCCTATAAAGAAAAAAAAAAAAAACTTCTGAGTATAAGGCAAATTTTCTGTGTGATTGGAAAATTAAACCGTCTTCATCCTTCTCTGGTCGCTTTATTTACTTGTGAAAGGCTATCTCTTCTGGCTTCTGTGTCTTGATTTAATATGGGCCCAGTTAAAATTGAAGCTATAAAGAATTTTTTCTTATTCATTTGAATTATCTATTTTTGTCATCTTCTATTTACTTATGGTCTCAAGGTCTGACCTAGAGAATGTTCTGTTGTTCTCCACAGGGGTTTTACCAGTGTGTTTGGAAAATAGGTGAGAATAAGCTATTTAAAGAATTATTTTTAATAGTCCTATCACAGGGCTCAAATGCAACATTGCAAACATCCCCACTCAATGGTGTGGCTTCGCATCCACAATCAAATACAGTAGGTCACTCCTGGAATACAGACTTCTTGTGTCTATTTTTTCATAGTGTACAGCTCACAGTTCACATTGACATGAAAACGAAAGAGGGTCAAATGTCTTTTCATAAATAGTAATGTGGCGAAACCTAGGATTCTAGTCTCTGGCATTCACTTTTAAGATTCAACTCATAACTAGGTCTCAGTCATAGAGATTTGACATTATAGGCAATGTGCAAGGGGAAAATGTCTCAGTCTTTTAAGAGTGACAGTCAGTCATCAGAAAGCCAAAGGATAAGGTTAAAGGTGATGTCCGGGGCATACAGGCTACAAGGAAGGCTTTTAAGTTCTGGGATTCACTTTCGATGGTAAAGTACAGTTGTTTTGACAGGGAGAGCCTGCTTTTAGCCATCTCAAATATTCATGTACTTGACTTCTATTCAACTCACCCATAGAATAGGAGTACATTCATTTATTTATTTTTTTTTAAAGATTTTATTTATTTATGTGACAGAGAGACAGCCAGCGAGAGCAGGAACACAGCAGGGGAGTGAGAGAGGAAGAACCAGGCTCCCAACGGAGGAGCCCGATGTGGGACTCGATCCCGAACGCCGGGATCACGCCCTGAGCCGAAGGCAGACGCTTTAACGACTGCGCTACCCAGGTGCCCCAGAATAGGAGTACATTCAAAGATAAGCATTGAAACCACAGGGAAGGGTTGAGGTCCCTGATGGGGAGCGCTAAAAATGTGTTCTCAGGAAGGAAGAAACATGTTTTATTCAGTAAAAGCAAAAGCAAGTATGTAAAATAGCCTTCACTAGTTTTTGCAATTATAGGGATATTATGGAAGAAGAAAAATATCAGAGGTCCACATCAGTGAAAGTCAAATAATTTCCAAATACATTAAGTCCAATTTCCTCATGGAAGATGAGGCCCTACCTCGGTGGGTGGTTCTGCTTTGCTTAGGAATGTCGGGAGTATGGTCCCTGCTGGGTGACCCACTGCTCAGCCTGCTCAGTCTGTCCGTCTAAGCAATCCTTGTTACCCTCTGCAGACCCTGGGCATCTGGTAGACCTTTCCAGCTACCTGGGTTCTCTCTCAGTACCAGCTTTAGAGTGCGATTCAGTTTATCCAGCTTTCATTCTTACATCCTCTGAAACAAAAGCACACATGTGCTATGAGGATTGACTGCTACAAAAACTTTGAAATGTCAAGGGAGTTTCAAATGCTCAAGAAATCTCAAAATGATGCCAACCACAGTAGCTGATGGTCTTCCTTTCAGTGTGGGCCCACTTGTCACCTTTCCTCAAACCTCCAACCTTCCCTGTGCCTCCTTCCTCCCAGGTGCTGACCTGCCTGCACTCACTGAGGTGCCATCAGAAAAAGTGGCCTTAGCTTCCAGCTACCCCCAATCTCCCTGTTGCCACCTCCAATGGCCAGCTTTCATTGCTGCCCTTATCTAGTTTTCTAGGAATATTGAATATATGTAGTCATCCCTCCTTCATGGAAATTTTTCTGCTGTCAGCTTCTGTAAGTTCTTCTGTCATTGTGTCTGGTTGTGGCCCTTGCTGCCTCATTTCAGCGGGGCTCTCACAGCCACCAGTTCTTCTTGGCACTGGCTTCTAATTTAGAGTCTAGAGTCCATGTCCTACTGCAAGGGGAGGTGGGAAAATATCTGGGATTTCCACTTGAAATAGGGTAGACAGGTTGTGTTTCATATGGTAAGGAATTCCTCAAACATAACAGGGTCCAAAAAGAATAACAATTATCCACGTGGAACCTTGACCTAGTGAAATCTGGACCATTAATGTGATGCCATTAGCACCCCAACTGGCAGTGTCTGCTGAAACTAAGATTTTGTTTCCTATCAGGCTTATGGGATATACTGAAATCTCTAAATATCTTTGATTTTAAAGAAAGCAACAAACAAATGAGCTAAGAATCGGAAGAGCAAAAGGACAAGAAATAAAAGAAAAATAGAAAAAAAATCACATAGGTAAAAACACCATTACTGAATTATTGACAAGACAACATCAGAAGAGTAAGTCAGGAAATGCAAGAGTTGTTTCGTAGACAAAAGCAATCAAATAGGCAAACTTCCAGAATACCTGCTCAAGGGGGAAAAGAACTCGAACACGCATTGAGAAAAGGGATATGGCAACACTTTCACTTCTTGCCTGGGCAGCCACCAAACCCCTTAACTAGTCTCTCAGCTGCCACTCTTATTCCCTGCCCCAACACTCTGAATAACAGCCAAACAAATATTCTGAATATATTGAATCATGCCCAACCACGCATAAAACCCTCTACTATCTTCCCATCGTGCAATGGCTGAGTGATTTCACCTGTGCCTGCCTCTTTGGCCTCCTATATCATTACCTGCCTGCCCTTTCTTCCTGTCCTTTTTTTGCTCTTTATCCTGCCATACTTATTCTGACTTTGGAGCCTTGGCAATTCTTGGCCTTTGGAACCCTGCTTCCCATGAAATCAGCTCCTCTGGCCACTGTGTTCCAGGCAGGCATGCTTGCCCATGTCTCACATGATCTTGTCTTTTCATCTTTTTGTCACTGCAATCAATCTGTTTACTTCATCTATGGTTTCCACCAGTAGGATGTAAGCTCTTATTGGAAAACACTTCTCAAGGCACATTCACAACTGTGTCACCAGCAGCTAAATCAGCACCCGGCACAGTGATTGAACCCCTAAAATGTGAAGTCTCCATCGCAGACATCTTACTGTGAATTCAATCTATAAAGTCAGGTTCAATCGCCATTTGTTGAGTGAAGATACAAATGAATAAGTATAGTGGAGTTTTGAAATATTATTTACAAGCAATAAATGCTAATAAATAGAAAAATCTTTAACTGGACAAAATGGGACACTTGAATAGACTAATAATACAAAATAAATTTAAAAATTTTGTTACAAATGTATTTCCCCCAAATTCTGGAATAAAAAACTGTAGACCAGACTCACTCTTTTTTTTTTTTAAGACTTATTTATTTCTTTGCGAGAGAGAGAGAAAGAGAGAGAGAGAGCATGCAAACAGGGGGAGGGACCAAGGGAAAGAATCTTCGGGCAGATTCCCTGCCCATCGCAGAGCTCCATGCGGGGCTTTATCTCATGATCATGACCTGAGTGGAAACCAAGAGTCAGATACTCAACTGACTGAGTCACCCAGGTGCCCCCAGACTCATCTTTTAAGATAGATGTGAAATCCTATGTAAAATACTAATAAATTAAATTTGACAGCACATTTAAAGAACAATTGATTATGATCATGTAGGATTTATTACAGAAATTCAAGAATAACTACATTAAAGTGTATTAATAAACCAAACCAATAACTTAAAAAGGAAAAAGTTTATCTTGTTAGATGCTGAAGAGATATTTGTGAAATTCAAGGCTCTTCTTGTCCTATTGAGATAAGAAAATCTTTAAAACACTAGGGATATGAAGGTGCACATTTGGGATAGAATATATTATTTTATTGAACAACAGCTAACTTAAATATGAAATCCTAAAAGTATTTCTATTAAAATTGTGGGGGAACCTCAAGGATGTCTGCTGTTACTATTATTCACCATTACCTGGAAGTTCTGGGCAATAAATTAAATATCAAATATAAATAGGATAAATAATTATTTAAAAGGAGGAAAAAATTGCAATCAATATTGTCTACTTAAGAAAGTGCCAAATAGTCAATTAAAGACCCATTTCATTTGATAAAGAATCAGCAAAGAGGCTGAATGCAAGATAAATATCTAAAAATTGATGAAAACTTGCATCCATACCGGTAAATCGTTGCATTCTTTACCTGGTCTGAAACAAACAGTTTGTCATAATTCCAAAGTGGAACCAGAGTTGCCTTCACTAAGAAAATATTACTATTCCCCATTGATTGTGGTTTTGTTTTTCTTCTTCTCTCTAAGAAGTCCACTGCCCTACAGAGAAGTTTGGAGGCTAAGGAAGCAGTTCTAAATCTTAAAGATAAGAGCCACTTAGATAAAGTAGAGGGGCAAGAACATAGTGTTCTTGCACACCCAAAACGCAGTGTTCTTGTGCTATGTAAGGGTAGCTTGCAAAAAGAATTACCCAAGGAGTCAATATCAATTGGTGCAAGTTGAATAATTTAAGACCTCTAAGTGTTCCTTTTTGGAAAAAGAAATCAAGAGTTAATTGATCTCTGGAAATGATGAACCCTATGAGGCAGTGAAATTGAATGGAGGAAGGAGGGTGGCAGCCTCTTCCCAAGCAAAGGCATCAGGAGACTATGAGTTTAGCAGTCCTTACCTTTTACTGTAGCAGATATTGCAAATCAGAGGTTTCCGCTTGCAAGAAAAGAGCAGCACACACATTGAGTGCAAAATTCTATTGCTTCCACATCACGCTCTCTATCCCTTCTAGTTAAAAAGAGAGTTTCTATTAGGAGGGTCATCTCCTGGCCCAGTGGCCCCAAACACTAGCTAGTCTGTGGGCTGCTGCTGGCTTCAGGCCATCGTAAGGTTTTCCCAGTCTTTGGCAAGATGATTGAAGGACAGCGTGATGTGTACAGATGTGTTTGGATCAGGCTGCGAACTGTCTTCTCCTGGGATGGATGATCTTTGTTTCTGAGAACATGTCATCTCTACATTTTTAGCTGTTATCGTCTCCTTTCTTTGTTTTCGTTTGCTCATTGCTTGATGACCTTACTTGGAATCATGGGATGCTACCGTTCTATCTGCCTAACTTACTTTCCCTTTTGGTCTTTCTAATACATCTTATTGTATTTATTTGTTTATTTATTTGTTTATTTATTTATTTATTTATTTATTGCTTGTGTATTCATTTATTCCTTTATTCAACATATATTAACCAACCATGGGATTTGGTGGATCTCAGGCCAAAAGGGGAAAAAACAACTTGGCCCCTATTGAAACACACTTCAAGCTTCATCATTTCCTTAAACTTCAATGTGGGTAAGTTTTAGATTCTCTCCTGAGAGGCTGGAGTGGAGAGAGAGAGAGAGTGAGAGAATTTGGAATTCTAAAGAGAGTGGAAAAGATATGGAAAGATGCACAGGAAGTCACCAAATCAAACTTGGCCATGGTCCCAACTTTCCGGGCATCTGAGTGGATGGGTGTTGACTTTGGTGGGTTGACTAGCATCAACCGAAGAAGTTGTTCTTAATCACACAGACTTTAAACGTGATTGAAGGAGGCTTTAACACATGAAAAGCTGCAGGATCTCAACACCAGAGAAAATTTGGGTATCATTCTGTAGATGTTCTAACTTGGGGTGAGCTTATAAAACATATAAAAGCCAGATGAAATTGGAATGAGTCATTCCCAACCAGTACGCATTCCTGCCTCTCTCCAATACGAAGCCGTAGGCATCTTAAACGCAGAAGCTGAGTCTTGATCATCATTATTCCTGGTGTTTAGCACCGTGCTTAGCACATTGCTAGTACCGAATCAGTACTTACTAACTGATGAAATGAACAAGTGCTGCATGATAGCCCAGAGTGCCAAGATCCTATTCTCGAATTAAGCCTTGATTCTGTCTTATGCTGGGATCCCATGAAAATAGCTGCTTGTAGGGTAAACCTTTCAGGAAATCAAGACATTGGGAAATTGTTTCTTTTGACCCCAATTTTCTAACACGTCATTAAAATTTATGAGGGAGAAGACAGAGCCAATAAACGTTCCCCCAGTTCCAGGCAAGTCTCTTAATTTCGCCAGCACACACTGTCCCTGAATGGCTGCACCTTCCAATGACTTCCCAGTGCACTTGGAATAAAATCTAACCCCCCTCACTGCATATGTAGCCTTTCCCTGCCAGTCTCCTTCTTGTGCTACACTAGAATGTGATAAAAAGAACCTTTGTCCTCTCTGTGAATCCTTTCTTAGGAACGCAAAATCAAATACACTGTCAAAACCACGATATTACCACTGTTCGGGTATGAATGCTTGCTCGTTGAAAAAGACAGCGATGGCAAATGAAACAGTGGGATGGCGGAAAGAAGGGGCACTTTCACAGCGCCCTTGGCCTGGCCTCTTCTCTCCTCTCAGAAGGCCTGGGAAAAGAGCTATGCTTAAAGCCTGAGCCGGCTCTGAAGAGCGGGGCCTTCATTGTGTTGAGCTGGATTCCCCACTGAGCTGCCACTCAAATGGCAGCGTGACTGGAAGTCAGCAACCCCGTTGCCATGGCCAAATGGGCGTCTGGGTACCATCTCCACTGGGAAGCCACTGTGGGAAAACGCCGCTGCTCCGACCAGCATCCCCAGTATCAACTTCACCAGCACTTTTGGAGTTAAATCCCCTTTTCTGCTCCCATAATTTAGGATTAGTTGCTGCCTGTGGTGAGTTTCATCTGGTAGCCTGAAGGCAGGAGAGAGGATGAGGGATTGATTGGCCATCCTCTCCTGAACCTTAGTCTTCTTCCTGGAGGAGAACATTCTGATTCACATTCCTTTGGTATCATTGCAAATGCAATTCACAGTTCAGAGATGTATTCAACTGGGATTACCCAGAAGAAAAAGAAGCAAAATCTGCAACTCAAAATTCAAATTGAATCTTAGTCTAGTTAATCTTTTGTAATTAATTACTCCGAGTACTGTCACTGATCATTTCAAAACCCTAAGTCCCAAATCTGAGGTAATTAGCATCTGGTAATGTCATTATCGTCTTTTGATTCCATTTGTGTCATCCGCACCACTCTTGAGGGTACAGGACGGAGGTGTTGCGAGGCTTAGACTTTGTCAATTTTCCATTTCTTAGTCTTGTATAAATGATTTCATGCTGCTGTCGCTTAGGCTCATCTAATTGTTTAGAAAACGTTTGATTTCACAATAGTCTTAGGCTGATGGAAGAGGTGCAGAGATGGTCCAGAGACTCCCATCCCCGTAGCCAGGATCCCGTTGTTAACTTCTTACATTACTACGGTGCGTCTTTCGCAACTGAGGGGTTCACATTAGTGTGTTACTACTTAACCGTATCCTTTACTCAGATTTCACTTGTTTTCTCCTAATGCTCTCTTTCTGTTCCAGGATCCTATCCAGGTTACTATATTCCATTTCAGTGCGTGTCTTCGTAACCTCCTTTGGTCTGTGACAATTTCTTAGTCTTGCCTTGCTTTTCATGACCTTGACAGTTTTGAAGAGTACTGATCAGGTATTTTGTAGAATATCCCTCTGTTGGGATGTACAAAATCTGACTACAGTGAGACTACCCCAAGCACAGGGAGGGGCCCTCGAGGATGAGAAGCCGGGTAGAGGCGGAGGGGCCTAGAACCCGGGGACCAGACGTGGGTGTGAAGAAGTTGTGTCGGAAGCAGCTCCTCCAGCTCCAACCTCCCACTTGGCGCTCCATGGATCAGAGACACATTGCTCCGCTATGCCTTTCTGCACTGTGAACAAAATCAAATGGTAATTTCCAGAGAGTAAGTTTGGGGGTAGTTTTGGAACTGTTAAAAGGAAATTATTCTGACATGTGAAAATGGCATAAAGCATTTATTCAAAACAATTGCAAATAGAGTGGACTATTGCAGCAGGGGAGAGAGATTGAATGCAACTGGGAATACAATAGGAACAAGTGGGGATTTATGACCAACTGGCAGGATGAGACAATGGATGGAAAATTACTAGGAGGAATGTGGTTACGTATTGAGGTTGAGGGGCTGGGGAAGCGGAGTTTGCTTGGATCTCAAGAGTGGGGGTTCTCAATAAGCCGACTTAGAGTCATCCGTAAAACTGGACTCCAGAGACCGAGGACGGGGCCAAGGACGAAACCCAGTCGAAAAGAGGACTGTGGAGCCTGATGGAAGTTTGGTCAAGGAGAACCATCCTTGTCTTGCTCAGCAATGGAGACCAGAGGACCGGAGTGAAGATGGCTGGAAAGCATGGCAGGGGGTGATCTGAGCTTCCCCCGAAACCTCCTGGCTCCAGACTCAGGAGTGACTGGAGGAGCTGGACTCCTTCCCTCTGGCCCCAGGAGGACACTTGGCTCAAAAGACAATCATAGAGGCACCTGGATGGCTCAGTTGTTAAGCAACTGCCTTCAGCTCAGGTCATGATCCCAGCGTTCTGGGATCGAACCCCGCATCGGGCTCCCTGATAGGCAGGAAGCCTGCTTCTCCCTCTCCCACTCCCCCTGTTTGTGTTCCCTCTCCCACTGCCTCTCTCTCTGTCAAATAAATAAATAAAATCTTTAATTAAAAAAAAAAAGACAATCACAATGTCAGCACATTTCCATCTTTTAAAGAGAGACCAGGGAGAGGAAACTTGGGGTAATCACCAGAAAAGCTGGTGCCGTGGTCGAGGTTGTGCTGTGTGTGGACGGACGGGTGAGTGATGGTGTTGGGAGAATGAGCCCTGCGCTGGGGGCCGGGCAGGGGGAGCAAACCCTCAAGCTCCTGCTGAGCGGGGTCTGAGGCGGGCTTCAGGGGAGAGCTCATATCTGGGATCTTCACTTTATCTTATCTTTTTGACAGCGAACTGCTCATTCACCTCTCTGTGAGTGAAAGGGGCCCAAATTGTGACCCAGGACAGCAATCCCAACACCCTTTGCTTGTCCTCATTTGCACCACTATCCTTGATAAACCATCTGCCATAAGACATACTGCCTATAATGACGTCAGTCTTCCCACTGCCATTGCTGAGAAGCAGATGCGTTTTCTGTGAAGGTATCTTTGTAATTATTGCTGGTCCCCAGTGAATCCCGTTTGGTATGGCAGGAGGCCATGGCCCAGCGGCCCCTGTGGGAGGGTGCTGATGAGAGCCCACTGACAGGTGCAGGCCTACTTAGTACCAGGGGCAGTAACGAGGACCCCTGTTGAGGGTGTTGGCACATCCCTGCCCCCACCCCCAATCCAGACAGGTCCTGTGATCCTCAGCAAATGGGGAATTGGCCCCATTAGCCCCTCTTGTAGTCATGACCAGAGGGTCCGTGGAAGGTGCCAGGGGAGACAAGATTCCCCAGCACCACTGCACACTGTCATTAGCTACGCCCACCTCTCATTCACCGTCTTGGAGAAACGCAGGAAGAGGGGGGAATACCTGAGAGACTCAGCATTTTACTTAAGAGACTGAGCATATAGCAAAGGTGATGCTTGAATGATTATATGAGACTGAATGTACTGAGTCTGGGGAAGTGTAGACCCCAGCTTCCCTCCCTGCACGGAGAAAGGCTTCATTCTGGAGGAGGGGTAAAGGTGGGCCCTGCTACACAGGCTCTGCACCCCAGTATAGTTTTCATCCTCTGCCACAGCTATGGCGGGGCCCCAAAGCCATGGTCTAACTTTCACATGCCAGTACTTCCATAAGTATCAGCAGTGTAGATGGACTTCTGTGCTCCCGAGTTATAAATTTCATCTTTAATCATCACTCCCCCTGAAAGGGACTCAGCACTGGTTTCGAGATAATCACTGAATAATGTGACGAATGGAGCGCAGAACTATAGACCTACTTTATGTGACATGAGCACCGTGGCTTGCCTAATGAGTTAGATGATATATTTATGACCCTCATGTTTCACTTTCAACCCAAAGCCTAGAATATTTCATAAATATTATTTTATATCAAAGCCTGCGGAATCACTATTCCAGAAGTATTCTATCGGTCATATATTTTCTCTCTGCAATTGCTCTCGTGAGACCCGAGTTATGCGTGGAGCCTCACACTACACGTGCAACAGGCAAGACCCTTTCCTTTGGCCCCAGGAGCCGTTGTATTGAGAGCCGCCCCCGGAAAGGAAACATTGGCTTCCACTCCACTCCATCAGCACCAGTATCATGTGCGGGAGGGATGAAGTCTGAACTAGAACCGGAAAAGACCTTTGGGTAGGTCCAGTTCTCCCTCCCGCCCAGGGGGCACACAGCGAAGCAATTTACGGAGCCATGGAATGAGAACAGCAGAACGGGGCTCCCCACCCCCAGGGGGAATAATGGCCTGAGATGTTCCGGTAGAGTATCAGGGGTACAGAGCTCCCCAGGGACGGGCTGTGCTGACTCCCGCATTGCAAGTGAGGAAGAAGAGCCTGAGAGGTCCCGAGACTTGGATCAAGGTCCTACCCTGGGGCAGCTGCGTGGGTACCAGGGCTCACATTCACCACAACCCTATAGATTAGGTGTAGCAGGAAGGAGTGTTCTCACTTGAGTCAAAGAATGGAAAGCTCAGAAAGCCCAGCGACCCAGTGTAAGCTGGTGCTGAACCTTGCTCCTGGCTGCGCCATGTAGGGCCCATTTCCTGAGAGAGAGAGAGAGAAGGGCCGCCTGGTCATGGCCAGGCTGGCTGCGGGGCTGCTCGTTCTGCTATTTCACATCCTGCTCTGTCAGTGCGTTGTCTCCTCTCCTCTTTCCAGATCACAGCCGTGATGGAGGAGGGCTTGGTGGACTAACCAGCCCCCAACAATCTGATGTGGTCAGCCTGACTCCCTGAAAGTTGCTTTCCCCCCCACTCCCAAAGTTTAGTTTCCTCCTGGGTACACTGGGGCTGTAATAAATAAATGCACCGTGCACACGCACACACATCCGTCCTGAGTGTGCTGCGGGGATGTGATAAGATGGTTTGCTGAACAGTAACCCCAGTTAACTCCCACCGAGCGCTTTCCCGCGGGCTCGACATTTGACATGAATTCTGTCACTTGATCCTTACAACCCCCTGAGAGGGGTAGTATTATTATCCTCACTTTATGAAGGAGAAAGTTGGGGTGCAGGGGGTGAGGTCCCTTCCTCAGGTCACCTGTCAGCGGAGCGGTGGACAGGTGGTCAGTCCTACCTCTCAGGGTGCCTGGCACATGGTGAGGCCCGGTAGGGACAGAGGCTCCCGGTTTTACAGCCCTCGTCTGCTACACAGAACCAGGAGATTCAGAACATGCCTCTGCCAGCCCCATGGGGGCGGGGTGGCCTCTGAACGTAAACCTAGGAGAAAGCAGTTTCCAAGAGTCCCCACGTTTATTCTCTCTCTTTCTTTTAAAGATTTTATTTATTTATTCGACAGAGAGAGAGCATGAGCAGGGGGAGCGGCAGGCAGAGGGAGAAGCAGGCTCCCCACTGAGCAAGGAGCCCGACGTGGGGCTCGGTCCCAGAACCCTGGAATCATGACATGAGCCGAAGGCAAACGCTTAACCGACTGAGCCACCCAGGCGCCTCACCCATGTTTATTCTCTTGTCAGAGAATCTACATCATTATGCTCAGTTTGTGGAAATTATTTCTTTTATAGAAATGGCTTATTTAAGAGGCTTAACACTGCTGTCCATACCACTTTTCTGGTGGAGAGCCTTTGAGAACATTCATCTTTAATGACACAGACTAATATTAAAATGTAATTAAGATGGTAAAACCAATCATTTTATGAGAAAAATTTCCTAAAATGACTATCTCTTGGGCGAGCACGGGATGTAATGAAATGAGTCCCCTGCGGAAGCCATCAGTTTGTCCCTGGCCCCTCCTATTATGCCTGTAAGTCAGTGGGTGGGAGAGAGGGAGCTGCGGACCTCCTCCTCTCTCCGCCCTCGCTCGCAGTAGTCACTGTGAGCCCGCTCTGGGCCAGCGCGTGTGCTGGTTACTGGGGTGGAGAAGAATGAGAAAGATGAGGTTGTGCCTCACGAAGTTTTCAGTCTAAAAGGAGAGGACCATTACACCACGGAGAGCGTGTTTCCAATGGAGGGACATGCTGTGAAGGCACAGGGTACCTAAGAGTTTTTAGCAAGCGACCTTCTTAGAGAAGGTTCTCAGGGTTGGCAAGCTGTGAGCTGAGTCCCAGACTCACCTGGAGCAGGATGTGGGAGGGGCTGTGAGGAGCTGGTGTATGGGGAGACTGAGGTAGGAGTGGGTGTGTGCTCAGGGCCAGGTGGCTGGAGCCTAGTGGACAAGGGGACAGTGGTAGGAAGTGGAGGACAGAGAGCCAAGGGCCATGTCATCAGGGAATATATGGACTAGGTTAAGGATTTCAGACTTGATTGTCCTAAGAAAACTGGGAAATGACTGGAAGGTTGTAAGCGGGAGAGGGGCTTTATTTTCAGAATCTCACCATTTAGAAGAGAAGGAGCCGCTAGTGTGGCTGTGTGCAGCTTCTGTCACCCTTCTGGTTTTGGGAGCCCAGGCCGTCCTGTAGGAGCGTCTTGTCCCCTGTACAGGTCATCTCCCTTAAAGAGGTCTGGGTGCAGCTAACTGGGCTGGGGCAATCATCTGTGAGGAACGGCGAGGTTTCCATTCGACAAAACTTACTGAGTCCCTCCTGCGGTAGTGACATAATGACAGCTCCAACTGGCTGAGATGTAAGAGCTCTTTTTTAAGCAACAATTGTTTTGTGGGTTGTTGTGTATTTTTTCCCCATTTGTCATTCAGATAATTGGACACCCTCCCTCTCCCATTTGGGATGGGGGGGGGAACCAAGGAGAGTTTCCAGGGCAGACCAGTGGTGACGTTTGTCCCTGCAGACCAATGGCTGTTTCTACCTGACAGAGATAAGTGTCCAGGGTGTCAACGTATGAAATATAAGGGAAAACAGAGCTAGGCCAATTTTCCCTCACAAAACATCCCTTTCCACATGCATAATACATTCTGGAAGGAAATGAAGCAAAGCTGAGGCCAGGTTACCTCAGCCAGAGTGGTGAGGAGAATTCTGTCATTGTGGAGAGTCAAAAAACTTCATAAAGTCTTCTTAAACTTCTTTATCTAAATGCCCTATTTTTGTGCTCTATTTTGTTTTATTCAGATTATTGGGATAATTTCTTTTAAGGCTTGTGAGTCTGGAGTCAAGGCTTTGTTTCCTGCCAGGAATTTTCCATCTTGGATCCATGTTTCTTCCTGAGTAAGTTCAAGCTGGGTAAAATTCTTCTCACTTGTACTAAGAATGAGCTGTTGAGGGAGGTGTGGAATGAAGTGTTTCATAGCTGATTTCAGTTGCCGCCGTCTTTGGGTGGTTCCCATGCAGTGTGTAACAGCCCAGGCAGTGGTGATATAAAAATAGTAAATATGAGCACATAATAATTCTTGGAGTGTAATGTCCAGAAAGTAGGGCAAAAAGTAGGAAAAGTCATTCCTCCTTTTGGAGGTGTGCTAAAATTATATTTCATGTGGGGTGTGAAGGATTCTGATAGAACACATGAATCAATTGGACTCCGAATGATGTCACTTTCTAAAAAAATAATTTAAGTGATGTTCACTTGAATCCAGCATCCAGTCTTTGATTTTGGCCTTGAATCAGCTAGCCAATTAGTGGCAGCCGACCCTTCTTGATTATTCAAAATATAACCAGCAAATGTTTTGGCACAATCACTCATTCTAAAAAATCTTGGCACCTTTCTAGAAGTCCCATTTCCTTCCCTTGGAATGCATCTGAAACCCTGGCACACAAAAGCCCTCACATCTACGTGGCTCTTTTGGATAAATCATGTATGACACTCTTTATAGTCACACTTGGCCTCACATAATTTTATTATTTTTCAATTTTAAAAGCCAAACATATGGCCACCATTGTCCAGAATGTAGGCCTTGTCCCAACTGCTCGGGCCTTTGACACCCCTGCCAGGAGCATACAGAGCTTGGTTTGGGGTTGGCCTCCACCTTCAGAAGCCCCGGGGCTGAGGGGTGCTGGCAGGAGAGTTTCAGGTTGTCCTGAGGCTGCCTGTCTAGAGAAGACCAGTGGCATTGAAGACGGGCACTGTCATCCACCTGGCGAGGACCCAACTTGCACCCCCAGGTGACCCCTGCATCTTTCTCCCATCCCCATCAGGAAGCACATGGCCTTGTGGTCCTTTCTCCTTCCCTAAGGCCAGCGAACATCTTTGTAATCTTTCTTCCTTTACAGTTCACTTGTTTTTGGTTTCAGTTTTTCTATACTATTTTTCTAAGGTGTAAAATACTCCAGGTAGAACGGTGACACGTTCACACCATGTTGCTCCTCCCGAGACCTCACACACTGGCACCTAGTGCTAATTAATTATGTGTTGGATGAAGCCATTGAATGAATGAATGAATGAATGAATGAATCTATATTTTGGCCACACAGGCACACACCATCTGTACCAGAATCCTCACAGTAACAGCATTCATGTACAGAGATCTGGAACATACCTCACCATCAGAAAAATGTTCTTATTGATTTGGGATCAAAATTGAGAAGCAATAAATTGAAGAAGGTTAAAAAACAGTTACGGACTGAACAATGATCTAATGAGCTATCAAAAGGTACTTATATGGTTACTTTGTGTAAGGAGGGCTTATGCATGGGAGATGTGAGGAAGTAAAGAAAGCTGGTACGTGTCACACGGCAGGGGCTTAGGAGGACAGGGTGGGAGGCAGGCTGCTTCATTCTGCAGGACAAGCAGCTCTCAGAACAGGACAGCCTGGCCCCGAGGCGGGGGAATGCAGCCTCGCTGCCCTGACGAGGCACCCAGGTGATCAGTTCTCGGTTTCTGATACTAGCAAGCTCATCTTGCTAGATCGCGGAACAACTTCTTCTAACAAGGAGTCTTCTGGCCACTGCTCCCTCCCTGCACTGTTTTTGCAGGCTCCTGCCCTGCTGGTCGTCTCCGTTGCCTGCCCTCTGTCCTGCACTTGGCTTCCTCTCTCTTCTGATAACTCCATCCCTGCATTTCCCATTCAAACTCCGTGAGAGGAGAACCGGGTTGATCTAGGACAGTGGTGAACATTAAACGAACCCCCAAACCCGGAGCATGGATATTCAAACTAATTAAAACAAGCCACACGCTGACCTGCTGAAGTGTTCGTCAGAAACCAGAAAGCAGGAGGAAGCAGAACTAGAAGTCAAGTCCCCGGCTCTCCCAGCACACGGCCGGCCCCTGCTCTCCACCTCTTTCCTCCTCCTAGCTGCCATCTCCGTATACAGAGTCTCCCCACTCGGGCGGGTCGGCGTCTGCCGGTGCTGCCAGAACTCCGACACCCCTCACCCCTCACCCCTCAAGGTGCTTCTGGCTTTCACAGTCTGGCCCAGCCCTCCTGCTTTCCACTCTCTCCTGGGCATATTCTCTTACTACTTCGCCGCTCCGGGAGTCCTCAGCAGCGCCCCCCTCCGGCTGGAGAAGTTGGAGGGAGAGGCAGGCCGGTGGACAGCGCTGCCCAGGGGAGGGTCCTGGGCACGCCAATGATGGATGCCCAGGTGAGGTGCAGGGCCTGCCCCCTGCGGGCTTGCGTCTTGGTGTGGCACCCCTGCAGTGGCTCCCGCTCTCCGATTCAGCCTGGTCAGGGACTTCAGAGGGGCATTTGTTGTAGGAACAAAGCCTATTTAAAGTGCAGAACTCACTCATGTGTCTCATGATTTGCCCCCCCCCCCCCGGGGGAAGAGTCACGAAGTAGAAGGAGGTGGCATTTGTCTTTGGTGCCTGTGGTGACAATGTGCTGGTCTACCAACTTCCAGTCATTTCGTTCCCCTGTTAATGAAGTCTCAACTTTTTTCTAGGATTGGCTGACTGAAGGAAAATGGAAACAGCTCCAGAGGATGAATCATGACTAGTCTAAGACTAGCCCTATTCCCTTTGTTAGTGATCGGTCGGGGCAGGAGAGGAGTGGGGGCATGTGCCCCTTCTCTGGCCAATGAAATATAGAGGAAAGTCTATTGGAGAATTTTGGGAAATATTTTCCATTCTGAAGAGAACAGAGGTACATGAAGTAAATTTATCTTTTCCTCCGTGTCTTTGTATGTTATGGTGGATGATGTGATGTTTGGAATTGTGGCAGCCATCTTGTGACCAAGAGGATCATAAAAAAGAAATCAAGAAAATGTAGAGAAGTTGACTTAGAGCTCTGATATCATCAAACCACCAGATCAACACGGAACTTTGTCCTTCTATACTTACTATACATAATCATAAACCCTTACTGTTCAAGCCACTCTTAGTCAGATATTCTGTTGCTTGCTGCCAAAAGGTCCTTGACTGGTGTATCAGGCACCAACATGCCTTTGAACCTTCTGGGAGAGGCCCACTCCCAGTGGTGGATTTAGTCTGAAGAACCTTTTGCACACATGGCAGAGAGGAAGGATGAAAGGAAAAGATGGAACAGGTTCCTTTTTGATAATCATTAGCTAAGAAATAGCAGTAGCCCTCACCCCCAAGAAATGTCAGCATCTGTTGTTGTCCCCACCCCATCCCAGATTATCACCTCAGTCAAATGTACCTACTTGTCTCTTGGGAGAATTTGGAAAGGAAACAAATGAAGAGACCCCAAAGTTAAGGGACACCCTCTATCTTATTGCTAGGGCATTGGGCTAGAATGAGAGGTGGTCTACCCAGAAGAGAGAACCAGACTGGAGCCATCTTAAAAAGAACTTCATCTGAGAAAGCCACAGGCAAGGACGTTGGGGCAGCAACAGAGAGTCTATGGATATGTGCATGGGGATTGCACTGCTGGAAATCTGGAACATGTGGGGCTGGGGAAGATAACAAATGGTCAGCCTATGGGGGCATTGCTCACATTAAGGGGCCTGTGGGTGAGAGAGCCCCAACAAAGAAGAGTGTCCAAAAATTAACATAAAATTCACCCCTGCACCCAAAAAAAGTCAGCTTTGAATACCTGCCTGTCCCAGAAAGACTTTGATCCCAAAGGCACTTGTAAGGTTGGTTTTTGCAGGGCAGGCCAGCAGCCTGGAGACCCAGGAAAGAGTGGAAGTTGCAGCTTCAATCTGAAGGCAGACGGGACACAGAATTCCCTCTTCTTCAGGGAGCATCAGGCCTTTAACTCCTTCAACTGATTAGATGAGCCCCACCATGTCTTGGAGGGTAATCTACTTTACTCAAAGCCTACTGATTTAAATGTTAATCTCATCTAAAATATGTCTTCACAGAAACATCCAGACTAGCATTTGACCGAATATTGGGATACCATGGCCCGGGTAAGTTGACACGTAAAATTAACCATCACAAGGCCTTACCTAGAATTAGAGAAGGTGGGAATCATCTCCACAGCAAAGGGTGACTGCACTGCCAGCTAGAAGACCTGTAACAAATGCCAAGTCAGTCGCTCTCCAGCCTGAAGACATGTTGAGCGGGAGACGAAATGACAAGTGGAACTCTTACTCCCCTGAAGAAGCAGGTGGGGCCAGCCTCCCCCGGCTGCGGGCGAAGGTGAGGAGCTCACTAGTAACTGCGGTATGGGGATCTGCAAGGCCTATGTGGAGTGAACGTGCCTCAGGGTTCCTCACAGCTGCCACTACCTTGAACACTTGGGCGGCCTGGTGGGGTGTCTGGCGAGGACATACACAGCGCTGGAGCGCCCGTCACTTGCCTGTCTTTTCCCCTGGGCAGCAAGTTTGAGGACAGGGCCACAGCGTCTCTGACACTGCTCTCACCCAGAGGTGGAAGCAACTTCCCCTGCCCGAGCACCCGTGCTGGCCTTGACCCTCAGGGGGCTGATGGAATGCCGCCGAAGCGTCGCTGTGTCCCTGCTGGGGAAGCCCGAGAGCCTCCCATCTGCGCTCCCGGAACCCAGCCACCGTGCTGTGTGGACGTCCGAGCTGGCCTGCTGGACAGAGGCCACGCGGGGCGCGCGGAGCACTAGGCAGCACGTGAGCAAGGAGAGGCCTGGCGGGGGGCGTGTGAACGGAGGCACTCCCACAGACACGTGGCGCCGGCGCCCCGCCGTGCACAGAGCTCCCCCGGCCTCCCAGGCCAGCCCCCGACCCACACCGACACCTGAGCGCGAACCATCTGCAGCGAGAAGAGCCGCCAGGCGGACCGCAGGGTCTCGAGAAATCAAGTGTTGTTTTAAACCCCTGTGCCTTGGAGTGATATGTTATGCAGCCATAGATCATCGAAACACTCAGAACAGAAAATGGCCAGGGGCCAGATTAAAGAAATGTATTCAGGAAAACATTCTGCCCTCATAAAAAAAAAAAAAAAAAAAAAAGGAGAATAAAGATTTCATGTAAGAGAATGATTCACTCACGACCTACTTGGACTTACCCAAAGACTAGGAAAGGGTCTGATCATTGGAGCAAGAACTGAGCTGGGGGCACTCCGGTTCTGCGATGCCAGAGAGGATCTCAGCTGTGCCGTCACCCCCTGGGAGACCTTGGGCCATAAATTTTCTGACTTGTGGCTTGGAAAAACACCCCTGGAGTTGTAGCTTTCAGAGCTGCTAAAGGAAGGCGGTTTGTCATGCAGGAGAAAGGGCTCTGGCGAGCCTCGAGAAGACATGGGACTGGAGCGCCCCTCCCCCGAGCTCGGCAGGGGTAGCGGGGAGCTCCGGTAAGATAGTGGAAGAACACAAAGACGTTCTGATCGAATGTCATGCTCCTGGTGGGAGGACTTTGGGAGTCAGGAGCCCAAGTATAAAGCACTGAGGAAGAAGGTAAACCGAGGTCTGGTTATGGTGGAGCCCCGACAAGCGTGTGCATTCCCAGGGGAGCCTGAGCTCCTCACTGGCTACTTCCCTGACAGCCATTAAGAAGTTAAACCTGGAGAGATGAAGGCAGGTGGGAAGCAAGTGAAGTTATTAGCTGCCTACAATGGAAAGCTACACCTGTCTCTGTAATCCAAAATAAAAAATGCCCAGAAGCTTGCTAACACCATAGTCAAAGGAAGTACTTTGCAAAAGGCCTTTCCAGCAAAGATGGGGAAATCAGCAGGCACTCTGGCTCGGGGTGTGAAGGGATATACTTCATTCAGGACTGAGAGCACAACGGATAGAATCTGCATCCTGCTGAATTTCCTTAGCTGTCTTCCCTATGGAATCGCAAGGACCAGTTAGTTGATGGCAGTGTCTTGGGGAAAGGTCCTATGTGTTGGAGGTGGGGGTAATTAACGTTGGAGGAGATTACATTTGGAACAGTGAAAATCAATGTTATCCTGTTACAATTTTAGCATCTTATGTTTTCAAATGTTTTTTAATTTTTATATGTTGAAGATGTTATAATTTTAAGATACAATTTTCATCTCATTTATTTATGACAATATTTTAGTAATTTAGTAATTAGTAATTTTTACATAATCAGAAATTAGTAATTTTTATAGAATCAAATCTTAATCACTTCATTTCTTCACTATATATATATTTTTTTTTAAAGATTTTATTTATTTATTTGCCAGAGAGAGAGAGAAAGAGAGAGAGCACACAAGCAGGGGGAGCAGCAGGGAGAGGGAGAAGCAGGCTCCCCACTGAGCAGGGAGCCCGATGCAGGACTCGATCCCAGGACCCTGGGATCATGACCTAAGCCAAAGGCAACCGCTTAAACGACTGAGCCATCCAGGCATCCCTCCTCACTACATATTTTTAATGGACTTTATTTTTCTTGAGTAGTTTTGGGTTCCCAGCAAAAAAGTGAAAAATATGGAGATTTCCCACATACCTTCTGTTCCTACATACCCATAGCCTGCTTGCTAGCAAAATCTTGCACCAGAATGGTGCCTTTGTTACAATCGATGAACTTGCAATGACCCATAGTTACTGTCCAAAGACTCCAGTTTACATTAGGGTTCACTCTTGGTGCATTCTATCAGTTTTGACAAATGCCTAATGACATGTGTCCCCCATTATAGCATCATACAAAGTAGTTTCACTGCCCTAAAAATCCTCTGTGCTCTGCCTATCCATCCCTTCCTCCCTACTGACCCCTGACCACCACTGAACTCTCTACTATTTCCATAGTTTTGCCTTTTCCAGAATGTCATATGGTTGAAATCATACAGAATATAGCCTTTTTAGATTAACTGCTTTCACTTAGTCATATGCGTTTATATTTCCTCCATGTCTTTTCGTGGCTTGATAACTCATTTCTTTTTATTGCTGAGTAGTATCCCATTGTCTGGATATAGCACAGTTTATTTACTCACCCATTGAAGGGTATCTTGGTTGCTTCCAAGTTTTGGCAGTTATGAATAAAGTTGCTATAAACATACATGGGCAGGTTTTTGTGTGGATATAAATTTTTAGTTCGTTTGCGTAAATACCATGGAGAGCAATTGCTGGATCATATGGTTAGAGCATGTTTGGTTTGGTAAGAAACTTCCAAACTGTCTTCCAAAGTGGCAGTACCATTTTGCATTCCCATCAGCAATGAATGAGCATTCCTGTTCCTCCATATTCTTGTCAGCACTTAGTGTTGTCCACAGTGGATTTTGGCCATTCTAATAGGTGTGTAGGGGTATCTCACTGTTGTTTTAATTTGCGATTACTTCACGACATACAATGTGAAGCACTTTTTCATATGTTTATCTGCCATTTGTATGTCTTCTTTGGTCAGGTGTCTGTTCACTTTTGCCCATTTTTTAAATGAGTTTCTCATTTCCTTATATGTTGAGTTTTATGAATTCTTTGTATATTTTTACAACAGTCCTTTATCAGATGTGTCTTTTACAAATATTTTCTCCCAATCTGTGGCTTATCTTCTCATTCTCTTGACATTGCCTTTTGCAGAGCAGAAGTTTTTAATTTTAGTGAAGCCCAGTTTATCAATCACTCTTTCATGGATTGTGTCTTTGATGTTGGATATAAAAAATCATTGCCATACCCAAAATTAGTTAAACTTTCTCCTGTGTTGTTCTAAGAGTTTTATAGTTTTTCATCTTACACTTAGGTCTATGGCCCATTTTGAGTTACTTTTTGAGAAGGGGGTAAGGTTTGTGTCTAGATTCATATTTTTGCATGTGGATGTCCAGTTGTTCCAGTACCATTTATTGAAGACTGTCTTTGCTTCATTGTATTGCCATCGCTCTTTCTGTTCTATTGATCTATTTTTTTTCTTTCCATCCATTTATCCTTCCTCCCTTCCTTCCTCCCCTCTCTCCCTCACTCCCTTCCCCCTTTCTTTCCTTCTTCCTTTCTTTCTTTCTTTCTTTCTTTCTTTCTTTCTTTCTTTCTTTCTTTCTTTCTTTCTCTTTCTTTCTGCCAATACCACACTGTTTTGATTACTGTAGCTTTATAGTAAGTCCCAAAGTCAGGGATTGTCAGTCCTCTGACTTTGTTCTTCTCCTTTATTGTGTTGGCTCTTCTGGGTCTTTTGCCTCTCGATATAAACATTTGAGTCAGCTTGCTGATATCCTCAAAAAGACTTACAAGGATTCTGATTGGGATTGCATTGAATCTATAGATCAAGTTGACAATATTGTGTCTTCTTGCCCATGTGCATGGAATATCTCTCCATTAATTTAGATCTTTGATTCTTTCATCAGAGTTTTGTGTTTTTCCTCATAGAGATGTTATACATATTTTATTAGATTTTATTAGACCTCATTTGGGGGGTGCTAATGTAAGTCATATTGTGTTTTCATTTCATTTTTTTAAGTAAGCTCTAGGCCCAACATGGGGCTTGAACTCATGACCCCGAGATCAACAGTCATAATGCTATGCTGACCGAGCCAGCCAGGCAACCCTTATTTCAAATCCCACTTGTCTGTTGCTGATACATAGAACAGTGTTGACTTTTATATATTAACCTTGTTTGCTGCAGCCTTGCTCTAACTGCTTATCCGTTCCAAGAGGTTTTGTTTGATTCCTTCAGACTTTTTACATAGATATTCATGTCATCTGTGAATGAGATAGTTTTACTTTTTTCTTCCTGGTTGGTATACTTTTTATTTCTGTTTCTTATCTTACTGTATTAAGTAGGACTTCCAGTACAATGTTGGAAAGAAGTAGTGAGAAGGGACATACTTGCGTTGTTCCTAATCTTAGCAAGAAAACTTCTAGTTTCTTACCATTAAGTGTGATGTTAGCTGAAGGCATTTCATGGATCTTCTTTATCAAGTTGAGGAAGTTCTCTTTTATTCCTAGTTCTCTGAGAGTTTTTATCACGAATGGGTATTGGTACATTTTTAATTAAAATCACTTATGATTTTTTTCTAGTACTTTCATGGTTTTTAAAAAAATTATTTTAAAAATTATGTATGTATGTATGTATGTAATCTTTGCATCCAATGTGGGGCTCAAACTCATGACCCTGAGATCAAGAGTCACATGCTCTACTGACTGAGCCAGCCAGGCACCCCACTTTTATGGTTTTAACTTAAAAATTTTGGCCTTTTTTTTTTTTTTGGTATACATTGCCTTAATGGTACCTTGTTTTGTTTTGTTTTCAGATTTTATTTTTGAGTAATCTCTACACCTAATGTGGGGCTTGAACTCACAGCCCTGAGATCAAGGGTCACATGTTCCATTGACTGAGTGTCCAGGTGCCCCAGTCTTTTATTACCCAGAATCTGAAAGAATTTTCAATGGTATAAATGGGAAGGAGAGACAGAGGAGGAGACAAAGGAGGAGAGAGGAGAGAACCGTGGGTGGGAAGAGAAGAGGAAGAGAATTTGAGAGGAAAGATGAATCTAGGGAAATGGCAATTGGTCAGAGGGGAAGTGTGGAATGAATGGAAGAGCACCAGGTTGGTATTTCACTGGGGTACCACAGCAGCAGATTGTGGCACAAAGATTTGGGTTCCAAGGTTGGAGGCGTTTGTCTACCCGTGGGTGGTGGGAAGGGTCCTGGCTTCCACTGCTGGAGCCAGAGCCAGGGAGACTCTCCTGCTGACGCTCTGATCCACATCGACACATTCCCGGGAGATTCGTGATGGCTATTCTCCTTTCTGTGTCCTTCCCCCGACGCCTGCCCTGAGGCAGAGCTGTACCGGACCTGGATGACAGGGGCTGTGTGGGCCTGATGGAGGGCAGGCTGGGCACTGCGGTGCCAGGGTCCTGGAAGAAGACAGATTCAGACTATCGGTCACAGGGAAGACCCATCAAGAGTTTCCTTTCCCTTCGGCCTGGTCCTGCTTTGTCTTCTGGAGCTGCCTCCAGAATCCCTCTTTCTATAGGAGAGAGGCTTCAGCAATAGGAAGGGGCTTTCCATCCCAACCACTCCAAACAGTCTCAGCCTCATGGCCACCTCAAGCACGCCCACCTTTCCTGGTCCTCCCCCGACCCAGGGTCAAATTGCTCCTTTCTTAGCACTCTCTTAAAATGCACCCCCCATCACCCAGCACCCCCTTTCTCTTCCTTGGTTTCTGGATTTTTTCACATGGTACATTTCAGATCCTGACAGATCCTATGTCCTCTTTATTTATTTGCTTTCTGCCAGTTTCCTCAATAAGAATGGAAGCTCCCCAGAGGTAGGCAGGCCTTTTGTCTCTCTGTTACTATTCCATTCCCAGGACCTACCACGGTGACTTGTTTTTATAGCTTTCAGTATCTGTTGACTAAATAAATGCATAAATGTGAGGTACTTCTATTTGTCAATTAATTCAGTCAGAATCATGTAAATTTTTGTTTCCTTTACCACAATTTAAGGATGGAGATCCTGCTGCATTTGAACAATGTTCATTTATCTGATAAATTTTTATTGAGTGGCTGCTATATGCTCTCCAGGCACTGTGGGAAGCATAAGAGATACAGACTTGGCCCCTTTTCTCATAAAATTTGCAGCCCAGCCATGAACACAGATGACTAGGGAATAAAAATTAAATGGGATGATTATTTTACGAGGAGATTCACCCTTCCGCAGGTTAATGTAACGCCTGACACTCAAGTTTTATTGAACCAAACACTCCTTCAATGCAAGGGATGATATTGATGTCATATTCCTACTGAGAGATTATAGGGAAATTAATTTCATGCTTGTTTTCAACTGCTTCCGTTTCAACCTCAGAATTAAAATAGAAGTAAAAAACATTAATCTAGTGACACACTTAAACTGAGCTAATATGGATCTTAAATCAGCTTATGCATTAATATGATGTGGGCATCTGTTGTCTCTCAGAGGACCCTGCTGTGTGCCCACTGCCCGATCTCCAGGACGTGTGCTTGCCTCAACAAATGACGCAACAGCAGTGCAATATTGTCTCCCTCTGAAATCGGACTAAGTTCAGCGACCCAAAGTCAACGGCCTTCTCCTCTTCTCTCCCTAGAATCTTCTCTGCTGAGGATTTTCAAAGCTTGGGTGAAAAGCTCCCCATCTGGACCAGTGTGCTGATTGCATGCTGGGCTAATGCCGTATTCCTTCGTCGCGGGGCCCCACCCAGACTCTGGCAGCACATCTGTGGTTGACAATAAGTCTGACTTCACATTTTGGCTCTGCCGTAGGCATTGTCATAGGAACTGAATGCGTGCCCAAAGGATTGTAAACAAGGAGCTATTCAGTAACAAATATCAAAAAGAAAAGAAAAGAAGCTGTTTGTCTTTCTCTGTTCTTTCTAGTTCCCCAGGATTCCTTCACGGGTTTTCATGAAAACCCTCCACCATATTGGTTTCCACCTAAATGCTCAAAGGCTTCTCTGGAGAGACACGGCAGCCTCTGTCTTAGGAGAAAATGTGTTCCCTCCAACACGTTGCCCTGTTGAACTTGGTCCAGCTGCCCCAACATGAGATAGCGGAGTGTGGGTAGATAGGCCAAGACTAAGAACAATGCTGCTGTGGTCACCAGCAGGAGAAGGGGGGGGGGGTGCACAGGAGTGGCCAAGCAGAGTGCTGATCCCTGCTGCCTGCTGATGAGAGTCAAGTGTCATTAGGGAGAATTATGGGCTGGTAGAGGTGAGTCCAGAGAGAGAGAAGAGGCAAATGGTGCTCCTGGGGCAATCCTGCTACTCCCAGAGCACTCCCGTTCATGCAGGCACCTCTGTTCCATGTTTTCTTCTTCCTCCCATCCATGGGGTTTCTGGAAGGTCTACCTCTGAGCTTGTCTTTCCCTGAGTCTGACCATATTCACTTTGGAGTACTTTTTTTTAAAAAAGATTTTATTTATTTATTTGACATAGAGACAGCCAGCGAGAGAGGGAACACAAGCAGGGGGAGTGGGAGAGGAAGAAGCAGGCTCCAAGCAGAGAAGCCTGATGTGGGGCTCAATCCCAGAACGCCGGGATCATGCCCTGAGCCAAAGGCAGACGCTTAACTACTGAGGCACCCAGGTGCCCCTCACTTTGGAGTCCTTAGGGACTCACATGTTCAAGATGTGGGTCCTGAGCATACTGCTTATCAAGGGGGTTCATTCAGCCTCTTTCGTCTTGGGGTACACACAGAAAGGTGAACAAAAGCCACAGTTTGTTCACATAGGGCCCACAAACAGGGGTGCATGTCTTTTCTTCTCAAAATACACATGATACTACTTCCCTTGGTGGAGTGACCCACTCATCCTGGTCTGGCAAGGATTTTCCTGATTTTAAAATTGAAAGTCACACATCTTTCAGTCTCAGTCAAACCAGAATGGTTGGTTGCTATCTCTGCAAAACGAATTTGGAAGATTTCCATACGGTCTCCTAGGTGAGTCTGTGTTTCCTTGATCTCTGCATCCCCTGAACGGAGCCTCCAGCCTCACACATGGCAAATAGTGGCTCAGTGATGATTTGGGAGGATTTCCCCTCTGGTAGCACAGATGCAGTGTGCTGGCCATCATGCTGTCTCAGCAGTTCTCTCAAATGGAAATCTTGCATGTAGGACATAACCAAGTGAGAGGTAAGTCAGAGCCCATAGGACAGAGATCTTTCCTACGTAGGAGACTCTGAAGGGTGCCTGGAGCTCTGGAACTGCCTGGCTCAGATCCTCCCCCCTGGCTGGCTGGACACCCTGGGCAGAGGCAGAGACAGAGACAGGCTGTGCCTCGATTTCCCCATGTCCAACACCGGGAGTCCCTGCCTCTTTTGATTGCAAGAATTAAGTGAGAATATAAACAAAGCACTCGGCATAGGGCCTGACGTATAGAGCAAGCACCCAGCGTTACCCCTTATCGTTATTAGTGGTAGTAGTAACCAACCAGGGTACTTGTAAATGGAGCCTGTGTTTTCTAATATGTTTGAAATCAAATTAGGTGAAGGCAACCCTCTCTGGTCCCCTCCCTTTTTGGAAACTTTTTACTACGGCTCAATAAACTTTGCTTTGTTGCCCATCAAAAAAAAAAAAGTTCTCTCTCTCTCTCTCTCTCAAATAAATAAATAAAATCTTTTCTAGAGGTCACAAGCAGGGAGAGGGGAAGGGGCAGAGGGAGAGGGAGAAGCAGACTCCCCACTGAGCAGGGAGCCTGATGCGGGGCTCGATCCCAGGATGCTGGGATCATGGTCTGAGCCGAAGGCAGATGCTTAACCGACTGAGCCACGCAGCGTCCCTAAGTAAATAAAATCTTAAAAAAAAAAAAAGAAAAGAAATCAAATTTCGTGGGTGAAACACAAAGCCCTCTGAAGACAGGAATAGATGATACGTGAGAACAGCCTAATATTGGGATTATTATTTAAAAGATTCAATAAATGAATCAATACACTCCAAAGGGGAAGAATGATTTTATCTCAGTGATTTGAAAAGGCGGTGGAAATACTTCATAAAGAACAATCTTGACTGGCAGAAGACGGACAGATTCAATGGAATGGTCCCTTCAGTCTCTGGGTTTTAGAGGCTTTCCCACCATTATGAAGATGTATGTATCTGTGGGAAATAATTTGATATAGTTTAAAGGTTAAGTAGTGAATTTTCCTGGTTTATAGTATACGAGGCCAAAGGGGAGAAACGGCTTGGTCTCTAGCTCACCCACCTCGGCCTGTCTCAAGAGACATCTGTATATGGTAACGTTTATTATTCGTAAAATAAAAAAATTTGAGGCTCGTATAAGATCTCTTGGGACTAAGGGGCAACTTGGACACAACTTATTTATAGTAGTCAGTAAAAGGTTGTGAAAAGGGAGCATGACTGGTTTCTTTTAAAGGCATCGCTCTTCTGTCTCATCTGAAATACTCAGTTTGGCTGAGGAAAATCAGTTCCTTTCCTAAAGCTTTGACAAAAATCATAGAAAGATGTTGTCTGGCTCATGTATCACAAAATAGGGCACATATGCCACCAAGTCACAATTCTCTATTTATTCTGGGATTAGACATAGGGCTAGACCAAGAACAGATTAAAATGATCTGACTTCATTAGCTTAATTAGGGAGTCCCAAATTAGATTTTTGCAGCTAAATTCTTCAGTCACTCAGGGCGAGCAGCTGTCGCCAGGCGCCAGCCTCAAAGGTAGAGCTCCCAGCGCGGTCTGGCGAGCCCCGGCCCTCCCAAAGCTGACCTCAGTGAAGGATTGGGGGAAGCCCATGGGGCCACATCCTTGCGGTCCTGGCTTGCTTTGACCTAAAGAGCCACTTCAAACATTGTTTCCGGCAGAGACCCCACTGACCTTTTCCATTATTACTGAGACATGTGTTTAGCTCTGCAGCAGGATCGGCTGCATAATCTGCGGGCCCAGTGCAAAATAAAAATGCAGGGCTCCCTGTTCAAAAAGTGTTTAGAATTTCAAGACGCAGCAGCAGGACATTAGCCCAGCGTGGGCCCTGGGACACGCCCAGAAGCTGGCCCTGCCTTGCAGTCTGAGCCGTTCACAAACTTACCAGCTAGGATGTGGTCCCTTCTCTCTGCTTTTCATATACCCTCTAGGATAGGTCCCTACTTGTGATGGTTCAATTTACCATTTCTGACTTTACGATGGTGTGAAAGTGATGCGCATGTAGCAGGAATCGAACTTTGAATTTTGAATTTCAGTCTTTTCCGGGGCTGGTGATACGCAGTAAGGTCCTCTCTCCCGATGTGGCAGCAGCCACAACCCCCAGTCCAGGCGTGCCATCGCTAGAGTAGACCACCAGCCTGTGGACAATCATTCGAACCCAGACGGCCACACTATTTGTCACCTTCAGCACAGAACTCAATACATTACATGAGCTATTCAATACTTTATTATAAAAGAGGCTTTGTGTTAGGTGATCTTGCCCAACTGGAGGTTAGTGTAAATGTTCTGAGCACCTTTACGGTAAACTAGGCAAAGCTACAACGCTCGATAGGTTAGATGTATTAAATGTGTTTTCAATTTATGATATTTTCACTTTGTGATGGGTTTATTGGGACATAACCCCATGGTAAGTGAATAAAGATCTGAACTCAGGAAGTGATGGCTGAGGTCCACAGTAAGTGCATTTTATACATAATGCATATAAGATTGAATTATTTACCAGGTGGGCACCATTTTTTTTATCTCCATATACATAAATACAGCATGACACAACCCCTAGAAGTAGTATTCACAAAAGGAAATGCACTATCACAAACCAGGAAATACCAAAAGGTACACCAGCTTAGGGTTTGATTATCATTGAATGACTCTGAGGTAGCCTGGAAGACATAAATACTATTTATAGAGTTCTGGAAGCCTAAAAATGCATGGTTACCATCTGATTTAAAAACAAAAAAACAAAAAACAACAACTTGAGGCTTAGCAAGCTCATGGACCAAATTCTACAAGAGAAATTTTGTCAAAGATCTTTCTCAGCAAGAGTAAATTCTATTCCTTGGGCACCACAGTGTCCAGTGAAGTGGAGCCAGAAAACCCAGACAAGCAAGCCGGAAGGTCATTTGGAACATTATCAAGCCAGCTATGTGTTGGTGTGGCATCAAGTTCCAAGCAAGTTAAAGGTCAGTTGAGCAAAGCATCAACCAACGATCTTGATAACCTGTCTCCTTACAGCTCCTTACCCGCAGCCTTTCTCTCTCCCTCCTCTCTGCTTCTACGTTATCCTTTCTTGGCAATTTCATGCACCCCCGTGCTTTGAGTCTTTTTTTTTTTTTTAAGATTTTATTTATTTATTTGACAGAGATAGAGACAGCCAGCGAGAGAGGGAACACAAGCAGGGGGAGTGGGAGAGGAAGAAGCAGGCTCATAGCGGAGGAGCCTGATGTGGGGCTCGATCCCATAATGCTGGGATCACGCCCTGAGCCAAAGGCAGACGCTCAACTGCTGTGCCACCCAGGCGCCCCTCCGTGCTTTGAGTCTTATCTCCAAGAAGAAGACTCGGGGATGGATCCCAGCTCTGGTGTCCCTGGGTGTTAGCTGTGCACCTGCATGTGCCTGCAAGGTACCTCCACCCTTGGGTGCCAGGTGCTCCTGAAATTCCGTTAGAAACCAATAGCAGCTCCCCACTCTCCTGGTCATGAAACCTCAGCACACTTTAGTTCCCATTTCTCTTTTCCTCTCTTCTTCACTTTCAACCAGATAATGACAATCATGGCTCCACACCCAGAGGGTTTCTCGAATCTAGTTTCCTTTCCCATCTAGAACCAGACCTGTGACCGACCTCCAAGTCCTGGCTTTGCCTCCTTCAGCCACCTGCAATAGACGATAGTAAACTCTCTTCAGCTCCTCGACACCCCTGAGCCCACGGAGTAAGTTCACTTGCACGTATAGCTCCCTTAAACTGATCTTAATCTACCTTCACATTTTCTCTTCCAGAAAGGACTCCTTTGTGTGGATCTTACCCTCCAGCCCAAGCCACCACTCGTGACTTGTGAATACACTTGATACTTTGCTGGCCCCCTGGTATTCCTATCCCATTTGCCAGAACTTTGCCTAGAAAGGCTTCCTCCCCTTGTATCCTCACCAAGACCCTCATCCTTCACAGTTCAACATGTCTGGGCCTGCTCCATGGAAGCACTCCTAGATTGTCCCAGGAAGTGATCGTTTTCCCTGTTGGAAAGTTTTAATTCCTCTGTGTTGTACTTCTCAAGGCACTAGTCACATCCGGTCAGACGCAGAATCTTCCATTTGAGGTTTTACAAGCAGTTTTGAGGATAGGCCTTTTGTCTTATTTTCCTTTACTGAGCTCAGTAAATTACTGACCAAATACTAGTGATTAAATATAGAAGTGGTCCTCATAGACATCACATCCAGCTTTGCAATGGTTAATGTTTAATTTAGGAGGGATTGTCACTATGAGGGCCGAAAACTCAGTCTGTTAGCACACGTTGCCACCTCCCACTGCCTCTGCTGCCCCCACCTTAGTCCAAACTGCCAACAGCCCTCCTTGGATTGCTGGACAGCCCCTAAGTGACCTCCCCATGTCCGCCTTGTCCTCCAAATCTAACCTCCACATGTTGACCAGGAAGTATTCTGAAAACATCAGTTCTCGTCACCCCCTTGTTTAGAACCTTCCGGACTTTCTATAGAGCCAGGGCTTAGGTCATAACCTGGTTGGAAAGGAAGACTAGGAGAATTGTCTTGATGGTGTATTTGCACCCCCAAGAGCACTGCTTTTATAGTCAGGGTATAAAAAGTTGAGGCTGCTTCGGGATGGCTGATGGAGAAAGCTAAAGTATTCCCCAAACCACATGGCTGCTGGGACCTGGTCCCCGCTGGAGTGTGTCAAGTGAGAAGAATCAGAAGGGAGGCAGAAGACTGGGTCCTGCCTTGGTTTGGAATATACCAGAGGGTTCTTCCTCTTGCTCCCTTCTCCTTCCTTCTTTTGTGGTGGTTCGCTTCCTGACTCTCAGCTGTGCTGGCCTTCCTCCCTGTCCTTCCTGGGGGCTGCAGGTGGAGCCGTGGTCCCTTTCTTTTCCAGTACCTCCCTCAGCGTGTACAAGAACAGAGAATTTTTGCCCGGCTTCTCCGCAGGCGTTGCTCCTGCCTGCCAGGGGGGGTGCGGAGAAATGGCAGCCAGCTCAGGAGATCTCCGTATAAAGTGAGAGGAGCAGCGCTCTGTAAACACAACGTTTCACACATGAATGAGGGCATCCCCCTCAGTGGGAGTAACAGAGAACTATCATTTTCACAGGTGCAAGAAGAAAGTCTTCTCAGCTTATGCAGAGAACCAACCTCTTGTAATGATTTGAAGACTTGAAAGAACAGTGTCTGCTCGCACCACTACAAGCAATTTCATGCCCCTTATTAATGGGAAAACATTTTCTTCTACTGGTTCATGTTGTTGGGGGGAGGAAGAGAAGAGAGAAAGGAGTTGGAGTCCCGCCCACCTACAAGCTCTCTGTCTATCCTAGGATGAGCTGTGAATAGCTATTGTGCTTCCCACACAACCACCACAGTAAGATTGTGTGTGGCTGCGAGGTATTTCCGTGAAAATTCAGAGACACGGCTTCAGATGGAAATACCAGCGGCCCTTCCCTGTGCTCACAGATCCTCACATTTCCCCAGGAACCAGGCCTGCGAGCTGCACAGAAGCTCCCTGTCTACATCCAGGGTGATGGTTATGGATTAGTCAGAAGCTAAATGTTTAGCAGAGGAAAAAAAAAGAGAGAGAGAGAGAAAGAGTTTGCCCTGGTTAACTCCCTTCATCTGCTAGGCTTACAAAAGAAGAGAAGTGGGGTACACTATACAGCGCCCCTGGCGGTCAAGCCCGTGGTGGGGAGGTGAGTTGCCACCTGAGCGCCGGGAGGAACCAGCAGGGGCAACCCGAGTTTCGCAGCCACAGGGGTCCAACCGGCGGAAGCCCTGTCCTGCCAGAAATCCCGCCCAGTCGCCAGGTGTCACGGAGCAGTCCGGCAACAGGATGAGAAGTCGGGTAACCAGTCAAGCTTTCACTCAGAGGCTGGTGGTATCAGCGCAAGTAGGAGGGCCGGCCGGGCATCGTGAAGGAGCGGGGCCGCGTGAGGGCAGGGGTGGGAGCCTGCCTTTGCTGTCCCGTGCTGGCTTTTCTTCACTTCTTGACCTTAATTTTTCCAAATGATATTACCCTCCTAAGAACTTGGGCTCCAGGTATTGTCATTATCTTTAAAGACTCGGAAAATATAGTGATATATAAAAAGAAGAACAAAAATCTCAGAGCCCCATTACGAGAGATGGCCACTGCTACCATGGGATTAAATTTGCTCTTTGATGTATATACTGTTTTACATAGTTGAGATGATACTGGGTAGAATTTTAAGATTGTATCTTGCTTTTTTCCTGTTTAGCTTGTGTTATCATAAGCATTTTCTCATGTCATAAAAAATTCTTCGTACAGTAATATGAGAGGGAAATGTATATTATTAGCAACTGATACAAGAATTCCTTTTAGGGAAAAATTCGCCTTTATTGAGAAGAAAGCTCTGGGGAGAAGCAGGGGGCATACTTTGTCAGTTACTCCAGGGGGCTGAGGGAGCAAGCGTGTGAGAGTGGGGGGGAGCCGGTTTGCACAATCTGCCCCCCCTTGATGGCTCCACACAGCAACGGTAAATAATCGAAATCACAGAATGCTTGTGGGAGAGTGGAAGCTGAATGAGGCAGCCCCGGACAGAGCACTGAAGGAAAAAAAGCACTTGGAAGGAAGGATGCTCTTGGTAATCTACACAATTAGTGGGACAGAATTGCCTTGTCATAAACTGTGGAGCGGAGAATCAGGCCATGTTAATCAGATATCTGCGAGACAAGGGGAGGGCCTCTTGGGTCCCGGAGCTGATACCAGGTTGACATTCAGTCTTCTGGTGGTTGCCTGGTGTTCCATTAAATGGCATTATCACTTAACATTTTGAATAACTTTGTGTTTGGATTAATTCCTTGGACACTGAAAGCACTAGGTCAAATGGTATAAGCATCTTAAAGGAGTCTCTTACACTACCCCCTGGTTGTTTTCAAGACCGTCTGCAAGCAGGGAGGGTGAGAGCCACTTCCTTGCGTCCTCGCCAGCACTTACAGCTATTTCGGATCTACCCCGCATGCCACTGCCTCCAAGAACCTTTTTTTTTTCTGCCCAAGTAGAAATAATTTGTCTTATAAACCTAGTAATGCCTCACTTTCAGCCCCTAAAGGCAGGGGTTATATTACTGTCATTACCATACACACCTCCCCCTTGAACTGTAGTGGAAGCTGTTTGAGGGTAGACTCTGCCTTTCTTACGGTGGCTGCGCTGTCACTATTGCAGGGGGGCGGAGCCCACGTCGCTGGAACACCGTGCACAGCACCTGACACTCTCACTCTGCGTCTCCTGACCCAGATTCGTAAGAGGATCAGGTTCTAAGAGGTGCTGTGGTTTCATTCCGCGACTGCACCACTGGGGTGATCTCTGGGGAAGTCCGGAGAACAGAGAAGTGCCCGAAGGCTGCGTATGGGTGAACAGGGGGGTGGTGTTCAGAGAGCGGCCGCAGCTGGGGGCGGTGGGGCAGACTGTGGCGCGGAGCACTAGCAGAACAAACGATCTGGATAGGGGAGGCTGTGATCGGGACTCAGCAGGGGCTCCGTGAGAACATTCAGACTGACCTAGTTTCTTTTGCTGCCAGTATTCTGGTTGGGGTGCACACCAGAGAAATGCGAAGCATGGGAAGTCTCTAGAACCTGGTGGACGTGCTAGCAGTGGGTCCTTCTGACCCTCCTGAGACAAGATGTGAGAAGGTGAGTTGGATGCAAAGCAAGACAAGTTGGTGAAGCCACAGATGCCCGAGGAAATCAGATTTGCCCTACCGGTTTGCAGTCATGCAGATCAACGGCCAGGTGTTCCTGTGGAGAGAGGTTTTTTACAGTGGTGCTCCTCAGAGCTTTCTTCTTGTCTCTGAATGGTGGGCGCATAGTCTCATCAGGGACTTGGAAGAGGATGTGGAAGGAAGAGGAGTCATGAGTCAAACGTAGGTTCGGCTGAAAGCCGCGGAGGAGCATGAAAACAGTGAAATCAGGATCTGGAAAGGCCTGATGACTCGGAGCGTCAGACCAAATTCTATAAAACGGAATTTAACTTGGGCCCCTCAAAACAATTGCACAGGGGCGGAGTGAAGGGCAGCACATTTCAGGTGACAGAATTTCCATGGGATGTCTTGTGGCAGTCAAAAACTCCCCTTTGGTTCAATAGCCATACCTAGAAGACAGAGGTGATGGTCATTCTGTTCTGTACCAGCCTAGGCACCCCCTGGAATATGACTCTAAATTCTGGGGTCCATCACAGGAAAATGATAGGATGATAAGGAATAGTTCAAGAACAAAGAAGGCGATCTGAAAAAACCAAAGTCTCAGAGATACTTGAAAGGTAGCTTCCAGAAGAGGTACCATTTGGGAGTACCTATGAACTTATTTTCTAGAAAAAAGAAGTTACAGCAGTTTTGGTAGACGGTATTCTCTGTTGGTCATAATAAGCCTTCTCATCTCGCATGTTCTTTTATGCTATGGTCTTGCCATTCTCCAATAAAGACATCGAGTTTAGTTATCCTTCCCTGGAAGCCAGGCTACCCCAGGACTAATTGTGACCAAAAGAGTGGGTGGATGTGGTGATATATAACTTCTGAAGCTGGCCCTTAACAGTTAGGCAGCTTTTACCTTTGCTGATGGCAATGCTCGCTTTCGGGGTTCAGTTCTAGCTGCCCTCACACCGCAAACCCTGGCAGACCTCAGTGGGTGCCAGGTGGAGCGGAAGATTCACGTCGTTGAGTCCTGACAAGATATCTGATCACAAAATTCTGAGCGAAGAAGATGGTCATGGTTTGAAGCCACTAAGTTTTAGAGTGGTGCCTTATTCAGCAACGGATCATCAGAACAGGGAGTAAGAAGGTAGACGATGGAGCCGCACTGTTTGCTAGCCATTAGATCTTGAGCAAATCATTTAACTTCTTTCCCCCAGTTTCCTTTTCTGTAAAATAGGGAGGACCAACCTCGCGATTATTGTGAGGATGAAAGGAGGCAGGAGAATCCCTTGGAATAATACCTGGCCCATAAAAACTGGTCAGTACTAGCATAGTAATAGCACTAAGGGGGTGCGAGCTATGAAGATACAGAATAATTTAACTCTATTTAAAAAAAATTCTCTAATGGAATTGTCCAAACATGGAGAAAGCTGCTTCTGGATGTGGGGAAGCCCCCTTCCCTGGAGAATCCAATCATGAGTGGGGGGCTCTTGGTAGAGTTTGGGGATGGATGACCCTGTCAACCTTAAGAGTTTATGTCCTGTCATGGTAGGGCCACGTTTTTGATGGAGGAGGCACTCAATTGTGTTCAATACGCTTTTCCTGAATTGACTTGAGCTAGATAGAGAAGAAAGACGTGCTCATCTGGCTAGATCATTACAGTTTTGAGATTACCAACATATTTTACTTGGCATAATGTTTTCTCATCAGCCATTAATGTTCCTGTACGCATCCTTAGGAGGTCAGCATCACCATTCCTGTAAGATGAAAGACTTGAAGCAGAAAAGCGAAGTGGCTTATTAATTATTGAACGAACTGCTTAGAGCACCTTTCCGCTTGTGAATTCAAGCAGGAACACGAGGCCCAAGCCACCCAGCTTCCTTGCCCAGCAGGGTGGTATGGAGACCATCCCGAGCTCCCCAAAGGCAGGGGCGAAACGGCACAAAGACGCAGGGCAGATCTTACTTCTCTCCAGCTTCTGAGCTCAAGAAGCATCGCCACACAAGCCCCTGAATTACAGAAGCTCAAGAAGGGAGGGGCTGCCTATTCAGAACTTAACGAAGGAAAAGGAGGTCTGGAATGGAGACCGTCCTGTCTTATGAACTAATAAAATGTCCCAGACCCACTCCCAAGGGCCCTGAGAGATAACAACCCCAAAGTCACTTCAATTCAGCTGACTGTTTCTTTGCTGGGTCATTCTAGGGCAGGGCACAAGACCGGGAGAGAGAAACAGGAGGGCAGAAGTTCTGGGCGAGCCGGGGGCGGGGCCCCAGCTTGCTTCCTGTGCTATTCAGTTTCTCCACACACTGGCATCAAAGACAGCAATCTTGGGGCTCTAAATGAGGACAGACTGACCCAAGAAACAGGGACAGGTGGTCACTTTGCTACTCACTCTGAAACCCCACATGGGGTATTTTAATAGTGCTCTCCATCTGTCCAACCTCGGGGGCTAATCCCTTCCTAATCTGAGCTGTAATATAATAATTGGGTAATCAGACAAGACACTGCAAAAAGCTCAGGCCATAGTTTTGCTGTTCTTTTTGGCTAGACTCTCTCTTTATTAGAGCAAAGTATAACTGACCTAGAAATTTCCCATTTGAGCTTCAGTCTTCGCTAAACAAAAGCAGATACTCCTAAGAAGTATGCATGTTTCGAAAGCACAGCCCTCCTTCTTGAGGGTAATTTCAGTCCCTGCTCCCTGCGCAGACAGGAATGAGCTGCTAGGGGACCACATGATCTTGCTCTGTGCTGCAAACTGAAAAAAAAGGAGAAGAAAAGAGGGGGAGAAAAGACTCATGGTTAGCTTGGGCTAATGAGCTCACTGGTGTGTGTCCAGGAAACATCCCAGAATGAATACATCTGCTGAGATTTCTCTTTTGAAAGAAGTAACCTTGTTGTGGATGGAAATGAAACAGAAATGCAAACTGCATGAGGCGGGGTCAGGGACTGAACCTGAAGCGCATGCAGAAAACTCAGTGGGTGGTTAGGCGCTGGGGGAAGTAAGCCTGGCTATTTGGGGATTAACCCATCATGGAGGAAAACATACATTTTTTTCCCCAAAAGAGAAAAAACGAACACTTAAACTGCTGAGGCCTGATCGCACTGGCCTGGCACCTGGCAGGAAACAAAGGTGCTGTCAGTCCACTTGGCTGGAGGTTTCACATTGAACTAAGGCTCACACTGGGGAGTCTCCTGGTTGCCATCAAGAGCAGAGTCATAGCTTATTCATGACAGACCCAGCACACAGTAGGCACTCAATAAATGCTAATGGACACAGCTAAGGCCACATGAAGGCCCTTCCTAAAATAGTCTGGAGGTGGCAGTGGCCGCAGTCAGGTGTTCATTCACTTAAGTCTATTTCAAACGTTTGCTAAATGTATTTGCTTTAACCAAAAAATATTCTCTCCTCAGGAGAAGGCTAAAGGAAATGGAGAGAGCTGGGAGTGGGTGCTAGAGACTGGAAAGTGGCGGCCAGGAGATCGAATGCACAGTCTTGTGGCAGGAAGAAGCATGGAGGAAAGTGAGCCCACGGGGGATGTGGGATGTTTCCTTTCCCCAGAATGGCTGCAGAGTGAGCTGATTTGCTAGCAAATTCTGCTAGCTGTCTGCTCTAATCTGTTTTCTTCTTCCATAGTAGTAGGGATGTGGCCAGGCACAGTTAGAGCATATTTCCCATGCTTTCTTGTAGCTAGATGCGGCCATATGATTAGTTGTCACCATTGGAATATGAGCAGAAGTGATATGCACCAGGTCTGAGTCGAAGCTTCTTCCAGTATCTCTCTCCCAACAGTGAACTAGATGTGGACAGTGGCAGGACCCCAGGGGAGATACGAGGCTTGAAGCCTGAGACCCTGGGTGATCACGTGGAAGAAACCCCCGCCCTACTGACTTGGATACCTACCTAGAGCTGGTGGGTGAGCAAGAAATAGACTTCTGTTGGGTTGAGTCGTTATTTTGGGAGACATGTTACGGAAGCTAACACGATCCTAAGTAATGCTTCAATACCAAGAGACGTGCCCCCCATCCCATGTAACTCAAAAAGGGGAGATGGTGTCCCCAGAAGGTGAGTTATCAGCCTCTGACTGAGATGACTGAGCTACTCACTTGCGGCTCTGCTAGTCGACGGCTCTGCTTGTCACAGAGGGAAGAACTACACTCTTCCTTGTCGACACAATCCTCAGTCCCTCCAGGTCAGTCAGGGTATGGGAAGTGGGTCCTGGGGCACCATTATGATGGAGGCTGTGCAGAAAACGCCCGATCGTGTGTGACGTATCATGGGAATCTGCTGCACCTCATAGACACACGGCGGAATGGGGGTCCCAGCCGTGACGTGGGGAACGCACGGGATACACGAGCGCGCAGGGAGACAGTAGTTCTGCCAAGTGAGAGCTAGTGGTTGTGCGCAGCAGGTGGACAGTGGCAGATTCTGGGAATTTGCTCAGACCTGTTGGAGTGTAGGCTATGAGAGCAAGTGTGCTCGTGTGTTGTGTGCAGAGGGCTACAGATGGGACAGGGCTGCGAAGTTAGAGTAGAAGAAGTCGGCAGAGATGCGTAAAAAATAAAACAAAAACAAGAGAACTCTTTTTGAAGTTCGAAATAAGCTTTTAAAGCCCATGGCAGTATCTTTGGGCCTAAGGGTTTTTTTACTTGCATGAGGCAGAGTAATTTAAACTTTAAGAGCCAAGGTTCCAACCTCAGCAATAAATTTAAAAGAATACGCATGTGTTTTGCTGGCCCAGACTACTTAAGACCCCAAAGCTTTGGGGATGGGAGAAAAGAAGTTGAAGAGGAAGAAAGAATGCTGAGTCATTAATAAGAAGGGGCTCTGCTCCCTGCACGGTCCATCCAGGTTAGCTCCCAAGGAGTGGACATGACACAAGCTTCCCCATGTCCCATGGGCTTAGGAGCCAAGACCAGGAAGGACCCTGCTGCTATCTGTCTGGAGCCTTTATGTACATCCCCTGTGCCGTCATGGCAGGGACAGGGGAGCAGATGTTATGATGTGGGGCAGAGACAGAACCAGAACCAGAGTAGCATGGGAAAGCAAGGGAACTCTGCATGTTTCTGAGACCAAGGTCGAAGTAGCCGAGAAAGGGAGCCGGCAATCCAGAAGGTGTCATGGTTGTGATGACGAGATGCGGTGGCACTGAGCAGGTTGCTTGTGTGGCTGGAAACCAGGTGGGAAGGACAAACCCGGGCAGAGGGCCTCCCACCCGTACATGGGCTGGTTTGTGCTTCCTGTCATTCTGCTGAGAGGGCTGGACCAACCCCGTGTGTGATGCTCTGTGTCATGAAGCAGAGATACGGTAGAATTTCTTGGAGATGAGAGGAAGTACACCCAAGGGGCCAGACGCTTGGACTTTAATTCATCTCTTGGAGCCCCTCTAGGCTCTTGCTCTTGAATTCCTTGCCTTACGTCCTCACTAACGCCTGCGGGGCACCTCTTGGACACTGGGTGTAGTTTGCTCCCTCTGTAGGGCCAGATGATTCCCACTGCTGAGTCTGGCAGCTCCCTAACACGCATCAGCCATGCCCAAAGCCCGTCTACATGGCCTCTGCTGTCCCACCCCATTCTACTTGGTTTTGGCTTCCTTGAGCCCACCTTGGCACTGACGGCTTGAAGGGACCCCACCCCGCTCTGCAATCTGAGATGGAATATTTTCTAAGAGTAGCTCTGGCCAAAGACCGGGGCAGGAGAAAAGGGAATTATGGGGAGGAGCAGACCAATGGTCATGGTGAAACCTGTTTCTCAGGCCACCCTGGCCTACGTGCAGGAAATTGGAGAACAATAATAGCCACCATGTTTCTCTTATTCTTTCCTATCCAGACGGCCCTCAAGATTGCTCCCGGATGGTCCCAACAGACCCAGGGGTCTCACATGTGTGTGCCAACATCTAGTCTTGGCTGACGTCATTTTCTTTCTTGTGCGTTCTGGCTGGCGACGGTGCTGTCCCCTCACTGTTGGCAACCCCAGGAGTGCCATCCATGACCTCGAAACCTGCTGAGGGTCCACACTTGCTGGAGCAGCCCACGCCCAATTTGAATCCACCAAAGCGAGTCCAAGCACATTACTGTCTGCCAAGGGCGCTGGTGGCTGCGCTGGAAGGATAGAGGTGAGGTGGATGCTGTCGCCACTGCTGATGGTGGTGCTTGTTATGGGTTGAATTGTGGCCCCTGAAGATACGTTGACATCCTAACCCTTGATACCTGCAAATGTGACCTTATTTGGAAATAAGATCTTTGCCACTGTGACGAAGATATAAATTAAGATGAGGTGATGCTGGAGTGCGGTGGGCCCTTGGTGCCACATGATTGGTGCTGCCATAAAAGGAGAGGAGACACAGACAGACATTTGAGGGAGAACATCATGTGAAGACGGAGGCAGCTGGGAATGATGTGTCTAGTAGCCAAGGAATGACCATGACGGCCAGTGAGAACCAGAAGCTATGAGAGCGGCATGGGAGCTACCCCGATGCCAGCACTGCCACTTCCGCGTGACCTGTGCCCCCCTCGACATTGCGGAACCCAAAACACTGCACCCCCTGAGCTTCCTGGCCGTTCCAGAGCCCATGTGGGGTTCTGTCTCCTCTTGAGAAGAGCTCTTTCCCCTCAGTTGCCTCAGCTGTGCTCCAGGGTTGATGTGGAAAATTACGGATTGGGGGCACTTTTTGCATTGCATATTACTAATTAGAAAAGAATTTCTCCTCTTTGTAAGCATATACCCAGAACAGCTATTACCCCACCCTGAAAGCCAACGTTCGGGACAGATCAGGAATCAAGCTATGCAAATGAGAACATAAGCACGTCAGTCTAACCTCGGCTGACTGTGCTCAGACCTCTCTAGTCCTTGTCCGCCAAGTGCTCACCTAGAGCTTTGTCTCCCACAGAAAGGAGGGTACAGCAAAATGCCAGTCGCATGGACCCCTGGGCCAGGCTCCTCGGTAAGGGGCATTCACACATTTCTCCCCTGGCAACTGTGCACGTCACCCTGTGGTCTCAGCTTGCGTGAGGCCCCTGGAGGGAAAGGGTACGCCTTGGTCACATGGGCAGAGTTAACTGCAGAATGAGGGTCAAGGTTGGCAAAGCTGGGGCTCCTCCTGATGGTCCTCATAACAGAGACTTTGGAGGGTCTTTACTCAGCTCACCCTAAAGGATAATCATGGTGGGGTGGGGGGTGGAGATGGACAAGAGTGGGGAGGCAACATGGCCAACTGGGCTGGGGCCTAGAGCAAGCTAAGTGGTCTGGAGATGGGAGGTGTTGGTCCCAGCTCAAGTATCGTTTCCAAATATCATTGACTAAACATTATCCCTTGAAAAACCATAGGCAAATGTAAGGTAAAGCCAGCAGCCTCCTTAATGGGAATGCGTGACAAGGGGAGGTCCACAGTAGCAGCTGCACCCTGGCTTGAAGGGTAGCTCCTCCCCCAGCCTTTTCTGTAGAATGTTCTGGGTGATTCCCCTCAGAGAGAAAACTGTACCCAATAAGCTTAGGACACAGACTGGAGCTAGGCTGGCCAGAAGACACTTTGAAAAGGGAATTGATGATGATGATGATGATGATGATGGTAAGCTCTCAAATGATTCCTCCTGTGTTTCTCTTATCTTTTTTCCTTGTTTTGATTATCCTCCTCCAAAGACGCTCGCTACCCAGAGAGAAAAGCCCTGACTGAATAATAAACAGACCCTTGTGCCAAAAAAGAAAAAGCATGCACATGTCTCCAGCAAAACCCGCTTGCTGTTCACATTTGCAAACCATCCTATCATTCTGGAACAGCATTTTTCTGAAACGTTTCTCCTCAGCTCCTTTCTACTCTAGTTTTCTGTGTGCTCTCTCAAATGGCAGGTTTGGGGGATGGGTGGGGGCAATAGTGGAGTTGGGGAGAAAGAATGAAAGAGGAAACTATAACCCCAAACAGTGATAAAATTATCCTCGCTGGTAAAATTATCTTCACTGTCATGATCTGTCTTTCAGGGACAAAAGTCACCATTTTGTGCAAATACAGGTTTTGCTTCCCCGACTCATGTCTGTGAAGAGTGATTGAAGGTGTGAGTAAACCCTCCCGATGGTTCGTAGCAATGACCTTTGGCTTCAATCGGCCTCCAGCAGTTGGCCTGGATCTCTAACCATCCACCTCTCTCCCCGGCTCCTAGGCCCTGGGAAGGGGTGCTCTTCCCCCACATGTCTGATTCTTCTGGCAAGGTCCCTGCGGGCTGGCCACATTCTCCTTTTGCTGATAGTCCCCAAAACAAGGACCTTGGGTTGGAGAATATTTGAAGGTCCGCATTCACACCATGGCTTCTAAAGGTCCCCTTGCCTGGGACCTTTGGATGAGGATGATTCTGAGTGTCCTTGTTTTCTTCTGCCTCAGGGCCAAGGACTCGCCACCCTGGCATCTTCCCCAGGCTGAAGACTGCTTGGTCCCTTTCTCTTTGTTTGAGGTCTGTATCTCAAAGGAATTCTACCCATCCCAAAGTCCTGGCCACATGTTTCTGGGAGTGGGGGTGGGGGGCAAGGATTCTCATGTAAGTGGGAAAATGAGACTCACATTGGCCTGTCCGGGTAGGTCAGAGTTCTGCGGTGGATAAGCAGTCCACCTTCTCCCAACATCAGGTTCAGGGATGGGGAACGGGGGAGTTTTTATGGACTACTTCATTTTTTCCTGATCCTAGTCATAAACTCTTTCAGACTGACACTGTTAAGTAGTAACCCACCAATTGGAGCAATTGTATGGTGTGTGTGAAAGAACCAAAAAAGATTTTTGGCTGCCTTCAGAAGCTTGTGAAGGAATAACAAATGCATTTCTCTTTGTAGTTCTTCATACCTCTTCCCTCCCCACGGCAGTGAGGACCCTGATTCTTCGTGGCAGGTGGTCAGGTAGAACTGGCAAAAGCTGGTCTCAGTTTTATACCCTGTCCCGGAGACGTGTGTAGCGATAGTGGCAGAGACCTGGTCAGATTCAAAGGCTGAGAAAGCAGGCCCCTGTGTGGCTCAGTCGGTTGAGCGTCCAGCTCTTGGTTTCAGCTCAGGTGATGGTCTCCAAGTGGTGGGATCAAGCCCTGCATTGGACTCCAAGCTCAGCAGGGAGTCTGCTCAAGATTCTCTCCCTTTCCCTTTGCCCCCTCTCCACTCATGTCCTCTCTTGTACGCTCGCGGATGCGCACGCTCTCTCTAAAATAAATAAATCTTACAAAAAAAAAAATGCTGAGAATGAAAACCTCTCCTGAATCCAAACTCCTAATTTTTAAAAATTTATGAAACAGTGTTCTTGATAAAAATCAACAGAAAAGGGCAAGTATACAGCTAACAACCCCCAGGCCTGAATTCAAATCAACTGTGTTCCATGCTATAGAGCCTGCAACGGCCAACATGTTGTTAGTAAAACTCTGACTTCAACCCATAGGGAATGGAGTTTCTGGGTATAATGCAAGTAGCTCATAAAAAATGAAGCTCGAGATGATTAGGGAAAAGACGGATAGTCACATATATGTAAATATCACATATTGCTAAATAATGTTTATGAATAAAATAAATGATATATTAATATTATACCTTTATCGCATATTATTAAATATTAAACATATATAAATTATATATCTATATATATGTACATGCTTCTTCAAATTTCTTCTTTTTTTTTTTTTTTAAGATTTTATTTATTCGACAGAGTTAGAGACAGCCAGCGAGAGAGGGAACACAAGCAAGGGGAGTGGAAGAGGAAGAAGCAGGCTCATAGCGGAGGAGCCCGATGCGGGGCTCGATCCCTTAACGCTGGGATCACGCCCTGAGCCACTTAACTGCTGTGCCACCCAGGAGCCCCTCAAATTTCTTCTTTTATTGCTAATCAACTTTCAGTTAGGATCAGGAAATTCGGTGTTGAGGTTACAATATTAGCAGTCTCGGGGCGCCTGGGTGGCTCAGTCGTTAAACTTCTGCCTTAGGCTCAGGGCGTGATCCCAGAGCCCTGGGATCGAGCCCCGCATCGGGCTCCTCCGCTAGGAGCCTGCTTCTTCCTCTCCCACTCCCCTTGCTTGTGTTCCCTCTCTCACTGGCTGTCTCTCTCTCTCTCTCTCTCAAATAAATAAAAATCTTTAAAAAAAAACCCAACAACAATATTAGCGGTCTCCTTTGAAGTCAGTTTACAGAAAAGATCCCCAGATCGGGCTGTTGCCTGGGACAAGGTTTCCATTTTCCCTAGATTATGTGGTTCAGAGAAGCTGCAGAGACTGCTGGATACTCAGGGACCCTGCCAGGCTTCTCCCTGTCCCATAGGGGAAGGGGGCTGCAGGAAACCCTGGGGGATGGGGAAGGGGGACAGGAGTAATGTCTGTGTCCTGCCTAATGGAAAAGAAGGCAGACCCTGCACTCCAAGGACCACCTGTGGAGCAGACCTGAGATTCTCAAACTGTGTCCTCCATCCTCCACTCATCCATTGTGACCAAATGCAGGCTAGGCAGTGGCTTCTGTGACCTAAGTAAGCCCCAGGAGCTGGACTCTGGGATAAAAGCCACAGTTGTCCCTAAGGACCAGTCACCTTCCACCTTACAGAACTGTTGCACATTCCTTGCAGAGAGTTGCTAATTGGTATTGGGCTGATGGCTCGTGTTTTTGCAGCAAGAATCAGAACCGCAATTGTAAGGATTCAACATCGACCTGGATATTGTGCTCAGCAGTGGACAAGACACAGATGTAAACAGACACGCTCCATGCCTGCTGGGCTTGGCGCCCAAATGATAAGGACAGACATGAAAGGCTCGGGAAAGACATAAAGACTCATGAAGTCCAGGATAGGCGCTCAGAGGAATAACCATTTTGTGTTACGTTGAATTTCTTTGTCCATTTTGGAGGGGGGGAGGTGTCCTGTGATCCATGATTGGGCTTCTGGAAAAAGCCTATCTAGAGGAGGAATCTGAAGGTGGGTAAGATTGGATGGAATCTGAATTCCATAAAGACGACTCTGATTTCTGCAATCGACTGGAGGCTCTGTTGCCTGCTCTTGCCACACACAAAAAACTATGCAGCACAAAGCCAAGTCGGATCCGAAGTGGGTTAGGGTATTATATAAACCCTTGGCGGGAGGGGAGATGGTCTTTTATGTGTGTTTCTTTTGCTGCAGCGGCGGCGGCGGCGGCGGCAGCAGCAAGAGTGGCTCAGGTTGATTTAGAATACGGATGACAGTGGCCTGGCGCGAGCCCACGGCTGACGAAAGCTGCTTATCCCGCTCGGTTTCCATGGAGACGAGCAGGAGCAGCGGCGGCGGCGGCGAGGCTGTCAGCGAGCGCTGCGGCGGCGGCTGCGGCGATCGCGCGTCCGCGGGGGTCTGCAGGAGGAAGGAGGAGGCCGGGGCCGGGACCCTCGCGGCAGACATGGACTTGCATTGTGATTGTGCTGCCGAAACGCCGGCCGCCGAGCAGCCGTCTGGGAAGATTAATAAAGCTGCTTTCAAATTATTCAAGAAGAGGAAATCGGGTGGCACCATGCCCAGCATTTTTGGGGTCAAAAACAAAGGGGATGGGAAAGGCTCGGGTCCGACGGGCATGGTGAGGAGCCGGACCCACGACGGCTTAGCCGAGGTGGTGGTGCTGGAGAGCAGCAAGAAGGAGGAGCCGCGCGGCGGGGGCGACAGCGGGGGCGGCGGCGGGGGTGGCCGCAGCGGGGGGCGGCCGAACCCGGGTCCCCCCAGGGCGTCCGGGACCGGAGTGGGCTCCCTGGCTAACAGCTCGGTGGCGAAGTCGCACAGCTTCTTCTCCCTGTTGAAGAAGAACGGGCGATCGGAGAATGGCAAGGGCGAGCCGGCGGACGCGAGCAAGGCGGGCGGCAAACAAAAGAGAGGACTGAAGGGGCTCTTCAGCAGCATGCGCTGGCACAAGAAGGACAAGCGGGCCAAGGCGGAGGCGAAGGGCGAGCGCGCGGGGGCCCCGGGCGGCCTCATTCTGCCGGGCTCGCTCACCGCCAGCCTGGAGTGCGTCAAGGAGGAAACGCCCGGACCCGCCGGCGAGCCGGAGAAGCCCAGCAAGGACGCGCCGCGAGACCCAGCAGGTGAGCTCGGAGGGGGAGAGCCGGGGCCGGCCTCCGCCGATCGCGCCCACGTGCCGGACCGCCGAGAGGCCCACAGCCCCGGGGTCCCTAAGGCCGAAAGCGCCCGGGGAGAGGACGCCGCGGGGCATCGGCGCGCCGAGAAGCCCCGGGCAGCCCCCGAGCTGGGCGCTGGGGAGGTCCAGACGGCTGAGGATGCCTCCAGGACAGGTGACGTTCCGGTAAAGACCGTCCCCCTTGTCGACTCGGAATGCGGCAGCGGCAGCGGCCGAGCGGCGGCCGTCCCTGACCCTTCCTCTGTTGATCCACCCTCAGACCCATCGGCAGATCGTATTTGTTTGATGTTTTCTGACGTGACTTCACTGAAAAGCTTTGACTCTCTTACAGGCTGTGGAGATATTATTGCAGACCAAGAGGACGAGGCAGGTCCCAGCTGTGACAAGCATGCCCCCGGGCCAGGCAAGCCAGTTCTCTCTAAAAAGAACCCCGGCGTGGTGGCCTACCAAGGAGGAGGGGAGGAGATGGCGAGCCCGGATGAGCTGGACGACACCTATCTCCAGGAATTCTGGGACATGCTTTCCCAGACTGAGGACCAAGGACCAGGGCCCCAAGAGGGAGCGGCCAAGGCGGCAGCAGCCCTGGAAACCAAGGTGGTGGCCGAGACGTCCAAAGACGCCAGGTGTGCGGAAGGGGCCAAGGACGTGTCCTTGGGCAAACACAGGAGGCTCAACCGGATTCCCATCGAGCTCCATCCCAAGGAGGAGCCTAAACAGCCGGAGAAGGAGCAGCAGGAAGGCATCCCCAATAGTGACGAGGGCTACTGGGATTCCACCACTCCGGGCCCGGAGGAAGACAGCACCTGCAGCAGCAAAAAGGCAGGCATCCCCCGGGATAGCTACAGCGGGGACGCGCTCTACGATCTCTACGCGGATCCGGATGGAAGCCCGGCGGTCGTTCCCGCCAACGAGGAGACGTCCTGCTTGTCCCGGTTAAAGCCTGTGTCTCCAATCACCATCACCTGTCCACTGCGAACACCAGGCAGTTTGCTGAAGGACTCTAAAATCCCTATCAGCATCAAGCACCTGGCGAACCTTCCATCCAGCCATCCCGTAGTGCACCAGCAACCAGTCAGGAGTGAGATGCCCAGAACAAAAATCCCAGTTTCCAAAGTGCTGGTCCGCAGGGTCAGCAACCGGGGTTTGGCTGGGACCACCCTCCGGGCGGCGGCGTGCCACGACAGTGCCAAAAAGTTGTGAGGTCTCGAAGCCAAGGTGGATGGACCCCATGTCAAGGAATATACAACTTTCCCTGGAAACCACTCAAATAAGTTTTGCTTCTTCTAAAGAAAGGCTTGTAGGACCATCCCTGCTCCACAGCGCAGACCGAGGAGGTCTCTGTGCTGCCAGCAGGGGCAGGGTACTCCAGAGAGGGGGTGCTACACATGGGATTCTCCTTTCAAGATAAGTTCCCTGAGAATTATTTTCAAGCACTTTTAGTTTTTTACCTTTTAAAAAAATCACTTTTTTCTTTTTTTCCTTTGATGCGCTGAACACTTGGAAGTCACCTTTACTTGCCTTTGCAGAAAACAGGACTTAACCAAACCTAAGGAAGCATCATGCCATGATAGTTGGTCCAGAGTGCCATGGTCCAGAGAGGGCCTGGAGGACCCACTGTCAACACCAGAGGAGCCCCTCCTCTTCCATGACACTTTCCTTCCTTCCTTCTTTTCCTTTTTCTTTCCAGGAAAAAAGAGAGAGAGAAAAGAAAAAAGACCCTTTGCTGTATCACTGTGTGGGAAACACCTGCAAAGCTGAAAGAGCCAGGTATTTACCTGATGAGCAGAGGGGATCATTGATTGGCCGAAAACTTGCCTACTTTCAGTTGCTGGGTATGCAAATAGGTCAATATCTACCACTAGGACAATAAAGGAGTGTTTTGGTTTGGTTGGTTTAGATCATTTGTTTGGGGAGAAAGAAAAAGCTCAGCAGAGCAGGTTGTGTCTTTTTCTTTTTCTTTCCCACTCAGTGAAGAAATAAGGATCAGGGAAAGATTTCACTAAAATGCCAATAGACACAGTATTCGAGCATTTATGAACTGTAACTTTCATGTGTAGATAATGCGCATTTTATAGTTTATCCAGCTGTTAGCATTTTTTAATCTGTCAGTAACCTCGAATTTAAAATCCGGTTTTATAACTAGTTATGGTAACTGTCCCTGAATCACCGATGTTCTTTTATGTACTGTAACCTAAAGCAATTGAGTTTTTGTTTTATATGGGTTCTCTGGCTCTCAGTGCAGGAAAAAAAAAAGTCTATTGTGTTGATGTCCCAGAGGAATGGTTCTGTCTTGTCTTGGGTAAGAGACTATTCGCTTCTCACTCCTAATCCTGCTTTTCAGAGATTTTTACCTTGGTTATAAAAATTTTGGATTCAGCCATTCTACAATAGTCCCAAATGAGGAACGTGTTTTAAAAACCCAATAGAAAAATACAGTTTTTCATGTTATTTGACTTTTGCTTTATAGATTCGTGATTGAGACAGGTATGTTCAGAATATGACACTGGTACGCGTATGTATCGTAAACACTCTATGTCGAGATATTTTGAAAAGTGGTTTCCTTGTATGTATATTTTCTATTATTTTAGATGAGACATTTATCGCAGAACGGGTTACCATATGCCTGGATAGTTTGAGTGATTAACTGAAGCAGTTCCTAGAATGCTATTAGCGTCTAATGATTATATAATATCCTCTTGGAAACGCACTTCAGTGTGTTTAATCAAAAGACCGGAGCTTCTACTAGGAGTTGATTCATGGTATCAGGAAGATTAGACATTTTCAAGCAAAACTACACGCATACGAATGGCACAAACACTTCTGTATAACTCCCATTTTCCCAGAGAGATTGCCTAAGTAATGAACTGATAGTATATGCTTTCTAAGTTTGTTTTCTGTTTCATAAAGGAAAGAAAGAGGCAAGTTAAGTATATGGAAACCTGTTTTAATAGTATGAAAGGAACAAAATAAACGACATCAAAGGCAAACAAATTTGAGCCAGTAGCATACAGCAAATTGTTCCCATTTTAAATATGCAGTGATTCAGTTAGAAGAGGTGGTAGAGATTTGTTGAATTTCTTTAGTAGTCAGATGACTGGCTTTTATTGCATTGTGTCAGATCCTTAATGTTCTTTCAAAGTACTGTTTTAATATTTAATTTCCTTATATAGATGAGGTCCTATAATCAGACATAGCCTTAAGCACTCTGAGCCCACCACCAGGAATTCATAAAGCCACTCACACGTGCTTCTGAGCTCAACTGAGCACAAACTAACAGACAAAGACATGTACTGCACACTCGGAAATATTTTACAAACGACTTCTGTCTTGAGAAAGGGATTTAAATTTGATTCCACGCTGATAGTACTATTTAGACTCCAAATGCATTCATCTTCCCCCAGTGAATGTAAAGAACATAAATTTTATTCCTAGCCGTAAAACAAAGGATGTTTATTTTCTTCTTGTGCATTTGCTCGTGAGGGTTACCTCCTCCACTGTGTGGCTCGGTGACAGAGTTATATTTGTTCATTTGTTCAGCTGTACAGGGAAGTTAGGAGTACCTGAAGCACTGAGGAGAATATTCTGACAGTAAAGGCAATCTATGGAGAACTCTATTTTGTTAGCACTGGGACAAACTATTTTTGCTTTCACAATTTGGGGGGCTTATTTCTGCCATTCTACCACTATGCTATGTCTTCTTTTTGTAAGTAAAGGAAAAAGTCAGCAAAGCCTGCCTTCATTTCCCCTGCCTGTCAATTAACCAGTTATACAAGATGTAAAATATTTTCTCTTTTCATTCTTTTTTCCATTTGCTTCCCACTTTTTAAAAAACTCTCTCTGAGAATTCCATCCACACCAGTCAAATGAAGGATGCAGGCAGTTAATTAAATGGCCTCAGTGGGTAGGTGGGAAATTAGGACCAATGCAGGAAGCCTGCATCTTAACCTTTTCCACCCACAGAAAAGGGTTCACAATTGCTTTTTTTGTGCCAAGGGCTACTTCTCTCATTCATGTTCCTGGAGATTGCTCCCCCCCCCCAGCATTTTAATAGATTTATATTCCAATTATTATTAATACATTTCCTAATTTGGCTATATTTGCTGATTTTTTTTAATGGGAAGGGTTAAATATGGGCTGATGACACCTTTGCTGTGTGTGTCTGATTCTGAGATGCTTGGTTGATTAGGTCTCTTTAGTCAGTGAGCTGGACAAATTAGAGAGGAAAAAGTCAAATCCATCGTTGGCCCTGAATTTATCAGTGAGCTTAATAGCTCTGCCCAAAGACAGCCTGACTTTAATAACGACATTACACAGACAATGTCACTTGAACTACTCTGGCATCAGTACTGTTGGCAGTTGGATGCTTTTATTCTTCCATTAGCACCGACTGGGAGAAATTTTACTATAGCATTGTCAATAATTGCAAGAGGAAATAGATTTTTATTATCACCTAGTAATAACAATGACATATAGGACATTAAGGACTTCCTTTAGATACGTTTTCCACAAATTATCTGCCTATTTGAATACAAAGTGTTTAACATCTATGAGAGTGATGACTGACTGGGTTTAAAGCATTTCTTCCTTAATCTCAGAAGTAGTTTTGAAGTATTGCACTTAAATGAATATTCAAATAACACTTTGTTTACACAGTTAGCCAGGTAAAAAGACTATATTGGATATCAAGATTTCTTCCACTGATCTTTCTGAGTTTTCATTGTTTACACCTTTGTCAGATTAGTTTTCAGAGCCTTTTTACTGTTAACTTTGTATGAAGAGATCCATTAAAGTAGCTTTCTGTCCTCTCCCTTCATACCCACCATGTTTGATGTTTGCTTGGTGCCCTCAGATAGCCGTAAGGGGACACTTCTCATGATGGTGGTGTCTTTTGACGCTAGTGGAACACATTTCCTTATTGTAGTCATTCCAGATTTCTCTCCTGAATGATGACAATCTGGCCTTGGTCCCCTGTGCTGGGTTTCTAAGAAGGCATGTTCCAATATCTTCACAGATACTTCGCTCCCCTTATCATTCTTAAGAAATTAATTCAAGAATTTTATACTCTTAAACAAAAGGAGAACACATCACAATTGCCTCTTATCACCATTGGGAATGACCAGTTAAAAATACCTTCATGAAAGAGGAGAAACCCAAATACCTCGGCTCTACCCATTTCCCTCCCTCTTTGTCAGGCAGACCAAGGGATGAACAGCACAGTTCTTATTTGTGGAAACTCGGCCTTAGGAATTTTTGATTGCTTATACACAAATATTCATGACAGTTTGGGACCCGAAGCTAGCGTGGCGGACCGGTGGCTTATATATCTGCGTGGGAAAGCAAGAGGCCAGCATTTACTTCATAAAAGGACGTGTCTGTAACATTGTCAGGTGGTAAGTGTGATTCCCCCTCCAGGGCAGTCTCCTGTCTGTCCACCTCTGAGGATTTCGTGATGGCCATCATCAGTTGCTTCTCAAAGCCTTTGCGCTGTGCTAATGCTTTAAAGGAGATGGTTTGTTGCAACTATAGCCACTTAGAAAGAATGTTATTATCTCACTCCAGAGAGCGCTTTTAAGGAGTGATTCAGAATGATAGTTCCATGATTATGGAAAAGTGTTCTTTCTCAAACTGAAAAAGGAAAGATTAAAGTAGGCACAAAGCCTCCAGAACGGAAACTGGGCACATTTTATGACCAACGTTTACTTTAATTCAAAGCAACCTGTGCTCATGGAGCATATACTGCGTCTAATACTTCATAAAACCCCCTTCAGTCTGGGTTCAAACATAGCTGTACCGTGACTGGACTTTCTTAACAGTCATGAAAAACATCTTTATTTTATTTTACCTACTTTTTTTTTTTGCATTTGTTGCTTATGGTTTGTGGGGTGAAGCAGAATGGTGTGAACTTGAACAGGAGTGGAATGGATTAAGCCACACAAATTCCTCTCAAAATAATAATAGTACTTATAACAATAATGAACATTTGTCGAGTACCTGCTAGGTGCCAGTGGCCGCCTGGAGCTTTACAAATATTGACGTGGTCCTCCTAGCAGCCACGTGGCTTAGGCACTATTATTTCCCTCATGTGCCATCTTTAATTCATTCTTTTTGTTTGTTTCCATCCCATCTCATCCCCCCTCCCCGTTCCCCTCTTTCTCTTTCTCTCTCTTTTCCCCTGGCCTCTGAGATGGGAACATAAACTCTTCAGTAACTTAGAGTAACACAAGAGCTAAGAACTGCTTAATGTCACGACCAGTTCACTTCCAATAGAAACAAAGCTAACCCATGCCATGAAGCTGAAAATTGGTTTTGTGTCCGAGACGATGGTGCTCCTGTCACTATTAGAGAAACCAGGCACAGTTAATAGGCAAACACTCTGCCTTCTTTTGAGGATATCCTCTCCTTCTCAGGATTAACAGCAAAAATAGAGACAGAAATCTCTCCTGTTGTCATGGTAATACTTCTTCCCTGTAGGATGTCAGTCACTCTAAGCACATTACACTGGTTTTTCCACCATAAGCCCAGTCTGGCTTGCTCCGGGTGTTCCATGGGGTTTGTTTAAATGGCGGCTAGCTGACTGATCCCTTGCCTTGCTAAGGTTCTGAGCTTCAGAGGTAAGCTCCTGGCTCTTTCCAAAGCAGTGAGTGCATCCTACATTCCGTCTACGGCCGTTGAATCCTGGCTCATATTTTCCCATTCATTACTTCATTCAATGAATATTTATTGAAGACCTAGAAGTCAGTCATGGTGAATTTGAGTATTTTATATTGAAGGAAAATAACTAACCTATAGTGCGTGCGTGCTCTGTGCCAGGATGATGCTCTGTGCTTTCTTTCACGTTGTTATGGCCACTGTTCACAAGGGCGCGGTGGGTATTGGTCCACCCTGCAGAGGCAGCAAATGGTGCTCACGAAGGTGAAATACCTTGTCCCAGGTCACCCGTTTCCTAAGTACCGGGCAGAGTTTGAATCAGAAACCTAACTTTATAGCTTATGCTTTAATTATACGGGTTTTTTTAACCGTATGATTCAATTTCTGTAAAACTTGTTTTAAGTAAGAAACTGATCAAAGTTCTGAACCGCAAGAGCCAAACGACATTTGTATAATTGTCGGCACCATCCAACTGATGGCTATTTTAGTTACAAGTGAACTTGTATTTTTTTTTTTTAATTCTTTGATGGCTTTTATACATGCAAGCCTAAAAAGTAGAGCTCAGAGACTAGCAGGTTTTTTCTCACCTGGGCCAGTCAAAATTGTGCACTATATTCATCAATTACTTTAGAGTTACATACAAGCAGGTCTATGTACAGATTTTGTAACTTGATGTCTGTTTTGCCAATAATAAAACCAAAAGCAATTTAGGTAGCGAACCCAGCAGCGTACAACCTGTGTTTTCTCACATTCTGATTCTGTTAATACTCCCAATATCTAGGGAAAATCTGTTTGAAATTGCATCATGGTCATAATTAAGGTGGTTATTTTCCTAATATATGGCCTGCCTGCATTTGGTAAAATGCTTTTGAAATGAATTTTGGGCCTCATCCTAATGAGACGCAGTGGAAGGTTTCAATAACAGGTGGTCATTCCATTGGAATGTAAACTGGGATAATTTGTGATAATTACCCCAGTTGGGCTAATTGGTAGAGTAACTTTCTGCTTTGTGTGAGAAGATAGCATTTTTAATAAAATATAGCCGAGGTGACTGGTTATCGGAAACATATTTAACTTTCTCAGATACCTACCTGGATCATCTAATAGGCTAAAGCAGAGATACTAAAAATACCTGGTCGGATTGCATAGGGGCAGAGAGCGGACACACAGTAACTACTTGTAACATGTCATGAGATGGTCCTACTTAGCCTGAAGGAATTAGTGAACTTTCTCAAATATCTATGCTGCAGCCATTTATCCCCCGCTACACAGTTATTTCTAAAGAAAGGAAGAGAAACTCTCATAAAGTAATACAATAACATTGCTTCCAGAACAAATTTAACTGAACATGAAGGATCTGGGAGTGGTCATTTTATCAAGAACATCAGGGAAAATGGTTTTGATGTTATAGGCAAAGTAGATTTTTGTCATTTTTACTTGACTCCAGCTATCTACCAGGCTCAGTGCTAACTTCAGGTTTTTGACCAAGTTATTTATATGGAATATCTCAGTGTAATATAGGGAATTGCAGATTATTTGAAAATAATGACAAAGAAGGCCGAAAAGAGAAATTCCATTTCTATAATTAGTTTTCCTGAAAGTCAGGCATGTCTTTGAGGACAAGCTTTTGGCTGTATTATTTTTGTGCACAGGAGGAAAATTGTTAGTAGGTTTATAGATATTATTTTTATAATAGAATGTTAAATTCCCCCCAAACATCAAAAATCGTCTCCTAGAACTATTCTATGTTTTTAAAACTTGTTTTAAAAAAGGATTCTAAATAGCAATAGGATCTTTTCTCCTTTCTCCACTCCAATGATTTAATGGGATAAATGAACCAATGTTTATATTTTTAAACCTGTAAATATTTTATTTTGGGTATTTTGTATATTTGTTGATATAATTCCATTTTGTGCATATGTATCATTGTGCATGTTGCTGTTTTTGATAGTCACTCTTTTAATGAATGTAAGAAGCTTGGACTAATAGCACTTTTCTTGTTTCATTCAAACATCTTAAAACGAAAATACAACACTGCCATTTTAACTGTTGTGTTTAATTCAGTCAATAAATTTTGTTGCTCCTTTACTTTTAAAGTGAAATCTGTTGGTTGTTATTTTTCCAGGAGGAATTTTATTTCCAGCTTTTCAATTTCTAGAATTGATACCAATGATGCTGATAATGGCAATGTGATGTGCGTGTATGAAATTGGTGGAAAAACCGATGGTGGGCCTGTATTTCTTTCCACACTTGGTAAACAAGTGAAAAATTATTGTTTGGTTTGGGCAGTTGCCTTTCAAAAGCCTTGATATTCTGACGTGGATCTGACTTAGCCTTTTACGCAGAAACTCTCCATTCCTCGTAAGCTCACTAAAGTGAGGCCAGCTAATCTGCTGTGATTGTTAGGAGCAGACACCTGGAGTCTTTTTTTAAAGAGTTGTTTTCTGGCTTTTATTGTTCAGTTGCGGGGTGGGCGGAGTTGTTAAAAAGCAAAATTCAGCCAAGTAAATTTGAAAATCGAATTAGCTTCATTAAACAATTCATGAATTAGGCAGCATCCCTTCCTGCAAGTAGAGAGGTGCTCTGAGGCATTGTACAAAATAGAGGGTTTTTATAGGAAGGAGGGTGGGGCAAAGAGCTATTAGTAAAAGAAATTAAAAGGATTATTTCAAGCAAGTTCACCTTCCCTTAGGGGGAAGGGCAGTGGGTTTTATTAGGTGGTTGACCTCATCTTCCTTTGGGGGATGGGGAGGGCCCATGTGACAGATTACCTCAGAGGCTGACCAGACAATTCCTGACTGCCCAATTAAAACTTAAAATATCTGGGAGAGGCACAGGTTAAGTACTAAGTCCTGGTACGGTGACTTGGCCTGAGTGCTGCCATTTTGGACGGTGGTTTTCTTTTGAACAGGGGTATGTTTTCACTTTGTATGTTTAATGGTTTAAATCCATAGTGGCTTGAAACTCAATGTAAAGACTAATGAGGTTGTGCCCTTTTATATTTGAAAAATAACAATCGATGACTGCGTAAATTGTTTTGAAGTATGCCTCCCTTAAAATAGGCTTGTTCATACTACACTTGCTTGTGTTTCTCATAAATGACAAGAAAAATTCATATTAGTCTGTTGAACATGATGAGTGTAGACTTCCAAAGGGAGATCTGATTAGTTACGGTAAGCAGAGTAAATACACATCAGTAGAACCACACATAGGGAGACAAGAAACTCACAATGCCTCTACTCCCTTTGTGCTGTGCCGCCCCCTTTCTCCCAGCCCCTTTGACTTCCCCCTCTCTTCTTCTCTTGTCCTAGAATTGACACGGAAGCACCTCACAATAACTGAACTCAATTTCCCTTTAATGGGGAGATGAGGAGGCTAAAGCTCATAGATGCTAGGAGACTCACTCTGAAGTCTTTGAAGCAGGAAGGTGTAAAGAGAGACCAAGTTTGGAAACCGAACAGAATCTGGGTTTGAATTCTGGTCTGGGCGCTTACCGCTCTCCAGGCACTTTAACTTCTCTGAGCCACTTTCCTACTCTATAAAATGAGGATAACAAGATTTAATTTAGAGGATACTTGTACCATTATTAACTTTCAGAAAGAAGTCTAAAACAACAGTATGTTTTTTGCATACATTTATATAGTTCCTCTTTCTTTAAAAAAAAAAAGCATTTACAAAAATTAAAACCTCACGGGCTGGTGTTGAAATATCTTGAACAGAGAGCTTGCTTTGATGTACCTAGCAATAAGCATGAGCCTCCTGGATTGGGGTGGAGGTGTAGAGTGGTGAAGTACGCTTATATACAAACAAGGAAACAAATGGGAGTCAAGGTGGTCTGAAGTGTCTTATTCTGAGACACATTATTCTGAAATGAAAAGCTTGCATACACTTAGGAAAGACTAGGGGGAAAAGCCTAGTCTTTGTGGAAGAGGTCAAGAACAGTAGCTGAGCCGGTTGGAGAGTTGGCAGCTAAAACAACAATGACCAGACACAATGGCGCTGAAATCAGAAAGGAGCTTACTCTCCCAGACACCAAACAACAGGCTGTAAGAGACAGCACCACCATAATTAAGGTACTGGGTACCTTAAGTAGCTGGGTGCTTTAGTACACCCACTTAGGGGAGAGAGATCATTGATGTATTTAACCTGAAAAAAAAAAAGTAACTATATGGGTTTGAGAGATAGAAAATAATTTAAGCAAGAGGACAATGGCCTCTACCATTTCAAGCCACGGATGAGCAAGGCTTCTGTTCTGAATCAGCCTCAGTTCCTGAACACTTCTCTCAGAGCACCGCTCTACACTGACTGGGATGTGGATTTCTGGGATGTATTGATAACACCATTTTCATATGACGTAGCAGCCAAACTCAGTCAGAGAAACTCATCTACTCTGACATGGAAGGAGTAGTTGGCCTCACTGAACATACTGAGATATGTCAGTCTCCATTGTGAGCCTGCACAGGAGAGTTTTAAGGGCATACACAATTTTCTCCTTTTATGCTGTTTTCACTGTGTGGAGAACTTTAAGCGGAAGGTTTAGAATCCTGAGGAAGCTACTGTGAACCAAAGGGGAGTGAAAACATGTGCCTCAGAAGGAAGAGGTTAATGTCATAAATCTAACAAGAGAACAAAGCAATGGAAAACTGCCCTTGAATTTTCCTATCCACCTGTGCTTTGTACTCACAGACTCCTGCCCACTCCAGAGTATGTCAGGTGCTCATGAACCAGCAGTGAGATGAAGAAAGGGATATTCCCAAGAAAAAATAGAAATCTGGTCAAAGACCAGGACCCAGGGCTGCAGACACACCCCTTTATCTTTGTTATTTCCCTGGTGGAAGCAACAAAGTATGCACTCGTGTTCCATCAAGGAAGGGGTTCCCTTTTAAGATCATTTAAGATTTTATGCTTTTTTTGGCTTCTAAGTCTATGATTTGAGAGCTTAATTTCCTTCTCAGCTCCTGAGATTTCTAGATTCCCCATGCCCTGCATGTAAGTGGCCTTTTAGAAGTAATTGAGAGTCATTGACTATTGTTCTCAGTGCCAGAACTGCCTCTGTGTTGGCTTTGTTGCCCAGGGGATGTAGATACTTTCTAGAGGACTCTAGTTCTCTTGGGCAGCTCAGGGACAACTCTTTCCAGGTGCTCCAGTGGTTCCACGTTTTAAGTCACAGTCTAGCTGCAGCTTTCCATCACCTTATGAAAAAGTTATATCCATTGTATGTGACAGAAAATAGATTCATGCCATTTGGTTTAGCTCAACAACCATCGACTATTTAATGTGTTAGGTTCATGCTCAGCTTGGTGGGTACGAGTGAGTGAGATATAACACTCCCTGCTAAGGTCGCTGAAACTTCCCATCAAATTCCCCGAGTACAGATCTCTGCCTGGTGTCATTTCCTGGGGGCCCTTAACCTCAGATATTATTATTTCCTTATTCCAATAAAAAAGTGAGGCTTAGAGATGTTATGTGTTTCTGGCAATACAGAAGTTTAGATAGAGTTTTAAAGAATCCTTGTATGAAACACTTAAAAATGCCAGACAAGGTTCATTTTCATTTCTCTGTATGCATTGTTGAGCTATCACAGGAGGGAGGCCGGAAATCCCTGGGTGTACTACTGATTCCTGGAGGCTCAGAACTTTTGTTCCATGGTCCAAGAATGGGCCAAACAGGAGACAGTTAAATCCACAAGCAGAGCGGAAGAGCTGTTTTGTAGACCTTTTTGGTAATTGAAAGATCAAGCAGGCACAAAGTCAGTAAGGATAAAGATTTGAGAAACACATACATATTTGGATACATATATAATCCTGGATCAAACAATTAGAGAATCCACATTCTTTTCAAGTACAAATAAAACAAATAAAATTTACGAAACTTGGCTACATCCTAAGCCATGAAGTAAGTGAAGTAAGTCTTAAGCTTTAAAAAAAAAAATTAGTTACATGCAGAACATGTTCTTTTCCTACAAGTATGCTAGAAATTAGTAGATGCAAGATAACAAGATAACTAAAACCATTCTGTCCATTTGGAAAAATTTTAAGTGCACCTTTCAATAATTTATGGATCAAAGAATAAAAGAATGGATACTAGAAAACAAATAGAAGTGGATAATTATGAAAACATATATTAAAACATGGAATATAGCTAAAGGTTACTTAGAAGGAATTTTACAGCCCAAAATGTTTAAAGCAGAAAAGATAAAAGGCAAGGAATTAATGAGTTAAGAATCCATTTTAATCAAATGTAAGAAGTTAGAAAAAGAATAACAGAATAAACCCATAGAAAGTATAAGTAAGAAGTAATATAAATTAGCAGAAAGTAATGATACTGGAAACAAAGATACTCTAAAGTGGATCAACAATGACAAAAATCAGTTCTTATGAAAAATGCCTAATAACATTTATCAAGAAGAAGAGAAGATAATAGTAGGATTCCGAATGAGAAGATGGGTACAACTTCTGTGCGCCAAAGATAAAAAGATAAAGAATGCTATAAAGCTATGCCAATAACTTTAAATTTTAGACAAAATACGCAAATTCTAAAAAATATATATAAATTGCCAAAAGTGACCCAAGAAGAAATAGATAACGTAGAGAGTCCTAAAATTATTATAAAGGCATGGAATTGGTAGTGAAAACTCTCTCTCCCCCTCCAAACAAGGCGGTAAAACCAGATGGCAGAATGAATGTTCTACCGAATAACTAATGATCAGATAATTCCAATCTAACACAGCCTCTTTAAGAGAAAGAGAACCATTCCTTGTTGTATATACCTGAGGAAAATGAAAGCCATATCTCTATTATGGAATTCAATGTTTCCATATAAGCTATTTGCAAATTGAATCTAGTAGTCTGTAAAACCAACATTCATCATATCAAGTTGGGTTTAATCCAGGAATGCAAATATGGTTCAACATAAAAAAGTCTATTACTATAACTTATCCCATTAAGAGATTAAAGGAGAAGCATATGATATCTTAAAGCTATAGATTCACATGCCTGAAGACACTTCTTAAAGTTCTTTAACAGGGGCGCCTGGGTGGCTCAGTCGTTAAGCATCTGCCTTCGGCTCAGGCTCAGGTCATGATCCCAGGGTCCTGGGATTGCGCCCCACATCAGTCTCCCTGCTTGGCAGGAAGCCTGCTTCTCCCTCTCCGACTCCCCCTGCTGGGGTTCCCTCTCTCACTGTGTCTCTCTCTGTTCAATAAATTTTAAAAAATAAATAAAGTTCTTTAACAATTCTAGAAATTGGACACCTAATTCCTCTCATGTTCTTCAAGTATTCAAGCTATTTAAGACAATGGGGTTCTTTAAACTTTAAATGTGTTTGTGTAATAACATTATTTTAAGCAATTGCCCATATTTCATCCAATCTAAGGTTTTGTAGATGCACATTCTCTTATGCATCATAAAGAAAAAAACGATTCTGGCAATTATAATTGTGAGACACCACTGATTCAAATATGTACCCAGTTTTAGAGATGTAAAATTATGAAAATATGCATCTTAGAATGGATGTAATATTGGTGTATTTGTTAAAAGTTTTAATAATATTAATATTCTTCACTTACCAGGGAAGTGAAGTTTTATGTGAAAAAAGATGGTTATCTAAATGTTGGGCCTACAGATACCAATGGTCCATATGTTTGGAAGCAACTAATATTTAGTGAAGAACATATCAAACAGATACAATCAAGGTCTCAATGTTTAGGAAAATTGTATATTCCTTTTTGTATGGAATTATACACTTTTCATGAAATGAACATGAAAAAAATTCACATTTATACAGGGTTAGTTTTCACACTTCCCACTTTGAAGAAAATGAAGACCTGTACATCTGACATCTTTGCTTACCAGGCCCTCCAATTGGCAGGCAAGAATACAGTGATAATCGAAAAAGATCTTTCTCTGCTAGCACATCAGTGTTTCCCAGAAGAGACCAATTTTTCATAGATCTATGTCTTGCACTTACTTCCAGATGGTAATGTGTTTTTTTAACAAGCCTTTAAATCTTTTTTTTTGCCCATGGGACTACATTTCAGAAGATTCTTGTCACATCTTGTTTTCTCAGTCTGGCAGATACGCACCAGGCCTGATGCATGACCATATCCATCAATTTGTGCCTGCCTGGTAGGTGTTAGGTAGATTTCTTCTAAGTGGAGAGCCCCATCAACTGGTAAGTCCAAGTCCTACATTTTGTTCAAGAGAATATTGGTCTTCCCCTAGTGATATTGATGAGGTTGTAGAATACAGGTGAGGTTCAGTGGGGTGGAGTCCGGAGCCGACGACCAAGAAAGAATTCTTGAGGCGTCTTTGGTGCAAAATGGTGGTTTATTAAAGCACAGGGACAGGACTCATGGGCAGAAAGAGCTGCTGCACCGGGGTTGTGAGGAATGGCCCGTTGTATACCTTCAAGTTGGGAGGGAGTTAGGGATAGCGTAAGTCTCTAAGGAATTTTGGAAGCAAGGTTTCCTGGACCTTGAGGGCCTAGCTGTTTTTGGGAAAAGGTCATTTATTATTGTCTAATAAAACCTGAGTCATGAGACCCTTCAGATGTATATTGGTGGGCCATATGCTTGGGGGATGATTGCCAACATGTATCTTGGTGGGGTGGGGGTTAGAGGTAAAGGAAGTTTCCAAAGGAATTTTTATACGTTAAAGTAGACTTACAGGATCTTGGTGGAGGGGAGGGGGTCAGGCTAGGACTGCCTTTTGCCCTTAGCAAAGTATTAACATCGAGGCTGCTGAGTTCCCAGAGGAATGTCTGAGTTCCCAGAGGAATGTCACCATGCCTGTTTCAAGGACTTGTCAATGGGCTGTAGGTAGTAAGGAAATTTCATTGTGTCTACATACATTCCCTTCTGGAAGCTAGGTTACTGATCTGCTTTGTCTTCAGCTTGCCTTCCGTTCCCTCATCAATATCTCTCAACTTGTAGGTCTTTAAATAGTAATAAAAGGTGAAACCCTACTTGGCTCCATTCTTTCTGATGGTCTATAGTTTCCCCACCCCAAGGACTTACATCTTTTAATCTTTCTTTTATGACTGTGCATTTTGGTTTTAAGCTTTCCTTCTTCCTGCCGTCTTTGTTTTTTGTCCTCCTAATATCCTGCTCTCATATGACATTTAGCCCAGAATTATCTTCCCAACAGTTCATTTAGTCTCTTTTACTGGAAAATCCACATAATACCCACTTTTTCTGGAAGGATTATCCTGAGAGTCTTGTATCAATAAACTAGTGTTGTTAGGGATTATAATAGAATTTGTCTGGTCTTGCTTCCTGAAAGATAACCTGGAAATCTTTGGAATTTCCTGAGTGACAGGAGTGTTTTTGTTATTCATGGTGGGCCCCTCATCCACACCTGAGCTTATGGTAATGAGGTGACTCAGGGACTGGTCAAGCCGGAGAGACCAACCATGTGATTAGAAGCCTGGGGCTCCAAGCTTGTGACAGCAGACTGACCTCCCCACTTCCAGGGAGGAGAAGGGGGCTGGAGATTGATGGAGTTCAACTTTGAAGCCAATGATTTAATAATCATGTCTAAGTAATGAAACTCCAATAAAATTTCTAGACACCGAGGCTTCTGAGAGTAGCTTCTTTTGGTGACTACATTATTATGCTGGGAAGGGTGACAACCCCAAGTCCACAAATCAGGACACAGAGGTTCTGTGTCTAGGACCCTCCAGACCTTGCCCTATGTGACTCTTCACTTGGCTGGTCCTGATTTGTAGCCTTTTTTATAACTATAACTCTAAGTACAACACCTTCCTGGGTTCTCTGAGTCATTCTAATGAGTTATCGAACCTGAGGGGGTCTTGGGAACGCCCCAAACTGGTAGCCAGTTAGTTGGGAGTGCAGGTGACCAAATCTGTGGCAGGCATCTGAAATGAGGACAGTTGGGGACCATGCCCTTAACCTATGGAATCTATGCTGACGCTGAGTGGCTAGCATCAGAGTCAGACTGCGGTATTACAGGGAGGCAGAGGGGAAAAGGCTTAATTTTATCAGGCCCAAATAACACTTTTAAAAAGTTATTTTTGTTACAGCATCTATAAATAAAGAAATAAAAATTGATACCATAGTCTCATAACTTACATGCCCCGTTGATCTACCAGCTACACTTGTTTCTTATTTTATGAGGTGGTTTCTCTGAACCTTTCAAGAGTTACTTTCCCACTCCCTGCTTGTGGCTTTAACTGGACACTCCTCAGAGGTATGCTTGGAGGAGCTGATCTCCAGCAGGGCCCAGAGTGGCTGGCCATACCCTGGTTTGGGGATCCAGAGAGTGGCTTGGACAGAGGGTAGAGGGCCTAACAGCATTCCACGGTACTCATGGTCCTGAGAACACATGGAAAAGCCTGGGACTCCCTGTTGTGCTGGAAAATGCGAGCAAGGTGATCCAGCACCTGGAAATCCCCCTCCCCACTGCTGCCCACTTGATGGACAAAGAGGGGAGATGTGAGCGAGTCTGTGTTGGAAAGGGACAGGGGGCCGTGTTCCATAGCCCCAGGAGCAGCCCAACATGGGGCAGAGGACGGCTTGGCTGGGCCCCCATCTCTGTGCTCCCAGTTAGCATGCTTCTGGCCAAGGGCAGTTTTAGCAGACTCGCTGTCTTCTGAGTGACTGCTCTCATATATGCGAGATACACAAAGGAGAGCTTGCACTGGCGAAGTCCTTGGGGTCAAGAAGTCCAATTGGGTCCGAGGTTCCATTTGCCCTGATCAGAAGAACTTCCACCACGAAAGAAAAGAAGGCGCTGTTAGACTCCTTAAACCTAATTTCAGCTGTTATAAATGTTTGAAAGGTTTGCAAAATGGTTTTCAATTTTTTATCACCCATTTGGGTGAACACGGTTCCTTCTCCATGGTGACTATGAAGGGGTAGAAAAGGAAGGTGGGACTGCTAAGGCTTAGACCCTGAGAGGCATGCCATGTACAAGGAGAGCCAGCTCCGAATTCTCAATAAAGTTCTTGAAAATTTTTTATTGAAGACTTTTATGGAAAGTGAGCATTAAATATTTTGTCTGTTACTTCCTATCTTATTTTTCTTGACATAACTATATGATGTAATGTGAAGAAAATGTCATGTTTTTACCAGGCCCCATGGAGTTGTCCCTGGCTCCCCTCTGCTTAGCCCCACATGTTGCCTGAATATCATCATTGTCCACAGGACTATGAGAGGAAGGGCCCGGGCCCCCAGCTCTTCACATGGTTATGAAGGCCCCAGCCTTCCAATGGTAGGAAATCCAGTTAAGCAAGGAAGTGGTAGTTTCTCGAAAGTTCCCTCAGCCTGATTCCACAGGGAGCTCGGAAGAATATATTTCACTGAGCAGTCCATCCCACCTTGCGGCCAACGGGGTTTCTGTACACCTCACCAGTCATCCATTAGCTGGGAGACCAAGCAGCTTTTTCTGTATTCATTGGCCATTTGGGTTTCTTTTTCTCTCCATTGCCTGCTCGCGTTTTCCCCTTGGTTACTCCACGTCCCAAATGAGCACGCTCTTCCACCATCCTGAGACGGGCTGGTTCAGGGGTTTTCCTAAACAAGTGTCTCCCTGATAGAAAGCTGGTGAAAGTTACTAAAATACTTTCCCCACCCCTGTTCCCTAAGAAATTGAAGAAGAGAAAACAATAAAGGAGTGAAGAGAGGGAGGCTGTGGCAGGTGCTAGCAGAGCCTTGCCCAGGTCCCCCAGGAGTCTGTTGTTCGGGTGCTGAGGCTAACAATGACTCAGACCCACAGCCTTCTCTGAAGTTCTGCCTGCCCGATTGGAGCTGGCTCTCCAGGCCTTCCTGGAAGCTGCCCCCCAGCCCATGCCAGTGACTGGAGAGGGTTCCAATAGCCCTGCTCCCTGGGCTGAATATATGTGACTGTGCTTCAAACCCCTGACTTAGGAGATTTAAATCTTTAGGCATAAGGATTCATTGCTATGAATTCATCAGTGTCACCTCCAACTGGCAGTGAAAGGACAATCATTTTAATGTTCACACTAACCCCGTGAGATAAATGGGGTGGGGAAAGAGTTGTTGGAACTAGAATTCCAGACTTTTGAGCTGGAAGGGCCTTCAGACGATGTAGTCTAAACCCTTCATTTTAGAAACGAAGAAACTGAGGTCCAAAGAGGGAAAAATGCTTTCTTCCTGGTGAGTGAGGTTCCGTGGTGAGGGAAGGGACAGGTTTAAAGCCAGAGCTGAAGTCAAATGCTTGTCTGGTTCCCCGTTCCAGTGATGGATGGAATGGAGAAGAGCATTTCAGGCTTTGGTTATGAGTCCAAGTAAGTTGTCCACATTTCCTGGAAAGGGCTTCTTAATTAAGGAGCTTCAGGGGAGGATGGAAAGATACAGGTTCGAGGGAGACTCAGGAGGTATTAACAATACTTGATGACCCTTTGGATATGAAAAGAGGGAGAGATGACAGACAACTCCAAAATTTCTGATTTGTTGAAAGATAGATAGTAATTCATTGTAATAGGGAATATTGAACAAAAAGCAAATATTAAAGATGAGTTCATTTGAGGTATGTTCACTTGTGTCGTTTTCAGGACTTTGAGATGCAAATGCCTTTTAAAGATAACAAACAGGGTCTGGGTAGGATTAGTGCTTGGGAACAGTTTTGGATACCAGCAGATAACACTAGGTCATAATTCATTTGTTCCTCTATCCCTGGAATGCGTCTTAAGAAACTGGTTTTAAGGTAGTCACCTACTCAAATCTATGTGCCTCTTTCCCAGAAGATAAACTACACGAAAGCCAGGAGAAAATACAACACTGACAGAGGTGCTCAAAATCATGCTTGTGGGAACTGAGACAATTGCAGTTACGTATGACCATTTGAAACTTCCTTAGATGAGATAAATGAATAACTGAAGATCTCAGCTGAAGATCCCAAGGATCAAGAGTTCTGTTTCTAAAGCAGAATAATAGATACATTTTTAAAAATATTCCCTTTGTGGACAAAAATACCAGTGTCCACCATTTTGACAAAATGAGCTAGATTATCTGACAGTGGACAATTCCATTTTTAGTAGATGACCAGAAGCAATGCGAGTCATTTCAGAATGTTGTTTTACATGTTTTTAGATAGGGAAGAAAAAGACAGTGTTCTTCCTCCTTCTAAATAATCCCTTTGAAAAAGTTCCTTTCTAATGGACTATGTCTTATGTTGACTTGAGCCTCCTATTCCATTGGGTGAAAATAATTAAAGTCAGGTTTATTCCAGACCTAAGGGTCCTAAGCCAAGGCAGTAATGGAAGCCACAGAAGTAGGTGAGATTATCCAAAGGGAATCTGGAACAGAAGGCTGGAAGTAGAATTCGGGTGTAAGGGACAGCTCTGGAATTTGCCTTTCCAGCATCCATTCTCCCTCCTTTGGCGAACAACATACTATTTCCTCTGGAGAGCACCTCCATTCCAATATCCTTCAGTTCAACTTGTTCATGTGGAGATGGCCCCACATTCTGGACCCAAGACTGGGCACACCACTCAAACACAGTCCGTCAGAGCCCTGCACCCGCCAGTCACAATGGTGGATTCAGGGAGGAGCGCCTGACTCACTGGTCCAAGGAGACATCACTCCAGGTCTTCTACTAAAACTCTTTGGGAAAAGGGGCTCTTTGTCTGCTGGAGTTGCTGTACTGGTGGGACTATGAACAGGGAATTGCTCTTGGGCAACTAGTCACTGCAGGGCGATTTTGCCTGAGATTGAAACAGTGGGAACAGAGCTACAAGAATGAGAGAGATCTTGAGTAAGCAAGCCCTGGCACCCAAGATCATGGACACATTGTGACAAAGCTAGCTCTGTGTTTGAACTTTTTGTCTGAGCCAGTAAATTCCTCCTCCTATTAAAGGCAATTTCAACTGAGATCTGGCGCTTGTGACCAAAAAAAAAAAAAAAAAAAAAAAAAAATGACTAAAGCAGGATTAAATGTTAACATTAACATTTAAAATGTGTTTCTTAAATTTCAGTCTTTGAATTTTGCATTTCCACACACTTGTGGATACAGTAGCTCGATTAGCTTGACTCTCTCCTGCTTAGCCCCCTTTATATAATGCAGAGCTGGAAAGGTAGAAACGACATGTCCCGCTCCCTTTGAAGCCAGGATTCTGCACGAAGACAGGCTCTGCCGGAGAGATAAGCTTGGGAGAGACCTTGTGTGGAAACTGGGTCACCCGAAGACGGTGGACCTTGGGAGGGACTTGATCTGGGTGGAGTTACATGAGGAGAGAAGCGTGGGGTGCAGGGACCACTTTGCTGGCACAGTTCCTGCTAGAGCTGCTATGATTTCGGTGCCAGCAGCTCGGGGATGACTTTTATGTGGGCGCTTTCTCACCGGCAGGGGCAGAGCAGCTCTAGTGTGTGTTTAGGGTTCCTGGAAGTTTCACACTCCCAACCTTTATGTGAACTGTCTGTGTTCTCAGGAAAAGCCTTTTTTGATTCTCCTAGCTGGAGTGTATTCTCCAGTTTGTTACGAACAACCTTGATCAATACCACGCAAAGTACCTGTTTCTAGGGAAACAAAGCATAGGCTTTGTCCATTTTTCAACGGGTTTTGTAATCCAGAAAAGGCAACACATTTGTTGGCTTGAGGGATGGGAAATGGAGGAGAAACCACTGAAAAGGAGCAGTAAGATCTATGAGGGAAGTGCTCAACAGGCCATTTAGAAGAGGATAAATCAGTAGAATCAACTGTAGCAGAGGAGGAAAATGTTGAAATTAGGCCACTGCACTTGGCAGTTTCAGGAGAGTAGAGGGCAGAATTCTAATTGCCATTGTGAATCGAGAAGTGAATGAATGATAAGAAAGTACAGGGAGTATAGAATATTTCTGGAAGCAAACACGTTGTGAAGTGAAGAACAAGGATGCTAGATTGATTTTCCGGAAGAAACAAAGTTGTTTTCCTTTCCTTTTTTCTTTTTTCTTTTCTTTTCTTTTCTTTCCTTCCTTTCCTTTCCTTTCCTTTCCTTTTCTTTTCTTTTCTTTTCTTTTCTTTTCTTTTCTTTTCTTTTCTTTTCTTTTCTTTCTTTCTTAGTTCGTACACTCAAAGAGCCACTGGGGCAGAGAGATTGGAGATAAAAGGAAGAGGGAGTAACTGATAAAGCTAAGTCCCAGAGGAGGGCAGGGGGGACACGGATCCAGAGCAGAGGGGGCCCACTGCCTGTGGACAGGAGGAAGTACTCCTTTGAGGCTACTCCAATGGGGATGGAGGTGAAGATAACTTGAAGTCAGAGAGAAGTTGTGGACTCTGTGCAGGCTGGCTTCTCCTCGATGGAGTAGGAGGCTGGCCACCTGCTGCACAGAGCAGGGTTCTGACAGGGTCTGTATGATGAACTGGGGAGGCTACAAGGGGGAATGGAAAAGACGTTGGGTGTGTCAGGCTTGGCCAACAGCAGGTGACAGAAAACCTTGTTCAAACTGACTGGAACAAAAAAAGGAACACCCCATACATGCAGTGAAAAGCCCAAGGACAGGGCTGCATCTAGGAGTTCAAACAACACCATCAGAACTGGGTTTCTTTCCCTCTCTCTGTGAATGCTGGCTCCGACTCTCAGATGCCACGGCCCAGTCCCTGACAATGGACTCGTCCTCTTGGGATCAAGTACAGCAAAAAAGGAGAGGTTTCCTCCTGGAGGGGATGCTTGAATCCTGGCATGGGCCTGGACTAGACCAACCTGGGTCTTAGCACGTCCTTGACCCAATCACCTTGGCCCGGGATTTGAATTATTCTGATTGGCTAGCCCCAGGGCATGTGATCTCCTCTGCCCCAATCATTGCAGCGAGGGCATTTCGGTGGGGCTGAAGAGCCAGCCCTAAGACTGTGCTGGAACCACGTTCAAATCAAATTTCCCTGAAGAGCAAGGAAGAAGGTGGGAAAATCGCTTTAGGGGAGGCAAGGACCGTTAGTGCGAACTACAGGTGTTGGTTTAGGACATGGAGGGTTCATATGCCAGGGAGGAACTTAGGGTGACTGATAGTCTGAAACAGCCGTGCGGGGACCCAGAATTGGAGACAGCGAAATATGAATAAAAGGATTGCGAGGAGGGCCCTGAGGTTAGCGTAAATACCTGATTGAGTCAGTCAGCACCCTTATGAGACTTATTTCCCTTTTTCTTTTCTTTTCTTTTCTCTTTTCTTTTCTTTTCTTTCTTTTCTTCTCTTTTCTTTCCTTCTTTCCTTTTCCCTTCTCTTTCTTTTTCTTTCTTCCTTCCTTCCTTCCTTCCTTCCTTCCTTTCTTTTTTTAGCAGCACTTGGTAGCTAGCCCCGCAGTATGGGGGTGGGGGCAGAAATGTTAATAGAAATACCCGCACTGCAGACAGAGCCAGAACCAGGCTGTGGAGTGCTGTACAGCAGCTCAGTGCGTGATTCATGGGAAATTCCTGGCTTAGCCTTGAAGGCACTCGTTTAGGACAAACGCAGACCAGAGGAGAGGAGCAGATGTGGCCTCCAGCTTCCTGTGCAGGCAGATTTTCTCCCGGGAAAAAATGTAATGACATGCTTAGGAATGATTCCCCAAACAGTGAGGAACGAGTGAGGGGTTGTGACATGCGTGTGTTTTTGGATTCGATGTGCTCCTCTTAATCACACGAAGCTAAGCCAGTACTTAAAATAGCTGGGCCACCAGGGAATTGCCATGCCATTCACACAAATTCTGCTTTGAGTGTTAATTTTAAGTCGCTCCCTTTAGGGTATTCTTAATAGCTGTGATGTTTCTTGATTCCTGAACTTATCCCCACCCTCAGTCTCAATTTTTCTCATTCATTCCTTAGAATAACCAAAATCTTCTCTACCAGAGATCTATAGTTGAGTCAAGAAACATTGAGTGGTGAAATGGGACAGCGAGGGTTCCCCAATAATCCCTGTAGGACAACTTTGAGAATAGACAGGGAATACATCAGAGTTTATAGATGAAGTTAAGTGTGGAACGTAATAGTCAGGAGTAAAGTCCCAGAGATATTCTGTGCTGGTGTGAACCTTATGGAGAGTGAGAGCATCAAAATGAATCCCGGTGAAGTTGGTCCTTTTGTCTCCAAAATAAGAGCATGATTAATGAAATCAGTGGGGACATAGTGACTGTCCTGTGCTATCAGGATGTCCCTGGCCGAAGAGCTCATCTTCTCTGCATGGGTGCTCAATGGCCAAGAGGCCAAAGCAGTGGGCTTGATCAGCCATGTTCTAGAATAGAACCAGGAGGCAGATGCTGCCGACTGCAAGGCCTCAGACCTGGCAAGAGAGCTTGACCTCAGGGACCTGTTGCGATGAGAGTGGCAAAATTAGCAATTAATTGAAGGGTGGAGGTTGATTTGGTAACAGGATTAGCCATAGAAGAAGCTTGTTATGCTCAGACTATTTCAACAAAAATAGGCTTGAAGGTCTTCTTGCTTTTAGGGAGGAAAAGTCTCCTCACTATGAAGGAGAATAGAAGAAACAGAAATCTTGGGGTGCCTGGGTGGCACAGTGGTTCAGCGTCTGCCTTCGGCTCAGGGCGTGATCCCGGCGTTCTGGGATCAAGCCCCACATCAGGCTCCTCCGCTATGAGCCTGCTTCTTCCTCTCCCACCCCCCCTGCTTGTGTTCCCTCTCTCGCTGGCTGTCTCTATCTCTGTCAAATAAATAAAAAAAAAAAGAAAGAAAAGAAAGAAGAAACAGAAATCTTTAAATTGCCAGTATAACAAATGAAAGTACTTCTGGAAGTATCTTTCAGACCCACATATGCTTCAGCACCTGGAATCCCAGTGACCAAAGTGAAGAGTCAGTTATCCATGTAGTGAGTGAAGCACCTGGAGTGGACCCATACGTGTACTTTGTTCAAATGTGTATCAAGTCATATTCGTTCGGATTTATAAAGCTAGTCATGTATACTGTCAAAAACAGATTTAAAATTCGGTACACATTTTTAAATACCTCCTGCATACAAGGCTTCCTGGTCTTAATTTTTAAAGTGAATAATTTATACATTGCACACTCTAGGAAATAATATTGATTATATGTCTACTTGCTGCAACATGAAATAAAATTATTTCTATATACCAAAAGCAAGCAAGCAAGAATCAAAGCAAGCAAGCAAGCAAGCAAGTCTTACAGCCATAGTGAAAGCTCCTGCCGTCAGGCATCCCCATGTGAAGTTCAATGTCATGACCACCGTATTCCTCCGCTGTCCTAGAGAGAATCATTGTCTTGAAGCTGTTCTGCGCCCTTGCCATCCATGTTTCTATGTTTTTGTTAATTATATGTTTCGATAGACACTGTATAGTATCATTCAAGGAGATTTAAACTTTTATATCAATTAAGTCACACTGTATGTATCATATCCTAACTTGCTTTCTAATTCAAAGTTTTTGAGACTTATCCATGTTCATAATGTAGATCTAATTCATTCACTTATTTCAAGTGCTGTACTGTATGCCCATGTATGGATACATCAAAATTTATCCATTCTCTTAATGAGGAACATTTATTTTGTTTCTGTACAATGGTGTGACAAGTGCCCTTAGGCCTGCTTCCTCGTGCGAGCATGTGAGTTCCTCTAAGGCAGTGATTCTTCAAAATTGTGTTCTGTTACATATTTTGAAAACAAGACAGGGGCGTCTGGGTGGCTCAGTCGGTTAAGCGTTTGTTTTCAGCTTGGGTCATGATTCCAGGGTCCTGGGGTTGAGCCCTGCATGGGGCTCCCTGTTCAGCCAGGAGTCTGCTTGGTTGGCCCTCTGCCCACCCCTCACCCCCCTCGTGCACTCACTCTCTCTCTCTTTCTCTTGCAAAAATAAATAAAATCTTTTAAAAAAAAGAAAGAAAACACTACAGATAAGTGCAGAAATTAGTGAAACAGAAAACACAAGTGTTATGATTATTTAGCAAATCCCTCGAGAAATTGCCATCACAAGGCACAAGAGAGAATTTTCTCTCGGGTTTCACAGTTAAGAAACACTAAACAACTGAGCCACTCTTTTTTTTCTGTCAACCTTGTAATAATTGGGGTGTGCTTTTTGCTTGGGCTGTGAAGAAGCCTGGCCCCAAATTTGTAGGCCACCGTGGGAATTCAGAACACCACATGGCATGTATTCTGTGTTCTAATCTTTCCCTCTGTATGTGTGTGTGTGTGTGTGTGTGGTATATGTATGTGTGTGCTTCCTGGAAACATTTGTGGAGTGCAGCACAAATGAATCGATGAATAAATAAACAGATTATTACAGCAAGACAGCAAAACTAGACAGGATAGAATGGGCAGATCAAATAATCTCTACCCATTACAGAAGTCTGCTTTAAAGCTAATTTTTGTCAAGGCACATTCCTCTTTCATAAATAATGTAGCTTATAATTTCATAACTTTGGCATTTCCTAGTAGGGAACTAAGCTCATTCTAGCTCAACCATCTCAAAGATGAAAGGTTAGGTTTTCACGTTTCCTTGCACTGATCAGAGTGTTAATGTATAAATGAAAAGGACAATTTGTGAGCTTGCAAATATCCAGTGGTTAGGGGCAGAAACAACAAAAGCTGCCATAACTAACACATCTGAAGGAAGTCCACACTGTTAGTCAATGGATCCTTCTCTTGTATGTAAATCACATGCAAATCATCCCCACTGGGCCTTCAGTGACGGAGAGCAGTTATCCTGTCTCACAGGCTAGTTCTTTAACAGTATTTTGGGAGCTAAGCCATTCTTTGGCCTTTACTGAATAGGACTTTTGAATGTCTTACCCTGATTAGCCTTTTGTGTTATGTGTTTTTAGTCTTTTTCCACCTCAATTTAAGGATGTCTTCTAATGTTCAGCCACTTCATTTTGTTATAAATGTCCTATTATTTTTTTTTTTTTGTCATTTTGGAAACTATCTGTCCTATAATGTAGAAGGTATTTTGAGTGCTTGCTTTTTTCCCTCCGACCTACTGTTCTGCTTTGGTTCTGTTTTACACACAGATTGCTTTGGCAGTTTTTAATGACTTGGCAGGTCAAAACAGTTTCTGGAAAAAAAAAAAAACGTAAAAAAGGAAAAGCCAGTCAAACCAGAATTTTTTTTTGTCCCAAGTGACCTAACCAGTCATGGCGATTGCTGTCATTTTCTGGTTTAGTGAACAATGAAGTAAAAATTAAATGAATATTAAAAACCCTACTTAAATTATTTTCACATGGATGGATTTTCTTGCCCCTCTAAATGTTGATTTCTCTTCCTGTGATTCTAATCTCATGCATTTTCAAAGTGCGTTGGGTGTGGACAAATTGGCCCATCGGGTGAGTGCAGAGAGTTTGAAGGTCAGTGAGTCTCCAAGTGCTGGTTATCTTGTTTAAATTGCCAGCTGAATCTTGTGCCACGGACTGGGACAATTTCTTTCCTTTCCGTATGGCCCAAACCACATTATAGGAAGATGTAAAATGTAAGAGAATTGTCTGAGATCATACTCTCCCAATAGCACTTCTTGTTTTTCTTTGCAGAGAATTTATCCACAAGCATACTTTTTACATAGTTGCCTTCCACACATTTTTTTCCTCGCTTAATAAAAAATATCATTTTATCTGTGAGCACATACGTGCTGGAGACACAGTCTGTCTCAGGGTTTTCTACCTCAGCGCTATCAACATTTTGGGTTGGATAATTTTTGTTGCGGAGGCTGTCCTGTTGTCCGCTGTGTGATGTTTGGCGGCGTCCCTGATCTCACCCACCAGATGCAGCTGTGACAGCCCAACATGTCTCCAGACGTTGCCAAATGTCCCTGATGGGTGGGGGACTTCATAAGATTGCCCCAGCTGAGAACCCCTGGTGTGTTTTTCTTATCTGAGAATGAGACCCCATGTCCAGGCAAGGCAGGAAGAAAGGAGGGTCCAGTGTGGCGGGGCCCGCCTCTGAGGAAGGCATGCAGGCTTTTTCAACTGACCCTCACAGTGAAGCCAATCAGATAGGTACAGGAACCCCCAGTCCAGCTCTGGACCAAACAACTCCGTTGGGAATGTGTGTTGCTTCAGGCACTGGATCTTACCCATAATTCTCTGAGGCAGGTAATATTATCCGAGTTTTACAGGTGGGGCGACTGAGACCCGGAGAGGTGAAGTAAACTTGCCCACTGGCAAGTTGGGGAGTTCAGCATTCAAACACTGAGCAATAGGGTGGTAAAGCTGATAGTCTACCTTCTACCATGACACAGAAGGGTGGTAGGTGGGATCCAGGCCTGCAGGGGTTGGCTGCGGAGGTAAGCTAGGGAGGAGGCTGAAAGAAGGCGGGGTCTGGTCTGCCTAGAAACCATCTGTTTCGTTCGCTTACTCTTAGGAGGTCAAGGGCCTGGTACTCTGGTTCACTTTATATCATGACTGATGGGGGGAGGTGATTTGCACATCTCCAATATCTTCCTCAAAATGCACCAGTGCAGGATGGGCCAGAAGATCCACTTGTCTGCTCAGAGCCCAGGGGAAACGTGCAGGACGGAAGGGTAAGGCCTTGGAATCATGGGCCCACGCGGGCGGCCCTGAACCCCTCAGCCATGCAAACTCGAGCAGCCCCAGAAAAAGTGTGAATGGAACTCGTCATGTCTCACATTGGGGTTGCCTTGTATTTCTTCCTCCCGTGAGGACAGGAGAGAGGAGAATCCCGGAGAGAGCTGATCAGGCCACAGTGGTGGGGCTTCAGAACCACCCGGGCTATTGGCAGGCGGGGGATTGGCTCACTGCAGCCCTGTGTTTGGCAGTGTGAGGCCTGAAGCTGAGGGCGGGGCTGGATTGCTCAGGGCCTCAAGCCAGGTCTTCAGAATCTGCGTTTCAAGGGAAAGAGAAGACGTGAGGTTGATGACAGTGGAGGGAAACTTTTGAAGAAAGAACTGAGGTGTTTAATGGGGAATTTTATTGTTTCTGCTGTAGGTCGGATGCTGAGACCTCTCTACGGAATCCTTGTAAAGTAATATGTGGCTCATTATTGCATCATGGAATTGGGTCAGCCCCTGGAGATGGGTCACAGTGCTAAGGTCTGTTCAGGGGGCATAGGAAGAGTGAGCAGAGGCAGCCCACGTGGCACTGGTCCATCTGGCTGTAAGGATGATCGTAACATTTTATAGGACAACCTGTTATAAGACACACAGAACGCTTATGACAGAATCTCCAGGGGCTTCTTGTAGACCCCACACTCTATACTCTGTGGTGGCTGCAAGCCCTCATGACTACTCCATCATACTATCTCCTGAGGAAGAAGAGTAGGACTGGGAATTGTTTTTGTTCTCAGATTTCTTCACTAGGCAGAGGTGTCCTGGATACTCTACTGAGGCAGAGACACGAGGGTCCCTACAGGGACCCCACATAGGCCAAGCCCCAGCCTCACTTTGTGGGAGACAAGGCAGGTCCCCCATCAGTTTGTGTCTGTAAAGCTCTTGTTATAATTCTGACACCTGTCCTAATCTTTCTACCCCAGAGTCCGGCAAACATACGACTGTAGTCAGGCCCTGTTTACCTCAGGAACATTTGTAATTCTTTCCAGGAGAAAAAAATCAGGGTGTAGTGACTGCACTATCAGTCCCTTCAGCTGAAATCTACTTGGGGAGCTACCATGTTGGTAAGCCCATCAGTAGAGCCAGTCTCCAGCCTTTTGGCCAGTCTTGCTTCTGTTGACCATGCTTTGGTGTGCAAAGGCCAGACCAGGACCCAGTGGACCAGAATCAAATTGGAGAAGCTGAGAGCAAGAATCTGAGAGGACTAGGAATACGTAGAACTATGAAACACTGTTCCCACCTTCATGGAGCTTCATGGAGCTCATGCACTCACCAAAAGAAAACTCACACAGATCTCTCAACAACTCTTTGAATTCAAAAGAAGAGAGTGAGAGCCTTCATATTCATTCATATGTGTGTGCAGGTGTGTGTGTGTGTGTGTGTGTGTGTGTGTATTTGAAGACGATGTCAGTATTAGAAGACTATATCTGTATATAGTCTTCTATGTGCTAGCATTTTTTCAGGTGGGATAAAACAATGGACAATATACAAAAAAAAAAAATCCTTGCTCATGTGGAGATTACATTATATCTCTATTTCCGTATAAGCATGTATAACATGTATATATGTATGTATTTAGCAAATCTCATCCTCTTGAGACCATTCTAGTGGCTAATAAAGTATGGATAAATTGCTGTTCCTTCTTTAAAGAATAGGTGACAAACATGAACATTTACCTGACTGCAAATTGTGTTGTAAAAATGCAAAAGCGCTTGCTTCTTACAGGTTATTATCTTGTTTATACTACCAATTGATTTAGCAAACTTTTTATGAAGAAATTATGCGGCAGAAGGTACATTTCAGTTCATTACGTGTTCAAATATCATGACGGAAATCAGACTTTTGAATGATCGAGTTTTTACTGCAGCCATTTTCAGCTGAGCAGGGTGGGGCTTTGGGATTTGCTGAGTTTGAGCTAGAGTTTATGAACGCATGGATTGCCTCAAGGTGTTGACATCCTTTAAATAGAATGAAATATGTATGGGAATGACTCATCACTCAGTCAAAGCTTTTTTTATGGAAGTCAATCTAGTTTCCTATTTCAAGACATGGGAAACAATCCACTGCAGTTGGAAGGGAAACTGTTGCCAGTTAGCAACCAGACTTCCTTTCCCTGAACTTCGTTATTCCTTTCTTGTTACTAAGAAGCAACAGCGCAGAACTGTACTATTACAGGGTTATGACACACTGCATTTTCCGAGACACTGCAAACACTGACCGTGGGGGGCTCTCTCTCATTGCTGGTGGGAATGCAAAATGGTGCAGCCACTTTGGAAGACAGTTGGGCAGTTTCTTACAAAATGAGCACATTCTTACCATACGATCCAGCAGTTGCGATCCTTGGTTTTCACCTAAAGGAGTCGAAAACGTCTGTCCACACAAAAACCTGCACATGGATGTTTATAGCAGTTTTATGCATGGTCGCCAGACCCTGGAAGCAACCAAGCTGTCCTTCAGTAGGTGAATGGACAAACAGGATGGCATATCTAGATAATGGAATATTATTTAGCACTAAACAGAAACGAGCTATCCGGCCATGAAAAGACATGGATGGATGCATATTGATAGCTATGCATATTGACAGATGCATATTACTAAGTGAAAGCAGCCAGTCTGAAAAGGCTGTATACTGTATGATTCCGACTATATGACATTCTGGAAAAGGCAAACCTGCGGAGACCGTGAAGGCATCAGTGGTTGCCAGGGGATGGGGGAGTGGGGTTGGGGAGGAAAGAGTAGGGAGAGCGCGGACGATTCTAGGGCAGGGAAAATACTCTCTATGGCACCATAACGGTGCATACGTGTGTGTCATTCCTCCTTTGCCCAACCCCATAGAGTGGACAACACCCAGAGTGAACACTAATGGGAACTACGAACTTTGGGTGATAATGTGTCAGTGTAAGTTCATCAGTTAGTTTTCTTTTTTAAAGATTTTGTTTCTTTATTTGAGAGAAAGAGAGACAGAGCATGAGCAGGGGGGAGGGGCAGAGGGATAGGGAGAAGCAGGCTTCCCGCTGAGCGGGGAGCCCAACGCAGGACTCGATCCCAGGACCCTGGGATCATGACCTGAGCCAATGGCAGACGCTTAACCGACTGAGCCACCCAGGCGCCCCCATCAGTTTTTTCATAAGTGCATCAGCTATAACAAACATAGCACTCTGGCAGGGGGGATGTCGTCAATTGTGAGGGGGGTTGTACAAATGTGGGAAGAGGGGGTATATTAGAAATCTCTGTGCTTTCTGCTCAATTTGGTTGTGAACTTCAAACTGGTGTAAAAAATAAGCTTTATTAATTAAAAAGAAAAAGCTTTAAAAAAAAAAGCTGACTGTGGGTTTAGTGAACCAGAACTTGATCATGCAAATATTACTAATCGGATAGCTCTTTTTCAAATATTGTCCAGGTGACTGATAACAAATCTGTACAGAAATGTTTGTTGGTGGGGCATTCAACTCCCTGAACATGAGTGTCTTTTTTTTTTTTTTTTTTTTTTTGCCGTCAGCGAGATGTGCTGGTGAGGCAATGGAGCACCCCCTCTGTTTTTCTGCCCTGAAAGCAGCATTGTGTGAGTTCAGCCTCCGTGCCCGTTGGCAATTTTCACTAATTGTTTACAGTGCTCTAATTTTTACACTCTCTTTAAAGGATCTTTGTGTGTGCTGATTGCAGAAGGTAATATTTCGGGCATCAGTAACCATGGCAATGAATCATTCTCCTCTCCGAATTGGTGCCAGCTGCAGTAGCGTCTAGATAGTAGCACCCCGGTGTTTTGCTAATGAGCGACTTTTCATTTGCTTCTTCACATGTTTGCTTGTGTTTTGTTAAAGGCTCTTCCTTGAGAACAACATGAGAAAAAATAAATCCCATTTGGTAAAACCTTGATCTCAAAAGGAAAACCTTCCTAGTTCCAGAAAGCAGAGCAGGCAGAATGAAAGCCTTTGAAGGTTCTATGGGGAGGCCATTCCCTCCTGCTCCAGGCTCCAGGCCTACTCCCCACCCCACCCAAGCATCATCTGTCTCTTTTGGGCATGCACAGAGCGCTTTCCATCAGCATTCTCCTTTAAATACTGGAGAAAGGAGTTTAAATATTTCAAAGATTTATGTTATGAATAATTGAAGAGAAATAAAGCTCCTAAACTCTCTTTGAGTTATGTAATGGAAGCTTTGAAATATGTTAGCATTTTGCTTGATCAGATTAAACTGTTTTTTTTTTTTTTTTGTGGGAAGATTGAAGTGGAACTGTAAGCTATTGTCGCCCTTTATTTCACTGACTAATGATGATTCTAGGCGAGACAGAGAGCTTCTTAACCTTGCAAGAGATAAGAGCCCTGTGGTAATGGACCCTCTTTCCATCTACTCTATACTCTATTTCCACAAACAATTGACAGGATACTCTCACCAGCTTTTAAAACATTTGAATCCCATACCACTGCTACTTCTAGCCTGGGTGGCATTTTGAAGACAGCTAAGGAAAACTGATATCCAGAATACCTGCTGAGTTTTCTTCCTTCCCAGTCACTTAAATGGGGACACCTGATCCTATGATTCTGGTGTGAATAGTGACTCTTATGCTGAACCTTCAGTCTCAATGATAGCTTCAGGAGAGGCAAATGCGTGGTGCTTTACACATGGTCTTACGTGCTTTACGTGTGTTAACTCATTTTATCCTTATAATGACTCTACAATGTACACATTACTTTTTTTAGATTTTATTTATTTATTTGAGAGAGAGAGAGAGAGAGAGCTCAGGGGCTTGGGGGGGAGCCCAAAGTGAAGCTCAATTTCACAACCCTGAGATCATGACCTGCGCTGAAATCAGGAATCAGACACTCAACCAACTGTGCCACCCAGGTTCCCCCAATGTACGCGTCATTATTTCCATTTTACAGATGAGGAGGAAGGCACAAAGAGGTTGGGTAACTGGTCCAGGGCTACCTGGATGGTAAATGGCAGGACCAGGATTCACATCCAAAAGTCTGAGTGCAGAGCTCTTGGTATTACCCACATACCTGTATGCCCACAGACCCATCTCAACACTCTACCATGTTAGGAGCACACAGGAGGGCTCACTTTGAAATCTCAGCCCTGGGGCGCCTGGGTGGCTCAGTCGGATACGTGTCTGCCTTCGGCTCAGGTCATGATCCCAGAGTCCTGGGATGGAGCCCCGTATCCAGCCGCACATGGGGCTCCCTGCTTAGCGGGGAGCCTGCTTCCCCCTCTGCCCCTCCTCCTGCTCATGCTCTCTCTCTCTCTCTCTCTAATGTTTTTTCTCTCTCTCCCTCAGATAAATAAAATCTGAAAGAAAGAAAGAAAGAAAGAAAGAAAGAAAGAAAGAAAGAAAGAAAGCAAAAGAAATCTCAGCCCTGCCGCTTGCCATTTGCCCCATATAAATTCCTCTCTCTCACTGCATCTCAACTTCTCCAAGAAACGGAAATCACAGCACCTGCTTCACAGGGTTCTTGGACAATCATGTGAGATTAAGCATCTGAAAGCTTTTTATAAATGCTACAGGTGCTATGCACGTGGGCATATAAGGATGAAGATGAAGAAGATGATGATGATGATTACTGGAGAGGCAGATCATAATGACAACACATATCCCTAAAGAATATTAAAATAAGTGATAATTAAATTATTCAAATTTCTCAGAATTGTGTGATTAAGAACTCACTTATTTCAAAATATTATTTCTGTTGAGTTAACTTGGAAGTTTACAACACATGGTTCCAGAAGATGTACGAGACGGACTACTTAAAAACGGGGTATTCTTGGGGCACCTGGGTGGCTCAGTCATTAAGCATCTGATTTCAGCTCAGGTCATGGTCTCAGGGTCCTTGGGATTTAGCCCCGCATCGGGCTCCGTGCTCATCGGGGAGTCTGCTTCTCCCTCTGCCTGCTCCTCTCTCAAATAAATAAATAAAATCTTTTTTTAAAAATGCGATGGTTGTCATTGTTATTTTTTTTTTTAAAGATTTTATTTATTTATGTGACAGACAGCCAGCGAGAGAGGGAACACAGCAGGGGGAGTGGGAGAGGAAGAAGCAGGCTCACAGCGGAAGAGCCTGATGTGGGACTTGATCCCGGATCGCCAGGATCACGCCCTGAGCCGAAGGCAGACGCTTTAACGACTGCGCTACCCAGGTGCCCCCATGTCATTGTTATTTTTTTAAAATACCCATCCTTTTCGGAGAGACTAACATGTCACTTGAGAAAACAAACAGCAAATCCCTTGAAACAAGTGACCCACAAGTGACCTGGGACAGTGCGATTGGGCCATTCGTGTCCAGGGTGACACAGGAAGGCATAAGAGCACAGCTACAGAAGAGGAACCTGGAAAAGGATAAAACCAAGTGGTGTAAATGTTACCAAATACACGGTTTAATGCTTAGTTAGCAAGATATATTTGAGAGAGAGAGGGGAGAAAACAAAAAGGGAGAGAGGGAAGGAGAATCGGAGACCGAGAGAAATGATGGCTTTCATGTTTAAGTCTCGATTAAGGTCTAAGGGTCCAGCTACAGGAGGTTCAGTTTTCTTCCTTCCAGAAATAACCTGACTCTTGATTTTTCCCTTTGGACATTTTACCCGTAGAAAAAATGAGCTACAAGAATATTTAATATACTTACAGACTTCTCCAAGTGGGCTAAAATAATCACTTGCATTAAAGTGGAGATTTGGTTCTTGAACTCAGCTGTGCATCACCAATCACGTTAAATCTTTTATTACTGTAACTATATTCCAGAATCCAAGTGACAAGTGGGAAATATGGAGGCTTTGGTCTTTCCAACAGTAAACCACAGTGGAACCAGCTTTACTGGTACTTTCTTTGAAGAGAGCACGACCATATTCCCTTAAAAAGTCCATTGCGGTATTGCATCCATGAGTCACGAATACTCCTGCTTCTGAGAAGCAGAGATCAGGTAAGAACATGCTTGCTGGCACTGGGGAGGGTGTGGAACAGAACAGCCCTCCTCGTAGTGAAGCGTTTTTTCGCGCATTTATCCCACTTCAAAACCTGTGAACGTCTTGGAAGGGATCCACGAACGCACGCTCAAAGGGACAGATGGTGAATGAAGGAGAGAATGTTATAGTAGAAATGAATTTGCTTATTAAGAAGTCAGCTACTTGATATAACGTGGCATGTTTCCATGGAGTACTGCATGGGCTTTGACTCAAAGACGAGAGGGCTTTCCCAACAGCTCGCTCCAAAGCAAGGGTTTGTGTTTGGATCACCGTGATTTACAGTCATTTCACAAAAGCCTCCCACGCAGAGTCTAGGATTCCCATGGTGAGCCCTCTGCTCTCCCCGCCCCGACCATTCCTCTGTGCCCCTGCTTCCCTCTCCTCTCCATTTAGCTCCTGTGCAAGGGTGCCCAGACTGAGAAGCATCGATGACAGCTTCTCCACTCCCAGCGTGGCACTGGGCTCAGAAAGTAACACAGATGCCTAAAAGAGACACATTCTCATGGCGCTCACAACTTGGAGGAGGGGCAACACAGGAAAGATGTCATTTCTGGGAGGCAGGGTAGGAACAAATGAAGAAGCCAGGTATGAGGCATCAGGGAGTGGTGGGTATTGCAGCCATCTGGGAAGAGCAATGGGAATATGCAGATTTTTGTGTGAAAATGTCTGAGTTTTAAAACACTTACGGCAAAGGGAAACACACTGAATTCAGCCCGGAGCCTGCCAATTTGTGACAGGTGGGAGATATCTGTGGCTTGCCGGGACATATCTCCAGCAAGAAGCTGGAGTACAAATGGCCCAGAACACACCAGTACCTTCCTTTCTTTCTCCTTGGCACAGTAGAGTTAGGACGGTTATTTATTTTATTTTATTTTATTTTATTTTATTTTATTTTATTTTACTTTTTTATAATAATTTTTTATTAAGTTATGTTAGTCACCATACAATACATCCTTAGTTTTTGATGTAATGTCCCATGATTCATTAAGGACGGTTATTTTAAACAAACAAAGCAAAACACTCTAAGGAAAACAACAAGAACAAAAAGCAAGTACAAACAGCTTAAGATCCTATGAGGCATAGGAACAGGACCATAAAAACCAGAGAGTCAGGGATGGCAGGATGGCACTGCCTGGGTTTAAAGCCTGGTTATGGGGCTTGCGAGCTGTGTGGGCTTGGGGGGGTCACTTCACCCCAAGACCTCAGTCTTCTCATCTGTGCAATGGGGAGAATATTAGTCACCACCTTACGGGTTGTGAGGATAAAATTACTTGATACAGATCCAGTGTGTCTGGCACCATATAAATGTTGGCTGATAGTCATTCAGACAGATGATTTCGGACTGTCAGGATCTCAGAAAATGCAACGAAGAGGTTTACGTGACGCAAGTTGGCTTCACCCTTCAGACAGTCCTTTACAGCAACATCATCACATGTTCCATCCCCTCCAACCCTTGTCTCTACCTTCCAGTTCTTTCCAGCTGCGTTCCGGATCATACCTTCTTTCCAGATCTAGACTTTCCAAATCTATCTTAGGCTGTATCTCCTTTCCAGACCTAGACCAGCACTGCGGAAGCCGTTATGGGCGTGAGTCACCTGAAGATCTTGCTGATAATGCACGTTCTAATTCTGTGCCTCTAGAACGGGACCTGAGATCCTCCACTTCTAACCAGCTGGAGGGTTTTGCCAACTTTGAGAAGCTACGAAACTGAACATGCTGCTTCAACATCCTCTCCCAAACCAAGTTTTACATCAAAGCTTGCTTTTTCTTTATTTAAAGATTTATTTATTTTTAGAGAGAGAGTGAGCACGGGGAGGGGCAGAAGGAGAGGGAGAGAGAATCTCAAGCAGACGCCTCACTGAGTGTGAAGCCCGATGCGGGGCTGACGTGGGGCTCGATCTCATGACCCTGAGATCATGACCTGAGTTGGATGCTTAACTGACGGACTACCCAGGCTCCCCTCAAATCTGTTTTTTAAAGTTTGAAGTATCCTTTAGCCCTGAGGTCTAGCCTATATGATGATACCCTCCCTTCCTATCTCACAGCTGTCTTGCAGGGCAGCCATGGAAAATGGACCCTGCGCCCATAGAATATTCCAGCTCTTGTTAGCTCCATCTGCTTCTTCGTGTTTTCCGTGACTCAGGCACGAACCTTCTCCTGTGGGAGTGTTCTAGTAGGTGTCTAGGATGAATAGAGCTCTCAAAATTATTCTCCAATCTCATGACACTGTGAGGAAAATCATTTTTTCCCAGAATAGACACAACAAAACAGAACCTTATGTTACAGGGTATTATATTTGCCTATGGATTCGTCTTTTGAAACAATAATTTCATAAAGGTGAGGACATCTTGTTCACTCTGACTCCTTCCACCTTCGCTCTGTTAGATCCCCTGCATACAGTCAATCCTCAACAAGCGTGTGAGGAGGGTATGAATGCATTTCCACACTGCCTGAGCAATTTGACCACGTTCCACACCACGCTTTTGTTCCAAGATGCCCAAGCCACAGATATCCTATGAATTTATGAGCATGTCCCAATTCTTTTGGTTCAAACTTCCCCCCAAACCCAGGAAAATGGAACCACCAGGCTTCTCTACGTTGACTTGCACACATCCCAGACACAAAGTAGCAGAAAAGAGTGTTATTAAAAGAAAGAGAATCTGTGAGTATGTATTTTAAAATGGGAAGACAACGGGGTGCCTGGGTGGTTCAGTCAGTTAAGCGTCTGACTCTAGGTTTTGGCTCAGGTCATGATCTCAGGGTCCTGGGATCGAGCCCCATGTTGGGCTCTGTGCTCAGCAAGGAGTCTGCTTGAATTCCTTTCTCCCCCTCCCTGTGATTCTCCCCCCTACACTTCTTCTCTCTCTCTAAAATAAAGAAAAATAAATCTTAAAAAAAAATAAAACAGGAAAATGACAATAAATTAAAGCATGGGAATATTACACAGTCTTCCCAAAGCTCAATTGTAACTGACCCCTGTGCCGTATATTCTTTGCACTAGAACCAAGGGCACTCTCGGGGGCTTTTATGGTGGTCCCTATCCCCACCCTGAACCCACACAGTTCCAGGCTTAGATATGACATCAGTGACTCTCCCCTATCTCATTCACTCATTCATTGATTTGTCCATTCAGCAAATGTTTATTTTAGCCTGTTCGCTGGCTGACATGTGGGAGCAGACAGTACAGTGGGCTTGTGTTAGAACAAGAGGAAAAGGTGAGAACTCAATTAAACACAGATGATGTGTGTACCATGTGTTGGGGGAGTTTGGGAAGGACAGAAGTGAAGTCTGGTGTAAGTCTTGTTCCCCAGCCAGCTCCTTTGGGGCTGCTGCGAGGACCAGCCTGCAGGTGTGGCTCCATGTCCTGTGTTGCGAGGCTGGCAATGGCTAGTATCAGCTCAACCAGGGTCAGAGAGAGTCCGAGAGCAGTGAGTGCAGGGGCGGGGTGGGGGGAAGGGCAGGAGTAAAAGCACCAGTGACCCAAGCTAGGACAAGTCCTCGGACCCAGGTGAGGTTCCCCTGGGGACTCCATACTGCTGGGGTGTCCCACATCTCCTGCAGACCTCTCTCCTGACAGCTCTGTGTCTGTGAGGGTTGGGTTTCTTGAGGACAGTGACAGACCAGGGGCCCAGAAAGAATCTATTGGAGAGAAATGCAACCGAATTGAGATGTGGCTGACAAGTGCCACGTAGAACCCAACACGCAAAGCGACCGTTTGACTTTGGGAAAAATAGAGAAAAAAACACGCGCCAAGAAGATGATGGACATTAGAATACAGAGAGTAACTTAGACATCGCAAAGACTCTGCGCCCACATCCTCCGAACACTTAGTGAAGAATTGAGACCATTTTAGTGGGGGACACAGAAGTGTCACAAGGAATAACAGGTGCGTCACTCACAGCACGATGCTGAAGTTCCACAGCCTTTCAGCTCACTCCGCGGCTGGACATAAGGGTCTCTCCTCCCCACCGAGGCCCTGGGACGGACCCGGGGAAGGTGCTGTTCTGAGCTAACCCGTGAGAAGCCACGCGCAGCTCCTCAAATGCTGCGCACAGATCACCCACATCAGACTCAGGTGAGGAGCGTTTGTGAAACATCCGGGTCCTGGTCTCCGTCAGACGCGCAGGAACTCGCGTTTTAACTACCTCGCCCGGTGATTTGTAAGTGCGCTCAAGGTTGAGAAGCTGTGGCTCCAGAGGTTCAAGAACTTCACACACATACACACACACACACACACCACACATACACACAACACACAACACACACAGACACAACACACATACACACCGCACACACATACACACACCACACACACACACACACCACACATACACACAACACACACAGACACAACACACATACACACACCACATACACACACACAGACACACCACACAGACACAACACACACAGACACACACCACATAAACACACACTACACACACATACACACACCACATACACACACACACAGACACATACACACAACACACACAGATACAACACACACAGATACAACACACACAGACACACACCACACACACACACATACACATACACACCACACACACATACACACACACAGACACAACACACAGACACACACCACATACACAAACACACACCACACACACATACACATGTACACCACACACACACACACCACACATACACACAACACACAGACACCACACACACAGACACACACCAAACATACAGACGCACACCACATACACATACACACACCACACACACATACACACCACACACACACAGACGCACACCACACACACATACACACCACACACAGACACACACCATATACGCATACACATGCCATGTACACACACACACACCACACATACACACACCACACACACATATGTGCACACCACGCATGCGCACACACACACACACACAGAGCCAAGACTGGAACCCAGCTCCTCTGGTCCAGCAGCTTTCCCTCTCAGCCCTCTGTGTCTCACGAAGTCCTGGTGCCCATTGCCATCCATTCCACACCGGAGTTTCTGAGATGCTTATCACCGCTCAGATCCTACCTTTATACCTTAGGGAGCAGGGTTCAGATGATTTTTTTGGAAGGCATATGAGTAAAAGGTGAGTGTCTCTTTTTTAAAAAAAAATTACTTATTTTTATTTGGGAGAGAGAGCGTGAGTGGGAAGGGGCAGAGGGAGAGGGAGAGAGAGAATCGTCAAGCAGACCCCACGCTGAGCGTGGAGCCCAACATGGGGGCTTGATCTCACAGCCCCTATCTTGACCTGAACCTAAATCAAGAGTTAGACACTCTACCAACTAAGCCCCCCGAGCACCCCAAGATGAGTGTCTCTTAAAAGCAACTCATTTTTCATTCAGAACAGCTTTGTGGTCTTTATCATTTGGTGTTTTAGAATCTGACCCTCCATCCATATTTTACCCCAAAGTGAAGGCGGCTTGTCGAACACAGAAGTTAAACGATACATTTGTAGTAAAACTCTTGTTTTACTTATGAAACCTGCACATTCTATGTTGGGGTGAGGGTCCTTCTCCCTCTTGATATGGAGGGGGTGCCTTCATGCAAGCCTCAGCACCTACTCTGTCCTGACGGGGGATATGGGAAGGCACAGCCCAGCCTTCTCTCCTCCTCCCCTTGGTGGCTGGCTCCTTGGTGGGAAAGAACATTCCACAGGTTTCCTTGTGCTACAGGTTTCAGCAGGGTCTGCCCAGGAGATGGATGGGGTGACCCCACAGATGGACTCCCCTGTTCTGGGTTGACATAAGGAAGCCCACTCTTCCATAGACATAAGCCACATTCTCTGTAATAAAGGTAACATTCTGATGTCTGCCTGACTCTCTCTGGTTGAATTGAATTACCTGTATTTAATTGAATTTCTGATTCTTTCCACTAAAAATTTTCCAGAGCTAAGAGGAAACAGAAGCTTGCCTCACTGAGTTATTTGCAAGAACCCCAAATCTGCTTTAATGGATGCAGTTAACAAGGAGTTTAGCTGGGCAAGACTTACTCCTCGATATTATGTGCTATTACCGAGGCAGCCAGATTGTGGCAGCCCCGAGCCTCCCTCCTGTGTGCAGAACGCACAGCAACAGCCCTTATAAAATAAATAAACAAACAAACAAATAAATAAATAAATAAGTGCAAGAATTCGAGCCAAGATGACAGCCACACTTTGGATGACTTTTGTAGAGCGCTGTGTCTGTGGTCATCTGAGAATGGTCTTCATTGCCTCTCCTCCCCCTTCCCTTTCTGTCCATGACTTCTTTTATTGGAAATCAACTTAAAAAGTGGTGTGGTCTCCCAATTTTGCTAACAAACTCAGGACATTCGAGTACTGATAAGATCATAGTACAGGAAGAATGACTGAGTCAATCAAGCCCTCATAATCAAGGCAAGTACTATATTCTAATTTTCGGAGCATTGGACGTCCTTATGTTGCTTTCCTGACTCTGGGGCCTTTGTCACTTTGGGCCTGAAGTTCCCCTGGGAGGCCAGAGACTTCAAACATCGGCCAGGTGTGAGTGAGTGACCTGATTCTCAAAGACTGCCTGGCGCCCTCTTCTGTCTCAAAACTCCTAGGGGCCCCCAGCTGTCCAAGAAAGTCCTCCATTTAAACATAAGCTGAGTGTAGATGGCAGGGCAGATAGTATGTGGGAGAGGCACATATTCTAGTTAGAGAATTACAGTAGGACATAAAGTATTAACAATAATAGAGGGGGGCAGAGAGTGACCAGCAAGCACTGAGTTAACGGAAAATTATGACAATAAATATTTGGGGGATTTGGGATTTGGGGGGAAAGAACCTATAAGGCTGGAGGGTTCAGAGAAAGATTTTAAGAGCAGGCCTTGCAGAATGGATAAAATGAAGATTTGCATATGGGAAAAGGAAGGCCGTCCTAAGCAGGGAAAGGTGAACCCCTGCCCTCTGCCCCCTGCCCCCTGCCTCACTGTCATCAACACTGGCCTTGTACGTGTCTTCCGATTTTTCCAGCATACTGGGCACCAGCTCGGTCCCGAGTACTGACTAGTCCATCTTCGGCTGTAAGTCGTGAGGGGCCACAATCTACAGCTGTGAGAAACCGGCCCAGCGCGGGTGGAAGCCCGTCCCCTCAGAGTGTCCAGGGAGGCCTTACTGTGTGACTAGATGCTATGTGTGTGTGTGTATGGCTGTGTGGGTGTCTCCCTGGGTGTCTTGTCTGTGTGAGTCTATATGTATGTGTCTGTGTGTCCATTTGCATATCTGTGTGTCTATGTGCATGCCTGTGTGTATGTGTCTGTTTGTGTGTGTGCATCTGTGTATGTCTTTGTTTTTATATGTGTGGTTATGAGTGTGTCTCTCTGTGTGTCTGTCTGTGTGTGTCTCTGTGTCTGTGTTTGTGTGTCTGTGTCAGTGTGTGTATCTCTGTGTCTGTGTGTGCGTGTCTGTGTGTGTGTTTGTTTTTCTGTGTGCGTCTGTGTGTCTGTGTATGTGTATGTCTGTGTGTCTGTGTGTGTATGTCTGTGTGTGTTTGCGTGTGTCTCTGTGTGTGTCTGTGTGTGTGTGTGTGTGTGTGTGTGTGCACACATGTGTCTGCACGCTGGCAGCCGGCCCTCCCATGCCTTGAGGAGCTCACCTTCAGGCCCTGCCATCCCCGACGAGGGTCTCCCTTGCTGTGTTATTATCTGTTGGTTTGGAAGAGATCCATGGCCCCTTTTTCCTTCATTCTCCTCCTCAACTTGAGGACTGTCGTCTCCTTCCTGACTCCTCTTCTTCTCATTTATTACCTGGGAAAGTGTCCTTTTCTCTTCTTATTTTATACGTTCCTTCTGAGCGGTCTGACCCACATCGAAACAGTTACGACTATCCCCATATACCGACAGCTCCAAAATCAATACCTCAAGCTTTGTTTTTATTTATTTTTTTTAAAGATTTTATTTATTTATTTGACAGAGACAGAGACAGCCAGCGAGAGAGGGAGCACAAGCAGGGGGAGGGGGAGAGGAAGAAGCAGGCTCCTAGCGGAGGAGCCTGACGTGGGGCTCGATCCCGTAACGCTGGGATCACGCCCTGAGCCGAAGGCAGACGCTTAACCGCTGTGCCACCCAGGCGCCCCTGTTTTTATTTCTAAATTGAGCTACAGTCACATTTCTGTATTTCTTCTTCCTGAGGGACATCATCAGGTATTTCAAACTGAACATGTTACAAATGGAACTCACTTTCTCCTTCCTAAAAATGTCCCTAATCTCTTTCATCTTTCACCTTCCTTATCTTCCTTATTCGACTCATTCCAAATTGTGTCACTGTATCTCGGATTTGTTCCCCACACTGACCCCACTTCTTATCCCGGGTCAGACCCCCTCTCTGGAGGACAGAAGCCTCTAACTCAACTCACTGCCACCAGAATCTCGCCCCTTGGGTTCATCTTTGACCTTGTTACCAGAACAATTTTCCCAAAAATAAATTCTTTCTCTAAAAGGCTTTAGTTGGCTTCTAGCTTTTATAGAACAAAGTTCCAATCTCTCCCTGCAGACTTAGCCTCTTCAGTACCACCGTCCTCCTGTCCCCATCCCATATCTTACGCCCTCATGATACCTAACCTCTCTCGTCTCTAAGCCATGACGAGTCATGCCTCCGTCCATGCTGTTCTGGAATGCCTTTCCTGTCACTGTTCACAGGGAGCTCCGACTCATCCTTCTAGACCGTGTTTTGGTTGGAGTCCCTTCCCTGAAGATGAACGAGGCCTGGCCCCAGCTCCACGCAAGCAGAGCACTTCCCCTTCCTCTTTCTGCCAACTGTCTCCCAACCATCACCTCCACGTCTTCGGTTCATGGAATGGACAAGAGGAGACCTAGGACCCGGGAAGCGCACGTCCCGTTCCCTCTCCTGCCCGTCTTCTTGCTATTCTCAGAGATAGTATCTCCCAGATGATATTCTTGGTCTGCATTGGGCAGGGTGATGACCACATGCTCCGATGGCCGGCGCCCCCTTGCAAACACATCCTCCAATGCCACCTCGGATGGGTGGGGACAATGCTGAGTTCAAGAGGCCATTTCCTTCCTCTGCCAGGAATGCCGGGCCCCGGCGTGGAGAGATGGAGGGTAGAGGGCGGTGCTGTCTGGGGACACTGATCCCAAACAGGTGCCTGGACAGACAGCTCTGGGCTCAGTGAGTGGAGCAGGCTCTCACCTTCAGGTGCAGAACATTGAGTGTGGACTGGTGAAGTCGTATCGGCATCCTCACTGCCTCGGGAGGGGGTCTGCCTTGTCTTCCAACCGACGGTGGACAAGTCTATCAATCTCTCAATTTCCCAGGCCTGCGTTCAACGAATGAGTGTTCATGGAATGAGGTAATGGGTCAGTTTTTCACAAGAGCTTTGGGGATTTTCCTTGTTTTTACTTTGAATAGTGCTAAGAATGGGGCAGATTTTTCCGAGACTCGCACTGCCCAAGGGGTGTTGACCACGCTTGGTGCAGGAGTTCCGGCCCCGACACACTGACGTCCAATCCCTTCTTTGACCGATGGACCGGTGAAGGGGATCCAGCAGGCGTGAGGTCTTTAGCGTGTTAAGGAACATTTCAAAGATCTAATTGGCTTGATTAGACAAGTCACGGATCCAGCAGCATCCAAGCTAGTAAGTCGAAAGTCGAGAGGAGCCCTGAGGAGTTGTACAAAATGGAAGGTTTTTAGAAGGAGGGTGTGGCAAGAAAGTTATTAACAACAAGAAAAGGATGGTTCCAGCCAAAGCCCCCTTCCTTGAGGGGCGAAGGCAAGGGGTTTTACCAAGCAGATTTCTCGTCTTCCTTTGGGGGTCAGAGAGGGCCCCCGGAGGTTGATCATACAATCCCTGACTGACCCGTTTCGCCTGCATCTCTAGGCGAGCTTGAAACTGCTGGCAGTTGAGGTGTTAAGCCCCAGTTTGGGTCTTGGTCTGAGTGGCACGCATTTGGGGCCTACGGTTTTCTTTTTCACGGCAGCATCACCCCTGATCAGGGCCGACTTCCGTACCTCAGAGAGGAGGAGTCCGTGCTAGACGTGGCCCAAAGGACAAAGCTGATGTTACCACTTCCTACCGGGAAGGCCTGAATTGAACGGATGAACTCTTCTGAGCCTCAGTTTTCTCCTCTGTAAAATGGGACAGTAATTCCTTTAGAATTGCAGAGTGCGGGAGCCAAGGGGGCCCTGAAGCCAGTCCCCTGGGACCATAACAGTAACTTCTGCCCAGCGGCACCAGGGGAACAGCAAGCATTTTGTGGGTACTTTGTATGTCTGTCTCCCCCACACAACCAACTCTTCTCTGTCTTGGAAACCTCAACGTCTGACACCTAGGAAGGGCTCAGGCAAATGTTTGCTGAATAAATAAACAAATACCAGAAGAAAGAGAGAAAGGAATAGTGAAGTATAACACAGCCTTCACCAGGCCCTACGATGTACTTCGTTGTGTTTTGTTGATGGGTTTCTCAAATCCTGCTCATGTGCTGAATTGCTGGTACCAAAATTCTGAGTATTTAGAAATTACTTTGAAGAGGTGGAAATCCAACCTGTGGATTTATTTCTCGACCTAGAGAAGGAGGTGCCTTCAGAGGGCCCCGAGGGACACAGACCTTAGAGGGTGGATGAGTGTCTCCACAGCACAGGGAGCAGGGGTGGTTCTAAACGGAGAAGATGTCCCAGACTGGGGGATGGGTGGGAAATAGAGGGAGGAGGTGATTGAGGCCTGAGCCCGTTCTGAGCAAGCTCTTAGGTGTCCGTGTTGGGCCCAGGGGATAGCCCTGCATGGGAACCAGCTGTGGCCAGGCTCTTGGCAGTACTTGGACTAGAAGTCTCTGCCCACCCTAGCACAGACCCACCCTCAGGCCAACCGCTGCTCTCGAGCCAGGCTCACCCTCACAGTGGTGCTGGGGACCCTAAATTGTGTGAGTCGGGGCAGCCACTCCCTTCCCTGGGTCCGGGATTCACTTGGAGGACTGCCTTTCATTTTTCTTAAAAGTGTCTTTTCAAACTCTGCACAGAAAGTTTGCTGGGGAAACAGGAAGCATGGATGAAAAAAAAAATGTTAACTCAGAAGTGAGGATAAGCCACTGTGGAATTTATCACCTTATCTTTGGCTAATAAATAAAAATAAAATTCTTCCAGAGTGAAATAAGAGGCGCACCTAAAACATCACGACCTTGCAAAGAGAGATGCCACTGTCTGCAGATGTTCCAGCAAAGTGCTTCCTGCTTTGACATCACCACGAAACACAGGACTGTCTGCAAAGCTGATCTGAGGGGAATTGGTGTTCCACTACTAACGTCTCAAACAACAATGTCAAATAGGAGCTTGGGAGTTCTTAATTGCTAAACCATATCACATAAGAAGGTAGTGATTAAAAAAAAAAACAACTCCGCATGGTAATACTTAAAGGAACCTTAGCGAAAAATCTAGTCCAACCCCCATATTTTCAGACAGAGTAGAGGTGTGGACCGGCCCCATGGTCTTGACTGCAGAAGGGGGATTAGCATCCCTGATTTGGGCCTCTTTCTGCTATACTAATGCTTCCCTGAATAAGGTGGATAGCAAACTATCTATTTTGTGATTTCTAAATATATATCTAGACATTCCCATAAACCTGTGGCTTTCTAAGTTTTGCTTACAAGTTGCACCTAATAAATTTTGCTGAAACGAGATCATCGACATTTATAGGAACAGAGCTTTTCCTAAAAGGGATTAACCCTGACACAAAACTTATTTTTGGGGGGAGTTCATCAGCAGCATTTAATCAGGAGCAGAAAACCTGGGGCTCCTGGGCAGCTTAACTGGTTCAGTGCCCAACTCTTGATTACAGCCACATCTTGACCTCAGGGTCACGAGAACAAGCTAGCACTGGGCCCCAAGCTGTGTGCAGAGCCTACTTAAAAAAAAAAGAAAAAGAAAAAGAAAAAGGAAGACTTTCCTGAGAAGTAATTGAGACCAAGAAGCCTTGTCAGGTGGCTTAAAGACAATATCAGAAGGGGGAATGAAACATGAGAGACTATGGACCATGAGAAACAAACTGAGGACTTCAGAGGGGAGGGGGGCGGGGGAATGGGATAGACCGGTGATGGGTAGTAAGGAGGGCACGTATTGCATGGTGCACTGGGTGTTATACGCAACTAATGAATCATCAAACTTTACATTGGAAACCAGGGATGTACTGTATGGTGACTAACATAATATAATAAAAAATCATTAAAAAAAAAAAAAGACAAATGCCCCCTGGGGACTGTGCCCGGCCTTGCTTTGGGGGCGGCAGGAAGTGGGGCGAGCAGGGAGCAGCTGCACTGAGCAAGGGGACTGAGCGGCCCCAGCGAACTGGCTCCCAAGTGTGTGGGGAGTGGAGGCCGAGCAGGGTGCCAGTGGCCGCTCATCAGGACAGAGAGCACAGGCCTGGTGCCCCGCCCCCACGCTGAGGCTGCTCAGCTTCAGCGCTGACTGCATCCGATTGAAAGACAGACGCCGGAGCCCGACCCAGTCATGGAGGCACGACAGCCCGGGCGATCGGGAAGAGCTGAGCAGAGCGGCAGACTCTGACGGAAGACGAGAGAACATGAGAGTCCTGTTGACAGGCAGCGCTGGGCTCTACAGAAGGCAGATGGGGCTGTCAGTTGGGGCCTTGGCAGGATGAAGGGTACAGGAATGAACCCCCTCCACCAAGGCCCTGATTTGGCAATAAAAATACAGAAAGAGGCTGTTTTGATGTCAAGAAATGTGCACCTGTGTCTTGTGCATTGACTTCTTTGTCCCCTTATGCGGTTCTGCAATGTTTTCAGGGCTTCGGTCCTTGAACACCTTAGAGCCCGGGACTGAGTTTCCACGAGGGCTCCCCGAAGACAAGGAAGCCAAACCACATTAGGCTTTGGAGGCACTCAGGAGAGAACGCCCCTCCTGAGCTGTGGTCAACTGTGGAGATGTCCCAGTTTATGCCAGAACTCCCCTCCCCACTTTTCCACACTGCCTCCCCCTTCTCCAGTGTCATTGCTCAGAAAGAAGGATTTGTCCCAGGACACCCTTCCCATGGCTTATTCTGTGTGGACCAAGGGCCTTCGGAGGAAATGAACTTTTCTATTTAATTAAATCATGGTGCGTCTCTTATCTCATGTTCTGCTGATTTTTTTTTTAAGATTTTATTTATTTATTTGATAGAGAGAGACAGCCAGCGAGAGAGGGAACATAAGCAGGGGGAGTGGGAGAAGAAGAAGCAGGCTCCTAGCAGAGAAGCCTGATGTGGGGCTCGATCCCAGAACGCCGGGATCACGCCCTGAGCCGAAGGCAGACGCTTAACGACTGAGCCACCCAGGCGCCCCTGTTCCACTGATTTAATTCCCCTTCCTACAGATTGTTCCCGAATCCCATCCCTCATCTGACTGTTCACTCTTGACCCAAACCCTCGCATCTGAAGGTCTGCCAATCACACTTCTGTCTCCCTGTCACTTCACGTCATTCATTGACTTTCCAAGTGCACACGCCACCTTGCCCACCAGACCAGCCCTGCCGACTTCGCTATTTCCATTATCGGCACCCCCAGCTCCTCGTCATCTCAGTTTACAAGCATAGATCATTTTTTATTCTATCTTCTCTCAATTTAGTGCTTGTGCTCTGTGAATCTTTCTTTCCATTGTCTTTTCACATCTGTACTCTCCTTTCTAGAAACAAAATCGCCTGGAGAATTCAGGCCGTTGCATTCAGAATTAGTTCACTTTCAGCAATTTACAGTATCAGTTATGCAATAAGGGTTTGCTCAGAGAAAGGACGCAAGAGAGAACCCAGAGTTTGCCAACCTTCATGAGACGTGAGTCATCCCGGAAGGTGGGAGCAATGTCTGAATTAGTCCCGCTAAGTAACTGGCCCAGCTGACTGAATGCTAGTTAGAAGGAAGATACAAACAGACGTTTCCTTCGTCTTTCTTCCAATCTCTGCGCCTGTTAACCCAGCCTATTAAACTTCCATGAATAATTTATATTATTAAGTTTCTCCTTTCTTCAAAAATTTCAGTTTCCTATTAAAAACTTCCTTTGTGCGTCGTTCAAGAACTTATGCATTTGGCTTCAAGCAGAGGAGAGAGAGGAGTGTATGTGTGTGTCTGTATGCGTGTTTGCATTTGTGTGTGTTGGTGTGTGTTATGTGTAGTGTCTGTACGTGTTTCTGTGTCTGTGTGTTGGTATGTACGTTTGTGTGTTTGCACTGTGCAGACGTGTGTATGCATTTGCATGTGTGTGTGTGCTGTGTGTTTACATGTGGGTGTTTCCGTGTCTGTGTGTTTGCACTTGTGTGTGTGTTTGTGTGTGTTTGTGTGTGTGTTTCTGCAGTTGGGGGACAGAAAAATGGTGAGACTAGACTGTATAAGGAGGTGGCGGGAGGAGAGGAAATTATCCACAATCCCACACGTGTCCCTCCCTGCAGTGCAGGTCATAGAGCTTCTGAACCTTGAGGAGGACTCGATTGGCCAACAAGCATTTCCTCTGTTTATTTCCAGCACAAGTGCTCTCTTGAGCAACCTCCTATGATGGGATTTTTACTCTATTTTTACATTTGGCGGAGAATCTGCCGTCAGCGATAGCAAGGCTTTCCAAGGTGAGCCGGTGACTGCAGGCTGGGCCTCTGAGAACATCTCCTGCACGGTCACTGGGTTGGGGCAGGCCGAGGCGGAGGGCGCAGTCACTGGAGCCGGCCACCGTGCGTTCTCCTGGGTGCGCTCCCGAAAGAGGCTGGAGCGCGCACCGAGGCAGGGCGGGGAAGCTCCATCGCTGCTGAGCATCGATGACCTTGACAGCAGAACCCTGCGGAGCAAGCTGACATCCCGGAGAACTGTTCACGTCTGCACCTGGACGACTCACTCGTGCCAGGAGCTCAGGCAGCGTCCGGGAACAGAAGACTCGGCCAGTGGTGGTTCAGCGGCTGGACGCAGAGAGAGGTGGAGGCAGGCGTGGGGGATGGGCTGAGACGGGATTTCTGGGCTCTGATCCTATTCAAGAGTTGAATGGCCAAAGGGAAGGGGAAGACCGGATGGCGTTTTTACGTCTGGATGGGTTCTTTTCATTAGCTATTGCAGTCATTTGTAAGACAGCAGAAATGATGCCTTCCAGTCCACGATGGATTCTTCATTATTTTCTTCTCATATATCAGAAAGGTAGTCTTTTCCCTCTGTAAACACACCTGGCGCAACAAATGTAGAGACGTTGGCTTTTTCAATAAGTGAGATTAATTATTTGGAGGGCATTTGAGTTTTAAAACCATCTGGCCAATATTGCAGAGACGGAAATATCCAGCAGATGGCAGCACTAAGACAGTAGCGCCACATAGTCCCAGACTTGAAAGCTTTCACCTTGCCAACAGCCGTGCTCCTCTTATTGGAACCTACCTGGGTTATGACTCGCTACCAGTGAAAATATTCACTATATGTAGTATAGTCATAACAGGATGAGTCATTCATTCAGTAATATCGAGTCATAAAATAAGAGAAATAAGAAAGACCATTTTTCCTGCAAGCTCTAAACCAAGGACTATGTGTTTCTATCCCAATTTCCAGAAAATAAACACTGCAAATACGTTGAAATTCATTGCTTCAACAAGGAATAATATCTATTGTTTGGAAAATTGCTTTTGCTGCAAGATCTGGAAAACTGAAGTTTTTGATTTCTCCTATCTAATATAGACTTTTGGTAAAAGGGAGTCTCAGTATTTCGGGTGTCTCAGAAAGGATACTGAAGATTGAACTTAGCTGTTTTAGTGACAGTTTAAGAGTTAATTGTATTCTTAGAAAGACATCATTTGGTGGCATTGCATATGCTCTTTTTGTTGAAATAAGTAGGCTGAAGTATAAACTTAATTATTATTCAAAAAGAAATGCAGAGTTTCTTAAATATGTCTATGAATCCGTGTAGTTTATAAGTGTATATATTTATAGTTCAAGCATATTTTTCTTATTTAGGAGATGTATATATATATATCCGCCATGAATCTCTCATATATAAATATAGATCATAATTCACACCATAGGAAAATTCTTTTAAGTCTAATTTCATTTTATATTTAGATTGTAGATGGCTGCTGCCTTACAGGTCTGTACTTGAGCCACATGGTATTTTTAAAAGCAAGCCAGGCTATGTCTAGCTGCTTGTAGCTGGCAAATCCCAGAGCCAACTGTGAAGCACAGAGCACCTTACCTTAGTAGACTATCCTGAGTGATGGAAATTGCATTTAGGATAAATGCCAGTTCATCGGGATGTACCTGAAATTCCTTAGAGGGCCACGGTGGAGAGACTTAGTTGTTCTCTGAAAACGGAATATGCTGAGTCTTGCTGTCCAGAATCCTCTGTGTGTCCTGTGCTATTTGGTTATCATACGTCTAAGAAAAATCATTTTTACATTTGCTTCGACTCCGTTGCAGAGGACCCAAGTCCCAGTCCCACCAGCAAAACTTCCAGACAGGTTCTGTAAATGGCACTCAGGACAGAAGGGCTGACAAAGGGTCTAGAAGCTTTAACAAAAGTCACATTCAACCTTTGTCTCAGGCTCCTTGTCTGTAAAATAAGGGCAGTGGATGGCACGGCTCCTAAGTGCTCTTTCCACTTTAACATTTCAGTATTTCTTCTTCTGGAGGTACTGGGAGAGGATTAAGGATTTACCTCCTCCCCTTACTTCTGCGCAACTCTGCCAGAAGTAAGAGAGAACATTCTCTTTGTTTCAGCACCTTCAGATAAGCTGGCTCAAAGGACAGTATCAAAGAAACAGAGGTCTTCATGATTTCCCAAAATCTCAGTCCTGATTCTTAACATACAGCTTTTACTACTAGCTCCCTAAGTCTCAGATCCTTACAAAGGTAAATATTGTGTTTTCTGGAACTACATTCAGAAAAGCAATTCTCTGTATCTGTGTGTATTGCCTCCTGGCAGGAAGCACATGTCAGCTCATTCCTGTGTAACTGATCTGCACCATCTAGTTTCAAGGCTTAGCCAAAGTAGTTACTGATAGATTTTAGACGACAGATATGGAATTTTCTTCTCTCATCCTTCAGTGGAAAAATCAGGACAGAGCTGTGATGGTAGGTTTTGATGCCTTACGGTAATTTTGGGAAAGCTGAAAACAATGTTAAGGAAAAAAATATTGGAAGATGTATGTATCAGTGTTGTTTCAGTCGTCTTTTTAATGAACACACATTTATTGATTTGGCAGGTGAGCTCAATTTATTTGCATTATTGTCAAGTCTCATTAAACTGGGGACCATGTATAAAAGCACCAGAACAATGCACAGAACAGTCACTCAACAAATGTTAATACCATTTTGTACAAAGCGTACTTGAAGGGTGATTATTTGTAATCATCTCAGGAATAGCTAGATTATTTACATGACAGCAGCTCGAGTGAGGAGACTGAAGATAAACAGATTACCTTAAATAAATGTTGGCTGGTCTCACACAGTATTTTCTTAGACCTTAGTCTAAGACTTAAATCTGATAAGGCCTGAGAACATTTTTTTTAAAGATTTTATTTATTTGAGAGAGAGAGACAGAGATAGTAACAGAGGTAGTGAAAGAGAGCGTGAGTGGGGAGGAGGAGAAGCAGGCTCCCCACTGAGCAGGGAGCCTGACTCGGGGCTCGATCCCAACACCCTGGGATCATGACCTGAGCCGAAGGCAGACACTTAACTGACTGAGCCACCCAGGCGCCCCAGGCCTGAGAACCTTGAAGATAAATTATCCTGAAATATCCAAGGTATGTGTGGCTCACGCAGCCCATTTCATCCCCTCTGATCTGCATTCCTCTAATTTCAGCTACAAATGCTCAAAGATCAATGACTCCAGGAAGTTTGGGTCTTGAAGCTCTCCTTGTGAAGCCTAGAAGTCACGGGAAACATCACATCGGTACCAAGTGTTCACTAGATTTTCTAACGTGAAATCTCGAGAAGAAATAAAATGTACTACTGCAAGAGATGGAGTTAAGGGCACTCGCTCACAGTTGTGTTTTCACAGGATCTGCACCAAGAGCCTGTCTCTTGATGGATAGCTGACACTCCTCTTGGTGATTACTGAACAGCAGGGTCGCAGCGTTTATGAGGTGGCCGAAGAGACAGCAGAGACGCTCTATTCATTCTCAAGGTGCTTCAAGATGCAAATGATAGGAGTGAACACGGGGTGCAAAGATTCTAGGACTGGGGTGTTCATCGATTACGACCAAAGAAAACAAATGCCTTTTTGTTTGCGAGATTGCTCTGACAAAGCACGTGTCAGGGGAACGCAAGTCACAGCCTACGCTATCTTCTGTCACCATAGTTACTGATTTACAGAGTCGTCTTAACTCTCTGAAGTATCAATATGGAATGACTTTATTTTTCCATTAAAAGCCATTAGCTGTGCTCTGTTGAACACCCCCACCCTTTGCTCTCTGGCCAAGTCTGGCTTAATCAGTCCAATTATATAAACCCTTAGTATTTCCAGTTACTAGAACAGTCTAATTCTAAGGTAACCAGTCTTGTTTATTTTCTTTGAAACCACGTTTTTTGTTATTGAGGTAAGCTTTATGCTGTAAAATGTATTGTATCTTACATGCAAGATTCAATGACTTTCAACAACTGTATGTATACCTATGTAGGTGCAAAATGAATACACAAAAATCAATTGTATTTCTGTACACTAACAGTTAAAAACCTGCAAATAAAATTAAGAAATTATTCCAGGGGTGCCGGGGTGGGAGTCTGCCTTCTCCCTCTGTCCCGCCTGCCACTCCCCATCTTGGGCTCTCTCTCTCTCTGTCAAATAAATAAATAAAATCTTTAAAAAAAGAAAAAAGAAAACGATTCCATTATAGTTGCATAAAAAAAAAAGAAAAGAAAAGAATAAAATATTTATGAATCAATTTACAAAATAGTGTAAAATGGGTACCCTAAAAATGATACATTCTTGAAAAAATTTAAAGAAGGCTAAGTAAAAGAGAAGACATCCCATGTTAATAGATTGAATGGCTTGTCAAAATGGCAATATGTTACAAATGGATCCACAGATTTAGCATGCCTCCTATCAAAATCCCAGCTACCTTTTTTTTTTTTTTTTTTGCAGAAATTGACAAGCTGGTCCTAAAATTCATCTGGAAATGCAAGGAACCCAGCATAGCCCAAGCAATCTTGAAAAATAATAAAACTGGAGAACCCACACCTGCCAATTTCAAAACTTTACTTTAAAGTTCCAGTAATCAAGACTGTAGGAGGCTGGCATACGACGGAATTAAGTTCGGCCCAGAGATAAATGCTTACACTTAGGGTCAGTTAATTTTTGACAAGGGTGCCAAGACTATTTAATGAGAAAAGAACAGTGTTTTCAACAAATGGTGTCAGGATCACTGAATATCTGCATTAAAGTAAACTGAAGTATGAATTCTACTCACACCACATACAAACATAACTCAAAATACATCATAGACCTAACTGTAAGAAAGAAAACTCAGGAGTAATCTTCATTAACCTGAATTAGGTAATGTTTTCTTAGCTATGACACTAGAAACACAAGCAAGAACAACAACAAAAATAGAAAAACTGCGCTTCATCAAAATCAAAAACTTCGGGGGCGCCTGGGTGGCACAGCGGTTGGGCGTCTGCCTTCGGCTCAGGGCGTGATCCCGGTGTTGTGGGGTCGAGCCCCACATCAGGCTCCTCCGCTATGAGCCTGCTTCTTCCTCTCCCACTCCCCCTGCTTGTGTTCCCTCTCTCGCTGGCTGTCTCTATCTCTGTCGAATAAATAAATAAAATCTTAAAAAAAAAAAATCAAAAACTTCGGTACTTCAAAGACCACCACCAAAAAAGAAGGGAAAAAAAATTACCCATAAAATGGGAGAAAAAATACACAAATCATATCTTGAAAGGGACTTGTCATATAAAAAACACAAGTCAAAATGAAGATTCATATAGACATTTCTCCAAAGAAGATATGCAAATGACCAATAAACACATGAAAAATGCACATCATCATCAATTACTGAGGAAATGCAAGTCAAAATCATAATGGCGTGTGCAGCAAAGGAATCCATCACAACAGGAAAAGGTGACTCACGGAACGGGAGAACATACTTGCCAATTAGGTATCTGACAAACGGTTAATATTTAAAATACACAGAGAGCATATACAACTCAAGTGAAGCAAACAAGCAAACACATTAAAAATGGGCAGAGAATCCAAATAGACATTTTTCCAAAGAAGACATGTGTGTGGCCAACAGGCACATAGAAAAATGCTCAACAGCATTCGTCGTCAGGGAAAGGCAAATCAAAACCACAAGGAGATACCGCCTCATACCTATTAGAATGACTGGTATCAAAAAGACAAGGAATAACCAGTGTTGGCGAGGATGTGGAGCAAAAGGAACGCTCGTGCACCGTTGGTGGGAATGCAGCCTGGAACAGCCACTGTGGAACACAGTATGGAGCTTCCTCAAAAAATTAAAACTAGAACTACCATATGATCCAGCAATTCCACTACTGGGGATTTCTCCAAAACAAACAAAAACACTAACTGGAAAAGATGTCTGCACCCTCAGGGGGCAATGCAGCATCATTTACAATAGCCAAGACCTGGCAACAGCCTAAGTGACCATCAGTGGGTGAATGGATCAAGAAAATGTGGAACACATATACAGTGGAAAATTATTCAGCCATTAAAAAGAAAAAATACTGCCATTTGTGACAACATGGATGGACCCGAGGACGTTATGTTAAGTGGAATAAGTCAGAGAGAGAAAGACAAATACTGTATGATCTCTCTTATATGTGGAATAATCAATCAATCAAACCAAGCTCATAGACATAGAGAACTGATGGGTGGTTACCAGAGGCAGGAGGTTGGGGATGAGAAAAATGGGTGAACTATTTTTGGGTTTGTTTAAATAAATTGAATTTTAAAGATTTTTATTTATTTATTCATGAGAGACAGAGAGAGAGAGAGAGAGAGAGAGAGAAGCAGGGGCAGAGGGAGAAGCAGGCTCTCTGCCTGATGGGGCTCTGTCCCAGGACCCTGGGATCATGACATGAGCCAAAGGCAGACGCTTAACCGACTGAGCCACCCAGGCGCCCTAAATAAATTGAATTTTAAAATAATTTCTCCCCGAATATTATAGTCATTACTTCCCCCTCTACCTCCATCATGACTGCCGCATGTGATCACTTCCCTGCTATCTTCCTAGCTCAAAAACACACCATCGCAGTAATCTAACTCAGTGATTCGCAACTCTGCTTCCACGTTAGAATCACCTGGAAGAGCTTTAAAAACATTCTTAAGTTGGATCCCAACCTCAGAGATTCTCGGCCAGGACGGGGCTCCAATATTGTCATTAAACAAAAAACAAAAAATAAAAACAAACTGCTGGGGCGCCTGGGTGGCTCCGAGGGTTCAGCGTCTGCCTTCGGTTCAGGTCAAGATCCCTGGTCCTGGGATCGAGCCCTGCGTCTGAGCCCCGAGTCGGGCTTCCTGCTCAGCAGGGAGTCTGCTTCCCTCTCGCTGTCTCTCCCACTGCCCCTCTCCACTGCTCTCTCTCTCAAATAAATAAATAAAATCTTAAAAAAAAAAACACCCAAAAACGTGCTGAGGTGATTCTAATATGCAGCCAGGTCTGAGGACTACTAGCTAATCTTCAACGTCTCCCCACCTTTAATCCACTTCGCATATTAGATATGATCGTAAAGGATTCTTTCTTCATATACACCCACTCAGAAACTTTCATTCATTAACACTTCTGTGAGAATGTGCAAACTCAGTTTAACTTCTGCCACCCCAAAATCTGACCCTTCCCCCCCTCTGAGCATGAATCCACGATTTGCTGGCACTTTATCCCCTGAACAAACTTTGCAATTTCCTGCCTTCTTACGTTGTTGACACTCTTTCTCCGTACCTATTTCTGCCTCCTGAGAATACGTTCAGCCTGGCTGTATTTCCAGCCCAAAACCTTTCTCCGTTTTGCCACCTGACTGCGTTTTTCCCTACAATCCAGATCTTCTCCAACTTATGCACAGACTCTGGGCACTCTCCTCACCAGAGCCTTGTGGTTGAAAGTTTAGGCTTTTGCAACACACACAACCAGTTCTAATTCTGGTTTCTCTGCTTCTTTTGTGATTTTGGGGTGCAGTGGGGTCTCCTTGAGCTTTGTATCTATGTCTTAAATGAGAGCACCTGCGTCTCAGAGTTGTGTGACGTCTAGCTTAAGTGAAATAGCGTGTGGAGTGCTAGATGAGTGCTGGCTGTCTATTAGTTTTATCGTTGTCTCACTGCGTACGCGGGCCATCACCGCAAGCAGGTTATGAGACATTGGAGTAAAAGAGCCTTACAAAACCTCTTACGCTCAGAGTGTCTGTTGTTCCTTGAACATAGTAAGTGTTCAACATGCGTATTTAATATATAGTTTTATAGGTAATTCTAAATATATCAGAGGCAATTTAAGTGACTGGCCTGGCTGTAGTGCCCTTTGGTGGTGGAGAGACTATACATAATATTCTGATTAAATGCTTATCTTTACGGGATGCCTGGCTGGCTCAGTCAGGAGAGCGTGTGACTCTTGATCTCGGGGTTGTGAGTTTCAGCCGCACATTGGGTGTGGAGATTACTTAAAAATAAAATCTTAAAAAAAAAGCTTATCTTTTTATAATATAGTTTTAGAAATACAAAAATACCACGAAGCATTTAAAAATGTTTACAATTCCCTGGGTGTAGTTCTAACGTCACTCTTTCAAGATGCCTAAGTATCCTAACTGAGATTCTGCTAACTATATTTGGTCTATCCTCCCCCAAATGAATGATCTTACGATCCTAACAAAAATGGACCAGCAAAATGAGGTGGAATTCTTTTGAGGCTTGTTTCCTGATTTTTATGTGTTCTTTACCTCAGGCAGCATTGGTATTAGAAAAAAATGACTATATTATCATTGGGGTTTTTTTTTTTTTTTTTTAGGATCTTATTTTTAAGAAATCTCTACATCTAAAGTGGGGCTTGGACTCACAATCTTGAGATCAGCCAGGTGCCCTAGCATTGGTTTTTAAATTTCACATTTAAATTGGTTCTCACTAGTATCTAGCAATACAACTGAGTTTTAGATTTTGACCTTGAATTGAGTGGCCTACTGAATCCACTCATAACTTCTATTTGTTTATGGTCTTTTGGCTCTTCGAGGTACGCAATCATGTCATCTGTGAAAATGACAGATTTACTTTTTCTTTCCTGTCTTTATACTTTAATTTCTTTCTCTAGCCTCATATAGGTTAGGTCTTCCAGTACTATGTTGAACAAAAACGGTGATAATGGGTATCTTTTTATTTCCTGTTGACGAGGAAAGCATTTAATATTTCACCATTAAGTATGATATCCTAGATTCTTTGTAGAAATACTTTGTTTCTAGTTTCCTGAATATTTTTTTAAAGATTTTATTTATTTATTAGAGAGAGAAAATGAGCAGGGAAGGGGCGGAGGGAGAAGCAGACTCCCCACTGAGCAGTGAGCCACCCAGGTGCCCCTCCTGGGTGTTTTTTATGACTGGGTCTCAAATTTTATGAAATGCTCTTTCAGCATATGCGAATGTATGACTTTTCTCTTTTATTTCTGTTATTATGATGAACTACACTGATTTTCAAATGTTAAACAAACTTCATTTCTGGAATAAGCCCCAATAATCCTTCATTTTGACAACATTCCTAGAAAAAGGAGGTTTCTATACAAAGGAAGTTAATTAGCACCTTAAGAAAAAAACTCTACTACTTTTTTGGAGGAGGTGGGAATATTTTTAAATTGTTTTGCTGGCTTTTATGCCCCTTTAATCATAACATACTGAACATAATTACATTTTTTTCCTACTGAATTATCATTGTCATTGACATTTATTCCACAAATATTTATTAGATGCCTTTTATTTATTGTTCTGGTTAATGAATTAATGACCATTAGTTAGAATGTGCTGGGATAGGGTCGCCTGGGTGGCTCAGTCGGTGAAGCGTCTGCCTTCAGCTCAGGTCATGATCCCAGGGTCCTGGGACCAAGTCCCACCACAGGCTCCCTGCTCAGCGAGGAGTCTGCTTCTTCCTTTCCCTCCCCCTCCCCCTTGCCCCTCCCCACTCCTCCCTGCTGGTGTTCTCTTTCTCCAATAAAATAAATCTTAAAAAAAAAAAAAAAAAAAAAAGATGTGCCGTGATATACAAAGGATATCAAGTGTAGTCAATACCTCCATCACACACTAGGTTTGGTTTTTATTGTTGCCGCTGATGTTATTTGTGTCGAGTATTTATGCTGCTTTTTGCCTGTTTCTTGCTATTTGACTACCAAGTATTACTCACTGCTTCTAATGTACTTGTTTCTGGCATTTTGTCCCTTCCTCTTAATTGTTTTTTTTAATAAGAAGGAAATAGCTAACCAGCCTTGTTAGGCCTGTATGCAAAGTAAGAGTAACTTGGTTCTGAGTGATGGTATATCCACTGTTCTGGAAGAAACAAATCCATGGTCTTTGTACTACTTTTTCTGACTGCCTGAGACCTTGTTTGCTTATTCATACTTCCTGTTATTCCATTCTGTATTAAGTAATTGAGATTAGTGAATAAGTGACTGTTATGATATTTGAATATATATCACAGACCAAGCAGCATGGACTCAATTCAAGTTTGGATAATTGAAAGCAATAACATTCAAGTTAAATATCAGTAATATACGCATTGTATAGAAATCATAAAAAATTTTGTATAAAATATAAAACCGACATTTTGTATATAACATAATTTTTAAATTAGAGCTTATAAATTCAGTTAATAAGTTCTACTTATAATAACAAACCACATCAGTTAGAAAGATTTAAAAAAAAATACAATTCCCCAAGAATAAATTATATGCCCTTGTCACCAAACTTAGCAATCACATAGTGCTGCTTTCTTTATCAGATTGTTTTCCTTTATACTTTGCTTTACTAACAGCTCTTGGTAGGGTCTCCAACCTAACCATTCAAGTGTTTATTAGACACTATGTCAAGTTTTTGTAGTCGCCAGGAACACCAAGTTGAAAACACTCCTGCAATTGTCCACAGTCTAACGTGATGGTGCACATCTGGGGGGCTTCTGTGTGCTCCCTCCTGCCCTCGGGACGTTTGGCAATGTCTGGAGATGTTTTTGGTTGGGTTGTCACTAGTTTGGGAGGCGTGGGCCATGTTTGCGTGTGAGCTCCTGGCGTCTAGTGGATCGAGGCTGGGGCTGCTGCTGAGCCCCCGTCGCGTGCAGGCCAGGCGTCCATGAGGAGTACCCAGGCCCAGCTGTCAGTCGTGCCGAGGCTGAGAAATCCTGCCCTGAGGTGACAATGATCACACAAACAAATAGGGATAAAACAAAAGGACATACGTGGTAAACCAGTGAAGGGCTGTTTTTGGAAATATCTTTTTTCTTTTATAGGTACATTAAAACTTTGTTCATCATGGAAATTTTAAACATACACAAAATAGAAGAGAATAACATACCCCATGTATCAGCTCCAACGATTGTCAACGCTTTGTCAGTCTCCTCTCAGCTCTACCTGGCCCCTCTTACTCTGACAGATTATTCTAAAGCAAACCCAGACATCATCTATTTGCATTTGAAACTATTTCAGTATGTACCTCTAAAAGATGAGGGGTTCTTTTTAAAAACATAACTCTTTATTTTTAATCACAACAACAACAACAAAAGGTCCTTAATACATAGATGCGTTCTTCACAGGAAGGAGCCCCAACTCTACAGATTTTTTTTGTTCAGTGTTATTAATAGATATTTGCACTCCCGTATCTTCCAGTCTTGAAGTGAACGGGAGGAGAGTTGAAATCTCTCCTTTTTGTGTATCTTATCAATTCGTACAATCCATCATTCCATGTTGGTGAAGGCTATTAGAGCAATGATCTAACCTGCAAAGGTTTTCCATTCCTTTTTACATTGGCATGATCCATACATCTGATGAAAATTCTGCTGCATATCCAAATTGTCTGGTTAAGACAAGATTAACAGCTCACTGTGTCCTTATTCCAAGTTCATTATTCATGCATCAGAACAGGATGTAATTTCTCAACGTGCTTGGCTGTCTTCGCTAGGAATAAATTAGTCCTCACATAGAATTTCACTTGGCTCTTGCCCTGGGGGGTGGGAGGGGTGGGGTGACATTTGTATTTGGTGAGAGAAGCCAACAAGGGAAAATCCACAATGGAGCTCATGAAAATGAGTCAGTAGAGGCCAAAGACATTAAAATGTCTCCCGAGTCCCTTTTTGTGGAGTGTGTCTGGGGAATCTGAGTGTAGCAGAGAGCTCTGAGGGTGTCCCAAAGGTATGGCGTCCAGGGCTCCGAAGTGAAGGGTATTTGAGATCTCTTTTTTTCCTTGCTCAAGTAACTACCACTCCCATGTCTATTCCCTTACCTCTAAAATATACAAAGAAATGTTACCTGGCGGTGAAACAAAATGAGAGAATTAGCACAGCATGCTTCTGATGGTCTTTGGTAAAATAAATGCATAATAAACAAAGTAGCCATTATCATCTGCTGGAAGAAGGTGTTTGTGTTCATTCTAGAAAATGGATGTGGGAAGTGGATGTCTGGGCCTCATTGTCCAACATGCCAAACTAGCCACATGTGACGATGGAGCCCTTGAAATGTGGCCAGTCTGAACTGAGATGTGCTGTACGTGTCAAATTACCACCCAGTTTTGAAGTCTTAGTTTGATTTTTTTTTTAAGGTTTTATTTATTTATTTGAGAGAGAGTGAGCCAGAGAAGAGAGCAGGGTTAGAGGCAGGGGCAGAGGGAGAAGAAGCAGACTCCCCGCTGAACAGAGATCCCTATGTGGGGCTCGATCCCAGGACCCTGGGATCATGACCCAAGCCCAAGGCGGACACTTAACCCACTGAGCCACCTAGGTGTCCCTTAGTTTGATTTTTTTTAAAAAAGAATATAAAATACCTCGTTAATAGTCTTTATATTAATCACATGTTAAAATGATGATATTTGGATGTTTTGGCTTAAAGAAAACCAACTGTTAAAATTAATTTTACCTCTTGTAATTTTTTTAACGTGGCTACTAGAACATTTGAAATGAAACACAAGGTTTGCATCATAGTCCTCGGCCACAGCGCTGGTTTCGGGCACTTCGGAGTCGGGGTGCTCTGGTCTGAGCATGACCTTAAGCCTACATCACTGTTCTTGCAGCCTGCAGTGTCCAGGCCGCGGAGAATCCATTTTTTACATCTTCCTGCCATGAGGGTTTGGAGCCACGGCCGACTTGGGAGACGGACATTGCTGCAAAGGACCGGGAGGAATCGAGGGCAAGGGGGGCAGTGAGATTAAGTACTCTAATAAAACACAAAGTAACTCATCGGAGGTTTGCTCTCAGCATACCCGCGATCAGTTTTGGGTCACAAAGCATCATTTTCCAGCTGCGCGGCTCACGCTGTGTCCTCTCTGCAGCGGTTCTGAATGTGCCCATGAAGTGCATAGATGTGGAGGAACCGCAGACAGACTTTCCCAGCCAGCACAGCGCCCCGCAGCCGCCCCGCCCCGGGGGTGCAGCTGCTGCCTGGCGCCTGTGACCGACCCCAGGTACCTGTCCTCAGGAAACTGCAGGGTTGGATGGATGTGGCCAAGACTAGACCTCATGCAACATTTTGCAGTATTACAGTGTGTATGTGTGGTCCATATATAATGCGTGCAGCGTTTATCAACTCTTTCCACAAGCACCTACCTGGGAATTGAACACTAGACTGAGATGTCTTTATTTTTAAAGCTATATTACTTACATATAAATGTATATATCCTCGATAATAATATTTAATATTTAATGAAATTTTGGAAAGAATATGATTTTCAGCTTTAGTTAATTAATTTTGAATTTCAAATTTTGATATTAATTAACTGTAAGTTGTATTTTGCCTTTACATTGGAATAGGTAATCTTAGTATATTTTAATAAAACTAACTTTTTGGAAAATATGTATTAAAAACAATTTAATTTTTTCATTTACTCTACGTTCTAATAATATATTGAAAGTTATCACACTTTTAATACAATTAAATTTTATTTGTCATCCCTTAGATTATCATTGCCAAACAACAGAATTTTATATTAATGTCTTTTTTTCTTTAAGTAATCTCTACACCCAAAGAAGAGCTTGAACTCATGACCCTGAGATTGAGTCCCATGCTCTTCTGTCTGAGCAAGACAGGCCCTTCCATGTTAATGTCTTTTTTTTTTTTAATAATTCTTTTTTTTTTTCAAGATTTTATTTATCTATTTGACATAGAGAGAGAGAGAGCGCGCACAAGCAGGGGGAGTGGCAAGCAGAGGGAGAAGCGGCGCCCCGCTGAGCAAGGAGGCTGACTCAGGACTCCATCCCAGGGCACTGGGATCACAGCCTGAGCCAAAGGCAGCTGTTTAACCAACTGAGCCACCTGGGCGCCCCCCTATGTTAATGTCTTAATGATAAACAGCTAAATTTTTGGACTTGAGTCATATAAAAATCATAGCTCTACACATATTTTCCTATTCCTCTGCTATGCAGCTTTATCTTAAGGTAATAGATACATCTTATTTGACTGTTTGTTATGTTGATTTATAACTTTTAATACTTAGACATAAGTAGGCTTCTGTTCTCTTGACTGTGGGTCCATAAATATCAGCTGGGCTAGTGCCAGTGTGGTGGGCTAGGTAGACTTCTGGGGGCCTACTGAGTTTGGAAGTCTGTTACATAAGCTATTTTATAAACTGCATCGGAAGGAAATAGCTCCTTTGCAAATGCCGTGGTATATCCTTGGATGATTGGCACTTTTCTCCCCAACTTCTTGCTTCGATCCATCTGCCTGATGATTGTAGTCAGACTCCTGGTCCAGTTCACATGTGGGACCTGGCGTTATGTTAGAAATGTCAAAGTCTGTTTCAAAGTGTGTGCCGTGCCCAATCTTAGTGCTTATGTTATCTTTCTAATAAGTTGCCCTGGAAGCTGTTCTGTGGTTTCCCTGCCTACTGACTTCCTGCACTTAAAAGCACTGTTGTGTCCCTTCCTCGAATACTGCTGAGCACAGCATGAGGTAGAAAGCCCATAGTACCTGTCCTGGTGCTGTTAGAGCACCTCATTCCCCTTTGGTCTAAAGGCATTCATGTAGGTGTGGTCTGCCTATGTGGCTTAGGAAGTCATAACTGTCCTCGATGGAGGCCCCAGATTTCTAGCCACTTGGTCCATAAAGCTCATCCCCAGCAGATACACAAATTTTGTTCTAATACACACAGGTCCTTGCCGTTTATAAGAGAATGCTGGTCTCAAAATCCGTGCAACCTGCTCCTTAAGATGATACCCATGATAAGTATTTTTAAAAAGGTAAAGCCAATAATTCATGAAAATACCCCATCTCATGGCAAATCATGGTTTAGGCAGAAACACCGACAAACCCTTAGCAAAGTGTATCCTGGGTCTTTTTCTCAGTGCTCGTCTCCGTTAGGCTGACTGTTGGGTGACATTGCTCACCATTTTCCTCAGACTGGGAGTGAAAGCCAAGGGATGGGACAGATAGCTCATTGCTTTTTGATCCTAATCCAAAGTGCTTGCCAATGAGCCTCCTCACAAATCATTGCAATAAACGTTATTTGTTTATTATAATGGCTGTCAGCCCAGGCAGTAGATCCCAGTTGGGTCTGGATTCTCACATATCCCTGGCTGCTTTGTGTCAGCACACGTGGCTCTGTGGGCTTCAGAATAGTGGGTAATTATATAGACTTGTGTGCAGTTTTATGTAGAAGTCTTAACGGACATTTGATTTGGGAGTGGAATAGTCACTTTTTATTTAAAAGCTTCTTCCTGACTTGACTTATCCAAAAGGCCAATGGTTAACTATTAACTGGCTAGTGTCAACTTCTGTCCAGTGATATGATCAAATTTGACATTTATTTTCTGATTGAATTTCAGGCCAGTCTTTCAGAAGGCAGGCCTGTCATCTACATGGGCTTTGGTCTCCTTCGGGGAGTCTGATTACTTCCCATCCCCCGTCGATTGCATTGCCCAGAAAGCCCCAGGGGCTGTTGCCTTGCACACTCCGTACCGTCCGTTCGAAGTGATGCTCTGGGCAGGGGTTACCCAGCGAGCTCTTGGAAATGGGAAGCATTTTACGTAGCATTGAAATATCCAGTATTTCTCAGTGGTAGGGGCAGCCATTGGTTGCCAGGGGGAAATTGAGAACCCAGTTTCTCCGCTGTAGCCCTGGGCCTTGGGTGGAGGGATGAAGTTACCCTTTTAGGGGCACATTTTCTCCTCTTGTTGTCAACCTTTAGGCCGCGGCCATTTTGCTTGCCCTTCCCCAGTGGACATACTTTAAGAGAAAGTGTAGCGAAGGAGGTAAGAATATTTTTCTGTCAACATTTTAATTTATTGGAAACTTACTGTTTGAAGGGTCTCTTGATGTATCTCCCTCTTTGTGTGACAAACGTTCTGTATCGTGACCACGTGACTGCAGCCTGTACAACTTATTTAGTGCTCACTTCTCCCTCTGGGTCCTGGGTACAAGATTCTGGGCAATATGACTCCAATACTCCTTTAGAGGATTGTGTGGAAATGTCCAAATGGAGGGGTCCAGTATATGTTTCATTCATGTGACAGTTCAGTGCAAGTGTTCCCAGCTGGCGAGCAGCTTTGTTCCTGGGTGACTTGGGGACCCAGGATTCTTCTGTCTCTGATTCCTCTTTCTCTTGGAAAAAGAGGGATTGGAATCCCCAGAGGGATTGGAATCCTCTGCCTCCAGGAGATGAAGAAAGGGAGGATGGAAAATACATCTGTTTCTTTCTCTCTCTCTTTATTTTAAGACTCTTTATTTATTTATTTGAGAGAGAGAGAGAGAGCATGAGCAGGAGGGAGGAGCAGAGAGAGACGAAGACTCCCTGCTGAGTGGGGAGCTGGATGCGGGGCTCGATCCCAGGACCCTGGGATCATGACCTGAGCTGAAGGCAGTTGCTTAACTGACTGAGCCACCCAGGCGCCCTGAAAGTACACCTGTTTCTTAACTGCCTTGCTTCAAATGACGCATATCACTTCTACTACTATTCCGTGGGTGAGAAACAATGACATGCCACATGCAACAAGGAGCTGGGAAATACAGACTTTGGAAAGGGAGCTACTCTCCAGAGACAACTGTATTCCATGGAAGGGAAGGGATTGTAAAGTCTGGTGAGTAAAGTTCATCAAATTCTCTTGACCTGTTACACCTATTTTCTTCTTTATTGTTTATCAAAATCCTACTCATCTTTAAAGGCTCGGCTTAAATGCCACTTTATTCACAAAGTCCTCCAAGATCTCACTGTTGGGAATTAATTGTCCTTCTCCTATACACTTGGCCCGTGCCTCTATTATGCTACAAGAAGCTACCTGTTTCCCCATCTGCCTCCCCAACTGTGGAGGGTGCTCCTTAAGACCATAGACTGGAAGTTATTTCTTTCTATACCTCCCACATCACCTAGACTCTCTCTGCACACTCAGATCAGTGTTCCCTCAGCTATTCTGAGAAATGTGATTAGAATTTAAGCACTTGAACAGTAATATATACAATTCCTCATATACTGGCCAACCAGTAAGCATTTCTTAATCACTTGCTATGCGAAACCCAGTTCCTGTATTTAAGATGCTTATAATCTCATAGAGATGTCAGTTGTAAGCCCTTTAAAAAAAGAAGGAGAAGAAAATATTTCAACTTTTGAGGTACTGCTGACAAGACCACCAGCAAACCGGTATTTAGCACCCTGGAAACTAGTCATATCTGAGGGTGGAAGTGTTGTTATATACACAATATGCACATCAAACATTATCTGTCAGTGAAAAAATAATAAAACTCAAATCCTTTTTCAGATTTTTTTCAAATATAAACATTCTGATTTTATGAGTTTTAAAAATCATTTAAGTATAATTGTACCGTATATACAGAATATACGCAACCATGGGGGCGCCTGGGTGGCGCAGTTGTTAAGCGTCTGCCTTCGGCTCAGGGCGTGATCCCGGAGTCCTGGGATCGAGCCCCACATCAGGCTCCTCTGCTGGGAGCCTGCTTCTTCCTCTCCCACGCCCCCTGCTTGTGTTCCCTCTCTCGCTGGCTGTCTCTCTGTCAAATAAATAAATAAATAAAATCTTTAAAAAAAAAAAAAAAAAGAATATACGCAACCATAATGAAGTTCTCTGTGATTTACCTGTAGATTGAATCCAAAAGCTAAAATCCATAAACAGCATTTATATTATTATGGCTACACATCTACACATTTTGTGCAGATGTTTATATGTATGTGCATACGCACTGCATATATAGTGACTCTCTTTATATATATAGCATATTGCTAAGTATACAATATGATTACACTTCTCTCTATGGTGCAATAGCATGGCTTCTGCTCTTCTCAAAGGAAAATGCTGAAGTGGGCTATCCTTTCACACATTTCACCAGATGAAACATTAATGAATGTAATTATAATATGAATGTTTATATTAACTTATAATACCATGTAAAGAATGAAAAAATAGTGATAGCTAGGGATAGGTGGGAAAGGATAAATAGAACATATTCTCAGCTATCACAGCAAAAAAGTCAATAGTTACATTGCAAGGTTAATAAAGCAAGAAGTAACTGTACAATTATTATTAATGAAAACCAATTACTAGAAACACTAAGAACAAATGGCTAAATACCTGATAAGAAGTTATTATCCAACATATATGAGGAGCTTCTACTAATCAGTGCAAAAAACCCCAAAAACCCTCTGAAAAGATGCTCAACGCCAATACTTACCAGGGAAACGCCAATCAAAACCACAATAAGATATCACCTCACAGCAGTTAGACTGTTGGACTTGGCTATTATCAAACAAAACAAAAAAAGTGTTGGTGACAGTGAGGAGAAATGGGAACCCTTGTACACTGTTGGTGGGAATGCAAATTGGTGCAACCACAATGGAAAACGGTGTGGAGGTTCCTCAAAAAATTACAAATAAAGTTACTGTGTGAGCCATCGATCCCACTTATGGGTATACAACCAAAGGAATTGAAGTCAGGATCTCAAAGAGATATCTGTACTCTTGTGTTCATTGCAATATTATTTACAGTATCCAAGAGATAGAGGCAAATTAAATGTCCATCAATGGATGAAAGGATAAAGCAAATGTGGTATATACATAGAATTGAATATTATTCAAACTTAAAAAAATAAGGAAATCCTACTATTTGAGACAGTGTGGATGGACCTCGAGGACACTATGCTAAATGAAATAAACCAGGACTAATCTGCAAAATCTCACTTTTATGAGGACTCTAAAATAGTCAAACTCATGAAACCAGAAAGTGGTGGTTACCAGGGACTGGCGGGGAGGGGGAAACAGGGAGATGTCAGTCAAAGGGTACAAAGTTTCAGTTACACAAGATGAATAAATTGGAGATCTCCTTACAACATGGAAGCTATAGCTAACAATATGGTGTTATATACTTAAAAATCTGGCAAGGGGGTGGACTATATGTTCAGTGCTCTTACCACAAAAGGAAAAAAATTACTTAAAATAAATAAAAGAAGGAGAAGGAAACTTCTGCAGGTGATGAATGAGTTAGGGTCTCAACTGTGATGAGAGTTTTAGGGGTATAAACTTACCCCCAAACTCACCACGTTGTATACATTAAATATATATAGCTTTTTGTATGTCCATCATACCTCAGTTAAGTGGTTTTTACAAAGCAAACAGTTGAAAGTGAGTATCTTTGTGATCAGAAGCAGACATAGCTATCTACCCAATTAGACTTTTACAAAATTATGTGTGTTTGTATCTTTGATTAGTCATCTTTAAAAAACCCATAGAATTTAAAATTATGTTATAATTTTTAAAGTGTTGGTGAGTTTATAATAGCTATTTTATTATTATATAATTTACATAATGATATCTACATATGGTATAAATATATATCTATATATGATATAAATATAACATAACTATATAAAATATTTAACAAATATATAATGAATAGTCTAATATGATATATTTATATTCTCTTGAGGTCAGCCTGGAAATTCACGTGTTAAGTATGAGGTTTATACCCAAAGGTACACAATCTTAATCTTGGGACCTAATGTAGCTACATATCTAAGTAACAGACAATCTGAAATAGTTCTGTTTAAGAAAACCTTCTAAAAAGGTCCAGCCCTACAAAGATCGATTGGGAAGCTCTGTTAATATTACAGAGAATTCAGAAAAAGCCTTCTTTAAATCATGGTCTTCATTAAAACAAGATTCATTAGAGGTTTAAAAATTAAATCAATACACAGCTTTTTAGGAACATACCATCATTTCAAGAACGCAGTCTTGTAAAAAGCAAGTGCTAGGAAGGGTGTGATTACTTACAAATGTGTGGTGAATTTTCTGCCTCATTAACAAATGCAGAGTGCTCTTTTCTTTCAGAGAAAGGCAGCGCAGTAAAACCATTGCAATGTGTAAATGGATAGGAAAGCAGATTCACAAAGATGCGAATACAGACTAGCTTTTATTTCCTAAAGACGCTGCTCATGGGCTATCCACTTGGGTGGAGTAGGACTGAGATGGAATCACCAAAATTCTGGGTTGGAGACACAGGATTTAATCTATAACTTCACTGTGAAATTTCCCCAGAAGTTTTGAGGACTGCAATCCCATGCCCAGTGACACTAGGACATTTGATACAAGGCTAGGCCATGCATTAAAAGGTAATTTCCACGGGACAACCAATCTGTCCATTGTGTTATGGTTTATAGAAAATCTTGATTGTGGCTGGAAAACCAAATTGATTTCTGTGGGAAAATTTGGCCTGGTAGGAAAAGAAACTGAATAGATCAAAAGGATATATTCTTTCCAAGATGCTTCAGAGTCTATATTGGCATATTATGTGGTTTAATGAAATCTCTCGGTCACCATGGTTTCCAAAATAAGAAGGAAAATAAATTCACTTGTCTAAATCCTATCCTTTTCTCTCTTCTCTATTGTGGAGCTTGCTTTCTTTCTTTTTTTTTTTTTCCTTTTCTTTTTTTTTTTTTCATTTCATGATTTCCACCAATTACAGGTTTGAATGCTCTAATCTGCTAAAGAGCCAAAGATCTGTAGAGAATGTCTAGTCTTAGATGCTTTTGTAGATAAAATTTAAGGTTCTCTTATGCACAAATAAGGCAGAAGTAAGTTCTTATGTAAAAAAAAAAGAAAAAATGAAAAATGAAAAGTGTCAAGCATGGGCTGTCAGGCTAAACTATGGCATACTATTATTGTCAGTGGTGTTGAATTGTATGGTGGGGTTGCAAATGTTGCAACTGCATATATTAACTTGTCCAAATAGAGAAGTACAAAATTACGCTTTTGTACTTGTCCAAATAAGGAAGTACAGAAATGCACACTTTCAAGGCTATGAAAATCAGTGTATGTGAGGACTCAAAGCCAATGAACAGAGAGGATCCATACTTAGGGCAATTCTCATGGGTCAGAGATCTGTGGGGGGTTAGGAACAGAATAAAATAAAGATCTAATCACATCTCATTAATGAGGCTGGGATGCAAAGGTTTCAAAATCTGCTCTTGTCTGTTCTCTCCGAATGAGGACAGAAAATGCTCATCGTACAACTTGGGGGACGGTGGATGTGATGAACCCATTGTAAGTTAGGCAGTATTTCTGAAGTAACATACTAATATCCATCATTCTGGGGGTTTGCTTTTAAGAATAATGTCTTTATATTTTGAAAAATGTGGATGGGGATATAGTTACAGAGTTCGACACCTTTCCAAATAGAAGAAGGTAAATGATGACAAGCCCCCTTCCCCCTTCAGTCCCTTATCCAGCCAGGGGTCACCACCCCTCACCTTTGTCCTTCAGGTAACCACTGTGATTAGTTTCTTGCCTAATGTTTCAGTGTTCTTGTTTATAAACAAGCAACTGCAAATATATATATTCTTTCTTTCCTTTCTTGTTTACGCACTCTACCCCCTCTTCAGAACCTTGCTTTTTTTCAGTTAGCATTTCCGATTCACTTCATGCCAACGAGTACAAAGAGCACATTTTCAGTGTTTGTTTAGGCTACAAAGTATTACACTGTAGAGATACATCATAATTTATTCAATGGCTTCTCCATTGTCAGATATTTAGATTGGTTTTGGATTTTGCTGTTGAACACAATAGTGAGGTTGAAAGCTTATATAGACATAATTTCTCACTTGTGCAAATATATCTGCAAAATAAATATACAGGAATAAGAAATCTAGATCAAAGAGAAAATGCATTTGGAATTCTAATAGATATTGTCAACAGCCCTCCGTAGAGCTGATAACAATTTATACTCCTAAGACCTGTACGTGGTAGAGCCTGTTTGCTCACAGCCTCACCAGGAATACTTCTTTCCTGATAAGTGGACAGCGATTTCTCAGTGCTGCTGTAATTTGCATTTCTTCTATTATGAGAAAAGTTGAGTATCTTTTTTCGGTTTAAAACTATTCTGCATTTCTTTTTCTGTTAACCATCCTGGTCATTTTTCTATTGGGCTCTTGGTCTTTTTTTTCTTATAGGTCTCTAGGAGCCTGTTGTTTGATTCCCACCTGACATTTTACCGTTAATTCCACTGTTTTTTGGTAATACAAGACTTTAAAAATATGTTTATGACTTCTGGATTTTAAGTTATAATTAGAAAGATTTTTTCCACTGCACGATTATAACACGTGCGTTCATATTTACTTCTGATACTTTCTGACTCCGTTTTTACACTGAAATCTTTGATTCATTTGGGATTTATCCAGATGCGTGTTGAACTGCATGGATTCAACTGTATTTTTTCGCCAGAATGCTACCTGTTGTCCCCAAAACATTTATTAAGTAGTTCTTTTCCCCATTGATTTGAGATGCAATTTTCTCTTTTAAATAGGTTCTATTCCCAAGGTGGGGCTTGAATTCACCACCCCGAGATCAAGAGTTGCGTGCTCTAGGGACTGAGCCAGCCAGGCGCCCCTTGAGATGCAGTTTTTATTGTAATGTCTTGTAAGTATTTGTGTATATTTCTGGGCTTTTTGTTCAATTACGTAGGTCTCTCCTATTCATGCGCCAGGACCACAGGTTTTTAAAACATTAATGACAATTTTATGTTTTAATATTTGCCTTTCTTTTTCAGAGTTTTCCTAGCTATTCTTGTTTGCTTGTTTTCCAACATGAATATTAAAACTGATTTGTTTAATTAAAAAATGAAACATAACAATAATAGCAACAAAACAGTAGAAATACCTCTTGCCGTTTGATTTATAAATTAACTACAGAAGAATTGACATCTTATAATGTTGAATCTTTTTGTTCAAATACATGGATGTCCTTCCATTTGTCTAAGTCTTTTTTTGTTGTTGATTTTGAAGTGTTTTTATATAGCTCCTGTAATTTCTGGTTTGCTAATTCCAATGGAATTTTTATTTTTTGTTGCTCTTATGAGTGGGCTCTGTATCAGTAAGCGTTCTAATAAAGAAACAAATGGGACACCTGGGTGGCTCAGTCAGTTAAGCGTCTGCCTTCACCTCAGGTCATGATCCTGGGATCGAGTCCCACATCAGGCTCCCTACTCAGTGGGAAGTCTTCTTCTTCCTCTCCCTCTGCTCCTCCCCCTGCTTGTTCTCTCTTTCTCTCTCTGCCAAATAAATAAATAATCAAAAAAAAAAAAAAAAAAAGAAAAGAAAAGAAAAAGAAAAGAAACAAACAAATGGCACCATTTCAGTTGGGTAACTTGAGACAAATAAGAGAAAGGGGGTATTTACAAATATCTCAATAAGGTATAGAAGAAGCAAGAGTACAGAATAGTACCTTTGGGATAGAAACAACAGTTCTAGGGTCCTTCATTTTCACACTTAGGCTTGGATTACTAAGGGCAAAGAGTTGCTGTAACCCATACACACAGCTCCTATTGGAGATAGGAGTTAAACCTTGGTCCAGAGACACCACTAGCCTGCTGTGGTCCCAGCAGACAGAATAGAGGTAAAGGAGGAAATAAATATGGTACCTCCCTCTAATCCCTCCTGTCGGAGTTTTCCATTGGCCAAACCCAATCAGAGGCAAGAGGACAAGAGAGCCCATTGATAAAGTCAATAGGCAATATATTTAAGCTATCTGGGTAAAGAACAGGGTGGGACCAGGTAGAGAACCAATCAGAGGATACCCAATACATTGTCCTTTCTTCCACCAAGTCTTCTGGCTGATTTTTAAAAAAATTTATATATGTATTTTATTTTATTATTTTTTAAAATATTTTATTTATTTATTTGACAGAGAGAGAGAGAGAGAGCACAGAGGAAGAATGAGAGGGAGAAGCAGACTCCCCACTGATCAGGGAACCCGATGCGGGACTCAATCCCAGGACCCTGGGATCATGACCTGAGCCACCCAGACGCCCCTTATATATGTATTTTAAGTAATCTCTATGCCCAGTGTGGGGCTCAAACTCATGACCCCAAGATCAAGAGTAGCATGCTTTACCACCTGAGCCAGCCAGCCAACCCTGATATTTTTGTGTTTAAAAAATATTGATTTTTTGCAACTTTTGAGATAAATTTCTATCCAATAAAACTCTTATATTTTAGAAGTATAGTTCTATGAGTTTGCGAAGTGGATACAATGATGCAAGCCCCACCAAAATAAAAATTCCTTTGTATTCCCCTACAGTCAATCTCTTCTTCCAGCCCTGGCCCAAGACAATGAGTGATCTGCTTTTTGTCAGTATGATTTTGCCTTTTCTAGAATGTCATATAAATAATGTGTTGTCTTTTGTGTCTGGTTTCCTTCAGTTTGAATATTTTGGAGTTCCCTCCATGTGCTCTGCATGTATCAGTAGTTCATCCCATGCTCTGGCCAAGCAGTGTTCCATTGTCTGGATATACGACCACTTATTTACCTATTTACTAGCTTATGAATATATTAGTTGTTTCCAGTTTGGGGCAATTAAGAATAATGTTGCATGACCATTCGCATACGGCGTCTTTGTGTGGATATATGTTTTCATTCTTGGTTATCAGGCTAGGAGTAGAATTGCTGGGATGGGTATTAAGTATGTGCTTAGCATTTTAAGAAAACGCCAACTTGTTTTTCAAGTGGATGTATCATTATGGTATAACCGCTAGCAATATGTGGGTTTTCCAACTGCTCCATCTCCTTGCGGTTACTGGATATTGGCAGGCTTCTTAAATTTGAGCCATTTTAGTGAGTGTATAGCAGTATCTCAATGTTGTTTTCATTTGTTTTTCTTTGATAGCTAGTAATGTTGAGCATCTTTTCATTCCTTATTGACCTTTTATATATATTCTCTTATGAAGGGTCTGTTTAAATCTTTTGTCCTTTTCTTGACTGAGCTGTATGTCTTCTTATTGGTAAGTTGTAATAGTTCTTTATATATTCAGGACACAGGCCCCTTGTTGGATGCTTTGCAAATTTTTTTTCCCATTTTATTTTTTGAAGAGAGTCTTTTGAAGAGCAAAAGATTTTTGTTTTGATGAAATCCTATTTATCAATATTTTTCTTTTGTTTAATGTCTTTGTCTTCTTAAAATTTTAATTAATTAATTACTAATTAATACCTAACCTAATTAATTAATTCATTTTGGAGAGAGAGTGTGCAAGCAGTTGGTGGAGGAGCAGAGGGAGAGAGAGAATCTCAAGCAGACTCTGTTGAGCTCGGAGCCCGACTAGGGACTCAGTCTCATGACTCTGAGATCCTGACCCGAGCCGAAAATAGTCAGATGCTCAACTGACTAAGCTACCGTGTATTCCCATGCCTCTGTGTCTTAATAAATTATTGCCTAATCTTATATTACAAATACTTTCTCCTATGTTTTCTGCCTGAAGTTTTTAAGATTTGAGCTTTTAAATTTAGGTCTATGACCATTTTGAGTTAATTTTTGCATATGGTGAAAGATAAGAGTCAAGACTTTTTTTCCAATTGGACAGTGTGGTGTGGTTCCAATGCCATTTGTTGCCTTCCCATCATTCAATTACTTTGACACCTTAGTCAAAACTCATTTGACTATATATATTTGGATCTATTCCTGGACTGTACTCTGTTCCACTGATTGTGGGGCCTTTCTTTACACCTGTATCACCTGTATTACTGTAGTTTTACAGTGTCTCCATATCAGGTGGTTTAAGTCTTCCAACTTTTTTCTTCTTTTTAAAACTGTTTGGCTATTTTAGGTTTTTTGCATTTCCATGTCAGTTTTTTAAAAAAGATTTTATTTATTTATTTATTTGAGAGAGAGAGAGAGAGAGAGAGAGAGCACAAGCAGGGTGGGAGTGGTAGAGGCAGAGGGAGGGAGACGCAGACTCCCTGCTGAGCAGAGCTCCCAGGGAGGGACTCCCAATGGGCAACTCGATCCCAGAACCCTAGGATCATGACCTGAGCCAAAAGCAGACCCTTAACCAACTGAGCCACCCAGGCACCCCTCCATGTCGATTTTAGAATCCATTTGTCAATTTCTAAAAGAAAATGCCTGCTGTGCTTTTGATTAAGATGGCATTGAATCTGCGGCACCTGGCTGGCTTGGTAGATAGAGCAAGTGACTCTTAAATCTCAGGGCTGTGAGCTCAAGCCCCACATAGGGCATGGAGCCTACTTTAAAAAAAAAAAAGAGAGAGATAGAGATTGCATTGAATCTACTGATTAGGGGTGAATTGCTATCTGAATATTAAATCTTCCAATTCATAAACATGACATACCTCTCCATTTATTTAGGTCTTCTTTAATTTCTCTCAACATTGCAAAAATCTTCTACACCTTTCGTTAAATTTATTTCTAAAGTTTTTTTATGCTATTGTAAATGTGTTGTTTTTTTAATGTCATTTTTAGTCGTTTACTGTTAATATACAGAAATGAAATGATCATTGCTTATTGATCTTCTATCTTGGAGTCTTGCTAAATTCATTTATTAGTTCTAGCAGATTTTGTATATTCTCTCAGGACTTTTTATATATGTGATCACGCTGACTGTAAATTCAGTTTTACTTCTTCCTTAACAAACTCTATGCCTTGCATTTTATGTTTTCTTGCCCATTCACCTGTTTAGGACCCCCAGCTGAATAACAATGCTGAAAACAAGTTGCAAGAGTGTGTACCTTTGTCTTGTTCATGTTCTTGGGTAAAAGCATTTACTTTTTCAACATTCGGTGTGATATTCGTGCTAAGTTTTTCACTGATGCTCTTTTTCGGGGTTGAAGATATTTCATTCTATTCTGAGTTTGCTGAGAGTTTTATCAGGAGTGGGTGCTGAACTTTGTCAAGTACTTTCTCTGCATCGGTTGAGATGATCGTATGGTTTTTCTCCTTTATTCTATTAATATGATGAATTACATTAATTGATTCTCATATATTAAACCAATACTGCATTTCTTGGACAAACCCCATTTGATTATGATTCATGATTCTTTTAATATATTGCCAGGTTCAGTTTCCTAATATTTCCTTAAGGGTTTTTACATTCATATCCATGATGGATATTGGGCTATAATTTTTTGGTTATGTCTTTGTCAGGTATTAAATCAGAGTAATGCAATAAAGTATATTCTTCTCTTTTTTCTGATATAATTTGTGAGAAATTGGTATCATTTATTCCTTAAATGTTTGATAGAATTACCATGAAGTCAGCTGGAGCTGGGGTATTCTCTGTGAGAAGGTTTTTTTTTTTTTTTTTTAAAGATTTTATTTATTTACTTGAAAGAGAGAGAGAGAGAATGAGTGGGGGGAGGGGTAGAGGCGGAGGCAGAAGCAGACTCCCCGCTAAGCAGGGAGCCCGATGCAGGGCTTGATCCCAGGACCCTGGGATTATGACCTGAGCCAAAAGCAGACGCTCAACAAATTGAGCCACCCAGGTGCCCTTGTGAGAAGGCTTTTAATTAAAAATTTAAAAATTTTATTTGATACAGGGCTTCTGTTTTCCCTGAGTCTGTTTTTTTGTAATTTGTGTCTTTTGAGGAGTTTGTATATTTAATGTCATTGAATTTTTTGACATAATGTCATTCACAACATTCTTTTATTGTCCATCCTTTAGTGAGTGTAGAACTGTAGTGAGAATCCTCTTTCAGTTTTTCATCTCATTGGTAATTTGTGCATTTGTAATTGACCAGTTTGCTTAGAAGTTTATGTGTAATTGCTATCTGACAGGAGCCAGCTTTGGATTTCGTTGGTTTTCTCTTTAGTGTGTCCATTTTCTGTTTCATTGATTTCCATTGTTTATTATTCCACCCTTATTATTCTTTCCTTCTACTTCCTTTGGGTTTAATTTGCTCTTTTTCTACTTCTTTAAGAAAGAAGTTTATATCATAGGATTTATTCATTTCTTCTTCTTCTCTGTTACAAGTAATGCCATAAATTTTCCTCTAAGCATTGTTTTCACTGTATCACATACATTTTGATATACTGTTTACATTTTTGTTCAATTCAAAATATTTTCTAGTTTCTCTTCTGACTTCTTTTTTTCCTCAAGGGTTATTTAGAAGCATGTTGAATTTCTAAATATTTGAGGATTTTCCAGGGAGCTTTTTGTTATTGACTTCTAGTTTAATTCTGTTGGGGTCAGAGATTATACTCTAGGCAATCCCATCATGTTTGTATCTATTGAGACTCGTTTTATGGCTCAAGATACTCTCTATTGGTGAGTATCCCACGTGCACTTGGAGAGGACATATTGCTGTGGCATGTTCTATGAATGCCAACTAGGTCAAGTTGGTTGATGATGTCGTTCAGGCTTTATCTATCATGACTGATTTTCTGCCTACTTTATCAATGCTGGTTGAATTTTCTCTATACGGATTTTCCATCTACATATTCTGTCATTAACTGAGAAAGAATGGTTTCTTCTCTAGCTAAAATCATAGATTTGTCTCTTTCTTCTTTCCTTTGGTCAATGTTTCATGTTTTGGAACTCTGTTATTAGGTTCATACACATTTGTAGATGTTCTATAGTCCTGCCTTTTGATCTTTGTATTATTTTGAAATTCTTTGTCTCTAGTAAAACTCCTTTCTTAAAATCTATTTTTCTATAACAACATAGCTACTTTGGCTTTCTCATGCTGACTGTTTCCATGATATGTCTTTTTCTGTTCTTTTACTTTCAACTCATTTGCATATCTGCATTTAAAGAACATCTTTTGTAGACAGCATATAGGTTGGTTTTGTTTTTATATTCCATCTGCCAGTCTGTCTTTTGATTGGAGTGTTTAATCCACTTAGATTTAATTCTTGATATGAATTATTTTAAGTCTGCCATTTTTCTATTTGTCACATCTCTCTTTTTTTAAAATTACTCTAGTCCTGATTTTTTTATCCTGCTTTTTATGTATTAAACATTTTTTTAGTATACTGTGTAATTAATTTCTTGGCTTTTAAGTTAATTTCATTAGTTTTTAGTAGTTGCTTTAAGATGACAATATTTGCTTCTTAAATGTCATTTTCAATCATTTGCTGTTAATATATAGAAATAAAATGACTATTATATATTGGTCTTTTATTCCTGGTGATATTCTGGAAATTTTTTGCATTCTTTCTCACCATACACTCTTCATAGATCTTGTCTTTATTTAGCACATGTGTGGTGGTCAGTGTTTGTGTGGAATGGTATCATTTTCAGGGATAATATGCCCTTTAAATAGCTGCATATTTATTTATTTCCAAAAAACACATTCTTAATTTTTTAGGGAAAAATTTTCCAGTTTTCCTCATTGTGTAGTTGCCTTCATTTGCAATTCATCCACAGAAACACTTCCCACTCTCACAATCTGTCAACATCAGCTAAGCTTATAGAAGCTTTACCTTGTAATGGAGATTTAGTCTCCCTATCAGATAACAATTTGAAGCAGATGGCCTTAATTATGAACGATGGGGAGCTGAACCCATCAATTAGAGCCCACGAATCTGGCCTAGGATATTGTCAGTGTATTGATGAGTGACTAGGAGAAAGAAGATACTTTATATCTTAATTCTACAGTCTGCGTTGTATAAAAGAAACAAGATCACAGCAAACATATGAGGAATTTAAAATATGAAGTGTGTGTGTGTGTGTGTAAAAGGATGTTTACTACAATATTATTGCAATTGTGAGAAATGGGTACAGCTTAAATGTTCACTAAGGATATGGTTAAATATATTATGATAGAAAATATGTTCTTTCAATTGAGAAGATATTAATAGTGATTTGCAAAAGCCTATTAAATCCATTAGCCATCCATTTATTTTTAATTTTTTAAAAGTTTTTTACTTTTTAATTTTTTTTTAAGATTTTATTTATTTATTTGAGACAGAAAGAGAGAGAGCATGAAGGGGGGAGGGGGCAGAGGGAGAGGGAGAAGCAGACTCCCCGCTTTGCAGGGAGCCTGATGTGGGGCTTCGTCCCAGGACTCTGGGATCATGACCTGAGCCAAAGGCAGATGCATAACCAACTGAGCCACCCAGGCCCCCTAGCCATCCATTTAGACATGACTACTACTCAGACATAAAATGGAGCAAACTCCTAATACAGAACATAGATGAAACTCAAAAATACTATGCTCAGCAAAATAAGCCAGGCACAAGGGAACACATACCGCAGGATTCCATTTTTGTAAAGCTCTGCAACATCAAACAGTCAACACTAATCTATGGGGATAGAAACCAAAATAGTGGCTGCTTCTGGGTGGGGAGGAGGAGAGTCATGAGGAAACATCCTAAGGTGAGAGAAAGGCTCTCTCTGTTTATTAAAGTGGCAGTGACGCAGGTGTATACATTTGTCAAAGCTTACCAAAGTACATTCAAGATTTGTGTGTCTTACAATATGTGATAAACCTTTTTTTTTTTTTTTAATGACTACTACACTAACTCAGTTCCCTTAAGGCTTTATCAAGAATTTTACATTTACTAAGGAAATGCTTTCATAAGAGCAAGCTTTTCTTCAAAGAGATATGTTTGCTTAATATATCTTACCTCTACTAACACATGGAGAGGTCATGAAAAATGTGCAAGCTTAGAGGTAAAGCAGTTTCAACCAGCTATGTGAATTTCGCCAACTTAATTTAAACCCCAGACAGTGGTTTTCCTAATTGTAAATTGGAGATAATGAATAAGACCTTGTTGGGTTGCTGTGTGGAGTCGGAGCTATTATTACATATTAAGGGCCTAGCAGCACATGGTTGGTGATCAATAAATGGTAGCTAGTCCCGTGTACAGCAAGGGAATCACAGACACTACATTTTTCTTAACCTTACAAGGGTAGAGTCTTGGCTCTAAAGAGTTCTGTCTTGCATCTGGAATAATCACACAGAGATATTAATATTCTGTCTGCTTATGCAAGTTGTCCTCTTAGAATGTCGTGGCCCCTCTTTTTGTAGGGCTTGGCAGAATGTGAGAGTCGAACTTTCTCTCTCCCAAACTATTACAAAAGCCTCAGTGGTCTACTCGCAACTTCCATGACCCCTCTCCACCCGGTGCTGGACTGTTCCTTCAGAATACCTCCCTCTTCTACCCCAGTCCTCTTCAAAATGTTCAATCTAAGAAGGTAACTCTATAACATTGTCTACTCAGTGCTCTGAGCTTGCCCACCTCTCCTGGGTCACTGCCTATCAACCAGAAAATCATACTTGTAATTTCTGTACATCGATGCTGTAACATTTACAAAAATGGCCACTAGCTGGTCCCAGGTAAGCCCTGGCCCACCCCAAACCATCTGAAGACTTTAGAAAGCCCCAAACCATATTTTCTAACAGTTGCAGTGACCGTGAATTTCATGAGGGCTCCACTTCCAAACACAGCTAGCCAGTCCTCAGTCTGCTTATCCTGCTTTACCCATTCCTTCCCATGGAAACCACAAGAAAGACCCCAGTCCTCAGGTGGCTCTCTCCCTCAGCCCTGTCTCCAACCCCAGGGCTTCCCCTGAGTGTCCTGCCTGGTGTGCCAAGAACACAGGGCACCCCAAATCTAATCACCCATAAAACTCTTTCTGGTCTCTTGCTTTACAGTCTGGCCTCATCATACCCATCTCCCCAAGGTAACACAGTTAAAGCACCAACTCCCTTCGAGACTTGGCAGAAGCTGCAGGCCTTGTCATGAGCACTCCTTCCTTCCCCTGGGAGCAGGGAAAGCCCTGGCTTCCTGACCTTCCTACCTGGAGCATCACTTACCCAGGGAAGACTTTCCCAAGTCCCTGCTCCGCCCAAAGCCCCCGCCCATCTCTACAGGCACCGTGTCCCCTCCCTCACCGCACTGCCCACCAGTGTGATTTCACAGTTGTTTGTGTGACTAATTAAGGAATCTATCATTTCCAACAAACCGTAAGCTCCAAGAAGACAGAACGGCACATCTATTTCTGCTCTTGGTGGTGTGGCCAGCCCCCGGCTGTGCGGAGCCTGTACACACTGCTCGCTACCTGCTTGTTGAGTGACAGCTCCTGAGCCCTTGTGCCACAACATTTGGGGCATGAAAGAGATCAGGGACCTTTGCGTGAAGCTGCTGACGCTCATTTATAGGAGAGATCCCAAGAGAATTTGGAGGCAGATAAAATAATTTTCAAAAGTAAATGAATATTTGTTTGCTCAAGAAAGAGTAGAAGATTAATTCAAAGACAAAAGGGGCAGGGGAGTTAGGGTTAAAGAGATTTAAACATTTTTAACACTTTCCTTCTCAATTCCTCTTTTTCTTAATTTCTTTCCCCATTCTACTCCCCCTTTGCATGTGCATGCTCATGGGCACACAAACATACTATTTTTTTTTAATTTTTTTTTTAAATAGTCTCTACATACAACGTGGGGCTCGAACTCACAGCCCCAAGACCAAAAGTCTCATGCTCCACTGACTGAGACAGCCAGGCACCCCACAAAGATACTACTTTTTGGGGGGGAGGAGCAGAGGGAAAGAGAGAATCTTAAGCAGGCTCCATGCCCAGCCTGACACAGGACTTGATCTCACAGCCCTGAGATCATGACCTGAACCGAAATCAAGAGTCGGACACTTAACCGACTGAGCCACCCAAGTGCCCCAATATACTATTTTTATACAGTTTTTTCTTTATGGGTAGCCAGTGATCCTGTCCTACAGATGACCAACACTCTCCCATTTGTCACTTGTGATGCTTTCAAGAAAACCTTTCTTTTTTAACTTCTCTTTGTTGGTGTGACCCAAGAAAAACTAGAGTCATGGAATTATATTACATATTTTAAGTCTCAAATGGAATTATTTTTTAGTCTTTTTGAAATGAGATCTTCTTACACTGTAAGTTTGGATTTAAAAAAATTTCGTATTGCAACAGTCAAAACTTGTTAAAAGTCATATTATATATTATATATTATATGGTCTGGAGACATTTTTATGGGTTCTTTTAGATCTTATGACCTCATTAAAATCTTATGAAAAGTATAGGCTCTCTGGATAAAATACACTGACGCCCAATCTCAAAAATTTTGCTTACAATTCTAGGACGGTCACAAAACTAAAGTTCATTCATTAACAACAAAGATCCAATGGTAAAATTCCCTGTTCAAGAGTGACCTAAATCCTACCAAGGAATGTAATTACAAAGTCAGTTTTGCAAACATTAAAAAACATTAACATTCAAACAGGAACATTTTGTAACAGCTCTACGAGTACTCTGTAAATGTCTTTCACATACAGAGCTCCGAGTAGCACAGGGCACATGTTAAGTTACAAGTTGCATATTTATTTGGACCACCTCCTGGGCTGATACCAGCAACAGCAATGACGACCACCGTCACCATGACTGCGTGTCCTTCTGCACCAGTCTCTGTGCTAAGCACTTTATAAATATCGTCAGGAACCCGTGTAACAATCTGGTAAAGTGGGGATTTTAAATTAGTTTTTATTTTTATCAAAGTAATGTATGCACATAGCTTAAATATTCAAATGTGGAAGGCTCAAAACAAAATAAAGCCATTCCCTGATTTTGCTTTTCCCCATTGCCATCACCTGCCCTTTTCGGAGGCAACCGGTTTTAACTCTTTGAGATGTTTGTTCTGACACTTAAACATGCCCAAAGTTCTAAACAAGGTATGTATATTGGTTTTTTGAATCAACGTCAACATGAGTTTTTGACTTTCTATACTTCTTTTTTTTTTTTTAATTTTTTTTTTAAGATTTTATTTACTTATTCGACAGAGATATTCGACAGAGATAGAGACAGCCAGCGAGAGAGGGAACACAAGCAGGGGGAGTGGGAGAGGAAGAAGCAGGCTCATAGCGGAGGAGCCTGATGGGGGGCTCGATCCCATAACGCCAGGATCACGCCCTGAGCTGAAGGCAGACGCTTAACCGCTGTGCCACCCAGGCGCCCCGACTTTCTATACTTCTGATCCACCATCATGTTCTCTGCCTTTTCTTCTTTCATTCAAAATCGTTTTAATTTTTTAATTTATTTTTAATTTTTTAAGATTTTATTGTCAAGTAATCTCTACACCCAACATAGGGCTCGAATTTACAACCCAGAGATTAGGAGTTGCATGCACTGCCAACTAAGCCAGCCAGTGCCCCTCAAAATAGTTATAATTTTAAATTAAATTCTATGTTCAGTGTCCATATTTTTCTGCTTTTGCAACTATTAATCACAGTTAAGTATTTAGTGTACTGTGATGATTTCCTTCCTTTCTTTTCGTTTTCTGGCTTATCAATCAATTACTGATTTCCTCATACTCTCCAATAGCATCTCCTAGGGCTAAGGAATTCCAGGGTTCCTTGGCTGCGACCCTCCTTCGAAGCTCTCTCCTCCTGGAGGGGTGACCGCTGTCCAGTGTGCTACCGTTTGGCGTCTAGCTTTTTCTGCCCTCTTCCTCCATGCATTCCCCACTCCCTGGGGCTCATGTCTCCGTCTGTCTTGCTTCAGTCCCTTGTTTTGCAGGGGCTCATCCTCCAGGTCGCTCATTAAAAGTCGGCACAGGGGCAGGCACCGTGCCGAGTGCCCTGAGCTCCATCTTTGCGGCTCACTGGTGCTGCAGGCTGGACTGACTGCACTCTGCACCCAGGGATCGGTTGTCATCCTGCATCGGCCCTCCCTGGAGTCCCTTTGCTGCTCTTCTCCTTGGATCCCCTGTCCTCCATCTCACTTTTATCTCTTTTCCAGTTTATTTCCTCATTTGAGTAGAAGACATCCTTAAAATACTTACCATATGTACCTAGTTTAGAAAAAGGTTCAAAGACCAAAGGAATGGCCTCAAGTCTCAAACTGGTAAGTGCCAGCTGGACTTCAAACCTGACCCTTTGTTGACTTAAGTGCCCGCTCTTTCTGTGGCTTTGCGTGGAGTAGGCCAAGGGGGAACAGGGGCATCTTGGTCTGCGATGAGTAGAGACTCATGGCCCCTGCCCAGGTCCCCTGACAGCGGAAGGGAGACCAGGGCATTTGGAGCAGGTGTCCGGGCTCTTGGAGATCCTATCTGATTTGGAAAATTGCAGTAGAATCCAGTTTCAGTGCTCAGACTTAGACTGGTCAGGTCCCAGACTCAGCATGACTTAGCTTCCTGCTTTGGATCAGCCCAGAGCATTGGCTCTCCTTCTCATTTTGCTGGCCTCCGGGTTCACCACTGTTACGGGTCTCTGGAGTGCAACCAACACTACGTCTATGTAACTTTCTTTTATTTTTTAAAGGAAAACAGCTGAAGAAAGGGGCAAGACATTGACATACAAGTGACTAAAAAACAAAGGATCTGGACTAGCAAGGGTTTAACTGACAGTATTAAGGAAAATGTAGGCGTTCTATTGTCTACTATATGTCCACTATTATAATCTTGTATATTTACATCTATCCACATTAGTATATTTTTCTCACGTAATTTTTATGATCATGTACATGCAAAGGGGCTTCTCTCGACCAGGACGTGTAAAGAAAAAAATAGCAAATGGGATTTGCGACGATTTAATTTAGCCAGTTAGGCGTGCCTGGGTGGCTCAGTTGTTTAAGTGTCTGCCTTCGGCTCAGGCCATGATCCCAGGGTCCTGGGATCGATCCCCACGTCCAGCTCTCTCTGCTCAGCTGGGAGTCTGCATCTCTCTCTCCCTCTGCCCCTCCCCACACTCGTGTTCTCTCTCTCTCAAATAAATAAATAAATAAAATCTTAAAAAAAATAATTTAGCTAGTGTGTATATCTCATGTAGCCATGATCTTTAGAGAAATGTGATTTGGCTTCCCTTGTTACCCTAATGTGTATGTGTGTATGTGTTTGTTGCTTATATAATTTATCTGTTCTCTGCCTTTTTTTCATTAAAGGATGAAATTGAGAGGAGTTTTGCCTGGTGTCAAAATACAGATTGTTTTAGAAACTTAAATAAAAAGATTCAGTAACTTCTTTATGAGGACACAATGACCCTCTTGTTCTCAACAAAATCTTGGAATAGATTGAAAACATTGGAATACTCTATTTGAAAGTGGCATGGTCAGAAAAATCTAGAATGTCAGGCTGCCAAAAAAAAAAAAAAAAAAAGCAGCAGCAGCAGCAGCTAGGTCTGTTCCAGATCACTCTCCATTCTTCTGTCTCTGAATTCCTGCTACACTTCTTATTTGTACTTATAATAATATTAGTATTAATAATAGCTGATATGTACATAAAAGCTTACTATACACCAAGCTTTGTTCTAAACCTTAACAAATGTCAGCTCATTCGATCCCCAGAACACTGTGAAATAGATCCAACATTATTCTCATTTCACAGAAAAGGAAACCAGCGCACACAGGGGCTAAGTAACTTGCTCAAGGCCACACACAGCTGGCAAGACGCAAGAGGCAAGGAGGGCAGCCCCATACAGGATTTCTTATCATGTTCTCTCCTCTCAGAGCCCCCTCTCCAATTTCCACCTGCTCAAATCCAATCTCATCTTTCATGGCATAATTCAAATCCTTGAGAAACACTGGTGGAAGGCCTTTTTCTGAATTTTCTTAACAATTACAGGGACATATTTCTCTTTTCCACAGCCATTCAATGTCCATGTACTTAAATGCCTTTGTATACCAGATCTATGACCCTTGGGTAATTCCTGCCCTCAAGTAGTTCAGTCTGGGGAGCAGAGAGTGGGTAGGTGAACGACAGGCCATTTAACAGTGAAATTAGTGCTGTGTGGGTGCAGGGCCAGAGATGCTCGGCTGAGCCAGAGATCCTGGGCTGGGAGGCCAGAGGACGCTTCCTGGCAGTGGTCCTAAACTCAGCCAAGCCAGTAGTCGGGGGAGCTAAAAGGCTTCCTTGACTGAGGGTTTCCAGTATGCCATGAGAGAAACTGCAGTGAGTTCAGCGTATTAGAAGCTCAGAGCGAGACCCTAAGGGGTGTATTCACTGCACAGGACTGTGATGGGCTGGCTGGGGTTTTAGTCACACCACGGCCCATTTGGCCTCACTGAAGCTTTACTCAGGGTGAAGATTTCCCAAGAGTAGGAAGCCAAGGTCACCCATGACTCCTCTTGGCTGGGAACCAGATGGGGAAGGGACTCACTGCTGTGGGAGAGGGGCAGTTTAGGGTACAAGGCTGTCAGGGATTTCTGGCTGGGGGCGAAGAGGGGTGTGCGCTGTTGCTCACTGGCCACTTCAGTCTACCAGCTAGACTTGTGCCCTTCTTCATCTGAATCCATTTCCTCCCCCTCCCTGGGATTCAGGTGTGGCTTTGAGGCTGTCTACATCTGGGAATGTTGTTTGCACAAAGTGGCAGACGTGATGTCTTTCCAGCCTCACCTCAGCCTCTCTCCTCCCTCAGCCTTTTTTCCCTGCTGTCTGGGCTGGGGTGGGAGTCCCGTGAGACCAGTAACTGCTGTGCTCCTCCTCCCTCAGCTCCTGAAAGTCAGGGGACCTCAGCGCTGCAAGGAGGTGGGGCCTTGGCAGGAGGTCCACAGCCAGCGTGTATGCTCGTTCCAGAACATGTCAAGTCTGATAGAACTCGATCTGCAAATCACAACACTCAAAGCTGTTGAAATTTTCTCCATTTCACATCCTTGTCTTCTCTCTATGACATTTATTGCTCCCGAATCCATTATCAAACGCAACTTCCTTTAACGATGAGTCATCTCAGATGACTTAACACAGGGATCAGGATCTGGCATCAGGCCGCACAGATTTTCAATCCAGGACTAAGATGCCGAGAATCCTCAGTGGGTCCTATGTCCTGAGGTCTTCTTTATGTCTACATTGTTGGTGTTTTCCCTTAACTAACGACCATGGCGGAAAACAAAAGTACACGTCTTCTAGCTGCTCAGCATCTTTCTTTCTGAACATCCCCTAAATTCATGGGGAATGGTCGGAGACATTTTGTATCTTTCTCCTTCTAAGTTCATCAGGATTGAGGATCAAGTCCTACATTCTGAAATTCAGAATTCATTCAATAAATATTTCTTGAGCAGTTATCACATATTCTAGGAGCCAGAGACAGAACAGAACAAAATAGACAAAAAGCTTGTCATTGTGGTGCTTAATTATAGTACAGTGGGAGGGGAGAGGCAATGAGCAAACAGGTAAGCATATAATATGTCAAGCGGTCATAAGTGGGATGGAAATATAAATATGAACATGTCCTGTGTAGTTTAATGGACTAAATGCAACAAGATTGCTAGTTAAATGGCATAAATCCATGTGTTTTATTTTATGTTTTCATTGTTTTGTCTTTATTCGGCGCATAAACACTTTGTAACTGAGTATGTATTCTGTGTTCCTGAAAGACAAAGACGACTTCTACTGTGTGGTGTCTCAGTTTCCACGAGGAGGCTCGTGGCGTCTCCACAGGTGCAGCAAATAGCCTCTGTGGTTCTCCGCCTTCTGAGCAGGCGTCTCAGGGTAATTGTAAACGTGCTCCATCGAATGCTTTCGGGAGCTTTCTCCCGTCGGGGCAGCCAGAGAACTTCCAGCATCCATGAACTGAAATCACAGACTTCAGAGTGGCTTTCATTTCTCAAAGGGAGAAGTCAGTTGCCGACAATATCCTGCTTGGCGGTAGGTGCTGCTGGGACTTTTCTCTCTGGCCTATCACTGATATTTTTTAGATCTACTCAAATCTCTTACAAGAAAACACATATCCTTTTAAGAACAGTTAGCTGTCACGGCCTGCATTCTTAAGTTATACCTTCCAGGCTGGAGGTTTAGTATTTATGAAAGAATCCAGCCGACTTCAGCCCCAGCCCACCAAGCGGACAGACACAAACGGGCGCGTGCGCACAACACGCGATCAGGGCGCACACACGCGAGCAGGTCGTGGGACATTTTCTAGAGTGCTAGGTTCCCAACATCTGCAATTCAAGAGAATTTCAAAAGAAACTAATATCAGGTCTACAGGGCATATTGCAAAATTATATGTGAGATTGATATCTAAGAGCGAAAAAGCCTGAGGGCACAATCTTCACTTTTTATGATGTTGTGTCCACAGTTGAAAGATTCTTCAATGCCGAGAACGATATAACAAATTGCACATTTATTTTTTAAAAGATTTTATTTAGGGATGCCTGGGTGGCTCAGTTGGTTAAGCGTCTGCCTTCAGCTCGGGTCATGATCCCAGGGTTCTGGGATCGAGTCCCCATCGGGTTCCTTGCTCAGCCGGAGCCTGCTTCTTCCTCTACACACACACACACACACACACACACACACACACACACACACACGAGCAAGGGGGGAAGGGCAGAAGGAGATGGAGAAGCAGACTCTTCGCTGAGTGGGAAGCTCAACAGGAGGCAAAAATTGTACATTTAAAAGGTCATGAGTCTAAAGAGGCTTCCATAAGGGGCTGGATAAAAAGATAAGGATTATTTATATTGAAAAACTAAGAAAAAAATAATAACAAAAGATCATCGAAATTTAAAACATCTAGACTGGAAGTGGCAGGCAAACTCCCGAGGTATTGCATATTACTTTAGGAAGGCACTTTTCTTCACTGCTTCCACAACACCTCGCTCAGACACTCCGACTTGCGTTCCAGCTACAGTGTCAGTTTTCCCAGTCTGTCTCCACCATTAGTCTATGAATTCCTCGAGAGCTGGAAGCACGTTGCTTTGTTTCTTCGGCGCGTGGCAGAGTCCAGCGCACGGTTTGTGCTGAATCAATGCTCGTGGAGCAAATGCGTGAGTGAAGGGCAGTAAGCAGAGTGCTGAATGAGTGTGCACTCTGTGGCATGTTAATATCCTACACACGCAAGCAAAAAAAAAAAAGGCATTTTACATTTTACAATGATTGTAAAGAAGACACAACTCATTGTTTCCAAGAATAGGCACAGGCTAAAAATAGAAACAGTTCAGAAAGGATTTAAATAAGCTAATGGCTGACGGTTCCACGTGGATTGTTTGAAGGAAGCTAGGAAAGGAAAAGGTAAAACATGTCACAAAGTTGTGTGTATCCAGAGAACTGAACAAAGGTGATGGTGCCAGGTATGCAGAAGGTGTCCGATGAGATTCTTGTCACCTTCTCTTGTTGGTTACACGGCAAATAGTCCTGGGTCAACTGGAGGCTGTCGCTGTAAAGATACTTCTCTGGAAAGGCTGCTATTTTACATTGGCAAGGAGCGCTGGCTCTCAGAGCCTCTGGCTCTCGTGGTTAGTGAGGCTCCCCTGCATCCGTGGAACTTGAACTAGTGGAATCCGGACAGATCCGAGTGTGGTGTGGAGCGGCTGGCAGAGAGCTGGGTGTGCTTAGCCCCTCTCCATTTCCTGGCATCAGTCTCCCTGAGCACGACTCCTTTCTCCCCAGGTCCCTTGAATCCGTCTGAATCTCTCCCTGCCCTGAGCCCCAGCCCCAGCGGGTCAATTCCTGATGAGCAACACTTGTGCTCGTTTTTCTGCTTTCAGCCGCGTGGCTGTCAAGATGAGAGTCATTACTGAAGACCTTTTTCTTTTTTTTTTTAACCTGGAGGGTGACAGCGGTCATTTAATCTCCCTGCCTTAGACCAGAGGCCCCTTCTAAACTGGCCTGTGGCAGCTCCTGCTCTTCGGGGTCCCATTTCCCACTCTGTGGCCTTCTCCTCACCCTCCCATCCAGTGTCCTTGTCCAGGTCCCTCGCTGTCTCTGATGCCCTCCTCACTACTTAGGGGAACTTTCACAAAGAAATCTGCCATTCCTCAGCAACCTCTCAACCTTACAGATGTGTGTCTTTATACTGAAATTCCAAGTTACAAATTAAGACTGTTATTTGTATTACAGTTGGATTCTTTGCTTTATAAAAGAATTTTTCACAGAATTCTTCAAATTGTTCCTTTTTTTAAAAAAGATTTATTTATTTTAGAGAGAGAGCGAGCAAGCATGCGTGCACGAGCAGGGGGGAGGAAAGGGGCAGAAGGAGAGGGAGAGAAGCAGACTCCCCACTGGGCGAGGAGCCAAAGAGGGGGCTCCATCTCACAGTGTAGACATCATGATCTGAGCTGAAATCAAGAGTCTGACACTTAACCAACTGAGCCAGCCACCCAGGCACCCCACAAATTGTTCTTTTAAAGTTACATTTAAACAACAATTTGATTTACAGGAAGTAGATTTACACATATATATTCTCATTATATTTTCATGTCCTTATGGACAATGGTTTTAAAAAAAATTCCCATGTGCCTGGCATCTTGCTTCATACAGAGTTATGCAATACACAGTTGCCAAGTGAATGAATGAATAAAAGTCAAAGTGAGGAAGCACAATTTGTTATGACCTCTTCAACAGCGACAGAGCCATGTGCTGAGCTGCTTTTGGGGGAAATCTAACAATTGATAAGGGCTTCCTAAGGAGTGAATTTACAAAGGATCTTTAATTCATTTCATTTCTCCTTCCTCCGTATCTACCTGGTAGGCTGAGGGCCAGGAGGTGTTTGTATGTAGCAGCATATCGTAAGGGGATTCTGTGTCACAATGATCAAGTTTGATGTCGGTGGTTAATAGCACTGTCAGATCTTGTCAGTTTTGTTTATGAGCTTATTTCTCAGGGGTGCACAATGAGAATGATGAAACGTGACTTTAATTAGGATCCCAAGGTAGAATGCTCTTTTGATGCCTAGATGCATTGAGAACAGTGGACATGCATAAGTCTTTATTACCACCCCCCCTTGGTTTCCTTTCATTTAATTCAAGTCCCAATAATGCACTAGAGGAATTTGTGGGAATAATATTACATTTGGAAATTGGAGAGATTCTAAAGCACGTATTTGTGTTGGTATGCAGTTTAGAATAAAAAACTACCCCCATAATTAGCCTAAAAGTATTTGCTTATTAACTTGGGAATCCAGGAAAGGGACACAATGCATTTCTGTGTATTTCAAATGCAGAAGAAATTCTCATCCAAATTAATTAACCATACATGATCCCAGAAGCTGAAAAAAGAATTAACAAGAGTGGTAACTGAGCTAAATCTTATAGACGACAATATCTAACAAAGTAGTGTGTCCATAACAAGATTCAAGATCTCCAGACAAGTGAACAAGTATTTTACTGTATTTACTGCATGCTAGTAGGAGGTATCATTCGTGTCCGGCCATCCTTTGTGAGCTACTTACTTAAGATCTAGTTGGCACCTCCACGTGTGGCTGAGTACCTGTTATCTTTCCTGGAGTCCCAGGCATTGCTGATTCATGCCCCTGGGCCATAGGGCTGCCATTGATCATGGTCCGGCCTCCCCCACTCCAGCCTCCCTTTCCTCCACTTCAGGCTCTTCCTAATCCTTTGTGTGAAGGTCTATCTCCAATCCAGAAGCACTATCTAAATGCTTTCAGAGACAAATTTATGGCCAATGTCAGATATGGTTCTCAGCGAGCTCCCAAAGTGTGCCTGCCATCAGAGATGGGGGAATACCCACTCAGAAAACACTAGTCAAAGTCATTCACAGGAATAAACAAAAGAAGAAGAAAGGCTAATCAGCAAGTTAGTTAACAAGTACTTACGGCTCACAGGATGTACAATCCGTATTAGACTAGAACCAGGGGGAGTGGACATGCTTGCTTATTCCAGGGTCTCTAAAGTGATTTTATTTACTCTCAGAAGGGACTACAGTGCTAAGGAAAAACAGTTACATCCACACACACACACTCACACAAGTATATTACATTTTTCTCCTATCAGCAGGAAACAAAGCAGTCAATGTTCTGAAAGTGCACAAAATAAATATGTACAATGTAAAAAATTAATTATAATTTTTGCTTTCTGGAAACTTGTAGATCTCTTGTTTTATCACAATTCCATCCTTCCTCCCTAAATATAATATAGTTTTTCAGGGGCACCTGGGTGGCTCAGTTAAGCGTCTGCCTTCTGCGCAGGTTATGATCCCTGGGTTCTGGGATCAAGCCCTGTGCTGGGCTCCCTGCTCAGTGGGGAATCTGCTTCTCCCTTTCCCTCCGGCCCTGTGCTCTCTCTCTCTCAAATAAATAAATAACATCTTTCTAAAAACTAATATGGTTTTCACGAAATACATCATGTCTTTTTACTTATTTTAAATGGGTGAAAGATTCATTTTTGCATGGTTTGCTTACATTGCTTTCGGAGTTAGTTCTAAAGGGTCCTGATGAAAACAGATATAAATGCATGAATTTACATAGATATAAATATATGAATGCCTGTTCATCTTTTCTGTTCTCATTTCCCCTGTGTTATATTTTCCTCATCTGCCTGTTTTTAATTCTCTTTCTTGTTCTGTTGGATTGGATGTATTTATATGTGCCACCTCAAATTCTTTCTGGACCAAAGCATGATTTTCATAAAACAATAAACAGATTTATTCAGGACAAGGTGACAACTAACATCGGCGTTTCCAAAAGTTTAAAGTAAAAATGGATTCCAACATGTATACCAGAAAATAATGCTTTAAATAACATCTCCCCCATAAAACTAAGTATGAATGCTTAGAGAAGCGAACCACAGATGCGGCATCAAACCTAGAAAAGAAGGAAGCAAATTAAATTCTTTCTCAATCTAAGTAGAACATTCAAGAGGTTTATTCTTAGATCTGCACACATTAATTTAAACAGAACCCTTACTCTAGGCACCTTTATCCTCCAAACTCTTCCTTTCTTTTCATTGACCTCTGATGGCATTTTCCTATTTCCCTGATGCATGGGAGGGCCACCTATTCTTATGCACTTTAAAGCCATCCCACGTGGAGGGATTGCTCTAGAAACTGCCTTTGGAACCTTGGAATATTTCCACGCTTTTTCCTTCTGGGTCCTTCATCAGAAGACCTATTTCTGGGGCGCCTGGGTGGCTCAGTCGTTAAGCGTCTGCCTTTGGCTCAGGGCGTGATCCCGGCATTCTGGGATCGAGCCCCACATCAGGCTCCTCTGCTGGGAACCTGCTTCTTCCTCTCCCACTCCCCCTGCTTGTGTTCCCTCTCTCGCTGGCTGTCTCTCTCTGTCAAATAAATAAATAAAATATTAAAAAAAAAAAAAGAAGACCTATTTCTAGGCATTGGGCTCTGGCAATGTCTGGTGTTGGGCTCTGGCAATGTCTGGTGTAAAGACGTCTGTATGTCTTCCTTCCATGTTCTTACGGTTGGAAAGTGGGTGATGAGTGGAGTTGTTTTGTGGGGAAGATGCACCTCCCTCTCGTTTTTTGTGTAAGAAAATAATCACATATTATTGTTACTCTATTACTGTTTTAAGTTTTTATTTGCATTCCAGTTAGTTAACATACGGTGTGATATTAGTTTCAGGTGTACAGTATAGTGATTCAGCTCTTCCATATAACACCGGTGCTCATCAGGACAAGTGCCCTCCTTAATCCCCATCACCTATTTCCCTCATCCCCCCACCCACCTCCCCTCTGGTGACCATCAGTTTGTTCTGTATAGTTAAGAGTCTGTTTCTTGGTTTGCAACTCTTTTTTTCTCTTTGCTCATTTGTTTTGTTTCTCAAATTCCACATATGAGTGAAATCATCTGGTATTTGTCTTTCTGTGACTGACTTATTTCGCTTAACACAACACTCTAGCTCCATCCATGTCGTTACAAATGACAAGATTTTTCCTTTATGGTCAAATAATATCCATTGTGTGTGTGTGTGTGTGTGTGTGTGTGTGTGTATACACATATGGCACATCTTCTTTATGCATACCTCAGTCCATAGACACTTGGCTGTTTTCTTAATTTGGCTATTGTAGTTAATGCTGCTACGAGACATCAGGGTGCATGTATCCCTTTGAATTAGTATTTTTGTATTCTTTGGGTGAGTGCCTACTAGTGCAATTGCTGGGTCATAGGGTAGCTCTATTTTTAACTTTCTTTTTTTTTTTTTAAAGATTTTATTTATTTGACAGAGAGAGACACAGTGAGAGAGGCAACACAAGCAAGGGGAGTGGGAGAGGGAGAAGCAGGCTTCCTGCTGAGCAGGGAGCCCAATGTGGAGCTTGATCCCAGGACCCTGGGATCATGACCTGAGCCAAAGGCAGACTCTTAACGACTGAGCCACCCAGGTGCCCCCTATTTTTAACTTTTTGAGGAACCTCCATACTGTTCTCCAGAGTGGCCGCACCAGTTTGCATTCCTACCAACAGTACTGCAATTCTATGATTAAAGAAATGGCAAACAAGGAGAATCTTTTCCTTTTGCTTCCCAGTGGTTTGTTTTGCCCAAAGTAGCACATGGTATGAAGGAGGCTGGGGCTTGGGCTACAGCAGAGCTTTGGGAGAGAGGGGTTCGATCCTAGCTCCACCGTGTCACGTGCTGTGAGCTGGTTGCAAGGAAATTGACCTCTTGGATCCTCCTTTGAATCTGTACAACGGTTAGTGGTAGCTATGACAAAGAGATAATGTGGGTAGTGGGCTAGCAGGGTCCCTTGGTAACCATTAGCCTCCTGCACTCACATCCTACTTCCCTTTGTAGGGAAAGAATTAATTACAAATGAGTAGTAAGAATTAGAAAGCGACATTAGTCTTATAATCAAACAACCACAACTTTCAAAGGATACGCCACCGGGCTATCCTCCTGAAGGCAGCTTCAGTGAAGAATAGCTAGCCCTGTGATTTTTTTGTACATGATCTCATTTAATATTCTCAGCAACCCCTGAGGTGGCTGTTATTACCCATGTGTACAACTGGGGAGACCAGAGTCAGAGATGAAGTGTCCTGCCCAGCTGATGCATTTAGAGCTCAGGCTGACATCAGTATGTGCTTGCTGACCATGCAACACTGTCAGACCCTCTGAACCTCTGTGTTCACTCAGTCCGTACCACAGCTTCCTCTGTCCACTCTAAAAACTGCTGGAAACAGAGACTACTCTTTGTTTGTCTTGATGAGGAAACAAACTCAGCAAGGCACCCATGTGCCCATATACCTAATTGGACCTAAAACCCTATCAGAAAACCTGGACTTAGTCTTAGTTGGTTCCATCAGGGAATTCATGGCATTTCCATACTCTCTGGGGCTTCCAGCATCTACCTTTCTAAATAGCTTTATTTGTCGTTATAGCTTTATTGTCTTTATACTGTCTGACTTTTGTTTGTAGTCTGTTCTGCACTCAAAGCTTGGCTCCCAGGGCAGGGACCTGGGCTGTTTCCTTGTCAGTGGTCTCCCCAGCACCTACCACCCACCAGTAGATAGGCACCAGTGAGGATTTGTGGAGTGAGTAGATTTCTGAAGTCTGTCAGTCTAACCACCTGCAATTGCTGAGGGGTAATGAGTACAAGCCACCTCTTTGAGCTAACAAGGGATTTTTCTGTAGCACTGCAACACAGAGGATTAAATCTGGTTGTGAGAGCACTGTGGCAGCTGTTTGGGGGTAGAGCGTTTGGCAGAAGGATCTTTGCATCCATTTAGACCAGCTTACTCAGGTAACCACCTATACCTCAAGCAGTAGAGTGGATCTGAATTCCAGGATGTGCTTTAGTGATGATTCTCATGGTGGAAATTTCAGGGAGGAAAGAGAAACCGTTCTGGAGGGCTCCTTGTTCTGTCTGGGGGTAAGAGCTCAGCACCAATAGCTTTTACTGCTTCTCAGACTGTCCCTGCGGCTTAAGTGAACTTCCTTAGGCCTGTCATTTTTCTTGCCCTATTTTTATTTTCTGAAAATGCGTTCCCATTAGCAACTTGACTGTTTATAAATCAGAAAATCTGTGTTTTGGGGAATGGTGGAGGGCTGTGCCAATCAATTATGATGCAGTTCAATAGAATCAATGCAATTAGCAAAGTCCGTGTATATAAATTCTCGACGGCTCTCTTTGGTATGAAAAACACACAGTTCAAATCATCGTTAAAAATCCTTGGGAAAAAAAAAATTCCGCATTTAGTCTAATACTATAATTAGGACCAAGAAATTTAGTCAGGAGCTTCCTGAAATTTCCTTAGCTCAGTTCAGGCTTTGAGAAACGGTGAGTGTGTGTGTTTCTGTGTGTGTGTGTGTGTGTGTGTGTGTGTACACGCGCATGCGACTGGTGAAATAGGAATCCTATGTTTGCTTATTTATGCTGCCACTTATTTCCCCACCCTCTTCTCCTCGAAGCCTTTCCTTCCAAATCAAATTGTCCCACTTCCTTCCCTTGGCTTCCTCAAAACCCTGAGGATTCAAACGAGATGGAGAGCGACTCCGCCCTCTTATGAATATGCAACAGCGAGGGGTGGGGAGGGAGCTCGGGAGAAAAGCCCTGCGAGGAAATTCAACCTGGGCCGCCCGAAACGGGCTCCCGCCGGCCGCGCTCACCCTCCGCCCGGGTCTCCAGGGACCAGCACACAATAGCACAGCCAGGGGCCTGGGAAGCTCAATTCGCCCCCGACGAGGAGCCGGTGGACTTGGTCCTCGCCAGGGAGATGTGGCATCTGAGCAGCCCCTGAGAGCCCATCTGAACTCTGCCAGGAAGGCCACCGCCGGCCGGATTAACCGTCTCCCGACCGCCGGGCCTTAGGTCCCCGCCCTTTGTGGTGCAAATGAGGAGCACGCAGGGGCCCGGGGGGCGGCGCTCGCAGGGGACGAAGTTTGCCCGCTGCTTCTCCGAGACTTCCTTCACACTTTGAGCGCGGCGCGGCATGCTCACATCCCTCCAGGGATCCCCCCTGCCGACGTGGAGGAATGCTGAGGAAGGTAAGTGGGTTCTCTTTGCCGGTTGTCACCTCTCCCTCACGTTTGAAGAAGGGACGACCAAGCAGCAGGTGGCTGGAATTCTGTGCCCGTGGAACATTTTTTCGGAAACAAGGGTGAGAGAAGGCGGGGATTAGCCGCTCTGGGTAAGAGACCGGGCAGAGCTGTTGGAGAATAAATGTTTGAAAAGTTGCCGCGACTCAGCAGGTGCTGGGGGCGAGCGCGCAGAGCTGTCCCCCCGCGGCCGAAGCACAAAGCCCGCGCGCTGGCGCGGCCGCGTTGCCATGGCAGCAGGGGCGGGGCCAAGCCGCGGCGTGGCTGGGTTGCCGGGCGACGGAGGGGCGCGGGAGAGGGGGACGCAAAATCTTTAGGAGCTTTTCCCCGAGATGAGCCAACTCTTGTCTCACCGGATCGTTAACTCAAGTGTGCTGGCCGACAGTTGTCCTCTGGTAAGGGAATCAGGCTACCACGGGCTTAATGCCATAATGCTCTGCTTTCGAAATACTGGATTGTTGTCTGATGGAAGACACGAAAAAGTTAAAAGATTCTTCTTCCTAAAGTAATCACAATAAAAAGTATTCTGTTTCCTCGTTTTCCATATAGCAAATGCTGAGGAAGAGTCCTTAATTATCATCATTAAGAAAAAAATAAAATACAGAGCCTGGTTTGGGTCCATGCAAATGAATTGGACTTCAACCTTCCAACATATTAACCAAAATCTTTGCAAAATAAAAGCACGTATAGTGGGTAGCAGGCACAGTTTGAAACATTCAGACAGTTGCATCTTAAAATGTTTTACAAAGACATGAATTTCACAAGGCATGGGAGAGAATGTTATTTTTTTTTCATTGGGTATTTTCTTATATGTAAATGTGCCAGATAATTTTGGCTTATTATCTCAAAGATTATTTGTTTGAGCCATACACTGCAGAAAAAAATATTGAAAAGGAATTTGAATTATCTTTTCTAGAGTAGTGATTGGCAGCTACAGTAGTATTTTACACCCCCCCCCTTTCCCATTTATCCTATTATAGCTAGAGCTATATACTGGTGTTTTTAGTTTCTCAGATTTTAATCGTGTTTATTGAAGACACTGATCTGTTAACAGTTCTTAAGCTGTGTTCCACACACTGCTTTATTTCTTTTTTCTGCCTCCAATTTATTATTTATTTATTTACTTACTTATTTATTTATTTATTTATTTTTGAGAGAGAACACTAGCAGGGATGGGGGGGCGGGCAGAGGGAGAAGGATGGAGAGACTCCTAAGCAGGTTCCATGCTCAGGGCAGAGCCCCACAGGGGGCTTAATCTCAGAACCCTGAGATCCTGACCTGAGCAGAAATCAGGAGGTGATTGCTTAAGCGATTAAGCCACCCAGGAGCCCCCTCTCTGCCTCCAATTTAAAATTGTCTATGTGTTATTTATCCATGTATTTATTTTATCAACTGTTTATTAGGCTTTGCTATGTGCTCTGTATAGACCCAGACTTGGGATTAAGTGGTGGAGGGACATACAAAGCTGAATTAGAAAAATATACAGTTTACGGAGAGGAAAAGGCTAGGAAGCATTTATACACCACTATGATATATTCTCATTTAGAAATGGCACCCAGGATATCTCCTGCTGCTGACCAGGAAAGGTGCACTGATCACAGTTGAGCTTTGTGCTTCATCACCTTTGTCCTTCCAAAGCAGGCCTTATTCATGGACCAGTTTAAACTATGAGGAAGGTGAGACTAGAAAAGTACAGTAATCTGCCTTAGTTCTTATTTGAGTAAGAGGTAAAGTCGGGATCTAAATCTAAATGTGACTGCTATGACATGCTGCGTGAAATCCTTATCCCTATGTCCCTACCAAATTACCATATTTTGATCAGTCTTAGTAATGAGTGTAAATTTCTAAAAATAATTATGTTGTTTTCTTTTTGGTTGAGATGTTTTCAAAATCAGATATTTCTAAAGTCAAATATCAATTGCATTTCTGAAGAGTACATGTTCATCCTACTGGAATGTTGCTATTGTCAATCATCTTTTTTTAGGGGTTCCTGAGGAGCTAATGAAAAACCAAGAATTTCATTATTCAAATCATGTTTTAAGGATATTAGAGATACTTTTATATTAAAGCATTCTATTTTACAAATGATTATAGAATTAGATTTGTTTGAAGCAAAATACACTACTTCACATTCAGGTTTTTATTCCTTTCCTAACTTTGTAATTTTTTTTTTTTTTTGTTAAAGATTTTGTTTATTTATTTGTCAGAGAGGGAGAGAGGGCCCAAGCAGGGGTGAGTGGCAGGCAGAACAGGCAGAGGGAGAAGCAGGCTCCCCGCTGAGCAAGGAGCTGGATGCTGAATTGGATCCCAGGACCCCGGGATCATGACCTGAGCCGAAGGGAGTCGCTTAACCGACTGAGCCACCCAGGCGACTCTACCTTTCTTAGTTTTATATCTTTTTACTCAGATTTGTTAGCTTCTGTTGGTAGTGACTTTAGTACATGATAGCTAGAAATTGCTATCTGGGAAGTTGTCTTATACAGTTCAGGCGTGAACCTGGTTTGACCTGATCAGAGACCCTGAAAACCAGTGTGAACTGATTTTTAAAGTGTTTTTTACTGTAAAAAAATATATTTCTAAATAGATTACAGGATCCATGAAGGCAAGAAGCAGGTCTTTTGTGTCTTTAGAACCCATCTTTTAATATCAAGTACAACATTCTTCATAAATTTTAAGTGGCAGGAGAAACAAAAGTAAACTCTATTAGGCCAATGAAATATAGAGTAGAAATAATCCTTTAAAATACATGATATTGAGAGTCACAGAAGTTCTAATGATTTCCTGATTGTTTTTTTCATGATACTACACTACAAACTAATAGGTAGGACCTATTTTACAAATAGAAAAACTGAGCCACGGTGGTTAGTATATAAAATATTTTCCAATGTTTTATCTTAATTGAACCTCACAACCACCATGCAATAATTTCCCGTCACTATTTTTTTAATATATGAAAACATAGAAACTCAGAAGTTGAGTGACGTGGTCAGGGTCAGCCAGAGAGGGAGAGGCACATGTGCTAATGATGTCAAGTGACTTTGTGCACTATACCCTTACAAACCAGATGGACCTGTGAGCTTTGGGAGTCTGAGCCTCTGGACAGACCTGGGGGTGCTGGGTGCAAGATGCCTCCTGTCTCACCTTCCAAGCTTCCACATCTGTTTGGGTAAAAGGGCAGAGACCGTCTTTTAAAAGACAAGTACGGGGGCGCCCAGGTGGCTCAGTCAGTTAAGCGTCTGCCTTTGGCTCAGGTCATGGTTCCAGGGTCCTAGGATTGAGCCCCGCATCGGGCTCCCTGCTCAGCGGGGAGTCTGCTTCTCCCTCTTCTTCTGCCCCTCCCCCTTCTCATGGTCTCTCTCTCTCTCTCTCTCTCTCAAATAAATAATAAATAAATAAATAAATCTTAAAAACAACAGCAACAACAACAAAATAAAAGACAAGTACAGACAGAGGCAGGGTAGAAGCAAGGAAGACATGCTCAGTGGAGCAAAAGAAAGGGAAAAAACAGTGAAATGAAGTTAATAAAAGAAGGAACCAGTGTTCACAAGTGGTAGTGAGGAGACCCAGGTGTATTAGTTTGTTACAATTGCTATAACAAAGTACCACAGGCTGGCTGATTGGAACAACAGACATTTATACTTCTGGAGGCTGCAAGTCTGAGGTCAAGGCGTCAGCAGGGTTGTTTTCTTCCGACACCCCTCCTTAGCTTGTATGTGGCTGCCTTTTGCTGTATCTCACACGGTCTTCCTCTGTGTGTAAGTCTGTCTGTGTCCTGATCTCTTCTTATGACACCTGTCCTGTTGGATTAGAGCCCACCCATATGACCTCATTTTACCTTAATTCTTAATTGCCACTTTCTAGGCCCTATCTCCACGTACAGTCACATTAACTGGGGGTTAGAACTTCAACATATGAATTTTGGGGTAACTCAAGTCAGTCCGTAATAGAGAATAAGAAAAGTGAACCTGATTTATAATTCTGAATTCATGGCTTATTTCAATTGCTTTATTCCTGTTCATATTCTCTCCTGGCCCAAATAAATGCTGGCGCGAGTTGCGACAACTTTTTTTTACATCAGTATATTCCACTGGGTGTATAAAGAAAAAAAAAAGAGATTCAGAACTGAATTCATCTATATTTAGCTTGCTTCATACTTTATTTTCACTCTCACCTCTGGAGGGCCAGCTTCAAGCCTTGTCAAGTTTTGACAAGGGCAGACAAAGCCAATCATGGTCCCACTGCCAGCCAGGTCTCACCTATCTTTCTGCCTTTTCTGAGCTGTGGAGTGCATACGATTTGAGTCCTATGCACTCCCGGTGTGGTGTGATGAATCCAGTAAAAATGAACTCACAACCCTGAGAGGACAGCGAAGCATAGCTCTTACAAGCCTCACAGCCGTGGAAATAAGCTAGAGAGACCTATCAGAAAGGCATTTTCCAGCTTATTTCCAACAAGGTATGCGCTGTGAAAGGTAGCCCGAAGAATGTAAGTTTTCTCTGAGGCGTTGAGCAGCTACAAGGTTATAATGGGAATATGTTGCAAAGACTCAAATTATTAAAATGCTCTGGTCATAGAATAACAGGGACGAGACAGATCTTGGGAGTCTTGTGGCCTGTGCCCTGTTCAGAGCATAGAAATTGCTCTGTAAAGGTAGGAATTAGTGCTGGGTTTCACGAGGGCCAAAGAAGATTCCAGGGTCTTCTGCTAGAAAAGTTTTGTATCTAAACAATCATCAGAATCTCAGAGTACTTTTGTTTCCTTGACTTCCTTCGTTACTTCATGTTCTGCCTTCAGAAAAGGTGAAACCTACCTGTCTACTTTTCTTTATGCAATATTTCGTGATTTGCTAAAAGAGTTTTAATAGGTCACTTCTTGGCCCTTCTCTGTAAGTTGAACTGAAACTCTGTCCATTGTTTTAGGAATCTGTTTCTATTAGTCCCGCAAAAGCTACCCCTCGCCATCTGGAATTGTGGAGTTGTTATTTATGTCTTCATGGCACCTCCCTGACTCGTTCCTCTTTGGGGACCATCCTATTTATGTCAAGTGTGAAGCCCCGGACTATATTCTGAAATATCCCTACTGAAGAGTCAGCACCCAATACACTTGGTGGAGTTTTTTCAAGAAATACCAGAAGCTTGGGAAATGCACTCTTTGGCTGTGATCCAGTAGCTTTCCATTCCATGATGGGTGGTTTCAGAAACAGGTTCTTGGTTGGAATAGCTATTGTTACCCAGCCAAAAAAAAAGTGCCTATTTCTCAGAGCGATGCATACTTAATTAGTGAAGGGATCAATGCCAGTGCCTAGAATGTGAAAAGTCAGCTTTGAAAGTTTGAGTAAGTCCCTGAAGGGCAAAACTATGTATTTCTTCTTGTGATACGAGCCAGACATTGGTCTAACTGGTCAGTTGTGCAAATCGGCTGACACAGGGCCCGGAGGTGGGCTGGCCTGCTCCACAGCTGCTTCTGTAACACCTTTTCATTAAAAGGTTGCCTCAGAGGCACTCCCCTCAAATTAGGAGAAAAGAGCCAAAGACATATGTGTAAAGAGTGAGGGAAAACTACCATCCATGGCTATTTAGACTTCCCCAGATTTTGGTGCAGTGAAATACCTTTCATTCCCTTGTGTTACTGAAGAAAATCATGACCTTGAAGTGTCTGGAAAGTTCCCAGGCAGTCATCAAGTATTTATCAATCACTTAGTATCTACTTGGTGCTGACAGGGCATAAGAAGATATGTCATGAGCTTTCTCCTCAGGAAGCTGATACTAGAGTTCCTGGTAAACAGGCATGAAAATCTGAAAGCTCGGTTGCGTGTGCTCCTAGACGTACGGCAGCCCCAGGAACGACTGTCCAGGTGGGACTTGGGGGCTGGGGAACTACATTGTCCTTCCTCTCTGTGGCTTTGCACGTGTTTATCTCCTTCAAGTTCTCCTCTCCCCAACCCCCTAAGCCTAGGCCCCTTCCGGCTTTTCAGAGTCTTGTTTCAACCCAGTAAGGATGCTCAAGAAATGCTATCTTTGAATGTGTTTACTACATTCAAGGGGTGAATCTGGCCATAGGATTTTAAGCCTTTGTCCTCCTGGAGGAGACGCATCACCATTTGATGGAAATAAAAGAAGGGGCTAGATTGAAGGAGCAGAAGAGAAAACCGTTTCAACCTCTTTCCTCACTGATAGTGGTTGTAAATCTTTGGTAAGCCACAAAAAGACTGTCTGAGTTTACAGAACATTTTAAGGACGGAAAGATATGTCGGCAACGACATATGACTATGAGACTGTGTTGAGGGTGGCAGCAGGGCGGAGAGGAGAAAAACATTGCCCAGAACCCTAGATGGTGACAGAAGATAGGGCAGCAGCAAGTGGCCATTATCCCAAGACTGGGAAGAAAATAAACATGGCAACTGGGAAGCCAGCTCAGGATACAGAAGTGCCCCCTGGGGTTATCCTCCCGAAGCCCCAGGCTCCACACTCCTCACCTACTGGAACCCAGCTCCTCCCTTCGTGATTATCAGCAGGGATTTGGAGCAGGAGGGGTCCCCACCAGGGAGTGTAGATGGCGTTGTTCTTCGAGTTTCAAGGTGGAATAGTAAATTCAGTTCAGCCTTAGATTCTCAGGTGGTTTTGTTTGTTTGTTTGTTAAGCATACCGCTTCTTCACGTGCATGCATTCGGTATTTGGGGCCGGCTCAGGGATATATTCATCGTATATCCATTGCTAAGGAAAATGCGTGCCAAATTCCAAACAAGTGAGATGTATTTTTATTGCACTGTTTGTGGCATGAAGATTAATGCAACAAGAATTTCATTTGGATGGCCAAGATGTAAGAGCAAAGAGCATTAGCGGAGCGTTGGGAGATGTGCATGTAAGTCTGTGTCTAATACCAATTAAGAAATGTTTAGCAAGCCAGACTCCCAGAGGTTACATTTTGTTATCTGCAAGAGGAGGGACTTGACTAGATAATTTCGAAGGTTCTTTAATTGTCTGGAATTCTGTTCTTTCTAAAAGGCAGCCTGAAATGGAATGTGTCTTCTGTAAGAATCCCAAATGCTTGTCAACGATCAATCCTTTTGCCTTCCATCTCTACGTTTTCGAGTGATCCTATGGGACTGTAATGGTCAATGATAATGTTACCAACCTGTTTTCATGCACAAGATTGGGAGTCTTTCCAGGAAAAGTTTTAGAAGTGAGAAGTTATTAGCTTTTCTTAATTCATTCTTTCAGGTCATGGCTTTGTAAAATAGAATTGTCTTCAGACGCTCCTGGCTTCCATGTCTTGGCTGTGAGATCTCAGCCTTGAGAAGCGATCAGGCCATTCAGCAGTCATAGTGCCACGAAATGTCACAATCCTTTGAAGTTGTTCTTGTTGTTATTATATTACACCTCAAGTAGAATATCTCAGGATGCATCCTCAGCCCAAATGCCTGTCATGTCTTTTGATTGGGAAGGCAGACAGATGTCCCTGTGCAGTACAAAGTGAAGCCCAATGGTCATTTACTGTAGAGTATGTAATAGTGTAAATATTGACACATTTACAAATAGTGTAAATTATCAAGTATAACATGAAATTTTGGAAAGTCTTAAATGTTGGTATTTTAATTTCTCTCTCTCTCTTTTTTTTAAGATTTTATTTATTTATTTGACAGAGATAGAGACAGCCAGCGAGAGAGGGAACACAAGCAGGGGGAGTGGGAGAGGAAGAAGCAGGCTCATAGCGGAGGAGCCTGATGTGGGACTCGATCCCAGAACGCCAGGATCACGCCCTGAACCGAAGGCAGACGCTTAACGACTGCGCCACCCAGGCGCCCCTAATTTCTCTTTTAAATGAACTAGTAGATCAAACCTTGGCAGGGTGGGGGGTGGGGAAGAAAGAAAGAACACTTTTTCCCATCTAGCTCTTCAATATGTATGTGACTTGAAAGCTAGGAAGCACACTACCTATATATAAGATACCCACATGTTTAGTGGGATGGAAGATGGCTGGAATAATGTGAAAATCAACAGTTCCTCTGATTGTGGGAATACATTCTCTGGAGAAAAGTGTAAGCGCTTTTAAAGTTAAATATATTAGTCACTGGCAGCTCTGGGAATCTGCCCAAACAAATCATTGTCCCAGCAATGTTTGTGTTCAGCCAGTTTGAGCCGTCAACCACTGAATTAGGCACTTTTCCCCCTAAAAGACATGATTTGGCCAGTAAGAATTTGGTTATGCAATTAAATGTTCACCAATTAGGAGGTAAAGGCCCTGGATTTGGAAATTTTGGTATTTTAATGATCCAAAGTATAAATAGTTTTTACCCCCACAATAAATAACAGATGTAAAAATTTTAATTTCAAATTGGCCAATCTTCAAAGCCACACTGCAAGCCATACACTAAGGTATTGAGGATAATAAGAAAAACTAGAATGCCATTAGCAGTGAGAAACTTTTTTTAAAAAAAGAAAGAAAGAAAAGAAAAGAAAAGAAAAAGAAGGGCAAAGTCCTTTAGAAAATGACTTAATATTCTTTTCCAGTTAAACATAAGAAAAATGAAAAAATTTTCCAAGAACATTGACCAATGATAGAGTTTCTTGTAAAAAACTGTATTTTTTTTTTTTTACTAGAACTCTACTCAGAAGTTTAGGAGTCACATTTCCTCTTCTAAAGGCAACAGGAGATAATATTATCAAGATTTGATGAGTATTATACCTGCAAAATTTAATCACAGGCACTTTGTTCTAGTTATGATGAGATGGGTTTAGGAAAGGAAGGAGACAGTGGAAGTCCCCAGCAGCTGAACAGAAGGCCCCAGGGCGGGACAGGGGCTGAAGGAGTGGACTGGAAGGAGGGCAGTGCCCTTGCTTGGTTCTTTCTTTGGGAAAGGGGCTTCTGGAATTTTCACTGGGATCCGATTTATGAAAACTGCTTATGAGAGGATGAGAAAGATTTAGCCCAAGTAGTTAAATGAATATGAATTAGACAGATGATAGAAATATCCTTCATTGATATTTTTATTCAAGTAGTTCATATTAAAAGTTAGTGTTCTTGATAGTTGAATTTGCTAATTGAACAAAAAGGTATATCCCACTAGTTTACTAAAAATCTATTTTAAAATTCTGATTATTTAAAACATGGGTTTTCATAGTGGGAAAGATGGCAGTGTGTAGGAAAGCATGAAAAACTCTATTTTTTAAAAAATTAAGTGCATTAATTTTTAAAAATTGTGTTAATTTTTAAAAATATGTAACTTATTTATGTGCTGTGAAATGAGAGGGTAGAAAACAGCATCTACTGAAAAGTCGTCTCCTATGTCTTCCTGCCTTCCACCCGCTAACACTTCCACAGTCACCCAGCTCCCCGGAAGCAGCCAGTATTACCTGGTTCTTCCATATGCTTCGGAGAAAGTCTGGACCTGTGTAAGTGAATATATTTTCTTCTGTCCCCTCTCCGTTTGTTATACATGTGATGACATCGTCTACATGCTATTCTGGATCTTTCATTTTCACTTCATGATACACTTCAGAGATTATTCCTTATCAGTACATAAGACAATTCTTCATTCTCTTTTTTTAGTGTGGTAAAATATATATAATATAAAATTTACTATTTTAAAGCGTACAGTTCAGTGGCATTAAGTACTTTCACATTGTTGTGTGCAATCGTCACTATCATCCATCTCCAGAACTTTTTTATCATCTCAAACTGAAACCCTACCGCCATTAAACAACAGCTCCCCACACCCTGTAGCCCCTGGTAACCCCATTCTACTTTCTGTGTCTATGAATTCGACTCTTCTAGTTTGGCTGTTCCAGCTCCCTCCTACAAGTAGAATCATACAATATTTGTTCTTTTGTGTCCAGCTTATTTCTCTTAGCATAATGTCCTAAAGGTTCATCCACGTTATAGCCTGTATCAGAATTTCATTTCCTTTTAATGGATGAATAATATTGCATTGGATGTATATACCACATTTTGTTTATCTGTTCATCTGTCAATGGACATTTGGGTTGTTTCCCCTTTCCTCCTTCCTTTTGATGGCTGCATAGTATTCTGTTCTGTGATTATAACATATATAAACCAGTTTCCTATTGATGGTCAGGTTATTTCCATGTTTCAGTGAATAATGGTGAACTTAAACCATTTCATACATGTATATCCATTAAACTCATTTCTTGAAATGGATTTGCTGAAAAAAATGTTACAGGTATATTAAATTTGGGGCCATTACTAAATTGCCCTCCATGGAAATTATACCAATTTACACACCCTTTAGAGACTGTCTGTCTGTTTCCCTACCTCCTTACCAACACAGAGTGTTACCAAACTCCTTCATCTTTGTTCGTCTTATGGTGGAAAACAGTGTCTCGGAATAGTTGCAATTTGCATTTCTTTTATCTTGAGTGAACTCTGGGAGTTTTGCGGCCATTGTTTTTTGTTTTTTTTCTTTTTTACTGGGACTATCTTCATTTCCTTTGTTCATTTCTCAATTGGGCTATTGAGTTTTTTTCCTCCCTCTGCTTTATATTGGCTGTTGTTGAAAATTTTGCTTTTGTTTGGCATCCTTAATGTAGCTTGTGGGAGACTTTGGGAGCTCTGCTGTGAAACAGGAGCTTTGTCTAAGGATAGTGGAACCTGCTTTTCAACACCATTGACCAAATACTGGCTCCACGACAATATATTTGACGAAGAGGACAGACCATCTGATGCTGTAGGAGGCTTTATCAGAGAGGTTATATTCAGAAGAAAGTGTATCTCTGTGAGAACAATATAAAAACTTCTCACGATATGTTTTAATATTGTTCAGGATTTACTCATCTATCAAAAGGTGGATGTAAAAACCCAAGATAATAAACAACTTGGTATATACTGGAAAAAAAAAAAAAACCCAAAACAGAATAGCACTTTGCTAAATTTCATTTTGCTAACCCATGTACCCCATACTGGATACCTCTAACGCAACATGCCCCGCTCTGGACTCATTCCTTTGACCCACAAAGCTACTTCTCAGTTCCTATATTTCCTGTCTGAGCATTCTAAGGCAGTTGTCACTCTCCTCCATATCCAGCTAGTTTATCACCAACGTCCCTCTGGTGTATCCACCACCCTGTGTCCCCATGTCCACCACCTTGTCCAGACCCCCAGCGGAGCTCTTCTGGGTTACTGCAGCAACCTCCAAATGATCCTTTGCCTCCAGACTTGTCCCTGTTCAGTTCTGTGATCTGTAGCCAAGAGTGGAGTTTATGAAATGCAAATCAGATTGGCACATCTCTGTTTAAAATCCTTTGATGGTCCCCTATTGCCCTTAGGATAAAACTCAAACTCCTTAATGTAGCCTCCAAGGCCAGCGCGCCCTGGCCTGTCCCACTTATCCCTCAGTTCCCTCCTTCACCACACCCCTTTTTCTACACTCCCTCTTCCATCAGTAGTCTTTCAATTCCTCAAACTCAGGGTGCACACTCATGTTTCAGGAACTTTGACTTTTCTGGAATGTTCTCCCCTGTTCTATACCCTCTACCTCCTTTACCTGGAAAATTCCTCCTCCTCTTTGTCAGCAAGTCTCGCCTGACTCCCCCAGTCTGAGTCAGTGGCTTCTCCTGGGCCCCTGAATATCCCTCATCTTTCACGGTCATGATCACCCTGTACTGTAAGGGCCTGTTTCCTTGTACAAACAGCTACCCCTCACCAGGCTGTAAGTGCCCAAGGAGCAGGACCATGTTTCCCTTGTTTCCCACCATTGCCCCAACAACTAAACAGATTTATTGCTCTTAAACGACTGTGGATAAATGGTTGTTGAAAGGTGCCCGAAGAGCTGGAAGAGACGGTCTTCTGGGAATGGGGTGTTGCTATGTGTGAGTGGGTTGTGATAATGTTATGTATTGAAAGGCTGAATGCCTTCCCCACAAATTCTGAAATCTGTGTGGCAAGAAAAGAGGGTGAAGTTAGCTGTGCTCTTGTTTGCTTAATGGCCTGCTAGCCTCATGAGCATGACACTGAGGATAAGAGTTGCTCAAGGTCGAATCTGGGTAGCAGGGAAACAAAGCGCACCCGTGGATGTTCTGGGCAGAGTCCCGCTGGGGAAGGAGCTCACGGAGGGCAGCTGGGGACTACACGCTTGGGGCAGAGGTCCCAGTGGTGGTCGGTGAGGTGGGGGTTTGTTGTGAGCGCACCATAACGTCAACTGCCTTTGAGTATAGCCTCCCAGAGAAACTCTGCTGTCCTTTCTTTTTAATACAGTCACGGCCTCACTTTGAGATGTAAGTGTGGTTTGGGGCTGATTCAGGACAAGAAATCCCGTGTTTGCAAAATAGACTCATTGACTTAGGACTTAGGGTCTGATCAGCGTGCAGTAGAGTAAAAATAATAAAGGTCATACTTTAGTGGACTCTGTCTAACGTAAGCAAGCAAATCGTGAGCTTAAGACACTCTCGAATGACTTCTCTCCTGCTCACATTTTCTCCTTGGAAATTTACTGTGAATGTCGTGGTCATAAGGAACTTCTCCTCCGTGGAGCTTCATCTGCAAAGTAAGTGAGATGCAGCCTCCCAGTGACCAGCTGTGTTTGTGCCTGTTACTTTATTCTCTCCCTCTGTAGGCCCATAGGACTAGTTTTCGTGGCGAGGCCAACAGGGAAAAAGAGAGGGTTACAAAAGCAGCACAGTTCATGTTGTCCGTGGGACCCAAGGCAACATTCTTTGAGGACAATTGTTTAAGAGGTAAATATTCTTCTCATTCCATAATACCAGGAGAATGAATATTCAAAATACGGTGACTTCTGTTTATAGATCAGATCAGGGAGGTTTTGTACTGGTTGGCACAGGGCGGGGCGGGGGGAGGGGAAATGTGGTTTTTGTTTTGTTTTCGAGAAGAAAAATCTTACATGTAGAGAGTAAGTCCTCATTCGGAATGAAGATGTTAGTGCAGTGAAATATGTAAATATGTAAAGTTACCCCAAACAGGAGGAGGAAACAATCACGATGACCACAGGGTTATTGTAATGACGGCGGCTAACATGGACCCAAGCACTCTGCTAGGTGTTTCACAAGCATTATTTTAGATAACTTTCACAGTACGGTACCAAGTCGGTAAAATGATTAGGCCCGCTTGCAGTCAGATAACCGAGGCGCAGCCCCCTCCCCGGCGCTCCCCAAGTCTGGGTACTTAGTGTCCAGCAGAGAGCTGGAGTTCCCGGTGCCGGTCACGCCCCCTCGGCGCCCAGGGCCACGCCCCCGGGTCTGAGTCAGCTCCGCCCCCGGGTGTGACCTGCGCAGTTTGCCGAAGGCTCCCCTTCAGAGCCACGTGAGACGCACAGGCTGTTGCGAGGTTTAAGTCCAACTATGTCGATGTCATGTCGGAGGGTAACGCGCAGTCCTACAATAAACAAAGCCCAACATTTCAGTGGCTCGACACAGGAAAAACTTGCCCCATCGCTAGTGGCCGAAGGCAGATGTTCCTGGTCAGTGGCTTGCGGCCCCTTTCTACACAGTCTGCAAGGATCTCTGCTCCTGAAGCTTCCAGCACCTTCAACAGGTGATTTCCAGGGCCCCAGGGGGCTTGATGCACCACCCACGGGAGTGGTGGCAGGTATGATGAGGCTTGGAGAGAATACCATGTGGGGGAAGAAGCTCTTTAAGAAAAAGAGAATGTGGCCTGTGACCAGATTACTACAGCCCCGCACCAGGCCCAGGGGGGGCCCTGCAGCCAAGAGTCACTGGTGTCGCGGCCCATGCACCTCTGTAGTTGACACCCCTTTGACTAGACCCTGGGTGCTGTGGAGTGCTCAGAAACATGTTTAGTGCATCCAAGGAAGGTGACTGCTAGAAGTCTCTGCTCCACGAATGAAAAGTGCTTCGTGCCCACGGCAAAAGCTAAATAATAGTGTCAGCCAATTGTTTATAATGCTGCGTGAGAATTTCCATCCAGACCAGCATGCCCGGATGGTTACTTGTCACTACCATTTCCACCAGTCTGTTCCAGGCACTGTGTTCCTGCTGTCGGCGCAAAGAAGCTTAAGTGAACAGTTAGCCTCCTGGACGAGCTACCATATCTCTTTAAAAAAGAATGAACAGTACAGAACCCTGTCACCAGAGAGACAAATGTCGTGTCTATACCAGTAATCTCTGAAGTGGTGGGGGTACTCCATTTGAGGTGGGCAGACTGATCAGAATGTGTGTGTACAACCCCCCCAACACACATATTCATAAACATACGTTCAATGTGTGTATATACATATATACACATCTGTGTGTGTACATCAGAATATATATGTATCTTTATCCAATAGAACAATATAACTTAGAGATTAATAAGAATGTGTATAGGGACATAAAGAATTTTTAAAATTTCTTTATGGGGATGTATAATTGGAAAGGTGTGGAGACCGTTTATCTTGACAGCCGATGCCCTGGCAGTAGAAGTGACAACATAACCTTTTAGGGCTTTATGTGCAGACACCTAACAAGTACAGTAGAGACATTTCAAACCAACACTCTGAGCAAGGCTGGTGTGGTGGTTAACTTTATGCGTCAACTTGCCTGGGTCACGGGGTGCCCAAATACTTGGTTAAACTTCATTCTGGGTGTTCTGTGAGGGTAGTTCTCAAAGAGATTAATATTTGAGTGGGTGGGCAGGGTAAAGCAGGTGGCTTTCTCCAGTGTGCTGGTCCTCATCCAATCCACCGAAGGCCTGAATAGACAAAAACGTTGAGTAAGGGGGAATTTGCTCTCTTGGCTTGTCTTTGAGCTGAGACATTGGTCTCCTCTCACCTTTGGACTCAGACTGGAAATGATGCCATCAGTTCTCCAGCTTGTAGACTCATCTGGCGGATCTTGGGACTTGTGTCAGCCTTCATGACCATGTGAGCCAGTTTCTTATAATAAACCAGTTTTTCTCTCAATAGGTGATTGATACATAGATAGATATATCTATCTAAAATCTCCTTTTGGTTCTGTTTCTGTGGAGAACCCTAATGGATACAGCCAGTTAGGCCCCCAATAGGCCCCATGGCAAAGTAATCTTAGGTAGGGTTGTTCTCAGTCTGGCTGCCTGTTGAACCACATGGGGAACTTTAAAAAAATCCCAATGTTCAGGTCCCTCAATCAGAGGTTCTGATATAATTGGAGTTTTTTTAAAAGCTCCCCAAGCATTTCTAATTTAAAAGGTCCCCAAGTGGTTGGGGCTGAGAATTGGGACAAATTCAAGCATTGTAGGTGTCAGAAACATGACTGGTCTGCACTAAGAAAGTGACCTGTTTCAGGTGCGGGCTCAGATCAGCCAAGCACGGACTGAGGAAGATGCCGCGTGCTAAGAGGACTCATTGCCATCTGAGGGACAGTCACCTAGAGGACTAGACTCGAAGCTGCCCCACACTCCTACCTGATGGCTGACTGAAGTGGGGAGTGGAACATGCTTCCGTACTTGGAGGATCGCTTTGTGAGCATGTAGGCAGGAGAAAGGGGCCAAGAGGCTGGATGGTGTAGTGAGTAGGTGCCCTGGCTTCCCGACTTTGTCACCCTGCTGTATGCCTTCCTGTCTGTGCCTGAGTTTACTCCTCTGCAGAACTGACATGGTTAATGACAGAACCTACCTTCTAGAATTGTTGAGAAAATGGAGTTAACACATAAAATGTGTTCTGAGAAATAGTTGTCACTTGCTTAGTGCTCAGTAATGTCAGTTCTTGTTACTCAGATGTTTTGTTGCCTCTCACTAAGGTAGCAGATGTCTGGGATGCAGCCCCCCTCACATACAGGTAGACTCTGTCTTCCAGTTCGCACTCTTGCCATGCTTCCATTGCTGACCAATACCCCTTTCTTGGGTCCTGTGTTGACTCTATAATGAATGTCTTTGCTTAGGTGCGCTCAAGTTCTACAGGTCTGGAAGGCTGCCATGTAAGGCTAAGAACAACCCAGCCTAACTTTGGGTTTTTCTGCTCCGAACATGTCTGTGTTAATTTTTAAAGTGCAATTCTCAAATGGACTCTTTGTCTAGTCGTATTTCTAGGAGGATGTCTCACTTTTACCCATGTCATCTACTGACAGCATGTGGTGATGTCACCTGTGCTTCAGAAGAGAGTGGAAAGCACTAGAAAAGTTGTGGTTTTAGAAAGTCAGTGACCTGAGTTGCCTCACAGAGGATGAAATGGTCCAGCGGTATGGAAGGTCATTAACGTAGCAGCCCCCCCCCCAGCATGGCGTGCCACGGCAGCTCCGAATCCTAAGCCTGATGCTTTGCACCTCCAGAATCACGTACGATTTATTGTAGGACAATAGAACATTGTAGAAGGACAGAACATCCCAGGGTCAGTGACATTTGTAGTCTAAGACAGCAGTTCTATATGGATTTACTACATTTGTATTAATGGTTTTAATCTGCTACTAACTAGTCTGGGACTGGTGTAAATGGTGTTAAAATGCTTTTATTTCTAACAATGTGTTATGCATAGAATCAGACATATTTCCCTTGTCAGCAATTTACAGCAATAAGGCCTGTCTGCAAATAAGAGAGAACGCCGCCTCTCAGGAAGGTTGACATTGTTTCATGGATGCCGAGCACTTGCTGCTAGATTCTGCCAATGACATTCTCAGCCAGGGGACTGATAGGATGTGCCTTTATCATCCCCATCCCTTCCGCCTCCCCACAGACCACCTGTATTACATTCTTGAACCATAGAGTCAAATGCATAGGCTAAGATAAAGAAAGAATTTACCTAAAAAAACCCACCTTCTGGCAAGATGCAGAGAAACCAGCTGAGATTACTTTCTGATGGGGTCTCTGGGTGCCTTCCCAGAGAATCCCTCCATCCTGCGACAAAACCAACCCTACTCACAGCAGTCAGAATTTATGCAGCTTGAGGGTGAAATTGTTGAATCCTTGAACAACAGATTTCATCAGGAAATTAAATTCACTCACTGTGTTCCAGGCACTAGCCATTTGGAAGGTGAGGGATGCTTCTCTGGAGTCTGGGAAATGGGAAGTGTGCCACACGCTTCTTTGGTCTTTTTTTTTTTTTTTGACAAGTGACAAGCAGTTACAATGAAACATCGTTCTTCCCAATTATGAAGTGATTGCCAAGCTTTGGAGTCAGAGCCCATTCTTGCAGATTTGGGGCAAGCTGCTGCGGTTTGGGGTAAAGGAGATGTATTCCTGGCACTCTAAATTCCAACTTGGAAAAACTCTAATGGAAACATTCTCTCATTTTTCTATTATGAAAGGTATTAGGGGCTTAATACCATAACACTGACTCACAAAAATCACCTTTAACCAAACTTTTGGCAACACTGGGGTTTAAAAGGGCTTATGTCATAAGGTTGTACTTTGAAACATATTTTAATGTAGCGTGAATGGAACATTAACTTCTCTAAGAGCTACCTACAGAGGAGGACCTCAGCAGATCTACGAAGTATTTGCTTTAATTGTTACTAAACAGGTGAGTTAGTTTAGCTGTGTTCTCAATGGGGGAGGGGTGATTTTGCTTCCAGGGGACATTTGGAGGGTCCGGGGATGTTTTTAATTGTCATGAGGTGTGTGATAGGATGCTTCTAGCATCTGGTGGGTAAAGACCAGGGATGCTGCTAAACATCCCTCAATGCACGGATGGCCTCCAAACACAGAACGATGTCCAAAATGTCAATAGTGCCAGTGCTGGTTGAGAACCCTTGGTAGTCTTAGGATACACAGCAGTCTTTGGTTTGTTTTTGGAAAACCACAAAAAAATCACGTCTTAAAATGATTTATCATGCATGGCTGATCTTCTGATCCCTAGAATGACAAAGCAGATGTGATCTTTGAACACATATAAGTCAAAGATTATTTTGTTTTTCCAGTTTGCTTTGAGCAAGTAGAGTTCAGTGTTGTCCTTGCATTAATTCTTTTTGACTCGGTTTGACATTAACATCAACACCACTGGGACTTAGTTTTTAGACTTGTTATTATTTCTAACTTATTTTTAGAACCCTGATTATACTGATAACTTGAAATGAATCATGCCCAGATGCAGAGCCATGGAAAGCAGTCTGCTTTGGCAGGTGGCCTTAGAAGATGATGACAATTTCAACCCAAAAGCAAATGCAATCCTGTGGCCAACTGAGGTTTTCTTTTTGTAATAAATATGTGGTGTTATGTCCATCGTTATCTGATGTGCATTTTCACATTATAATAACCACATTCTGTGATCTAGGTAGTTCTGATTCTTCTTATCAAAATCCACTGAAAAAACAACATAGATGGTGAAAGGTGGGGAAATGAAGAAGGTGATATTAAGTAGCAGATGAATTTGCAACCGAGTGCAAAGGATCTAAGTCTGAAAAGAGTAGAGGGCAGTGCAAAGGGCACAGAAATTCAAATTGGCAGCCTTCCCAAGATGGAAAAAATGAAAGTGTTCATCTCTCTGGCCTTGGGAATTCCTGAAGAGTGAGGCTGCCTTGAATTGGATGGGAATTGGTGATCCATTACTCCCAGTAGTGATCAGACCCCTAATAGCACGTGTTCTGTCCATATCTGAGCATTTTTTTAAAGATTTATTTATTTATTTGAGAGAGAGCACGCACATGTGGTGTGCAAGTTGGGGGAGGGGCAGAGAGAGAGGGAGAGAGAGAATCCTCAAGCAGACTCCATGCCGAGTGTGGAGTCTGATGCGGGACTTGATTCCAGGACCCTGAGATCGTGACCTGAACCCAAATCAGGAGTTGGACGCTTAACTGTATGAGTCAGGCAGGCACCCCTGAGCTTCATTTTTGAAGTGGGGCATGCAGAGTGACTTGTTCTGTGATGGGTAGGTGGAGGGAACTTGCCTGCTGGTTCTCTCTCCTCCAGCTCCTCATGGATCCAAGCTTGTCCCTCTGGGAGCTGACTCCCCTATACTTTCAGTTACATATGGTGCATCCAGCAGCTGGAAAAGTAGAGTCCATGGCCAGCATCAGGTGCTTCATCTGAGTCCGAAGCAGGGAGGAAGTTAGGAGCTAGCAGTGGAGGCAGAAACGGCATCAAGTTGTCTCTGCTAGTGGCAGCTGAGCAAAACTCATTGAGCTGATTGCTGCAGGGACAGGCAGGGCAGAATGTGTAGTCAAGTTTCCCTGAGGTAGCGGAGAAGATCTGAAGTGTCAGCAAACTGATGGCTGGTGCGCCAACACAGGGGAACATGTGCTTACCTAGGTCCTAGCAATTGTGCTGCTGGGTACCTACAAACACACACACCAGGAGAGAAGTGTGGGGCTGTTCATGACGATGCTGGGATTGTTCATAATGGTCACAAACTGGAAACACCCTAAAAGTCTACAAATGGTCAAAATTGAGAGAAATTGTGTTATATTCATAAAATGGGATAACTGTCGAGCAGTGAAGATGACCTCCAAGTACACATATTAATATGAAGGAATCTGAAAAACATAATGTTAAACAATAACAATAACAAAAAAGCTTGCACAGAAGAGTATAAACATTCTCTGTTAAATAGTACACTACTTAGAGATACATCCTTATAATAAAAGCAAGAGCACAGTTAACATTTTGGGTGGCAGTTACCTCTGGGAATAGTAAGGCGATGCTATTGGGGAGAGCATACACGAAGCTTCTAAGGCAACAAAGGTTTCTTATTGTTGAACCTAGCAGATGTGAGTATTCTATCTTTTCTCTTTAAATTGCGCATATGTATTTTGCACACTTCGAACATATCGTATATTTTGCATACATACACATGTAAGACAATGAGTTAGGAAATGTGGTGTCTAGTCCCAGGTTGGCCTCTAATAAGCTATGTAACTTTGGGCAGTTTGCTTCATTTCTTTATCGAACAAATATTTTTTTAAAGCAGTGATGTGCCAGTGTTGTGCTGGGCACTAGAATACAGTCTTGATCAAAACTGGTTATGATTCTTGGCCTGACGGGCACGTGGTCTTACGGGAAAGTCAGACATTGATCTAATGGAAAATTTCAGCTCTGGTAGTGCTGTTAAAGGAGGAAGATGTTGTGCCAGCAGGTGCAACAGGGAGCCTGACCTTGCCTGGCAGTTGAGAAGCCTTCACTGAGGAAGTGGTGGGTATTAGGGTGTCTGAAGTATGAGTATGAATTCAACCAGACAAATATGGATGGAAAAGAGGAGTCCTACACTGCAGGAGAACATGCTGGGTGTGTGGAACCGAAAGAGAGAGAGTGGGGTGGGAGATGAGGCTGCAAAGCCAGGCAGGCCTTGAAGGTGTGGGGCCGCTCCCAGACACTGTGCATGTGATGATGGACAAGGCCGATGCAGCCCTTGCCTTCTCAAAACAAATTCCTGTGGGGGGACAGACCACAAGTGGAGTGCACAGCAATCGCAGAAAGTTCGCTAATGGCATCAGATCTGTGAAGGAAATAAATAAGCCTGAACTAGACAAGTGCTCAAGGAGAAGCAGCTCTGATAGCATAGACTAGGAGGGCCTTCCTGGAACGTGATATTTAAGCTGAGAACTAAATCACACACAGGACCTAGCCGTGTGAGACCAGGGGACAGCCGTGGGGGAGAGCCCCGCGAGAGAATTCTAGGTGAGTACGTGAAACATCCTGTGTCGGAGAAGGATTTTTTTTGTGTTTAAGGAAATGAAAGACCAGTGAACGGTGGCGCCAAGGGAGAGTGAAGCCAGATGAGGTACCTACCTGTCTAGGTCACAGGCTCGAGCAGGTGGCCCTGCTCCAGGTCTCCCGAGTGATCTCGAGCTCTCTCTTCTGGCCAGGAAATGGTGACATTTTTTGCCATGGAGGTGTCAGGACAGATAGGATATAGTGGATGATTCAAGAGGAATTTCCAAGCACTCGATTTGGTTGGATGTGGGCGGTGGGGATAGAGTCAGAGGTTTTAAGAATTATCACTGTGTTTCGTGGGAATATGACTTACTGAGATAGGAAACTTTGTATTTCTTTCTTTTAAAATTTTGTTTTGTCAAGTTTGCTAGCAGAGGATGTGAAAGAACAGAGTTATGTTTTGGAGATGTCAGATTTGTAGAGTCTTTTTGACATACCACAAAAGGGGTCAAGTAGCCAGTTAAGATAGTGGACCTACTGTAGTTTGTGAGAAAGGTCTGGATCAGAGAGAGAATTGTGGGACTAGATAGTATATTGGCTTCCCATGGCTGCTGTAACAAAGTGTCACAGACTGGGGCGCTGGGGTGGCTCAGTCTTTAAGTGTCTGCTTTTGGCTCAGGTCATGATCCCCAGGTCCTGGGATCGAGTCCTGCATCTGGCTCCCTGCTCAGCGGGGAGTCTGCTTCTCCCTCTCGCTTTGTCTGCCCCCCCACCCCTACTCGTGCTCTCTCTCTCAAATAAATAAAATCTAAAAAATAAAATAAAACAAACAAAAAACACAAAGTATCATAGACTGAGTCACTTAAACAACAGAAACACTGTCTCACAGTTCTGGAGGCTGGGAGTCTGAGATCAGAGCGTCCGCACGGCTTGTTTCTTCTGGGAGATGTGAAGGAAAATCTGTTCCAGGCCTCTCTCCTTGGCTTTAAGTGGCTGTCTTCTGCCTGTGTTTTCATATCATCTTCCTTATGTATATGTCTGTCTCTCTGTCCAAATTTCCCCTTTTTTGTAAGGAAACAGTCATACTGGATTAGGGCCCAGTCTAATGACCTCATCTTAACTTCATCATCTGAAAGACTCTGTTTCCAAATAAGGTCACATTCACAGGGGCTGGGGGTTAGGACTCCACCTTTTTGTGGGGGATACAATCCAACCTGTAGCAGATGGTAATGCAGCTGTGAGCATGGGTGAACTTACCTAGGGAGAGAGTGTGGAGTAAGAACAGAAGAAGGTCAAGGACCAAGCCTTGAAGAACCATATCAAGGAATGGCCAGGTAGAGAAGAACCTGGGAAGAGGAAGGAGGGGCCTTGTTAGAAAAGCAAACAAATAGAGCATGGCATTGCAGAATTCTAAGGAAGAGAGGTTTAGGAAAGAGGGGCGATCGATAGATTCAAAGGCTGCTGAAAGGTCAAGTATTTTGACGTACTTTGATGACTAAAATCTCTCCATTGAATTTCACAGCACAGGCATCATTGGTGCCCTTTCTCTGAGCTGTTTTGGGAATGATAGAGGAGCCCAGCTGAAGAAGGAGTTTGAGGGGAAGAAATGATGCATGCTTTGTGTCTCGCTTTAACTGTTCAGGGGAGAAATGGAGTAGGGTGGTCGCCAGAGGGCCCAGAGAGGGAGAGCCCTCTGCTCTAAGTGTAAGATAAGAGAGAGGGGATACAGGTAGATATACATAGGTTTACAGAGATGGCAAGGGAATTTAATGGACTTTCTGTCTTCTATTTTCTCTGGGAAGTAGGAAGTGAGGCCATCTACTGAGTGAGAGGAGGTTGGGGTAGTTGGGTGGTGGTTGGAAGTTTGAGGAAAGTGGAGAAAGTGCGAAGTAGTCACCATAGAAAGTGGGAGAATGGGTTAACTGGAGAGAGATCCTCGTTGAGGTTGGTGATCATGAATTGTCTCTTCTTACTTGACTGTGATGCTCATAAGGAGAGCCCAAGAGCAAGTGAAACAGGAAGTTGAATCCGTCCAGGTGAGCATGATGGGAAGATGGGAGGTGAGGGGCTAGGATATTGGCTTGCTTAAATGATAGCCCTTAGATAAGGAGGACCATGAAGAAAGGAGGGGACCAATGGGTTGGAGAAAGTAGAGGGCTGAGTAACAGAGCACTTCCAGGGAGGTGATAACTGAGCAGGCAAGCAGCGGGGAGAGGTGATGAGAAGCTTACTGCCGAGAACTGGACATAGATTCTGGGAGAGGACCAGGGCTAGGGTGTGACTGTGGGAAAGTTGGTGGAATAAAGGAAAAGATTGTGGGAGGTGAGGAGATGAGGGGATTGAGAGGCCAGCAGTCATTCATGTAGACATTGAACTCACCTGAGGTGATGGTGGAGCTGGAGAAGTTGACTGAGCCCCGTAGCAAAAACAGGGTCAGGTGCATGGTTGAGGCATGAGCTTCCAAAAAGCAATGTTAGGGTTTTCTTCACCCGTAACGAGAGGTGGTTATGTCAGAAGAGGTCTGATCATTGCAATTTATTTATTCATCTATCCATTCAATAGCTCACCCTAGAACTGGGCCTATGATCTAAAAGCACTTCCAAAACTGTGTTGCATGAAAATATATTGAATGATAAGAATATAGCAAACTGGGCTTACAGTCCCAGGGATAAATGAAAAAGTCTGTTATCAGGGTATTTGCAGTCATAAGCAAAACTGGTGTGTTGAGAAATGGATTGCAATAATAGATAAATGTCACTCTGGGTCTGTATTTCATAGGCGAGAGAGTTAACATATTTAGCAGAGGGAGTAGGGGAGCTGGTGATGGCTTTCCTAGGACAGCATTCTGCATTTGGAAAAACACACCACTGGCCCAAGTGGCTTGAGGTGTGGACAGAAGTGGTAGTGGTATTGGTCTTTGGGATTCCTCGATCCCTATCTGTTGGACTGACCTGACTACAAGGATTGGAAGCCAGAGAAGAGTTTCCCCAGTTCCCTCAGAGTCTCCATGAAAGAAGACCACCTCAAGTCTCGTCTGGCTCCTTTAGGGAGGGAATCCAGGATCTTAGCCGCCCTGGAACCCATCCCATAGGTGCGACACCAGCTGTGTTCTCCGACGGAGTTTCCTGCCTGCTGCCGCTCTGCGTTATTCTTCAGCCACGTCCTTAGGAACCTATGCTTCCCTGTCCTCCTCGTAAGTAATTATAGACGGGACTACTACAGCATTAATGTCACCTGCTGTCTCCTTTAGGAACTGGGCGCCTGTCAGAACCTTTGCTTCTGATGTTCCCAGATGAGGTGCAGCTAAATATTTTTCCGCACATGCGGTGAACAGAGAGTATCTCTGTCATTGCTTCTGTTGATTGTCCCTGTGAACTCAGGCTTGGGGTGTGTGGCTGGCTCCCTGAGGACATCACGCAGTTTTAAGAAGTGCAGCATTTGCAGTAACTCAAAATCCTGTTTGTCTGGTTCTGCATCATTCTGTTTATAGCGTTCCCCCCAACCCCCCACACTGGCCTATATACGCAGTTTGTGCGTGTGTGTGTGTGTGTGTGTGTGTGTGTGTGTGTGTGCGCGCATGCGCGTACATCTATAGATAAGGCGGGGGAGTACCTGTATCAAATAACCCAGGGAAAGGGTTGAATCACTTCATTTTAGTGTTCCGGTAACAGACCTCTCAAGCTGAGTAAGCATCGCTTCTCACACACCAGCGACAATTTCATTACTGGGCCTTGAGGTAACAGCAAGTTTACAAGAGAAGGTTTGGTTAATTAGACTTTAAAAAAGATTGACAGCTCAAATAATGAATGGGACACACAGAGAAGAGAGAGTGTTGGATGTATCTGTGTGAAGAACGTGAATTAATTGGCTGCTGTGCTAAATACCGAGTAATGTCCTCTTGGGAGGCATGAAGGGACTTTGATGATAATAAGTAGCTTTTGAGAAAACCTAAAATTAAAAACATAATAGAGTTAAGATTAGAATCTTCACTATGTAATCAGCTCTTTATATACTATAATGGTAGTACCCTAACACAGATTGAACTGCATATAATGCATTTCAAAAAACTTTGGATTAAAGCAAAAAATAAATTATTAATAATATGAATGTAGAAAGTCCGTGGTTCTTTTACAAATGCAAAATATTGGCAAAACAATTTATTTTACATTATACATCAGCCGTTATTCACTATGTAAATGATATTTTAAAATAGCTTATTTTTATGTATATTTAATTTAATTTATAAATATAATACAATGTTAGAAACTTTTTTCAATATATGAATAAAAACATAGTACACATCTGTGTACACAGTACCCATGAAAAGAACCAATACAGTTGAAACCTCTTGCAGTTATATTCTCTTCTCTGGCCGTTCTCTCCACGAATTGTTTTGTATATTTACTGCATATATACCTACATAAACAATCTATATTACTATTTTTTTTTTTTAATATAGAAGTTTACTTTTGTCCCCTTTCATAGTTCCTGGCGAGCAGTCTGGAGTTCTGATCAACCTCTCAAGGCTATTCAAGGACCTAGGTTCCTTCCAGGCATGCTAACCCTTCCAGGGCAGAGCCTCTCTGTCTTTGGTAAAGGATTGCTGTTTTTTCCATTCTTTTTTCTTTTTTTTTTCTTAAGTAGGCTCTGTAGCCAACATGGGACTTGAACCCATGACCCTGAGATCAAGATTTACATGCTCTACCAACGCCAGCCAGATGCCCTGGTAAAGGATTGCTTTGTTAAATCTCCAAAGTTTCATGAGCCAATATTTGTAAATTACAATAAGAAGGAACAATTATTATAAAAATGAAATAAAAAAACATAAAATATTGCTGTGCTGTCACCTACATAGTTAGGAGTGAAATAGTGACTCCTTATACTGATAGGCTTTAAGTGCATTTTGAATGGATACCATTTCTATCAACGTTCAGAGTTTTTAATGTGGTCAGTTGCTTCTTTTCTTCTCAAATTGCTTTAATCTAGGTTGGATTGACATTTGTATATTTGAGATTCGTGAAATATGGAAGTCTGTGCTATGGATCATTTATTTTTAAGCTATCTAATTTTCCAGGTTTTTGTTTTCCTAACTCATTGGCCATCCAGGAGTGTGGTGCTCCTCTCAGGGGACCAGATGAACAGTCAGTGAAGAAGGGAGTTCCCTCATCAGGACTCTGTTCCTTTGGGTATTTTCCTGGAACTGGTAGTAGGCAATATAGATATTCCCCGGGGAGACTCTGGAAGCCATCAGAACACTGCATCAATTAATTCAGTTCTAAGAACATTCTGTTACACAGGGCTGAAAATTTACTTTCCATTCTACTTATCCCAAATGACGTTCAGTCACATTATCCAATGTCAGTTCCCCGATATTCTATGTGAGCTAATGCCAAAAGTAAAATGAAAAGGGGCACTCAGGTAATCAAATGGCCCCACCCAGAGACCCCCAAATCAAACTATAAACCCCTTCCCACCATCAAATTCCCAGTGAAAACTTAGCTCCTGACTTTGCTTTTCTATTATTGTTATCATCATCATCTACTCTAGGTGAGAATAAATCAGAGGAAGTAATTGACAGGCATTTGAAAATGCACTACATTCCCTTTTATATTACTACCTTTTGCTAACATATAAACGATCTTTGCCAACTTGCTTTCAATTTAAAAAACTCAAAATTTTCTCAAAGCAAATAATATTTTGAAGGTCCTTATTTTAAAACAAGACTGCTTTTTCTGCCTCTCTAAGGGAGGAGTTAAGTGCTGGATGAAGTAGCATTTAATTGTAAAGCAAATCTGTTCTTTGACAACCTGTATACAGTGCTCACATTTTCATATTGTTTTTAATTCTTGCATTTTGGTAAAGTTGAATAAATCTGGATGGATGCTTGAAACCGTGTTCTAAAATATGTGCATGTGTTTAGTAGCAAGAATCAGGGACCAGTTTAGATGAAATGGAGAATTGCCTAGTCTCTTAGACCATGGAATTAGCTCACAAATAGGGTGCTAGCTCAGGGCTTAGCAGGGGAGGTCCAGGGGCAGGAATTCAGATTTAAATATGCAAGGTAGAGTACAGCTGACCCTTGAACAACATGGGGGTTAGGGGTACCAACCCCACACACAGTCTAAAATCTGTGTATAAATTTTGACTCCCCAAAAACTTAACTACTAATAGTAGTCACACTTTTTCCTGTGATAAACAATTTACTGGAGAGGTGAACTGCTCATACTAAAAGATGATTCCAGGCGTTTTAAGCAGCTACTCTGGAGCTCACTGCAATGGCAGCCTGTGGCTACAGTATGTACTGCAGTTAATCGTATGCAGTTATGACTTAATATTGCATCTTTACATTTGTTTATATTTTTCTTGACTCAGAGTGGTGCCATGTATGGTCTGTGCGTGCATTAGTTTTGATGAGTTTGCACTTTTTATAATAGATCCATGTATATTTAATGGTCGTAAATGATAAAATAGACTACTGTCTACATATATTTTATGCATTCATGACATACCTGATTTTTCTTAAATTTTTTCAATATTTCTAGGCTAAACAGTTTGTTGAGTTTTTTCAAACTGTCACAAATCTCCAAAAAAATTATTTATTGAAAAAAATTGCATATAAGCAGACCCATGCACTTCAAACCCATGTTGATCGAGGCTCAACTGTATCAGTAGATATAAAATGAACAGTATTTTCATGGATGCTCGGGGAATATGAAATTATGCATGAAAAGGTGCAAATAGATAGCTTTCTTGTCTGGCGAAGAAATGAATTCATGTGTTTTGACCACTCTTGGTGTGGGGACAAGGGTAAGATGGGAAAGACTGTAGTTTATGAGACCGCCTTCCAAAGAATCACTACAAAGAAGAACAGCTGATAAATGTCATGTCAAAGGGTCTGAGGACACGCAAAATTTAAAAGGGCATTTTCCGAGGAATGCACATTCTTTTCGATTTGTCAACAAACCCCAGACGTTGCCTCTGAGGCACAAGAAGCAGCCTTGGCATTTTTGTCAATGGAGGAGTAGATTCCTTTCTACGCACACAGCAACATAACTGACATTTTTTCTCCCCTTAATAAAGACTTCCACTCCCTTGACCTTTAGAGTTGACCTTCTAAAATACAATCCACCATTTCTTGCATAGTTATCACCTGTTCTGCTACACAATTGCCACGCTTGGACCCACACTTCTGGATAGGAGACGTTCAGACCAACTAGTTGAACTGGAGGGGACGGTAGATGCCAGCTACAGTCCTTTGGTGGTCAGTGCGAAGCGCAGAGAAAATACAGCAGTTTTGCGAGTAACCATCCATAATTCTATTAAGTGAGAGGTTAAGAATGGACAGGGTCAAGCCCATCTGAGAGGATATAGAGGGTAAGTTTACACATTAGGATCCATTAGGAGTTATTCTATAAAAATTTTCTCCTCCTGAGTGTGTCTATGGGTGTCACCCTGAGTCTAGGAGACCCACTAATTCATTAGCAGGTGGTCCTTGAGCATAGCACAAAACAGGCTTCCAGGCATTGAGAAAAAATCTGTAAGTGGTATTAGTAAGTGAGAGTTTCAGACAAATACATGACATAGGTTGTTTCCAGGGTGTTCTCATTTCATGTACTGTGATCTGTGAAGGGATGGAAAGGCGAGAGTGGAACGCAGCCAACGGAGGGGGAACTGGGGTGCAGCATGGGGCAGGCCCCTGTAGCGCCTAGGGCTCCCCTTACCGCCGTGTTAAGGGCAGCCGAGCTTTTGAGGACACCCTGCGCGCTGCGCTGATCCGAGCTCTCCCTCTGAGCACCGGTGTTGAATCCCCACAGTGATGCCGCGGCGGACGGACAGGTACCATCCCAGGCTCCGGCGGGGCTGAGTCTCAGCGAGGCTGGCCCCCGGCCCCCCCAGACGCCGGGCTTGGGACAGGTGGCGGCCCGAGAGCACCCAGACACGTGACCCAAGCCCCTCCCACTTATTCAGCGTGCCTATCCGCTCCCAGCGACCGCTGTGGGTTTTGTTCGCGTGCGGAGCGAAGCCACGTGAATGGGGGCAGGAAAGGACCCTCTTGCTGTGCCGCAAACATGAAGTTGCCTCTCAAAAGGAGCATGCGCAGGGTCACTGCAGCCCTCACCGTTTCATCGTCTTGGACCAGCCTCTCCTTGTGTCCACTGCCCCGTCCTTACACAGCCTTGCTCTTCCCCAGCCCACTCCCCCTCGTAGATGGGGACTTCCCTGCGGCTCCCCTACCTCAGCTCAAAGAACGCATCGTGCCTTGGCCCCCAGCTGTGCTTCTTCGCAGAATCACTTCCTGCCTGGAGTCACCCTAGTCCTTCTGGTGACATCTTGTCCAACTAGTAAGCATCCCAGGGCCGGTGCCTGGTCACGTAGGTGTCCCCTGAAGCACTGGGTATGGTTGATGGGCAGAGTCCAGCTGAATTTTGTGGAGTGGCCTCTGGGAAAAGGTAGGGGCCGGCTGGGCGACCTCTTCACGTCTTCTTAGGGGACAGGTGGGGCCAGAGCTTGCCTGTCGGGAGGGAGCTGCTCTTTGTGCGGGCTCATAGCTGTGGTTAGTACCTGGGCTCTGGGGCTCAAAATCCTGTTCCTCCCATGACTAGCTGTGCAATCTGGGCAAGTTACTAAGGCTCAGGTTTTTCTCCATTTTTTAAAAAAGATTTTATTCATCTATTTGACAGTGAGAGACGGAACACCAGCAGGGGGAGTGGGAGACAGAAAAGCAGGCTTCCGGCTAAACAGGGAGCCTGATGTGGGGCTGTATCCCGGGACTCCGGAATCATGACCTGAGCCAAAGGCAAACACTTAAGGACTGAGCCACCCAGGCGCCCCAGTCTCCATTTTAAATTTAGTAGTAATAGTACTATTTATTAAAAGTGTCATTGTGAGGATTAAATGAGATTTTATATGTGCTTGATACATAGTAAGACATAATAAACAGCATTTATTATCATTATGGTCCCTGTGCACGTGCAACTCCAGAAAGTGCACATTTAAGCCATGAAGCGTAACTGGGAAGTTCTGGGGGGGAAACCACGGTAGCTGCAGCTAAAGGCTGCTGTGTGGGTCCGTGCTGGAAAGTAGAGTGGATGATTAGAAGTGGGGTCACACTTGGGGGTGGGGGTGGGGGGAGGCTCAAGTGTAGGCTGTCTCTTGACTCTCTTAAATCAAAGTTAAGATGGGTACGATCAAGGAGAGGCCAGTACACCAGACGTCTTTCGTTTTCAGTTATTCAATCTGCTGAATGAGAGAAAGTGTGGCCTCATGCTCTCTCACCACCCCTTCCCCATGCTCCCTCCTCCTCTCCTTCCCTGAGTGCTCCCTGTCCTCTCCTTATACATCCCAGAGAGCTCTTAGTTTTATTGTTCTGCACCCTCTAAGAAAAATGCTTCCTGCCTGCAGCTGATAGAGTGACTTAAAGGCTCCAGGAACCCAGTTGGTTGAGGAGGAGGGAAGAGGAGGCAAAACTACAGTGATGGGACCAAGGGGTGGAGGCTCCTCCTAAAACAGAATATAGTAATCACGTGGCCTCTGGGAACACAGGGGAGCATAAAGGGTAATGAGGACATGAACCCAAGTGAGCCCTTTGCTGCCAAGGGCAGTGCAAGAACGTGCCCGGAGTTTTCTCTTTGCTGCAAGTCTCTGAACTCCGCCAGGCCCCGCCAGAGGAGAGGGGGAGGCGGGGAGGGAGGGGGGGTCACCATGCAGGTCCAAGCCAGCTTGCTCTCCACCCTCCAGAGGCTGCTTCTGGTTCAGGCAGGAGCTGACTAATGCAGTTCTGTGTATCACAGCCATGACCAGCATGAGGCAAGAGCAGTGCTTTTGGTCTCTCTCTTTCTTCTCTGGGCCCTTGCTGGTCCAGCAGGGCTGCCGTCTCCCCCACTGTCCCCGCCCCCTATTCTACTTTCGGCCTGGGTTAGGGCTACTCTTTCTCCTATGATGCCACTTCCCTTCTCCTTTGCTCTTTGTTTTACAAATATTAATTCCCATCCATCATCTTCTTCCTTTCTTTCCTGCACTGGCCCCTTACCCGTGGCCTACCCAATGTCTCCCATGCCATGTGTCCAGATGTTGTGCCCCGCCCCTGCCCAAGTTCTCAAGAACAGCACACTGGCTTTTCCTAGGGAAATTCCCTGAGCCTGGGAGGGAATCTCCACCTTGAACTCTTTTTGTCTTTTTCTCTGTTTCCATCCTGCTGTGAGGTGTCTGGACTCTCTGGTTGGCTGACCCTCGGGAGACCCTGACTTTGGTTTCTTCCCTGGACCTGATCCATCAGCCGTGCTCCCTCACCGCATTGCCCTGCTTTGCAGGTGGCTCAGGCCAGTTCAGCCCTCGGCCGGGCCCACACTTTGGGGTTTCAGCCCCCAGCGTCAATCAGCACTCAGAGATCCCTCCTGCCCCCAAAGGAGAAGTGGGCATGAGTCCTGGTTCTAGGAATGTTTCCTCTCCCCCCATTCCTGAGGCAATACCGGCATGGCTGTCCTGCTCAGTCATCATATTCCACAGGTTTGGGCCCTGAGATAGTGCTGACATGGAACTTGGCCTTGCTGCCCCTCCCCTGGGGACCATGGTGACCCAGCTGTGGCAGCCTGAGAGGGTAGCTGCTGAGACGAATCCCTGAGCCACGGAAGAGTTCTGGAACACTACCACTGCTGTCTGTGCTCAGGCTGGGCTGTGCCTTTGAGTCATGGGTCTCTCATATAGCTGGTGGACGGTGTCAGCACACCCAGGGGCACCAGGACCCTATGATTGGCCAACAAGGGACAGAACTACCTTGCTTTCTTCTTCAAGTAGTATTGATGTAGGAAAGAACATTACGGTTTGAAGCCAACAGCCAAGAAAGAATTCTTGAGATGTCTTGGGTGCAAAAAGGTGATTTTATGAAAGCATGGGGACAGGACCCGTGGGCAGAAGGAGCTGCATGCACCAGGGTCATCAGGAGTGGCCCATTATATACTTTCAAGTTGGGAGGGGGTTAGGGATAGCGTAAGTCTCTAAGGATTTTTGGAAGCAAGGTTTCCAGGACCTTGAGGGGGCTAGCTGTTGTTGGGAAAAGGTCATTTATTACCATTTATTACTGTCTAATAAAACCTTAGTCCTGAGACCCTTCAGATGTATATCGTGGGCCACATGCTTGGGGGATGATTGCCAACACGTATCTTGGTGGGTTTCAAGGTAAAGGAAGTTTCCAAAGGAATTTTTTATGTGTTAAAGTAGACTCACAGGATCCTGGCGTGGGGGGCGGGGTCAGGCTAGGATTGACTTTTGCCCTTAGCAAAGCATTAACATCGAAACAGTTGAGTCCCTAGAGGAATGTCACTCTGCCTGTTTCAAGGACTTGTCAGTGAGCTGTGGGTAGTAAGGAAATTCAATAACTTTCTCCTGCCTTTTTTTCCCCACATCAGTATAGCTGAAAACACTGGGCTGTAACTTTCCGGGGGGAGGAGACATCCTGCCTGACAGAGAACACACTGAGACAGTGGCCTCCTCCTCTGGCCAAGACCTGTCCATCCCAGCACGTGGTTGTGCCCGTCTGGGTGGCAAGAGGGGGCCAGTGATGCCAACTTCAGGCCCTGGCCTAGGGCCCCAGGGCTGGCCCTCCCTGCACAAGCAGGTTTGTGAAGGCCCCAGGGAGGTCATGAAGAAGGAACAGGCCAGAGCTTACAAAGCCCTGAAGTTTTTCTGAACTAACAGACCCAGAACTCTCAGACCAGGTAACACCCCAGGCTTCTCTGCCCTTCCTTATACACCTGCAGTGGTGGCTTTCCTGTCCCTCTCCTGCCACTCCCCAGACTGTGAGACTCGGGGACAGGACCTAGTCTTGCCTACCATTGTATCTGTAACTCACTGAGAGGATAGAGGCATTGCGGGACCTGCAGTGATTGCCTGTGGTCACTGCCTCTGACCATGGGGCCCAGCAGGGTTGCTAGGGCCCCAGTCACTGGCAAGTCACTGACGAGAAGCCAAGCGTGTAACTGGCCGATGATGCAAGTTGGGGGCAGGTTTCAGACCCGCCCGGGAATCTTGCTGCCTGCACTCCTCATCTCAGCCAGACCCTCCATCACGGGCACAGGGTCTGTGGACCACTCCAGAGCAGGGGACTTTTCTCTGCTTTCAGATCAAAATACTTTGAGACTCTGGGTGATGTGGGAAACAAAGGCAGAAGGAAATGCAGATAAAATGAAATGTCCTTATAACCTGCAGCCCATTGACAAATACTTGAGGCAGGCAGCGTATCAGTTCCTCCAGGAAGCTCCCAGCCGGTTTACTGTTAATGCCTTGCTAGAGAGAAAAACAACCTTGGTTGCACAATAGCAAGGCCTCCCATCTCCTGTGAGCCTTCTTTAGCATATGAAAGTCCTTTGGAAACTTCTCTTATCTTTACTAACCCCCAACCTCCAAGTATATAATCACTTGCTCCTCAGGATCCTGCGGCAGCAGCTCTTCCTGCCTAGGGGTCCTGTCCCCGTTTTTTATAAACCCACCATTTTGCACCAAAGGTGTCTGGTCTCAAGGATTCTTTCTTGGCTGTCGGCTCCAGACCCCACCAACCTCACCAAAACACTCCAAAACTACCTCATGGGGGGCAGACCAGCTTGTGGAGAAACCTCTCATCTGTCGTCCAAGCTTGCTCCACTGGCCTCAGGTGCTCCCCCCTGGTCAGTATCTGGAGGAGCCATAGACCATCTTTAGAGTATCATTTAGGGTATCTTCTAGGTGTAACCAGGATAGGCACAAAGATTCTACCTACTGGGTCTAAGGGGTGAGAGAGACACCCATATGGGAGATTCTGACAGGCTTCCCACCTGGATGTCAAGTTAGGACGCCTCAGGTTGGCCAAGACGACCGTGGTCACGGCCTTCCAATTTTAGTGGCTCCCATGGTTCCTCTCTCTGCTTCTAGCGTCTGTGGCCTGCAACCTGAGTGTGTGCTAGCGGGCTCTAGTCTTTCTGAGGAGGAGTTGCCCGAGGTGTTGAGCACTGTATCGTGAGTCATCTATTCCCATAGTTCTGCCACAGGATGAAGCCCTGGGCTCAGCAGACGCTCAGCATCTGTTCGGCTCATGGGTCCGCAGGTTGGGCTTGACCAGGCTCCCTCACCTCGCTGGCACCCAGCTGGCTCTCAGCTGGTACAACTAAGCCAGAGGTCTCTCCTCATCCAGCGGACTAGCCTGCACATGTTCTTAGTGTGGTGGCCGAGAGGAAAGGTGAGCGAGTCCAAACTGTGCAAATTCCCAAGCCTTTGCTGGCCCCATTTGTTAATGCTCCGCTGGGCACAGCCCGCATGTCTGAGCCCAGAGCCAGCGTGGGGGGGGTGACCCAAGGTCACATGGGAAACGTCGGCAGACCTGGAGGAACTTCAGCCCCTCCACCTACTGAAAAGGGGTGCGAGCCTGGGTTTTCTGAGCAGCACTCAGAGCACGTTGCGGTTCCTCCCCACGCATGCTTCACCTACCCCACACCCTCCCCTCAAGGAATTTCTCCAGGTCCCACTTCCCACTCCTTGAGGGAGACTCTCACTTTTCTTTGAGCTCCTGGTTTTCAGAGCATCCCATGCCTTCTATCTGGCCTGTCCCCCTCTGCCTGTCCCCTTCAGCCTGATCATTGCCCAGATTGTGACTCCAGTTACCTCTTGGTCTGGAGCACCCTGGGGGGGGGGGGGGTCACACCTGACCCTATACCGTCCCCAGCACCTGGGGACATGGTATGGGAATGGTGCCCTGGAATCCAGCCATTCTCAGAATGAGGACAAGGTATCCACAATCAAGCTTAAGTCCTACTCACCCTAAAAAAGTACCTTTTCCTTGACCTTATGAGTCCTTCAAAGTCCCATTTCTCTCTAACTTTCCTTTTAACAACAACAACAACAAAAGCTTTGAAAGAATAGTCCACACCTACTCCTTCCATTCCTTACTACCCACTTGCTGCCTGGTTCCCGACAAGTTTTTCTGAGTTTTTCTCCACTTTTTTGGCCCTAAAAAGTACTCTCTTGAAAGTCAGCAGAGTTAGGAACATCACGTGTTTTTTACTGGATTCTTGCAAAATCCTTATAAGACGGGTCTGCATGTTACCATGGCGATGTCACAGGTGCCAAAGTCCAAGCTTGGCCTGAGTCATTTATGAAGTGACTCAGGACAGGTAACGGAACACAGGCCTGACTGCAGGGGCTACGTTTGTAGCCATTATCCTAACCCTGAATACGGTGTTGGAGTGTGTTCCAGTAGGACCCTCCGAAGCCTGGCTGTGCAAAGACTGATGTACGCGTTTGCTAGGGCTGCTGTTAAAAAGGACCACAAACTGAGGGCCTTAACAGCAGACACTGAGCGTCTTGCAGTTCTGGGAGCCTGGGAGGCTGGGAGTCTGAGATCGAGGTGTCTATAGGGCCGTGCTTCCTCTGAAGGCTCTAGGGGAGGGTCTGTTCCAGGCTTCTTTCCGGGCTCCCAGTGGCATGACTGTAGTCTTCACATGGCATTTTCCGTGTGTGCAGGGCTGTGTCCAGAGTCTCCTTTTTATAAGGACATTAGTCATAGGAGATTAAGGATACCCTGATGACCTCATCTAAACTAATTATATCTGTACCAACCCTCTTTCCAAATAAGGTCACATTCTGAGGTACTGGGGGTTAGGACTTCAACATATGGACATGGGGGTGAGTGGCACAGTTCACCCCATAGCGGTGATCTGTGGAGAGCCCATTAGCAGACAGCATAGCCGGCACCTGGGAGCCCGTCCCCAGATGTACTGAAGGAGCATTTGCATTTTAGCAAGATGCCCAGGCAGTTCTAATGCACATTAAGATGTGAGAAACGCTTGTCTATAGCACCTTCTGGAAAAAAGAATGGCAGCGTGAAGCAGGATTCTTAGGATGCGCCTAATTCTCGAATTTCACGTAGAATAGAGATAATTTTAAACATGGACAGAAACAATGTATACAAAGAGGTTTATTCCAGGTTATTCCATAGAAATAAACCATTTTTGTGCAGTTAGCATTAACTTTCTACCATTTTTAGCTGAAAACTTTTTTTTTTTAATTGTTCTGTTTTAGGTGATGCATGAGTTAAAGATGCTCTTGTGGGAAACATTTCCTGAAATCTAAACTGATGTATAACCAAATTTCTGGAACAACACCTTTTCATAAACTTGGGGATTATAGCAAATCAACCATTGAACTAAAGAGCTAACCAAGGAATACGATTTTTGTTTACTGTGAAAATGGCATTATGTTTATGTAGGAAAATGTCCCCTTTTTGAGAGGATATTGAATGATTCAGAGGTGAAGTGGCATGAAGACTGGGATTTGCTTTTTAAAAAGCCAGCAAAATGAAAATTAATAGAATGAGTGTAGCAAAATGATGGCTGTTGAATGTAGGGGATGGGTTCATAGAGGGAATTTTCTTTCCTTTCCTTTCCTTTCCTTCCCTTCCCTTCCCTTCCCTTCCCTTCCCTTCCCTTCCCTTCCCTTCCCTTCCCTTCCCTTTACTTTTCTTTTCTTTTCTTTCCAAGTAGGCTTAAAAATGCAGGGCTTGAACTCACAACCCTGAGATCAAGACTTGAGCTGAGATCAGGAGTCAGACGCTTTACCTGACTGAGCCACCTGGGCGCCCCCATGGAGGGAGTTTCAACTCTATTTTTGAGTGTACTTGAAAATTTTTACTATAAAAAAGTTTAAAAATACAATCATGTAAAGTATTAAAAAATTAATTTTCTCTCAGGTGTTCTCTTAACTGCCATGTCTTCTCAGTTATTTTATTTTTTTATTTTTGTTTTTAAAGATTTTATTTGAGAGAGAGGGAGCACGCGCACAAGCAGGGGAAGTGGCAGGCAGAGGGAGAAGCAGACTCTCACCTGAGCAAGGGGCCCGATGCGGGGCTCAATCCCAGGACCCTGGGATCATGACCTGAGCCAAAGGCCCATGCTTAACAAACTGAGCCACCCAGGCGCCCCATCTTCTCAGTTATTTTAGTCAAACAATGTTTAACCGTCTATTCACCTGTTTCCTCAGTTTCTTAGTTTGTAACAAATTCATGCACGTCTTCCTCCCCATGTTGATCGTTGTTCCTTACTGTCCTCCTGTAAAAGGAAAGATTGCTTGGTTTAGTGTGGGACAGACACAAGGAAGTAATTGCCCTGATTGCTCTTCGAAGTTGTGATCCGGACTCAGTGTTAGCCTCATGCCGTCTTCCCTTTTTGGTTGCTTTTGTGACACTTTCTGGGTTTTAATGGTAATAGCAATAATTTCTCAACAGAGCAAGGCCTGTTATTTCTAAACAATGACCTATATGAGTTTTAACAAAACAGGCCTTAGAAGAAGAAAATCTGCTACGACGAGTGCTTACTCCAAAATTGATTCACAGAGTTATTAAATGTTTCTTTTCTTCCTTCCTTCCTTCCTTTCTTTAAGTAGGCTCCACACCCAGCATGGAGCCCAGCATGGGGCTTGAACTCATGACCCTGAGATCAAGACCTGAGCCGATATCAGGAGTCAGATGCTTCACCGACTGAGCCACCAGGCACCCATTAAATGTTTCTTTTAGAAAGTATTCAGAGAACATCAGTTAACGCCTTATCAATTGACCTTTCACTGCCAGGTACCAGATGAACTGGACACATAAGAAAACTCTTTCTTTGAAGTGCATGTCAATAAACATGACATTTCAGGGATAACCCTGCCTCCAAGCTCATTTCTTCCCCTGAAGTCCCTTCTCTCCCAGGGGCTGATTTATCAATAGCACAAATATGACTGTGTCCCAGGAGGCTGTCGTCCTTCGGGATGGGTTCTAAACCCGCAAGTGAGCCATCCACATCTCTCTGCTTCTGCGGCTTCGCTTCGTGCCCCTGCCTGCTGCTCAGGCTTCTGCTCAGGCCATTGGTAATGACTGGTGGTTCCCGCAGCCAGCTCGCCGCACGGCAGCAGCTCACAAACCACCGGCCCCACCCGTGCCCTCTAAGTCCTGCCCCCACCCCCCGACCCCCGTTGTCCTCTTGGTCCACGAGGTCCCCGGGTCCATCAGCGGCCCTCACAGGCACCCCCTCCTGCAGGATGGCTTTTTCGAGCCAACCTTCTAGAGTCCCTGTCGTGGCAAAATCTAAAGAATTGAAACAAAGTTAATTTTACTTAGAGATAATTTACTATCCAGGAAGGATACGTTCTCGGTTTAGTGAGACTTTGTCATGGAGCCAGAGCACAGTTTTGTTTTCCCACAACCCCCTGAGTGCTGGCTTCAGCCTTCCCGTGTGAAGACAGTGCTCTCTGATGTCACCTGTACCCTCAGCCCTACAGTGATGGGGAGAGCACAGGCAGTGTGTGTGAGGGGTGCTGGCCGTGGTGACAACTATCTGGGTCCTGAGCCCCACAGTAAAATGGCAGGAACCCCAACCCAAGCCCTTCCATCCCCCGGCAGGATTTGGGACACCTTGTGCATTTTCCTCCGCTGTTCTTACAGTCCGTCAGTCCTTGGTCCTTGTGGCTTTATCCCTCTGCTCTGCTGCTGGGCGGTTTCTCCTGATGGGGCAGGTGACACCGGTGGGACGTGGATCTGTTCTGTCGCGTGGTCAGCACTCTTCCTCTGACATGGCTCTAGTCACTCTGAAGGGCGGTAGTGCCCTTCCTGTAGCCGGGATAGCTGTGTCCCAGCAGAGCTGCGGTTCTCAGCAGTGGCCAATCGGGAATTCTTCCCATTTCTAACCGCACCCTGGGTGTTGCACTAATTTTATTTAACTGGCTTCCAACTTTCTTGAGTTCTTGCTGAAGGAACCTAGAACATCCATCCAGCTGGGTGGGAAGGTGATACAAACGACACCCATACCATTGAGCTTAAAATGCCCTTTCTGTGCCCACAACCAGGGTGTCATTGGGCTGACTTTGACTCCACTGACTCTACCCAAGCCGGCTCCATCTCTCAGGGCCTGTGCACAGCCCAAGGACCTGAGCACCCTCCACCTGCTCCCCTTCCTTCACTCTTACCCTCAGCAGCTATTGCATGTCTAGTACTCTCTCTTCCAGAAGTTTTGTTGTGTCCTTGTTCAGAGAGAAGCCCTATAGGACACTTGAGGATATGGGGTGTGCAATATGTCACACAGTTCCAGCAATAGGGTAGCAGATCTGTCCCCACACTGCCTGGCCCCCCAGCATAGGAATAAAGACAGGAGAAGTCACACGTGTGCAGAGACTGCGGCCTCATTCATGCCTGTGTTACTCGCACCGAGGCCCACAGCCAGCAGTCACTAAATACTTGTCAGCTTGGCAAATGAGAGAGCTAATAGGTAGCTGCCCACCCAGATGGTACGATGAACATAAATTAGCACAATCGTAGCTAAGAAGTGGCAGGCGGTTCCAGAAAAGTGTGCTTTCTGAAGGTAAGAGATGGTGATGAGCTCCAGAAGGCTGGAATGAGGCCGTAGGGACCGGGGAGCGGAAATTCTTGCCGGATCATGAGCCAGGGATGGGAGAGAGCCTAGTAAGTATCTGTAAAGGAGCAAGGATGCCTGAGAAACTGTCCAGTCCTGAGAGCAAGTCCCCAAAATAACAACAGAACATTTGCATGTGCTTACAACGTGTCAGACGTTGCTCGAAACCCTTTATCTACATTAATTCATTTAGTTCTCACTCAATTCTCTGCTGCTAGCCAGGAAGAGAGATTTCATAACTGCCCTGGGTCCTGCAGCAAGAAAGGGTGGTCTGGGATTTGACCCTCTGTGCTCTGGCTTTGGAGCCAGTGCACTTAGCCAGAGACTGCCGGATCTGAAACCCAGGGCTGGTAGTGATACACTAACACAGCCAGAACCATGTGGCTGCTGCCCGATCCAAGTAGGCTGCGTAGAATGCATCATTTTCTCAGTGCTATTAAAATCTGCCATTAAGGCCATGTAAGAGGTGTGTGTGTGTGTGTGCAAACGTATACACATATATGTATATGTATTTTTTCTTTATGTATTTTTTTCAGGTCCAACAGAGAACTAACATTTGAATTTAAGTTCAGTAATGTTTCACACATCTGTGTACTAACAGCACATCTTTCCCTTCGTTTCCAGGACTTGTCCTTACGAGTCTCCAGGGCTCCAAACCTGGTAAGAAGGGCTTTCAGTCCTCCGTCCCCCCCCCCCCCCACTGTCTCTTTTGGTGTCTCAGACTGACAGCTTCCTACTTTTCCTGACTTTCAGCATATACCTTCTGTCAGGGCCCGTGGACGACATCTTCCTTTTCCAAGTTAGGCCTCCTCTTACTATAATTTTAGGCCGTAAATGAACTTTATTAATCTGCAGTATTGCCACCAAATATTCTGCTATTGTGGCTAATCCATTTGTAGGCAAACTTGGGGATGACTTTATTTTGTAAGTAAATGCAAATTAGTCCCCTCACGCCAATGGAAAACCGAACATGTGATTTCTTCCGTTTTAAAGATACTTGAGTGTGATAAAAACCGGGGAGTGTTTTGGGGCTTTTTGTATTTTATCAGATGGATATACGCTTAGAGTTTAACTCATATGTATGTATGTAACATATTTATGTCTTGTTATAAATTAAGTTGTTTTAACAACCACTTCATGTTTGTAAGGCCAAAGTATCTTTTCTGATGGACAGATAGAAATGTTACAAAAGATCATGTTTTTCATCTCAGCATTATTTACAGCCATGATTTACCCACTGGGGCTAACTAAAGACTAACAAGTAAAGAATCTAAGGAAGGCCATTTAGGTCTTGAATGAAGTATCTTTCTGTATTCCTTATTCTCCCACTAAAGTGGATGACAGCTTATGGGAAGCTTTAACTGAACTAGACAATGCAAAATTTAGGAAATCCAATTTGAGATTACATTTACAGGTCAGAAACCCAATGTCTGTGCATCAACAGCCATGGATGACAAGTAAGGTGCAGCTCATTAGCAAGTGATCAGCTGGCTTGGTTGAACTTTACTGATTTCGTGCACCATCAATCTTACCTGATGTTTTGCCATTTACCATTGACCTGAGATAAAGTCCAATATTTTGTTTACTTGATGCATTTTTTGAATTTTTAACTATTTGTAGAAAAAATTACATACTGGCATTTGGGTTCCCAAGTTCGTGCACACTATGTGAATGGATTATCACATACTTTTATATCTTTCTTCAGAGTCTTTTGGTATACACTCAGATGAAAAGAAATTATGATAAACTCTTTAAAAGTTACCCGGCCTGTTTTATAATGTTTTTAATAATGGGGAATATTGAAGCCTCCCTGACTGGGTGGACTTCAGTGGGCGTATTATCATAATTTGGGTGATACTCAGGGGAAGTGAATGTGTTTCTAAAGGAGGATCCCCAAAGTTATATAATTTTTATTAATGAAAGAGAAAAAGAGTATGCATTTTTATAACCTACTGTAGAATAACTACAAATTCAATAGCCATAGAACTAGTTGCAATTTCGACATGTTTTTTGTTTTGTTTTGCTTTTTGGCAAACTCATGACTTAAAAAATCTTTTACCTAGCAATAATTTATGTGTATTTAAAACATTTTTAATGTCACATGCTAAATGATTATCTAATTTATAATGTATATGTGTGTTCTCCTTTTTTCTCTTGTGCATCCTTCCCAATTAGAATAAATGTCATTAATGAAAATGCTTCTCTGAGGTCAGATTTTATATAAAAATACAACTACAGAAGGGAAACCATCAAACTGCTCACAAAACTTATGGTGCTCGGAAGTAATTGTTGTTGTTCCCTAGACAACAATGGGAATCCAAGGGGAAAGAGACATTCTGGATACAAGAAAAGCATCTATTAAATAGATATTTTATTTTCTCAAAAGAGGTCACATTAGCAATGACAGATGTAGATTTCAGTGTCGCCCCTCTCTTTCTTCTCCTCCTCTCTGGAGTCAGGAAGGACTGGGGAGGTTAGGATCCCCACCCCTTTCTCCCTGGAGTCCTTCTGGCGAGCCTCCTGGCCAGCTGGAGCTCTTTGTGCAGTGCCAGAAGTCAGACACTTCCTCTCTCCTGAAGCTTAGCCTCTCACTGCGTGATGTGCTGACTCGGGCTGCTCCTTAGGAAGCCCACCACAGAGCCCGGAGACCCACCCACAGCCAGACCTTGACCTCCTTCAGTCAGCTTTTCCCTTTATGGCAGAAACCCCAAGATCATAGGCTTGGTGACTTGAGGGATTTGGACCTTGTTAAGAACTGTACTTTGGGGGTTCAACGTTTGCATTTTACTTGGTTCCTTGTTTTAAACTGTTCCATTTCAGACTTGAGCATTTGATTGTATAGTTAGAATGCTTGAGCTTTTAAACTTATTTGTAATTGGTATTGTTCCAAATTTTAGAAAAAACAAAAATAGAGTGTTATATATATTGTCACTGAGTTCCAAGGTACATTCATTCTCATGTACTGAAAATATATATGTGACTTTCTGAAAACTTGCTTTTTCACCTTAATCCAATATTTATTAATATTTAAATTAAAATCCCAATTTTTTTAAAAAGCAGATTTATAGTCCTTTGAGATGGAAACCATTGACCTATAATTGCTTCTATTTACTCTTCACATAAATGATGACACCTTTATGCCAAATAAAATTTACCATTCAGGGGCGCCTGGGTGGCTCAGTCGTTAAGCGTCTGCCTTCGGCTCAAAGTGTGATCCCGGAGTCCTGGGATGGAGCCCCACATCAGGCTCCTCTTCTGGGAGCCTGCTTCTTCCTCTCCCACTCCCCCTGCTTGTGTTTCCTCTCTTGCTGGCTGTCTTTCTCTCTGTCAAATAAATAAATAAAATCTTTGAAAAAAAATTTACCATTCAGTGGTAATTAACTTTTAACATCAAAACTGAAATTGATTGAGAATCACTTCAAATTTAAGTTCCAAAACTAAAAGGAAATTGTTTCAACTCTGGAGGCCAGCAAGCGCAATTGCCTACAGAGGCCACGAGAGGGAGCTGTTGAATCTTAAACTAAATATATTTGCATTTCAACAAACCTTTGGGTAAACCATCCAGATAATCTGGTCTATACAATATAATGCAATGTAATAAGCGGTAGTATGGTTTTCATTCCTATTAGAAAAACATTTATGCATCTATTGAAGAGGTACTGCAGTTAAATTCAACGAATACTTTAGAGCGCATTTTATTTATAAGGCATTCTCTTCTAAAAGGGGATATAAAGATAAATAATTCAAATGGTTCATAAGCACGTGTGTATGTCTGCGTACGTATACTTGCATTACGAAGTAGAACATACTATAAAAGAACCAGAAGAAAGAATCAAAATACCATGAAGTTTCTAAAGAGAGAGCCCACATCACGCAAGGCAGGATGGAGGAGGTGGCATTTAAGGGTGCACATGGGCGTACTCCAGGGGTGTGACAGTTGGAGATGGGAAAATATGCCAAGTGCAGAGCACAGCATAAGTAAAGGAATTTTGGAGAACCCTGAAAATTCCTTTTTGTTTGAAGCATAGGTTGTGTAAAGGTAATTAAAGGAACACCAAGCAGGAAAGGCAGGTCAGGATGCATTGTGATCCCACGTAAATGCTGGAGGGCTTATTTGTACCTAATTGCTCTGAGTGTCGAAGTGTGGCCAAAGGAACTCTTAGCCGGCACATGCAGAAGCATGACTGAGAAGCGTATCATCTAGTATCTGTGCTGGTGGTTTGGGGCCTCAAAACCATACACAATTTTAGCAATGTTTAGGTCAGGGCGGCTAGATTTAATAAAATGCTATAATGTTCACTGTTTGTTAGGCATTACTTACCAAATATCTGTCGAGCACATACTAGAATATTTTTTAAAGATTTATGTATTTATTCGAGAGGAGGGGGAGGGGCAGAGGAAGAGAGAATCTCAAGCAGACTCCCTGCTGAGCGGGGAGCCTGAGGCGGGGCTTGATCTCCTGGCCTGAGATCATGACCTGAGCCGAAATTAAGAGCTAATTGGGCTATCCAGGTGCCCCAGGTTCTTAGAAAACGTTAATATTTCTTAAGTACAGTATTCTGAACCTGCTAAAGCATTTGTAATTTTTTCAAAGGTCATTGAAAGTGATTTTCTTTTAAAAAATTGTTAACAGAAATGCCTGCCTCTTAGAGTACTTGTGTTAACTTTAAAAATCCAAAACAAGAATTTTTTTTTAGGAGTTAAAACAAAACAGAAACTATCTACAGGAAGTGGGATGAATTTCATTCTGAAGGTCTCTGACCGCCAGTGCAAGGCAGGCAACACTGTGGTCCACGTTGTTTGCATTTGATGAATCCATCTGCCGAATCAGAAGTTTTCTTGGAATTACACTTCAGCAAAAATTTGTAGTGTAGGCTCTTATGTTAAAAGAACGTTGAGTAATGTGCCAGACAATAACTTCAATTGTTTCTAAAAAACACGTAGAGGTTGTTCAATCACATTTGGATCCTTTATACAGATAGACATTAAGGTATAGCTCAAGTAATTCCTTTCTCTGGAAAGTAGAGGTAACATGATCCTGACAGCTTACTATTTGGTTGTAAGATTTAGAGAGAAAATTAGGGAATCATGAGTGATGTCTCATAGTGTGATAGGTGGAATAATTCCACCCCCAGCCCCAAAGTTGTGCATGCCCTAATCCCTGGAAGCTAAACATACTACTTTATATGGCGAAGAGGGAGTAAGGGCGCTCACCAGCTGACGCTAGAACAAGGGGATGATCCTGGATTATCCAGTGGGCCCAATCCCAAGTGTCCTTAAAAGTGGGAAGAGGGAAGCAGAAGAGTAGGTCAGGAGAATTCTGTGTGAGGACTTGATCTGACATTGCTGGTTTTGCAGGTGGAGGAGGGGCCGGGAGCCCAGGAATGTGGGTGACTTCTAGAAGCCGGGGAAGGCAAGGATATTCTTCCTTTGAGCCTCCAGGAAAGAATGCAGCCCTGCCGACACCTTAATTTTAGTCCTGTAAGACCCCTGTTGGGCGTTTAACCTACAGAATTGTAGGTGACAAGTCTGTGTTCCAGCCACCAAGTTTGTGGTAATGCAGCAATAGGAAACTAATATACATGGAGCCTCTCTAATACCCTTGTCAGGTCATGATAAAATCCCCCGATTTCCTGTCATGCGGATATTTCATGTTAGCGTATGGGAGCTGTGAGCTTCCGTTACCAGGACTGAGGGGAGGAAAATGGCCAACGTGTGGGAGAGGTTTGTGGATCGTATGCTGTGAAAGTCTATGAATCTGAACAACGTACACTGGTAGAAGAGTGGCCAAGGGAGACTGATCAGATGCACCTTGCACTAAACTCCATCCCTGTATCTATAACTTGCCAGCCCATGTGTTGCCTTGGGATTCTTCAAACTTAGGACTTTGAAAGCTGAAGTCTGCAGATTCCCAGACCTTGGGAGGTACTTAAATATTTATTGAATGGATGGCTGGATGGATGAACGGATGGATGGATAGATGGATGGATGCGTGGATGGATGCATGGATGGATGGATGGATGGACGGATGAGGAGGTTAAGGGGTCAAGATGAACCAGGCTGCTGGCTAAAGAAGAAACACTACGTCATTCTCCTAGGTTGTGGTCGTGACAAGAGCAGCCACATACATGAACGGGGGTCCTATCTGGAAGTTAGTGACCCAGTGCCCTGAGTCCCCTGCCACTAGAGAGCTTCTGGTGGCTGCACAGCACCGCTCCTGCAGAACAGCGGACACAGCAGCTGCTGTGCTATCATTAGGTACTGAATGTGCTACACAGTAAGTTCTTTTTAAACATTTGTCATGTTTTTATAAATATTTGTAACGCAAAAGAATATGCATCGTGTGTGTGTTATGATGCATTATAATAAATCGAACATCTGGAGCCCCCCTGTATCTTAAGAAATAGGACATTATAAATATCAGGAGATCCCTGCACAGTGGTCTCTGATTGTGCACCCTGTCTTCTCTCAAAAGGGAGTCAGTATTCTGAACATTGGTTTTTTCAATTTCTTATTTCTTTCTTATTTTTTTAATTCTAGTATAATTAATGTACAGTGTTATATTAATTCCAGGTGTACAATACAGTGATTCAACAGTTCTGAACATTACTCTGTTCTCATCAAGATAAGTGTGCTCTTAGTCCCCATCACCTATTTCACCCATCTGCCCCCCATCACCACCAGTTTGTTCTCCATAGTTATGAGTCTGTTTTTCTTTTTCTCTCTTTCTGTGTTTTTTTTTCTTAAATTCCACGTATGAGTGAAATCATATGGTATTTGTCTTTCTCTGACTGAATTATTTCATTTAGCAGCATACCCTCTAGATCCATCCATGTTGTTGTAAATGGCAAGATTTCATTTTTTATGGCTTAGTAATATTCCATTGTATATATAAATCACATCCTCTTTATTAATTCGTCTATTGATGGACACTTGGGCTGCTTCTATATCTTAGCTATTGTAAATAATGCTGCTATAAACATAGGGGTGCATGTATCTTTTCAAATTAGTGTTTTCGTATTCTCTGGGTAAATTCCTTGTAGTGGAATTACTGAATCATAGGTTAATTCTATTTTTGATTTTTTGAGGAACCTCCATATTGTTTGTGGCTGCACCAGTTTGTACTCCCACCAACAGTGCAAGGGGGTTCCTTTTTCTCCACATGCTTTCCAACTCTTGTTGTTTCTTTTGTTTCTATTTTAGCCATTCTAACAGGTGTGAAGTGGTTTTGATTTGCATTTCCCTGATGATGAGTGATGTTGAGCATCTTTTCAGGTGTCTGTTGACCATCTGCATATCTTCTTTGGAGAAATGTCTTCTGCCCATTTTTAATTGGATTATTTGGGGTTTTTTGGTGTTGAGTTGTAGAAGTTCTTTATATATTTTGGATACTAACTTCTTATTGGATATATCTTCTTCCACTTCTGAATATTGTTTTTAATTCTCTTTTCTTTATTGTTTTACCATAAATATCTATGTTTCTAAGCAATATGTATCTCAATTTTTGCTTTTTTTTTTTTTAAGAGAGAGTGCACGCAAGTGGGGGGGGGTTGCTGCAGAGGCAGAGGGAGAGAGAATCTTAAGCAGGCTCCAGGCCCAATGCAGAGCCCAATGCAGGGCTCGATCTCATGACCCTAACATCATCCCCTGACCCAAAATCAAAAGTCAGATGCTTAATCAGCTGAGCCATTCAGGTGCCCCAATTTTTGCTTATTTTTAAAAATTTTATTAAAATGTATCATAGTATATGCATTCTCCTCATTGCTTTTTCATCCATCATACTGATGCTTGAAGTAATAGTTTATCCATTTTCTCTGCTTTAAAGTATTTCACTGTACTTATATCCCAAAATGTATGTATATGTATCTATGTTATTCTATGAATAAACATTTGAGTTGTTTCCAGTCTTAACGGTTAAAGACATGCTTCTATGAATATTTCATACAGGTCTCCCAGAATCCATGTACGAATTTCTTTAGGGAGTACATTTAGAAGTTGCTGGATCATAGTGGAGTTGTATGTTCAGCTTTTAAAAAGAATCCTAAACTCTTTTCCAAAGTAGTCACACCAATTTATACTTAAAACCAGTGGTAGGTACAACTTCTTTTTGCTCTAAATCCTATTAAAAGTCAATATTTTCAGTTTTCAAATGTCTGTAATTTGGTGGGATATAAAATCGTATCTCATTAAGATTTGCATTTTCCTTTTTGTGGCTTCCAATGAAGTTGAGCATCTTTTCTTTTTTTTTAAGATTTTGTTTTTAGGTAATCTCAACAACCCTACATGAGGCTTGAACTCACAACCCCGAGATCAAGAGTTGCATGCTTCCCTGACTGAGCCAGCCAGGCGCCCAATGCATCTTCTCATATAATTATTAGCCATTTACATTCCTTTCCAATAAAATGTCTGATCATATATTTTGTCCTTTTTAAAAATACTGGCTTGCTTATTCTTTATATATTTTGGATACTAACTCATTGTTGGTTATACAGGTTCCAAATATCTTCTCCCTATTGTGTGACTTATTACTTCACCTATTTTTATCGTGAGACAGAAGTTTCAGAACAGAAGTTCTTATGTATTCATTCTTTTTCCTTTTATGATTAATGCTTTTTGTGAGTTAAGAAGTTCTTTCCTATCCGACAGTCATATAGTCTCCTCCAAATAGCCTTCCTTCTAAAAGTTTGAAGTTTTATGTCTTTAACTTTAAGGGCACAGAAATTATTATTTGTTTGGTATGTGGAGGGGAAGGAGGTAGGCAGTGAAGTAGAGATCCTCTCCTATCTTCCAGATCTGTTTCAGTGTTATGTATTCTTTTTCTGTTCTCTGGTTGAGTTTGGGTAAGATAGGATTATTTGATCCTTTAATGTTTAGTACGATGGTTTATAATAGTGTGTATAGGAATTGGTTACAAAACTACTATTCTTTTTATAGGAAGGTTTTAAATGACTGATACACTTTTTTTAATGGCTGTGGGTATTGTTTCTTAAGTCAGTCTTCTATTTTTTTTTCCCTAGGCATATGTGCATTTTGTTTGTGTTTTCAAATGCATAGGCAAAAAATTGATTATAGTGTATAGTCTTACCTTTTAGGTCTGTGCTATATTGCTGTCACATCACTTTGCTGATATTCTTTGTATTGCCTTTTTTCTTTCTTTTTTTACTTTTAAAAGTATTATTATTTTTTTAAATTTAAGTTCTAGTTAATTCAATATTGGTTTCATGAGTAGAGTTCAGTGGTTCATTACTTACTTATGACACCCAGTACTCATCATAACAGGTTCCCTCCTTAATGCTCATCACCCATCTAGCCCATCCCCTACCCACCTCCCTCCATCAACCCTCAGTTTGTTCTCTGTCCTTAAGAGTATCTCATGATTTGCTTTTTTTCTTGATTAATCTTGCTAGAATTTATTTATCTTATTAATATTTTCAAAGAGTCAACTTTTGACTTTATTATTCCTCTAATGTATCTTTGTCTTCTGTTTCATGAATTTCAGCTCTTATCTTTAGAATAATACCTGGTGCAGAGTAAACAATAGACAAGTGCTTTCCCCCTCACCCCTCACCCCTGCCTTCCTCTTTCTCTTCCACCTCTTAAACTTCATGTACTTATTAAACACCATAAACTTCGATAAAAAAATATTTTTGTTATAATTCAGTTTTAGTTGTTTCTAATTTCCATTATACTGTTTCTTTGATACATGAATTCTTTGTTTTGTAATTTCTATACATATAGGAGAAGTTTTTTTTTAGTATTTTAAAAATTGATTTATCATTTAATTATATTGTGATCACAAATGTGGTCTATCTGATATCAATTTCTCAAAATTTGTAAGACCTGGTTTATGGTCTAATATGTGTTTTTATAAATATTGTTTTGTTTTTATCTCCACAGGTTAGACTATTAATACTATCTTCTACTATTGATAATTGTTTAGATTTACTTACATAGTTACCTCTTTCTTGGCTTATCATTCCTTTTTGCATCTGGTCTCATTTTGTCCCTGCTGTAGTAAGTTCTTCTGAAGGTCTTTTAGGGACTGTCTCTTGTTGGTATACAGTCCCCAATTTATCGGAATGTATCTGTTTATCTGAAAATGTCTCTATTTTGCCATAATTCTTAGAAGATAGTTTTGCTGAGTGCATAATTCTAGATTGATGGTTGTGTTTCTCCTAGTACCTTATAGATGATATTCTTCAGGGGTCCATGGTTGCAGCTGTGAAGTCAGGTGAGTGTCTAATCAGATACAAGATAATATCTTTTTCACCAGCTGCTTTTGAATCTCTTCTTTGGCTTTGGCGTTCTTCAGTTCTTTTGTAATGTTTGTTTATTGTGTTAAAGTGATCTTGCTTGGTATCTTTTATGATGCGTAATTCTGAGGATTTATCAATCCTCAAAACTACTATCAGTTTTGGAAAATTCTGATCTCTTCTCCTTTTGGAATTTCAGTCAAATGTTTGTTGGTTCTTTTTACTCAAGCTTTGGTATTCTTTACTTACCCTTCATATTTTTCTTTCTCTTTCTCTGTGCTGGATTCTGGATTCTAGATCATAGATTCTTTATTCAATCATGTCTAATCTGCTATTTAATAGTTTCTCTGAGTTTTTTTGTTTCAATAAGTCTTTATTTTAGAAGTTTGTTTTTTAACGTTTTTGGTCATTTTTAAAATTCTCTTTGCTCATGGTTTCCTCTTTTTTTTTTTTTCAAAGATTTTATTTATTTATTTATTTGAGAGAGAGACAGAGATAGCAACAGAGGTAGTGATAGAGAGCACAAGTGGGGAGGAGAAGGAGAAGCACGTTCCCCACTGAGCAGGGAGCCCGATGCAGGACTTGATCCCAGGACCCCGGGATCATGACCTGAGCAGAAGGCAGAACTGACTGAGCCACCCAGGTGCCTGCTCTTTTATTTCTTTAAACATTTTATTTTCTGTATCTGATTATTCCTATATCTAAAGTCCTGGTGAGTCTATTCCATTTTTTTTTTCCTGTGGTTCTTCTGTTTCCTTGTATGGTTTTTTTTTATTGTAATGTTATATTTATTTGAAATCTATTTGTGGGAATGTTTTCAGGCCTGAGGTAAAGATACATTTTATAGGATAAAGTTTTTTATTTGATTTTACCAGACACCTAGGGATAACACAAATTTTGACCTATTTAGTGTAAATATTTTAGCTTACAGTATTTAGACAGATAATGTGAATTCAGGACCCAAATCCATATTAGGTCTGGCTAATAGCCATGGATTCTCAAGGGTGGTATTGCCATAAAAAATACAGGATGCTTTGTTACATTTGAATTTCAAATAAATGATGAATACATTTTTAGTATAAGTATGTTGTTTATATAAAATAAATAGACTTTACTTTTTAGAGTAGCTTTGGGTTCACAGCAGAATTGAGCATTAACTGAAGGGTTCTCACATACCGCTCCTCCCCATACCCACACCACCTCCCCCCCAACAACATCCCCCACCAGAATGGTATATTTGCTACAATCAATGAACCAGCATTGACACAGTATATCACCCAAAGTCCATAATCTACATTAGGGTTCGTTGGTGGTGTACATTCTATTGATTTTGAAAAGTGTATAATAACAGGTAGCTACCATTACAGAATCATAGAGAATAGTTTCATTGCCCTAGAAATCCCTGGCACTCTGTGTTTTTATTTCTAAATGTGGCAACCTGACTCAGGAGAGACTTTTTCCTCTTCTACTGAAAGTCAGGACCAAGACAAATAACTTTCCTGGTCTATTTCTTGGGTAGGGTGTTTATGTTTTCCCCTTATTTCACATTTCTCTGAGGGCATAACCTGTTATGTGGTTTGTCTTTCTGTAGTGGTCTCTGGTTCTCCTCCCACCGAATCCCTTGCCCACCCGTATCTCCATTAAGATGAATGCTTGCACCGTCTGGGACTGGAACATGCCTCCAGGCGAGCTGAATGGCCAGTAACTTCTCGTTTCCTTGGATTTATCCTATAGCTAGATTCCTGATTTGAGAAGAGTGTTTTACTCTTTTGTGACCTAGTCCATACATTTCCAAAGATTAAAAAAATAATACTGAATCTAATTTTTACAATCTCTAGTCCACTATATTGCCAGCAATGGGAAATTTTAAATCATTTTTTAAAAAAGATTTTATTTATTTATTTGACACAGAGAGGGAGAGAGCACAGGCAGGGGGAGAGGGAGAAATAGACTCCCGGCTGTCGAGCAGGGAGCCGAATGCGGGACTTGATCCCAGGACCCCAGGATAATGACCTCTGCCAAAGCCAGACGCTTAAGTAACTGAGCCACTGAGGCATCCCAGAAAATTTTAAATCTTTACATAGATTCTCTCTTTCAATTCTCACTACCTAATGAAATGGATATACTATTATTATCTCAATTTCACGAAGAAAATTGAGATTCAGAAAGGTTAGATAATTTGCTTAAGCTCGCAAAGTAATCACCAAATGCAATCCTAGCTTTTCTAACCTTCAAAACCTATATTTTCACCTAGTTTGCTACATTCACTTCCATTTCTCAATACCTTTTACCGTTCAAAGTGGCAAAAGTGTTAAAGCTTATTTTTATTTATTTATGTAGTTGTGTCCTATTCATTTAGGCCACCATTAGAACTGCTGCCGGTAGTGGGTGGCGTGGATGCTGGTATCAGGACTGGCCTGCAGCGTGGGCAAGACCTCCTGTCTACTGACTTCTCTTGAGGGCTTGGCACAGAGCAAGGTTTTGTCCTGAGCTTTACTGGTTTGGAAACTCGATTGTTATCGGTTTACCTGGAGCTAATCAGACTCTAGTGTGCTGACTCATGCTAGCAAATCATGGGCCAGAACTCCAATATATCAATTTATAGTGGGAGATAGTCCTTTTCGGTGACTAGAATACTTGTATCCACTCTCCAGGGACTTTCCAGATATCCAGACAGTGGGGAAAACTTATCTGTGGCCAGTGGTATGCTTGGCAAACTTTGAATCAGGAAAAGGAAAATTAAGTGACCTAAGAAAACTAAATGGCCTTCAGGCTTATTAGGAATGTCTGATAAAATGAATGTTTCTAATAACCAAGATTCCTACCATAAAATACGTCCGTTATGAACATGTATTGGGCATCTGCTTCGTGTTGGTCACCATGGCAGACCCCGTGGATGCAAAGATCAATGAGACAGTGACTGCCCTTGACGAGTTTGTAATCTCCTCTCCCTTAAACAACTCCCACTCAACACTTGAAAATTCTCTTTTTTATACCTACGTGGAACGTTCGTCAGTTGAATCCAGACTTGAGGAAATGGACTCAGACACCCAGTCAGACTTCTGGGTCTCCAAGATGTTCTTGGTACCGACTCTATAAGCTATCTCTTTAGGCAAGTTGCTTCTTTAGGTCAGTCTTCTCCATTTTTAGGTAATTCTGCACCCACAGTTGTCCTGTGTGCTGAGCACTCGGGACACTGTGGCTTCTTAACAATTACTCGTATGGCAGGTAGCAGGAAGTGGATGCTGTTGGACTCAATCCACCTGTCCATCTGCCAGAGATTTCAGAGGCAGCGATTACAAATATCTTGAGTTTCCTTTTGTGTTTGTTCACAGGGGCAGTGGCCTGTGTGGAGAATCTGTTTACTTATTTCTTTTCTGTCGTAATGGAGGGTATGGAGGCTTTGGGTTGCACATAAGACAGTACAGATTCGGGCACATGGGAAAATCTACTGCCCGAGCAGAATAACTTCAAGTTAACTTTACATCTGAGAGTTAAGTGTGCTCTAAAATGTAACTGAACTTTTAAATAGGAGCCAACCTAAATGCCCTTGCTACATCAGTGTGGCCTTCCCTAGAGGGCTGTTGCCACAGTTCAGGGTCTGGTTTCCATCCTTATAATTCAGTTTAGTTCAGTAGGTCTGAGACTTCATCTTTGTTTTCTGAGTCACTCAAAGTGGAAATACTGGGGCATTTGATATAGTCCTGGCTGGGGAGCGTCTGACTCATTTATTTGTTTGAATCAATTTGGGGTAAATTGGAAAGGTTAGCTTAAGACAACCCTCTTGATGGGGAGAAAGAAGAAATTCACATTTTATCCAGATAAACAAAGACAGCAGTTCCAGTTTTTCAAGATATCTAACTGTTAGGGACTTGCAGCAAGGCCCCAGTGTTAGGGAGCTGATGAAAGTACCCTGCATCTGCACGGTTGATGGTACATTTCGGAGCATTTAGGAGCAAGACCACTCACCTAACGTCCACACTGTGTGTGAAGCCACATTTTAGAGAACTGCTCAGAAAACAGAACTTCAAAAATCTAATAAAAATGAAAGCAGAAAACAGTCAAGTTGAGAGGCATATAAAAAGCAGCTTTGTGTTTTGATGGGTCCAGAGGGGTCCCTGGGGTTTCCCTCTCATTATTGATGGCCAGATCCTCACTGTATCAGAGATAAACTCATTTCCATTAATGAGTATGCTAATTTGATCTGTGTGTACAAGTCTTTCTGGCATCTTCCCCGACCCAAAGTGTTCTGCTCACTTGCTGGTTTCAACTCAGAATGGTCAATTAACTATTGTAATATTGTAATTAACTCTGACATGGAGGAAGGGACTAGGGGGCCACTGGCCACAAATCAGCTGTTTCCAGCTTCAGTTTCATGGGGCTCATTAAGGCCCTGCTGCCTGGCCCAGCTTGCAGTGGGGCCCAGCGCAGTGCTGAGTTGCTCCGGGTGCTCTGTGTACCCTCTGGTCTCATCCCAAGTGAAGCGAAGCTATGTTCAGGTTATTGCTTAGTGTGTCACGAGAGAAAATCACCTTTGTCTGGGCCGCATTTCCATCCATTCCACAACAGGTGAGTCCTACAGTTCAACCGGTGTGCTAGCCTTAGGAAGTCGGTGCCGGGAGAAATGTGTGAGAGTGAAGGCGACGGTGGAAGCCACGCATTTGCTTTTGCCATTTATCAAGAATAGTCTTTTCACAAAACAGAAAGGAGGAGGGCAATAGGGAGTTTTCTGTAGCGAGTCCTTATTTATGGAAGAGGGGACAGTTTATCTACATTGAAATTCTGAGGATTCCACCCTGTTCCTTTCATTGTTGCAGGCAAGCTTTCAACATTTAATTAAGAGTCATAAGGCGGTGGCTTCCCCCGCCCACAGAAAAATTCCTTTAAGGAATCATGAGACCATCAACATTCTGCAGCTGTTTAAAAGACTGTTTAGACTCCTAGAATGATGCTGGGAAATTCTTGGATTTATGGTCTTGGGCAAGAAGGGAATTCAAGAATGGGAAAATCAAGTAGTATAACAACCTAAATCCAAACCCAGGGGAACCTTCCTGACATAACCTGCTAATCTGCTCCTCTTAATATAGTTACTGCCAAGTAGCAGAATTTAATGAAAAAAAAAAGGGGTTATGGGGCGCCTGGGTGGCGCAGTGGTTCAGCGTCTGCCTTCGGCTCAGGGCGTGATCCCGGCGTTCTGGGATCGAGCCCCACAGGCTCCTCCGCTGGGAGCCTGCTTCTTCCTCTCCCACTCCCTCTGCTTGTGTTCGCTCTCTCACTGGCTGTCTCTCTGTCAAATAAATAAATAAAATCTTTTTTAAAAAGGGGGGGTTAATATCCTTTCTGCTCTGGATCAAATATAACACAGGAGACCAAATTCTCCATGAAATTGGTTGGATTCAGTCATTTCATGCTGAACGCCGACTTTCGAGTCTGCAGCACTCATGTCTAACGACCCCTCGCAGGTCTCGATGGGTAAGGTGGCTTGGAAGGCCGGTCCACTTTGCCATCAGTTCGGGCACTCTCTCCCTAAACGACATTTTTAAGCCACCTGGTTTAGCTTTGACCACGGAGACTTGGAACAGAGTGGTAAGAACCTTAAAAGCCAGGAGTTCCTGGGCACATAGCCTCACTTAGAAGAAATAAGAAGCAGACATGAGGAAAAACACACCAGAGAAGTTAAGACTAACTGGTTGCATGTCACTGAGTTGTATTTAGTTCATATAAGGCAGTCGTTCTCAAACTTGTTGGCCTCAGGATTCCTTTATGCTCTTAAAAATTGAAGAGCCTAGGGGCGCCTGGCTGGCTCAGTCAGTTGAGCATGCGACTCTTGATCTCAGGGTCATGAGTTCAAGCCCAACACTGGGAGCCTAGTTTAAAAAAAAAAATTGAAAAACCTCAAGCGCTTTTGTTTATAATGGACTAAATTACTAATATTTACTATATTTTTAAAAATTGAGAAATTTAAAAAATACTGGTTTATTTTAAAAGCACAGTTATAACCCTATTACATAAATAACTTATGAAAATAAGTATATTTTCCAAAAAAAAAAAAATTGAGTAAGAAGAGTGGCACTGTTGGGGCTCCTGGGTAGCTCAGTCCGTTAGTCTGCCTTCCACTCAGGTCGTGATCCCAGAGTCCTGGGAACGAGCTCCAAGTCAGGCTCCCTGCTTTGAGGGGAATGTGCTCTTCCCTCTCATTCTGCCCTTTCTACTTTTCCCCCTACTCATGCTCTGTCTCCCTCTCTTGCTCTCTGCCTCTCGCAAATAAATAAATAAAATCTTTATTTTTTTAATAATAATTTTTTATTATGTTAGTCACCATACAGTACATCCCTAGTTTTTGATAAATAAAATCTTTTTTAAAAAAAATTCGGCTCAGGTCATGATCTTGGAGTCCTGGGATGGAGCCCTGAGTTGAGCTCCCTGTTCAGTGGGGAGCCTGCTTCTCCCTCTCCCTCTGCTTCCTCCCCTCCCCCACTTGTACTCTTTCTCTCTCTCAAATAAATAAATAAAATCTTTAAAAAAAAAAAAAGTGGCACTGTTCAGAGTTTTCCAAATCTCTTTAATGTCTAGCTTAATAGAAGATAGGAGTTCCATCTCCGCTTTTGCATTTAATTTGAATCTGTTGCAATATGTTATCTTGGTTGAAGCGTCTGAGGAAATCTGGCCTCACACAGATACATAAGTGGAAAAAGAAGGAGTATTTAAACAACCCTTTCAAATACGGTGGGTTTGAGTTTCTTGACAAGCGTGGTTTCTTAATGGTGACTCACAGTGTAGAATTGGAAGTCCTATCAGTTTCATATCCACGTTGTTCCATTAAAATCTGTTGTATTTTGTGCTCTCAATGGCTGCTTTACCCGTACATTACTTGGTAATATCATGCATTGATCACTTGAAAAGTATTGGTTCACTGAATTATGCAGATCTTCCAAACATTGACATACATATCAAGAAAGCACATCTGTTAATATCAACACCAATCTGATCAGAAAAGTCTTGAGATATTGGAAAGCTGTCAAGCTCATGGTAACGGACAGATTTTCAATAACCTCATTTTTGCTTGAAACTTGAATTTCACTATTGGCAACAAATACCTTCTGTTGTTTTCCTTTCAGGGACTGGGTTTTTCAGAAAATAACCAACAAACCCGAGTCTGAATAACCAGTGTCTATCTGTCAGTCATTCTTTCACGTAAAAATAGTACACCATGGAAACCAACGGCTTGCAATGCAGACTATTGCACAAGGGTTTCTTCTACAATTATTATACTTCTGGGTGCAACAGGAGTGCGTTATGAGTACTTTCCATTTTGTCACACAGAATATTAAAAAGGTTGAGATTTAAAGTTTCACTACATCATCGTGGACATTCTTAAGTGAAAATCTTTCTTTTGTTTTGTTTTGTGTTTTGTAACTACAAATACAGGGTAGTGACAAATTTACTGGGACTCCTAGTACAGTTGGGGGTCTTGACTCAGGCCAAGAACCCCATAGCTTTACCCACCACTGTTTTAGTAGCATTGGTACAAATGTCAACACAGTAAACATCAAATGACATCTTCATATTTTATTACGGAAATAATTTTGAACTCTAGGACTCCTTGAAAGTATCTTGGGACCCTTGGGGATCTATAGACCCCACTTGAATACCACTGACTTAAGGCATCTCAACCCTTGGGGATCTCTAGACCCCACTTGAATACTACTGACTTAAGGCATCTCAACCCTTGATCTTTTAGAACCATACGAACTTCTCCATTTTGTCTAGTTACAAAAGACTTAACTTATATGGCTCGTCATTCCCATCAAAGCAAGCCGAATTTGACTCTAGAACTTCCCACCCATATTTAGCTTAGCCAAGCTGCAGTTTCTTAATTGTCAGATTCAAATATTATACATTTATAGAGAATGGTTAGCTCCCCTGAATGAAGTGCCATGAAAGCCTGTGGTCCATTAACATCATCTTCCTTCTGCTCATTTGTTTTACATTTTGCATTTATGCTCTGAGGAGGAGTTCAAATTTATTCTCATAGTAACAGAATCACTGTGATAGTCCTTTGGATAAATACTAGGTTCTCTACATTCCTTTTTGTCTTTTTTGAGGATTTTATTTATTTATTTATTTATTTATTTATTTAGAGAGCGTGCACATAAGCAGGGAGAGGCTGAGGGAGAAGGAGAGACAGAACCCCAAGCAGGCTCCATGCTCATTGAGGAGCCCGATGTGGGGCTGGGTTTCACAACCCCAAGATCATGACTTGAGCCAAAACCAAGAGTCGGGTTCTCAACCGACCGAGCCACCCAGGCACCCCTATTTTTTTTTTTAAGTAAACTCTGTGCCCAGCGTGGGGCTTGAACTCATGACCCCAAGATCAAGAGTCAGAGGCTCTATGGACTGAGCCAGCCGGGCACCCCTATACTGAGCTTTCTAAAGCAAGTTTGAACCTTGACAGTTCCAGCAGTAGTAAGCTTTTTTTCCACTCTGTTCAAACTTAGAGTTCTTCTTTCTCAAAAGAAGAGCAAAATCTCTAATAATAACGAAGTCCTGAAGGAAATTGCTTTGAATTAACTGTGCAAGGAACATCGTGAAGCTTGAAGAGGGGGAAAGGCTGGTCCTTCATGAAGGTCAAAGGATTGGAGCCTCTTGAACCAAAAACTCCGGGTGGCTGAAAGGGACCAACCTGATTGTTACAGCAACTTGGAGAAATAAAAATACAGAGTAAGCTTTAAAATAAAAGACATTAGTAAGGAAATTGAAAATAAATCTTAAAATCTTTCCCCCCTCATTTAGTCATAGCATTTATGGACTGGTTTTCCTTTAAAAAAATGTGATAGAAATCCTAAAATTTAGGAAAGCACATTTTAATTGCGCAAGTGAAAGATTAGACAGGCCTTGCTATGAGAGAAGTTTGAAGATTAGAATTAGCTTCATATTAATCATTCAAAGGAGTTTAAATTTATTCGTAAGACCTGGTGACAAGTCCTCAGGTGGCGTCTGAGAATTGGAGCTCTCTGACCCTTTGGACTGCTGTCCCGGCTTGGGGGTGGGGCAGTGGTACATTTTCCTGTCTTCTTATCCATGTTTGATCATATTACCATTGGATCCATTCTTCCCCCAGGATTAGGACTGGCTACAAAATTTGCAAGGCCCAGATCAAAATGAAAATGCTGTCTATTTATTTAAAAAACTATGACCCCGGGGCGCCTGGGTGGCACAGCGGTTAAGCGTCTGCCTTCGGTTCAGGGCGTGATCCCGGCGTTCTGGGATTGAGCCCCACATCAGGCTCCTCCACTGTGAGCCTGCTTCTTCCTCTCCCACTCCCCCTGCTTGTGTTCCCTTTCTCGCTGGCTGTCTCTATCTCTGTCAAATAAATAAATAAAATATTTAAAAAATAATAAAAAAATAAAAAACTATGACCCCTTTTAAGGAGGCAACTGTAGAGCGTTAGGCCAAGTACTCATGACACCCACTCTGACGAGGAGCCACTGTTGTCCTGAATGCAAGTCACAGTAGGACCAACAGACAAGGTGTCGAGATTTCTTCTGAGGCCTCAAAATCCGGAGATTTGTAAGGTGACTGTCTTTTAGGGGTGTCTTAGATGCTCCTCTGCCGGGGGCCCCGAGGTAAGAAACCTGAGACTGAGAACCGTTGGAGCCTGGGAGGCATTTGTGGACCATCCCTCCCTGCTCCTTTCTGCGCATCTGACACTTAGCTCTTCTTTCCGAGCTTAGATAAATCCCATCTCTCTCGTGAAGGCTGCTCTCACCTTACAAACAACAATAATCTCTCAATTTCAATGATGTTCTTGCAGGTACCACTTATTTGGCACTTAGTAGATGCCGCTAATTTTAAATTAATTGCAAAGTATGTACTTGCTAATTGTTAATTAAGTTAATTGTAAGCAGGTTCTTTGGCTAGTGCTTTTTAGAATTTGTTTTCCTACAACTAGCCAAAAAAAAAAAAAAAAAAAAAAGATCCAGTTTCTTAATCTGGTTCTTGGGAGTCCAAGAACCCTCGGAAATTACAAATGCAATTGTAGATGTCTGTGTACATGTCATTTTTTACAATATTAACCACCCTCCCAAGAGGGTTAATAACAACTAAGCTAGATTCTCAACAGATACGCTCGGATTGGTTCTTAGGGGATTTTATTTACTTATTTATTTATTTTTTTAAGTAAATTCTACCCTCAATGTGAGTCTCAAACTCACGACTCTGAGACAAGAGTTGCATGGTCTACCTACTGAGCCAGCCAGGCACCCTGTTTTTAGGGGATTTTAAACCCAAAATCTGCTATAATATGGTCGGGAAAGGTCTCACAGACCGTCTCATCCTCCAGACCCTCAACTGTAAAAGCAGATCCTTCCTGAATTATGCCAGTGGGCTTTTAGTTCTCTCCGTTGTGCGTTTACATTGAAATTCCAATCATCTGGTCAACTTTGGAATTCCGAGGGGGTCTATGTTTGGAAGAGAACCCTTGGTTTGCCCCCTCGATTCTGTCTTGTCCCACGCAAACATGTGGTTAGTCCTGGGCAAAGGGTTCATATGACTACAAGATTTATCAAGGCGCCTCTGTAGTGCTAAGAAGCAAGACAAGCATCTAACTCAGGGATCAGCAAACTTTTTCAGTAAAGGGCAAATAGTAAATATTTTAGGATCTGCCACAGGTCGGATGGTCTCTGCTGAAACTTCTCAGCTCTACTCTCCTTGCATGAAGATAGTCGTAGGTAAACAGTAGGTGTGGCTGTGCCAAGTACGAGTCTATTTACAAAATCAGGCAGTGACTACGTTTGGCCCATGGGCCAGAGTTTGCTAACCTCTGATCTAATTATGGTTCACCAGGACCTAGGAAATCCCAGTTACAACCAAAATGCACAACACTGAATAATTACGCACGCCTTTCAAAACTTTGCATTTCACCAATAGCATGTAACTCTAATCTTGGCTGGAAAAAGAGCGTACAAATCCAGAGGAACCAGCTCGTCCCAGGTAGTGGCCCAGGCTGGCAATGCAGCGACACGGGCAAGGAAATGGGGGTGATTTTGTTGCCATTCTTCCAGTTCTCATGCAGCCTTTATCAGGGACAATAAAAAAGGTTATTGTTTACACCACCACCACCAAGGAGAGGGCGGGCTCCTGCTCTAAAATCCGGATTGCTCCCCGATCAGCCTCTCTGTAATTAGTGACCCTTTCTTCCTCTGTTCTGTGCAGATGACGAATAGAAGGCTCACGGTGTATTATGTCACCAGAGTTCTAAAAACAATCTCTTGATTGTTCCATGTTAAATTCTGCATTTGCACCCGGCTGTGGCTGCAGCTGCTAGTCATTTCTCTACCAGCTCCTACTCATTTACCAAACTGGCTCTGTCGGCTTCCCCGTCACAGATTTGCCCGGCAGGAGGAAAGCCTGGTGGGAGCAGAAATCGTAGGTGGAAACTCGATAGTGTCATTCCGGAGAGAGTGCAGATCTCGTGGAAGCTGATTCACAGCTTCTTACAAGTTTAACGATCTGAAAACGGAGGTTTGAACGGTCCAACTTGCAAATCAGAATTTCAAACATGGCAAGTGTTCAGATTTGTTTAGATTCCTTTCTATTATCAAGTTTCATAAAAGGGAACTTTTTTATTCTCAGTAGGGAGCCTTGAATCTCAAAAGCAATCCTGGTTTGAATTTGGTCCTTCTTTCTTTATCCTTTGCTGCTCTGTCAACTAGAGGGACCCGTGAGTTATATACATTTAGTCCTTTGTCTCAATAAGTTGCCATGTGTGAGATTGGGAGTGGGGGGACTTCTGTAGCTGGCTCTGGTCTTGTGTCTTCTCTGCCAGGACTTGGTTTTCTGGCAACGATTAATGCTATCATCGGTGATGCCACGTTTGCCCCAAGAGAGCACCCTTCCAGTCACCTCTGGTGCTGTCCTCACCCAGGAGAGCCTGAGCCCTGACCTGTCTCTCTTGGGTTGCTGTTCTGTGTCAGAGGATGGTGAGGGTCTTTCTGATCGTGGAGCCCAGGCTGCGTGCCACTGCCCGAGAAGCCAAGAAGACTGAAGACCAGCCTGTGTTTGGCCAATCACAAGCAACTTGTTATCAGATTAGCACCCTTGGGAACAATTCCCCTGGGTCGCCACTAAACCCATTCAGCAGACATTCCCGAAACCCAGACAGGGTTGAGAGGCTGGGTGGCCAAACCAAATGGCAAGGGCCCACTACTCCTGCTAAACAGGATAGACAGTGTGAGCAGGGACTCTGGTCCTGGAGAGGGAACAGAAGGAAGAACCCAGTCTTTACTGAGTGCTCACCCCGTGTCAAGCTCAGGACACGGTATGTGTCTTATCTGTCCATATTCTTTTAAACAAATAGTTTGGGTTTTTTAAACCAAATAGTAATTAGAGTATGGGGTGGAAACTGATAGTACTACTGTGAAGAGAAGCCAGGCAGAGCTCCCCTTTTGTGTTCTAAGGCAAAATGGGTTGGATAGAGAGAGAAGGTCGTGCACACTGACGTTGGAAGACCAGAGATGTTGTAGCCGTAGGGCCCAAGGGAAGACAAAACACAAAACCAGCAAGACCAATTTTGTAAAGCCCAGCGTTAATGAGGAGAAATTCCCTGAAGAAAACCCAAGTAGGATTTCTCTGTTATGGACACAAATTTTTCCAATTGGAAGGGGGGGGGGCTTCAAGGTGCTTCAGTTTAAAACCCTTTAATTTCGAATATCTCCTCTCTGGCTCTTGCTAATTGTTTATTATCATTCCTTTTATAAAGCTCTTCCTTGTTTTTTAAGATTAGAGATGGTGGCTGGCCAATACAAGAAACTTCCGCTCAGATCAGATCACAATGTGAACTAAATACTGGAGTTGTGGTCCACCAGGAGACCCCAGCCTTGGGGCAGGGGGGGGGGGGGGCAAGCAGAGAGAAGGCAGCTTGGGGTAGGTGCTGGTACCGCATCCAGTTAAAGCTGCGTTCAGACATGAGCAGCAAAAGCAGCTTTATTTTGAAACAACAAACAGCACAAAATATAAATACAACCTGCCCTCTCTTATCTATGGGAACACTCCAGGGTGGGGCTAGGATGGAGCGGAAAAAGTTCAAGTCTGTCCACTTAGCTTGACTCAACCCTCAGTATGCTCAGAACGCACCAGAAATTTTGGAAGCTCGTTTCTTATAATAAAAGCGACATGTTCTCTTTATAGAATCCCCTGGCATGTTCACTGTTATACAGATGACTTGGATTTTCAAAATAATGGATTTTCAACCTAAATTTTAGATATAAACAGTTTTTTGTTTTTTGATTCTCTCTCTCTCTCCCTCGCTCTCTCTCTCTCTCCCTCTTCCCCTCTCTTTCTTTCTAATAAAAATATCCTTCTTAAAGCTCATTTTCATAATTGAACATTTTTGGCCAGGTTCAGATTAGCATAGTTTGATGCTTATATAAAAGTTAAATGCCTCAGGATCAGAATCTCACATATAAATAGCCCTGGTTATACATCGTATAAAACCAAACAAAAAAAGTCAGTATCAGTTTTGTCAAATAGCTCGTAAATCGAAGCTCTAAAGATAATAGAAACACACACAAGCCTGGAGTTGGGTTAGGAAATCATGGTGGTGTTAAGAAGATGCTTTCTTTTTAGTTTTTTGCACCACCCTGCCCCCGCTCATATTTTCATGCCTCCAAAGTTGGAGGGAAAATGTCGTTCAGAGAGTAGAAAAATGGGAGGTACAGGCTGGGCCTGGGGAAAGGCAAGCATTGGCATAGATGGTGGATCGGGGCTGCTGGCTTAGTCTCATTCACTCAAGGAGATGGTCACGCGCACACTGTGCCTAAAAGGACGAAGGCAAGGAGCGAGATAGGTAAAGGCTGCTGTCACCTGAGAACAGGGCAGAAGGGACTCGGCCACCAGCCACAGCGCTGCAAAGGCCAGCTGGAATCAGAGTGAGTTGTCAAGGTCAACATTAACGCATTGACCCACAGCCTTCACCCTTCCATCATCGTATTAGAAAATGTAGTGGGAGTTCCTTGCTCTGGGGTTGTGTGTGGGACACGGCGAAGGCTGTGTGTGTCTCTTGAGGTGTGTGGACCAGTCCAGGCAACAATCTGGGCAACGGGGTAAGTCTTCCCTCCGGCACGTGGGCCACCAAAGCCGAGGCCACAGGCGGTTTGTGTAGGTGGCAAGAGGGAAGGCAGGGGTCAGACAGTTTGTGAACTTGCTTGTTACTCCTTAGTTTTAGGGACACGGGACTTGCCCTGAAGGCTCATGGAGAAGCCACATTGGTCTCAGTGGGAATTTTAAACTCTAACTGAACAGAAGAAGGGAAAGGAACACGAAACTAAAAAAGCACAAATGGGGAGGGGGAGGCATGATGAAGTGCCGGGCCGCCTTCTTAAATGCCGCGTGCGTATAACGCCGCAGTCTTCAAGGCACACGAGGGTGCCAGATGAAACCATTGACCGCGCTCCTTGCAGGTCACGCGGTGTGAGGTGCGAGGGCACACGTGCTCTGACCCGTCAGTTCATGAAACCGGCTCACAAGTAGTCATTGTGTGCTGACCGTGAGGTTGGCCTTCCTGAAGTAACTCTAGGACAGACCTTCTCAAGACGTATTGGGCGTAGATATAACCCAAGCAGCTTGACCAAAATGGGAATTCCCAAGCATCAACCCCAGACGGGCTGCCGTACTTGGCCAGTGGCAGAACCCGGGAATCTGCATTTTATCAAGCCCTCCCCATCCATTCCGACACAAGCGCTCCGAGAACCCCACTTAGAGAAGTACCGCTGGGAATGTACAGTAAAAAAAAATTGGTTCTTCAGAGGTCTCCTGTTTATTTTTTTAAATTTTTAATCTTTAAGAAACTTTTTGTTTAAGTAATCTCTAAACCCAATGTGGGCTCGAAGTCATGACCCCAAGATCAAGAGTCACATGCTCTTCTGACTGAGCCAGCCGGGCACCCCATGTACTGTTTGTTTAGACCACACATTCAAAGCACCAACAAGTCTGCCAGTTGATAGGATGATGCAAATGTGGTATGAAAAGATATACGTAAGTATATCTTCAACTTGTCTAAGTTGATAAGGAAGACTTTTGCGTTGTGTGTCTTGGCTAATAATGGCAATCATGGCTCAGCCGAATGGGGCATGCAAACACATTAGATCTCGGGACGCCTGGGTGGCTCAGTCATTAAGCGTCTATCTTCGGCTCAGGTCATGATCCCAGGGTCCTGGAATCGAGTCCCCCATCGGGCTCCCTGCTCAGCGGGTAGACTGCTTCTCCCTCTGCCTGCTGCTCTCCCTGTTTGTGCTCACGCATGAGCTCACTCTCTGACAAATAAATAAATAAAATATCTTTTTAAAAAACACATTAAATCTTAAGTACTTATTTTTGGTGTTGGCAAGGTCCTTTCTCTTCTTCAGCTTTACGTTCATAGATAGAGAGATGCCAACAGCCTAGTGGAACTTTCTCCACATTCCCCTTCTTTTGCTCAGTGGTATGTTCTTCCTCTGCTCGACCTTAGCTGCCTTACCGTGGACGTTTGCTTTGGCAAAGACACGTGTGGGGCACGAGAGGATAGGACGCTTATGTGATGATGCGTTATGCTTTTTTCCCCTTCCGGTGTTACCGAGCTACAGTTGATACACAACATTGTGTGGGTTTAAGGTGCACAGCATAACGACTTCCTGAATTATGAAATTATAACTACAAGTTTAGTGAACTCATTGTTAACACCTAATTACAATTTTTTTCTTATGATGAGAACTTTTAAGATCTATCATCTTAGCAGCTGTCAGATAATGTTGTTTTTAAAAAAAATCAAACAGTGGGGCGCCTGGATGGTTCAGTCAGGTAAGTGTCTACCTTCCGCTCGGGTCGTGATCTCAGGGTCCTGGGATCATGTCCCACATCGGGCTCCTTGCTCAGCAGAGTCTGCTTCTCCTTCTTACTCTCCCTCTGTGCTTTCCCTCTCTCTCTCAAATAAATAAATAAAATCTTTAAAGAAACAAATAAAAAGAAAAAGTCAAATACCATGCCAAATTCTCCCATCTCAGGGGCAGTGGCCCTCGCAGCTTGAGAGATTTGGGCAACCACTTGTCTACTCGGGGAAAAGAGAAGGCTCCATTCTGGGCCTTGATTGTGTGATAGTTACAAAAACATATACACGTACCTGAACACATGTTTACGTGAGCACATGTCACACGTGTGCACACACACGAAGTGTTGGGTCCACTGGTAATTTCCAGATTGGAAACCATGGTTGTTAGATCAGAGAAAAAGAGCATGCCTCTCTGGAGGACGAAGGAAACTTAATGGGGGAATTTTTTTGTTGTTTTGTTGTAGACTTATGCCAGAGGGGAAGGATGGAACACTGGGCAAGGACAGCTCATAGCGAAAGGTCACATTTTTGTCACTCTGCTGACTCATCACACATTGAGATCTTCTCATAAATGCCCTTCCTGACAAAAATGGAAGGGACGCTAAGTGGAACAAATGAAATCACCCTTGAGAGAAAGGTCAGAAGGACAGATTTCTCAACCTTGAAAACGTGGTGGTTTTCTTCCCCCTATTGATGGCCCGGCTGGAGATGAGAGGATGGATGGACGCCGTCGATCATGTCCCACTGCCCAGAGTGCTTTGATGTGAGGTAGGCAGGCTAAGCATTGCTATTTCTGGGTTTTGCCTGGTGGGAAAACTGAGGCCCTGAAGGCGGAGGGCAAACCTGGCCTTGTGACCCCTCAGGGCTCACCTGCTGTCCCAGAGCCACCACCTGGCCAGCCCAGTGGGTCTCTGCTGCCTTTTAAAAACCAGGACCTCTCTTCTGTTTCTCTTTTCTTTGTTTTGTTTTGTTTTTCCTTGGAACTTGATCTTGAAAAATAAAATCCAGAGCTGTTTTATTTGTAACACTTCCCTCATAAATGACACCTTTTTTTTTTTTTAATTTTATTTTTAAGTAGTCCACGTACCTAATGCGGGGCTCAAACTCACAACCCTGACATCAAGATCTCCACCGACTGAGCCAGCCAGGCGCCCCTAAGTGATGCTTCTTACTGTCACTTGATATCTACATATGATTTGTATCATTCAGTATCAAACCATTTGTGTAAGTTTCTTTGGCATGCCTCTTGGAAATTTCTATCTGGAAAACTGTCTTCTTTGTAAAACTGATTTATTTCTTTCTATCAGATTAGGAGATTTATGTCCTTGTTTTCCAGAAAGCTTAGAGTTCAATGATTTGATTTTAATGTTCAGCGATGGCTTTTGTATTATCCTAAATTAGTTTCTTCCCCTTTCATGAGGTTTCAAATTGTGTATTTCAGCTCTATTTTATATGCACCTTTTAATATGAGTCAAAACTGCTTGGAAATAGGCAGGGTGTGTGTATACGTTTTGAACAGACACTTTTTGATCTGAGTTTAATTTGCTATAAAATAAAAACTGCAATATTATTAAATGGAATTGGGTGGATCACATAATACATGTTGTTTTGGTTTTTATCATTACAAATACTGTAAGAGCAAATCTTGTTGCGGAAGAAATCTAGTGTATAAAACAACGTTATAAACACGATCAAGCTTCATGACAAAGGGTGCTAAAAGAAAACCAATGTGCAAGGGAAGCTGCGAAGCTAGATGGAGGAACGCTAAGGTTTAATTTCAGTTTGAATTATCTCTAAGCTATCCACACGAAATATCCTGCAGGAAGAGAGAAAAAAACCCTCTGTACGCAGGGTTGCGGGGATTTGTGCTTTTGCTCCAGGCTCTCAGCTTCTGTGGGATGCCCTCTGGATCCGGCAGCCTCCTAGGTAGAGGGATTGGCCACTTAGCAGATGTGTGCTCTTGGACAAACTGATTCCACTCAGAGCCTCCCTTGGCCAATCTGCAAAATGGGATCATACTACCCACCTCCTTGGGCAGTGCTGACAGTTTCACCAAGTGACTTAGGAGAAGAAATTCCCCCAGCGCCTGAACCACCTTTCCTTGAAATTCGAATTCTACCTTGTAAAGAAGGGAAAGCGTGGCATTTTCTGTTTCATCATAAATCCTAGGTAGAGCCCTGTATTCGATTCTTACCAAACGTGTTTGCTGGAGTATATCACACACACAGAAAAGCCCACAAGTCTGAAGTACACAGGCAGCTGCTGGGGTTTTCACAAAGCAAACACACCCATGTACTAGCATTGAGATTGAGAAACAGCCCCCAGATACTCTCCTCCCGTCTCCTGTTGTCACGACTCTTCCCTAAGAAGGTATCCACCCACTATCTGGACTTCTGACACCAGAGATTCGTGGTGCCTATTTTGGAATTTTATGTAAATGGCGTTCTCGAGTGTGTGGTCTTTTGTGTCTGGCTTCTTACAATTGGTGTCACATTGGCAAGATTCCTCCGCCATGTGTGTAAAGCTATAGCTTGTTGATTTTTGTGGCTGTATAGAAGTCCATTACACGATACCAAAACTTATTTATTAATTTTACTGTTGAAGGAAATTGGGGCTTCCAGTGTGAGAGCGTTATGAATAAAGTTGCTATGAACATTCCTTTATTTTTTCCTAAGATTTTATTTATTTATTTGAGAGAGACAGAGCGAGAGAGAGAGTACGAGCAAGACGCAGAGGGAGAAGCAGACTCCGCCGAGGCGGGGGCTGTCCCAGGACCCCGAGATCATGACCTGAACCGGAGGCAGACGCTCCACCGGCTGAGCCCCCCGGGCACCCCTGCTAGGGGCTTTCTTGTACCTGCCTCAGAGTCAACATACACCTACATGTCTATTCGATGTGGACCCGGGAATGTAGCTGCTGATGTGAGGCTGTGCCTATTGACCAGCTTCAAAACAGTCCCATCAGTTTTCCAACGTGCTTGTGCCAGTTTCTATGCCCGGTACAGGGTGGGAGCTCGTCTTCATCCTCCTCAACACTTGGCACCGTCTGTCCTTTTCATTTTGGTGTTCCCACTCCTCGGCAGCCTGGCGATGTCTCATTATGCTCTTCATTTGTATTTCCCGGTGACTAATGCTTCTGTTCCATTGGTGACATGGCCTTATATTGTTGAGATAAAATAAGATACTGACATAAAAAACAACGTGGATCTAAACAGCAAAAGCTATTAGAACTAAACAGAACTTGATAAGCACAAATATAATGAACGCTTTTAAATATTTTCATTTCACAATTCAATACATCTAGTACACTTTAACCAGGGAGAAGTAGGACCCTCACACGTTCATAATCTCTTGTAATAATACATCATGAAATTTGTATCCTACAAGTAGAGAATATGTGTTTTTCCTTACGTATTTATTTTTGTCCTTGAACATTTATAAGATTCATTTTGGTACTTGAGGTGGAAGGATATTTCAAGTGGTTCAAGAAAGTAGAGATTTCAGTTAGCACCATCGGCCTCTGATCAAAATCTAGTCAAATTAGATGAATTACATAAAGACCCAGTCTTACATCCTTACAAATCAGCGAGCGCTCTCATCCAGTCCCCACAGAGCACAGGAGGTTGAGGCTGAAGTTCGAGTTATCTAGCAAGCTTTAAAACTAGGAGACCTTAGGGGCGCCTGGTTGGCTGAGCAGGAAGAGCGTGCAGCTCTTGATCTCAGGGTTGTGGGTTCTAGCCCCATGTTGGATGTAGAGATTACTTAAATACACCTAAAAAAAAACAAAAAACAAAACCCAAAATCTAGGAGACCTCATACCAGGCCTATGGGCTCCACGAAAAGTTGTATTTAGAGGAAATAGCCTTTAATACCTCTTCACTAGAGAAGAAATTTTTAAAATACAAGTTAGAATTCATTCTAAGAAACTGGAAGAAAAGCAAAAAACCCCGAAGGATCTACGAAGGGAAATTAAGATGATAATAATAAGTTGACAGTAATGAAGTAGACGCGACGACTATTAAATCTTCAGGTCCTTGATTTCAGTATTAGGGATCAGAAATATCTGAATTCTAACCCAGACCAGATGAGGGGCTAAAAACAAACATATCACTTCTCTGGTTATTTAGTTTCCTTCACTGTAAAATGAGTAATAGCAGTACCAATGATAATAATAATAATAATAATAATAATAATAATAATAATAATAATAGTAATATCTAAGAATGTAAATGGTCATAGTAGGTTTTAAAATGTAAAATTGTCATGGTGCAATTTCGGCAGTATGGATTTCCTCCATATATCTGCTATTGTGCTAACTTCTGTAAATTAAAGACTCAAAGTCGATGTGAAAGGGAGAGCAGAGCTGCTATTTATTGAGGAGGGCTTTGTGCCACATGTGTAAATCCTCTGAAGACAGCACCTAAAGGACATTTGCTGTGGGGCCACCACGTCATCTGCAAGCCAAGAAGACATTGTCTGATGATTTACATTTGTGGATGCTTTCAGACTCTTTCTGAAACATCTGCAGACGTCAGAGATTGATATTAACCATAAATTTGTCAGAAATTGTTATACTGATCTCTGTACATAGAAGATATTACAAAACAGGTAGGCAGTTGATCTTAGCTCGTAGGAGAAGACTGAAATCTTCCCTGCGCTTCTAGCTCCCTGAAATCTGATAACGCTGACTGGTCAGTTTCCCTGGGCCAAATTAACCTGCTCCACCGGTCCTCCCAGGAAACCAAACATCCTTGTTATTAGAGAAGAGTGTTGAAACAAACAAACAAACAACACACTTGCATAAAACAAAACAGACAGAGAATAGTTGAGATGCCTTATGTTCTACAGGATCCGAGGCTGGCTCAGACCTTCTGTCATCACTCAGGGGCCACTTTCCCCAAGCCTGGCAACAACCAGCAAAAGAGGAAGGGAAGCCCAGGCTGGCGTCCAGCCAGAGCAGCTCCTGGGACACAAAGGGGCTGCAGGCTGGGTCTCAGCCTCAGGCCACAGTCCACAAGAGGTGAAAGAAGTGGTTTTTTATGCTGCGTCTCAGCCGGAAGTTAAAATGCCTGGGGGGTAATGTACTTTTCTAATGTTATGTAACGCTTGCCTTGGTCCAGCTCCAAACTGCGGACTCGGCATGATGCTGACCACCACCATCTGTAGGGTACTGTGCAGCACGGGCAGGGCTCTGTGGACAGGAGCTGTGTATTGCCCACATCTGGTAACGGTGTTAGTTTGCACAACACTCAGACACAAAATCAAGGGCGAGGCCTGAATTGGTGCTGCCAATGTGTCCTGGGAGGTCTACCCACTTCTCAGAAATGTGCCATCTGTACTTTTGTACTAAAACATCTAAGTTGGGGCGCCTGGGTGGCTCAGTCGGTTAAGCGTCTGCCTTCGGCTCAGGTCATGATCCTAGAGTCATGGGATCAAGCCCTGCATCAGGCTCCCTGCTCAGCGATGAGTCTGTTTCTCCCTCTCCCTTGCTCCTCCACCTGCTTGTGCTCTTTCTCTCTCAAATAAATAAATAAAATCTTTAAAATAATAATAATAATAATAAAAACCCCAAACCAACAGCTAAGTTGTGTTACTTGAGGGTTTTTTCCCCGTCATGTTCTTACAGGTGCAGGTACTGGGAGGTAAGCTATGTTCTAGACCCAGATCAGCCATGCATTAGGTGGGAAGCTGTGGGAAGCCTCCTCTCTCCTCTGGATTTCCTGAACATCTATGAAGGGGATAGAGTACGTGAGCCTTAAGCGAACACTTCCTGGACTAACCTCCTTAGATTCACAGAGCCTTTAGCTCCCTGTCCTTCTCTCCACACAGCACCTACCTTGTCGCAGGGTCCTTGTGATCTGCCCCGAGGATGTGAACTGCAGAGGGTGAGTTCCAATCCTGGTGGACAGGTTGTGCCTGCAGAGATCTGAGTTGCCTGACTTTGCCCTGACATTTTAAGTGAATGGCATTATGCCTGGGGCTGGAGGTAAAGCTTCCTCCGAAGCCAGATAGATACTTCCCTGTCCTTGATGTTCCTGCTCAGCCCCCCACCGCTGCCGTAGCTCTGTCCAGTGGCCCCACTGACACCTGTCGTGATCCCCGCCCGCACCCCCATGAATTCCAGTTTGCACCCTGTCTTGCCACAGGAGACACCCCTTATGGAGTCTCTCGGGGCTTCCCGGCCTGTCACATTCCAGCCACACCCTGCAGACTTACCTGTGCAGGTTCCGTCCAGCTTCGACAGGTGCAACCGACAGGGTCATGTCTCATGCTTGCACGCCCCTTGCCTCCTGCTCAGGGGCTCTTGGAGGATGACCAGGCATGGGATTCTGGGAGGCATTGGGGGCACACACGCATGTGCCACCTGGAAGGTGGGGGGAGGCTAACCCCCGGGGATGATCAGTAGAAGGAAGTGGACAAATGCTGCCTGTCCGTTGGTTGAATACAGTGGAGCCCGAGGGAGATGATCCCTTCTGGGGGTGCTTCAGGGACAAGGGGGCTAGGAGGAGACTCCACAGAGGAAGCATGTGAGGTGAATCCTAGGAGAAGTGGGCAGTGTCGGGGGAGGCGGGGGAGGGGTGGGTGGGGGCTGGAGCCGGAGGTGGAGAGCACCAAGATCGTAGGGCAGGAGCCGCTGTTGGTTGGGTCTGCCAGGACCAGGGGAAGGCAAAGGCAGGGGGCGCCTTGCTGTGGTGGACAGACAAGGCAGCAGAGGCATGGGCCCCCAGGAGTTCCCATGACCTTCTGTGCACAGGCGACCTTGCTGTCCCTTGCCTTCCAGTCAGTCCACCCCTGCAGCGGCAGTGACCTACCTGGGTCTCCTCCCTGCTCACCCCGGCAGCCGTCACCTGTCTGCGTCCCCCACTGTGTTTAGATCTCCTGCCTCTGGCTTTTCCTTGCCACCTGTGCTCATCCTCAGTTGTCTCCTTTCTCATGTGGACCTGAAACCCTCCTAGATGCTAGGGAGTGAGTACGGCTGTAAGTTTGGCTTGGTTTTGTCACGTGACTCACTCACACTGGGACTTCAGAGCTCCTCGGGTGTCTGTTCTTAATGCATTTGCAGATGGAAGAATGGGAGGATGAGCATGGCTCTAAAGGATCTCGGGGTCTCAGTGGCACAGTTTGATGGTAGTGTGCTTGTTTCTTAATTGTCGTTAAGAACTGATCTTACATTTGTGTTTGGCTGTCTTTAGTTCTTTTTTTAATTTAAATTTAAATTCAATTTACATATAATGTATTATTGGTTTCAGAGGTAGAGGTCAGTGATTCATCGGTTGTGTATAATACTCGGTGCTCATTACGTCACATGCCCTCCTTAATGCCCATCACCCAGTGACTCCATCCTCCCATCCCCTCCTCTCCAGCAACCCTCAGTTTGTTTCCTATGATTCAGAGTCTCTTATGGTTTGTCTCCCTCTCTGATTTCATCTTGTTTTATTTCTTCTTCTCTTCCTCTATGATCCTCTATTTTGTTTCTTAAATTCCACATATCAGCGAGATCATATAACTGTCTTTCTCTGATTGACTTATTTTGCTTATTTGCTTAGCATAATACCCTCTAGTTCCATCTACGTCGTTGCAAATGGCAAGACCTCTTTTTTTTTTTTTTTTTTTTTTTTTTTTTTATGGCTGAGTAGTGTCTGATCTTCTATTTAAATTCAGAACGGACCTGGTTCGTTCAGGTGTATTTATGTTCAGGTACATAGATCTGCTGTATAACATATATAATGCATATACTTGTTACCTTGGTTTTATTTTTACTTTTATTTTTTTACTCTATTATAAGAGAAATAGATGTTCCAGGCCGGTTGCTAGGAGCCTCGGCCAGAGCATCTCTGCCTGACTCCCCCCACTTCCAAATGACGACCAGCTTCCACACCTGCTAGCTTGATGACGAGGGGAGACGGAAAGTGTAAAAGGACCTTGCTTTAAGGAACTCTTGGGACACAGGAGAATGTGATGACATTTCTCTATAAAAGACACATTTTACCAGCAGAATATAAATATTCAGTGTGTTGGCCTTGGAGCCCACAGCTTTCCTTTGGGAGGGCAAGTCAACACCAGGGCACCCGCTCCGTCAGCGTTTCCCTCCCTGCACACGTTGCTTGTCTTGCTCACAACCCCGCCTGGCTTGTTATTTATGAGACATGTCTCCTGTTTGCCATGGAAAATTGTTCCACTGAGCTTCCTGTAGGGATATTTTGGGACTAAGAACCTTGGCTTCATCTTTCCCCCTCTACCTTGCGTAACAGCTCTGATTCCTCAGTCTTTGGAATTTTTTCTCTCCCCTACTATTCATTAATCCATAAAATAACAAGTCTCATTCAGCACCCTGTTTCAAGCTTATGGGACCAGTCTGTACCTACAGCACGAAGGTTATTGACCTCTGTGATTTCTTTTCTTTTAGATGTATTACAGCTTTTATTTTAGATATAAAACATGTAGCATTTGGGGAGCAAGAATATTTTGTTTGCTCACATTTTATTATCACGAAATGTGGGAAAGGTCTTGTATGAGTTCAGTTTGCATAGAGTTTCAGAGCTAGAGCACTGCCTGATAATGCCTCCTCGAACCTTGTTTTGACTTGCTTTTCCTTTAGACGGGGATGTGAATTTTGACTTTTTCTTTTCGTAGAGCAGTGTCATGATCAATAATGGATGAATGATGAAATTTGGAAAATCACTGCATTGAGATGCAAATACCTAGTGAACCATAAACCACTGAAACTCCCTCTTTCCTTCTAACCATTGTTGCATGGGTGATTTACCCCGAGTTCCTGCATATTAATATACAGGTGGCAGTGACCTGTGGGAAATAAGTACTACCACCACCCATTAGAGGTGTGAAATTCGGTGAGCTGTTCTAACCCTGGGCTTCAACTTTCTTACCTGGAAATGAGGAGGGTGAACTAGCTGGCTGCCCACCACCCGTTCTAGACCTTTCTTTAGAGTGGGGGTGGTGAGTTCAGGATGGTCTTTTCTCCACAGCCACTAGATGTCGATGTTTCTGGGAGACCTGGGGCTCCTTCCTGCTGCTCACACTGGCTTTGTCCTCTCTTGGAGCACGTGAATCCTGCTGATGTGAGGACTCAATGCTTTTGTTTCATGTTTGTAATACTTGAGGGCTGGTGACTCAGGCATCGACACTCCGACAAGAATTTTAAGAGACACCCAAACAATCCCTTAGTTTTCCTAGTGTCTGTTTGAAACCAGGAATGGATTATTGTGTGCGCCATGGAATCGGAATTTACAAGGATTTTTCCAACATCAATGAATCAACAAAGGAAGAGTTATGGATTATTTATATGCTTAAGGTGTAGACCTCCTTACAAAAGAAATAGCCAGTCACAGGCTTACCCTCTGTTCAGCGTCTGCTTGAGGCTCCCACAGAGCTTTGCCTGTGCTGGGTCACTCTGAATAATGGGTGCCCTGTGCTTGGGGGCAGCCCGGCCAAGAAGAGAAGGAGAGGGGAGATGTGGAGGAGGATGTGAAGAAGCCCGCAAAGAGTAATCCCTTCAAGGAGAACACGACAGATCCCTCCTACGCTACTTCCATCGTGGGAAAGTCGGTGGTTCCCATCACACCCTGTCCCAGCAGCCCTGGTGTGGTAGACCACTGGTTCCTTTAGCCAGGAAAGGAGGGAAATCATTCAGGGGAATTTAAAGAGAACTTTAAATCTATTTGCAATAATCTTGGAGAGGTAAACGTCAAGTTTGGCAAAATTAGCTCCATTCAAGGTTTTAAGGTTTCGAGTAGGAGGGGCTTCTAAGAAATAACCACCAAGTGGAAATGTCAATGGTAAGGGCTTTAGGAATGTCAGCACGCCCAGACATAACGTTCCAATTTAGTGTTAGGGGAAGTTGGATGATAGCACGAGAATCCTAGTACTGATAAATCACGCAATGATGGCGTTAACTTCTTGTGGTAGTATGTTGTCTGGCATTTAAAAAAAAATAGATTTAGCCAGTTATCTTTCAGAAGGTGGTTATTATGACTACCATTTTACATCTGTAATTCAAATTTTTTAGGAGCAACCTCACACCTAGCTGGTAAGTTGCTATAATCAACATCTATATGGTAAGAAGGCGAATGTTGTGCCCTTTCTTACTTTTTTTTTTTAAAGATTTTATTTATTTATTTGACAGAGATAGAGACAGCCAGCGAGAGAGGGAACACAAGCAGGGGGAGTGGGAGAGGTAGAAGCAGGCTCCCAACGGAAGAGCCTGACGTGGGGCTCGATCCCAGAACACTGGGATCACGCCCTGAGCTGAAGGCAGGCACTTAAGGACTGTGCCACCCAGGCGCTCCTGCCCTTTCTTACTTTATGTAGCATTTGAGGTTCGGTACAGCGACCCTATGGTGACTAGCAGTGTGAAAGGGTATCAGACTGTGGTTTATGTGTGCAGAGGATAAAGCATATATATTTGTGATGATTCTATACATTTGTATGACATTCAATCCCTATTTTGTTTTTCTTAAACCCTCCCCCAACCCCCTCCTCCTCCTTCAGGGTTATATCTATGTTATGGTGTATCCATCCCTTCGGTGTTGGCACAGCTTAGTCTTCAATGTCACAGGCTCAGTCAGGGGCCCTGTGTTCAAATCCTGGCTCTGACCTTATCTATTTGTGATCTATCTATCTATTTGCCTAAGAAATTAGGCAAACTTCTTAACTTCTGCATGCCTTGGTCTATTAAGGGCATTAACAATATCTATCTCATTGGGCTGTTGTGAGGAATAAATGCTCACGTCTTCAGCAATTTCCATTTGTCCATTTAAAATGTATGTATGGCATGATATTTCATGGTGTCACATACCAGGCACTGTGCAGAGCCGTGGGGAGCCAGTGGTGGTGGCTAGAAGAGCACCGGAGACCAAGGGCCCCCACACCAGTCCTCAGGTGCTAACTCTGACTAGCCAGGTGGTTCCGGCTAAGTCACACAACCTCCTGGGGCCTCAGTTTTTTCCCTTTAGCCAAATAATAAAGATGGCATCAATAATTTCAAAAATTACTTTCCAACTCTATGTATTCTTGGATGTTCTGACAGTAAGTCAAGTAGGCTTGGTGGAAATTCATTTCGGTGCAGTCAGGAGGTTAGTCTATCCTCTCCCATGGACCCAGAATAAAACGATTAGATGAGTGACTTCGGCAATGTCATGTCTTATTATGGAAAGTGGTTTTTGGATGTTTGGGATGAAAGGAGAGATAAAGAGATCACATGTTAACATTAGTTGTTTGAACAATTTAGGGAGCATATTAACAACAGATTTTACTAGGGTGAGGGGCCAGCAATGCTCCGATGAGAAGCCCTCTCGGACGCTGCAGCTGGCGTTTGCACGGGGAAGATGGGATAGAGGGAGCTCCTTCACATTTCATGGATGCTCAAACAGTCGCCTAGAGGAAATGAGTCACTTTTTACCAAATGAGTAAATAGAGCAAGTTAAACCTAAAAGCGATGAAGGAATAGAAGAAGGGCCTGGACAGCTTCGCTGCAGTGTCCGCTGTATGCCCCCCTGAAGTACTTTAGGGTCCATTTAGAGATGCTTTGGGAGTTCCAAAAAGGGGCAGGCAGGCAAAGCTTCAGCGTTCAGCGTCTGCTTAACCCAGTAGATTGGTGTTTGGCTTTTAAAGTAGTAACAGAATAGGGGCGCCTGGGTGGCGCAGTTGTTAAGCGTCTGCCTTCGGCTCAGGGCATGATTCCGGCGTTCCGGGATCGAGCCCCATGTCAGGCTCTTCTGCTGGGAGCCTGCTTCTTCCTCTCCCACTCCCCCTACTTGTGTTCCCTCTCTCTCTGGCTGTCTCTATCTTTGTCAAATAAATAAATAAAATCTTTAAAAAAAAAATAAGGTAGTAACAGAATAAACCTAACCTTAGATCTGTTATTCCTTTTCCATACAAGAGGTATGTCGAATTAAATCCTCCTCCTACACACTGCCCCAGTGCTCCACTCTGGGCCGAGATGGCACTCTCATTTTCTGCACAGTGCCGTGTCTTCCCCTCCAGAATTTCAGCTCTGTGGGTGTGGAGGTGTTATCTGATGGTTCGTTGTTGTGCCCCAAGTTCCTCACACAATATCAGCACATAGGAGGAGAATATGCATACATGTCTGTATCTTGACTGAATGGAAAGGATAGTTTGTTTTAGCAGACTTGTCTTCTGAACTGTGCATTCCCAGTACTCAAAAGACCGTTCCGTATTTCCATGTGCTCTGGTGGCTTTGTTTTGGGACAGGACCGAGGACAAGAATCAGCAAGTTGCCCTGTGTTTCTGACAAGATATCTGAACCCTCAGGTCACAGGTCCAACTGTGGTCCTCAGATTGTCCCGAGATAAAAGGGGAGCAGCCTTCCTTATCCACCAGGCTTCCAGGGGAAGGGGAAATGGAACTGCTTAGACTTGGCCCCTCTCTGGCCTTTGGCGCCTGCCATCCCCCTGCAGCTACTGGTCTTCTTGAGGACGTCCTCAACTTTCCCTCTCAGTCTGCAATGGGATGTCTTCACTTCACTTCTGGTGAGCGGGATTCTCACATTCTCCAGAGGAGAAGCCCTCCATGAAGCCAGTGTTCCCTGAGTCCTAGGACAGCATTCACATCAGACCAGGTTGCTGTGGGGTGTTCTACAGAAATGTCTAAATATAGAAGACACCGAAAAGCCTGGTTCAGGGCAGGGAATTGGACATATTGGGACATAAACTCTATTTCTTTGTTCTTCTGGTCTACCCCATCCCTACAACCTTCTCCCCAACCTTCACCCATCATGGCACCAGAGATGGACAGTCATAGCCTTTTGGATTCTCCACACCACATGTGTCCCTGTTTTCTTTTCTTTCTCTGCATACAATGACCCTGCACCAAGGCTGCAGTTGGGATGGGAGAGAGTTCACACACCGCCCCCCCCAACCTCAGGGGTCCTGGAGGACTGAAGGAAGTCAGACTGAGGTTTACTACACCGGATCCCCTTCCTCCGTTTTCCTGTGATCTCAGTGCCTGGGGTGACTGCCAAACCCCATGTTGCTCTATCTTCATTCTGTGGACGCTGTGGCAAAGGGCTGTAGAATGCAGAAAGGAATGTTCACGGTCAGATTCAGACTTGGCAAGCGGCTGCCAACATAGCAACATGAGTGCCTCTAGGCTCCATCCTGGATGAACTCCCATTTCCCCACACTCATGGTCTCCATGCCTCATGCCACATCAGAGGGTTGGATCTTTATATTTGTTTCTCTTTGCATACTCATGATACCACATAAATTGAGTTTTTGCTGACCGTGAAACAAAACTCAGAAAGCTGACTTTGGATGACATCTTTTCATCATAAGGGGAATGCAGGATTCCAATGTAGAAAACTGTTGATACCCCACGACCTGGTATTACTGTTTGGGTTAGAGATTAGAATAGAATGATAACAGCAAACTCACTGTGCTCCTGGCACTGCTTAAAACTTTTAAATCCTATGGGCTCATTTAATCCTCACCACAGTATTTTGAGTAGGTAATTCTAATATGTCCATTTCATAATTAAGGAAATCAAGGCAGGGGCGCCTGGGTGGCTCAGTCGTTAAGCATCTGCCTTCAGCCCAGGGCGTGATCCCAGGGTCCTGGGATCGAGCCCCACATCGGGCTCCCTGCTGTGTTGGGAGCCTGCTTCTTCCTCTCCCATTTCCCCTGCTTGTGTTCCCTCTCTCACTGGCTGTGTCTCTCTCTGTCAAATAAATAAATAAAATCTTAAAAAAAAAAAAAGGAAATCAAGGCAAAATAGAAGGGCCTTAAACTTCCTACTTAGGGTGGCTTTGTTGTATTCAGGGTGGAAAAACAGGTCACAAGTTAAAGCTTTGTCTTTGTGTTATGAAGGCCACTTATCATACAAAGTAATAATTAATAACCTGATTAGAGATTCTTTCTTTTTAAAGATTTTATTTATTTACCTGAGAGTGAGAGAGCAAGTGAGAGAGAGAGCACAAGCAGTGGGGATAGGGCGAGGAAGAGGGACAAGCCGACTCCCTGCTAAGCAGGGAGCCGGACGTGGGGCTCAGTCCCAGGATCCCAGGATCATGACCTGAGCTGAAGGCAGACGCTCAACCAACTGAGCCACCCAGGCGCCCCCTGATTAAAGATTCTAACAAAGAAAATTATCAGTAATTTCCTTAGTTTGAAACCCCAAGTTTGGAAAATGCCTGCATAATTATGAAATTCACATAATTTATTTATTGCTTATTTTTGTTTGATAAAACCATACCAGATTAGTAAAGAATAGCTAATTATTTGGGGAATTATCTAATTGTTTTTTCTAATGATTTATGTGGAGGCTTTACAGGTTTATTGGTTAAGATATGAGACAGTAAAATTTATTTTTAAACAAAGTTTCTAGAATATCTTCAACCCCCTATATGTTGTTTTTGAAAACTCCACTAACAATGCCACTGCAGCTCATACAGACCGTGAGCTCCTCAGGACAAGGACGGTGGTCCGTTTACTATTGTAGTCACACCACCCAGCACAGCGCCTAGAACATGGCGGACATCGAGAAAAGTCTGTCTTTGATCCATACAGAAAATCATTCTCATTCCGACCTTGGTGGCTGCACCTTGCATTGCCCATTTGACTGCTGTTCTTATTTGTCACACTTGGATCCTAATAGCTTTTGGCCATCTTCAAAGGTATTACTCACCTTCAGAATAATAGGTAACAGTTTGGCATCACTAAGTCACTTACACTAATGCTACACTTTCGGAGGGTAACTCCCAAAGGAGAAAGAAAGAAAACACTTCCGAGAATCTGTTATAGACCAAGCACAGGTACTTTCATTACTGTCATCTTATTTAATCTTCTCATCAGTTTTGTAAAGTGAGCATAATTATGGCTCTTTTATAATTGAAGAAGCTACGGTTCAGAGAGGTTAAGTAAGTCACCCAAAGTCACACAGCTGGCTAGTATGTTTTAGAACTAAGATTTAACTTAGGTACCTTTGACTCAAAAGCCTACTTTGCACTGCTGTTGCTGTCTTGAAGAGGAGGTCCAGGGATGTTATAAGCAATGGAGACATCACTGGAGAGAGACATAACCCACCAATAGGAATACTGGGAAGGAGAGCACACTCGTTTCTCTGTGTAAATGCTAACAGGTTTGGTTACATCTCAGGCTGTGCTTCTTGGCAAGTTATTGCTCAATGCTGGTGCTATCCTAAGAAGAGCTGTCAGATCTTTTAGCCCCATGCCCACTTCTTGTGGTCCCAGAGTTCTGTTTACTGAGCACCACCCAAGTGATTGTGGGTCTGGGTGAGGCTGCCATCTTTTGAGAGGAGGCTGAAGGGCGGGGGTAGGGTTGATCAGGACGGGGACAGCTTAGAGCAGACGATCACGATGGAATTCTGACTCTGATGGGCTGGCCTTCACCTGGCCAGAGAGGACAGGGAGATCTGCAGCGGAGGGGCCCTGCCTTGGCACTGGTTCTGCCTTCCCAGAGGCCCGCGCTCCTGGTCGGGCCACCTCACCTTCCTGGAGGCCTCCTTTCTTATTTGCCAAACAGTGCGCATTGGGTCGGGTGACTGAAGAGCTTCTATCCAGCTCTAAGTTTCCATGTCTTTACAGATCTTAGGCTTGAGTCCCTGGGAGGAGCGCGGCATCGGGATCCAGTGCGGAACCAATAGGCTTCCTGTAGGGACCGGAAGGCGCATGTGCTCGCGTGCGCACCTGCACACGTTTGCGTGTGTCATTGCTGTCCTGCTGTGCATCTCGGAGTCCCTCAGTAGACTTAAGTGAGGGAAGAATCAGAAGTTCCGCACTTTGGTTTGGGGTAGATTTTACTCTGGCAGCTATTGCAGACGGTGCCCTAGCTGCTGCTGTTCTGATTACGCCCGGGGCCTGCCATGCGACAGTGCCTGGCCCTCCTGGTTAGCCCCATCACCGCGCCTTCCGGCGGGAGCTCAGGCCCCGCCGGCCACGAGGACATACCTCCCACAACTGCCTCCAGCTTCCCGCCAGCCGCCTGGAACGAAGAGGACTTTCTCTGACGCCCACTCAATAGACCGCGTGTGCCTGTTCCAGAGAGGCCACCGCTGTGTCTGCGGAGGCTGTTTTTAGAGACCACAGTCCCCTCACCAGAAGTTGCTTCTGTTTCTTGTATTTTGTAAGTCTTGTATTTTGTAAGCCAAAGTTGGTCTTTGGCTTCTGCCAGCTCACGTTTAGGGCAGGAGAAAACCCCACTCCTGCATATGGCTGCTCCTGAGAGGCCTGGGCCACGCTTGTGCGTGCGTGCTGATGGAAGGATCACCCCAGACAGACAGCCTGAGCCCCGAGAGCACCTCACACCTCGGGTCTGTGGGGTAACAGCAGATCATGCCACTCCGCACTCCAGGCCCCACTGGCCTGGTGTTCCACTCGGACTAAAACTTAGAGACCAGCCAGGACCTCTCCGATCCTTCCTTCTCTGGCCCTTCACTCCTGCTTCCCTTCCCACTGTGTTTCGGCCCTCTGTTCTGGAAGCCTTCCTCCACACACCATATGGCTGCCATGGCCTCTGCGGGAAGCCTCCTCGTCTTGGCCCTCCCTGCTCCCTTCAGCTCTCTGCTCAGTGCCATCCCTCTGACAGTCCTTTCCCGACCACCTTACCTAAGAAAGCAGCCTCTGTCCCTGTCAGTTCCCTTACCTGCCGGATGCTTCCTCACAGTGCTTGCCCGTAGCCCCATGTCTGCCCCGCTAGAGGATACACTCCACACGGCAGGGACTTTGTGTTATTCACGCCTGCATTCTCATTGCCAAACCACCAGCTGGCACAGAGAGCACACTCAATAAATATTCATAGGATGGATGAGTGAGTTATTGTAATTCTTGATCCATGCCCAAGTTATAAGGCCCTCCAGCCAACCACCATCCACTTCTCTTGACCCTAAACTGGTCTGGGCTTCCTCTCCCCAGGCCCAAGGGCCCCAGCTGACTATCACTCAAACATTTTTGCCCTACCCTCTGGAATTCTCATTGCGGGAAAACACACTCCCCTACATCGTCACTAAATCTTCCTCCTCCTTGCCTGAACTGAACCCTGGCTGTCACTCAAGAACACAGCTTCCCTGAAGCCCACTCAAGTAGGGCGGCTCCTTCTCCCGTAGCCACTATACCTTAGGGTCAGGAAGAATGGTTGTACCCTATCTTTGCAGCAGCCAGATTCAGAAACTCAGGCTAGACCTGGCCAGCAGCCATGGAACCTCAGCCTGGGAGGGGACAGACCAAACCAAGAAGAGGCCTGGGGTTGCCATTTGCAAGATTCTAGCTAAAGCATCCTCCATTAACCTAATAAACCTAGTGCTCAGTGGATTTCTCCCATGCCATCCATCTGCTACACTGGAAGCAGATGGAACTGGTTGCACATCTTTCTGTCCCCTCCCAATCGGTTATACAAACTCCCCAGTCCAAACCTCTAAGTCTTACACTTTTCTCATCCTTGGGCAGAATTTAACTCTGTTATGACTTTCATGAGTAAATACCAGAATCCAGGCAGCAAACACCTGAAAATCACACCAATCCTAGATCTCTGACCCTTGCTTCATGCTTTTTTTTTTTAAGTTATAAATACTGTCTGTAAATTGAGCGGGATTACGATTAAGTTGAATAAGAATTTATTCATTAAACTTCAGAGCATCAAAATTAAGTGGCTCAATAAAAAACAAATTATAAAGAAATATCTGCCCGATATTAAGCCTAAATCTTTGTGTAGGTCAAAAACATAAGTAGATGGAGGAAGGTCACATAAGTAAATTCACAGGTGACATATCTGTAATAAATATGAAATTGGAAAGTCATTAGTATAGGAAGTTAAGGCTAATATTTCTTTTGAAATTAGCAGCATGGGAGGCAACCTCTTCTTTCACCAACTACCTCCTGTTTCTTTTCTCAAGGAAAGAATTTAGGGATAGAAAAAGCTGATTTAATCGAAAACAGTTTCTGCTTCAACAATTATACTTGCCAGCAACAACTATTCTGTCTTTGATCATTTATTTTGTTTTTCCTGTCATATTACCAATGCAATAATTCTTTCTACCATTTGGTTATAATCCATGACCAGATGGCACTGGCAATTGTGAAAGGGAGAATGTTGGAAATGGGCAAGGTGGAGAAGCTGCTCCCCAAAAGGTGACCCACAGTTTAAATCTCAGGAGCCAAAGGAATGTTCCAAATGAGGGTTCACTCTGGGACAGCATTCCTGTCTGCTTGAGATTTGGTGAGGCAGAGTAGAGAGGTCATTCTTATAAGACTAGGCAGAGGTGACATTTGAGGAAGACTTTCCAGGTCCAGTACATAATTTAGCTCAGACAGTGTCCCAGATACTGACTGCTTATATAGGGACAGAGCTCAGAAACAGGGGCCAGATTGCTGACAAAAATGGTCCTGGTGTTGGAGTAAATAGACCAGTTAGACTTCATGCTGCAAGTTTCAGAAAACCCAACCAAATTGGGTTGCACAGTAGAGAATGGCTCTGCTTGGGTAATGCAAATGTCCCAAGGTAATCACACTTTACACACAGCTTGATCAAGGCCACAGCATTCCTCGGAGACTCTCCTGGCCCACTCTGGGCTCCTTACGCTGACTTCCCTCAGGATGGTGAACGACTACAGTAGCTCTAGGCATCCCACTAAAAGGAAGGGAGTAAAGGATGTCTTTTCCTAGAAGTCCACAGTATGTGACTTATCTGGTCTGCTTCATTAGTGGTTTGTCATGTGTCCACCTTTAACCAGTGGAATCTCACTGATTAGCCTAGGCCGGAGCCTTGGGACTGTATGCTTATTGTGGTGGTAAATTTTATATGTCAACTTGACTGGCCATAGGGTATTCAGATATTTGCTCAAACACTATTCTGGGTGTGTCTGTGAGAGTTTTTCTAAATGGGATTAACATTTCAGTTAGTAGACAGAGCAAAGCAGATTGTCCTTCCCAAGGTGGGTCGGCCTCAACCAATCAGTTGAAGGCCTGAGCAGAAAAAAGACAGACCTTCCCAGTGTAAGAGAGAATTCCTCCTGCCTAACAGCCTCTGAACTGGGACATTAGCTTTTTTCTGTCTTTGAACTCAGACGAAAACACTGGCTCTTCCTGGGGCTCAATCTTGCCAGCCTTCGAACTAGAACAACATCCTTGCCTCTCCTGGTTCTCAGGCCTTTGGACTTGGACTGCAACTGATCCATCAGCTCTCCTGGGTCTCCAGCTAGCCAAATCAGGGGCCAAAGGAATGAGCCTGCAGATCTTGGGACTCACCAACCTCCGTAGTCGCAGAGGCCCATTCCTTTATATATTTTCTTTTTATTTATATCTCTATATATATCCTATTCGTTCTGTTTCTCTGAGAACACCGACCGATACACTGTGGTTCAGGGGAACCAGAGGTGCTCAGAAAACTGATGCCTTAGCTCCGTCATAAGCTGATTGAACATGGCAGTGTCGTTCCTTTTTAGAAGGGAAGTCTATGTCCCCGGACACTCAGAGGAGCCTAGAACTCGTTCTAGACACACTGGCATGGAGAGTGGCCAGACCGAAGAGCAGGAAGCCACGCACTGTTGGGCCTGGCACAGAAGCTAGTTGGAGCCCAGCCTGCGCTGGTGAACTTCAGTGGATGTAACTAAAATGCAATAACATCGATGCCACTACCGTCATTGGTGCAAGGTGTGGAAGTGAGACCCCCTCTGCACTGACATGTTCAGTCCTCCTAAGAAACCTGAGAAGTGGGTCTGATTATCCATAATATACAGAGGAGGCAAAGGCATAGGAATTAAGTACCTTGCCCTTGCTTCTCTGAGGCAGAACTGGGGAAAACAGGCCCTCAGAGATGTGAACCTTGGTCTGGTTCGTTCTGTGATCTGGAACTTGTTCTTGTCATCCCTGCACTGTGAATTTAGACAGACCTACCCGGCATGGGTCAGGTCATATTTCATAGTCATCGCTGGCATTTGTGCTGCTAAAACTTTTTGTGGTTCCATATGTCATAGCATTCAGCGGGGAGGAGGCTGTTGGCAAAGTCACCCACTTTGCTATCTTTCTGGAAGCTTGTAATCTCTGTTTTTCTGTTGGCAAAAGTTTTAACACTGCAAGACTTTAAAGAATTTGGAGTAAGGGAATTCTCTCCACGTGCACTTTCTGGCAGCTGTCCCTGGGTGCTCCAGCAGCTGGGGGACGTAAAGAAATCAGGATCTGCAGCTGGTGACAGCACACTATTGCTGGTTCTGTTGGCATAAATATGGAACATGTGCTTGCTATCTTAATAATTCAATTCGTATTCCCCTTTCCCAATTTGTATAGAAAATAAAAGAAGTGTGCATATCCAATCAAAGACATTCAGTAAGAATGAACTGGAGAAACTATAAAATTGAACACACAAGTATGTAAGTTATTCTCTGTCACAGGGTAAATGTTTTCTTAGAAATGGCTTGTAACTCACCCTAGAAAAACAAAACAAAAATATCTCGGGTTACTAGTGCAAATTGATCTTTTAATAAGCCCCCAAATCACTGCCAAAACCATTGTCTCTATTTAAGTACCCATTTGCTGAACTATTCTAAGTTGAAACAGTCTCTAGAATCTTCGTGCCTGAATAACCTCAATGGACCCTTTGCAGAAAGATAAATGAGAAACCAAGCATATGTGTGAACTGGGCACACGGATGATTCATGTTCACATGGAACCAGAGACGGGTTGATCTCCACACTGTGTGCTCATGTGGGGGCTGAACATCAGCCACTCAGTTATATAAGGGTTTCTGCCACATCGCTCCCCTTCCCTTTAGAGTCAAACTTCGTAAACAGGGTTGGTGTAGACTTGGCTCCCTCCCCTCTGCGCCTCCTACTCATGCACCACTCAGTCCACTGAGTTCTGGCTTGCACGCGTGGTTCTGTAGAAGCTATGTTCTGGAACATCACCAGAGAGTAGAGACTCTTCTCTTTCCCGGTCTCTGCACCCCTCCCTGCCTGTGATGCTCTTGGCCGCTCCACTGGCCTCACTTCCTTGCTTGTTCTTCCCCCAATCTCCTCCTCAGCATCCCCTGTTGGCTCCTTTTCTTTTACCTTCTCCGTGAACTGTTGCCCAAGATTTCACCCTCAGACAGTCGTGTCCCACAGCAACCTTCACGTGCAAATGTCTCCCCCATTCACATATCCAAACCAGACCATCTCCTGGATTCTAGATTTGACTTCCTCTTTAGCATTTCATACTGAACCTGCCCAACATTGACCCCATTAGTTCTTATCTCCTTAAGTTTAGAGGTTGATTTAAGGATCATTGACGTTTTGATGACATCAGGTTTTTCCACCCAAGACAATGAGGGGAACTTTTCGGTCATTTATCTAGATCGTGTATGGTTGTTAAGCTTCGTGAAGAGAGTGTAGGTTGATGCTGGAAGGCTAGGAAATGGACTGTAGTGGACATTCGTTAAGATTCTGGCTGCCCTGTACTTTTCCCCTTCCCTGTTTTGTAAAATTTCCAGATTTATGAATCCTACAACCCCAAGAGAAACCTAGGAACTCACTTTGCCATATCAAGTAAGTCACAGGCAGGTGACTTTCATCCATCAGTCCTAGTCTATATACAAGTAAGAAATCTGGAACCAGAAGTTTCACATGGAATTTATCCTTGCTGGTGAGTGACAGCTGAGGCATGTAGTTCTTGGGGCGGAGGGTAGAGTCCGTCCCACCTACAAGTGACATTAGTGCTGACAGCAGTGGTAATTATAGCTACAGCTGTGTAAATGGTAGCATTCAGGGCTCAGTGACATCAGTGGCCCGGTTTTCCAAGCAGCTCTGTATAGCAACATGATTTGGGGTCTCTTCCTGGAAGTTTAGCCTTGAGCCTACTTCTTGACCCCATGTAATATCCTTTAAATGAACTCCTCTCCTGCCAATTTCTGTTGCTTGCAACAAGAACCTTGACTAACACGTCAGGGAAGTGTGAGTAGGAAAATAGTCCTGAATGAAAGTTCCATCCATGGGCACCATGAATATCCAGGTGGGCTGTGAACTGAACACATCTGGGGCGCCAGCCATGTAGACTGAGGTGTGAGTGGAAACTCTTAGAGATGAACAACTTCTCGTGTCCCAGGAACCCTTGCTACCGCATAGCTGCTGCTCTGTCTCTACCCTGATCTGATTGTACGTTGTACTTTATATTCAGCACTTGAAAAAAAGTCGTGGTAAAATACACATAACATCGAATTTACTATCTTAGCCATTTTTAAGAGTCTAGTTCAGTAACGTTAGGTATATCCACATTGTTGTACAACCACTGCCACTGTCCGTCTCCAGAACTTCTCATCGTCCCAACCTGAAACTCTGCCCCCAGTCCTCAGTCCCCCTCCCCCAGCCCCTGGTAACCACTGTTCTACCCTCCGTCTCTGTGAATTTGCCTACTCCGGATACACCCCAAATTTGGTGAAATCATACAATATTTGTCTTTTTGTGACTGGATTGTTTCATACAGCATAATGTCCTCGTGGCTCATCCATGTGTCAGAATGTCCTTCCTTGGGGCGCCTGGGTGGCACAGCGGTTAAGCGTCTGCCTTTGGGTCAGGGCGTGATCCCGGTGTTATGGGATCGAGCCCCACATCAGGCTCCTCTGCTGTGAGCCTGCTTCTTCCTCTCCCACTCCCCCTGCTTGTGTTCCCTCTCTTGCTGGCTGTCTCTATCTCTGTCGAATAAAATAAAAATAAAATCTTTAAAAAAAAAAAAGAATGTCCTTCCTTTTTAAGGCAAAGTGACATCCCACTGTGTGGGTGGACCACATCTTGTCTATCCATTTATCCATCTGTAAACATGTCGGTTGCTTACACCTTTTAGCTATTGTGGATAATGCTGGTACGAACATGAGTGTATATACTTGGCACATTTGCTACTAATAGTAGTGGCCATCCCTTATATCACACTTAGTATGTATCAGGCATTATTCTACCATATACGAGTCCCTTTAAACCTTGTGACAACTCTGTGAGTGGGAAGCTATCATTATCTGTATTTTACCAACAAGGAAACAAAGGGTTACAAAACACTCATAGGAGTTAGGGGACGTACTCTGGGGTACTTGAATCCTGGCGGTAGAACTGGGATGCAAATACTTGAGTCTCGCTCTTGAGTGTAGACGCTCCTCTGTGCTGCGTCTGAATACACTGCCTATGGGCCTTGGCCACTTCCTCGGAGGATTACAGTGACTTTGTTCGGTGTGCTCACCAGTGGTGTCCTGACCTTTGATGGCTGGTTCCTTCTTGCCATTTACATCCCAATTTAAATGTCTTTCCTCAGAAAGACCTTTTTTAAAAAAAAAAAAAAAGATTTTATGTATTTATTAGAGAGAGAGAGAGAGAGCACAAGCAGGGGGAGTGGCAGAGGGAGAGGGAGAAGCAGACTCCCCACCGAGCAGGGAGCCCAACACAGGGCTCCATCCCAGGACTCTGGGATCAGGACCTGAGCTGAAGGCAGACACTTAACTGACTGAGCCACCCACGCACCCCAGAAGGACCTTTTTTGACTCCCTAGTTTAGTTTGTCTTTACCATGGCACCTGTTTCAAATCCATACAAAGCCCCTATTACTCTCTACCATCTTAGTATTCATTTACTTTTTGTCCACCACCAGTCTCCCACTAAAATGTAAGGTCCAGGAAAGCATAGATCTGCACTAGCTTTATACTGTCATATCCCCAGTGCCTAGCACTCTGGTTAGCAAATTGTAGGTGCTCGATAAAGAGTTGTTGGCCATAACAGTGAATGAATGTATAAAGGAGTAAGCCTGGGCAACTTAGAATTTTACATTAAAAAAATCAGAAATAAAGCAGATGTTAATATGGGGAAATGCTCTCCATTGAGCCAAGGGTTTAAATAACCCAAGAGCTAAGCAGAATGGCTAAAGTGTTCTCTTATTTCTAATGACACTATTCTGATACCTTCTAGCTGCATTTGCTGATTAGATTAGCTATAATGCTGGCATTGTTTCTACTTTTTGGAATTGGAAAGGTTATGACAAAGTTGCTTATCCAGCTTCGTGAAAGTTAAGTATTTAGTTCCAAGAAACTTGAAGATTGTCTGTAATTTCAGCTGAAGTTAAAATGAGTGAAAGTTTTTCATCTTGCCCTCCAAATCAGGAGTGCAAAAGATACCTGGACAGGAAGCTCTGGTCACTCTGCTGCTAGTCATGGGGTCATCTGTGTCTCAGAGTCACTCCTGGATGGGAGGAAAAGCAAAGTCCTCAGAAGCATCTGCCTCTTTTCTCTCGCTCTTTATTGAGAAATTCCTGTGGAAAAGAAATCCCTATAGAAGAAAAAATTTCTGGGGCGCTTGGGTGGCTCAGTTGGTTAAGTGGCCGGGTCTTGGTTTCAGCTCAGGTCATAAACTCATAGGTCATGGGATCAAGCCCCACATCTGGCTCTGTGCTCAGGGGGTCTGCTTGAAGATCTTTCTCCCTCTGTACCTCCTGCCTCGTGCTCTCTCTCTCTTTTTCAAATAAATAAATAAATCTTAAGAAAAGAAAAGAAAAGAAAAGAAAAGAAGAGAAAAGAAAAGAAAAGAAAAAAGAAAAGAAAAGAAAAAACTTCTGTAGCAGAATTAGGAACAAACTTTTCTAGAATAGAAAAACAAAAAAACAAAAAACCTAAAGTAAGGAAACCACATGGCAGAAAACATTTGATTTTCTGTAAGGTCTTCTGTCCCTATCAGTATCTTTGGATACTGCCCAAACTAAGCTGACCATTTTCTTTTTCTCTCTCATATAAACATGTTTTTCCACCTGTAAAATAAAGAAAGTGCTTACTTTGGAGTTCATGAAGATAATAAGCACCACTGATGAACCTTGTTGACTGGGAGGTTCTCAGAGACCCTCTAATAGAAACAGAAACATAGAGTTTTATGTGTTTTAGCTGGTTAAGTACAGCTCTAAATCCAGGACGTAACTAAACTGTGGCACGTCAGCTAATGCAGGGAGCTTGAAAGTTAGGGTCCGGGTGTATTAGGAATTAGGATTTTCCTTTTGTAACTCAGGGCTAGGAATCCAGTTTGGAGAGAGTCAGTTGAAATCTGTTTTATGTCACTTCTAGAATCCAGATATTCTGCTCAGTGTCCTAAGGAACTAGCAAAGAACCCGGCTGCTAAGGAGTCAAGGAGCTGCCAAGGAGTAGGTTCCACTGGGAAATAATCGATTCAATTTTCCTCGTTAAAGCTGAATGAAATCCAATGTCGATACTGATTATAAACTTTGCAGACTGAACTCCTGGGATAAGAGCGATTCATCTTCGTGTGCCGGTTACAGCCTCGTGTCAGGCCAGTGCTCCGTCGCTGAGTGCCAGATGCAAACCTGAGTAGATGAGTGGTAAAGCACGTCTGCGACCGGGCAAGGACTCGGGAAAGTAGATGTCCCAAGGGATAGCACAAGTTACGGATTTTTGTTGTTGTATTCCTTCCTCGTTCTTGTTTTGATATCACTTGTGCAAAAAGAATGAAGCAAAGCTCTTTGTTAATGGAGAAAAATGACTATATGCAAACCAGCAGAATGTGAGACATTAAAACTCAAGGCCATCTGGGTCCTTGTGGCTCTGGTTATCCGTGGTTTGGTGCGGTGCCGCGTGGATATAAAGTGCTGGAACTAAGCCGGAGGTAATATCGTGAGATGGAAGGGGAGAGGCAGCGAGAGGGAAAGATCGTGTTCACAAGCAACAAAAAAATCTAGAATGTCCTGCTTAATCAAAAGGCAGTTGCCTGTCCCCCACCCCCAAGAAAAGAAGGCGGAAGCCAAGCAGAAGGCAGCTGAGAGAGCAGAGTTCAAGTCGGGTCCTCCCAAAGAGCAGGCGAGACTCCTCTCGTCCTTGTGCATTAGCCGGCCTGGGAGCTGGCACGTGAAGGATGTGTCCCCAAGGATGTGTCCCCAAGCAGGATGACCCCCATTAACCTTGCTGTGTTCTCAAGAACCACGAGCTTTCAGTCAGAAAATGGCAAGCTCTCTCCCTTTAATTCATACGTTGTTGAAGGGACCCTGGGTTCCTTGTCAAGCCACAGTTCTTAGTATTTCTGGTTTTTGTTAAAATACCATCTCTTGTGGCTGAAGGGAATGTGGAATAGTGTCTAGGAGGAGCACAATATCATTATCGTTGAACTTAATAATCAGCAAATGGATTTTTCCACTGGGTAGGCAGTGCCCAGCCTACAAGTGGGTCCCGTTCCAAAAGTTCTTTGGAACTTGGGATGAATTTTCCCACAGGAAATAGAAATAGGAATTAGACTCCCAGTTCCAGTCCACAAGAGCTGGTTTAATGCACAATCGAGCTGAGCTATAGTTATAGGGGCCATATTTTCTGAACCCCAAATTGAGATCCATGATTTGGCAAGTACATAGGTTCTTACCACAACAAAAGAACAGAACAGAATACTGAAATTGGGGTTATACTGGGAGATCCAGGAAGGCCTGTACTGTAGGACTTCAAACGCGGTGTGTAGACCCCAACGCCGAGCGTAACCATGGTCCTGCAGGAAAATGCATGTCCAGCTCCAACGTGGCACATCAGGGTCACGATCGTCCTGCCGCTGTCTGACCCCCGCGTTCCCCACCCCTGGCTTCATGCCTCCGGAGGGGGCCCCAGCACTGTGGGGAGGCCTGGCTGGCCCCACAACTCTGTTCCCATGGCTGGCTCCTTCATTCCTCCCTCTTGAAAGCCTCGTGCCATCCAAGGTTCGGGAATAATCCCAGTCTCAATCTACGGACCTCTGGGGCCTGGCCGAGGATCACCAGCCATCTTGCCCATCCCACACTAACTTTGCGAACTGGTCGCAGCCACTGGTCTCATCACTTGGTCCCTGCTCTACTCCTGTTCCGGAAACTTAGACTTTATCTGAGCCACTGTGGCTGGAACCCTACAGCTGGCTGCCTGTGCACCTGTACCTCTGCTCGTGCCAGCTCTCACCCCACAGCTGACCCCCTCTAGCTCGTTTGCTGACACTGAAGACCTTCAGCCTCGGGGCTCCATGCTGCCAGCCCCTAAACCAAACAGTGTCAAGACAGGAAGGACTTTGGAGACAGACTCACCCTGGCTGAGTTCTAACTAAGCCATTTGCTCACTGTGAGTCTTTCAACAAAGTCAACAAATCTTTCTGAACCCCAGTTTCCTTATGCTTGAAACGAGGATGATAATAACAGCTCCGATACTTGTAATGCTTACCATGTGCAAATACCATCATAAGGGCTTTATGTGTGTTCGTTCATTGAAACCTCACAATAACAGTCTGAAGTTAACACTATTATTTTCCCATTTTACAAATGAGGAATGGGAGGCCTCTGGCACTTGAGTACTTTGCTTAAAGAAACAGTTTAGTAAGTGATGGAGCTAAGATTCTAAGCCAGCGCGAGTGCAGACCCGCCGCACCATCGGCCTCCGGAGACACGGTGTGAAGCCAAGCGCAGTGTCCAGCGCGCGGGGCCTCAGTAACCAGTCCTGGCTACTAGCTGGGACTGCCCAGCCGTGTCTCCATTTCCCGGTAGATGTGCTTGGGAAATACTTGTTGCCTGATCGAAGGTCATGTTACTAAATCCACAATCCTGCCGTCTGTCCCTACAGCCTTCCCTCCTCTACCCCACGTCTGCAGTCCTGACTGTGTAAGTGGTTTTCAGCCCGGGTTGGTTCGTCTGTTCCTTTACTTATTTAGGCAATTATTAAAGAAATGACTATTCTGGAGACTGTAGGCACAACAGTTTGCAAGATGGACAGTGCCTCTGTCCTCTCAGTGTTTACAGTTTAGAGGGAAAACCCATCAGATCATCACTCAGTGAACGTAAAATTACAGTTGGCAAGTGCTCTGAGGCGGGTGTAGAGTGCCTATCATGGTGTCTGATGTAACAGGAGAATCAGGGAGGGGTTCTTGGAGGAAGTGATATTTATTTGAGAACTGAAGAATGAGTAGGAAGCAGTGGAAGATGAGAGAGAGAACATTCCTGTCAGTAAGAACAACACGTGCAAAGGCCCTGTGGTAGAAGGTAGCAGGATGTGTAGAAGGCCAGTGTGGCTACAGCAGAAATTGTATGGCATGAAATGAGTCTGGAGGTATAAATAGGGGCTGGACCATCCAAGGCCTTGGAAACCACAGTGGGGTTTTATCTTTATACCAAGAACGCTAGGGAACGATTGTAGGGTTTGAAACAGAGGTAAGGTTGGGGAGGGGATGACATGATCCAGGATACTCTTGGAAAAGATCACTCTGGCTTCATGATGCAGAACGAATTGGAGAAGTCAGAGAAGGAGAGAAGAAAAGGGTTCTGGTCTGGACTTTTACACTTGAAAGACTCTGGTTGAACTTTCTTTGCTGACCTGGTTGCTCATTGCTCTCAGGGAGTTTTTCTGGAAGGTTTAGCTGAGAATCCTGACTTGAGACTTAAAATGCTCCGATGTCTAATGATTCTGATTTGGGGGTGGGGGAGTCCTCAGGGTTTGAGGGAGAGGCCCTTTCTATCAGGTATGATGTCCAGCACTTTCCTGGTTCCCGCTTCTGTCCCTCAGGTGACGATGGTGATTCTTGGGCATAGCCATGTGCCTTTTTCACTAAGTCACAAAGTCAGGCTGTATCCCCAGCCAGCATCTCTTTAAAGATGCTACGACTCTCAGATTAATATCTGACAGTGTTTCTTGCTTTGGGATCGATTTGTAAACACCGATGTCTCAGAAAAGAAATGACACCAGAAATGAGAAGTAATTCCACATTAAAATATGCAAGAACACCAAACTGCAGGAGAACATAGAGAATTCTGAAAAATCTTGCTTCTTAGGTTCCTTACCTACAACAGGCCAATCTAAATCCCAAACCCTTTTAACCCCAAAGTTCAGCTTTGCCTTATGACCATCTGTCTCCTTTAGCTCTGTATGTCAGAGTAGAAATACCTAGAATAAGATTCTTAAAACATACCCCAAAAGTTTTACTGCTATAAACAGACCACTAGGGACAACACAGCAAATGGGAAAGTCTCCTGCTATGGAATGAATGGCCCGTGAAGAGATTAATTAGGTACCGAGGACTTACCAGAAATTAAAACAAAGAGTTGGACACGCTGCTTGATCCCGATCACTTGGCACCATCACACGCCTCATTGCTTCAAAATGAATAAAATGCTCAAAAGGCACATTCTCACCCAATAAATACAGAATGGGGTAGGAAGGGAAAATTGGACTCATTGTGCACATTTGCAGTTGGGAATTTGAGCCCAGCCAGACCCTGGAATCCATTAGCCTTGACATGCCATATATCATTGCAGAAGGTAATTTCCCCTTAAATTTGCAATTAGGCCTGGGATTTGGCCCTCGACCCTGATGTCACAGAGTATCAATTATCCCGCTTGGCATACCGTGTACCGTACCCCGTAACAAGCAGAGTCATCTTCTGGGTTTTGCAGCATTCGGAGTCCAGTGCACCGGCTAATTTTATGCTTTTCCATCTCCCGTGGGTTGTTCCTATTGTTTCCTCTGCTTAAGGCTTATCTCCCTCCAAAGATGAAACCAACCTCCTTGAGGTTTGGAAAACCAGCTCCAAAGTGCCTCTTTTCCTGCCTCCTCATCTCCTAGAGACACCCGTGCCTCCTAGTAAGTTCTCAAGAATTCCTTCTGTCATTCCAAGAGTTCGGTCAGCCTCCAGGACATAAAGGAGGAAAAGTTCTATGTGAAGGCAAGTATGTGTTGTTCTACACACTCATTCAAGCATTTGTTTTCTGCCCATCATATTCTAGGTGCTGTGGATATAAAGAGGAGTCTCCAAGAACTCCATTTTGTCCTTGTCATTTCCTTTCAAGTCAATCTATCCAAGACACACAGTAGAGACCAACACGATTTTTTTCTAACATAAAGTGAAGAGATGCGTTCCTCACTTGAGTTCACTAATTGTCTGGAAAGGCCTTCTCTTGTTTTATTTTTTTTCCCACTTCTTCCTCACTCCCCACTCTCACTAACCCTTCTCCCGCGACCCTTAAGCGTCTGCTCTGATACATTTGGCACACGTCGCTGGATCCGTACAGATCACTGTAGAATACAGAGCATGATTATGTCAACATAGGTGTTTGAAATTTACGGCAACAGCCATAGTAACAGTGTGCTGTAGGGGTCATCCTGTTTCTTACTTTTTAACAAATGGCAGGCTGGGTTTAAAGACCAATGGATGGGGGCGCCTGGCTGGCTCAGTTGGTAGAGTGTGCCACTCTTGATCTCAGGGTTGTGATTTCGAGCCCCACGTTGGCCGTAGAGATTATTATTTTTTTTTTTTAAATAGAAATCTTGGGGCGCCTGGGTGGCTCAGTCGTTAAGCGTCTGCCTTCGACTCAGGGCGTGATCCCAGCGTTCTGGGATCAAGCCCCGCATCAGGCTCCTCTGCTGGGAGCCTGCTTCTTCCTCTCCCACTCCCACTCCCACTGCTTGTCTCTTTCTCACTGGCTATCTCTCTCACTGGCTGTTTCTGTGTCAAATAAATAAATAAAATCTTTAAAAAAAAAATAAAAATAGAAATCTTTAAGAAATAAATAAAGACCAGTGGATGTTTCTGATGGTTCCTCTGGCTTATTCCTCCGTCTACTTCAGTCTCTCAGGGGCAGCCACTGTTCTTCCCATCTGTTCCCCGTGTTAAGCCCCAGGCTGCCTTCCACTCTCCCACCCACAGAGAATGCTGCGACCAGTCACCTCAGCCTTGTTCCTTCCACTGTGCTCCCCGGGAGTCTCCCCTAAAAGCGGGATTTACAGGTCACAGGTCGTATGCTCACCTACTTTCACTGAGTTCTGCTGCCCCATTGCCCTCAGATGGCTGCCCCAACTCCACTCACAGTGGCCCTTCGCTGTCTTCATGTTATCAGCTTGGTACCTAGAATCACAGCAGCAGTAATGCCTGCTGC